>NC_141905.1:77370000-78620000 GCF_057802395.1 Ceratotherium simum simum | reverse complement strand
TACAAACAGGAGTGTGTTGCTGGGAGTCAGGGATCTGGGTTCCCATCTTGGCTCTGTCATTAACTGAATACATGATCTTGAGCAAGTCCCTTTCCCTCTCCGGGCCTCAGTTTGCTCTGTAAAATGAAAGGCTGAACCACAAGGGGCCATCACGTCATGCCCATAGGGGCCAGGCAGATAGGGAACATAAGCAAAGTAGTTGGATGTTAGTGTCAACTTTTTCGCAACAGAAAACCCTCGGTCTATCTTCTGTCACTCCACTGTTGCTAGACACTCAGATCCAACAAATATTTCACTTTCTGAAAAAACCAATGGTTCATTTGTAATGATAAATGGCAACTAATACCTGGCCTCACAGTTGGGAGACAACTGGGAGTGGTGAGGACTGGGGTAAACTGGGGAATACTCGCCTCTGCTCCAGCCAGTGTCTGCCATGTGGAAACATGGGCTCTGTGTTCCCAGAAGTTTTGACCTCCTGACAGGAGAGGGAAATCCTGATATTTATGGGAAATGTCTCTGTTTTTAAATATTAACAACTAATCAAAAAGGAATACAGTGTGGACCAAATGAAAGTCATCTGCAGGCCAAGAGGGCTGGGTCTGCTGGTTGCCAATTTGAGAGCTCACTCAAGTCCCACCTTCCAGTGCTAACAGTCTACGTTTAAATGGCCCCGCAAGCCTGATCTGAAAATTACACGTCAATTCGTCCCTACTCTCCACACTAGAGCAAAGAAGCACTTGATGAATTTGAGTTGATTTTGTTTAAACCAATAGCAATAACAAATTAAGTTACGTAGAAAAAAACCAAATTAAGGTACACAGGGGACTTGGGGGCTAATTAATCCATTCAACAGAAGGGACTACTGTGTGCTGTTGAAGAGCATGGGCTTTGAGGCAAACGGAGCACATGTGGCACTCAGCTCGCCACTTATACCCATGCAAGCTCACCTCTTGGGGCCTCAGTTTCCTCCTCTGTACACTAGGGTTAGTAGCACTTGACTCCCAGGTTATCTGGAAGATTAGTTAACGAGGAATTGTAAAACCCATAGCTAGTGCTTGGCACAGAGTGATCACTCACCTACCCCTGCCGGCTGCAGCAGCCGCTGCCGCGCACGGTCTCAGATCTGTAAAGCTCCATCCTGAAAGAAAAGCCTTCACAAGGTCTACCCTTGCAATCTGCAGCTCTCTAGTTATATAACTGCATGCTTGCTTAGAGAGAATTCTAGAGCCAGGTTCTCAGGCTCTTATAATTCTGCAGCCCCTGAGGCTCTCGGGAGATGTAAAAAGATCTTAGCTGGTAAAATGAACAAACATGAAGACTCAGTGAGATGAGCTAGTGGAGAGACCTTTCCCATCCCTCTGCAGAAAGCATGACACTCTCAGACGAGAGGCTCTGACAGCCAGGAGGCCACTCCTGTGCTAAGTGACCCATCATATAGCTTTTTGCCTAGGATTCCTCAGAAACAAGTTTCATTGTGCTGGAACCTATCTTAATGTCCCTTAATATGACTAGTTTCTCATTCATAGTTTCAATTTCATAGTTTCTCGATTCATAGTTCAGCCTAGCTAAGATGCTTGTTCTGTTTCCTTTCTTATGACAAGCTATATTCATTAATATTCTCAGATATTGATTAAGAGATTTCGCATTCAAAGAAAGGTCAAAAAAACATTGCTACAAATCCTAGAAAGAATGTGAGTCCACAGTGAAACTACAGACTAAACCATTCAACAGGGCTTAAGGAAAGACAGTTATTTATTCATCATGAAATTATCGACAGAAGATCACTAATGTCTGATTTAGCTACCCTATCAGAGTTACAATTTCAAGGGAAAATTTTGATGAAAATTACAGAATAGACCCAGTACCCATAGTGATTTTTTAAAATCTCATCTTCTCTCTAATCCAGAAGCAATAAGATTGTTTTGCTCTGATGTAGGAGACAAAAATCTATCTTTGCCGGAAAGAAGAGAATTCTCAAAATCCCTGAACTCTTCTGAATCTCACACCAGTGATTCCTTTCAAATTTTTTTGAGGACAAGAGATATTACAATCACTATAATTCAACAACCTCAAAAGTATCGATTAATTCAACTAGATAATTTAGGGGAAAGAATTTGGGTCTCGATTTATCTTAGTAAGTATCTGCACATAATTCCTTTTCTTTGCACACGTATAGCTTGGTAGACATAGGCCCCACTAGACTGTAAACTCCGTGAGGGCAGGACTTACATGGCCTTCATCACCCTTGTATTTTTAGAGTCTGACACACTGGTTGGCACATAGTAGATGCCTAACAAACATGTGTTGAATGAAGGAAGGACTTGGCCCAATGGTATGTTGCAATCCATTCCTTCATCCATTCTCTCAACACCTATTCTTAACGGCCTCTCTGAGCCAGGACCTTGGCTGGAATGTAGTGATGGGAAGAGGCGTAAGACCCAATTGCTGCCCTGGATGAGTTTCCTTGGGAGAGGAAAACTGGAGTAACAAGGGCAGCTCCATGGAGGAAATAAGACTGGAGCCTGGAGGAGAGAGAGGAAAGGGGGTTTAAGACTACCTCAGTTATCTGGAATCCAGGAGGGTTAAAGTCATTCAACCCTGCAATAGAGTTGCCTGTGATTCTAGGCATGGTCAGAGTGGCCAAGAGCCTCA
Organism: Ceratotherium simum simum; assembly: GCF_057802395.1. NCBI lineage: Eukaryota > Metazoa > Chordata > Mammalia > Perissodactyla > Rhinocerotidae > Ceratotherium > Ceratotherium simum. Next base: position 78,617,348 of record NC_141905.1, on the reverse strand, counting down.
GGTAGAAATACTTACTCTAGTACCATCAGCCTTAAGATTTAACAAGAATCGGTGTGCTGGTGAGATGCTGAAAGCCATCTTTTAGGACAAAGGAGATTAGGTGGATCCTAAGCACCTTGGGGAAGTCAGCTGAGCCTGGGATTGTTGAAGCCAACACCATTTGACTGTCTGATGCAGAGGGATCAAGAGAACCATCTTGGCCCACTGAAGGAGGCCAGGTAGCAAAGCAGACCTAGTGGATACAACCCCAGATATGTGAAATGAATTGAGAACCTACAGCTAGTCAGAGGTAGAGTGATGATCTAAGCACAGGTGAGAAATGCTCCTGTAGTACCACTGGGTGGACCCAGGTATGTATCCTGATCCCACCACCTCCTATCTGTGTGACCTAGGGCAAGGTGCTTAACTTCTGAAACTCAAGCTTGCCATCTATAAAATGGACAAGCCAACAGCTATCCAACAGAGTGATTGGGAGGACCAATGATAGAGTGTCCATGATACACTGGACAAAGTGCATGGCACACACTAGGCCCTCACTGAAGGTCTGATCTCTTTTCCTTTCCCTCTGCTTTCTCTACTAATGCTCTTTCTCAAAACCATGGTGCCTCCCCAAAGTGAATCTGAGAATGTAGAAGAGGAAACAAAGCAAATGCACATACAAAGATAACAAGGATGTGAGCTCCATGGCACCAGAATGGCTCCATGACCAAGATGGTGTCTGAGTCTATTGCTATTATATGGCCCACGTCAAGAACAGGGCCAGGCACATCATTGGGGCTCAATAAATACAAGTGAATGAACAAATTAATGAAATAAAGGAATGGTAGGATAATAAGAAAACTGGACGAGACGATGTGTACTCTTGGGGGCTCTAAGGAAACACAGTGATGAGCATCCCTTCTCTGCCCAGCTACCTCCTACTCACTCTTCAAGTCTCAGTTTAAATGTCACTTCCTCAGAGGTCCTCCCTGGTCCTACCAGTAAGTATAACAGGCTCTTATTGTACTTGGTACCTGTCCTTCATAATACTTAACAATACTCTTTTTATTTATGTGATTGTCTACTGTCTATCTCCCTTCTACTAGATTCTAAGCTCTGACAGCAGAGGCTGTGTCCCCTGTGCCTGCACTCACCAGATGCTCAATAAATGCACATATTGAAGGAGGACATATCAGGCTGGAGACTGATAATCAGGGAAGGTTTCACAAAAGACGAAAGCAGGGATGCACCCAGTGGAGAAGGGCTCGAGTCTGGCTTGGAACTGCCATGGCTCAGAATAACGTATGAGAGGGAAGTGAGCTGGGGCCTATGCTGAATTCTTCCTTACCACATCCCACCCTCCAGACATCATAGACACAGTGTCTCTCTCTCTCTCTCTCTCTCTTTCATACACACGCAAACACACTTCTCTGGGCTCTTCCTACAAGGATGACCCTAGAATCCTCCGGGAACCTTCAGAACGGGTCTGTTCTCCAGGGACCGACAGCCACCTCCCAGAGATCTGGGCTAGCCTCCAGGGAACAGCGGGAGATGCTCCTATAGTTCTCAGATAAAGTGAAGCTACAGAAAGGGAAGCAACATGAAATTCCAAGGGTCTGAAGGATGGACAGGTGGAGTGATGTTTCAATGAACTAGAAAAGAAGGAAAGGGGAAACTGTGTCAGCTGGAGCAGGTACCAGGAGTGTTCCATGAGAAGGATAGCAAGATCAGGTGTAGAGCGCCTCCTTCTGCCAGCCACTGTGCTAGAAGCTTTCAACACCTGGCTTCACTGCATCCCCAGAACAACACAGTGACATACGTATTAGGCCCGTTTAATAGATGAGAAATGGAGGTTCAAAGAGGTCAAATTATTTACTGAAGGTTAATGCAGCCCTTAAGAAATTGTGAATTATTTCTAAATAAATAAAAAGAATCACAGATTTTCTTAGCATAATTGCAGTTACAGCACTGCTAACTGCCTATTTCTTTTTATACTCCTTGTAGGCATGTGCCCATCAGGGGCACCACTGAAGCCCTAGGACCCAGCACACTGCCTGGCAAGACAATGGTGACTGAATGAATATGTAAGTGGGAGAGACCATGTATTCATTTCACAAACATAACTGAACCCTATTAAGTACTCTGGCAACAGGCCAAGGTCCTCAGGGACAGAAAGACGTATATGACAATGAAAGGTCATGTCCCTCATCCTCTGTTTCTAGATGGGGTGATACTTAAGCTTCCTGAGCCAGATGAGATTTCCATCTCCTGATGGAAATGATTGTACAGCCTTGTTTGAGGATGAGCAATGGGGAAAAAGAAAAGGGACCAGAAGGCTCATAATTAGTCTGAAAGCAAATGTCAGAGGCAGGAAAGGCAAACAGTAAAAAGCAGGCTGTGAACTCCTTGCATCATCCCAGTTTGCATCTTCAAAGAGGATTTTGTTCTGAAAAAAAAAGAATCAACTCAGGCACAATGCAAAAAAGTGAAGAGGAAGCATGAGCAGTAGAGAAGAAACTGGCTTTGGGGGACAGAGGTGACGTTCCTTTTGTCAAGCCCCAGAGGCACAGTCCTGGGACCCTGCGAAGCATCGGCAGAGAAGGATTAAGGATTTTTAAATGACAGAAGCCACTCTGGCTCCCCCCATACACCCCACACTGCTCGATGAAAAATTCTTATTAGGAACCATAAATGTTATTCCTCGCCCTAGAGAAAGCGACCAACAGTCACAAAGATGGGAAGCGGTTTTGCATATCAGAGCAAACTAATCTACAGAAGGTCTAAATCGCCAGGACAACTTTTGCTTTTTTCAGTCTTGATTATCCACCACAGTGATCTGAAACATAAATATAAGAATAAGACTTCAAAAGGGAGAAATTACCTTTTTCCATTATACCATTAGGGGAGCTGATAAAAGCCTGGGCAGGACTCAGATAAAGATAACATTTTAATGAAAAATAATTTTATTTTACCTCCAAAGGCCTTAGCGGAACATAAATTTGATGGGGAAATATGACTAGCAATGCACACATTTGAGAAACAACTAAAAAGGCAGGAGTCATTAATTTGCCCAATGTGCTCATCTAATTAGCCTCTACACCGGGTACAGGGACTTCAGGGGAAGCTCTTGAAGTCTTAATGACTGCTGTTGCCTGGCTCTCTTCTCAGGAAGTAGCCTCAACTCTGCCTGCCTCTTGTGGGATGTTAGCCTACCTGCAGTAGGATCTGTTAAGGAAAAACAACCCTTCTAACCTGCCCCTAGCAGCCTTGATTGGGGATCACAGCCCACACAGGAAGGGAAGGTGTGAGATAATAGAAAATGTCTATGTTAGTCTCTGCCCCTAGTTCCTGGCACAGAGCTCCTAAGACCTTTGTGATTTCCTATGTGATAAGAGCACCAGGAGCATCTTTTGTTCTCATGAGGTGACTCTAGGTGGGCTCCTGGATGGTGGCGGCCACTGGAAAGACCAAGCCATGGTTAGAAGCTTCGCATTTTCAGCCCCACCCCCCATTCTCCACAGAGGGGAGAGAGCTGGAAACTGAGTTAATGATCAATCATGCCTACATGAGGAAGCCTCCACAAAAATCTCAAAAGTGTGGGGTTCAGAGAGCTTCCAGGTTGGTGAACACATCCACATACTGGGAGGATGACCCGCAACTCCGTGGAGACAGAAGCTCCTGCACTCAAGACACTCCCAGACTTCACCCTATGTATCTCTTCATCTGGCTGTTCATCTGTATCCTTTATCATATCCTTTAATAAACTGGTAATCATAAGTAAGTGTTTCCCTGAGTTCTTTGAGCCCCTCTAGCAAATTAATTGAATCCAAGGTGGGAGTCGTGGGAACCTTAGATTTATAGCCAATAGGTCAGAAGCACAGGTGACAACCTGGACTTGTGATTGGCATCTGAAATGGGGTGGAGCAGTCTTGTGGGACTGAGACCTTAACCTGTGGGATCTGATGCTATCTCCAGGTAGACAATGTCAGAATTGAGTTCAATTGTAGGACACCCAGCTGGTGTCACAGAGAATTGCTTGGTGAGGGAAACACCACCCCCACATCCGGTTTCAGAAGTGTTATGAATGTGATAGTAGTCTGACAGTAGAGGAAAAACACAGGAAAGACTGGGTTTTCCTACAGAAAGTAAACGGGCTGGGCATTAAGATCTGCCACCGGTGAGATGTTTGGCTGAAATGCTGACCCAAGAGGCAGTCCGTGATGGGTGCTGACCACACGGCCCAATCAAATCTCTTCAGTACTGCATGAGTGGAAAAGGGGAAGGCACGCTGACTCCACTTTACTGTCCTGAGCAAGGCTAGGTCATTTTTTTGGTTACTAAAGAAAATTGCAGTACCTCCCAGTCTCAGAACTGAAGCCCAAGTGACTGGGTAGTTGAGGAGGTGGCTTCCCAAGCTTCCCCCATGTCCTGATTTTTCTGACAACAAACTCCCACCACCAAAGACCATCCATGCTCATCTCTCATTTACAACCCTAAGGAAACTGACCATAAATAGGAAAAAAACTTCACTTATTTGATGTACACAAAGGCTGTCTTCCTCTGTTATGTACACCATTCAAATTAAAAAAATACTTGTTTTAAGTTCACAGGAGAATTGTGGATTTTTTTAAAGTTAGGAGGGCCATTTAAATTTAAGAAAGCAAATATGTGGGATTTTCATCTCCTATGACCTTGGCAGACACTGCTAATTGATCAAGGAACTCTATCAAGAAGCCAGCTTTGCGCTCAGAATCTTCCTCAAGACCGTGTCCAAACAATGATGAGCCCCATGCAACAAGTTGAAATCCACCTGCTGGCTTCCTTTAAATCATTTAATCTAAGATGGCATTGTCACAAAAAAAGAGTCTTCTAGGGGTTAGAAGACTTGGGTTCCAGGTCAGAGCGGTGTCCCCCTCCAAGGTCTCATCTATTCTCCAAATGGGGACAACTATATCTGCCTCACCCAACTCTCCAAAGACATGATATTTGTGAAAGTACTTTGTAAACAGAAACTCAACCTACAATTGAAAGATGTTGTTAGTAAAGATGAGGAAACAGATATCTAGAAATACTGAATGTAGGAGCTGGTCTAGAACCCAGACCTGCCTGCTTCAAAGCCCAAATGTAGTCCCCTTTTCTAGTACAGAAATACCTAATAATTCCTAAACCCAGGACTTTGTTTCCAGCATTGTGGCAGACTACATATCCCGAATGAAATAATTACATGTTGGATGAAATATAAAAACAAGCAAACAATCTTTTAAACATATCATTGAGTTGACACCAAGAGAAGAATTAATGAAAGCAAAGTTTCCCAAAAAGAAGGGAAAGTGAGGACCTTAAGCGCAAGGAAAGAGCAAAGCCAGATTGTGCCCTGAGTGTGTCTATGGAACCTGCAGACCTTGAGCTTCCACTTTGATGTCTCCATGGGGTACAGAGGCAAAGAGACAGAGTCTCAGGCGTGTCCAAGGTGGAGAACATAATAAGAGACCCCTGAATAATCCTTGGATCCCAAAGGCTTAAGAGTAAGTAAGAAAGGAAGCTTGCTCTTCAGAAGGAAACAGGTAGAAAACTTGCCTGTCTCCATCTTTGTGCTGTGTGGAGAGATTTCATACCCGTGAGATGACTCTCATAGGTTTTTGCTGTCCAATCCATGTGGTCTTCTCACACGGTCTCCAAAAGACCTTAGGTGGACAACTAATTTTGGTTGGCCCTGGAGTGCCCCCAGGTAATTGACAGAACTCCTCTCTGGAGGAATTCAACTTCAACACAGACATCAAAATATTCCCCCAAATAAAGTTCTAGGAAAAATTAAAAGCCCAGAGTAAGAAAACTCAAAACACAAAAATTTCAGGGCATACACAGGAAAATCTGACTCACAACAACTTTAGATATTATGAGGCACAGAATATAAAATAATTATTTGCAATACATTGAGGGAAATTATAGACAAACATAAAAATAAAGATGGAGAACAGCATTATAAAAAATGAGGCAGATTTTTTAAAAGACTAAATACAATTTCTATAAATAAAAAATAGAGTAATTGAACTTAAAAACTCCATAGATAGATTAAATAGCATGTGAGACAAAGCTGAACAGAGAATTAGTAAACCGGAAGCCGGATTCAAAAATTTTCCAGAATGCAGTTAGAAGAAAAAAATATAGATAGAGAGAGAGAAAACTTGAAGGACAGATTAAGTGACATTGATAACTTGCTGAGAAAGTCTGACCAATGTCTCACTGGAGTTCCAAACTAGAGGAGAAAATAGAGAGAATGGAGAAGAAGAAACATTCAAACAGATAATGGCTGAGGCTATCTCAAGAATGTTGAAAGACACAAATGTGAGATTTAGAAAGCTCAATGAATCTCATACACAATATGCAAAAGGAAATCCACACTTAGAGTCATAATAATAAAAGTTTATGACACATAAGAAAAAGCGAGACTAAAGCATCCAGACAGGAAGACTAGAATACCAACAAAGGAGCAGCAATAAGACTTACAACTGACTTCAAAAACACCAAAAAATTGAAGCTACAAGACAGTGAAATAATATCTTCAAAGTTCAGAGAGACAGTAACTGTCAAATTAGAATTCCATATTTAGTAACGCTATATTCCAAGAATGAGGTCAAATAAAGAAAATTTAGAAAAAATCAAAAATAGAGCATTTACCACAAAAGAATATGCAGGAAGGAAATTTAAAGGATATATTTTAGGCAGAAGGTGGAAAGGCTGGGATGGAAAAGGGAACAGTAAGCAAATGTATTGGCATGTATTTGGGTTAAACTATGCACAGGTTGGTGGTTTTGTTGGGGGAGAAAGAGGAAGATGCAGGCTGGAGTTAAAACACCAGACAAAACTACCAGATAAAATAGAATGCATTTACCAGAGCTAAAGCATTTAATGTCTGTATATTGTCCAGGAGAAAAAAATCAAAGATATCAATTAACTTGAGACTTTATTAACTATGTGTGTTAAACTATAGGCTTGAACTTCCAAATAAAAAGAGGAAAACAATGGAATCAACATGAAAATAGTATAAGAAGGAAGGAGAAAATAGTACATAATGAATGATATAAATATTATCTTAATATATGAACAATGACAACAAATATAATTGAAATTAGCTCCCCAGCTAAAAGTTGAAAAAATACATAAATATACATAAAACATAAAAATACATAAAACATAGAGCATGAACAGCCATGGGACAGAAAAAGATAAGAGGCAAATATTAACCAATAGAAAGCTGGTTTTAATACTAAAGTCAAATGTTCTTCATTGTAAAAGGCAGCATTAGAAATAAAGATGGTCATGACAATTATAAAAGTAGTTGAAGGTATAGTAGGAAGTATGACAATTCTAAACTATATTTACACAACATTTCAAAATACATGAATAAAAAATGGACAAAATTACAGAGATCACAGAACTACAACATCTATAATAGTGGAAAATTTTAATATGTATTTTTGAAGTTGATAAATTAAGCACAAACAGAAAAATTAGACAGGACATATAAGATTTGAACAGCACAATTAAGCTTGGTCTAATGGACATATAAAACTTTGTGTCCAATAATTTTAGAATTCACATTCTTTTAAAGCCATATGGGGGTCGGCCCTGTGACTTAGCAGTTACATGTGCGCGCTCCGCTACTGGCGGCTCGGGGTTCGGATCCCGGGCACGCACCAACACACGGCTTCTCCCACCATGCTGAGGCCGCGTCCCACATACAGCAACTAGAAGGATGTGCAGCTATGACATACAACTATCTACTGGGGCTTTGGGGGGAAATAAAATAAATAAAAATAAATAAATAAAATCTTTAAAGCCATATGGAACATTTTTGAAAACGGACCATAAGCTAAGCCTCAAAGCTAGCCTGAAGATCAAAGGATCGGTCATTTTTACAGATCACATTATCTGACCACAATGCAATTAAACTATAAATCACTTTAAAAATGTAACAAGAAAAATATCATATGTTTAGGAATTTTTTAACAACCTCTTCTCAACAACATATGAGTCACAGAAGAAAAGATAAAATTAGAAAATTTTCAAAAGTAAATTTAATGGAAACAATATGCATTAAAACTTATGGAATATAAAGTAACATTTATAGGAAAATTTATGGCCTAAATTGTTTAATTTAGAAAAAGAATTGCATTATTGAGCAATGTATTTAAGTTAACTTAATAAGTTTAAAAAAGAATAGCCAAATAAATTCAAAGTTGAAAGAGGAAAATAATAAAGATAATAGAAATAATGAAAAATAAAACAAATATACAGTAAAGAGGCTCAGAGCAAAAAGCTCTTTGAAAAAACTAATAAAATAGATTAACCCCTGGCAAGATTAACAAGAAAAAAATTTTGAGAGAGAGAGAAGACACATGTAAGCAATGAATAATGCAGATATTAAGTTGAAAACAAATGGATATTATCAAATACTTTATGTCAATACATTTGAAAGTTTAGGTGAAAGAACTAAGGTCTAAAAATAAATTTAAAATATCTCAAGAAAAAAAATTTTAAACCCAATTGTTTTACATCTCTAAGTAAATTGATTCAGTATTTTAAAATCTAGGACCAAAATATTTTATGGGTCTATTTGCCAGACATCCCAAAAGGAAATAAATCATCTTACACAGACTCTTTACAGAGAATTTAAAATGAGGGAACATTCATTTTCTGAAGCTTATATATTTTCCCATTTATATTTGATCTATCAGTCACTGAAATGAATATTAAAGCTTCCAACAATTTTGGCGGATTTTGTAAGTCTTGTACTTCTTTTTTGCACTTCTGTCTGGTTTTGGTAACAGTGATTACAAAACCAGACAAGTGTGGTTCAAGAACTGAGAATAATCAACCAATACCACTCAAAATATATCTATAAAAGTCTTAAACAGAATATTATCAACCAAATCTAGCACTAAGTAAAAAGGGGAATACATCTTAACAAAGGTGGTTTAATTTCAGGAATTAATGCTGGTTTAATATTTTAAAAAATTAATTACTATAAATCACTATATTAACACATTAAAGGGAAAAATACCAATTTGTTAGATGCACAAAATTCAAAATTGATTCTTAGAAAACTAGAAATAGAAGGAATCTGATAGAGAATGTCTACAAAAAAAGTCATACTTTATGGTAAAATGTTTAAAGCACTCCGTTTATATCAGTAACAAGACATGGATGCTTACTATCCTCACTTCTAGAACATTGGATGGGAGGTCCTAGCCAATGGAATAAGATAAGAGGACTAAATAAAAGGTTTAAGAATTGAAAAGGAAAAATAAAACTGTCATTATTTGTAGGTGATATGATTTTCTATGTAGAAAACCCAAAATAATCTACAGATGAGTAATTAGAATTACTAGGAGAGTTTAGCAAAATTTTTGCATTAAAAAAATCAATATACCAAAGTTAACTGTATTTCTGGACACTAGGAAACAATCAGCTAGAAAACGTAATTCAACAAATAAAATTTACAATAGCAATAAGAATATAAATTACTTAAGAATTAATTTAATAAATAATGTGCAAGTCCTTTACAAAGAGAAGTACACAACGACTAAAAGACATTAAGACCTAAATAGACAAATATACCATGCACTTGGATAGGAAGATATCATTTCTTCCCAAATTGAACCCAGATAAAATGCCAAATCGAATCGATCAATAAAATGCCAGCTTGGAACTTGACCCGCTGATTCTAAAATACATACGGAAGAACAAAGGACTGAGAATAGCCAAACATTAGTGAAGAAGAACAAGTCAGAGATATGGTAGACAATCTTCTACTTCCAGTTATACAAGAATTATATTCCCCTACGCCCTTGAAATTAGGTGTGGCCACGTGACTAGTTCTGCCAATGAAAAATGAGTAGAACCAACATGTGACCCTTCTGGGAAGAAGCATCAAGAGCTAATGTGCGATTCTCCATGCTCTCTTCTCCCCTGTGGAAGCACATGATGAGACAGTGTGGGAGACCAAATTGGCCACCTCAAAATATGTCTCTTTACCTTGATTATTTTCTCTGATGGACATTTGCCCTCCCCCACTAACTGCCTAAAGAATTTAACATAGAAGGCCTGTTACAGGAAGGAGCCACTACCATATGATAGCTGTAGTATAATGTAAAATAGATGCGATAAGAAAGGCACCAACAAGCCCATCTTATCAAAAATTCTGTCTCTCCAGCCACATTCTCTATAGGTGGCCCTGTAAAGAATTGTCTGACAAACATTTGCATTTCCATCTCCGTGTGAATTGTCTTCTTCCCCTCTGCAATCCCAAACCACTACCTCCCAACACCCTCCTCCCCTTTAGCTGAAAATACTTAGGCAAGCAGCTTAGTTAGAACGAGGAGTTGCTCAGTTTCTATTTTCTAAGTTTCTCTCATGTATATACATTATTAAACTTTGATTTTCTCCTGCTATTCAGTCTCATGTATATTTAATTTGTAGCCCAGCCAGAAAGGACCCAGAGTGGGTAGAGGATACTCTTCCCCTTCTTCAATGGCAACAGAGCCTCTGTCTGTCTGGGCCCCTGAGCGACTATAATTCTACATGTAACATAAGCAAGAAACAACCCTTTTTGGTTTTAAGCCACTGAGATTTATACTCAAAGACAAACCATCCAATCCTGACCAACAAAGGGATTTGCCTACTAAATCTCAAAAGTTAGTGTAAAGCTATAATGATTAGAACACTGCAGCACTGTACAAGAATAAGCAAACAGACCCCATGGATCAAATAGAGACAGATCAGAAAAAGACCCCTCCTCACGTGGACATGAGATGTGGCACAGATGTGTAGATCAGTGGACATCAATAAATAGTGCTGGGGAAGATGGGTATCCATATGGAAAAAATAAAATTGGACTGCTACCGTACACCATACACCATATCCAGAAATCAATTCCAGATGAATTACAGCCCTAAAAGAGAAAGCAAAACTAAGAGCAATTAGAAGATAATAGAGTCTTGGGGTTGGGAGATATGTCTGTAAAAAGATACAAAAAATACTAACCATGACGGAAAGAATTAATAAAATTGAGAACTTGGTTCATCCAAATACACATAAATCCTGGATTGGATACTGGTTTGAATATAGCTGTAAAGGATACTGGTGGTCAATTGGGGAAATCTGAAGATGGTTTGCATATGCCAAGAGATGAAAATTTACTCAAATGAAAAGGTGGAAATTGTTGACTAACCTTTCATTTTGATGACACACACACATGCAAACGTCCAACTCAGCAGAATATGCACTAAGGTGTTAATGCTGGTGACCTCTGAGCAGTAGGAATATAAAGTTCTTAAAAAAAAAGTTTGCTTCTCTGTATATTCTAACTTTCTACAGTATCCATGTACTGCTTCTGTAATAAGAAAACAGTTATTAAAATGAATGAATAAATAAACGAAAGAAAGCATGAATACACAAACTGGGAGGCAAAAACAAACAAAGATAATGAAAAAGATAAGCACAGAGAGGGAGAAGATGTTTGTTGCACATATAACCAATAAAGAACTAATATCCAGAATGATATCAATGATATTTTATCAATGAGATAAAAGCAGACAACCTAACTGAAAAATAGGCAAAAGACATGAACAGTAACGTCATATAAAGAGGAAATCTAACTTCCATTAAAGTAATGAGAAGACAGTCCAGCTCATTAGTCATCAGGAAGAACATATCACGACAACCAGGAGCTACCGTCATACTCTCCAGACTGGCAAATCTAAATTCTGGTGATGCCCAGTGCTGGCAGGGCTGTGGGCAATGGGAACGCTCATAACTTGCTGATGAGAGTGTAAAAACAGTTTGGCATTATCTCTTAAAGTTGAAGATGAACAAATGCCCCAGAAATCTTACTGCCAGGAATACATCTGAGAATTATTTTTGCAATAAGTGCACCAGGAGTTCATAGCAACATTGTTCATAACTGGTCCAAACTGGAGATGACCCAAATGTCCATTAATATTAGAATGATTTTTAAAAATTGTGGTATAGCCATGCCTTAGAATACCACACAACAATGAAAATGAATGAACTCTTGCTACATACTTCAATAAATAGACGATCCTCAAAAACAATGGTGAGAAAAAGTAGAAAATTACCAAAATATATTCTGTATGACTCCATTTATGTAAAGTTCAAAAATAGGTGAAACTAAGCAATACATTGTTTAGAAATATATGTGTGGGGGCCGGCCCCATGGCTGAATGGTTAAGTGTGCATGCTCTGCTACTGGTGGCCCGGGTTCGGATCCCGGGCACGCACTGATGCACCGCTTGTCCAGCCATGCTGAGGCGGCATCCCACATACGGTAACTAGAAGGATGTGCAACTATGACATACAACTATCTACTGGGGCTTTGAGGAGAAAAAGGGAAAAAAAGGAGGAGGATTGGCAATAGATGTTAGCTCAGGGCTGGTCTTCCTCAGCAAAAAGAGGAGGATTGGCATGGCTGTTAGCTCAGGGCTGATCTTCCTCACAAAAATAAAAAAAAAGAAAGAAATGTGTGTGTGTGTGTGTGTGTGTGTGTGTGTGTGTGTGTAAAACTACCTAGAAAAGCAAATAAATTATTTTTCAAATTTCAAGAAAATGTTTAAAGGGGGATAGAGAGCAATAAGCCACCAGGGAGGGTTATATAGGATTTCTAAGGGTATAGTTAAATTCTGCTTCTTAATCCAAGTGGCAGGTACATGAGGGTCTTTTTCTACTATTATATAACATTTATTAATATTATTATTTAACACTAATAATAATATTATTATATAAAACCATACAGATACTTTTTATATATGATTTTGTACGGTACCTAATTATTCTTGCAAAACAACAGCAGGGCACCAATAAAATTATATGATCCAGGAGCAAATGCAGAATTAGAGCCAGTCACCAAACTGTTTACCCTAGAACATGGACTATTCAGCGATTCATTTGGTCATCAAGCAAGTCAGCCCACTTAAAAAAGGAATAAGTTCAATTCCCCCAACCCTGGTCTCCTTTCATTGTAATGCTCAGCTACAAAAGCTCCGTGCTCACAGGGCAGGCACTGTGCACGCCAAGGCTACGGGCGCCAGCTCAAGCAGCACACTGACAGACATAAAATACTGGATTTGGTTTTAGGAGATGCTAAGTATCATAATTATGGAGGCTTTAAATTGAATTTTTATCATGACAGTTATTTGTTTAACCAGAAAGCAGAAGCAATGCTCCTCAAGAAAAAATAACAAAGGAAGCCTACGCGAACCTCACCCCATTATTCAAGTGCAATGAACTCCAACTAATACTTAATTACAAGAGGCGTTTGGAGGCTCCAAGTAGAATAAGACATGGCATTCTCCCGACATGGCATTCTCCTGAGGCACTTGATTGATTTCTCAGATTACAAAATTCAAGCCACTGAGAATTCTGAAAACATTGATTTAGCAAGAGAGAGAGCAGGGAGCACGCAAGGCTTGCAATGGGAATAAATGCAGAATAAATGAAACTGGCCAGGTTGCTGTTACAGACCTTACACCAGGACATATTTCAAGCTTCATTGCTATTTTCTTTTTCTAATGTAGCTCTTTCTTAAGGATGAAAAGACAGACCTCATCCCTTTTTCTCCTGTTCATTGCAACACACGCCTGTGACTCTGGGCCATTTGTTATGATGTTTTGCATGATTTGCACAGGCTCAGAAATATGCTAAACCAGGACTTGGATTATTTATTTTCTTTGAAAATTATTAGCAATGAAGCACACCCCACAAACATGAACATAAAAGAAAATACTTTTGTTACGAAGTTTTCAAGGAAGAAAACAGCTACTTCACACATGAATCATCAAGTGGAGATTCACTAACATCTTGAACTAAATGTAAGATTGGTAGATACTTATGCAAAGTAGCATCTAAGCGACTGGGTTTGAATCCTAGCTTCACTACTTCCTAGCTGTGTGACCTTGGGCGAGACACTTAACCCTCTGGGTCTCACCTGCAAGACGTGATTAGTAAGAATATCTACCTCATAGGGTTTTCCTGAGAATTAAATAAGACAATGCTTGTAGAACATGTGGTGCCTGCCTGGCACATGGTAAATGCTCAATAAATACAAGCTGTATATAGTCAGTACAAAGCCTCTATGTTTAGTTCAATGTACTCAATGGGAGACTGAACTTTCTCTGTGTCCCTTCTATTGCAAATGGTAAGCTTAAATTTTATATTCATGTCCATACCATTTGACATCCTGCCCATGAAATCTGAATACACCTTACACCCACAAACAGATGCTTGGGGCAGAAATAATTGAACTGTCTGCTCCCACTGTGATTACCAACATGAGAAAGAGAACAATTACTCCCCAGGACACTAAGAGCCCTTCCCCATGTGATCACAAGTTACTTCCAGGAATCTTTGCAAAAACACGGACAACAGGAAATGTGCCAGGAGCCTGATGATAGGGAAACATCATGAGTTGTTTAAAAAAAAAAAAAAAAAGAGCTTAAAGAAGAAATTAGAATTCTAGAAATTAAGGACTGAAACATCTGGGGCTGGACCAGTGGCATGGTAGTTAAGTTCATGCACTCCGCTTTGGTGGCCTGGGGTTCGTGGGTTCGGATCCCAGGCACAGACCTACACACCACTCATCAAGCCACGCTGTGGTGGCATCCCACAGCATGTGCAAAATAGAAGAAGACTGGTACAGATATTAGCTTAGGGACAATCTTCCTCAAGCAAAAAGAGACAGATTGGCAAAAGATGTTAGCTCAGGGCCAATCCTCCTCACCAAAAAAAAGACTGAAACATCTGATATCAGTCTCCAGCAATATTCATAGAACAGAGGGTGTGATTTCCTAACAGTGTGCACCACTTTCCTAAGGCAGGGAGGGGAGAAGGAGTTAGTCACTCAAGCCACTAGTCTGCAAAAGCAATAGGTCAGGGGATAACCTGCCTACAATTTGGCCTATGGTATACACAGCCAGCTACTCTCCTGGAAGAATCCCTCCTCTAGTGTCTCGACTTCCTTACTATACCAGAGTTCCTTGAGGACAGATGCTGTCTTATTCATCTTTGTAGCCTCAACTCTTAATTTAGTGCCTGCAATCCAGGAAGCAATCAATAAATGTCTGTTGGGTGAATAAATGAGACATCAAATAACCTGCTCAAGGTCACTGCTGGAAGTGATGGACATAAGACTCAAGATTATATTCATTCATCCATTCATCCATTCATCCATTCATTCATTTGAACAGGCACTAGGCTAGTCAGGCCTCCCATGTCCCACGCTCTTCCTGCCAAGCACGATGACCCTCTCAATGGTTCTTAACTTTAGCAGGGCATTTGCCAAAGCCACACCTGGGAACTTTAACAGGCTGAGCCATAGAGAGCTGGCTATTTTGGAGTTTTGGTAGCTGACTGAATAACTAAACTAAAAAAACACCAATGCCAACCTGACCAGGGGCCCTTGGTCTTATTTCTGTCCAAAGTCTTCCTGGATGACTTGGGTGAAAGAGATTGAAAAGTGAGGTGCCAAATAAAGTCCTTGTGATGCTGATGAGCAGTCAAAGTTCTTTTTACCTAAGCAGTTTCACATGCCCTGTGCACAATGCAAGGAAAATATACAACTTGATTCAGACACTAAGGAAAAAAGCCACTTGTGGCCACCCCACCATTTGGAAGCTTCTACATTATTCAGGTCGACCATAGTACAAAGACAATGTTTTTCAATTTAACTATGAGAGTAAAAGTTCTTCCACGGAGCCAGGTTTTCCCTTTTCTTCTCTGGAGGCAACAATAAGAGCTTTGCTGTTTGGGTTCTACTTGTTTGGGGTATTTTGGGTTTATTTCTCCATTATTGGTGCTATTCTCCATTCCCCTCCATCTTCCATTCCCCAAATTTGGCACTCAGTTAACTAACAGCCTCTGGGAGATTGTCAGCCTTCCCGAAATTTCCTAAAGGTAGGTTTGGCAGCAAGCAAGGCAGGTACTGCCCAGAGTGGGGCTAGCTGCCATGGATCTAGGGGTGGGTAGGTGCTGGGGACACTCAGGAGAATGGCCAAGTCTGGGTCGCAAATCAGGCCCCTGCACTGGTCCTCTCAGACCTGTCTCTTCACCTCTCTGTGACTGTCCAGGAGTCTCAGACACCCGCAAGCATCAGAGGCCCCAGGTACAGGGAACCCAGGTGACTCTCAGGGACAGGCAATCTCATTGACAGCAAAAAGTTACTTAAAGTGAATCCACTCAAAACAGAGAGCAACATTTCATATTCAATAGTGAAAACAAGCTTTTATTGAGATTCCAACTCAAAGTGTTAAACTAAAATTTATGAAAATAAATTTATTTAATCTTATATTTAACACAATATGGGTTATAATTGCAACTAAGCTAATTTTTAGAACAAAGAATAAATCCAGTTTTGATTGGTTTTAACATTTTGAAAAGTGTGCAGCAACACAATATAACACTTTTCCCTTGAAATTACAGGAGGATCATTTTTTAATAGTATTCATCCTTTTTCCTCAATTGCAGCTCATAATCCTTTGACATTCCAATCAGTCCCTTCTGAAGCAACTCTACTGGCCTCAGCCTAGTGGATTTGCTCCTTTTTAACTGTGAACTGGTCTAACTGTCCCATCCAGCAGTTCTGCAACATCACTTTCACTGACTTCATGAAATCCTGCATTTTTCTCAAGATGTGCAGTTTTACTTTATCATCAATTTGCCATGTGTTTGCGTTGTACTGTCATATTAAAACACCCAATACTCTGTGAGAACTGAGCAGGGATAAGAGGCCCCCACCAGGAGCAGGAACAGATATTTGAGAGCAGGTTATTTTTAGAGATGGTCAATTCATTACCACACATTTCCTTTCATGGCCTGCTGACTTGAGCTTTCCCATGCAATCTCATAACTGCAAAGAATCAGACAACAATAACTCAGATGTTGAGAACCCCAATGTCTGTGCCCCTCTCAAATGCAGTAGAGCTCCGTCTATACTGTACCAATTATCAGGGGAAGAGACTTGTAGTGGTGGGTCCCAGCGCCCTTCATTGTGGCTTCCAAAGGCTTTTTCCCGCATTGATTCCATCGTCTTCAGTCCTTGTCACTCAGCTCCTTGAAGAGATCTAGAAATCAGCACAGCTGATATGCCTTTGCAATCACTGATGCGAGCCTACAGCTCTGGGGAAACGGGGCTCAGAGGTGAAAGCTGGTTTGTGTTGAGCAGTGCCAAAGTAGGTCAGTTCAGTTCAAAAACAAATGCAGCAGCAGCCGCCTGTCAATTCAGTCAGTATGGTCCATCTGGCCCACCAGCCAGACCACCTTCCTGAGAATGAGCACACAAGGATGTGCATTTGGGACGCAGGAAATGACAAAGTTCCTGAGACTGCCCAAGACACTCTTTGATGGCCAGTGATGATAGAACGAGGATGGAAAATGTTAAAACCCTGCAATCAAACCAGATTTCCACTTTCTACCCAGAGGAGAGATGATGCTCTACTGCCCTGATTTGGGCTCCAGTGTTTCAACCATTAGATAAAGAAGCTGCGGTTCAGTGAAAGGTCATCTAACTATACACAGCCAAATATCTGAGCTGAAAGCAAGATGACTACTCCCTATGAGAACAAAAGTTTTTATCAATGAATAAGAATCTGGCCTGCCAGGATTTAGAAAATGTGTGCTCTTCACAAGACAGACACAATTACACACACATTTACTCAAAACCACTATTGTCATCACCAACACCATCCCTGTGGCTGTAAAGTTAAGAGTTTCACTATGAAGCCATTAATTCAACAAATATTTATTCAGTTCCTACTATGGGCCTGGCCACGTATCATGCTCAGCTCTGGGGGACAATGAGACAGACTCTGTTCTTGGCCTTGTAGAATCTAGACATAGAAATAATTCCAGGGCCGGCCCTGTGGCTTGGTGGTTAAGTGCACGCGCTGCGATGTTGGCGGCCCGGGTTCGGATCCCGGGTGCGCATCGAGGCACCACTTCTCTGTCCATCCTGAGGCCGAGTCCCACATACAGCAACTAGAAGGCTGTGCAGCTATGGCATACAACTATCTACTGGGGCTTTGGGGGCAAAAAATAAAATAAATAAAATCTTTAAAAAAAATAAAAATAAAAAAATAAAATAATAATTCCAAATTGTGAAGTGTTAGCAAAGGAACAAACAGGTTTTTGGAAGAGGGAGTGGTCGATGGGACCAGGGGAGGTACTACGTTATATAAACCTGAAAGATGAGAAGGAGCTAGATATGCAAAGAGCATTAGAGTGTCCAATGTTGGGATCAGCAACAGAGGCCTTGAAGAGGGAGAGCCTGACACAACCAGGACCTGCCAGAAGGTCAGTGTGGTTGGAGTGGAGAGCATGGCTTCAGATGAGGCTAGAGGATAAGGCAAGGGCTAGATTTTTACAGGGCTTTCTAGAACATGGTAAGTCACTTGAATTTTATTCTCTGCAATGTCTTTGCCAGATGTTGTTATCAGAATTATCCTATAACCTTATCTATATAGTCTTCCAGAACCAGGTGGGAAGTGATCCCTCCACCTCTATTTTTTTGAAAGTTTTGTGCAAGATTGATATTATTTCTTCCTTAAATATCTGATGGAAGATACCAGTGAAACAATCTGAGCCTGGAAATTTCTTTCTACTAAGGTTTTTAATTACAAATTAGATTTCTATTTTATCTTTATCAGCTTTGGTGAGCAGTGGTTTGCAAGGAATTTCACCATTCTACGTACATTGCTGAATTTATTGGCATAAAATTGTTCACGAAATTCCCTTACTGTCCTTTTAATGTATTTAGGATCTTAAGGAGTAGCTCTTCTCTCCTTCCTGAAGAATTCCTGAAGAATAAATAAATTCCTATCTATTCTCTTCTATATTTCCATTCCTAGAAAATTTGTGTTCCTTCTATATTTCCCTTGATCAGTCTTGCCAGGAGTTTATCAATTTTATTAATCTTAAATAGTAACAATAAAGGCAAGCCCAGTACCAGTTTCTCCCTCGTGGCTGGAATTGGAAGTCCTTTACCTAAAAGTTTTGGTATTCCAATCAATTGTCAACATCTAAATCAGTCCCCAAAATCTAACACCAATCATCTTGATCCATATATACTCATTATCTTAAAAAATTCAATAGCATGTGACTAAAACAAATGAGAAAATTAGTATATTTTGAAAGGTCAATGATATAATCCTCACAATAATTCTATGAAATATTGTTATATCCATTTCAAAGATGAGAAAAGCAAAGCTTAGAGAAATTAAGCAATTACTAAAGTCACAAAAGTTATTGTGGATTCACACCCATGTCCTTCTGATTCCAACACCTATGAACTTTCCACTCAACCATGAAGTTTCCAAGAGCAAACGATTCAGGATCACATTACCAACACTTGGACAGCCTGCCTTTAGAAAGGTATTGTACCTCATGCAACCAGGCTAAATGCAACTGGAAAAAGGAAGATAAGAAGGAAATATGTCCCTCAGTTTTTTCACATGGCCAAGAAGGGTCACACCGTACTGAATAAACTGCTATTGTTGATGGAAATTACAGAAAGCAACACTTTGGCCAAGTCTAAATGAATGTAGCTCTTTTTTGACTTACTGATAATCAATCATTCTCCTACTGGGTTTCTCCTCCAAATTATCAATTGTTTATTTTTTTAAAAAATATGGAATTTTCACTTCAAAAGTTATGATTGATGAGGATGGGAAATGTCACTGGCAAGCTTATGACATACGAAGTTTGATCAAAACCATGCCATTTCTGTTTATTTAATAATAGGTCCTTCTAGGGTTATGATTTGCACTCTAATTTCCACATATTTCTTTGAAAGGCATTTATTTATTTCCTCTTATTCAAGAAATACTAGGGTTTAACTAAACACTAATTTCAGAACTTGTTCTTACTGAGTGCCTCATTTTAGAAAATGGAGAAAAATAATTTTCCTTTCTATTATCTTTGCTCTTCACTCTTAAAGATAAAAAAAGGCAACTATTCCCGGGTCATTCATTTAGGAAAAAGAGCATGATGTTCAGAATCTCTGAACTCTAGTAAAAGACTAGACATACATTTTAGACCTATTCCTTGTGAACTTTTGTTATTCATTTCACCTATTAGTCAATTCATATAATAAATGATTTAACGCTAAAAACAATCATAGAACTGTGATTTTTATTCTTCTTTACAGTTGAATTTACAATGGGCAACACTATATCTTGTGTATTCCCTAGTGTTACCTATACAACCACTCTGCAAGAGAAACAAGGTAGATGACATTGAGAAGTGACTGTGGATCTTTACAATCAGAGAAGGCTACCAGAAGAGTTGGGGACATGAGTCCAGCCTTGAAAGAAGGGTAGGTAGGATATGCATTCATTTTATCACATTATTCTGTGCCAGGCAGGGTGGACCGTAGAGAAGGAGCAGGAACGCATTTCCTGGAGGTGAGGAAAATGGGTCACAGACTAGGGCAGAGACTATGGGGTCTTGAGGCTGATTGGTTTGAAGGATACATGCTGGAGAGGAGAGGAATGTGCTTTCCTCAGAGTGGGTAGGAGAGTACGATGGTTAATTTTATGTGTCAACTTGACTGGATCACAGAGTGCCCAGATATTTGGCTAAACATTATTTCTGGGTGTGTCTGTGAGAGTGTTTCTGGATTAGCATTTGAATTGGTAGACTGAGTAAAGAAGATCGCCAAGGTGGGTGGGCATCATCCAGTCTACTGAGGGCCCGAATAGAACAGAAAGGTGGAGGACAGGAGAATCTGCCCTCTCTCTCTGCCTGACTACTTGAGCTGAGCCATCCGTCTTCTGCCCTTGGACTGGGACTCACATCATCAGCACTCCTGGTTTTCAGGCCTTCGGACTCAGGCTGGAATTTACACCACCAGCTTTCCTGGGTCTCCAGCTTGCAGACGGCAGATTCTGGGACTTCTCAGCCACCGTAATCACATGAGCCAATTCCCTATAATAAATCTCATTATACTCATACACTAATCGTTCTGTTTCTGTAGAGAACTTTGACTCATACAGAGAGGATACTCACTTTGGTTCAAGCATTGTTTGGGAAAATCTCCAGGGTAGAATTCCCCAATGAATTGTTAAAGAAATTAGTAAGAGATTGTAAGTGACACAGATCCCTACATTCTCAAGGCTGATGCCACAGAGGAGTGCTTAGGGCTTCTGGTGACACCACGGGTGAGAGAACTGAAGAGGAAGACTGTACAGTGCATTCGGGGGTCAGGGGGAGCACAGTCCAGGTCAATGTTTCACTCACAAGGAAGGATTTAAATGAAAAGCTGGAGGACAGCCAAGCCTTCATCCAACCCACCGTGACACTGCACCGCCACTTCCAGGGCAGAGAGGGGGAAAGAGACAACAGCCCATGGACCCACCTCTGGGGCTCACGGGCCTCACAGGCTCCGGCTCTTCCCACCACTGGAACTGGCAGGGGGGCACCGGCCGACCACACATGGAGGGCACTCTGTGACAGGCAGCTGTGAAGGTGCCACCTGGGCTCTGCCCCTCTGCCCCAGCCCTCTACAGGCAAGGACAATGCTGTTTGAACAGGAAGGACCTAAATGTGTTGGTGCTGAAGATACTGACTCCTTTCTGGGCCCCTGTGACATTACTCACTCAGCTTGTGGCAGGCAGGTCTCGGGTGCTAGTGGGTCCTGCTGGTCCTCCTCATAGCTAGTCCCCACCAAGGTGGCCCAGCCCTGCCGCCCACACTCACACCTGTCCAGCGCCCTGGGGATGGCTGTAAGCTGCAGAGAGGCACCACATGCTGCATGATCTCCTTCTACCATTCATACGGCCTCCCTGACAGACCCTTCCTGTAGCAGCCTCTCTTAGACAAAGCGTACAGACCGCCTCTAGGAGAAGAAAACTTCATCCAAGAGAGTGCTGCACACACATGGAAGAATTTTTGAAGACTTTGGAAAATGAAGTCATCATTTACCAACAATCAGGGCTCCAAGTGTTCTGCATGCCTGGGACGAGAATGAAGCACCATCAACAGTCACCCTGCAGTGGGTTTTGTGGTTGCTGTTACCGCATGAAAAGCTTTTACCAGTTAATTTCTCAGCAGCAGTTGAGGAATGAGAGCAGGGGCCGGATGCATGAAAGGAGCTGAACATACTTTTACAAAGTCACCTTTTGCTGAGGTTACAGTTCTCCGTGCTGGGCCCAAGCCCTCCCACAGCACCTTCTTCTTCCCTGGGGGAAGCGACCGGCTCCTCTGCGATGACCTTGCACTGCTCTGCCGGTGCTTGTCCAAATCCCGTATCTCATAAACAGACTGAAGGAGGCCCAGTGAACAGCAGCTCCCAGGTTGCCTCTAACTTTTTAGGACAATCCTCCCAGCTGTACCCAGAGGCTTCCTCTGCATCTCTAGCAATTGCCTCCATAAATCCTGTTATTCACTTAGAGAACTGACTGTTACTTCTGTTCTGCAGCTGTGGCCACCATCCCATGAGCAAGACAAGGGAGGAAATAGCAGGTGATGACTTTCCACCCCACGGTCTAAGGTCAGCCTATGACTCCGGCAGTCTGTGTCTGGGCCCACGCTAGCTGACCTCACTCTGGCTATCCCCGACTCTGTGACCTTTCTAGGTGTGTGTGCAACCACTCACCAACGTTCTTGGCAATGAACCTCCAGCAGGCCTCCCCACTTCTAACCTGAGGCTGGCAGGCAAGAGCGCCACACACGTCACTGACTTGGCCACGTCCAGAGGCCTAGCTCAAGGGAGAATCTCTGAAGCACACGCTGGTTTCCAAGAAGGATCTAAACGGCACACCACACTTCTTAAATGCACAGTGGGCCATGATCAGAGAAACGTTTTTTCAATTTTTTACTTTCACTTTGAAAAATTGTAAGACACTGAGTTTCTGAAGCACATGGACCTGTACTTAGAATCAAATGAATACCATAGGCAGAGACACGAGAACCACAGCAAAAGGAATACATTGACTAAATGCACCACACAACTCTCACGGCAACATACATACCACAAAGGAAATTGTTAAGAATGTAATAATCAAACACACGCCTGTTGGTAGGGAAATAAACTGGAGTGATGCATTTGTAGTCTGCTGTCGTGCTGTGTTAGAAACAAATGCAATCGAACAGGTACCTGTCGGGGCAGGAGATTTTGTTCCACTCCTGTTCTTCTGTCTCTGTCACAGGGAACAGAGACCAGACTTCTCTGATCTTTCCCGGAGCCAGATTTCAAGGGAGAATGGCATGAAATCATCTCATTTTTTTTTTTTTAATTTATTTTTTTTTTTCTTAAATGATTTTTTTTTAAATTTTTTGTTTATTGCTGTAACATTGGTTTATAACATTGTAAAAATTTCAGGTGTACATCATTATACTTCTATTTCTGCATAGATTACATCATGTTCACCACCAAAATACTAATTACAACCCATCACCACACACATGTACCGAATTATCCCTTTCACCCTCCCCCCTCCCTCCTTCCCCTCTGGTAACCACCAATCCAATCTTTGTCATCTCATTTAATTTCCCCCACACCTTGAAAGGTAGAGATTAAATTCCCATTTTACAGATGAGTAAATTGAGGCAGAAAGTCATGAAGCAACTTGCCCAAAATCACATCATTACTAAGTAATGGAGCCAGGCCAAACTCAGGTCTGTCTGATTGTGAAAATAATTCTTCTCTCTCCATCATAATCAATATAGAAATGTTCTTGAATACAAAATAATGTATTTATGTAGAGCAATCTAATGATTAGAAAAGGAAATATATCATTTTTAGCCCCAGGCTAGTCTTAAAACGGCATTCTTTTGACACCCAACAATATGTAGTTATGAACATAAAGAGAAAGAAGAAATAAATGCATGCTCATGGTAATTAGACCAGAAATCCAAAAGTCTTAAAATGCTTTGAGTGCCCTGGCCATCTTCCCCACCACCAGCTTCACTGCTGCCCCTCGCATCCACACGCACCATGATGAGGGTCCAGCAGGATTGGGGTCCTTCTGGCCAGAAATGCTCTCGCCCTTTCTTCCCCAGTCTTGCCCCACTCTTCCTTCAGAATTAATTGTCCCAGATGCCTCTGATTATGTAATAGACACCACTCAATTATTCTGTATTATGTATTTTTCCTACTCATATATGTCAGCCTTGTAATTAAATGGCTATTTGTGTAATTATTTGTTTAATGTCCATTGCTGTCCATCAGGGCTGCCAAGAAGGGTTGTTCAGAATACTCACTGCCCACGGGTGCCCAGCTGATGAGGGACGCCTGCTCTCTGCTCACCTTTTCCTAATTGACGTAAGGCACCATCCGGCTCTCAGTGGCCCTGCCCTGTAAACTCTGCTGGGACAGGATCATGTCTGTCTTACTCACCACTGTCTCCTCCCATACCACACACAGACCTAACACAGAGTAGGTATACGATAAATACGTGTTGAATAAATGACTGAATTACTAAAGAAATGAGTGAATGAACACTTTTTAAAGCCCTTACAGATTATCGGGAGTTTTACCTAAGATAATTGCAACAAAGGCCAAATTGTGAACTATGTGGCAACATCTCACTTGTTTTAGCAGCTAAAGCCTAACCACACGAGGAGACAAGAGAAGACAACCCCTCGGTTCACAGGACAAGCCACGGGGGAAAAATGGCAGTTGTTCATCAGGCTCCCTTGCTCGAGCCAGAGCCAGCAAATGCCGGTCACTGTCTTCTCTTCCGGAAGGGATAATTTTGAAAGAAAATAAATGGAATCTTGTTTTATTTGTAAGGGTGGTAAATAACACCCAGGCCAAAATATTCAAACCTTTGACCAAAAGGCCATATTAGTAAAGGACAAAAACATAAGCCATATTTTTTACAAGGTAACTAATTATGGGATCTGGAGAGGCTGAGCTGGAGGGCTGGAGGTTTTCCAGGATATCAAGTTTACCTAGCATCTAGTTCATAAGTAAACCCTAAGGAAAGCAGGCGTGTTTCCTTCTTCCTTCCTTTCTTCCTTTTTTCTGAAGAAAAATTGCAGTTCCTCATGACACAGAAAACTGAGGGAGATAATCCTATGAGAGACAACAACCTGTGGCCTGAAACTGAATCCATTTACTGGTAGAAATAAGCACAAAGAGGTCCCCAAGAACTTTTTACTTCTGAAAATGTCTGCTTACGAAAAAGAAAAAAAGAAAGACTCGTGGAATGTCAACGCTCTAGTTGGTCTCTCCTCCCACGAGTCCCTAGTGCCCAGGTCCCACTCCAGGCTTCCAGGCAGAAACGAACTCACAGTGTCATCTTGGTCTTTCCAGTCAGTAGCGGGATCTCCAGCTCTGCTGGAGGAGGCAGAGAGGGGGTCCAGCATTCATGAAGCACCTACTATGTGCCTGGCCCAGGGCAAGGGGCTTCACATCCTTTATCCCTTTCACTTCTCACAACAACTCCTTTGGTAGGTATTTTTAAACCCTCTTATAAAGCTGATGACACAGAGGCTGAAAGAGACCACAGAATTTCATAACTCAAAGTAAGTTAGGAAACCCTATCCCAACCAAACTCCCTCATCCTCTAAGAGTAAAAGAGAAGACTGGGCATCAGAGGGGTTGCCATCAGATTACACTGCT
Source organism: Ceratotherium simum simum (assembly GCF_057802395.1). Taxonomy (NCBI): domain Eukaryota; kingdom Metazoa; phylum Chordata; class Mammalia; order Perissodactyla; family Rhinocerotidae; genus Ceratotherium; species Ceratotherium simum. The sequence goes on along the minus strand of NC_141905.1, from coordinate 78,591,733 downwards.
AATTAGCAGGAGAGCTGACCTCGTCACCCAAACGGCTCAGCGCTCTCTCTTACTGGAAACAGAGGAAGCCATGGGGTGTTCTGAGAACTCAGCATCAGTGGTGAATTTGGGGTCCTGAATACACATTTATAGCATAAATGTAGCTTCAGTTAAGTCTTTATTCAATTAAGCCAACACATCAACTAGTTCAATAAACTTTTTTTGGCACCTATAATGAGCCATTCGCTGTGCTAGGCACTGGGAGCACATCAATGCTGGGGACTCATGGAGCTGAGGGATGATGGCAGAAGCAGACAGAGAAACAAGTAACCAATCAGGATGATTACAGACTCAACTAAGTTCTATGACAAAGAATAATGAGAGGGGCATTCCGGGCACTTAGGCTGACTTCTTTAATAAGGCCACATTTAGGCTGAAACTCAAGGAATAAGCAGAGTTCTCCATGGTACCATCTTAGTTTGGGTTCCTTCAGAATAAGACCCTGAGATGGATTCAAGTGCAAGCAGTTTATTAGGAAGATGCTCCCAGGAAACACCAGTGGGGAAGTGAGGTAGGGAAAGGAAGCATGTGACATCAAGCAAGTCACCTCCGTGGGCAGCTAGAACTCAGTCCTGGGAACTCTGGGAGACAGTGTAAAACACACACCTCAGACCTGTCCCACCTGAGGGGCCAGGATCTGGGGTATTGATACACCAACCTCCACCACTCATTGGTTGATGGCTACTCTACGGGACGGGGTAAGCGTTCATTCCCGCATGTCCAGTCTGCCATGAGCACAGGCAGAGTGGGCTCTGGCCACCAGCAGAAGACCTCAGAGAGAGAAGCAGGTGCTGGCAGTTGGAAATTGGTGTGCCTGACATCGTAAGAGCCGAAGGAATATGGCCAGGGTTCTGACAGCATTTGAGAAGCATGGGAAAAGGGCAAATTCAAAGGCCAAGGAAGCAAAGAATAAGAAAATCTCATGTTGAGGGAGCTGTCAAGAGTTAGGCTCTGACATCAAGAGTTTGGGCTCTGAAGTCAGATGATCTGGGTATAAATGCCAGCTCTGCGACACGTAGGCTGTGTGACGTTGGGGTAAACTATCATCCTCCCTAAGCCTCAGTTTCCTTATCTGGACAAGAGGATTAATAATAGCACTCTGGTGACCTCACAGGTATGTTGTGAGGATTAAATGAGATAAGTCCTTTAAGGTCCTTAAGACAGCTCCTGATACATTTTACATGTTCAATAAATGATAGCTGTTTGCAATATTCTCAAAAGGACAGCGTGGCTGGGATGTAGGAAGCCAGCGGGGGTGGGAGGGAACAGGTCATGAGGTTGAAGAGCAGGCAAGGGCCTGAAGACTATGTCAAAGAGGCTGGATTATCCTTCAGATGCGCTGGAAGCCACTGAAGAGTTTTCACCTGTGGAGTGGCCTAACATCACCATTCTAGAATGTCATACTCTACAAGGCTTGAAATGCTTTTCTACTCCTATATCTCCAGTGCTAAATCCACTGCTGGCATAGAAAGAAAGTGCTATTTAGTGCGAATTAGCAGACTCCAGAGGCTGATGGAAGGAAAGAAGCCTTGTTTGGAATCATCCAAAGACTGCACAAACTTGGCTGTAGAATGATCTGTTTCATTTTCCTTCAGCAGACTTAAATTCCTAATTAAGTTGGCTCCAGCTAACATTCAAATGACTTTGCATTTTCCAAGTAGATGCCAACAGAGGCAGGAGAGATGGCCCCCAGACCCATTGGGAGGCATAAGGAAGCAAGCCCGGAATGAAATGTTTGCTGTGAGACCCCCACGAGAATAACTTATGCACGTTTATGAGTCCTATTCAAAAAGGGAAAGAAAACACACTGGTTCTAAGGATATGAGGAGTAGATATGAATCTGATAAAACACAAAGAAAGGGGCTGGTGGTTCTAAATCCAACAGGTAATATTTCTATGGCAGGGCCCCAGCTGAGGATAGGCACACACCTCAGGATTGGAACAATTTCCAGAGAAAGGGATTGTGGGACAGTGTTGGGTCATGAACCTGAATTTCTATTTTTGGAACACATCTAATATTGAATGATTTCTGGGCCCAAATTTGGAAGACTGTGTTAAAAGCCAATGGTTTGAACAGTGATAAAAGGAACCCACACAAAATAGCTGTCTATTCAACAACTCCTTTACAATTCAAGTCCATTCCATCACCAAGGGCCAAGAACAAGATCTGTTATGAAAATGTTTCACAACTGATAGGCCCAGCGGCCTCACATCCACAAGAAGTTATTACGTGAAATAAGAAGAGATAAAATGAGGAGCAGAGGGCATTTCCTAATGATAAAAGAGTCAAAATATCAAGAATATACAACAATCATAAATGCATCCATGCCTATGAACAGAGCTCCAAAATATATGAAACAAAACCCAGCAAAACTAAAAGAAGAAACAGACAAACCTATAGTCATAGTTGAAGATTATCGAACCCTACTCTCAGCAATTGATAGAACAAGGAGACAAAATGAAAAAAGGCAAGGATCAAGAATCTCTGAATGACACCATCTTAACTTACTTGCCACATATGGAATGCCACACCCAACAAATGCAGAGTACGTTTTCAGGTGTGCATGAACATCCTCCAAGATAAAGTATATACTAGGGAAGAAAACAAATCTCTATAAATTTCAAAAGACTGAAATTTCGTACAGTGTTTTCTATTCACAATAAAACTAAATTAAAAATTCATAACATTAAGATAGCTAGAAAAGTCTTAAATATTTGGAAAGTAAAAACAAACCCACTTCTCAATAATCCATAGATCAAAGAAGAAATCACAAGGCAAGTTAGAAATTAATCACAATAATAAATCACAAGGGAAAGTAGAACATAATAACAATAAACATAAAATATACAAAATTTTGTGAGGTACAGCTAAAGGAGGGCTTAAGAAAAATTTATAGCTTTAAATGTTTATATTAGAAAGGAAAAAAGACTTTAAAAAACAATGATTTAAATTTCCAACTTAAGAAGCTAGAAAATTTTGAGCAAATTAAACACAAGTTAAAAACAGGAAAGTAATAAAGATAAGAACCAAAATCAATGAAGTAGAAAAAAAGAGACAAAAAACAGAGAAAACGAACAAAAACAAAAGTTGGTTTTTTGAAAAGATTAGTAAAATTGATGAACTCCAAGTAAAATTAATCAATAAGAAAGAAGAGAAAATACAAATTACTCTAATAGAAAGGGAGGAGGGGCTATCACTGCTGATCTTACAGACATGAAAAAGCCAATATGGGAATATATTAAACAACTTTATGCTAATAAATTCAACAACCTAGATGAAATGTACAAATTAATTTTAAAACACAACTTATCAAAACCGACATAAGGGAATTCCGCTTCCAGAATGGCAATGTAAGGAGCTATGTGGACCCACTCCCAAGCAAAACTGGGGAAAATTATTTAAAAAATTTTTTTGAAGTCTTTGGAAAGAGTCCTCAGAGCATACAGCAAATGAAGAAACATTTAGTCAAGAAAATATACCGAAACTCAATAAGAACAGTGAGAGTCTAAGGAATCTGAACGCTGACCCATTCCCTCCTTCCTGCCTCCCAGCCTACTATGATGGAAATTCCATTCCAGGGGGGTGGGTGCAGAGCAGAACACGGGGCTGCCTTGCCCAGTTCCCCCAGCTCCTAGTCAAAGGCAATGGTATCTTCCTGGGAGGGGTAGGCTGTCAGCATATCTCATCCCCCAGGAAGACCATCCCCTCCTCCAACGCCCAAGTCCTCAGGCATGGGTGTCACTCAGAGAACCTGCCCCTGTCCCTGACCCAGCTCAGAGGCCTATAACTGTCCAAACAACCTTGAGAATAAAGAACACAGATGAAGGACTTGCCTGACTTCAAGAACTACCACAGAGCCATGGTAATCCATATAGTGTGGTCCTGGCTAAGGATAGGCACACAGATTAATGACCAGTACACAGAGTGCAGAAATAGACCCACACTTATACAGCTGATTAATTTTTACAAAGGCATCAAAGCTATTTGATGGTGAAAGGAGAGTCTTTTCAACAAATGGTGCTGACAACATGGATATCAATACAGAAAAATGTGAACTTCAAATTCTACTTCCCACAATGAAGAAAAGTCAATTTGGGAAAAGTCTAAATATAAAACAAAAACCATAAAGTGTTTGAAGAAAACATATGATGATATCTTTGCAACTGGAAGGTGGAAAAAGATTTCTTAAATAGGACACAGAAAGCAATACCCATAAAAGAAAAAAAGTGATAAAATTGGATTTAATCAAAATTAAAAACTACTGCTCATCAAAAGACACCATTAAGAAAATGAATAGGCAAGCCTCCAATGGGAGAAAATGTTCACAAAACGTTTATTTGACAAAAGGCTTGTAAATAGAATATGAGGAAGTCCACCAATTAATCACAAATAGACAAAAAAAAAAAAAACAGGCAAAGGACTTGAACAGACACTACACCAAGGAAGATATGTGAACAGCCAATATGCAAATGAAAACGTACACAACATCATTAGTCAGCAGGGAAATGCAAATTAAAACTACAATGAGATACCACTGCATACCCACCAAAAAGACTAAACTTAAAAAGACTGATAACACCAAATGTTGGTGAAGGTATGGATTACTTGGAATTTTCATACACTGTCAGTGGAAACGGAAAGTGACACAAGCATTTTGTTAAAATATTTGGCAATTTCTTCTAATGTTAAACATATACCTAACTTTTTAACCATATATCTAACCCAGCAACGCCACTCATAATTTTTAGCCAAGCTAAGAAGCAACACAGTCCACTAAAATAATTGCACACAGATGTTCATAGTAGCTTTATTGACAACTGAAAAAACTGGAAACAATCCAAATGTTTGTCAAAAGGCGAATGGATAAACAGTTTGTGGAATATTCACTACAATCAAATACATTTCAGCAATAAAAAAGAACAAATTACTGATACTCAGAACAACGTGAAGAATTTCAGGACATTATACTGACCAAAAGCTGCCAGACACAAAAGAACACACTGTACGAGTCTGTTTATATGAAGTTCTAAAACAGGCAAAACTAAACTAAAGTTTAAAAAAAAACCCAACACAGTGGCTATCTTGAGGGGATGAAAACTGACTGGAAATGGACATACAGGAACTTTCTGGGGTTATGGAAATATTCTATGTTGTGACAGGAATATGAGTTACATAGTATGTCTATTTGTCAGATCTGAATGGCAATGATTTATGTATTTCAATGTAAATTTTACCTTAAAATGATAAAATAATAAAAAAATTCATCATCGTTATTGAATGATGATAGGATATGGGCAGAGACAAATAGGAAGCAAGAATGACAGAATGTAGTATCTGGAGGATTCATTATTCATTAGATTGGTATGGCTATACTACGGGTATTCATTAGATTTCTGTTTTCTTGTATATGTCTGAAATTTTTATAAGAAAAAGTTAAAAAAGAAAGACAGAAATAAAAAGGCATTAGGCTTTAACTATAACCTTTAATCTGACCCTGATCTTTTTTTTCACAGAAATAAAATAGTGAGCTAAGTGTTTCAGGGAGAGTATTTTGAATTAATTAAACAGTATCCATTTGTAAAAATATTCTATTTATTCAGACCAGGAACTTGGAGAGTGGATGAATTTAACACAGGAGTGATCAATTTCCCCTGTATATTTTCCTACTTACCCTAGGACAGGGTTTCTTAGCCTGGACGTTGTTGAGATTTGGGGCTGGATAATTTTTTGTTGTGGGGCTGCCGTGTGCAGTGTAGGACGTTTAGCAGCATCCCCGGCCTCTACCTGCTAAATGCCAGTAGCACCGCTGCCCTCCAGTTATGAAAACCGAAAATGTCTCCAGACACTGCTAAATGTCCCCTAGGGGAAAAAATTGCCAGTTGAGAACTACTGCCCTAGAACACGCATTCTCAACCAGGACAATATTGCCCCCAAGGGGATGAAAATTGGTTCCTAGGGAGACGAGAAAATCTCCGATATTGCAATTGTTTGTGGCCCTCCAGAGGGCCACAGTATATAAACAGATATACAGTATAGCTGTGGCATTACAATTTCATGGTAGAGACAAGCAATTAGGAAAAAAAAAGTCTAGAAAAAGGAAGAGGAGGTGATAACAAAAAAACATTGAGAAACACCATCCCTCAAAGAGGTTTGATTCTGCTTAAAGCAATCACTCCCTCCAGGGGCTTGGCATCTCCAAAGCAAGCCTTTCCAGTGTTCAGAGGATTCTTCATTGGGATAAGGAAGATGTGGACAAACAGGTGCAGTTGCTTCCCAGAACCTCTGAAACTGTCAGAAGCTTGAGATGTAGGAAAATACAAATTTAGGAAAAAAGCTATGAGGGGCTCTTGCCAAGTTTGATGATGTCCTTTGTCATGAGAGTGAACCTGGAAACTTCCATTTCTAAATTACAAGAGAAACCACACACATTGAGCTGACCTCAGACAAAGGACCATCAGTTTGTCCCAGCTGAACCAATGACCTAAGCACCTGACACTTTTTTATACCATTTTCAAAGGAAGAAGAAGAGGGTGGTGTTTTTCAAGCTTCCCATCTACCAGCAAAACCCCTCGATAGCAATTTCATGTCATTAAATGATGAAAAACAAACAAATCTTGCAATTTCCTCTGCTCTCTTATTTCCTGCTTCTTTATGCAAAAGTCTGCCTAACCACTCTAAGAACCAGCTGGTTTACAATATTTAATATTCATGCTTGATGGAGTTAAGCCTGGCTGGTTAGCATACATAATATCTTGTGATAATTTTTTAATCCATATTTAAAACCCATTTAGATTCATTAAGCAAAAGCAAACTTTTAGACACTCACCCTGCAAAGACCCTTCAGCAACTATACTCCACTCTCAAGGACTCTGTCGGCAAAGCAACACCGAGGCTGAACGAGAGCCTTCTAACATACGGTACCTCTGCAATGAAGGTATTAGAGCATTATGATGGTATTTCTGATTTTAAAATGATAGTGGAAGGAAGAAACAACCATGTGATGGCTAATTTTGTGTGTCAACACGGCAAGGTCATGGTGCCCAGCTGTTTGGTCAAACGCTAGTCTCGATGTTGCTGTGAAGGTATTTTTTAGATGTGATGAGCATTTACAATCAGTTGACTTTAACTCAAGGAGCTCACCTTCCACTACGTGGGTGGGTCTCATCCAATCAGCTGAAAGCCTTAAGAGCAAAGATGGAGGTCCCCCAAATAGGGAGTTCTACCCAACACAGAAATCCTGCCTGAGTTTCTAGCCTGCTGGCCTGCCTTACAAATTGCAGACTTGCCTGCCCCCACAATCACGTGAGCCAATTCCTTAAAATAAATATTCCTTGCCCTCTCCCTCTCTCCCCTCATCTCCCTCTATTTATACACCTTATTGGTTCTGTTTCTCTGGGAACCCTAACACAAACAGGAACACATATTCTATCTTAAATGGAACTAGAAGCACCTCAACTCCACACCGCAATGTATGAAGATGCAAAGCAGAGTGGATACTGACTCACAGAGCCAAGGAAAGGCGAGTCTCCATGCCTGCAGAGGGCGGTGCTGGCAGGCAGCTGCCCATGTACCACGCGGGGCCCTGCAGAGCTCTGACCTGGAGGCACCAGGCACTGCAGAAGGCAGGGCTGAGACGTGGGCTGGAAACAGGGAAGCAGGTGGAAAGTCTCTGTAAAGAGCAGTTAAACTCCCCAGGTCCCCACCCCATCTTGCAAACCAGGAAACTTCCATCTCCCTGACTCGTGAAGAAGATTGAAGGTTTAACCATCTGAGGCTCTGGGCTTGGGAAAAGCAGGCAAGTAGAGAACAGGGCCGAACAATCAGACTGAAAACAGGGAGATTAAGGGAAAGTCTGCAAAGTGACCTGTGAGAACCCAAGCCCCTTCTGCAGGGCTCCCGGAATGCCAGGCTCACTACACAGGGCAAGAGCTGGGAGCCTCCTCTGGGGAATGGAACAGCTCAAAGTGAAGGCCAGATGCTCACACTCAGAGTCAACCAGTGAAAACCCAGCTCACTCCCCAGTCACCCTCCAGTGAAGCCCAGTTATTGCGCTTTAGTGCTTCCACCCTAAATAAAACACATAGCTGAAGATCACCAGATATTTAAGGAAGGGTAGATACAAAAAACACGCAAATAAGGAGAAGGCAGGAAGCAGACGAAACCTGCAAACAGAGAGGAAAGAGGTATTGTGCACCCATGGAAAAAAGAACAGGATGTGATTTTTTGTTTTTTAAATCATAGTTCTGGAAAAAGCCCTTAGAAATTAAAAATATAAAAGATTAATAAAAAAAATAATAAAATTCAATAAAAGGGCCAGTAAATAAAATTTTTCAAATCTTCCAGAGAGATAAACAAAAAAGACAAAGAGAGAAACAATGGGAAATAAAAAGATCAATCCAGGATAGTCAACACCTGCCTGATACAGGGTCCAGCGAAAAGAAACAGGGAATACAGAGGGAGGTGCACGAAGTTCCAGAATATAAGGACCCAAGGAGTGACCAGAACAATAAATACAGAAAATGAATCCCAGCGAGGTGCGTCACTGGGAAACTTCAGATGCCAGAGATAGAGAAAGGATCCTCAGAGGTTCCAGAGAAAGAAAAACGAAACAAAGGAAGGGAATGCCATCAGGCTTCTCTAGAGCACCCTGGAAACTAGAATCCTTCACAGAAATGGTTTTCAATCTAGAATTCTACACCCAGCTACAGCACAGAATGAAGACACTTCAAACACAAATATCTCAAAACGTGTAGCTGGTATGCACTCTCCTGGGAAATGATAGGAGAGAGTGCTTTCCTCGCAGGGGCTTCCCCTGTCCTGACTGGAATTCTCAGCTCCCCAGGCCCAGAGCGCTGTGTTAAAGCACCTGGCATTTGTCCTTGCCCCGAAGAGGACACAGGCTGTGTCTGATCATCCTGTACCCTCCCCAAGTGCTAGGCCAGTACCTATGAAACAGTGAGTGCCCAAGACGAGTCTGTTAAATCAGCAGCAGCCAGATAAATAGCTCTTAAATATTGTCCATCATGTAAAAAACGTATCCCACAAACACTGATTATCCTATAAACGCCCTCTTTTTATACTGTAATGGAGTTGTTTAAAAACGAAATATCTGTGTGCACAGTTCAAGCGCACTGGTCTTGTTTCAGTAATGCTTTTTTTTAGACTCTAGATTTTTAGAGCAGTTTTAGGTTCACAGCAAAATCAAGAAGGTACAGAGATTTCTCATATACCTCCTGCCCCCACACCTGCATAGTCTCCCTCATTATCAGCACCTTCCAACATTTCTTACAATTGTTGAGGCTACACTGACACATCATAATCACCCAAAGTCCAGAGTTTACATTAGGGGTCACTGACCCATAGGTGGTATATATTCCATGGGTTTGGACACACGTATAACAACCTGTATCCATCATTATAGTATCATACAGAATAGTTTCACTGTCCTAAAAATCTATGCTTGGCCTATTCATCCCTCCCCCACTCCAACCCCTATAGTAACGCTTTTTAATACTATTTGTTTGGAGCATAGGCAACATGTTTTCAGTTTTGTGAGCCAGGTCTCTTTTGCGACTATTCACCTCTGCGGTTATAGAGGGAAAGCCTCCATAGACAATACGTAAATGAATGAGCATCTCTGTGTTCCAATAAAACTTTATTTACAAAAACAGGCAGCCACTGGATTTGGCCCACATGCTGTTATTTGCCGACCCCTGGACAACAGTATTGCCTTATTCATCCACACCATTCTTACTGGAAAGAAGCTTCTTAATAGCTTGACTTGGCATTAATAATTTGTTTTTTCTATTTTTATTTCTGAAATCTACCCTCTTTCTGGAAGTTGAATCAATACCCAATCAAAAGCCAAGATTATGTGATGAAAGACAATTCCCTTTTCAGAATATCCCTGCTTTAAGCTACACTGCCTTTCTCCACTTTAAATCGCAAGCTTCTGGTAACTCTGAAGGAAATCACTCACTCTTAGAAACTGTGATCTCTGTTTTTCCAATCAAGAGTGGCTTAGGCTGCCTTACAGAGCGAGTCCCGCAGATGGCTGCCAGGGGGACCTGCTGTTTGCGACAGTTTGCCACATGAGCACTTCAGGGAAGTGCTGTTTGACTGCTTACGGTAAATTAAGAACAAGAACTTTGTTTCCAAAAGAAATCAATGTTTGTTCTTAAGTTCAAAGCAAACCAACTGTTCTGCAAGATGACATGTGGACATCGACTACCTTCCAGGCACCAATTAACCGTAAACAGAGCAGAAGCAAACCCATGTTCACCTAGCATGGGGAATTGGTCTTAGAAGATCCCTTGGTCCAGAACGCCTGTGTCCACTCACTCAAGCTGTTGTTGTTAGTGCTGTGGAGTCAATTCCGACTCCTAGCAACTCCGTATACAGCAGAGCGCAACACTGCCCCGTCTTTTTGCACCCTCCTCTCACCTTCTGGCACTATATCAGACAATGCTCCGCTGCTATTCATAGGGTTTTCGTGACTAATTTTTTCAGAATTGGGTGGCCAGGTCCTTCTTCCTACTCTATCTTAGTCTGGAAGCTCTGCTTAAACCTGTCCCCCATAGGTGACCTGCTGGTATATGAAATACTGGTGGCATAGCTTTCAGCATCACAGCAACACACAGCCACCACAGTACGACAACCAACAAACGCGTGGTGTGTTTCCTTGATCGGGAAATGAACCTGGGCACAGCAGTGAGAGCGCTGAATCTTAACCACTAGACCACGAGGGCTGGCTACTCATTCAAGTACAGCCTACAAAATCGATTTTATTAAAGGGAGAAAGAGTGTGTGTATCACAATGAGAGTCCACTGAGGTCACCCCTCTGAGGTTCACCACCTCCTCTGAGGAGCCGAGAGACACAGCAAGCACAAGGCTTCCTATTTGCTACATAAGAAATCCAGAAAACAGCACTGATGGTTTTTCTAAGTGGATATGGCAGCAAAGCAATCACTGACTGGTCATAAGAAAGAGAAAGAGAGCAAATGAAAACACAACCATCGAAGCCTAGAGGCTGAGCAGGATCCTGTGTCTGCCAAGTAGTGAAAATATGTGACATTTTAAGTAGCATCTTAAGCAAAACATAGTAACAGCCTCTGTCAAGAAGCTTGCTAGCACAGACGGGACATCAGCCGTACATTTGACAAGGCAGCGGGCGGGCAGGCCTGTCAGAAAAAGCATTTGATGGGGAGGGTGCGCATCTAAAATAAACATTTTCCTGGGGCCTGGCCTCTCATCTCTGTGGTCAGGCAGTCTTCCAGCTTGAGCTAGTCACACGAGACCTATTTCCTTCCCAAGCTCAAATCTAACAGTAGACACCAACTGGCGCTGGTGTCCTCAGCCAACCATTCAAAAGCCAGGATTAAGGGTTTCCCATAGGGTTTTACTTCTCACTGCTTTCAATTTTTGAAGCCCCTTAAAGCTCGGCACCAGTCTTTGGGAGGAAGGAACATGCCCTAAAACAATAGAGAACTTGCGTGACCCTACAAGGGTGGAGACAGAGAGCAGATGAGAGCCAACCCAGGTGAATACTCTTCCAGGTACCTCTAATGCCAGCACAGGAGTCCCTGACAATAAGGAGACTGTAAGTAATACAGCCGGCACCTACAACTCTCCAAAACAGACTCTCGCTTAAAACGTGACTTCGGAGAGGAAAAACAAACCCGGAGAGGAAGTGATTCCAAATGGATGTTCTGCCTTAACCAACAGGAATGACTGAAGCCTAGAAGAACCTTGAGCCCATATCTTCATGCATCGCTGTGCCTCCTGCCACATTAACCTCAGAGGGCATTTTAAAGAAGCACATGTAGCAACGTGCTTTCTCTCGATCTCCCCCAGGACTCTAAAGCCAAATCCTTTCCACTAACCAGGACATGTTCGATCTACGTCTCTGTATCTGGTTCCTAGGGCTGCCATAACAAATTACCACAAAGCCGGTTGCTGAAAACAAAAGAAATTTATTCTCTCACAGTTCTGGAGGCCTGAAGTCCACAATCAAGGTGTCAGCAGGGCTATGCTCCCTCTGAAGGCTCTATGGGAGGATCCTTCCTCGCCTCTTCCAGCTTCTGGTGGCTCCAGGTGCTTCTTGGCTTGTGGTTGCATCACTCCAATCTCTGCCTCCATCTTCACATGGCGTTCTCCCCTGTGTCTTAAATCTTCCTCTGCCCTTCTCTTATAAAGACATCTGCCATTGGATTTAGGCCCACTGTAAATCCAGGATGATCTCATCTTGAGATCCTTAACTGAAATACATCTGCAAAGACCTTTTTCCAAATAAGGTCACATTCACAGGTTCCCTGGACTAAGACTGGAACATATCTTTCAGGGGGCCACTGTTCAACCCACTATAGTTTCCAACAGACTAGAGGAGAAAATGAGTTATTTATTTAAATGGAAGTGGACTGTAAATACTTCATTGTATTTAATCACCAAAAGCCCCAAGACACTATCATGTTAGAGGCTGGCAAGAAGGTCAGCTAAGCGTCCTTGAATGAGTTAATGAGTCTAAGCCTCACTGTCCCTGTGTATAAAATGGGGACAACTTGGCCTGGCAGGGCTGTTGTGCAGGTTGACAGCGATTCACTTACAGTGCCTGGCACCCCAATATGTTGTTGACAGGTCCTAGTCTCCAATGACTCTGAACAAAATGTCCAGCAACCACTCCGCAGGAAAGGGCCTCCAGTTATTCCTTGATCCAGCCACTATCTGGGTGTGTCTCAGGTATTTAGGGAAAAAACAGAAAAGATTAAGGTACCAGGCTTGCCAAGGGTAAATAATGCCAGGCCTGTGGGGAATCAAGGACTTCGGATCATGAGAACAGCCTGTCCTCTCCCAAGCAGTCACCTGGGGCCAGAGTTCTTCTCCAATTATCCTAGAATCACTCACCCAAATATACATTCTGCCACTGCCTGTGGACTCCCGAAGACAGCTCCCCAACAGCTGTCACGGTGCCTGGCACCTAAGTCATTTGATACACATTGATGAAATGAAGGAAGACATGAGCCAGGATACTCTGGAAACCTCAGCTCTGGTAATAAACAATAATATGGGTAACTACTGTTTATTTAAGGCAGTATACTAAGTACTTTACACATATTGAGTGGATTAAATAAGATAATGCACCTAAACATTTTGACATGGCGGATGTTCCAGGAAAGTCAATGATCATCATCACTTATCGCAACCCTCATCCAACCAACCATGGAGCATCATCATCCCATTTCACACGGCAGAAGCTGAGGCACAGAGATTAAGTCACAGAGCTAACACCTGTCAGAGCTAGGATTTGTCACACTTCAAAGACCTGTGTTCTTTCCACTACATATACTGCACCTGATTCATTTTGTTTAGTCTTTGCTTTAAGGCCAGTCCCAGCCCACATATCTGCAATCAGACTATATATTGGGTGTGTGTGTGTATGTATATATATACATCTATGCTACATATTGGTATACACACACACGCACACAATATCTTCACTGAAGGAATAAACTAGAGAGAACACTGAGCTGAAAAGCAGAAGGTCTCAGGGAACATGATAAATTCCCTTGTGCTGTCAAGTTCCGAAATCATACAGCCGGAGGGTAAAGTGTCACATGTTACACTCTGCTGAGCTCAGAAAAGCAACACACACAATGTTTTATAAACTCCAGAGTCTCATCTGCAGGCTTATTACTTCCTGTCGAATATCTTGTTTCTAAGTCAACCACCCCACAGTGAAGAAAATGAATTGTGCTCAACACTCATACACCAACACTTTTCTCTCCACCTAAACGCACAAAGAAAGTGATCAGGAAACATGACCAGGGAATTAAAGAGTGTCCCCACCACTGAACTTACAGGAGGAATGGATGCTGGGGAAGCTTTTGCGGCCCTCGGACACCAGATCGGGGTCACCTGTGCAGTGCATTTCCGAGTTCATCACTCCATCTGGAAAGCAGCGGTAAAAGAAATCGGGGCGAGGTCTACAAAAGACACCATGGACATTTTCAATATAAAATGCTGCCATCACAAACGAACCCCAAGCTGACCCCCACCAGTCCCTGCTGCCCCCAGCTCCTTCTTCCACCGTTAACACCGGACCTCCCCATGCGGCGCTCTAGACACGGTGGTCTTGGGAAAGGCTCAGGCTTTCAGCAAGATCTGAGTTGGAACTCCCACTCTGCCACTTACTATTTTTCTGACCTTAGGAAGGTCACGTAGCCTCCCCCACCCTCAGTTTCCAAATCTGTAGAAGGGGCAGCTCAATACCAACCCAAAGGTGAAGTCCTGGGGGTTACATGACATGATGTATAGGAGGCACCTAAACATGGCGCCGGTGGAGTGAAAGGTAGTTCCTGCCTCTGTCTATGGCTCCACCATTCAGAGGCTGCTCCCGGGATCCAAGACTCCAGGCTCCTCAAGTCCCTGTATCTCGAATTTGGATGGCCAATGGCCCTTCTCAAATAGCAGGTCGCACTTAACCTCACTCAAGTCTGAAAGCTCAGCCCCGTGATACAGAACACACGGTCTCCCAGGCTGGCTTCTCTGATCCGGGTCGTGGGAGAGAGACCTCTCCAGGGAAGCGGGGTGGAAGGTGGCCCAGAAGTCGAGCCTCCTGCCACAATCACAGCTAACATTTATGTCAGCTTGGAACTTCCTTATTTTACAGATGCGAAAACGAAGGCTTAGAAAGACGACACTCCTACCCAAGGTCACACACAACCACTCAGTGTCAAAGACAAGCTCTGAGGCCCAGGAATTGGATTCTTGCACCAACACACTTCACCCCGTGCTTTTCCGCCTCACTTAAGTGAGGATTCTCAGATGTGTGACGGTCGATCATTTCACGTTAATTCAACTAATATTTGCTGAATCTCTGCCATGAGCAAAGCTTTGCTAATGCTGTAAACACAGGGCCCCTTTCCTGCACGTATCGGTCACAGTTCACACACACTGACTCAGAGGTCCTCCCAGGTTTGGGATCTAGGCCCGATAACAATCTATCAATATCTCTAACATATCAATAATCAATATGAATAATCTATCAGAACTGGTGGTGTGCTTCCCTCTCCAACTCGCCTAATGTTTCTCCAAGTGTGGCTATTCCCCCACTGAACCAGAACCTCAGCGTGGACAAGGCCTGAGAATCAGCATTTTATCAGGGCCCCACAGCAGCTCTAAGCACAGGAAGTTGGACAAACCCTGCAGCACCAGCTCATGTACCGCCTGAATTGTAACCATCCTCTGCCCGCTCGGTGCCTGACCAGCACCCCGCCCCCAGCAGACAATCAGGAAATGCTGAGGTTCTGAGAGGGGCGCTAACCTGTCCAAGGCCAACAGCTAGTCAGGGCCAAAGTCAGGTCTCAAACTCAGGTCTTTTGACTGTTCATCTTTATAGATACTAGCTCATTTCCAGAGCAGTCGGGGGAGAAAGCAAGATAAATGGAGAACAGAAATTATTTCCCAGGGGGTGGTGAGAGAAATGCGCCATAAGCCAAAACTCAATTGCCAATTCATACTTCTTATCCTGAAGAGTATAATAAATAAGTAACCTTATTTGGTTACTTATTTGGAGGCCAAAAACGACAAGTGAGTGGGTGTCTGGGGAGGCCCTGGGATAGCAGTGGATGGAACGAGAAATGCCAGCAGTGGGCTTTGACCCACAGGAAAGTATGGTCAGTGGATATTTCTTTACTATTGATCTGCTTTCTGAAATAGTGATTTGTAATTTAAAGGAGAGGAGAGATATGTGCTGAGGACAGAAATCTCAAAAAGACAACAATTTAAGGGAAAACCAGAAGAGCTCAATTCTGTCCCATCCAGTGGCCTGTGGCTAAGGTTCCCACATAGATGACCTTGAGTGTCTAAGTCACCACTCGTTTCTTTTTGGAACTTACCTGCCCACTATTAATTTAATAGTGTTTGTGCAGACTCCATTCAAAGCCAGAGCCAAGGACACCGCTACAAAACAAAACCAAGAGAGAAAATAACCAGCTGGCTCTCAAATTAAAATCATCATCATCATTACTGTTACATCATAACACTATTTTATCTATGACCATAGAAATATGAATCAATACTTTAAAAAACAGAGGGAAGTTTGGGTAGCTAGAGTAAAATATAATTAGGACAGGACTTTGGGGAGTGACTCATAAAATTCCAAGCCTCTATGACATAAAATTTATCTCTCCTCCTTGACTGAAATTTTCAGTATCACAGAGGAGCCCATCTATCATGTTCTGGCCTGATATGAACAGATTTAATACCACAGCATGTAGAATTTCTTTTATTGGTAGCAAAAAACATAACTTTTTAATTTCTTTCTGGCAAACTTCTCAGATATAATTCTAATCAGAGCAGCTGCTGGAGTCCTAGTGTGGAGCAGAATATTCCCACTTGGAAATTGTCTCCTCGTTGACCCATCACCCACTGACAGCTGTCCATCTGTTATCAAACAAATCATCGTTCCTGAGAAGGTGAAGAGTCCCAGCACCTCACTGGGTTTTGAGACGGTTTGTCTAGGTGATGCTTTTTGCCACCAAAACAGTAGGAACTTGTGGAATACATTATTTTAAAATATATAGCATGGGGACTTTCTCCAAGTGGTTTGGAAGGACTTTGCGAGATGAAGTACAGATCGTCCAGAGGATGCAGGTGACATGAGTCACAGAGCTTTCCCCGCAAGGACCTCACACCCCTCTCCCCTGTTTATCAAGACTGCACAAAAGGCAAGTCAATGTGATGGGAGGTCAAACGTTTTGTACAAGCAATAAAAACCTATTGATACCCCAATCCATTGCTTTGCTGAATAATAAAGCATGTGAGCTACCATTTCCCTTCCGCAAATATTAACTGTTCAATACCAGCTGAGATTTATGTAAGAAAACAGCAGTGGAGGGACATTTTCAGGAAGGAGCTGCCTAGAGCAATTCATGCTCATCAAGGGAGACAGATGTGTTGCTCTACAAGCGGAAAGTACCATGGAATGGCTAACATGGTCACCAAGGGCTCAGACTAGAGATGGAAACGAAACCCACCTGCTTTTAACAAGTCGTGGGAAGCAGAGAGAATGGGAGGGACCAGTTCAAATGAACACCTCTGTGAAAGGGAAACTAATCGCCTAAGTGTGAGATGGGGAACGACTGGCCATATCTGAGTGTGGAGCAAAGGAGGGATGGGCCACCGGGGTGGAGGCAGAGCATGAGTCAGCAGCATGGCACGGCCATTGAAACACCAAGCATGCAGCTGGGATGTATAGATGGGAACTGAGCGTGAGGGAACTCAGAGAGATCCTCTGATTACATTTTGCATGCACAGATCCTTCCTTCCTAAAATGCTGGCTTCCCTTCTCTCTTGCAAGCTCAGAGCATTGCTGAGAGGTCTCCTTTGCAGAGGGGAGGGGAAATTCCCTGGGCTGTCTTCACTGCTGAATTCTCCACTGAAGCCATGGCAATTAACAGGCTGTGGGATCACCCTGAAATGACTGGGGTCTTTTCCTGTTAGGGCTGGTCCAGCAGGCTCACTGCTGTGTTTTCCCAAATGGGCTGGCCTCCTTCTTATTCTGGTCCTAGCATGGCCTTAGCATAAAGGAGGTCTCTGGGAACGAGCATCACTAGCTGATCTCCCAGTGCCCTTGGGGACTTCAGAGACTGCTACATCGACCCAGAACACCCTACACGTCCCCAACCTCTGCACCAGCTGGGCTTACTGCAGCACAGAGCAGTTCTTTGAAAAGCTTCAAGTGGCTGAGCTAGAAAAAGTGTGGATGTGATGTAACCACCAACAGCTGGCAACTTCACTCTCTGATCCAAAAGCCTGAAGGGGACAGAAAATAGTGGGGATCTGGAGTGACAACATTTATGGTGGAAGTCATCTCAGCATTCTGGAAGTAAACGGAACCAATTATTATTTTCATCTGAATAGCACAACCCCAGGGGACTAATATGGGGGCCTCTCACTGATACCAGAGAGAAGACTGGGCTGAGATCAGATGCATGAGAGGCTGGCTGAGCAGGAAATGAATGGCCAATCAGGAGTGTTTGGTGATTAACAATAACTCAGGGGGTCTGGTTCATAAGGGCTGTGTTTACAGCATCCACAGCACTGCGGGTTTGCGAAAAGAGTCAGAAAGACAGAACAGACTGCGTCTGATAGAGAAATTCAAAGCAATGTGTCGTGTGACCTGGCCTGCAAGTGGCCTGTACTGAGGACACTACTGCTCATAAACATCCCATGGGATTAGAGGGCTTTTGTTGTTACTTTGTTGGGAATTCAGCATTGCAGCACTTCCCTAATAGGGTTCTCTATTGTACAGACCTGGCTGTTCTGCAGCCTAAATCTGTGGAAGCCTGACACTGCGTGTGCCAAGCCTCACCCCTCTCGTCCAACAGCAGATGCACAAAGGTAGCTGATATGGACATGCAGACAAGGGAAGCTCTTGGGGTCCAGGTCTGCTGAAGATGCCTGAGTAAAGAAGGGACCCAAGCACTAAGCCACTCTCACTGAGAAAGTCCTGAATTCCAGACACCATTGGAAACCAGAGACACCTGGTTTTCTGTCCTTGGTTTTTCAAGATTACTCCCTCATCCCTACTTCCAAGGCTTCCTAAAAGCAGCGATTTAAAAAAAAAAAAAAAACTTTGTACAACAGGAGGCTCTTCATCATTTTTACAGGGCAGGCTCTCATTTATTTAGGCAACAGAACATCCAGTAACTCCACCTTCTCTGTCAACGTATAGGAGGCAGGGTATAGTGTACAATTTTGAAATGTCACCCTAAGGGAGATTTAGCTGAGAATGAAAAGGTCTAGAGAAAGTAACTATGAGCTACTTACTGCCATAACAACAGCCCGACTCCAAAAGCCGGCAGTAAATTATAACCATAACCATAAAAGACAGTTCTTATCACAGTCACATATCTTGGGACTCCATGCCAGGGGAGCAACTAGAATAAAAAGTGAGGCAAAGAGATTTCCATGTCAATTGAGAGGGTGCCCAACAGGACATTTTGGGGACCACAGTGATAACTGTGCAAACACTGCCCTGGCTGCTTGAGCCATGCGTGGAGGGCACCTATGCCCTTCTTGGAAAAACTGTCCTTTCCACAGTCTCAGCTGAGGAGCCTTAGACCATGTGACTGCCACACCCCCCAAACCACAGATGAGCAGCCTAGGGTACACACCTGACTTCAGGGAGGGCATCTACAGGCTGAGCAGAGACTCATGACTTTTGTGTCCAGGCTTGAGAAATGAGCTGAGCCAGAGTCTCTGTCTGGGAAGTCTGGACCACGAGATGCAGGGCAACTTGGTGGTGGCGCTGGAGCTGAACGGTCATACAGGTATGGGGCAGGAACACACACCACGCAAGCCCAAAGGCAGAGGGCAGCAGAAACGACAGGAGAGTGAGGCAGGGAGTGTGAGGAGATGAGGGAAGGCACACTAGAGAGAGGAGCAGCCATGAGCTGAGAGGGGTTCTCCACCCTGGTGGCCCGCCTCCCTATTCCAGCCCCCAGGAGGCTCCTCTCTCCTTTTCCCCTACCTTGGATGCCAGTGAGATTGCTTGTTATAAGCCTCTAACTAAACCCCTAATTTATCTGAGCTAATTGGAAAGGGATTCTGTTCTTTCCAACTAGACAGAGCCTAACGAAAGCCTCGTTAGGTAAGAAATGTTTCCCGTCCTGCTTCAAAGCAGAAAGCCCCTTTACTACTCTGCCCACCCTAGCTTTCGCCCTCAGCCTCACTCCCTCACCAATAAAAAGGAGGATCATACTGTGCTACATTCTCATTTCCTCACACCCCAATAATTAACAAACATGCTCTTTAGTGAGGAATCTCATATTTCCAGATTTACTGCTTAACTGAATGGTAAGTCCATACCACACACCAACAATACAATTTGTGTGAAGGTTTAGGTAACTTTTATGTGCAATGTCAAAAAATAAGCCTGATTCGGTTTTCCTAATAATCAAAAGGCTGAAAACCTGCCTCCTGGGTAGTTTATTTTGGTTGCTAAACAAGCCAAATAGCTTTGGCTACCTCTTAACGCCGTCATTTACTCAGCCATTTGATTAATGAGCAGATCAGAAAAATAGGTTTATTTAAAAAATGTCAAACTCATATCACATGCAGATGGCTTAGCTTGGGAGGAATTGATAACAATGGCGTTATAATCAATGGCAAAGATTCTAGCACTCTTGACACAATAACAATTGCTTAACTGCGAAAATGTCCCCAAACAGCAGGTGAGTTATGGAGCTTGCTTCCAATTTCCATTTTATTTTACACAGGCTTTTGCCGATTTTTGCCTCTAGCCAATGATGACTGGACAAGGAGTCTGTGATTGATTTCTGAATTGCCTGTAATGTGGGCCTATTAGCCACCAGTGTGGGTCCGGACAGTTAGCGGTGACAAAGTTTCAGATTTGTGTTGCCTTACCGCCAGGAGCTACTCTGCCTCTGAGCCTGAGCAGCACAGATCTCTCCTGTGGCTACAGTACAGATGTTCACATTCAGCACAAAGGACAGCGACAATGTGCTCCCACTGAAGATAAGGCGCCTATCTATGCATTGATGCATCTTAGGGCTTAAAGTTTCTTATTTCTCCCAAGCTTAATTTGACCAAGAGAAAAATCAATTGGGTGCAACTGAGATTTTTAAAATCTAGTGATCTAATTAAGTTCAGCCCCATCCCCTAAAGCAAGAACTGTGAATACTCTACCTAAGAAGGCTTCCTTAATTTCAGTCTTGTCTGTTCGCCGGATAATTTTCACCACACAAATAACAGCCAGGGGTGTGAGGAAAGAAATTGCCTGGAAGAAATAACAAATAATCCCTTATGAGGATAGCAGTTTGCTATCAGAGGGCTGACTGATCATTAATTCCGGTTAGCTTCATTTAGACTCACTAGTTGAATGATCTTACTGAACTCTTGACCTCAAACAAAGGAGGATTTATCTCTATACTTAGAGACTCCTCAGACTTGAAAAATTGGAGGTCTGAGTGTGGGTTATAATTGATTTGTAATTGCTGGGAGCCACGTTGAAAGTGGTGGCTTTTTAAACAGAAAAGAATAGTCTACAATTATGATGACTCATCTTTGCCAGTAACCCCCGTCATGTTCCCCCCTGCAGAAGGGTGGAGGAACACTTGGCCTCCCATCCCCAGCTCTCTGGCAACATGGGAGCACGAGGGACTTGATCACAGCCAATCAATTCATTCTCTTTGGGTGTCCTTTTGCTAAATATTCATTTCCTCTGCAAAGCGGAGGCTAATCCTTCTACATGAAGTCTCTCCTGTTCCCTTCCTCCATCCCCTTCCCTCCCCCACCCAAAGCACACAGATGCGCAATAAGTGATTAATGAATCAAGCTGGTGGGACCTAGATGCAAGCAGCACTCATTACAAAACCCTCGATGAAGCAGGAACTATGCTTAGGTACCACCAGGTACCGGAGTCACTTAAATCTTCATGGTGACTCTGTGACTATCTTCACCAGGCTCGGGGACTAAATCATGTGCCTGAGGACACACAGCTGGTGAGTGACAAGGCCAGGCTTTGGAGAGCAGGTTTTCTGCCTCCCGTATCTAGTCTTTGTGCAGCGTTTTATAGTCTTGATGCAGCATTTTACAATTAGTAAGTTGTTTTCAACATTCCAACAACCAGGAAAAAGGCATTTATGTTACTTCCTTATGATTATAACGTCTCAGGATAACAATATCAGAAGGGACCAAATATCTCACAAATCCACAACTGAGCTCGCAGACGGTAGTGAGGGGGTGGGGTGTGACAACTATCAACCAATAGCATGCACGTTTCTGGAAATCTCCACCTGTGTTCTAATGTGATGTGACTTTTTGGAAAGGAGCTTCCTAATAGGACTAAGGCATGGCTAGAAGATACTTTTATAATATCAAAATTCATCCAAACGAACACAATCTTTCAAAATATCTGAAGATGCCCTACACACTTGCGACAACCAGACTGCAAGAGGTCAGAACATCTCAGGGACTCCTCTTTGGGAACCGTCTTCAGAGATAGTTCATGAGACATGAGAAAAACCCTTTCCTTACTGGTGGTTTCTTTCTGACTACAAATGGTAGTAAGCTTGATAAGCCTCATTATCAACCATGGCCCTGAATGACTTGGCTAAACAAACAAGTCTTATCACCATGGAGGGTGTTCAGAAGAATGTGGCACAGCTATGACAGAAGATTCAGAACTTAAGCAGAGGAACAGAGAATTTCCCCAGGGGCAACTCAAAGAGACATGCTCACTCATGAGTTAATAGTTCCAGTAAGTCTGAAAGTTTCCCAAAGTGCCTGGGTGGCTCTCACACCTGATTGACGGCAGGGCTTGTTACAATGCTGAGTTCCTCAAATACACTTACAGGACAGGTCTGGGAATCTGCATTTTGTAACAAGCATCTCAAATGATACTGATGCTCATGACTGAGAAACACTGCGTCAGAGTTTTGACTCACACATTCAGTGTTTAAAGAGTGATGACTGAAGCCCTTGCTTCCTTAAGTCCAAAGTCACAGTCAAGTTGAAGAATCCTAAGCTCCCTGTTTCCTCTCATTTTAGGCACCATACCAGGCCACACACTCCCAATACAATAAAGCAACTCACTGAACAGCGAACAGAGCTGCAATGACCCCACTGACAGTCAAACCTGAAATATGGGAACAACATAGAACTGAAGAAAACCTTCCAAGACAATCCCAGATGACACACTCTAAGGTTAGACAGAAATACAACCCCAGAAAAAATATGAGTTGGGAAGACTTTCTCCCCGCCGGCTCCAAAGGCTGCCTACAGGAGATTCGGAGCAGGAATGTGCAATGAAAAGAGATGGAAACACCACACAGAAGACCCACAGCTCCAAGCCCAGGAGTGGGAGCTGGCTGGAGAAGGCCTGAGAGCTGCCCAGGGGCTCCAGGCTCGTGGCCTGATGGCCAAGGGGGTCTCTCTTAGCTCTGCTCCCTCCTCAGCTCTCCTGCTCCTAATTAGATGCCCGCCCTGAATTGTCCAACCAGACTGTTCATTTAACCCGTTTTACGACTTTCCTAGGTAGATGTCTGTTCTCGAGAACCAGTGACCAACTTCTCCCCGGGCCAATGCTGAGCACCCACCCACGAGGGGCCAGGGCTCCCCACCTCATGAGCTTCACAGGTGAGGGAAGGAAAGCAGCTGTGAGACAAAGAGCCACAGCACCCGCCCAGGGGCTGCAACAGAAACGTCTGTGGGTGGCTGTGTGGCGGTCTTTCTCTCCTCCTCTCAGCCTAACGGCATCTGGGCTCCAGGCTCATTTCTTTTTCCCGGAAACGTATCCGCCACATCCACGGGCAGCACAGTCCTCAAATCAGGACAGATAGAGACCTATTTACATTTGTCATCTGCCCCCTTTTTTACAAATATTTTTCAACTGAAAGCTGGAATTGAGAGATGAACCCCAGAAGCCAACACATTAGGAAAACAACTTCCTCCTGGGCAAAAGCATCTCTGAACCCAGTAAGAGGAGTGAAGAGAGATGAAGCGCCCCACTTCCACTCAGCAAACCAGACCTGATTAAATCAGGTGCACACCCCTTCCGCGTTCTGACCCAAGCTTCAGAAGCCGCTGTCCTGCTGCCCGAGCCCGTGAGGGAGATGGAGACAGACACAGAGACATGAGGTGGGGAGTGGTCACTTCTACCTCCAAACAGCTGTGGAGACGGAGGACAAAAAGGGGCAAAATTTCCCTTGGTGTTGTTTTCACTTAGGTTAATGTTTCCATGGCTTAAAAAAAAATTTGGAAAATCCGGGGTATGAGCCCAGTATAAACAGTGAAGGGTTAGTGCTTATTAAATGGAGCCCGAGAGAGACCAGAACAATGAATTCCAGCCAATCACTGCTGCATGATGCGGGAACATACCACACCCTCTCTGTGCTTGAGTTTTCCTCCCTAGTCCTGAGTACAGGGCTGCTGAATGCACATAGGTAGGTTAGATAGGAAAAGCCAACATATTCTGAGAACTTCCTAAGGACCATGGTCTGTTCTAGGCACTTCATGCAAATTAACTCATTCAATCCTCACAGCAACCCTATCGAGTAGGCTCCTTACTTAATAGACAGGAAACTAAGGCACAGAGAGGTTAAGCAACCTGCTGAAAGTCACAGAGCTAATAAGTGGTAAAGTGGGGATATGCACCCAGGCCGTTTAAATCAAGGTCTGCGCTTTTAACCCCAGTGATACAGCAGTTCTCTTCGCAGAAAGTTAGAAGCTTAACTAAAACACGGTGAACACCTTTTCTCTGGAGTTGGAGGAGGAAGTAAGGAGGCTCATTTCCAGGGACCTGGATAAGTCACAGAATGTTCGTGGCAGCTGTCATGGATTAAGCACCTATTATGTGTCAGGAGCTTTCCGCACATTTGTCTAATCCTCTAACTCCTCTGTGAACATTATTACATGGAAACATTATCCTCCCTGGACAGATAACAACAGCAGAGCTCAGAAAGACAAGTGAATGCACAAGGGCACACAGCTAGTGGGACCGGGACGCTCAACCTGGGTGCCATGCTGCCTGGGTAGAGTCCTGAATCGCAGGGATCACGTTGGCCCAACGGCCTCATCTTACAGATGGGGAAAATGAGTCTGAGACAGATCATGTTTTAAAGAATGTTTTGTAAACTACTAATTCGTTGTACAACACAGCACCCACAAATCAAGATAATATATATAAACCATTAAGCAGGATCTGAGAGGTGGCTGGTTTTGCGTGATGCTGTTCCACAGGGTGGGAAGCCAGAGCTCTTAGGGGAAAATGTGTGGAACAGGCTCAGATTAAGGAGAGCCAGGTTCAAGCCCAGCTCTGACATTTATCACCTCTGTGACCTTGAGAAGTCCCTTAACCTCTTCACCTTTGAGCCTCAGTTTCCTCACCTATAAAATGGGTATAATAATAATATATGTAGCAAAGTATTGTCACTAGGATATAAATTCATCAATAGTTATTGAATGCTTCTTGTGCACCTCACATTAAGCAAAGTGTGGTAAGTCCATCACCCCCATTTAATACTCTTCACACCCTGGGAGGGGGTGGGGTGTGTTGTTAAAGCCCCCATTTGCAGATAAGGAACAGAGGCACTGAGAGGGTGGATGACTTGCCCAATTCACACAGCAGGAGGAGGCACAGCCAGGAGGTGACCCAAGGCAGTCCCCTCTGGAGCCCGGGCTGACTGCCCCCCACCCAGAGCCTAGCAGAGAGTTCACATCAGCAAATGCTGGTTGTTGGTTACCACTCCATCATTTCCAGGGAAAACTGTTAACACATAACCCTGTGGGGGAAGAGGGAGAATCCCCCTCTGCCCTTTCCCTTAAGGTTCTTATGGCTGGCGAAATAATTAACAAGACAGGTTAGCAGGAGAAAATAATACCAAGTTTAATAACATGTATACATGGAAGAAACCAGAGACACTGAGTTTCTCAACACAATAGTAGAAATTCTCATCTTAAATACCATCTTCATCATTTCTTATGGCTGAGTAGTATTCCATTGTGTATATATACCACATCTTCTTTATCCATTCATCCCTTAATGGACACTTAGGTTGTGAAATCCAGCCATTTGTGACAACATGGATGGACATTGAGGGTATTATGCAAAGTGAAATAAGTCAGAGGGAGAAGGTCAAATACCGTATGATTTCCTTCATTAAGTAGTAGATAATAACAACAATAACAAACACATAGAGACAGAGATTGGATTGGTGGTTACCAGAGGGGAAGGGGGGAGAGAGGAGGGCGAAAGGGATAATTCGGTACACGTGTGTGGTGATTGGTTGTAATTAGTATTTGGGTGGTGAACATGATGTAATCTATGCAGAAATAGAAGTATAATGATGTACACCTGAAATTTATACAATGTTATAAACCAATGTTACTGCAATAAACAAAAACAAAAACAAACAAACAAACAAAATAATACTATCTTCAGCTAAAGACAACGGAGGATGTTGGGGGTGGGGGGAGTCAGTTACAGGAGATTACCACTAAAGCACAGTAAACAAGAGTAAGGTTATTATGCAGATTTAAGGCCTCACCTTCCACATTGATAAGTTTCTAGAAATGAGGTCATCCCCCCTCTTCCCAATACAGAGAGGGAGATACCGTTACAAATGGAGGTTTCCCTTATAAATGTAAATGTTTGTCTGGCAACTCCCTGCAGGGCCATCTAGAGAATGTGGCCAGAGACACAGAATTTTTGATAAGATGGGCTTGTTGGTGCCTTTCCTATTGTAACATCTATTTTACGTTATATTACAGCCATCAGATAGTAACTCCTTCCTGGAACAGATCTTCTATGTCAAATTCTTTAGGCAGTTAGTGGGGGAGGTCAAATGTCCGTCAGAGAAAACAATCAAGGTAAAGAGATATATTTCAGGGTGCCCAAATCTTGATCTCCCACAACCCAAACCAGTAAAGGTGTACCTGGATCCTGTGCCCAGACACATGGGAATAAAGCGTTTTCAGCTCAGCTCATCTGTGCCCCTAGGTCTCAGCAGCAGGCACCTTTGAGGGCAGGAAGGAGGTTGGGGACAAGGAAGAGCCTATTTCTCCCAGGGACATTGCCCACGCCCTACATGACCAACGTCTCTGACAAGGGGCCTGCCTTGTGCATCCACCAATGAAACCAACACAGGGAGTGCCATCACTTCCCAGACATTGGGACACTCAGAAAGTGGGCCACCCCCGGGCGCTGACACATGGCACTGTGCTGCTGGCATGCTCCTGGGAATGGACAAAGCAGGGAGCAGTGTGTGTGAAGGGAAGGGCATGGGTGTGCCCAGAACTTTTCACAACCGAAGGGGACCCAAACCAGGGCACTGGATGTGAGGGTGTTAGCCAGACAAGAGCCTGTCCCTGGGCCTCATTCACAACAGACCAAACAGTGGGCCCAAGGTGCCTTAATTTCCGGCATTTGACAGAAAAGTATGCCGCAGAGTGATTATGAAGACGACTCAGACATGCAGACACCTGGAAAAGGGCCTGCTGTGGGTAAACAATTACAGCCCGTCACGAAGAGAGAGCTGTCAAAGACTTCTCAAAAGAGTCTAGAAATTAAACTGTCTATCACAAGCCAGCTTTGTCTCTTTTCCTTCCCTTCTCCCAGCAAATTGACTTTATTTCTGTCTTCCTTAGAAGCATCCTATTCCACAATAGGAAACCCTGTTACCAAGTCAACACTATATCAGTAATGTTCTACGAAAATAAATCTTCTGGACATATCATGGCCAGAGCAAAAAGAGACCAGGGCAAAGGACAGGTCTTGGGTAGATTTTTTCTAAAGTCACAGAAAGAAACTGGGGAACACCTGCCATTCCTTTGGTTCCCTACTTGAGTCTTGCTGTTCTTCAAGGGCTTTCCTCTGATACTGAATCATCCAACTCTGATTCATGTCTGGGTCCCCCACTAGACTAGAAACCACAGCTTATTCAGCCTTGCACCTCCACTCTCTGGCACCGTGCTTGGCTCAAGGCAGGTACTTCGTAACTGTCCATTGAATTAAGTAATAATTAATTAACCTGAAGCTGTCCACAATCAATCCCTGCCTCCCTCCACCCCCTTCACCACTCAGATATACCAAACAAGCTCCTATTCAGTGGGCCCACAGGGTCCCTGCTCTCCCATGTCTGTGCCTTTACACACCTGCTCTTCTGCGTGCAACCCACTACTCACCACCTCTCCACATCACCTGAGCCATTACAGCTGAATGGCTCCGTGAGGGTCTGCACTCTGGCAGCTGGCATTCAGATCCTGGTCCAGCCACTCATGATTGTACAACCTTGGATAAATTGTTTAATCTGCTAACAGTTTCATTTCCTCCACTGGAATTATGGGATTAACGGAAGCGCCCACCTCAAAGGATTCTGAAAAGGATTATCTGAGATGCTGCTTGCAAAGTGATGAGCACAGTTCCCATTCTCAAGAGATGTTGGCTGTTGTTGTTACTACCGTGATGATGATGATGATGATGATGAAGCTCCCTAAAAGCTTACCTGAGCCTCTCCTCTGCCCTTTTCAGATTCTCTTTTGCATTAGAGTACCATCTCCCCCGAGAGCCTGCAGGGTCCCTGAGGGCATGCCCCAGGCCCCATCTGATCTCCCACCACTGCAGCTCCTCCGGCTTGCCTTCCCCACAGCAGGCTCCTTGAATGTACAATAACCACAGCCCAGAGTGCACTAAAAAGCCACACCCAGTATGGACTGGGTCTTCCTATATCAAAAAGTTGGTTTTCAAAGATGCTCTGATAAATGCCACATGCTCAGAAAGGAACCATGCCCTCTTCTGAATAAGGGAACAGCCTTTCATAAAGGCAGCTGATGGCTTGGGAACATCCACGAAATGTTAAGTCAAGACTCAGTGCACGTGAAAAGAATTCTCAGCCTGTCTCTCCTGTCTTTCTGGTCAACAGGAAGACCGAGTCATCAAGGGAAACAAGCTCTTGAAATCAAACAGTCCAACCACACCCAACTTCCATGTTGACAGACTAGTCACCTCAGCTGACGGTGCCAAAGACAGAAAAAATGTGAGTTAGGGGTTTCCTGGTGATGTTACACCATTTACGCTGCACTTAACTCAATCCCATAACCATTATTCTGACACTTTTTGTGACATTTGACCAAGTGGCTCTTCTAAAAAAAAACACACAGACACACACACACAACTCCAGAGGGCTAATTTCCCAATAAACAAACATCTGGGTTAATAGCAGCTGCCTTTAAAATACACTCCGGTTAGAATTTATAAAGTTCGCCTCTAGATTAAAACATTCCAACCAAAAGTAAAAGAGACCCCAGGATTTTGTTTATTCACTAAATAATGAAATTTGAGCTTTCTAAGGAAATGAAGCTATTTTAAAAAGACAGTGAAAATATATGTTCTATTACAAATTCTTCTATAAACACCTGAAGGTTTTAAAGGATCAAAAGCAGACAAATGATATCTTATATTAAACTCCTAATAAAACCCAGGAGAACAAATCTAATTTATGTGGTAACAAAGTATTTTTCATCCTTATGTTACAAGTATTCTTCTAAATTTATCTACTGCTTTCCTTGCGTTATTATGGAATCACACTAAACCTCGCGGCCAAATGAATGAAATTCATCAACTACTATTAACAAAACAAAAGGTTGAACTTATTTCATGAGGAAATTAGAGGGTATGAATCAGGATTTGTGGCTGAATACCCTTCTATTCTCTGGAATCCCAGCTCTGAATGACTCCTTTACTGCCTCCCTCCCTCCCCTGCCAACATGCAAATTGCTCCATCCGATTTGTGTCTGCAGCCAGAATATTTGTGGCATTTGTATCTAGACTCAGAACAATCCATTCTTCATAAATCTAGGACACGACCACAGATTTCTCACCATATCCCATGTGAACATTCATCTCCAAATTGTGTTTTACGGCACACGAGATGTGAAATCTTTGAAGAATGGGGATAAGTGAAAAATACAAGCTTCCCCCTATTAAAACCATGGAGCAAACTAGTTAGACACACATTAGTTCCTTTATTTCTAGGATTTATATAAGATTTAAGTTAGAGCAGAAATGGAAAAAGCCTGATTTCAATACTCAACTGTTATGTAATGCCCTACTCACAAACACCCTAATTTTTCAACTCCCCTGAGATTTACAAAAATCCAGTTTATTTTCCAGTAGAAAAGTAATTATTAAAAAGCAATTAAAATAATACTTGAATGCTCATATACTGTTCTGGGCATTTCAGGATGTTTGAAGACACAATGATCTTTCCAATCATCTCTAATTAACAAGATTTCCTTCATAAAATCAGAGGGCTTGCTTTCAAAATGCAAATATATTCCTCATGTGCTCTGTGAAAGCTCTGGAACAACCACTTAAGTTCCCAGAGGCAGGAGACACAATAGCTGGTCAACAAGAATAACCTTTGAGCTACGAGGTTGCCCGTCCAAAAGCTGCATTATTGTTCTATAACAAAAGGGAGTTTACATATTTCCTCTGCTACAGAAAGGCCTTATGGCAATTCTCCAGGAGTCAATTAGCATCAGCAAGGAGTCCTGGACACTTGGCTCCCATACAGGGCAGCCTCTTGGCTAAGAGTGGGGCTCAGAGCTGGCTGCCTGCATGTGACTCCAGACTCTAGCTTTGTGGCTTTGGGCAAGTTCCCTCATCTCTCTAGGATGCAGCTCTGCACCTGCAAAATGTAGACAAAAATGACAACTTCCTCACTGGGATGCTGGGTGGGACTAAATCAGGTAAGCCTTTCTTAAGCTCTCAGCAAAGTGCCCAGCACACAGGAAGTGAAGTGTGAAAGGTAGTAATTGCCAGGGGGTAGGGTGAAGAGGTAAAAATAATCCCAATACATCCTCCAGCTACTGAGGTGCTTGCCCATTTATTCTAGAAGCAGAGACACGAGACACTATCCAGGGGTTGAGTCATACAGTGGTCTCATCAGTGCTCACCAACTGAGCAGCTAAAACCAGAAAAGTGGTTAACAGAACTATCTATGGTGCCTGAGTTTGGCAAAACCGAGGCTTATCCTAAAAGGAGATGGAGCAGGAAGATCTGTTCGCTCATTCCAGTCTCCTTTTACTGTAAATATTTGGAGACAACTTGGCAGAGCTCAGGGAAGCAGGTCCCTTCTGTTTCCAAAGTGTCGGCAATTACTACTTCCCACGTGACCAAGCAGCGCCCACCATGATCTGAAACTGAATTTTAATTCCATGGGCCGCTCACCTTCTCCTTCTTCCAGGCTGCTTGCTGTCTTCAGCAGGGGTTAGAAAAGCAGAAATGAAAACCCATTTGGTTCATACTTGGGAGAGTGGTCCAGTCAGCCATGAAATCATGGTACTTACAAACATGAGGCGGGTAGGTATGTTGTCTGACTGCACGAGAGGATTTTTATAGAGCCAGATCTCTTCCGGCTGGATGACTCTCTGGAATGGATCCAAAAACTCCGTAAAACTGAAACAAAACAAAGAAAGAGGCATGAGGGCTGAGCACAAGGCAGTTGCCCATAGTTCCCAAGAAAGCTGTTCCTGCAAGCCCTCAGGTGGAGAATCAGCCCTCTGCCGAAGAGGAGGACAAAGGCTGTCCCTGCCGATGGTTCTCAGCCAGGTCCAACTGGGAAAGATCCAAAGAATTACTGAGACTTTGTAGGATCTTCTGTCACCACTTGCCAGCAAGGACCAATTCTGGGCATAGAGAAGAGCTGTGAGGCTGACATACAAAGATCCTAAGAACTTGGGGCTCCAAAGTGAACTGGACGCTAAAGTGCAGAATGCTGGCTCAGACTGGGGCCAGGCAGGGCCAGCAGCACGGTGTCTGGGAACGAAATGGGCTTGAGTTGGAGCAAAGGTGAGGGAGGAGCTGGCAGCACTGGGAAAAGAACTGGCCTGTTCTCGCCTCCATGTTACCTGGACAGTGCCCTGCCACCCTCGCCACCACTAGGGGGCGGAGGGAGAAAGAAAAGCTTCCAAGAGAAGAGGGAAGATTGGGATGGGAGAGACATGCAGAGGAGAGGAGGAAGGAAGGGAAAAGGGGAAGGAGGTACATTCTGGGGCTGCTGCCAAGAAACCAGAGAGCTTTAAGCATCCAACTCCTCATCTCGTCACCTTCCCGACCCCTCTCACACCCTGGGAACCCCCAACACCCAGGCAGATGAAAAGCAATCACCATGAAGAGAAAAACTGGGGGAGGGCGACAGAGACCACAGGGATGTGGTTTGCTTTGTCAGCTCGCAGCCAACAGGCCACCTCCCAGCTCTCCAGCCCAATTCTCCATGGGCTGCAGTCAGTTCAGAATGGCTAGAGATGTGGCTGGAGACACCAAGGGGCCAGGTGACTCGGGGCTTGAGGGAACGAATTGAGAGAAGGCAAAGGGGCCAGGTGAAGGAATGTGGCTTTTGAGCCAATGAGGGATTCCGCAGAGAAGTGTGAGATGAGATTTCCAGTTCAAGGTAGTGGTGAAGATGGGGAACTGGAACAGAGAAGGCAAGGTGGAGACAGTTAGGGGGTTATGGCAGCTGTCCCATCAAGAGACGCCTGCAGAGTGAAGAAAGGGGCAGGACAGGATGGAAGAACATGCAGGTGGGAGGTGAGGGTGGGCAAAGCGGATTCTAAGGCTCTGCCTTGGGCTTCCAGGAAAAGGGGTACCATTAACCAAGATGAGGAGCAGGGGGATTGGGATTGGGAGGATGAAGAGGAGGAGGCCAACTGTCTCCTCCTCCAGGAAACCATCCAGGGGCACCAGCAGCCCTGGTTTGCCCAGGATTCTCCCAGTTTTAGCACTGCAAGTCCTGTGTCCCAGGAAACCCCGCAGTCCTGGGCAAACTGGATGGTGGGTCATCCTAAAGTCGTCTCACCCCTGGATAAAACCAGGAGTCTCACAGCCTCGGGTTCTAGTCTAGACTCGAGACTTTATATGACCGTCAGCTGTTTGCACGTCCAGCTACACTGTGAGGGTGTGGAGGGCAGGGGCCACTCCAGGGTTGTGTCCTCAGAGCCCAGCAGGATGGGACTCTCAGTGACTGCAGAATTTGATGTCTGTTTCGGACTCTGAACAGCTGCCACAGAAAGTATTCCCAATTTGATCAGCCTCACACTGAATTCTATCATGTGTCTAAAGGGACCTAAAATTCAACCTTTTCTCTCTCTATACAGGTCTCTCCCTCCTTCCTTCCCTCTTTACCTCCCTCCCTACTTTCTCCTCCTCCTACCTCTCTCTCTCTCCCTCTCCCTGCCCTCCATCTCCCTCTCTCTTTCCTCCCTCCATCTCTCCATCCCTCTTTTTCTCTCTCACTCTCCTCTTACTGAGGTTGAAGTCCTAAAATTCCGTCATGTATTTATGTAATTTCCAGAAGCAAGTGGTGCCGGTCCGTGACTGTTCTGCTCAGCACTGTGCCTGGCGCCTCTGCCAGGCACATGAGAGTCACTTGGGAAACATTTATTGGATGATTGAATGAACCCATGCAATGCCAGCATCGCAGACCCAGCCAACTCTCCACCAGCCCTGAATCTGGAACATTCCTGTTGCGGGATCTTACTGTAAGTGTGCTGAGATCCCTTCACTGGTACGCAAGTGACTTCTGCTAAGGGCGCTCAAAACCTCCTCCAAAACGAGGCCTGGGGAGCGCGCTGCCTGGGCAGTGGGCAACCTGCTTTCTGCCCTGGCTCTGCCATTAAGCTGCTCTGTGCCTCGGAACAAGCCTCTCCCCCTCACTGGGCCTCAGTGTCCTCACCAGCAACGTGGGAGGTTCGACTAAGTCAGAGGCATCAACTGAGATGGATCAGAAGCATTTGGAGAGCACCCCACCCCAGACCTACAGTCTCGGTATGGACAGGGCCTGGTCATGTGGATTTTAGAACACTCCCGGCTGATCCCAAAGGGCCCTGAGTACCTAGCACTGAACCAGATGATCCCTAGGGGTCCTGCACCCTTGTCCCCAAGTCAAGGAGGCCTGGTGAATTAACTCTCCCCATTAACCGTTCTTCCATCCGCTGCAGGACAGGCTCTGGAGTCAAGCCCATCTTGTTCAAATCCCAGCTCTGGCTGTGTGGCTTTTGGTGAGTTCCTTAACATCCCTGAGGCTCAGTCTCCCCATATGCAAAATGGGCACACCTTACAGAGTGGGAATGAAAATGAAAGAATGTGTATAGACTACCTAACAGAGCATGAACAGAAACTAGTATTTCATCACCATTATCCACCTAGCTCCACCTGTAAGTTTTTCTAGACAGTTTTCAGGCTTATTTTTTGTTTTATTTATGACAAGCTACTCATTGCTCCCAAGTGGTTTTAAAACATTTTAAATAAAACGAAGTAAAATGAATTTTGTTTGAATGACATTTTTAAGAACACGTAACCTACTTGTGAAAACCAAAGCTTCCAGAATACTCCAGTTACTATGGCTGCATAACAAATTATCTGAAACTTGATGGCTTAAAACAACCATTTTATTTTGCTCATGATTTTGTGGATCAGGAAATTGAGAAGGCAGTTCTCACTTAAGATACCGCCTGTGGTCACAGTGGTCAGACGTGAGCCCGGGCTTGACTGGGCTGGACATCAAGGTGGTCACTCTCCAGGCTGGCCGCTGATGCTGGCTGTGGGCCTGCAGCTCAGCCAGAGCGACTGCCTAGAGCACCCACCCAGCGCCTCCAGCACCGCAGCCTCAGGCTGGTCAGAATTCTCCATGGCTGCTGGCTGCACCCAGAAAGGGTATCCCAAGAGAAGCAAGCAGAAGTGGAACGGCTTTTCTGACCTAGCCTCAGAAGTCTTGTGGCATCACGTCCACCACATGCTCTTGATTACAAACGAGTCATGAGGTCAGCCCGGATCAGGAGAGGGGAATGGACTCCATCTCTCGGCAGGGGTGTGGCAAGGTCTCACGATAGAAAAGCAGCTAAGAGGAGAGACATGGCTGCAGCCACCTTTAAAATGCAATCTGCCTCCTAGAGCGTCATCACCGTAAAGGTCACACAGCCCCCACGCTCAGAGCCCCTAGAACCCGGACTCCCCTTTCTTCCCCACACAGCCGGCCACAGGGCCAGGGAACTGGCCCACCGCTGAGCACCATCCTTCCTCACTTTGTTCGTCTCCCAGGCGTTACTATCCTCACGGCAATTTGTGAAAGCCTCGCGCACCCAGCCTTTTGCACAATCCCTCACCCCATCCCGAGTGGCTGCAGCCAGGACACAATATCAAGCAAATTATATCCTCTGGGAGCAGCAGGACCAAGAAAGATAGATGTCCCTTCTCCAGCCATGCTCCAGCCACCAGCATCTGCCTCTGAGAATCCGGACAGGGAGGCAGCTGTGCAGAGGACATGGGTCTCAAAAGGCAAAGGAGGGCAGAGGCAGGCACGTGGTGGAATGGAGAGCTCCGGAGACATTAAAGGGTGTTCCCAAGAAAGTACGTGTCAGGCCTGCAAACATCCTTCCACAAGCTCCTTGGAAGTTTGGAAACCCTGTTTTCAGGTGAGAAATTCAGGCGTGGGCTCCAACTGCCTGTTCACCAGGGCGCCCTATGCACCGAGGACGCCCCAGGGGTGCATTAGAGCAGCGCTTCCGGAACGTTAATGTGCCCAGGAACCACCTGGGGGTCTTGTGTCTGCAAATGCAGCAGGTGCGGGGAGGGGCCTGGCCCAGCATCTCCAGCAAGCTTCTCGGTGATGCTGGTGCTGCTGACCCGAGGATCGAACCTTGCGTTGCAAGAGGCCAGGGCGTCAGCATCACCAGGAAGCTTGTTATAAATGCAGAATCTGGGGCCCCGGCCCAGATCTACTGAGTCAGAATCTTCATTTTTATCAAGATCTGCAGGGGATTCCTGTGAGCCCTACAGCTGGAGACACAGAGCTCTCAGGGAAGGCCAGGGGTTCCCAGCCTCGGCCATTTAACAACCAATTTGGCCAGCTTTGCCTTATCCTTCCTCCACCTGTACTGTGACTTTTCTTTAGACTTTGTCAACTAACCTCAGTTTATTCTAGAAGAATCTTCATGTCACTGTTTAATTATACATAAATATAATTAATTATATTTATGGAGGGAATCAGAATTCCCTCCATAAACAGCTGGTGAACGTCAAAACAGATACAATGAAAACAAGAGTGCTATTAAATTCTACCTCGATGCTGTTGCCTCTGAGCAGAGGCCTGCCCTCTCTGGGAGAGTCAACAAGACCTTCCCATGCCAGATGGAAGGACGGGAGAGAAGTGGAAGGAGGTGAGCATGCCCTCTCCACGACTGGAATTAGGGGGCCACACCCACATACAACCGAAACGCACTTTGCAAAGCCCCTAAAATCATCTTGAGCACAACTTGTGTCATAGGAAAAAGTAGGAAAAAACAGATGAAAAACAAAAATGACAACTCAAAAGCACAGCAATTTGGGGCCACTTGGTGCAAAAGAAAACAGCCCTGCCGGCCTTAAAACTCCTGCAAGTGCCAGCATGTTCCAGGCCAGTGTGACAACCCATGTCCTTGAGTTTTCAAGAAAAGGCTGAAGAGGGGCCGGCCCCGTGGCTTGGTGGTTAAGTGCGCGCGCTCTGCTGCTGGCGGCACGGGTTCGGATCCCGGGCGCACACCGACGCACCGCTTCTCCGGCCATACTGAGGCCGCGTCCCACATACAGCAACTAGAAGGATGTGCAACTATGACGTACAACTATCTAGTGGGGCTTTGGGGGAAAAAAAAAGGAGGAGGATTGGCAATAGATGTTAGCTCAGAGCCGGTCTTCCTCAGTAAAAAGAGGAGGATTAGCATGGATGTTAGCTCAGGGCTGCTCTTCCTCACAAAAAAAAAAAAAAAGAAGAAGAAAATGCAGCAACTCTTTGACCACTGGGAGGTGTGCAAACATTTAGTTTACTTTCATTTCCAATAAATACAATGCAGATAAAAACATCTCAACGCCCAAAGAGATCCACCAACACACAGCTCCTCATTCTCCGGGGATGAGGATCAAACCCGTCCTCACTGCAAATGGCATTCGCCCACCTCTGCAAAGACTCATGAAGGACAGAAGAACTGGTGTGACAATTGGTGTAACTCAGGGCCCTTGGTACTCCAAGTTTGTGGATAAATGGCCCAGTCATCCATTTCATATCACATTATGACCAAGAGTGGCACAGACTCCTAAGACTTCATCAGGCTTGATGACCAAAAATAAACGGACGGGACGAGTTCTGTGTGAGAATGAGGCATGGAAATCTAACAGGTCAGAAGCTGTCATTTATTAATCATTTCAATGAAAAAAGGCTATTTCATGAGACCGCATAGGTATGAAACCAAGATTTTCTTCATTGTTATCGATGAACTCGGATTCAGCAACCAGCACCAGTCTAGCCTCAAAACATCTGACTTCTTCCCCCATGAAAAGCATTCCCTGAACGTTAGCTGTTGTCAGCAACATCACTGCCCTTAATAGGGAGTCAAAACTAAAAATAAAATGTCTACACTGTATGGGTCAAAATGCTTCCATGTGAAAAGCGTGAAGTTGCCACCAAAGTAAACATATCATTTCCTTTCGTGAAAATTATCACTGTCCAAAGTCAGCTAACTCGCTGTTGGATTTTGATCCAAGACACACTCTTCAATTTCTTTGCTGTCTGAATCGGACAGTTATCTTCATCTAACTGTATCTTAATTTCTCCTTGGCAAAGTAGGGACAATGTGACTTGTTTTCTCCTTAGTTTTCTGATGATACAGTTGAAAGAACTTGGAAAACATACACTACAAAAGTTCAAAGATGTTATTCTAATTTTATGCTGAGCAATTCTCTCTTTAATTCATGCATAGCTCATGCATAGTATAGATGCCTAGATCCTCCTTAAACCAGCTTCTTACCTACATATCTCATACATGCACACACATGCACACGCACACACACACATACACACAAACATGCACACACACACATCAAGCCCAAACTTAACTGAGCAGAAGGCAAGCAAAGGCAGGCAATTTTCTAAGATATAGAGAGAATCCACTAAAATTAGCTGAAATAGAAAAGAGGCAAAGGGAGAGCTGATGTGGACACAGCATGAAAACCAGGCAGAAAATGAAAATGGAAGTGAAGCCAAAGTCAAACAGAACAGATGAATGCTTCCTTTTTTCCCTCCTGGGAGACCTTGGCTGCCAGTTACTCCTTCATGTGAAAACCACAGCCGCCTCCCTTCCTTGGTCACCGGAATCTTCACCTATGAGTGGTGGATCCAATTCCAGGGGCATGCCCTGCACCCCAGGGGGCTTTCCAGGCCTTTGACCAGTCTGGCATCCAATAAGAACATGACTTAACCTCTCAGAGGATCCCCAGACTAGGGCCAGCAGGGGTGGCATCCAGAGTAGTGACAGATACACACCACATTCACATACACTCACACACACGCGCACACACTCTCTCTCTCTCCTCGTGGCTAGTCCTGTTTTCATAGCCTAACATGACTTTAAGCAGCCTAGGATGCATACCTGCTTATGTAGGAGGGAGCATAGCAGGGGAGAGACAGCAGACTATAATCTTTGCCTACTGTTTATTCATTCAACAAACACTTACTGAGTGCCTGCAGCGGGCCAGCTACTGTCCTCTGAACTCTGGGGAGTAAAACACACATGGCTGCCACTCATGTGGAGATTACAGTCAAGGGACCTTAAGTCCCACCTGATTGGGGAAAGAGACATCGAGGTCTTAAGCTATAGGTACCAGAACACCGTCTGCACAGACTGCCACCCCACTCTGCTCTGAGGAAATGTCTGGTTTGGGGCCTCGGTCGTTGTACCCATGAGATGGTCTCCAACCCAGAGCCACCTGTGAGGACCCCAGTCCCCTGGGGATGGTCCAGGGTGTGTATCTACCACTGTTCACATGCTGAATGTGGCAACAGATTCATCCCAGAGTTGGGAACCCCAAAGAATGGCTGGTCTTGACATCACACTAGCAGGACCAGCAAGTCCCTGAACAAGGGACCGTGATGCCACAGTCCCCTGTGCCTCTTCTAACTCAAAGTCAAGTTCCCAAAGCCCCAGAATCTCCCACCATCTTCTATAGATTCCCTAGATTTGTCAATAACCATTAACTCATGTACACTGATAGCACACTTTTTCGAGATAGGTTAACACTTCAGTCACAAACTAGACATAGATTTCTCCCTCCTTTCCCCTACCATAAATAACACAAGATTATACTGAAATATGAACTGAATCAAACCACTAGACTTGGTTCAAATCTCTGCTTTGGCATTTGCCAGCTGGATGGCTTTAGAAAAGTTACTTAACCTCTCTGAGACTTCACATCTCCCTCCCACCCCCCATGATGGCCATACTTCCAGGGCAGTAATAATCTGCTATCATTGGCAATAATAAACGTTAGGATCTGGCACAGGGCCTGGGGCACTGAAGGCCTCCATCACAGGTGGCTGCTCTTCTTGCAAAGGTGAACATGAATGATGCTGATGACACATTGACCGGGTCCAAGAAGGCTTCCCCACCCTCTTTATGTCCCATCTGGGGGCGGTGAGGTTGTGTGTTGGGGGAAGGGGATCGGACAGAAGGATGTCAATGACCACCATTCACCATTCGACCATTCTATGAGCAAACGATGGCCCAGAAAGTCACTTTTGAACCTTGCGATCCGAAGGAGGAGAAACAAGACATGGGATAACCCAGCTTTCCAGGCGAGAGCAGAAAGGAAAGCCCGTTTCTTTATTGCACTATTGACTCTTCCTCTCTAGCGAGCCTCTCCCGTGTAAGAAGGAAAACACTTACATGCGGGCATCAGATGCAGTTGGCAGAGCGGGCAGGGAGGAGGCATATCAAATTTTCCATTAGTCCTGGGGACAGGCCATGGAGAGAACGTATTGATGAATTTCAGTCACATACCATGGAACAACAATTTGGTCAATGATGGACCATGTATACGATGGTGGTCAAATAAGATTAGTACCATACAGCCTATGTATGTAGTAGGCTGGATCATCTAGGTTTGTATAAGTACATTCTATGATGTTCTCACAACGGCAAATCACCTAATGATGCATTTCTCAGAAGGTGTCGCCATTGTTAAATAACGCACAATTGTATCTCTGTGAGCCAGTGAACCAGTGAC
Source organism: Ceratotherium simum simum (assembly GCF_057802395.1). NCBI lineage: Eukaryota > Metazoa > Chordata > Mammalia > Perissodactyla > Rhinocerotidae > Ceratotherium > Ceratotherium simum. The sequence goes on along the minus strand of NC_141905.1, from coordinate 78,552,082 downwards.
CTGCCTCCGGGCAGACCTTACCCTGAATCAGGGGGGTTGGCCACCCCAAAAGCAAGAGTAACTGTTATAATAATAACTAGTTATCATGTTTGGAGCCACTTGTGCCAAGGCCTTTACTTGGAGCTTTCCAACATCACTTCCTTTCATCTTCATAAGAACCCCATGAGGCATAAATGACTGTTATTCCCATTTTAGAGGTGAGGGCACTGAAGCTACATGACACAGGGTGTCTTGCCTAAGTCCACAGAGCTCTACGTGCCATAGACTGTCCACTATTCCACGACCTCCTCTGCACATGCACCAGAATTCTAAGGAGGTCAAGGAACACGCAAATACACACACACACACACACACACACCTCCCACCAGTGTAACGGCATCTGCAATTACTTTAATAAGAGATGAAATTTTCCACAATTAGAAATATAGCCTTGCTCTTGGAACATGCAACACGTTGCTCTCAATTCTCACTCAGTGTGAAGAATGAGACCAGATTCTTGCAGAGAGCAGTTTGATGTTTGTTGTAAAGAAGGGAAGGAAAGAAATAACGCACAGAGAAGGAGGTGGAAAGAAATGAAGACCCCGAGAAGTTGCTCCCAACAACTCCATCCTCCCTGTCATGTGGAGAGGCAGGTGCCCCTGCAGTAGCTGACTTAATCAAAGCAAGCTGCCCCTCACCTGGAGAACTGCATCCAGGAGACCAGTCCTGGACGAGACAAGGGACAGCTCCTGGAGTCACCAACCCTCTCTTGGGGACAGTCCCTCCTGCTCTGCAATAAGCCTCACAATAGATGAAAAGACTGAGGCTCAGCAAGTGTAATTGCCAGCGGGGCAGAGGCAGAGCCAGGATTCACACTCTCCTCTTCTCACTCCAACTCTCATGCCCTTTTCAACTGTGTGGGCATAGACTCTGGAGGGGCACCTGGGATGTATTTCCACTCATCCCTTACCAGCTGTGTGACCATAGACAAGGCACGTCACCTCCCTGGACCTCAGTTTCCTCATCTGTAAAGTAATGCTGATAATAGCACCTGCCTCAGAGGGTTGATATGAAGAGTAAATAAGTTGTAAGATGAGGTGCTTAGAGGGCTGCCTGAATGTAGTGAGTGTTTTGTGTGTTGCTGTACTGCAGCATAAAGCTAAAATTAAGGACCAATATGATGTCCTGCCTTCACATCTGAAAGCAGAAGGAATTTGAATGGCCTAATCACAATGCCCCCTCCCCACTCTGCTCAGTGGGGTCCCCCAGCCAAACAACCCTCCTGACCTAGGGGACCAGGTACAGTACCCGCTTATCCCTGAGTTTTGAGTTTCAGTTCCCTGCCAGCCCATGGAATTAGTCTAACAAACCAATTACATCCTTTTGCGGAAACCAGGGGGCACCTCACTCTCTTGATACTACAAAGCTTCCTCCCACAGCCCCTGGTTGTTCACTCTGCTCCTGTGTCGTCCCACATGGCATGCAGTGTCCTCCTCCCCTGGCCTGTGTATACATGTGACTCCTGTTGATCTCATCCGTCCAGTGTTGGATGTCATGTATAGCCATCCTCATAATCCCAGGGCAGGAATCCCTCCCTCACCAATGGGGTGAATAGGAGGCAATTAAAACAGCTATGCCCTCCGAAACATGATGGGGCAGGATGGGGTGAGTGGTGGGACAGTGGTGGAAACATGTGGGCCAAGCCTGGAGATATCATCCATCTATCCAGCTCCCAGGAAGGAGGAGAGAGCACCAGGAACAGACTGCATGGAGAGAGCAATGCTGACTCAAAGACTACCTGCTCACACCAACTTTTCTTCAGCTTTTAGAAGAATGGCACCGACCTGCATCCCCTACCTGTGGTCACCAATACCGGGACCACAGACTCTTGTGTACCCCTGACACATGCTACATGAAGTTCATGGCGCCCCATGAAGCCTTCTTCCCAAACATGTATACTCTGAACCTAACCAAACCTTTGGACCCAAGTTCCAGCACATAGAAAATACAGAGGCAGAGGAACAAGTCAGACACCCTCAAGGAAACAAACAGACAAGTCCAGGAATAAATAAATAAGAGGGACTGTTCCAGATTACAAGAGTCTGAAGAGACAAAACAACCAAATGTTACACATGTGCTTTGACTGGATCTCGGGTCAAAAAAAAAAATTAAAAAGCTATGAAGTTGTCAAAAGGTACAAACTTCCAGTTATAAAGTAAATAAGTACTGGGGATGTAATGTACAATATGATGACTATAGTTACCACTGCTGTGCGATATAGAGGAAATTTGTTAAGAGACTAGGTTCTAAGAGCTCTCATCAAAAGGAAAAAAATTCTTTTTCTGCTTTTTCTTTTTGCTGTATCTATATGAAATGATGGATGCTAATTAAACTTATTGTGGTAATCATTTCACAATATTTGTAAGTGAAACCATTATGCTGTACACCTTAAACTTATACAGTGATGTATATCAATTATATCTCAATAAAACTGGGTAAAATAAAATAATAATAAAAAGCTATTAAAAAGAAATTTTGAGGATGATTGTGGAAATTTTGAGACTGGAGAATGAACTGGATATTAGGTGATATTAAGGAAATAGTACTAATTTCCTTCAGTGTGGTAATGACACAGACATGTAGAAGATTGCTTTATTTTTAGGAGAAGCAGCTGAAACATTTAGGGAGATTAGGACATGATCTTTTAGCAATTTATTTTCAAATAGTTCCCCAAAAATGTATATATAAACACACAAACACAGAGATAAAGTAAATAGGATAAAATGTTAAATTGCTAAATTAAGGTGGAGTATATGGGGGATCATCTTACTCTTTCAACTTTTCTGTATATTTGAAATTTTCCAGGAAAGAACATTGGCATAAAGAGGTCCAGGAGCAGAACTTCAAATGTGAGGGAGATGGCACAGAAGATGGTGTAGCCATGAAAGTACAATGGTTAGCAGCCAGAGCTGTGGTGTTGAAGAGCCTACATCCTACTCTTGCCACTTACTTGCTGTGTGACCTTGGGCAAATTACACCTCCTCTCTGAGCCCTAGTTGCCTCCTCTGTGAATGGAGATCACCATACCACCTACCTCAAGGCTGTGGGGAGGAATGAATGGTGAGGACTTAGCATAGGGCTGGCTGCTCTATGCTCAGTAGATGGCTCCTTGCTCAGGAGTCATCTCCAGCAGCAACAGCAGCACAGCAAAACCACTTCTGCTTCGTAGAAAAGGCAGGACACATTCAAACATGCCTACAATGTGGCATGGGAGTAAATGGAAGCATATTTTGCAGAAGCAAGATGTTCAGAAACCATATGCATCACCCCAGAAGTCCAAACGTTTAGAGCAACTATTTCCAAACATTTCTACAGAGGGTGCCTTCCCTTTGGAAGTAAACAACAGAAGAAGGAAAATGTTTTAATTGCCTGCACTCAAACAGAAAAGCCTGGTCTGTGTAAACTCAGGCTGCAACAGCTGACACATCGGGTCCAGTTGGGGCCTCATGACCTGGGCAAGCTGCTGAGTCCACCTCCCCATCTGTAAACTGGGCAGAACACCCTGCTGGGAGGTAGTGAGGATTTGGGCTCATCCTCCTGGCCCACAAGAGGCACCCAGCAACTGGCACTGATACTACTAATCACCGAAGAGTTCCAAATAAAATAATCATTCCTAAAACACGTGCACACCAAGTAACAATGTACGGACCATGTCTGGATCCTGGTTGAAAAAAATCGGTGTTGGGGCCGGCCTGGTGCGTAAGCAGTTAAGTGTGCGCGCTCCACTGCGGACGGAGGCCCAGGGTTCGCCGGTTCAGATCCCGGGCGCACACTGACGCACCGCTTGTCAGGCCATGCTGCGGCGGCGTCCCATATAAAGTGGAGGAAGATGGGCACAGATGTTAGCCCAGGGCCAGTCTTCCTCAGCAAAAATGAGGAAGATTGGCAGATGTTAGCTCAGGGCCGATCTTTCTCACACACACACAAAAAAATCGGTGTTAATTTCATCGGGCGTTACAAATGGCATGTGGTTTTGGGGGGAGTGGGTCAGAAAGACTGTTGAGTTTTTTTCTTTGTTGTTTGTTTTTTTCAGTTCTCATTGGTTAAACTTACTTTTTGAAGTATTTACATATGAAATGACGCCATGTCTGGGATTTGCTTTAAAATACTCCACCAAAAGAGAGGGAGAGGGGAGCAGGGGATGAAATAAAAGTACTATAACTGGTGGAGGGGGGTTGAAAATTTCCACAACAGAAAGTTTCTTTTTAAATGATTTCACTCATTGGCCAGAATGATCCTACAAAATTAAGTGTTTCATGAGCCAAGGCAACCGATAGTCTTGGAAAATATTACTCACTTTGACTGGATTTCAGTAAAGTGACACTGGGAAGAGTAATGAAAACAAAGTCAGAAAGAAAAACGGAGGGCAGGGAAACATCAGAAACAGAAGGAAGGAGAGAAACGGGAAGAGGTCAGGCCTTCACAAAATGAGTGGCCTTCGAAAATCCACACACCTGCGCATCCCTGAAAACCCTCTGGTTCAAGGTGCCCCAGAGCCTGGGAGATAAGGAGATCTCCCCCTGGTTCGGATGCTGGCCAGATTGGACACCTCAGAAAGCAGGTGCCTGACAACCTGGGTGACGAGGGGCTAGTGGAAGTGAGCCCTGCGGTGGCAGGTGACTAGGGGCAGAGCCAGGCTGCTGAGCTTGGGACTCAGGGAAACCTGTGGAATCTGCCTCCCACCAGCTGCCAGGGATTCCCGGAGCCTGGCCCTGACCCCAGCACAAACTGGGCCCCCTCTCCCAGCAGAGCCGGCAGCACAGAGCCCACGGGACTGAACACCCTCTGGGCCAGACACATTCCTCACAGAAAATGATGTTTGGTGCAGGGACCACTGGGCTGTATCTGAACCATAGGCAAACAAAAGCCATTGCAAAGAAAACACTAGTAAAAAACAGAAGAGGGAGGACAGTGTATATTTCTTTGCTAACGGACCTCAGTCTCCAATTAATGTTTAACTCTAAAATGTCCAGGGAACTGTTCATTCTTGGATTAAAGAGTCATATTGAGGAATTTAGCCAGAGCTTAAATATTAAATCTGGACTATTCTACATACCCATGTCTGGACCAGGCCACAGCAAGATCTCAGGACACACCACTGAGCAGAGATCTGGGGCAGAAGAGAGTGCCACTCAATACCCAGGGAAAAACACAGTGAAGAAAGAACTTAACTTGAAGGGGCCTCTGAGGTGGAATTTTAACTAAAATACACAAGCCAGAGAGCACTTGTTCCTAAACAGGGGCATGCAAAGTATCTGAGATTTAACTCCCTTATAACCTCATCTGAATGCCCCTGGTGTCAGTTGGCAGCACAGGGCGGCATCAGGTCTTTCTTACCCTTCCCACCCTTGGCAGAAATCAGCAAATTCCTGGCCTGAACAAGCCCCTGACCATTCTCCCTAGGACCTATTTTTTCCACTGTGGAGGGAGAAGGCCACATTCTCCTAGAATGGTTTTCAGTAGGGCTGGTAGGTGAGAAGAGGTGGATGCATGAGAATGAACAGCCATGGATCAAAAGGCTGAGGGCTGGGTACAGCCATGATCAGATGACAGGCTGGTGGCAGGGCCCAGGTCAGGGCTGAGGACCTGTGAATGTGAGATAAGATGCTGGGACACAGCTTCCCGCAGCACTCCAGCCTGCTCGGTGGTGAGGTCTGGGGAAGGTGGAAGATTCCCCTTTACCCTGAGGAATGGCCAGGCCTGTGGTTTTTAAGCAGATAAGGAACTCTCATTTTGCCCCAAAAGTTTTTTGCTATCTGTGAGCATCACTAAGTGTTTTTGTGGCCACCTGCATTGCAAACACTGAACTCCTCAATGCAAAGTCAAATTGAAACACAGGCCTGTGCACCTGGGCTTGACCTTGGACAGCTGGAAACATCCTGTGCTGGTGTCTGTGGCCCCAACGGTGGCCAGCTCCTGAGTCAAGAACCAAGCAATGGCTGCCCATTGGTATGGCTGGGCTCTCTGGATTGAGCTGCTCATTGGAATCTTCCAAAGAAGAGATGGAGATAACCGGGTCATCATCACCGCTGTGAAGACACAGCAGCACCAGGCAGAATGGAAGGACCGCAGAGGAACATCAACCCCAGAGTGCACCAGGGATTCCTGTCTGCTCTTGATCAGTGCAGCATCCCCCAGGCTTAGAACAGTGTGTGGTAGGTAGTAGGTGCTCAATAAATATGTGTTGAATCAAGACTAAGAAAATCAACCCACGGCAACTGTTTCAGTAAAGATCCAATCCTCTGCCACATGGAATCTTAAGTCAGAGGCTGGCAGCTGGCCGCTCTTGGACTGAATGTAGCCTGCTGCTGTGTTTGGTCTGGGCTGCTCAGTGTTTTTAAAAACGTGCAATTCATGGCCAATATTTAAAAACTAGGAGCTCTTACAGCAAAATCTGAATTTCTGGCTTCTGTTGAAGAATTTGGTCTGGCAACCTTGGGCCCGCATCCCTCCAGGGCAACAGACAGTGAAGCAGCTGAGAACCTGCTGCCCACCTTGGACAGGGCAAAGTGCTGTCCAGGGTCCTGCCCATCCAGACTGCCACATGAGTTTCTGTTTGTGACTTCCCGATCCCGACTTTGCTCTCGTGGCTGCTTCAGGCTGGCTGTTGGTTGGCCTGGGAGTGGCGAGCATTTACAGCCCCCAGGACTCCTTGGACCCACTCTACGAGGCCAGCTCTCCTGTGGACGAGTGAGCCTCTCTCTTCTCAGGGAGCCTGGCTTCACTGGGTGCTCGTCTGCTGAGTGGTTTATTAGGACTAATCGGTCCACAGCAGGTGTGTTTAACCATTGCCCTCCAACACCACCATCACCACTGCTTCTCTGCTGCAAGATCAATTTGCGGACCTCGCTCTCTTCCTCATCTGTCCCAAGGGATGGAACGACCCCAGCCCTGAGGCACTACTGAGAACTGGATATGAAACATCACAGACTGCCTGAATGGCTCCTTATTCACACTGTAAATGAGATATCGTCTTCAGAGACATCCAGAGGGAGAGGAGAAAAGAGAGAGGGAACAGAGGGAGGGAGAGAGGACCAGCTGATCACTAATTGAGCGCTTCCTACATGCCAGGAGCCTGCTAGGCACTTCTGACACCTTATCTCAACTACTACTCACAACTAAAAAGTAGGCACTGTCATCCCCATTTTCCAGAGAGAGAAACTGAGGCTCAGAGAGGTTTCTTGACCTGCCCAAGGTCATTCAGCTAACAGGCAGAAAAACTGGAACCCAAATTCAGGTCTTCTAACCATAATCCTGGTCTATTCCCACTGCCGCACTTTTGGAAATGTGGGTAAGAGCACACGGAGGTGGGGGCGGGGCTGTGGGTGGGCTGCAGACAGCAACTCGACTCAGGAGAGGGGTGGGAGGAGGACCCAGGGTCTGCCCAGGTAGTAGGGGGATGCAGGCTGGTGCTAGTCTGCAGCACATTGGACTAGGGATCAAAAGATCTAACTAGCCCCGGCTCCACCACGGATTACTTGGTAATTGTAGGGAAGTCACTTGCCTTTCAATGTTGTTACTTCTTTATTGGTAAAATGAAGTTCATTCACTCCCTCATTCATTCATTTGTGGTATAGCAAGGCAGTTAAATGAAAAGCACAGATTCTGAAATACGCTTCTGTGGGTTTGACCTTGGCCAAAAGACTTGACTTCCGTGTGCCTCATCTGTAAGAGGATTATTATAAATGAGATGATTGGTATATAGTAAGCAGGCCCAATAAATGTTAGCTTTTACTCATCATTCCTTCACTCACTCATACATTCAGCAAGCACTGACATCCCACCCATTGAGCAGGTATTGTGACCCTAGTCAAAAGGGGCTAGTGTTGACCCTCGGCTCCTGGGCCGCTGTCCTCCTGTTCTTTGATCCCTCTCCCTGCTCACTTTCTCTTTCCCAAGCTCCTCTCCCTCCCTCCGGTCTCTTCATGAACAATGTGGGCCCCAGGAGGCCATATTGCAACTGTGGCTCTTCAGCAGTGGGGACCACCTCTGCTCCCAGGGCTACTCCAGCCCCTGACCTCTGGTCTCTTCAAACTGACATCTCCATCTCTGAGTTCTCACTCCCACTCCTGGATTGGATCTCTAGTTGATTCTGGGCTGACAGCTCTGGGTTTCTTTTTGGCATCAGAAACAAATCAAGTCGCAAGTGGGCAGCAGCCACCAACACTGGAAGCCAGAACACCTGTGTTCTATTCTTGGCTTAGCTGGTAAATCAACTTAAGTCATTTAATCTCTCTCTTTTCCTCATTTTTCTCATTAAGGAACTGGACTGGATGACTTCAGAGTTTTCTTTCTGTCTAAATGCTGCAAATCTCCCCTCGCAAACAAGCAAGAATCTAACAGATATGGAACACCTTCTGCATTCCAGGCACAGAATTATGCACTGAAAATATATCATTTCATTCAGACTTTACCACAACCCTACAAGGTTATTTTTGCCTATTAAGAAACTGAGTTTAGGAAATGCAAATCAAAACCACAATGAAATATCATCTCACACCTGTTAGGATGGTTATCATCAAAAAGACAACAGATAACAAGTGTCGGCAAGGATGCGGAGAAAAGGGAACACTTTTGCACTGTTGGTGGGAATGTAAATTGGTACCGCCACTGTGGAAAACAGTGTGGAGGCTCCTCAAAATATTAAAAATAGAACTCCCATATGATCCAGCAATCCCACTTCTGGGTATGTATCCAAAGGAAATAAAAACAGGATATCAAAAAGATATCTGCAATTATTCACAATAGCCAAGATATAGAAACAATCTAAGTGCCTGTCAACAAATGAATGGATAAAGAAGATGTGGTATATAATACAGTGGAATATTATTCAGCCATGAGAAAGAAGGACATTCTGCCATTTGCGACAACATGGATGGACCTTGAGGCTATTATGCTAAGAGCAAAATGTCAGACAGAGAAAAATACTGTATTATCTCATTTATACACAGAACCTAAAAAAGCTGAACCCATAGAAACAGAGTAGAGTGGTGATTATCAGGGGCTGGGGAGTGGGGGAAAGGGGGAGATGTTGGTCAAAGGGTACAGACTTCCAGTTATAAGATGAATAAGTTCTAGGGATCTAATGTACAGAATAGTGATTATAGTTAATAATTCTCTATTGTATACTTGAAATTTGCTAAGAGAGTAGATCTTAAATGTTCTCACCACAACAAAGAAATATTAATTATGTGACATGATGTAGGTATTAGCTAACGCTACAGTGATAACGATTTCTCAGGATATAAGTGTGTCAAATCAACATATTGAACACATTAAACTTACATGATGTTATATATCAATTATATCTCAATAAAGCTGAAAAAAGAAACTGAGTTTAAAGGCCAAGTAATACTGGTAAAAGGAGGTTAATAGCATGCTGCTAATAAATCAACTGTTGCTTCTCCGCCTTAAATGATTTCCCAAAGTCCTTTAACTTGTTATTTTATAAATAGTGCCCTGTGTCCTCAAATGAATCAGCACCCAGTGCAAACGGCAATATTACCAATCGGAATGGTCCCCTTGCAAAATACGAAAGGTGCGTCTAACTCACTACACACCCCATCAGCAGAAAAGTCGGTACCTTCCCACCTGTATGCGTAATTGCTTTCCTTAAACACATAACAATAAAACTCCCCAGCTGTCTCTGAAATAAAAATCAGAAGCAGAAGAGTTATCCTCGCCATTCTCAACCTGTTGGCTGATCTGCTAGATTTATCAGCGAGACTTCCCCAGAGTCCGCAGTCGTTATTGGAAAGTCTTAATTGGCTTTCAAGATTTTGCACAAACACTGCAGATATGGATAATCGAGTTTGGGAAAGAGCGTATTCAAACGGATCTATCCACGATTACCTCCCCCTATTATCCTTTTTGTTACCCCATTCTGCAATTACCTGCATGGAAAATGTTTATGTAATGGACACATGAAGGAGAAGGCAGCAGATCCCTTCTGAACCCTACAGTGAATGAGGAGCTCAGCTCTGTCCAAGGAGCCTGGGCCCCTACAGGAGATGCCCAGACAGGCTGATCTCAAGACGAGTAGGGTAAACGAGAGGCAAATACCCAATGAGCCTCCACTCCAAATCTAGCAAGCTCCTCACTCCCCACACTCACTCGTAAACTCACAATTACTTTCTCCAAGAGGTGACCCACTCCCCGTCTGGCCAACGAGTGGACACTGGGGACCACCACCGGGCACATTCCAAAGCAAGCCGAAAAGCAACAGCGAAAATCGTGTCCATCAATGTTTCTTAGTGGCTGACATTTGACCTCCCATTCTCCTCCCTATATCAACAGTAATTTAAAACAATAACATCATTTATAACATCTGGCACTCATGTGCCACACACTGTTCTGAACACTTTAAACGCACTAGATGTCTTGCCAACCTCACAAACCTTATGGAGTATTACTGGTATCACCCCCACTTTACAGATGGAGGAACTGAGGCTCTGAGAGGCCACACAGTATTCGTGTAGCCAGATCTCAGAGCTACATCTGAGTGGCTCCAGAGCCCAGCTCATACTCACTAAGTGGTACTGCCTCATCCAGGGAAAGGTGGAGACAGAGGGGCCCATGTTCACATCAAAGCATCCGCTGATCTTTTAAAGGAGCATTTGGGAAGAAGCAAGAAAACTTGAAAGAAACTGAAGGAAAGCCACTCGCAGATGGAAGTCGGTGGGGCCAACCTGATGTGAGGCTGCTGGCAGCACCAGTGAGATCTACCGAGGGTGTGAGAAGGCCGCAGACGGAGGCCCTGGTCTCAACGGAGCCACAGAGCGCCTCGTGACCTCGTGGATGGCACCTGCATCTCTAAACCTCAGTTTCTCCATTTGTAAAATGCTTGGGTGGCCTCTAAGCAATATCATTTAGTGACTTTTAGGGTTTGGAGAGCTTCTAACAGGAGAACAGAGCAGAGCAGCCCTGGAGTGGGGGTTCTCGACCCTGGCTGCACATTACACTCACTTGAGGAAATTTTAAAACTATCACTGCCCTTGCCCTGCCTCAGACCATGGAAATCAGAATCTTGGGGCACCCAGGGTGGAGCACCCTGCTCTGGAGAGGCTTTAAAAAGAGGGGCAGGTGGGGGGCTTCTCGGGAGGTTGACAGGACACATCTTTTATTCTTTTCACTTGTCCTGTTCTTTTCTCTTTAACGTGGATTTTCTCTTTGATTCTGTCTTTACCTCGTTTATTTCTCTGATAAGTGAATCAGCAATGGTCCTTTAAAAAATGTGACATGGAATCCATAGCACCCGCCATCAAAAAAGCATGTTTTGAGTCCCGCCCATGAATCCTGCTCTATGGAGACGCCCCTTGTGAAGGAGGCCCCGCTGGTTGGGAGCTAAGCCAGTGGGCAGCTCTCTCTCTGTCTGTGCCACCTGGCCTGGGCTGAGCCTGAGCGGGACTAGCAGCAGGTCCCTAAACCTTGGAGGCCAGTCCCAATGGACAAGACTGGGGTTTGGGTTTGGGGAGAAGAGACTAAAGTGGCACCACTCCAGCCCTAATTTGGAGGCTCAACTCCACAGCAGGTGCAAAGAGTTTAGTAAACATTTGTTGAGCCCGAAGGCTGTGCCAGGCCCTGGGATCCAGAGTGAACAAGGAAGAGCCCCTGCCCTCAGCGAGCTCACAGTCTAGGGGAAGGGCACAGGCTTAAATCCGGCTGTACTAGTTTCCTATCGCTGCTGTAACAAAAGATCAAGAACTTAATGGCTTTAAACAACACACGGTCTGGAGGTAAAAAGTCTAGATGCTGCAGATCTTACTGGCCTAAGATCAGAGTGCTAGTGGGGCTGTATTCCTTTCTGGAAGTTCTAGGGGAGAATCTGCTTTCTTGCCTTTTCCAGCTTCTAGAGCCCCCCTCACCCCTTGCCTTGTGGCCCCTACATCTTCAAAGCCAGCAACAGTAGGTCAAGTCCTGCCACCTTAAATCTCTCTGACCCTCTCTTCTGCCTCTTCTTCCACTTTTAAGGACTCATGTAACTAGACTGATCCCACCCGGATAATCCAGGATAACCTCCCCATCTCAAAGCCAGCTGAGGAGCAACCTTAATTGCATCTGCAACCTTAATTCCCTTTACCTTGTAAAGTAACATATTCACAGGATCCAGGGAGTAGGATGTGGACATCTCTGGGGGAACGTTATTCTGCCACACACTGGCCATTTGTGTTGATTGACTGGTTTCACACACTTGTGAAAGGAAAATCCTGTGCTCTCCCATTTTTTTATTGCTGTTGTTATTTACAGTACATGCAAACATGCACAGGAAAAAAAGAGAGAGACAAGAAGAAAACCCCCAAAATGTTAACAGTGATTATATCTGCTCAGTCACTATTCCATCACACTTTTTAAATTTCCTGTGTGGCACTCACTACCACACAGATATTTGCTTACTGCTGGTGAGCCCCCCAGCCTGGAAGCTTCATGAGACCACAGCCCTTGTCCCACGCAGCAGTGCCAGGCCCATGGTGGTGACCACAGTGGACAGTGACCCAGGACTCACGGTGTGCCCAGCACGTTCTGAGCGCTTTACAGGCATTATCAGTCCTCATGAGACCCCCTCAGAGGACAGCGTTACTGAGCTCCACTGTCTGCACGTGGGCGGACCACTCCAGCCCACCTCCCTCAAAGCCACCCGCAGGGCCCTCTCGCCTGCTTCTGCTAATGGAGGCCAGTACCAACACCGTGTCCCGTCCTCCAACAATAATTTCTAATTTATTTGAATTCCAACCTGGATAAAGACTCTTCCCAGAGAGGTTCCACGTGGACGAGGCTGAAACCTTGGCAGGGAGTGCCCCACGGGGAAGGAGAGGGAGGGGCTCTGTTCCTGGTCAGCGCCAGTGGACCCCTCTGCAGGGCTTGAGTTCCCTGGGCTGGAGGGTGGGGTGCCGGGAACCAGGAGAGTCATTCCGAGTGATAAGAGGGAGAGTGGGGGTCGCCACCAGCCAGCACAGTGGGAGGTTCGGGGACTTCGGAGCCATGTGGATCTGCGTTAGAATCCTGGCTCTCACTTGGAGCTGTGATCCTGGGTGTGTCACTCACCCACTCTGAGTCTTGGTCGGAGACAATGGTCTCTGAACAGTGAGGACTAGAGGAGATGCGCAGGCAGGTGGAACCAGGGCCCGGAATCTACCACCCGGTGGACTCACGCTGCCACTGTCCCCATTATTCTCTCACTCCGTTCTAGCCACTGGCCCTGAGGTCCCTTGAACTTACCAAGCACGCCCCCATGTCAGGAATTTTGTCCTTGCTGTTCCCTCTACCTGGAATGTTGTTCCCCAGACCCCTGCACAGCTCGCTCCTCACTTCCTTCAGGTCTCTGCTCAAACAGCGTCTTGTCAGCCAGGTTTTCTCCAACACTTCTACATAAAATAGCAACACCCCATCCCAAACCAGCCCTCTCTCTCCTCTTGTTCTGTATTTTTTTTCCTACTGTTCATCACCACCCAACAGACTATATTTTTACTTGTGTACTTATTTCTAGTCTTTCTCACCAGACCTGAATATAGGCGCCATGAGGACAAGGACTTCTTCTGTGTGTTCACTGCCATACCCCAGGGTCGAGAACTCTTCCTAATGCCGAACAGGTGTTCAAAAGAATTTCTTGAGGAATGAATGATCCCTCTCCATAGTTTCAGAGGGAAAAAAACACTCTTATTTACTGATATCCCCTCTAATAAGTGGTCTGTAATAATATTTCTGGCTACAGAAAGGTTATAGAAAACAAATTACACCTTGAACGGTCACATGCACGCACGCGTGGACGCACACACACACCAGACAACTGGGAAGGCCAAGCACAGGCAGGATGACAAAGGGCAGAGAGGCCTGGATACGGATCCCTCCCGGCAGCATGAGGCCAGGAGAGTTTGACGATTTGATTCTCTCCCTTCCCTCTGCTCTCACATCTAACAGGCAGGGAAAGCTCCGTGGGCTACATACGCTGCGGAAATTCTAGACAATTGGTTTTCGTGGAAATGCTCAGCTTATCTGGACAACGGATTCCTCACAACCTCAACCATGAGTGACACAGCTGAGGACCTAAAAGCAGATGGGAACACTAGCCATCTTTCGTCAAGTGGTCCCTGTGTCAAGCGCTCTACAGAACTGGACACTAGTCTACATTTCACAGCTGAGGCAGTTCTACGGGGTTGGACAGCTCCAGTGTTTTTAAAACTCTTTTGTTCAAGGAACTGAGCCATCCCTTCTCCCTGCCATCCCCTGTGCTGCCCTGGAACCGCCAGGATGGTCCACACCCTCCTTCCTTGGTGGTCCACACCTGGGCATGGTCTGGCTAAGCATCCACAATTCCATCACCTGTTCCCTATAGGACAAGGTCTGCAAACCTGTCACTACCTGGTGGTGACAGGGATTCAGGATCCAACGGTGTGGGGTCCAGAACCCTACATCATACTCTGAGAATGGACATAGCACCAAACAGGGCATCCACTGGGCATCTGTTGTGTGCCAGCCACAGTGTCACTACTCGGGGCAGAGCATCTAACAACCCGCCTTTCAAGAGTCCTTGGTCCAAAGTGGAAGATGGACAATCAGACAGACAACAGCATACAGTTTAGTGAGCACTGTAATGGGGGAGAAGAGGTACTGTTCGAGCACTTAGAAGGAGAGCATAACTCACCCCATCTTCCAGGCTCAGGGGAAGCTGCCCAGAGAAAGTTAAGAGCCCAGTTGGGACCTGAAAAGCAGTACAACTTGGGGGCGGTGTGGGAAGCGGGACACTGGGAGGAGTGCTCCAGGGAGGACGTGCTATGAGACAGTTACCATGCTGTAGATCTGGAGGTCCTACTGCTGCTAACAGTATATAAGGCATATTAATTTTAAAAATTAGCATCTAGGAAGCCCACAGGCCTTACTAGGTCTTTTGTACACAAACTGCCTTCAAGCCAGGGCTCTCTCATCGCAGGCGGCTGCTGCTGGCTCTGCTGAAGTGAGCTGAGGACTTCACTATAATCCTGTTAGGGTTTACCTTGTTAGTTTCAGACCCATCATTCCTGCCAAGATTTTTATGAATCCTGATTCTATTATCCTACATATTAGACTTCCATCCTGGTTTTGTGTCATTCGCAAATTTGATAAGCCTGTTTTCTATGTCTTTTTCCAAGTTGCTGATAAAAACCTTGGACAGAGGAGGTCAGATTCAGAGTCCTGAGGCACAGCCCTTGACAGCAACCCCCCAGCTGGGCCCCAGATGCACAGTCATTGCCCACAGTCTCTGGATACCTACTTGTTCAAACTCTAACTACCGTATTAGCCAGAAGACATTCTCCCATTGTACTAAAGGGGGGCACCAACTCAGTAACAAGAACTGTAATATCTCACTCATCTAGAACTCAACTATCCACACCACCCCTCTAAAAGAACCAGCCAGCAATCAAAAAAGGCTCGGGGCACGCAGAATTCTCAAGCACTTAAACACAGGGGAGCTCTGCAGACCCTCAAGCTAAACCTGTTCACTCTTACTTTACACACAATGTTAATAAGGTGACTATCTCCTTTCAAGGCCTTGGCAGATTAGCAGCTGCAAATTGGAAGCGAAAACATGACTTGCTTTAAATAAGCATACAGTCTATAGCCTTTCAAGAACAGAGAAAAAAACTAAACTATAAGAAACAAACTACAATAATTAAACCCCCAGTTAGTGCATGGGAAGGGGCCTCATACCTCAGCACACCAAAAGAAATCACAGGACCACCTGAAGGCCATTGGTTGCCAGCAATAGATTAAATTATGTTTGACATCCTTTGTTTTAGAATAAAGGTAACAAGTTTTATTTTTAAATGCATGATAACACGAGTGTCATTGACAGTGTGCGTAAACATTTATTCATTCAGCAAACTTGGCCTGCATGCCAAGATGCACAAGTGTGGTGGAAATGGTCGTGGAAAGGCACTGCCCGACAGTGGTGACCCCACAGGCAAGGTCCCTGCGCTCACAGAGCTTACAACCTGCTGAGTGGTGACAGACAATAAACAGGGATGCCAGTAATTAATAGATAGTATCATTTCAGATTAAAATAAATGCTATCAAAAAGTAAAATAGAGTAATGTGATCATGCAATAGGGTGGGGCATGGGACATTGAACAGACTGTTCAGTGAAGGTTTCTCCAGCAAGGGACATTGGAGGTGGGAATGATGAGAACCAGCCAGATCAGGCACAGTGAGGAGGAATGTAAATTGGTACAAGCTTTCTGGAGGGTAATTTGGCAAAAACAGAGGGAAAACATGCTTTGACCCAGAAATTCCTCATCCAGGAATTAATCTTAAGAATATAATCAGAGATGTGCACAGCAATACATGAGCCAGGATATTCAACACAGTGTTGTCTACATCAACTAAAAACCAGAGACAGCCTACTAACGTCCACCACCAGCAGAGTGATTGTATTAAATTATCTGCCTTCATTTAACGGACTGTGTCGCAGATGTAGGGGAAGAAAAAATAAGTTTCCCTCTACCCTTCTGAGTTCTTGGCTGAAACCCCTATAACAAAAGACAGATTAACAAGAGAAAAACACACATAAATTTATTAACACGTATACTTCATGTACACGTGGGAGATATGAGTAACTCAAAGCAGTGGCTTAGAACTCTAGCTTATACAGCAGCCTCAAGAAAGAACAACGAATTTGTGGAGAAATGACAAGATAAATGAAAGGAGTTTAGGCTTCCAAGGGCTGCGAACTGTCGGAAGGTCAATATACGAGAGGAAACTAATGGTCCATAAAAGCTAGTTAGTAAAGTTTGTTATGTAGATATCTCTGGTGCCATTTCCAGGCTAAGAGGGTCCAAAGTTGTCTCCAGTGACCAGCTTCTGTCCTTCCTGGTAGGGAGGGGGGAGGGACACTCTTGCAAATTTATGCCCCACTTTTAGGCAAAGAGAGGGTGGGCAGGGAGCCTTTCCCACACCTGCCTCCTCTCAGTTGCTTTCAGCTCAAAATAATCCTTACGCCAGAGGGGCATATTTTGGGGCGGCATATTCTGCTACCCTTCACAGCTTTTAAAAAAGCAAGTTGGGGAAGAATATTTATTGGCATGGGAAGATATTGAGAGTGTAATGCCAAGTGAAAAAGATAGGCTACAAAATTTTATTTCAGACCAGGCATACCTTCTGTGCAGAAAAAATATTACGTATTATGGCAGAAAGAGGGAAAAAAGACTAAAAGAATAAAAAATAAAATGTTAACTGTGGTTTTCTCTGGGTAGTAGGATCATAAATAATTTCATTTTCTTTCCATTTTTCTCTTGGTGTTGTATAAGTTTCCCACAGTGTTGTATAAGTTTCCCACATTAAGCCTATATTTGTTTCATAATTTGTAAAAATCGCTTATTTAAAATAAAAGGCAAGAATTCTAGCAAAGACAACTTGTTTGAAAGCTGTAGTTCTGGAAGACGTAAGCTTCAGCTATAAAGTAAAGCAGCCACATGAAACAGCTCACCCCCTGGGCAGAGGTGCACAGTAACCGAGCGTGGGGTCTGCGCCTGGGCCAGTGGGCCTGTCCCCACCAAGGACCCCTGATGAGGTCTGGACAGTCAGTTGCAGGCATGGGCCCTGAGGCAGATGGAGACCTGGCAAACCAGGAGGACGTCTGGACATTTAATCAAACACGCACCCGACCACACTACCCCACTGTCACCTTTCTCCCCTCCCTGCACAGCCTCTAAATGACAGAGCCCAATGGGGGAGAGCCAGGGGTCACCCTTTCCAGGGAGCTGACAGTCACAAACCCACAGGGTATCTCAACACAGCACCTGGCCTTCCGCTCATCACATTTGCTTGCTGGGGAAGAAAAATTGTCCTCCTTGTGTGACCCACACCCTCCCACCAAGCATCTCTGTCTGTCTGAGGGATAAGCCTTGACCTCTGTCCTCCTATACGCAGGCCGGGGAGATCCCAGCTGGAGGAGCTCCTTCCTCCAGTGGGCGAAGTGTGATCTGAAGTGACCTCACTGCAGTCACCTGGTTCACTCAGTATTTCCTGAGCACCTACTGTGTGCCAGGCACACATCGGGGACAGGAGGGACAGTGGTGAACCCAAAAGTCAAGGCCGTCCTCTCCAGAGGCTCGCAGTGGAGCGGGGCAAACGCTTTCATAACCCAAGGCCACAGGGAGAAATTACACCTGGACTTGTTTATATCCGACATCTATTTGTACTGAGGACTGGACTCCGCTCAGTGTGAAAGCGAACCCGGCTCAGGCCAGAGCAAGACCTGCCTCCTGACTTCCCAATGGCGGCCTGGGCACGTGACTTCCAGCGCAGCCGGCCGACAAACCCACAGTGATTTTCAGAAACAAAAGAAATTGACAGTGGGAACCCTCCTTTCTGGAGCACAATCTCCACCAAGTTCTTTTCTTCTTTTTTCCAAACTTGAAATAATTAAATTTAATCTAAAAATTATCTGACATACCTTTAGATTCTCTGAGAAGGAGAAAGAAAACCCTCAGGCAGTAATTCTGAGTGCTGACACAGCAGTAGGGAGATTTTTTAAAACACTGTTCTCCTGGATGAATTCAAAGCAGGCGGCTCACATTCTTGAGAGGAAAATGAAAACCACAATTCACACTTTAGGCATAAAGCACACAGATGATTAATCCAGCTTTGTCCGAGGCTCCTGACGCTCCTGATGCTTTTCACATCGGCTGTTCTAAGGCCGGCGCTGGCTCCCAATGGTGCCTGCTGACATCAGAGGGAGGGTCCACTCTTTCAAGAAAGAAACAACCATCACGGGCAACTAAGATCATTCTTACAGACGAGCCGCCCTCCCAGGTAAGACAAGGTCGAGGCAACAAGAGGACTATTGGGAGAAGGGCTCAGAAAGAGACATTTTACTCTGGAGACGGGGCAAGAAGACGGGCAGGGAAATTTCGAGATGAGCACTGGCGAATATGATGACAACGGCTTACATTTGTGGCGTGCTCCCTGCCTGCCAGGCACCACTCTGCCAGCATTTATTCCTGACAGGTTCCAGAAGGTACTATTGTTATCCCCACTTTGCAGATTAGTAACCTGTGGAGGGAGAGGTTAAAGTAACCCCAGCAGAGGTGGAAGCAGAATTTGGTGCCAGGCAGTCTGGCTCCACATCCTGGGTCTTTAGCACTAGACTCGACCGCATCTGACTGTGGGTTTGTTATGACCAAGATCCACTGGCAGGAGGCCAGCGTGTGGGCGGCTCGGGACAAAGATTTCCCCCCCAACTGCAGCAACAGAGCAATAGGAACACAGAGGTTTGGGAGCCAGGCAGGCCTGGGCTCCAATGCCACCTCCGCACCTACAGGCAAATGACCATGAGCAGATCACACCCCTCCCTGCACTTCACGTTCCTCATCAGGAAAATGAGAGGAAGAGCAGCCTCTACATGACGGCGGTGCAGTGAGGATGTGATGAGCTAACCGCACTCAGAGCATAGGAACCTCGCCTGGCACAGAGTAAGCACTCACACACAAAAAACGAAGCTGTCATTACTCCTGGAAAAGCAGTTCTAAGGGCAGGCCCCAGGGCTGGAGAGCCAGCACAAGACCTACAGTGAGGAGGGCACAGCTGCCCCCAGGCCATGCTGCTCCCTGCCGTCCTCCCCTTCGTTTCGTCTCCCAGCTCTGAAGCTGTCATTCTTCCCACCCAACCCCCAACCCCATGGGGCCCCCACAACTCTTGGCAAATCCTCCTGCACTGGCAATTCCCCATGCCAGAAAGACTGGCCTGGCTGTATCCCCGTCTCCAAGGATGCTGCTGCCCAGTGGCAACGTGACCTGGGGCAGCGAGGCAGGTGTGTGGCATTATTCATCTCTGTGTTCCTGGGGCCTGGCACAGGACCTGCATTAGCACAGTCAGTGCACGTCTGAGGCTACAGGAGGGAAGGAATGGAGGGGATTTCCAGACTATCATGAGTGGAGTGGACTCTCTGCCCCCACATGTTGTCCACTTCTACTCCCAGGACTTTCCAAAGAAAGTGATGTGTCACCATCCGCAGATATTCTGCCCAAAGTGCAGGTATTCTCTGTATGACAGGTGGTGCCCTCCAGTGTTTAAAGCTGGACTTTGTAGAAACACCCACCTGAACTTTAGGTTCCATCCCTTTTCCTGATATTTAGAAAAGTCCACAGGAAACCTCAGGTGGGGTGACCATGAGGCGGAGAGGACGCCACCCTAAGGCATGGCTCGCTCGTCACCCTATGTTCTCTGGGCCTGCAGACATGTCTCTCTCACACGTCCCACAGAAGTGTGATAAATACATGGAGGGGAACTGTCAGAACTGTCAGAACTTCCTTTTTCTCCAGCTTTACTGAGATATAATCAACATTGTGTGTGTTTAAGGTATACAGCACGTTGGTTTGATACACATATATTGCAAAATGATTACCCCCGTCGTGTTAACTAACACCTCCATCATGTCACATAACGAACATTTCTTTTTTGTGATGAGAACATTTAAGGTTTGCTCTCTTAGCAACTTTCAAATATATAATACAGTATTCTTAATTATAATCACCATGCTGTACATTAGATTTCCAGAACTTATTAATCTTATAACTGGAAGTGAAGGGGAAAATGGGGAGACGTTGGTCAAAGGACTTCCTTTTGAGCAAGAGTTTATTTTGATAAAAAGTAGCTCTCCTGGGGCCGGCCCAGTGGCCTAGTGGTTAAGTTTGGTGTGCTTCGGCAGCCCAGGGTTCAGTTTCTGGGCACGGACCTATACCACTCGTCAGTGCCCATGATGTGGCGGTGACCCACATACAAAAAAATAAATAAATAAAGGAAGATTGGTAACAGATGTTAGCTCAGCGCAAATCTTCCTCAGCGAAAAAAAAAAAAAAAAGGAGCTCTCCTGACTAGCTGCCCCACAGAGACTATCTAGAAACACAGCTACATTCAAATGATCCCAATAGATCAGGGAAAGGACAAGCCCAAATGTACAGAACCTCTGCCTTATTAGGACCAGAGGAAACCACATGCTACAGTAGCCTGTGGGGCCAAGAGTCAAGAGACTGAGGTTCTAGGCTCAGCTCTGCTGCTGAACAACAAGAAGGATCTAAGTGAGGCTCTCTGAAAAAAAAAAAGGAGGGGGAGATGGATGAGACAAGGCCTAGAGACTCTCCCAGGTCAGACACTGGGTATAATGCAATCCACTCTACGGTGCCTTCTGGTAAAATGTCAACGTTCCATTTGCTCAGTGTGTGTCAATCCCCTTCGTGTCCATGATTTCACTGAGGTTTTCAGGGTAATTTAATTATCAGAGAGCCTCACTCCCCGTCCCTTCTCTTCCCCTCCTTACCCAAATCTGCTATAAATTGTGCCAACACATAAAACACTCAATTTAAATTTTTCACTGAGAGTACTCTCATCTCACTTATTAACAGTGTGACACTAGCCGAGTTCTTTAACCTCTCTACGCCTTGCATTTCTTATCCAAAAATATGAAGAATTATAAAATTCCTACCTCATAGGATTGTTTGAAGATTTAAGGAGTAAATTGCCATAGCAACACTGCCTGGCATACATTAAGTGCTCAAAAAATATTAGTTATTACTATCAACATCATTATCATCATCATCACCACCACCCCTGGAAGCAAACAAACATAGTTTGCTACTTTTAGTAAATAATCAAAGGACATTTTGTGTCAGGAAAAATCAAAGCAAAGCATCTCTGTTTCATGTGATTTTTCATAAAATAACATATTCATATTTTTAAAATCCAATTTAATATGTTCTCATTACATGATTAAAAATCTTTTCATTGGTCCACAAGACTGAGTTAAAGCACAATACATCCAGGAACCAAGTAGTCCATCATTTAAAAAAATAAGATAAATGTGAGACTTCTACATAACTCTGTCATTGGTATTACTGGGGCTGATATGCTTAGACAAGATATCACAGAAAAGTAAATTCTGAGCCAAGTCTTGAAAAATAGGTAGGATTTTAGATAGGCAAAGAAGAGGCCACTTGAATGATGACTCAGAAAACCATAAAAATATTCATGGGCAAAAGTAAGAATCGATGGATTTTTTTAAATATAATTTTATAAACAAAAAATGTAAACAGTATGTCAAAAAAATTTTGAAAAGTCTTTTTGAAGAACTATCCAGTTGAAGATGCTGATGGAACCCATACATTTTGTCTCTCTTCCCTCTCAAAACACCACTGAAAAGAACAAACACATAAACAAATCCAGAGCCAGGCTGAAGAGCCTCAGGGAGGCCAACAAGCCAAGCAGAATAGAGGGGAAAATTATGAAAAAGATAAAGCAGAGGGGAATAAAATAGTGGATAATACAACAAAGAAGAAACCTTCCTGGAAAGGAGTTTAGCCAGAGAGGCAAAACCCAAAATTCCATGTACAAATTTCCTTCAAGTCATTGGCTAATTCAGAAATTACATTGTACAGGACAAGACTCCAAGGACTCCAATGGAAAGTAATGGTCACATTTTAAAGAGATTTCAGCAGAGATTTCAGAGACGCAGAAGCAGAGATTTCGGCAGCTAGCCATTGCTAGGAGATAGGGTTTGGAGTTGAAATTTCTCCAAGTTAGACTTTCTGCTGAAACCTCAGAGGCCCCAAACCATAGGAGTGAAAAACCCAGGACTAAAGGATGCACCCTAAGATCAAAGGCCAAGCCTAATTAGACTTATCCCAACATAGCCTAGATCCAGCATTCGGAGGATTAAGGCGACCCAACAGAAATTAACAGCAAGCAAGAACAAGACTCAACACTCTTTATAGGACACTAACAATCTAGAATCTCTACAATGTATGATTCACCACGTCCAACAGACAATAAAAAAATTACTACACGTGCAAGGAAGCAGGAAAATGTGACCTATAATCAACAGGAAAAACACAGAACTGTCTTTTTTAATTCCTGATGTTGGAATTAGCAGAAAAGGACTTTCCATTATAAATATGTTAAAAGATTATAGGGAAAGATGAAGAGAATGGATGAACAAGTAGAAAACATAACAGAGAAATTAAACTCTAAAAAAGGACCAAATGGAAATTCCAGAGCTGAAAAAAATGAACATCAGAAATAAAACATTTATTGCATGGGCTTACTATCAGAACACAGAAGAAAAAAAACAATTAGTTAATTTGAAAACAAGTCAGTAGAAATTACCTTAAACTGAGCCACAGAGAGGTAAAAGATTTAAAAAAAAAAAAAAAAGAACAGAGCATCCAAGACTTGTGGATCAATACCAAACTTGTAATATATGTGTAATTGAAGAACCAGACGGAGAAGAGAGAGAGAATAGAGCAGAAGAAATATTTGAAAAAATAATGTCAAGAATATTTAATTGATGAAAGACATCAAACCATAGTTCCAAGAACCTCCATGAACCCAAGCAGGAAAAATACAAACGACACAAACCTAGACACATCACAGTCAAACTGCTGAAAACCAAGATAAAGAGAAAGTCTTAAAAGCAGCCAAGGGGAAAAACACAAGACATTCAGGAAAGCAACAATAACAGTTGCAATAAAAATAGCAGCTGACTTCTCATCAGAAATAACGGAACCCACAAGACAATCCAAAGACATCTCTAAAGTCCTGAAAGAAAACTGTCAACCTAAAATTCTATATCCAACAAAAACATTTTTCAAAAATAAAGGCAAGATAAAGACAATTCCAATAAAACAAAAGCCAAGAGAATTCATTTCTACCAAACACGTAGTATAAGAAAAGCTAAAAGAAGTTCTTCAGGTTGGAGGGATATAATTCTAAAGGGAAAACCAAATCTGAAAGAAGTAATAGAGAGCATTGGAAATGGTAAATGTGTGGGTATATAATTTTTAAACATTTAATTTCTGTAAAAGTATATTGATTGTTTAAGACAAAAATAATTTAAATGTTCTATGGAACTTACATGTAGAAGTGAAATCTATGACAGTGTAACAAAGGCATGAGGGAAGAAGTGATTATGCTGTCATAAGATTTTTTACATTGTATGTGAAATGGTGTAATATTGATTTAACGGTGACAAGTAAAAAATGCATATTGTAATCTCTAGAGAAACTACTAAAAATTTGTTTTAAAGAGGTGTAGCTAAAAATACAATAGAGGAGATAAAATATAAAATTAACAAGTATTTGATTGATCTAAAAGAAGACAGAAAAAGAGGGACAAATAACAGATGGAACAAATAGAAAACAAATAACAAGATGGTAGACTTAACCCAACCATGTCAATAACTGCATTAAGTATAAATGGTTTAATCACGCCAATTAAATGGTAGAGATTTGCCAGTTGACTAAAATTAAAAGGCACAACTAAATGCTGTTTATAAAAGACATACATTAAACATAAAAAAAATAGGCTGAAAGTAAAAGGATTGAAAAATGTATGCTGTGCAGACATTAATCTCAAGAAAGATAATGTAGCTATCTATTAATGTGAAATAAAGTAGACTTCAAGATAAGGAATATTAACACAAAGATGGAAACTTCATAATGATAAAGGGTTCATCAGAAGGAGATAAAATTTAAGAACATCAAATAGAAATGGAGACAGAAATTTTGACTTCTGAATCGCTAAAGGAAAAAAAGGAGGGTAGCAAAGAAAACTTGAGCTATTCAGCTGAGAGCAAGAAACTAAAAAGAGGGGAAAAAAATGTGAAAATGAAGCACCATAAAAAGAAAACAGAGAATGTTGGCAGCAAATGATAAAATATTAGTTATCTCAAAAAAAAGTGAATGCTTTAATTGCCCTAGTTTGACAGAGCTAGCATATCTTCACATTACAAGAACAGATTAAAAAGAATGAATTTAAAAGAGTGAGAATGTAGAGGATCTAAATAGCACAGCTAACTCGCTTTATTATATTTAGAGCTCTGTACCCGCCAAACAGCAACTATTCATTATGTTCAAGCTATGCAAATTTACAAAACACTGACTACGTATGTGGCCATGCAGAAAACCATAACAAATTATAAAACATAGAAATCACACAAGCCACTGTCTCTGATTTCAATGTAATGAAACTATCTTAGCACTATCATTATCCCCATATTTAAGACTAGGGAACCAAAATGCAGAGAGAGAAAGCAACCTGTCCAAGATCACATAACTAGCAAATAGCAAATTAGTGCTTTGACCCCAGGCATCCCGGCTCTGGAGCCTGCAGTCTTAACCACTGACCTACACCCCTTCCCAAGGAAAAGGGGCCGTTTCCCCCAGATAGCAATTAATAGAAATTGCAAAGAAATTTAAAAGTCAACCATAGACATGGAGAAAATATTTGGAACATACAAAAGAAAAGATTAATATCTGTAAAGCATAAAGCACTCCTACACATCAGTAAGATAAATTTAAAGATCCAATAAAAGTAGTGATAAAGGGAAATGACAGTTATTTCACTACAAAAATACAAATTGCCAATACACGAGTGAAAAGATATAAATGTTATATTCCCTCCCATGGTATAAATATAAAATATTAATAACATCCAGCATTGGCAGGGATGTCAAAAAACAGACACTGCTGGTGGAATTTAAGTATGTACAGCCCTTTGGGTAGATAATTTGGCAGTGTCTATCAGAATTTAAAATACATGTGGCCTTTGACCAAGAAATTTCATTTGCAAAAGTTTGTCACAGTAATACTTTAACAGGTGTCCTACAATGTATGCACAACTGCCATGTTGTTTGTTATAGAAAAAAATGAAAACACCCTAAAATTTCATGAATAGGTTAATACAATGGAACACCACACAGCCAGTAAAAAGAATCGGGTAGATATGTAAAGATAGAAAATACATCCAAAATAAATTAAGTAAAAAATTTTAAACTATAGATAAAATGTGTTCTCCGTTTTACATATGTATGTATATGTGTATATATATATACACACACACACACACACAGTGTGTGTGTGTGTGTGTGTGTGTTTAAAAGTTTCACTTTAAAAAATGCAGGAAATGGAATTGGCAGAGAAAGGTGAAGGAGTTCAGGAAGACTTACACTTTTTGTATTGTTTTATATTTTACAATTATTTTATAATCTTAAAAAATTTTAAGTGAGGGGAAACACATTTATGCCCATCACATTCACTTTTGTGTAATTCTTTCTAATATTTGCCTAAATCAGACGTATTTCAAGTAGTTGTAATTCTGAGATATATATTTTGTATAGTGCTTTTTTCTTTAACTCTTACATCACAAATTTCACCGTTTCTTCATGATTTTCAAAATGATTATTTCAATGGCTATGTGGTATTCTCTGTGTCTGTAATTCATCAACCTATTGTTCAAATGACCATTTGAGTCTGAATTTATTTAATTTTTATTTGACAAATATATTTATTTTGCTCTGTATGGAAAACAGCAATGAACATTTTTATACATGAGGATTTTTGCATCTCTTACATTAGTGCCTCGACATATTTTTTCCAAGAATTCTAAGTCAAAGGGCAGGAATAATTTTATGGCTGTTTATGCACTACAACATTGCTCTTTAAAAGGGTTGTGCCCATTTACAGTTCCACAAGCAGCATCTGATCACATCTATTTCACTAAAATCTTGCACATCCTGGGTGTTAATCCTCACTTTCTGATTTTTCTTTAAATATGTTAGTTGATATAAAATATAGAAAGGTTGATTTTTGACACATTCCCACTTCAGATATTTCTAAAGCAATCACTAAAGAATCATCCAGTACCCTATCTAAGGATATATCATTTGCTCCCCCCCCAATAACAGGAAACATCTGTATTGATTTTTCTGATTATATATGAAAGTAATAAATGTTTACTGTAAAATAATTTAGACAATAAACAATACAAAGAAAAAAGCAAATACCATATAATACCATCAGCCTGAAATAACCATTAAGATTTCATTGTGTATCTTTATAGCTATTTTTCTTACAGATTGAGACACAAATTGATTTTATTACATTACCACATTAAAGTAGCATTATGCACACTTTTGTAACTTGCTTTTCATCTCTTAATAACAGTTTATGGATATGTTCCCAAGCCAACAGTTATCTACATAACTAATTTTAATGGCTGCACATTCTTTCAGTGTAGCACATAAAAAGCTTGTGCAAATCTACATTCAATGTTATTTTGTTGTTTTCAGATACATATCATGCATTTCTACGGAAATCACAGATTTAAAGGTGTATTAGTTACCTGTATTTTTGTTAGTTCCCTGTTCCTATCCACTGCCCATTTTTCTTTTGAAGAGCTCTTCTCTTTTGTCATTGATTGGTAAGAGCTCTTTGTATATGAGGAGCATTAACTCTTAACTCTGTAAATGAAGACAACAATATCACCTCCTGGAGATTTACAAAGATTAAATCATGGACAGTGTGACAAGTACCTAGTACAAAGCTGGCATGTAGTGAGTGTTAAAACTTGTCTCCTTTCCTTCCTCCATCTCCCTTCCTACCTATAACCAAGGTGGAGACGTAGCTTGATTAAAAGATACCTACACATATATACCTATTGGCCACTTCTCTGTCTCAGTGGCTTCTTGGACAACTATTTAGAATGCCTTCCCCAAACTTTCTAAATGCTACTTCAAGACAGCTCTCCTGTGGTACTCAGACCTGCACTCTTACTATTATTACATAGTGAAATTAGGAATCTTTTGACTGATCTGTATCTCCACCTCTCCATCAGCGGGAAGGGACATGGAGGAAGGATAGGAGATTGGCTTTAATGCCTACTATGTGCCAGCTTTGTACCAGCCACCTGTCATACATTACGTCCCTTCATCTCTACAGCCTCCCCGGAGGTGACATTGTAGTCACGATTTTACAGATGAGGAAGCTAGGGCACATCTTTATAATCAGCAGTCAGGATTTATGAGCGGACTACAGCACCACGCTGCCCGCCCTCCTGCAGCGTGGGGACCCAGCTCCAGGCTTCCTCGTGTCAATCACCAGGCCCCCCACTTGCTTTACACGGAGTAGCTGGTCAACAGATCGAGATCAAAGCAGCACACAGACTAGATCTCTCTTGGAGAATTACAGCTGGACAAAGAGAAGCAAAATCCTTCTTTAAAAACCTCAGATGAATAACCCAGCATTTCCACTCCTAGGTTTATACCCAACAGAAATTACAAATATGTTCACCAAAAAACAATAGCAATATTATGCTTAATAGCCAAAAGCAATAAATAACCCAAATATCCATAAACAGTAATATGAGTAAATAAAGAGGTACAGTCATGTAATGAGATGCTCTACAGCAACGAGAATTAACAAACTACAACCATGCTCAACACGGATGAATCTCAAAAACATGCCGAGCAAAAAGTCACACTCAAGACAGCACACTGCAGGATTCCATTTACACGGAGTTCAAAAGTGGTGTTAGAAGTCAGGGCTGGGGAGACCCTCAGGGGTGGTGAAAGGGGGCTTGGCAGGCAGAGGGTATTCTGGGCAGGTGTACAATTATGAATCGTAGACTTTTCTCTGTGTATGTTATTTTTAGGTTAAACTAAACAAAATTCCCATTTTTGTAGGTCAAAATAGTCAAATATCAGCAATTTCAGTTGATTCAAACTAATACTTCAATAAAAACACATTTTAAAAACCCTCTGGTAGAGGAGAAAGAAACGTCTAGCATTGATTGGCAGACTGCTGCCTTTCTGAAAACCAACCTAAATGCTCCTACAGCTTCTGACCCCGTTTCTGGTTCCTTTGTCTTCGATGGAGACAGAATAACAGCTAGTCCTTCACCTCTCCGGGACAATTTTTCACAGTCACATACTGAAAGACAGTGAGGAAGCCATCTCCGTGCTCCACAGTCCCAGCTTCCTGCTTGCCCATCCCAAGCCCCTCCTTAACACCTTTGACCCTTTAGCTGAATGATGAGGACACACTGGCAGGCATAGTCCTGTATGAATTCACTTCCTCCCTGTGAACGAGCATCTCTAATTCATCCACAGAACACCAAGATTATATCTTTTTACAGCAGCAATATTACTAAGATGATTTTCATATTTAAAAACACTATCATAGAAAAATAGAGGCACGGAGCTTTTATGAGCCTTGTGTGGGTCATAAAAGGCATAATCTTTATAACTAATTGAGATAACTTTATCCACAAGTTATGAAACTAACCATCTCCTTTTGTAGTGTTATAAGCATTTATCTCCCTGTGGAAAAACACCATCAATTTTCAGAATTCTGGGTACAGCAGACTCATTTTACAGTGGCAAATAATATTTCAAACAGAAGGATGCTCCATTCATCAGATGACAAGGCAGAAGCCTTTCCAGGGAGGGGAGAAGCACTGGGTACACTTGGTCCAGCAGGCACTGACAAGGGTGGAGAGAGTATCTGATGAAAAGAACTCCCTGCACCAGGCTTCTAACAGAACTCTGTATGATCAACACAGACTCGGAAGAAAATGATGGGCACATAGCATTTTCCATATACATTATCTAATATCTAATGGAGTTAAGCTGACAACACTTTTGATTCGATGTCCTGGAATCACTGTTGTAAATGGCCAGCCGTTGAAGTCACCATTGAGACACTGCAGGGCTGAGACCACCCCCTCCATCAGACAGCAAGTCATCCATGCTGCTCCATGGGGGTACGGCTCACTGAATGAACTCACGGCAAGTTACATACCTCACTTTTGGGGGCTAAAAGGAATCATTTGAAATATATTTAGAGGAGCTTATTATTTTATAGAAATCCTGTAGTAAATTATATATCACTGAGTATCATTAGCTACCTACGGCGTTTCTCTTTACTGTACATTATGGATTCATCTTAATAAAAAGATAATAATAATAACATGACAACTAGTTGGCACCCACAATGAGCTGAATATTCTCTCGTTGAACACTCACAAGCCTTACATTCATGGATGTGGTTAACATTCCCCTCGAATAGATGGAGAAACAGGGCTAGAGCTGGAGAAATGCTTTCCCAAAAGGCTCACACAGCTGATAAGCAGCAAAACCAGGATTCAATTCCCGGCAACCCGATGCCCAAGACCACAGTCACAACCACTTCGCCACACCGACATTCTCAGACACTACATGTATGTAAGAGGGAGTCACAGAGTGGGGAGGAGACACCTAATTTTTGTTGCATGTACCACGGGCACTTAAAGCACTTTATCTAATAAACCTGATGAAGTAAGTATTATTCCCCTTTCCCACATGGAGAAAGTGAGGTTCAGAGATTTTAGGCAACTTGCTAGTTAATGACAGAGCCAAAATCCAAACATAGACCTGTCTAGCTCCAAAGCGCAGGGTCTTTCATATACAGTAGTACATTATACACCTCTGGGCAAGTAACTGACCATGGCGCTTTTTTGTTCCACACCTCCTGGGGCTCCCCAGTTAGTGCCTCTAAGGAACAGCCACACTTCCCAGCAGGGCACTGAGACCTTCCACATTCCTGTCCCTCGCTTATTTCCTGCCACTCTTACCATCCACCCCCGAAACCCATACTCTGTGCTGAGGCCATACCCGGCACCACCCAAAATGTGCCTCTGGGCCTCCAGGCCTTTGCTCTAGGATGCTCCATCTGCAAGAATGCCCTTGGGCCAGGCCCTCTGTACCTGCCACTTTATGCTCAAGATTCAGGTGGGGGGTCAGCTCTGGGCAGCCTTCCCTGGCACCTGTCTCCTCCTTCTCATCCCTCCCAGGACTAGTTAATTCTTCCTGCTCAGTAAAACGGAGCCCTTTGCTCCAACTACCATAACCGTCCTCCACCTGGAGTTCTCGACTGGACTCTTAGGGGCAATAAGAAAGATGTTAGTTACTGTCAATATTCCAAAAATCTACCTGACAGCCAGTGCCCTCAGGCAAGTCACCTGGACCAGCCAAAGCAGCAAGGTTCCCCGTGTCTGTTTGAAATTACACCAACCCAAGTTTACTAATGAAGGGAAAGAAAATAACTACCACAAGTGCAGACATCTAGAAGGTGCCACAAATAAGCATCTGTCAACTGGATGAATGATGAAAGAGAAATGTTTGGAGGCAAAACTTTCAAAAACAGTCACTGCACGGGGGAAAATAACAAACAATGGTCCACCGTGTGCTTGCTCTGCCAGACTGTGAGCTCCTTGGAGATCTCTGGCCTTCCTTCTCTGGTCATCCCCAGCACCTGGCACAGGCCACCTGCATGGGAAGTGCTCAAAGAAGGATGCTGGACTGATGTGCGCGAGGCAAATGGCATTACCTGAGCAGCCCGGCATCCTGAGCAGACCCACAGCTCCTGGAGGGACACAGAGCCTCCAGGAGTCACAGGGAGGGAGACAGAGAGAAGGAGAGGGACAGAGGGACAGACGGGGGAGCTGAGGATCCCAGGCTCACAAGCAAAACAGGCAGATCCCCTTCCCCCCAGTCAGCATTTCAGATCGTCACCATATTTCCAGGATCCCTTCTGCAGTGCTGTAAATAAAGGGTTTTCCCATTTAATGGATGTCCTGGAGGGCAACGGCCAACAGCTGCGAGAGAAAGCAGCACAGAGAAAGCAGCACGCCCCTAGTTCTTCAATACTACCATTTATGTTCCTACCAGCAATTCACGCACCACATCTTGCCCTCTAGGCTCCAAAGACCTAAGGAAGACCCCTCAGAATCTGTAACATGCCCTAATTCCATCTCTTAGGGAATGTGAGCCACAACCACCACCTCCACTGTTGAGGCAACATCCGAAGAGGCTGATTTGAGAACTAGAGTGACATCTCTTCCCACCCATTACTCCAGGCTGTGCATTTGCTTCTGGGGAGATAACGGGTCACCTAAGGGGATCGCTTCTAGGATGCGGTCACTTTCGTTCTAGGCCGGAAGCCTGGCGCAGGACACATCCCATCTCAGTGGCTGGAGGCTTCGGGACAGGGGGCTGGCTGCCTGTTTGAATCCAGGTTAAACCTCCTGCTAGCTGAGCACCTTCAGGCAAGTTCCGTAACCTTTCTAAACCTTGGTTTCTTTATTCATAAAGTGGGGAGAATGAAGACAGCCCCCTCAAGAGAGACAAGGATTAAAGGAGAATCCCACGGAATGCCTTTGGCATACAGTAAGCCCTCGACTGATCAAGGCTGTCTGCTATTTTTTCTAAAGCAGGACAGCGAGGTGATTGAGAGTCCAGATGACGCAGTCAGAGCATCTGGATTAAGATCTCACATCTGCCCTTATTAGCCCTGTGACTTGGGCAGTTCCTTAATCTGTCTGTGCTTTAGTTTCTTCATCCATGAGCAGAAATATCAATATCCCCCTTCATCAGGTGCGTATAAGGCTTAAGTGGTGTATGTGATCACCTTCATCAGTGCCTGGCATACAGTAAGTAAGCTCTCAATATCTGGCTGTTATTGTGCTGGGATCGTAGTAAAAGTAGAAGTAATATACTAGTAATATACGACTGGTCTGCCGGGCTGTTGACTGGCCACCTTGTTTCCACACTGTGCTTGCTCAACGAGGTCCAGCGCTGGCTTTGGCATTTGCAGAAACGCTCACAGAATCTCTGCTGGATGAGTGATTTGGGTGGCAGCAGGACAGAGGAAGCCCACTGGTGCTCCTCTCCCTGCTCTGCCTGTCACCTAGAAGGAGGAGCAAAGGGGCCTCTGGGCCCACAGGCTTCACAGTAGCAAATGCAGCCTCAAAGCTACACATCGTACTTCGATTTTTCCTAAACACTGGGTTCCTCTAACCAATCTATTTCCTGTCAGGTTAAACTTTATGTGCCAGCCCTGATTTTCACTCCTCTTTACTAATTTTCCTCCCAGCGATTTGAGCTTCTTAGGTAGGATTGTCCAAAAGCCACCGAGCACCTCTTAGGCGATCTATGGGGGTTGTTGGGAGAGCAGCCTTTTGGAATCCCGAAATCACCAAACCTCAGCGCCAAATCTGGTCTACAAACAGAGAACTGATTCCTTAAGAGAGCAAAGGAAACCTTACATCCCTGCTACATGTAGGTCCAAAATGCATTTCATTAGCGCTAACTTCGAATCTAAGGAAGCATATGGGCATCAGTGGTGGGATTCCTGCCCTCAGGCAGAGCAAATGTGGTCAGAGAACAGGTGCATCTACAGATGATGCTCCCCCAGAGGCACAAGTTTGCAAAGTAACCCCCCCCAAAAGATTATTCTCTTATCCTGAGAAGTAGGGTAGAAATACCAAGCAGAACTACATGATGAATTAGATCAGTAAAGTTGGACCCAGCAGCAGAGAAACTGGATTCAGCTTGTCCAGAGGGACTTTCCAAACCTCTCAGGTGATGCCCTGCTGCTGAGACCACCACCTTCATGAGCAGAGGTGGGTAGAAGCCACTGAATCTTGCCATCAGATCAGTGCTGGCAAAAGGAAGACTAAAACTTCCCGCAAAAGTCAGCCTCTGTCAGCTCGCCAGAAGCTTATCTGAGAAAACAAAGCGTCATCTGTATCTCTGAGCTCCCAGTGGTCCTTCCGGAAGTCGTTATCTGCTTGAGGATAACAGCCTCTGGACATCCAAGATTCCCTCCCACGGAGTCTCGCACTGATACCAAAGCTGGTCTTTGCAGGTAAAAGAGCCTCAAGTTGGACACCCTGTTAATATTCTCAATTTGAGAGGAAAGTAGGAAATCATCCAAAAATGTCATCAATGCCCAAGTGTTTCCCTTTGGGTGACAGCAGATCCCCATTAAGTAATTAATACAAAGGGGAAGTTTGGAGAAAAGAATATAAACTGCCTGTCTGGTTTTTACATAACATCCTTAGAGGAAGCAAGAAGAACATAAAATGATAATTATCAAATTTTCCAACCCACTGCACACACCATTATATGTTTGTAAACATCTTGTAAATGTTTGGAGGAATATTTGAAGGGAAATCTGAAAACAATGTCAATATTTACATATTATTGGACCCTTTTTTTATCTGACAATTCCCAGCAGCAATCAAACCAGGCAGCCTAAGAGCCTCCCTCCCTTTATCTCAGCATTACTCACACAAACATGCACCCCACAAATGGTAAATTCTACTGTGCACCAAACACTATTTTATCATTTCTATCACATAATAATTTAATGGACTTAGCCTATCTGCCAATTGAAAACTGTCCCCATCTGATCACACAGCAGTCACTAGTTTAAACATATCTTCCAAAGGTAGAGAAACAGCTTTAGAGGAGGGAAAAGTGTTTTCTGTTTTCCCAAATGCATCCAGACCCAACTCAAGTTCTTCTCTTTCCTTCTTCCCACTGAATAACACTAGTGTTTAGTCAGAAGCTGGGAGAGGGGGCTTGCCTGCATCTGGGGGAGATGACGGCCCTTTCTGATGGTGTGAATAAATACTCTGGATGAATTTAATCCCTAGTAAAGAAAAACATGCAAGAAAGGGCATTTTTTTCCATGTGTGCACCCTGGGCTGCGCTGGAACAGAAGTCATCTCACAGCCTCCCACCTGCCATCAATGACTCCGGATTCGAGGCAGAAATCCAGAGAGGAGACTCCTGTTTGGAATGGCTCAGTGGGCTTTTCAAAAAAAACCCAGCAAATCCAGAAAGTTCATGCAACTTTAATATTTTAAATGTGTCAGAAAACAGCCATGGGCAGAGGGGGAGAGAAGCTGACCCGCTAATGGAGGGACAAGTGCAGGTGTGGGCGCCTGGGTGACAGATCACAGGGGACTGTGGAGCGGTCTGAGCTGGTGTTCTGGGCTTTGATCTGAATGGCAAAGATGCGACAGCTCCCTGCTGCTTGGGGCCTGGAAGGCAGGTGGGCAGCGGGTCCCCGGGGCGCCCTGGGGCTCAGATGTCTTTGAAGGAACCTGCGCCAGAGCCCCCTCCTCTTTCCAAGATCGCTACTTCCCGGTACCAGCCGCTCAGAGCCACCTTGGGCATTTCGCTGCTGCCCCCGAAGGGTCTCCGCCCGCACCCTAAGCAGACAAGGATTCCGCACAGAGCTCCAGGACGTCTGGAGCCCACATCCCAGGCTCCGGCCCCCCGACCACCCCAGCCTCCGCAGCAACAGTTTTCCAGCCGGGGAAGTACCGCAAACGCCTGCTCTGAAAACGCTCACCAGGACCCCGGGCGCCAAAGCCAGGGACATGGAAGGACATCGAGCCCGGCCCTGGGCAAGGCGAGGGGCAATGGGAGACGGGGCCAGGAGCAAAGACTGCAAACGTTGGGCTCGAAGATCACACACAGGGAGAAACTTCCCCAGGGTGCGCGTCCGCGGCTAGGGGAGCAGCCCTGAATCCCCGGGCAGGTGGTGCGGGACCGACAAAGCCGCAGGCGAGGGGACCCGAGCGGCTGCCGGACCCGCTCCCCGGCGCGCTGGGGGTGGCGGGAGCAGGTCTCAGCCCGGCGCGCGCGGGTCCCTTCGCGCCCAGGGTCCCATGAAGGGGATCCGGAGGGTCTCTCTTGGTTCCGCTCGACACATCCCGGGCACTGGGCGGGTAGGGGACCTCGAATCCAGGCCCCAGCGGGACGCGGTGGCGCAAACAAAGTTGGGGCGCAGAGACGATCTGTCCCTGGGTCTCCACGTCCGTGCGCCCCCGCCCACGGCGCGCCACTACTTACACGAAGACCCCGAAGAGCAGGGCTCGGACCCCGATCTCGATGGCCAGCTCCCGCATGGTGCGGCTGGAGCAGCTCCCGCGGCGGCGGCGCCTGGTACTCTCCGCGGCTCCCGCAGCTCGGCTGGCGCCGGCTCGCCAGACCCGGGGCGGCAAGGGAGGCGCGCTCCAGGCCGCGGGCGGGGGCGGGAGGCGGGCGCCGGGTTGGGGCGGGCTGGCGGCGGGGAGGGCTCAGCCCAAACCTCCCGCCTCCGGCCCCGGGGCTCAGGGACTCCGGGCCGGCCGCTCCCGACGCTCCCGGCCCCGCGTCCCGGCGCCTGGCCGGGGGCGCCTCGGGGACTCCCGGCTCCCTGGCGCCGGCGCAGCCTCCGCGCCCTGGACCCGCGCCGTGCGCCCGCCGCGCGGGGAGGGGAAGCCCGGGGAAGCCCCGCCGCCGCGGCCGCCGCCGCCTCCCCTGCGCGCTCCCCGGCTCCCCCGCCCGTGAGCGGCCCCTGGGCTCCGCGCCCGGGCAGCGCGCTCGCTGGGTCTCTGCCCGCGGCCCCTCTGCGTCTCCTCGCTCGGCCTCCGACTCGCGCTCTCCGGGCTCTCGCTCCCTGGCACACGCACCTGGGCATGTAGTAGAAGAGCGCTTTGGGGATTCTCTTAGGCTCGAGGCCGCCCTGACACCATCTGTTCGTGCCGAGCAGCGCTCCCTCCTGCTTTCGGTCCTCCCTACACCCTTCCAACCTGAAATTCTTTTTTTCTAGGAAGTTCCCCCGAGATCACTCGCAGGCTTCGCTTTACCCTCAGAAAGTGCCTATCAGGCTCCAGAGCCCTGGCACAGACTAGGGCAAAGGCAAGCCTAGCTCCTCGCCATGCCACCAGCGCCAGGTGGCCCCTGGGGAGGGGATCCCTCCCACTCCCGGCAGCTTTGGACTGCTGCGCTGTGAAATGTGAAAAAAGAGACTGGCATGGTCCCTGCTCGCGGAGGGGGTCAGGGTCGCTCATGGCTGACCCAGCGTTCAGTCATCAGAGCCTGCGGCAGCCGCGCTACAGGCGGGACCAGGAGCCTCATTCTCAGAGTTCAGAGCGGAAGGCCAGACCCCCACCGGTGGCCTGGGGGTCACGAGCTCAGGCCGGAGCCCAGCAGAAGTTTGGCTTTGCTTTCTCATCACTTGTCAGGATTATGGATATTTCTTAGAATTTGAACTTCTCGGCTGTACTAACTTAAAGCAAATGAACATTCAAGATGCAAAACTCACATCAACCATAACCCTTAGGTTGTCCATGGGGAGCCCAGACCGCTCCTGGGGTTGGTGAGCCACGGAAATGGGTTAGAAGGTAGTTTCTGGGAATGAGGAGCCATAGCTCAGTCTTGGACAAAAGGGGAAGTAGGTAGAAAGAAGATCTTAGGAGGAGGACTTCAGCCTCAGCAAAGGGCAGACAGACCCTACCTGTGAAGGGATGCATGGCAGGTCCAAGGTTCCTGAGCCAGGACAGCTCAGGGTCCAGGGAGACAGGAGGCAGAGGAGGAACAATCCTGGCTCTGTGTGGAAGGGACTCCATACCAGAAACCCCACAGGCAGAAACTGCATCTGGTTTGCTCATCACTGTATACCTGCTGTCTGGCACACTGTGCCTGGTAAGTATTTGGTGAATGAATGAATGAATGACTATATATCTCATCAGGCAGTGGGTGTCAGGTGTGGGTGGAGTGGGAAGGACTTGGAGGGAGGAGGTGTGGGTCTGTCTCCTCTGTGTCTTGGGCCCTGCAGCTGTCCTGGACACAACTGGACTCCTACATGGGTTGGCAAAGTGTTGTAGGACAGCCCACAGTCAACCCAGTGAGCTCTAGTGGCCTAGATCGGAGACTGTCAGGTATCTATATTCCAGATGGGAATACTAGCAAGAGCCCATGACATTTAAACATCGCTTACCTGAAAGCATCAACGGAGTGCAGCCTGTGCAAACCTGTGCGCTGGGTGCAAGATTCATAATCCGTATCTGCTCTCAAGAAGATGGGAAGCCGAAAAATCACGAAGAAACATCAAGGAACTATGTAAAGCAGTATTAATAAGTCCAAAGAAATGCTTCGGAAAACTGGATCACTCAGAGGTCAGAAATCGGAGTCATTCCTTTGGTCCGGAGTGGCCAGAGAACACAGCCTTATGGAGGAGAGTGGGTTCTTGTAAGGCAAAGTAGGAAAGCAGAAAGCAAGGAAATTCCGGGTGAGGGCAGAGCATAGGTGCAGGAGGCAGAAGGTGGAAGGAGTGTGGAGGGCATAGTGGGTTGACCTCACTCGCAGATCAGAGGGGCAAACCAAGGTTAAGTTCATGGTGGAGACCTAGCTGTGGACGTCCTGCCACCAGGGTCTGTTATTAAGATCACAGAATTAGAACCTTTGTGCCACACTGTTTATCATTTCTTGCTTGTATTAGAGTTACCTAGAGAGGGATTTTGAAAGGGCATGTGACTTCATTACTGTGATCATTAAGAAGTGACTTTGAAACACATAGATCTAAAGAGCTGCCCAGTGCAACCCCTCCATTTGATGCCTGAATTTATTCTATGCTCTCCCTTCCATGTGGTCATCCTGTGTGTATTGGAAATCCTGCCACTGATAAGGAATTCACCCTTGAAAGAGCTTGTACCCTCTTCAGACAGCTCTGTTGAAAGCTCTTCCTTATAGGGAATTACAACACATCATCCTGCAACTTTTATCGATGCATTAGTCTGCCCCAACTGTTTCCACCCCCTGCCCACCAGCTGCACAGAACTGATACAGTTGAAATTTCTGTGGTCACAAGGAACAGATGGCTCAACCCAAACTTATTTAAGAAAAAAGAATTGAAAAGTCCAAGGGAAGAGCAGGCTTCAGGCACAGCTGGATTCAGGGTCCAAGCAATGTCATCAGGACTTGGTTCTTTCCACATCTCTGCTCTGTCTTCCTGTGTTAGCTTCAGTCTCAGGTTCCTGGTAGTTGCAAGATGGCTGCAAGAATTCCAGCTTTGCATGCCCTCAGGATCAAATCTGGTGGGAAAGACCTCTACCTTGACCCCAGCGCTCCCAGCAAAAGTGTCATTGAGCATCAGTTGGCACTGCTCAGCCCTGAACCAATCACTGTGGCCAGGGAATCATGATGGCCTGATTGTCTCAGGCCTGGGTCACATGTTTCATCCCTAGGCTGGAAGTGGAACCTTCCCCCAAAGCCCGTAAGCTGAGAAGGGGGGAAAGGTGAGCCTACAAATAGAGGGCTGGTGCTTTGGAGAAGGGAAGATATTTTATGTGCAGCAAACAAACAAGGGTCAGGATACCGCCTTCCATGCCACGACCGTGCAGGCTGAAGACAACTAGCATGACTCCCTGAGTTCTTCTCCAACCCCAGGATCTTTAACCAGTAAAAGGGTTATCCTCGGTGCTCGAGGGTAAGGCTGCCCCGCTTCTGCCTTTGTCAGTCTGCATTCACAGGACCTCCTTTAAACAAAGCTGTGATGTCACCCTAAGGCTCATCTTCAGCTGCCCAGTCCCTTTCTTCGCTCCCTTTAGCAACTCTGTCACAGCTCTGATGATCTCCTTTCCCATTCATCAAAGTCAGCTGTCAAGGGAAAGCTCTAGCCTCCTTCATTATATAGACCTGGATCTGGATATTCCGCCGGCTGTCTCTCACAGAAGAATTTATAATTTAAGGCAGGTCCCTCTTGAAGGGCAGACAGGCTCTGTTCCCCCTGAAAGGGACTGAAGATGGCATCCTTGGTGTCACAAATTCCATAAAGCAGGAAGCCACTCCCAAGGGTTTGGAGGTAGCTGGCTCTAGCAGCTGTCCAGCTGTGAACATACGCCAAATAGTAGAGCCTTCCAGAAGAGCCGTGTTGCTACCCCAGCAGACAAATGACAACAGAGTGAAGAAGTAAAGGCAGGTTAGAGAAAGGAATCCAGCCAGAGCATCAGGTGCCCAGCTAGCAGCCCCTGCCGGGTCTTCAGAAGACTCCCATGGAATGCGACATTCTCCAGTGAAGGAAGCACAGGTCAGAGGTGCTCGTAGTCTCAGAAACACTCTATCGTAAGAAATAAAATCAACATGCCCATCCCTTGCCTAGACATGATGAGCACCGTAACCGTAAAGGGCGAGATTGATCTTTGAAAAGTCACTTCAGATGTAGACACTCAGATGAGTACAGCTTCCCCCAGTGCTTTTGTGGCTGCACACATCTTCAAACTGCCACTTTGGAAAATCTCTCATGTTTCGTATTGAGCTTATGGGAATGCCAAGAAAATCACCCTCTTCTTTCCGTAGTCATACCTCTGCTGTTGGATTTTTTTTTAAATCCCCAAACAGTATTGTCCAGTATGATGATCCCATATTGACCAGACTTTTGGCTATTCCTAAAAACTAACGCCACCTTTGGAGAACCCAACTTTGCAACAATTTCTTATAATCTCATTTCCAAAATTTATTCTTAGGGTTTCAGTGACACCTACCTGGCTGCTCTAAGAGTGTGACCTGGAAACAGGCAGCCAGCATGGTGACTCTTACCTACAGAGACCCACATGTCCAGGCTTCCCACTGTGGGTGCCTGGTACGGACTTGCAGATGTGCCTAAAACACCCAAGGATCCAAGAGGAATTTCAGAAGTGGTCATCAAGTTCAACTTGGTCCATGAATATCTTTCATAATGGTCTCAACAAATATCTGTCTTCTTAAACACCTCCAAGGATGTGGAACTCACTCACTGCTCATTCCATTTCTGGAAAGATCTATTGTTGTTGTTTGAGTAGAAACAGACTTGCCTGTAGCCTACATCCCTGGCTCCGAATTGTGCTTTGTGGACCACACAGAATAAATTTAATGCCCATTCTTCTACATTATAGCCCTTTAATTATTTTACAACTGGAAAGAGAGATGGAGACAGGAGGTGGGGGTGGGGGGAGAGAAATTTCTCTTTTCCAAGCTAAATACTCTCAGTTCTTTTACCTTCTTTCAAGTAGTAATATTTATAAGACCTCTGAGGATATAGCACTATAGATCCAACACTGAAGTGCATTAAGCCAAATTCCACATAATAAAGGGTAATTCTCCTACTTCCTTCCTGGAAAGAGGTAAAGCACAGTGAAAGTGATTTAACCCTTTCATATCTTTAGAGTAGTTGTTATTCCATCAAAGGAGAAAATGTATGAATTAATGAAGTCTTCAGGGAAAAATGTTACTTCATTTCTTAGAAAGCATTAAGGTAGGAACTTTCTTTCCCAGCAGGATTTTGCCTATTATTTTCAAATTCATCCTGTGAAAAGTCAGAATATCACTTCCCTTACTTCACCCAAAGAGAAATCTTTGGGGCCGGCCTCGTGGCTTAGCGGTTAAGTGTGCGCCCTCCACTGCTGGCGGCCCGGGTTCGGATCCCGGGCGCGCACCAACGCACCGCTTCTCCGGCCATGCTGAGGCCGCGTCCCACATACAGCAACTAGAAGGATGTGCAACTATGACATACAACTATCTACTGGGGCTTTGGGGGGAAAAAATAAACGAAAATTAAAAAAAAAAAAAGTCAAAGAGAAATCTTTGTGTGGGAGCCACCAACAGGATTCTCGTTGTCGGAGACGCTGTGGCACAAATTAGATTCTTGGAATATTAGTGCAAGAAAAAAAATTAAAGATTAAGAAGCTTTGTACCTAGTGCACAGCTTGTTGTGTTCCTTTGCTTGTGGCAAGTCCAGGGCCTTGCCAAGACCCCCCAGGGTGTCATGGGCGGGACCGGGCTCAGGACTGAAGCCAAGTCCATCATTCACAGTCCTGTGCTCTTTTTACGGCACCCAGCCACATCTTCAGTGAAATGTTATTGTGATTTTGATTTGTGTTTCCCGGATGGCTAATGATGTAGACCACCTTTTCATGTGCCTTTTGGCCACTCTTTCCTCTTTTTTTGTGAAGTACCTATGCATGCCTATTGCCTATTTTTAAAATGGGATTTTGCTTTTTGTTATTGATTTGAAGGAATTTTTAATATATTCTGAATCTTAGGCCTTTGTTAGTTATACATATTAGAAACATCTTCTCTCCATCTGTGCCTTCACTTTTCCTTGTCTTAACAGTGCGTTTTGAAGAGCACACGTGTTTAATTTTGATGAAGTCCAATTTATCAATTTCCTCTTTTATGCTTGTTCCTTTTTGTCCTAATAAATCTTTGCCTACTCCACATTTGTGAATATTTTCTCCTATGTTTTCTTCTAGAAGCTTTATGATATTGGCTTTTGTATTTAGGTCTATGTTATATCTCAGATTAATTTTTGCACGTGGCATATGGAGCAGAAGCTGTGGTTCTTCTTTTCATAAGGATATCCAGTTGCTCCAGCATCATTTGTCCAGAATATTCTCTTTTCACATTGAATTGACATGACAGCTTTGACAATCTGTGTGGGTCCACTTGATTCTTTTCATTTTTTCCACCCATCTCTTTGGGTTCCTGCTCTGAACTAGCTGACACCAAGGGACTTTTACAAATGTTCAGAGCAGCTTTATTCATAACAACCAAATACTGGAAACAACCCAAATGTTCATTAACAGGAAAATAGATAAATCATGGTGTATTCCTACAATGGAATACTATTCAATAATAAAAAGCAACGAGCTATTAATGCATGCAAA
This sequence comes from Ceratotherium simum simum, assembly GCF_057802395.1. Classification (NCBI taxonomy): domain Eukaryota; kingdom Metazoa; phylum Chordata; class Mammalia; order Perissodactyla; family Rhinocerotidae; genus Ceratotherium; species Ceratotherium simum. The sequence continues at coordinate 78,509,947 of NC_141905.1, read as the reverse complement.
CACATGAATAAATCTCAAAAGCACAATTTTGAGTAAAAGAAAACAGACATAAAAGAGAGCATACCATATGATTCCATTTATTTGAGCTTCTACAACAGGCAAAATTGGGCTATGTGATAGAAAGCAAACCAGTGGTTACCTCTGGGTGGAGACAAGAAAGTGGTCCAAGGGAACTTTGTGAGGTATCAGAAATGTTCTATGCTTAACTGAGATGCTGGTTACACGGGCACATGCATTTGTCAGCATTCATCCAACTGTGCGCCTTAAGTCTGTGTATTTCGTTGTGTGTAAGTTATATCTCAACTTTTTACAAAGAGGAAGACCAAAAGAAAAAAGTAGGTCACAGGATGTGGAGGAAATTCTCAGTGGGATCCCCCAAGCAAACCATGCCAACTCCTCGGTTTGTCCAAGAATTCTACCTGCCACGGGGTCAGACACACTCAGCAGAAACGTTATAGCTGCCTTTCAAAGACCCACACTGAAAGGTCACTTTCAGGAAATATCTGGAAAATGCTCAAATGCTCTCTGCAAGGAGGCCTTCAGATAACAGCAAATGTTGTTTCCCTGGGCGCTGATCTGGTCTGACTGTGAGCTCAGTACTTCCAGCCCATTCTTTTGGGACAACTCTTCATTTGTTTTCACGTTCTTAGCCTTCATAGCCAGAAATCTTCCTCCTGGTATCTTCATGTGTTGGTTGCCTTTTTACCTTCAGAAGAAGGTGAAGACAGCTCCACACATCTCCCTACCTACATCTTCTCCTCCCCAAGGGAAACCAGGCTGTTCATCCAGTCGGTCCTTTTTCCTCAACGCCATCTCTTGCCTTATGAGTGCAGCAAAAATATCCAACAAAGAAAAGAAAAATATCCTCCTTTAGGAACCAGGATCCTCCAGGTCGTAACTACCATCCTGGGAATGAAGTTGGCTGCAGGGCCTCCCCTGCAAGGGCCACAGGAGGAGGAGCCTGCACCGGTAACTGGAGAGTTAGGCAGGGCCTCCTGCCCTCAGCCACTCTTGCTAAGGCTGTCATTTCACCATTATAGCTTCACTCGTGTAGCAATGAAGCTTTCTCCTCCTCAAAGATCCCCTTTTAAAGAGCATATCTTCCCAAGTGGAGTCACACCTTCGGCTGTTTATTAACAACGATGTCTCCTTTTTCATGTGTCAATTTGCTGTTTAAGGCGCACTCTTTCATGCATTCCTCCTTTGATCATCGCTGCGAGCTCATGTGGAAGAGAATGTATTATTATTGCTGCTGTTGTTGTTGTTATTATATCTACCTTTATTTTTTTTTGGAAGATAAAGCTCAAGCAGTTACATGGCTCACCCAGACCACTTCAACGGTCAGTTGCAGAGTAGAACTAAAGGACAAGTCTTCCAATAACAGGTCAGTGCTCTTCCCAGTATGCCCACGGCCCAGTCCTCACTATCCAAGTGGGGATTGGTTGACGGCTGGGAGAGCAGAAATGGAACCCAGAACCAGTGCCTGGGAAAGTAGGAAGGGTGCATGGGGCAGGGTATTGGGGGATGAGTAGAAGGGGTTGATAATAGGAAGGAAGGAGTGACCAGGCCCACCTTCACCTGCCCCACAGGTTGGTATATCTGTCCTCAGAGAATCTTGCACATGCCAGGCACTCAGAACATGCTTGTAGCTGAAACTACTTCCCCAAGTCTTCCAGGCCAGCAGGTGAATCAATTTCCTGTAGTAGCAGTTGACAGAAAACCCAACTCAAATTGACCGGAATGATAATATCCAGAGGAAAACTCTGGGTTCAGGCTCAGCTTGATCCAGAGTTCAAACAGCATCATGAAACCTCAGTGTCTTTTGCACTATCGCTCAATGCTTCTTTTCTATTCTCTCCATACTCAGATTGGTTCTCTCCTTGTGGGGCAGGTTGACTCTGGTAGCTCCAACTTACAGCTTCTTACGTTCAAATTCAGCAGAGAAAAAAAGAAAATGTGTGTGTGTGTGTGTGTGTGTGTGTGTGTGTGTGTGTTTCCAGTAGCTCCTGCAGAAAACCTGAGATTTGCTCTGATTAGACCAGTTTGGGTCATGTGACCATTGTGGCTGCGGATTTGGGGTGTAATTATGCCGATTGGGATAACTCTGGGTCATAGGCCCATCCCTCAAACAAGCGGACTGAGAGTAGAAAAAGGGTGGAGGCCTAAGCTCAAGTCAGTTACTGTTACCTGAAGAAGGGAGAACGGATATCGGGAAGGCAAATTTCAGATGCCCACCCCACAAGATGCCCACCACACAGATCTTGCTGGACCTCACTAATCACCATCAGAACAGGACCTCGCATATGGTCACTGCCATGTCCCCTAGAAAAGCACCTGGCACAGAGTAGGTGCCCCCTAAATATTATTTGTCATATGAACAAATAAATGAGTGAACCTCAAGCATTGCCAAAATCTGCTAAATATAGTATTATCTGATTTTGTTTTGCTCCTCTCTTCCTTCGTCCAAACACGGGTTTCAGGAGAGAGTTGGGTCCACAACTCCATCCAGCAGCTGCGCCTGTTCGTGTTAAACCCACCCGTCTGCAAGTCCATCTGCCGCTTGAGCTTAAGGCAGACAACACATGTTATTTTCTGTCCAGGTGCAGGTGACACTGATGAGTTTCACAGGTTAATATATACCTTAAGACTGCACCTTGGAGCAACCTCTGAAAAAGTCTTTCCACTCTTTATTCTCCCTCAAAGAGATTGAAAAGTGCCTACTGCGGGGGACAATGTGTTTAGAGCAGTGATGGACAGATATACAGATATACGTGCATTTTGACACAGTGGCCCCCAAACAGCACTGCCGATGACCCATAGCACAGGCTTCTGGATTTCCGAAGCTATTGCTCTGTAGATGTACAGTCTTCCCAGACGTGGAATATAAAACTGCCTCCCTCCTGGAAGTAAAGGATGCCTCATCTGACTTTCTACTAACCAACTTCTCCAAATATCACTCCCAAAGCTATGGAATTCTCCAATCACAATATATGTATAATGCTGGGATTTTAGGGGGTACATGAAACCCCCACAAACTGTTTATAAAGTTTGAGGTATGTGTTTATTTTTCTGATAAGAGGGTACATAATTTTTATCTGACTCGCAGAAAGCTGGCGTCTTGTCATCACACAGATCCTGAGAATTAAGCTAATGCAGAGGAAAGCAGAGAGGAGATTTGGAGAAATCAGGTCCTATTGACATCACATGAGGCCGTGAGGCAAGCTATGCCTATAGCTAACAATACTTGGACTTCCCAGTTATATACGCCACTACATGCTTGGTTTTGCTTAAGACAATTTGATCGGGATTTTTCCTGTCATTGAGACCTGATTGAATCATTAAAATCTATTTAATCAATCACAGAGTGTTTGCCAAACATCTCCCATGCGCTAGGCGCTGTTGAGGGATATGTGGGAGACCTAGAAGGTGTAGAGGCTGCAGGGTTTAGTTAGAAAAGCAAGATCAGCACCCACAAAGTACAAAGCTAATGACTAAGTGCTGTGTTACGTGGTACAGACACTGGACGAATAGTGGAGAGTGGCTATTCTGTCCATACATCAGCTGCAGAATGAAATTCCATTCCGGAGTGACTCACTCCCTCCTTGGCCTCCAGTGAACATGTGCATGACCAGGAATTGTCATTGATGGACAGTAGGAGACAGTGATGTCACCAGGACAAAGCTGGCCCCTTCCCCTTTTCCCGGAAGCTCATCTCCTTATTCAATTCACAGGTCTGTTTTATAACTTTCCAGGACACAAGATGTTCTGACACTTGAGTAATAAGTGATATTCACAAGATGTTTTCCCCTTCTCCATGCAAAGGGTGCTAATGAGAATGGGTGCCATATCTCTCCTCTTCCCAACCTTTGTCCAAGTAGTAAGGTGACAGGTCTCCTTCCCTTTCAAGTTCCTCATCATTAGATCTAAACACCAACATCATCTTTAGTCTACACAGGGAAAAAGCAAAATGGAGATACCAACAATTCAGAAGATTGTCTCTGGTTTTGTCCCTGAGTTGAAGCAGAAGGTTAACAAGAGGCCAAGGTCCCAGTGGGCCCACCAGGTAGGGCAGCCAGCTCTCCCTTTAATCACTAAGAGCCATCTCTAAAGCAGGGGGCCTGGGGCTTCATTCGTTTAGCAACGTAGGTTCTTCCTCCCCAAAGATCCCCTTTTAAAGAGCAAATTCTCCAAGTGGAGTCACACCTTCGGCTGTTTATTAACAATGATGTCTCCTTTTTCATGTGCCAATTTGCTGTTTAAGGCACACTCTTTCATGCATTCCTCCTTTGATCATCGCTGCGAGCTCATGTGGAAGAGAATGTATTATCACTGTTGTTGTTGTTGTTGTTACACCTACCTTTTTTTTGGAAGATAAATCTCAAGCAGTTATGTGGCTCACCCAGACCACAGGGAGGGGAGGGGCAGGTGAGTGGATCGACCCCTGGTCACTAATGGAAACACCCCACAGGGGAGGGACCTGCGCTCACAACAAGTACACTGTTGTTTCTATTGCACACACTTACAGTTTCAAGGAATTATTGGTAATAGATACAAAGCTGGGGACGTTGGACCTCTGTGAGAGACAGATGCTGTATATTCGGCACATCAAATGATTTGCTTTAAAAATAGGGAACATGACTGTACATGATTCTTCACCAATTTTTACCGAGTCCTACCAGCATGATGTAGACAAAAAGACACTCTCTTCCAAGAGGATCAAGTCCCCCTCTCCTCGTCTGCGCCATTAGGAACAGTTAACAAATTTGTCGAGTGAAGGAGGAAGGGCACGCACTTTGCAGTTAGGCCCATCGGAGACGTGGTATTGAAGCCTTTAGAGTCGGACAGACCTGAGTTTGAACCCCAGCTCTGCCCCTCCTTCACTGTGTGACTTTGGCCAAGTGACCTAACCTCTCTGCGCGTCGTCTCTATAAAATGGTGACGGTAATTATACCTGCCTCGAGGAGCATTTAGGGCGCCCAGTGAGGAAGCATGTAAGCGCCGAGCACCACGCATGGCACATGGCTAGTGCTCGGGAAACGGAGTAGCAGGTGTTGTAGACTGAAGGAGGGAGGGGCTGGCGTTCCTGCAGCCAGCATGCCAGAATGTGGCGGTTTCAAACCTGGCTCTGCTTCAGGGCTGTAGTCAAACGGGTGTTGTTTTAAAATATATTTTAACCACTTCAAAAACTGTAATAAGAAAGAACATTTGTCTATCTGAGTGGCATACTAAATCTTGACACATCCAAGATTGCCAGCATGTGGACTGGTGCAGCCTTATAAGCTCATTTTTGTGCAAATTTTGAGAAAAAGCTCGTCTTCCATCGCTGCGTAGGTCTGACCTCCGCGGGAAGGTGCCAGTGATTAGGAGTGCTCCACTCTGCGCTGGTCATTTTAAAAATTCTAGACTCTGCATATTTCATTGCATCAAATGCACAAATGAGGACACCCCTGTGTGTCCAGTGCATGCCCTTGTCACCCTGAAACAGTCAGCTGTGCAGCAACAGGAGAGTGTACAGGCATTCACACCATGCAAATTGTGCAGCCGTCCCATCAAGATAGTACTGCATGCTGGAGGCTGGTTTTCCTTTTCTCGGAAGGTTCTGCTGCTTCTTGCTTGACCAAGATTTCTGGAATGGAAGTGGTGTTGGTTTGAAAGCTTGGGAGCTTCCTGGGTAAAATCTGAAACTGGCCTCCATACATGGAGGGCAAGGAGAGACTGAAGAAAGAGGCAGCCACTCCAGATTGGTAGGTGGCAGACTTCGTAAGCAAGGGAACTTATTTACTAAGCTTGTCTTGGGTGGCTGCAAGATGAGCAGATCTCTGCACCCGCCCTCCAGAATCTTAAAAGTTTAGGTAGAGGCCCTAGCTGGTTTTGGTCACATCTATGGCCCAGATGGTCTCAAAAATGCATTGTTCTCTCAAGACTGCATCTTTGAAACAGCTCCCACTGTGGGAAAGGTGGGCAGAACATGCATTCCAAGGACAGGGGAGGGAGTGAGGAGCCTCTGATTGCCCGGGTCCACTTCACAGGTCAACCGGCAGTCACGTCCTCTCGATGACCTCCCCCAACGAGGGGTTATTAGATCTTGTTAATGACTCACTTCTGAAAACAATTACTACCCATCTCTCATGCTTCTGGAAGTTTAACTGAACAATATATACTGTGATTGCAAAGTGAGATCTTAAAAATCCATTGTTAGGGGCCGGCCCCGTGGCTTGGTGGTTAAGTGAGTGCGCTCCACTGCTGGCGACCCGGGTTCGGATCCCGGGCGCGCACCGACGCGCTGCTTCTCTGGCCATGCTGAGGCCGCGTCCCACATACAGCAACTAGAAGGACGTGCAGCTATGACACACAGCTATCTACTGGGGCTTTGGGGGGAAAAAATAAATAAATAAAATCTTTAAAAAAAAAAAAATCCATTGTTAGTATTTGTAACTACGTACCTGGGTGAAAACAGAATTTTTTTCTTTTCCATGCAATCCAAACAACAAACAGTAAATGGGATGCTGAGAGGAAAACAGGCAGCGCCCATCAGTCACAACAATACTTAGTTTGGGTTCCTCAAGAGGCCGACCCCAAGACAAGGGTCTGAGTGCTCCTAGCTTATTTAGGAAGTCACCCCAGGAAGTCCTGCAGGAGGGTGAGGAAATGAGTCAGAGAAGGGCAGGGAGCCACTGCAAGGTCCTTATCAAGTAGGCGACCACTGTGGGTAGTCCCTCTGGGGAACTCCACAGATAGGGTCTCAGAGTCACCCCACCGGCACCCCCGCCCAGGGGCCAGAGTTCTTATCCACCAACTACTGTCTGTCAGCAGTTGAGAGTCACTCCTTGGGGAGCTGAGGGAATACTTCTGGGCATTTCTGGCCTTCCCTGAACACCAGCCAAGCAGATGTTGATGAGCAGAGAGAGCCCTCAGCAAAAAGTTTGAGGTGTTTGCAGCTAGAAGCTGGGATACTGTTATACAAGAGATGCTGGATACCGAGGGGTGTGGCTGGGGCATGAATAGTGTCAGCTACCCCCACCCTCCCTCCACCAATTTTAATAACAGCTAACAGTTTAGTGTGCCAGACAACTTGTCTACAACAGGTCATGTGATCCTCACACCAACCCCATGGAAAGGGTACTCTTTCCATCCCCATTCTACAGATGGGGAAACTGAGGCTTGGAGAGATTAAATAACTAACCCGTGATGCCATCTAATAAACTGTAGATTCAGCTCTAGAACCCAGAGCTATCTGCCTTCAAAATCTTTGCCCTTTATCAGTCTGTCAAATTTCAGTCTTATTCATTCTCATGCATAACGTTCACTAATCTGTTACTCTATTTTCTATCCGCTCCCCCAGATGAGAAACAGAAAATGCCAGACAGACTTGCGGCAGCTGCGTGTCAGCATTGGGGAAGGACAGAAGCAGGCTCACTGCCGTACTGCTCAACCTAATGATGAACACCCAACACGAGTAATCCCATAAAGGTTAAGTTCTGTTCAGCACCTCCTCTTTTAAAAGGAACGTAAGGATGCAATGTGGTTTCTGAAAGACTTCCAACAGGAATCCTGAGCGATGGCCAGGTTTGACTTGGGAAGAGCCTATTTCAAGGATCTGGGTTACCTGTGCCCGGGCAGAGCTGGGTGAATGAGGCACGTTCCCCGTACAGAAGCTCTAGGCCAGCTGGAGGAGCGCAGAACCGAGGAGGAGAGACGGCGCAAGGGCCGAGGGATCATTCCCGGAGGAAGGCTGTGCGGCCTGTCGGCGGATCAGCAGAGCCACACCAGGCGCTGCAGCATCTCAGCTGGCCGCTCCAGGGACCGCGGCGGGACGGAAGGCTGGGTTTACGGAGAGGCTGCAAGCCTGCATTAAATTAAGGGGAGAGCAGCAGGAAGAGAAGACACCTCCTTTTATCTTCAAAGCCCTTTTCCAAAACTGAATTTGAGAACAGCCCGGCCTCCTGGGAAGCGCCGGCTGGGAGGGCTTCTGCTTGCCAGTTTTAAAGCGGGGGCCGGGGGAGGGGGTGGCGAGGCTGAGGCATCCTGGAGCAGCCGGACAAGGAGGAAAAAGAATCCTTTAAAGCAGGTGCTCTGGTCTGACCACCCACCACCACCCCTGCAGAGAGATCTACAACTTTGAAAAACCACCCCTCAAAGGGAGTAGACTGATAACCATCACCTTCAGACACAGCCTTGGAAATAGGGGGCATATAATGCTCATCTGATTTCTTGTTCCTATAGATTAATTGGTATTTGGAGGGGAACATTCCTACAAGTTGCTCAGAAACAAGCCCTGACTCTGGGCTGCGGGTCATCACTACCTAGCGACTCTCATATCCACAACGTTATAAATCTGTTAGACAATTAGAAGCAGCAAATGCCTCTCACTTGAACATCAAACAAAATTCACCAGGAGTTTTCTTCTGCTCCACCATGGTGTAGCTAACTCTGCAACTGTACATTGTAAACAAAGCAAATGCAACACGGGCAGAGAGCAACATTTAATGCAAAAGCTTGAGGCTGACATGACATTATCATCTCCATTCTCAGCAGCAGCAGCATTATCATTATTTTCTGTGATTTCAAATCGTCTGATGAAATTTTTAGGTCTCAATTAAAAAAAAATAACGCTGCCTAAATCATTTGTTAAGTGTCTCCTTGTGGGAGAATATGTGAGAACTTCTCAATTGATGGACTGCATGAGAAAATTCAGCCTCAAGAGAACTTACAAGTAGCGTGGCCAGTGATTCTGGGAGTTTAGCCATTCACTCAGCGCATCTCCTGTTGACTGTCACTCAAGCATCAGACAGTCGCTTGCCATCCCTGGAATATCAGACCAGACTTGGCAGGAGGAGGTGGGAAAGGGTCATTGCTTTTTATTATTAAAATCCTCTGCTGGAGGATTTGTACACCAGTATTCATAGCAGCATTATTCACAATAGGTAAAATGTGGAAGCAACCCAAGCGTCCACCGATGGATGAATGGACAAACAAACTGGTCTATACCTACAATGGAATAATATTCAGCCTTAAAAAGAAGGAAATGCTGACACGTGCTACAACATGGATGAACCTTGAGGACATGATGCTAAGTGAAATAAGCAACACAAAAGAACAAGTCTCGTATGATTCCATGTGCATGAGGTACCTAGAATAGTCAAATTTGCAGAGACAGAGAGTAGAATCATGTGCCAGGGGCTGGAGGGAGGGGACAATGGGAAGTTAGTGTTTAATGAATATGGAGTTTCAGTTTGGGAAGGTAAAAATGTTTTGGAGATGGATGGTAGCAACAATTGTACAACAATGTGAATGTACTTAATGCCACAAAACTGTACACTGAAAAATGGTGTGAATAGTAAATTTTATGTTATTTATGTTTTACCACAATAAAAAAAAAATCCCTTGCTGGAATAATTTCCCATCTTGTCGTCTTTACATCAACCAAAGAACCAAGCACAGCAATGAGGCACAGCATCCCTCAAAGCTCATATTGTTTACCTGTTTAATTCTCATTTACACTCTCCTCTGCATTTTCACCTCCTCTTTTCTGTGGCTGACAAGATGTTCTTCCTTGGCAACTGACTTTTTTTAAGTTGGAAGCTCCATGGAGTAGACTTTCCACTGGATGTAAGAAGTTGGGGGACTATGGAAAACAGTACAGAGTTTCCTCAAAAAATTAAAACTAGAACTACCATATGATCCAGAAATTCATTTCTGGGTATTTATCTGAAGAAAAGGAAAACACTAACTCAAAAAGATGTCTGCACCCACATGTTCACTGCAGCATTATTTACAATAGCCAAGATATGGAAACAACATAAGTGTCCATGGATAGATGAATTGAAAAAGAAATTGCAATATATATGCAATGGAATATTATTCAGCCATAAAAAAGAATGAAGTCTTGCCATTTGCTGTTGCATGTGGATGGACCTTGAGGGCATTATGCTAAGTGAAATAAGTCAGACAGGGAAAGACAAATACCGTATGTTCTCTCTTATATGTGGAATCTGAAAAAAACAAAAAAACAAAGCAAGCTCATAGATACAGAGAACAGATTGATGGTTGTCAGAGGCAGGGGATGAAGGTTGGGCAAAATGGGTAAAAAAAGAAAATAAACAAAAGAAACTGGTGGAAAAAATTAAAATAAAAACAGGGCTATAACATCCTAACACTCCAGGCTTCCTATTTCAAATATTTGGCAAGGGAACTCATGTTGGGTTGAACTTTTTAATATAGAATAATACAAGCTTTGATTTTTTTTTTTAACTAAAGGTTTTAGGCACACATAACTTTCTGCTAATAACCTAAGATAAATTTATATAATTTTTCATAATATGCAATGAATGAAAAGGTCGAACAGGGAAAGTGACTTAATGTTTTTGAAGCTCTCTGCACATTATAATTCTCTCTTCATTTTAATGCCATCACTCATAGCTATCTGGCAGCATTTTTTTTTCATTTTCTTCCTTTCAAAAGGGACTTTTGTGCCAGCAAAGAATTACACAGAAGATTCTAAAACAGTAAAAACAAAGGAACATCCCCCTCTAAAAAGAGAAGGAAGCACAATTTCCGTGTGTTCCATGAGCTGTCTGCATCAGAATCACAAATGTGCCTATTAAAGACGCAGATGCCTCCCGAATCGGAATCTCTGGGAACGCTGGTCCTGGACCTGTTTCTTATCAAGTAGGGTCCCTGGTAACTAAGGGCAGGCCTGACTGAGGCAAGATGGTGGGTAAGACGAAGTTCGATTTTGGTCAGGTCAAAAAGCTGGCTGGGGAAGAGCCAACACCTGGACCCAGGGCCTGTCTGCCTCCACAGCCCCCACCCCCACCCCAGGTGCCCCATCCATGTGCCTCATGGCCCGACATCCCCACTTCCAATATCCTTAGACACTCCCATGGGTTGGCTTTGAGGGTGACAGCGGATCACTGCTCCCTCGGGACCCTTAGTGGACAAGGACAAAGAAGCAATGGCCATTTGGTGCTGGAGCCTCAGTTTCCCGCCTCAGCTTCCCAGCTGGCCTCACCCCCAGGGGCGTCGCCCTGCCCAGAGCTGCTGCGGGTCCACGCCTCATCAACCTGAGCACCTCCCCAGGTCTGCTGGAGTGGACGGACAAGGGTTGGCAGGTGGACCTTTGTCTTGAGTGCTGAGTCTCCACGTTGCTTGTGGAGGCCTCGAAGGCTGCGGTCAGCGGGAAGCTGAGTCGGGCACCTACCTGCATGGATTGGCAAGGTCTGGCATGGGCTGAGAGGGCAGGGCAGCCTCAGGTTTCCAGTACGCCCTCTCTGCCCTTTAATGCTTTTCTCTTTGAAATCATTGGGACTGAAAGAGAACTGTAAAATGAGTAACTTTCTTATTTCGTGGGTCAATGTTATTTAACGCCACAAAGGACACAATTTACGGTTCCTCTTAGGGAAACAAGCTGTTGAGGAATTATTGCTTTGTCCTCAGCACGCCTTTGCGTGTAGAGGGCAGCTGGTTTTCTCACAGTGTAAACCTCTTCTTAATAACCATGTGTGCTTTCGACTCACTAAAATGACCTTATCATTTTCATGCAAACTGGCATCTTAGCCCCAGTCACATGATCAGAAAATCTCCACAAGTTGGTTCTAAATTGGTAAGCTCTTTATAGTTGAGTATTTCCAGTCAACACGCCAGCATCAGTGATACTGGTCTAGGACAGTGGTTCTCGACATATGGTCTCTGGACCAGCAGCAGCAACGTCACCTACGAAATGCAGACTCTCTGCCCACCCCAGATCCCCTGAATCTGAAACTGCGGAATAGGGCCCAGTAGTCCATGCTTTAACAAGCCCTCCAAATTTGAGAAAACTGGTCTAGAATGAACAACCAAATATAGCACATACCATAGTAAAAATTTTATGTCGATTCCTGGCCATGAGTTAAATTTCTAAGAGATTAGCTGGGATCAAATCCTGGCTCTACAATTTACTGCCTATGTGGCCTTAGGCAAGTCATTTAACCTCTCTAAATCTCGGTTTCCTTATCTGCAAAATGGGATTAATAAGACCTAATATAAACTAAAAAAAAATAGGACCCAATATATAGGGTGTTACCTGGATCGAGTGAGATAAATGCATCCAGAATGCTGATAGTGCACAGCGTATGACAAATGCTCAGGATATGTTTGTGCTGGTATTACTACTGCTATCATCCTTACAGGCACAATAGCATTTGATAAGGAATATCTTTAGAAAGGGAAAGGATTGTGTATAAGTCATGTGTGGGAATTCTAAAACAGATGAGGCATTCCAGCTCTGCAGGTCAGAGGGTATCCAGGCAAAATTTGTAGACAGAAGCCATCTTGTTTAAAACCTGTGCCTGCCGGCCCAAACTCTTCCTCCCACTGGCCCACTATTAGCCTAGAGCATCAACATTGCTGGCTTTGAAGATCCCTAGAATGCAGAGACGATCCTTTCAATAGGCACTTGCAGCCAGATTCTTCTCCAACCAAGGAAGTATTTAAGGAGATGAGAGGGGGAGGGCACGGGGTAGCAAGGAGAACAGGGTGGACAGGGGCAGATGAGGAAGGAGGGTGGGACCATTCCTAGGCAGATTCCAGCTCTCCCTCTACTCCATCCCTCCCCAGGCCCCTCACCTTTGCCCTCCTGCAGCCACCATGGCCTAGCCTTTAAAATGTGCTCCTCTCCTGTCCCTGGACACAGACCTTTCCCGCACATCCTCCCACACAGGCTGGAATTTTCCAGCTAAAACTGTACTAAAACCAAAGGAGAGAAAAGAAGAAAAAAAAAGGAAGATAAGCAAGAAGAAATCCGAGAAACAAACACAAACCCCAGGAAACCAGTGGTGCTCACCAAGGACTGGGTTTGATCTTACAATAACAAGTCCCGCTAATTGATTTTTCCCATTAAACAGGAATCACAGGGCTGTCCAAAGGGAAATGCCCTCAGCAGAAGGGAGCCCAAGTTGATGGGTAAGCTGTTTTTCTGTCTCATCCTCCATTTCTTCATTTTTCTTCCCACTTACTCCTTTGAGCTAAGTCAACCAACAGCAAGTAGGGTCAGGACACTTTGCACAGAGGTGACTTGAACCAGATCTGAAGGATGAGAGTCCATCAGATGGAGGACGATAGTGATTAACCACCACAGAATACCGACTCTGTGCCAGGAACTATGCTGAACACGTTACATCCATCACCTCAGTTAATCCTCACAACAAATCGACAAGGCAATAATAATAATAGCTATTGTTATAGAGCACTCATTTGCCAAGCTCTGTCGTAGGTACTTTGCATGTCTTCGTGAATTTAATTCTTACTACAACTGTTGGAGCTCCATATTACTATGCCCTTTTTTCAGATGAGGAATTTGAGACACAAAGAAATTAAGAATTGGGCATGAAGTCCCACAGAAGTAAATAGCAGAGGCTGGGGTTGAACCCAGGGACTCTGACTTGAAAATGCACCCTCCCAAGCACTTGTGTTTCCAGGAAAATGGAGCATAGAGGCCTGAAGATGAACAGCTATCCAGGGAGAGCCAAGGAGTGGTGTTGGCTGGAAGGTTCAGTAAGTGCTGGGAAAGTGTTGTGGTTTTAGCTTCAGGAAATGATTTGCATGAGACAAAAAGAGGGTGGAATGTGGGGCCTGTAGCAGATGCAGAAAAAGAAAACTCAGTCTCAGATGAGAGAAGAAGAATGGAGAAATGAAGATGAGCTGCTCTATAATAGCTACGTTGAGGGTCCTCGTTGTAAAGAACAGAAACCAAAGTTAGTAATTTAAAAAGCAATTCTTTGGATGGATTCTATAACATCGACAGAAAAGTCAAAGAACCAGACTCAAAAAACAAAAGTAAGCAAGAATGATCCAGACCCAAGCAGCAGAAAATACTGTGGTCACACCCTGAGGACAATCTGGTGAGGACACTGTCCCTGGACCCTCAACTGCGCCCTCTCCCTGGCTCAGCTACCATGGGCTGTGAGTCACCTCTCAGTGTCCTTTCACTGTTGTGTCACAACCTCAGGTGGAGAGCCAGAGACAAGTCCTAGATTCAGCATCTAGAATCTCTGGCAGAATCCTCTCAGCCACTAAGATTCACACAATGGAGGATGCCCTCTCCTCCCCTCCCAAATCCATGACATCCATGCCAGCTGCTGAGGCCAACTTGAACAAATATGCCCCTGTGTCAGGGCGACAGAGCTGAAGACCAGCTAGCCTGAATGCAGAAGAACAAAAACCACTGGCAAGGCGTCCAAGATAGAGGGGAACCAACACATCTCTTTCATAAGATCGTTTAGCTTTAAAGACATCTACTCTCGAAGTCTTTTTCCTTGGAGTCAGTGTCATCAGCCTTGTGAAAAGGCCCCCTCTGCAAAGGAGGGCTCTGAGACCTCAACGTCCCAATCCCATCCAGATGACAAGGTCCTTATTACAAGCGATGGATGTGCGGTGCCCAATGACGATGACCGAATGCTCCTGGATTCAGTGGGCCGGAAACCTCTCCACCTGATGACCACCTTGAACACGCCGCTGCTCGCAAGACCAGTGCTCAGAGGAACCGTACCGGGAAAGTGCTCTCTAGAGAGGAAGTTCATGGCCATCTGCTGACCTCCTATCAAGAGAAGGAGTCACCAAGACCATGGAATTTTTTTTTCCATCCGAGTGAAGGCTGAACTTGCATCCAAATGTCTCTGCCTATGCTTGTGGCGATGTCAAAATCTCAGCATGGACTCAATTGTACAGTGATGCACTTTTCCAAGCTCCTAAAGCTCCCATTATTGTAGATTCCTCTTTTTGCTTATTTCCAGCTTGACACTGGAGGGTCAGACAGTGAATCATTAAGCAGGACTCGATGCACTTTCCGGGTGCCTAACGAATCTGGCAGCTGAAACCAAGGCACAAACATGCATACAGCAGAGATAGAACAATTACCACCGTGAACGTGGACCCAACAGCTGATGGAGGGTGATAACAAAAGGAAACTCTTAATGGGGAAATTTAATTTCAAAGGAAAAATCTCCAAAAAATTATAAACGCAATCACTTGATTTAATCATCTGAGTTTGAATAGCTCTGCATGAAAAACACATTTAAACATTTATAAAATTAAGATGCTAAAATTAATGTTTAGCTATTATAGAAGTGCTTATAATTGTCTGACGATCGTGTATAATTACATAGTAATTTCAAACGTTACCGGACGGGTCCCATTCAGTGAAACTGTCAAAAGAGAACATGGAAGATATATTGAAGGAAAAGTTTGTGAGCTGTGCGCCCTCTAGTGGCCACAAAGCGCAGTGCAGCCAAGGCCTCAGCCCCGGGCCTTCTCCCGCCAGCCCTCAGTCCTGGAAAGGGTAGAGTTTGGGACCAGAGTCCGAACCCGAGGCCTGACCCCTTCGCCAGGCCAGGACCTCTTGATTCTAAGGAAAGTGCTAGGCAGTAGGTAAATGCCCTTCTCTCTTGCTGGTGCCATCAAGGACTTTAGGACAGGGCCCAAGCCTTCCCACCCCTCCGCTATTATCCTGTACCAGCGCCTCCCATTTATGGAGCTTCAAGTTGCCTTGATGGGCGGTGTCATTTAATCTGTAAAGAAAGCACCATCATTCCCCTCTGCAGATGCTGAAACCGAGGCTCCAGGAGACTATGTGTCTTGCCCAAGGTCTGTCATTCTTCCGACTTGATTTTAATGTCACGTCTCCTGATTTGAAATGTCACCTGATTTTAATTGTCTTCCCTGACCGCCCTGTGTAAAGTCACACCACCACCTACTCACCCACAGCAGCCACTGTGGAACACTCCACGGCAACTCCACTGGGTCCCGACCTGCCTTCTCCACTCGTGTGCCCCTGGGCTCATCTGTGGAACCGTGAGTGGTGTGGTTAGAAAGGCATGTGGCTGAAATGCAAGCACAGAACAGCTGACTCCAGGGGAAGTCTGTTGGGGAAGCACATTCTCCCTCGGGGCTTGTTGGCTTGTTGTGAGGCCCTGGACAACCGGCTTGGCTCCGCCTGCAGACCCCCCACACTCCTTGTGTGCAGAGTTCAACTCTGTCTTTTGTCCCACAAACTCATTCCTCCTCCTTTATTCAATGTCTCAGATTCGAGGCACCCTTCTCTATCCGGTTGCACAAGCAAGAAATCGGGGTGTCATCTTGACTCCCCTGCATTTGAATGGCTCCTTCATCTCCCACGCATAGCTAACAAACACCAAGTCCTGGTAATTCTACCTCCTGATACACCTGCCCGAGTGCACCCACTGCTCTCCATTCCGGGCCACTCTTCCTTGCACAGGTTCTCATCGTGATTCATTTGCATGTGGGCAGAAGCCTGCCAGCTATCCTTCCCAGCTCCAGGCTGCTCTCCAGGCTGCAGCCAGAGGGTGCTTCCAAATAGCCGAGCCGAGCCCATCCCTGTCCCTTAGAACCCTCCAGGGGCTCCCTGTTGCTTTGAGGAGAAAGGCCTAAGATGCAGAGGCAGCCTCCAGTGGGACGAACATTCCAGGCAGCAGCTCATCCAGTGACAGGAGTTGTCCGTTTACACTAGTTGCCATGGCAACCTTGCCCTTCAAATTTGGAAAGTGTCATGAACAAGATCATCCTAGTGTTAAAGATTTCATGAAACAAACAGGCTGACTCAGCCCCCAGGGGGTGTACTTTCTTTGGAGGACTTCTCCCATGAAACCAGCCACAGGATAAAAAGACTCTGAAGGCTGGTAAAGATGAACAGGGAAGCCTCTTTAATTTTCATCCCACCAATTTAGGATTTGTAAAAATCAAAAACCTTTGCCCTGGCATACAGTTAGTTGAAAACATATGTTTTGAATATATGAATGAAGAAAGGAATATGTTTTTTATAAAATCTGTCTATAAATAGATAGATATAGATAGTTCAACTGTCCCATAAAACTGCCTAGAAAAATAAAGTGGCTCTGAAGGTTGGATTGTCCAGTGTGTTGTCATTTACGATAGAACATCAAATTGGCCTAGGATCATATGCCGCTAGTAAGCTAGTTTTCTCATTGGAGGCTGGTGTCAATGACAAATAAGACAGTATATGCTGAAAACAGTTTGGAAAAGCTAAAGTTCTAAAGCACTGCTAATAGCTTTTGTTTAATCCTGTCTCACCAGATTTGAGATCTTATATTTCTCCTAATTGGACCTTATTTCTCTTTTTCATGGATATTAAATATTATGATTCTGCTGCCTAGGCAATCGCATCAAACCGGAGGGTTAGACCGGTGTGAAGTTTGTCGAGTGGGCACGTTTGTAGGCACTGGGCTACATGTATTTGTGTGTGAGTGGACCCTCAGTGTCAGGACACCAGTCACTGAGCAGAAACCCCGGGCCATCTTGGAACAATAAGCAATGCCTGGTGATTGAACTCTGAGCACTGAGTTTGTCTTCCTCACCATTGGAAATGGGAGGTTTCTGCAAAAACCCTTCCAGGCTTTCCTCGTTGAGATGTCCATT
Organism: Ceratotherium simum simum; assembly: GCF_057802395.1. Classification (NCBI taxonomy): domain Eukaryota; kingdom Metazoa; phylum Chordata; class Mammalia; order Perissodactyla; family Rhinocerotidae; genus Ceratotherium; species Ceratotherium simum. The sequence goes on along the minus strand of NC_141905.1, from coordinate 78,492,520 downwards.
GTCACCTTTTCTGTGCACATGATCCACAGAAATTCCTTCTTCCAGATAGATCTCAGTTTCTTGGCAGGAATGGCTGTGCCTAGGTGCCATGCGTGACCTGAGGGGCCTTTAAATCCCATCCAGACTAAAATATCTCCTCACCGCTCCCACCCTCCAGCTGGTTAGGATGCCAAAGACCATGCTCACATGCTTATTCTCCAGAAGGCTGGAGTGAATGAAAATGGGCAGATGGTACCTGAGAGCAGAAGAAAGCCTCTAACCCATTTATAGCATCCCTTCCTTTCTTTACTCATTCAACCACTCATCACTCAATTGTTTATTCGATGACTTTGTTGGATACCTACACAGTGATATGCCCTACACTACGCATTGTGACACCATGGTGAATAGGACCCACACCTGACCTCTCACCTTTGCTCTGCATTCTCCCATCACATGCGATCTGTTCTTACACACCATGTTCCTGCCCCAGGACATTTGCACCCGCTGTTTCCTCTACCTAAAATGCTCTTCCCCCAACTCTTCGTAGAGCTCATGCCTTCCCTATCCCTCTGGCCTCAGTTCACAAGTCACCATTACAGAGAGGCCTCCCCTGACCACATTATCTTAGAGGAGTCTCCCCTCCCACCTCACCCTGCATTTATTTCCTTTATAGCTGACTTGAAATTATTCTTATTTTTTTTGACAGTTCTTTGTCTTTTTCCCTGCTGGATCCCCAGCACCTGGCATACTGCCTGGCGTAAAATAAGACATAATAGATAGAATTTACTTAGCACTTACTACATGACTGCCCTGTGGAGTGTTGTATGTGCACTCTCTCAATTAATCACCCCTACAAGCCTATGAAGTACATACTAATAGCGGCATAGAGGAGCTATGTCACTTGGTCACATGGTTCGTAAGAGATGAAGTTGGTTTTTGAACTCAGGAAGTTTGATTCCAGTGCCTGGGCTCCCAACCCCTACACTAGACTAGCACTCGATTTGTCAGTCAGTGTTTTGAATAAATGAATGAGTAAATATGAGAATGAATGAATGAGTGGAGCTTAGAGGCTAAGGTGGAAGACAAACATCGAATAAATAATTATTGAACACCTACATAAGTACAAAGTGCAGGCTGCGATGCGAGCATCTGATTGAGAGATCAAACCCAGTGTAGAGCATCGGGGACACTTGCCTGTGGAAGTGACACATTTAAGTGACAGTGTAGAGTGCGGACGGCAGTTAGTGGAAGAGGAGGGTCATTCATTAGATAATCTATGGGTGACACTGGAAGCAGAGAAGACAGGCTGAACACAGCGTCAGACCTCAGGTTCAAGATAATGTCTCTCTGTGACGATGTGACGACGTGGAGAGACAGGCAGGGAATGTACCAGGGCAGGCGCAGAAAGTGTTTTGGCAGCCAATTTGCAGGATCCATGCTCTCTATAAACAACTTACAAACTTTAAAACAAACACATTTTTCAATTCAGGAATGCCTCTTTTAACTCTTTCCTAACAATATACTTATATATCTGTAGAGCAGTATATGTATAAGAAAGGTAGCTATTGAAATAGCCCAAAATTGAGTAATAAAAAAATAAATATTTATCAGTAGGGAAATGGATTAAATACATTCTGATACCACCATGTTGTGTGGAATATTCTAAAACAATTTTTTAAGTGATTTTGATCAAGGTGCATTGGCACGTAAAGAGCTATAAGACGTAGTGCCAAGTGGAACAAAGTCAAGATTACTATGTACAGAATGGTCCTATTTATATATTTTAAAAAGAAAAGAAACTGAAGCTATACATGTACGTACAACACACATACATACACTCAACGGCTATAAATGCATGTTTTGAAATGTTGGGAATATTTTGAAAGAACGTTCAGCAAAATCTTATCTGTGATTTCCTAGGAGGAGGAAGAGGAGAAAGAAGATACTGATGTAAATCCGAAATGTTTGAATTTTAATAATAAAAATGTAGTTATATATTACTGTGATTTTTTAAAAAATCAAAACTTTCATATTGAAAGAAAAAGGTCAAAGAGCATTGTGCCATCACTATAAATAGGAGTCCCCCCGGGTGTATCACGCCGGGTTCCACAAGAGGCTCCATCCAGCCGAAAACCCGCCGGCCACACAGCTTGATCTGGGCCATCTTCTTAAATTTCTAGCTTGCCCAGATTTGCTTCCTCATTCGCTTGGGTCAGTGATTCTCAGATTCTAATTTCTGGCTTATTCCCGACTCGGCATTTGAGCTCCATCCAAGGTTCAGGACGCCTCCCTGTGCATCCACCATTCGACTTTGGGCCTGCTTTGGACACATCAGTGCAGTTCCATCTTCCTTGTCCACAGGCTCCTTGCTCTCACAAGGAAGTAAGGTAAAATGTCCTCCTCGACCCCTTAGTCTCACAGCTGAAGGGAAAAGAAGCTCGGTGTGTCTATAGATGAGATGCGAGCACATTCATAGCATTACCTGGTGATAAGGTGAAGATTAAGCTTTCTGCTGGAAATCCTCCTTTCTCGTGCTGAATTGTCCATGTGGGTTTTCTTTCCAAGATTCTGAAATAGGTTAGCTTAACATACGGGAAGGCAAAATCATTTTTGGTTGGTTGCATTTTTAGCTGCATTAATAAAATAATGTCTTAATTATTACCCCTCCCTTGGTGTCTGACCCCTGTCCTCCTCACCTGCCCCAGCAACACCTGTGACCTGCACCTGGTCCTCTGTGCCCAGCCCACCTGGTCAGCAAGGAAAGAGGAAGAGAGCACAGAATGTGGGGGTGAGGAGGGAAGCATTTCCCATTTCAGTTCAGCAAGCTCTTTGAGCCCCTAATGAGAGCCATTCCCTGTATTAAGGCCTGGAGGATGAAGGCCAATGACACAGAGACCTTGCCTTCTTGGAGATTCTAGTCCGGCTTAGGAGATTGATATGGGAGCACATAATCTCAATAGCATCTGGTGAGTGATAAAAATAGTCATATGCACGGGGAGCTACAGGTACAAAAATTAGAGGTCTTTAGCTTAGCTAGGAGATTCTGGGAAGACTTCCTGGAGGAGACAGATGGACGAGTAAGAGTATGTAGGCAGAGAAAGATGAGGAAGCAAAGGGAAAAGCATGAGTGACTGCATGGGGATTTGAAAGGAGCAGATTGGCATTGCTTTGCATGAGCGATGATTGATGGGGCAGTGGGAAGAGATGGTGCAGGAGAGACAGGCAGGGCCCGGGCAATGGAGGGCCTAGAATGCCACCTCATGCCATTTCCATTGCATCAGAACACACCAACTGGCATTTCAGTATTCACCCTCTAAAGCACTAACTGCTGTTTTAGCATCCTTATGTTGAGTCCCTATTGTATGTAAATGGTCTAGGGGAGAGAGATAAGTCATATTTGCTAAATATTGGTTAAAATTTTATTTCAACCCTTGTTGACACTCTCTTCTAAAATAAAATGGTCTACTTTTAGAAAGTTCTGGATAACGAGCACGGGGACAATTGCTTTTCAGGGAGCCATGCAGGAGCATGTTGATATGGCTTACAGTCATAAGGAGATAGATGCAGAGCCTGGTGGTGGTGCCAGTCTCAGGATGTGCCCTGAAGGGTTTCTCTCCTTCTGCTGAATCTTGTGCTTGGAATGTGTTTATGCAGAGGTGATTTGCCTCTTTCTTCAAATGAGAGAACAGCCAGATGTTCCTTGATATTAGGATTTTGCAGTGCAACCTGGATATTGGCACTGCAGCATCCTCATGGATACTGATATGATAGATGATTTTCCAGCTTGCCATGGAAAGTCCCCATATGACACAGCCGGATTGAAACAGGATGATTCAGTGCACGACTCAATTCAAAGAGGCATTTTAAATAACATTTATTAGTGTGGTTTTTGATACAAAAAAAGAAGAAGAAAAACATAGCCCGTTGTTTTATTGCCCATAAAACCTCAATTTACTTTTATTATATTTTTTTAAACTCAGGTTTATTGAGGTATAGTTTACATACAGTAAAATTCACCCTTTTTGGGATATAGTTCAGAGAGTTTGGATAAGACCATGTAAACATCACCACAACTGAGATAGAGAACATTTCATCACCCAGGAAAGTTTCCTCATTTCTTTTTGTAGGTCATCTCCTTCCTCCACCCCCAGGCCCTGGCAATCACTAATCGGATTTCTGCCCCTATAGTTTTGCCCCAATTCTTAAGAAATAATATAAGAACCAAGCAAGAAATTTCAAATATTACAGAAAAGTACAAAAGGAGAGATAAAGAATAATTTAAGAAATCTTTTCTTCCTTTTTTATGAAGGTGCTAGGGTTGAGAGGAAAAGTGGAGGCCTATATTTTTGTCAGTTACTTTTTTTTTACTGCCTAGTGGTCAGAAAACGTAGTCTTACCTTTTTGACATTTTGACTTAAGGGAATTTATTGAGATTTTCTCCATGATCTATTAACTGGTCAATTTTTGTAAATGTGAAAAGACTACTTGAAAATAAGGGGAAATCTCTGTCAGTTGATATGCTTATGTATATTAGATTGACCTCACCAATTATAACTTTCAGATCTTTTAAATTTTTCAATATATTTTTTTCCATTTTACCTAATTCTTAAACTAGACTACTGTATCAAAAAGACCCCCAAATATACACAGACTCAAATGAAATAGAAGTTCATTTCTCACTCTCATAAAATGTCCTGGTCCTAAAGTGGTTCTCCTGCAGGCAGTGTTTCAAGGACCCAGCTCTTTCCACCTTGAGGCTCCCCGATCTCCCAAGGCCTCAGCGTCATCTTGGGGGAAGGGGAGGGAGAGTGAGCTTCCTAAAAGTCTTGGCCCAGAAATGTCTCATATCACATTGGCTGGAACTCAGTCACGTGGCCATATCTAGCTGCAAAGAAAGCTGGGAAATGTAGTCTAGTTGTGTACTTGGGAAGAAGAGGAGAGCACAGATTCTGAGGAGCAGCTAGCAATCTATGACCCAGTTTGGTGTGCTAACAGGAGTGAGTTAAAGTCTCTCATGTTTCTGTGTCCTTTATTCTTTACATAATTTGATGCTTTGTTATTTGGTCCATGTATTAGTTCCCTGTTGCTGCTGTAACAAATTACCACAAACTTAGTGGATTGAAGAATACAAGTGTATGTCTTACAGTTCTGGAGGTCAGAAGACTCACTGGGCTAAAATCAAGGTGTTGGCAGGGCTGCATTCCTGCTGGTGACTCTAGAGGAGAATCTGTTTTCTTACCTTCCTCGCTTCCAGAGGCTGCCCATATTCCTTGGCTAGTTACCTCTTCCGAAGTCAGAAATTGCATTGCTCTGACCTCAGCTGCATCATCATATCTCCTTCTCTCACTCCCCTGCCTTCCTCCTACACTTAAGAGGACCCTGGTGATTACACTAAACCCACTTGGATAATCCAGTATAACCTCGCATCTCAGCATCCTTTGCTCAAACATGTATATAAAGTCACTTTTGTCATGGTCACACATTTATAGGTTCCAGGAATTGTACGTGGACATCTTTGGGGGGACCATTATTCTGCCTACCACAGAATCTGAAGATCTACACAGGTGATCATTATGGTCTCATTGTGGATAGTCTCCTTTATCACATTAAAGTGTAACTTTTGCTTTATTTTAATCCCTGGCCTTGAATTCAACCTTGTGTGATATTATTGCCAGCTGTTAATATTTGCTTAAGATGTCTTCGTGCAGCTTTAACTTTTAACTTTATTAAGTCACTTATTTTGAATGTCTTTTATTCAAAATTTGAACTCTTAAAAACCTGAGCCTGAAGTCTTCTTATTTTAGTGAACGTGACTAACCCCGCCCATAGTTACTGGTACAATCAGGCACTGCATAAGGACGTTTCAGTCAACGATGGACCACATATACAACGGTGGTCACATAAGATTAGTACCGTGTAGCCTAGGCGTGTAGTAGGCTGTACCATCCAGGTTTGTGTAAGGAAACCCTACGATGTTTGCACGACAAAAATCACCGAACAATGCATTTCTCAGAATGTATCCCTGTCTTTAAGTGACACATGATTGTATGTTTTGCCTCATTCCATCATCTTCTTTTGTGTTTGTGTTTCTTTTTAAGTTTTCAGTGCTTCCTTTTGCTATGGGATTGTCTTTTCTCGATCTTATTTAGAGTGCATTGCTTTTCCTTCTGGTATTTTAAAAATTTTCTTCATCTGCTTTTAGTCCTTCAAGTGGTAATATTTATATACATGTATAAATATGCTTGAACCTCTCTATTAGTTGACTTACTAGTATTTGATACATCTATTGCATCCTCTCCATGAATGAAAACATTTATTTATCTTTCCTCTCATCTCTCCACACAAATAGAGCCCTAATTTTCATTTGCAATATTGTTGTTGATTATATTTTAAAGGTTTATGTTATTTGCCTTCTGCAATTATGGTATGCAGCCTTGCTCTTTCTGTATGTGACCATGAGTTCAGTGCTCACCACCAGCTCTTTTGCACATTGTCCCCATTTATCTGTTCCCGCCCAAGGTCCACCCTCAAATGTGACCTGCTGTGCCCCTTAGATACCTGAAGACCATTTTCTTTCCTCTTGCATTTTATTATATTTGGTGGGATATATCTTAGTATTGATCATTCTGTATCTTTTTTTTTTGGCAATAAAAAATGATACAATGATCTCAATATTGCCTTTTGATCAGGAGAGCCTTCATTTTAGGAAAACAGGGGTTTCGGGGCTGGCCCAATGGCGTAGCAGTTAAGTTTGCCCATTCCACTTTGGCGGCCCAGGGTTTGCCGGTTCAGATTCTGGGTGCAGACCTACTCACTACTCATCAAGCCATGCTGAGGCAGCACCCCGTATAGAAAAGCTACAACTCTACAACTATGATACACAACTATGTACTGGGGCTTTGATGAGAAAAAAGAAAAAAGAGGAAGATTGGCAACAGATGTTAGTGCAGGGCCAATCTTCCTCAAAAAAAGAGGGGGTTCCAATATATCTTTGAATATTCTTTCTCTTTCATTTACTGGATTCTCTGTCAAGGACACCAATTATCCTTGAGTTGGATCATTCTGTTTTACTGTCTTTGTTTTTGTCCTCTGCATTCATTATGATTACCTCAGCCTTTTATTCTAGCTTCCTTATTTTGTTTCCATCCATGTCCATTCTCTCTCTTGTAGTTTTACTATTTTCTTTAAGTTCAGGATCTCCCTCATTAGGGAGAAAATATCCCTAAGGTGTTAATACATTATCTAATATCTACTAACATTTTTCATCTCTTCTTTAAGCTCTTGTTTTACTGAATTTAAGTTATTCTATTCAGCAAAGCATTTGCTGGAATTGTCTTTCACGCCTTTCTCATCCTTCTTTTGCATGCTATGTCCTTCCCTCCATTTACCTCTTCTCTAGTCTACATAGTTTCCATGTTGTTTCTTTTCATTTACTCGTAATGATTAAGCTCTTATATTTCACTGCAGAGCAAGTGAATCATCCGTGACTCTTTCCTAATCTTTCTGGAGACCTGTTTCCTTTCCCCGTAGAGATTCAGCTTGAGGACTGAAAATGTTATGTCCCCTCCCTATTTGTGGTTTCCCGAGCAGGGAGAGGAGGAAGCAGAGCCGCCCCTGCGGCAGGGGAGTTGCGGCTGGTGATTGTGCTCTGCTCTTCCTTTGCAGTTTTATTCAAACTCCTGCCCTTGGGCTCATGCTTCCAAGGTAGAAACCAACCCCCTTGCTGTGGGGAGGCCCTCAGACTTCTGGTGCATTCTCTGATTCAGGGTGGAGCCTTTGGCTTCCAACAGAGATCAGCAGTCCCAGGGTCCACTCTCCACACTACTCCTGCCTTGTTCCAGGAGCCATTTCCACTTCTCTCTCAGGACTGGGGGTGGGAAGTGGGGTAGAGAATCAGGTAAAAATGGTGAGTTTGGCCATGGCACTGGTCCCCCAGGCAGGAGAGACACATCCACCCTCTCACTCTGGGTATTCACCATTTTGGCCTCAGGGTTTCTCCCCTTGGCGCCCAACGTTGAGAACTGAGGGAAATTGTTTTCCCTTCACCTCTCCTGGGGCCCCTGGTGCTCTGTGTGACCCCATGGAGGTCACCTGACCCATGACTCTCTCTCCACTAGGGTGACCTGAAGCGTAACAGCAGAGGGCCAAGGCACAGTCTGCTCTGTGGTGACACGTGACCTCTTCCTCCCTCCTTCCGAGTTTCCTCTGGACTTGGTTTCAGCAGTGGCCACTGCAGAGGGCAGCCTGCCCAGCTTCTGCCTCTAGCAGCCAAGGGCAGAGGCCCCCCGACGTACCCCCACTCCTCTCTGCTGACTGGCTGACCTCACACTGGCTTCCATTTATGGGACGAGGGACACCCTATGTCCAAGCTTACTTCCGAAACAGAAAGGAGCGAGATGATTATTCTCCACAAAGACACTAGAGCAAATTTTTAAAATGGAAATGAGATTATGTGACTCCCTTGCTTAAAACCCTCCAATGGCACCTCCCATCACATCTGGAATAAAATCCAAAGGCCTTACCATGGCCCACAAACCCTCCACAGTATAGCCTCTGCCCTCTGCCCCATCATCTGTGCCTTCTGAAGGGGATGAGGATATCCCATTCCAAAAGATGCCACTTTGGCATAAGGACTATTTTGAGCTGAAGGATTTGAGAATGAACAGACGCAGGAAGAGTTCCCTTACCTCTCGTTTTCTGCCTAAAAGCAGGGCATAAATTTCCCTTTGTGAAGGTGTTCCCCTCTCCCATACCAGGAAGAGGATTACAACCCTTATCACCAGAGATGGAGTCAGCACCAAGACAAATCTGAATAAACAGAGCTTACGAAACCCTTAGCTCCCCCCCGTATATTTTCTGGTCATTTTCCCACCATTTATCATCCCTTGAAAGGCACACCCCCTTTCCTTTGTTAAAATGGTATATATGCCCCCAAGTTTAACCACTTCTTTGAGTTTCACTTCTTTCCTGTAAACTTCTGTGCACATAAAATACTAACAAAACTTATATTCTTTTGCTCCTGTTAATCTGTTGTTTGTCAGTTACATTCACAGGCCCCAGCCACTGAACCTAAAAAGGTAGAGGAAAAGTTTTTCTTTCCCTACACCCTCCCCTCCTTGCCTGCTCTAACCCAGCCACGCCTGCCTTCCCCAGCTCCTAGAATGCACTGAGCTCTTCTCAGCTGTTGCACAAATCCATCCCTCCACTAGAAATGGCCCCCCATCTCCCATCTCTGCCCATCTCATCTCCAGGTTTCAGCTCAAATACGATAAATAGGTCTCCTCTGCTGATCTCCACCACAACATAGTTTGTTTCCTCAGCATTCTCAAAATGTGTCTTTGTGCTCAGCTGTTGTCCCATAAGAATGCAGGCCCCAAAGGGCGGGGACCGGGTCTGGAACGCTGACCACCCAACACAGCACCCGGTCCACAGTAGGTGCTCAGAAACATGGTTGATGTACGCATGCATTGCCGCAAGTAAATGATTTGGGTCAGGAAAGGGGCCCCACCCACCCCCCAGGATTGCTTTCCATGCCTCTTCCAGTTCCCCACCTAAGGACCCACTTTTCCAGAACCAAGCTTGTAGTTTCACAGACTCAACGCCTCTTCACCATTCTGTCGTTGGGAAAGGTTTCTCCCGAGAGGCTGGGGAGATGGAATCTGCTCCCTCCTCCTCGACCTCGCACGCCCCCCGGGGCCAGGGTTGCTTCCCAGCCCACCAAGTCAGTTTCATTTCCTCTGACAGGGCCAAAGCGTGGAGAATTTGAACGTCGCCGCCTAAAAGCCCTTCCCCATGTAACTTTCCAGAGAAACTCAGAAATAAATGTTACAACATTTTAAAGAGATTTGGCATCTGCTGCCACATGAGGATATGTAAAGTGAATTAATTATTTAGCTATTTTCTGTAAAGCAGCCCAGAAATACCTTTGAGGCTTCTGTGTTTAATTCTGCTAAAGGATTAGCAGTCTGCCTAATTTCTCCCTTTCATATTTTACTAACATTTTTCCTTCTATGTTTACTCCATTAATGTCTATAACAGCATAAAAGATGAAAGAATGCATGCAATTGTTTTAAAATGCTAATTTCACCAAGCCTGTGGTGGTTGTTCAAGGTGATTTCTCCTTTAATGAGGAAATGACTTGGTAAATTTCTGACTCCCAATGTAAACTGTCGGGTGTTCAGTTCACAGCCGCACTAATTTATGTGTTAATTTGATCAAGAGGCGTTTACATTGCAAACCTACAAAACCTGCATTTCCTTCATTGTTGGCAACAACAAGGTACCAACTTGGTGTATGTAAATCAAGCATTTCTCCTTGCTGAGAGGCAGAGTGTAATAATCATAAGGTGATGGAAACCATGAGTTGGTAGAAATTCCATGTGCACAGGAGCCTTGAGGAAGTAGAAATGATAGGATAGAAGAAATCCATGGTGGTAGCAAAAATAGGCAGAAAGCATTGCTGCCATAAGGGTTGAACTCCAGAAAAGAGAACAGTGAATGGCCACCTCAAGGGGGGGAAGTAATAATGTGGCCTCAGGAATGGTAGTGGAACCCAAATGGCTTCCCAGTCCCCCTAGGAGGTCCGGTTCTACCGCTGATTTGTCTTTCTAATTGGGAAGTATACTTATAATCATCCCCATTATTGGGGGTAACTTGAATGGGCCCCAGCAAGTAAAAGACCCAAGCTGGTGCCATTGGTCCCATGAGGAGACCAGTGGCAGGTATGGCTGGCTCAGCGCAAACATACCAATACTAGAGAAAAAACCCACTCAAAGGCAGGTGCAGCTGAGGGAGGGATCGCAGTCTGTCTCTGTAGGTAAAGTAAGCAAATTTTGATGGTCATACTGGAGAACAGTCTTCACTACGCATTCAACAGGCAGTGTCAGGCCTGCGATTGACAGGGCCACATGTACAACTGAAGGAAGTAAATTATATTAAAAATTTAAAAGTTACTACCTTAGAGACAGGCACCTCCACGCCCTAAGGATTCCTGGTATAGGAGGGAACGTTTATCAATCCTGACTGACTCTATTCATGAAAGACCCACCCTAAACTCTTCGGGGAAGAATTGAGAACAAGAGAGTGCTCCAGAGGGATAAGTTTGGGAGGGTCGGGGTGGAGGGGGTCCAGATGGGGACGCGTGTGTGTAACCTGATAATCGCTTCGCGCCATAGCAATTCGCGCCATAAAATGTAACTGTTTAAATGTTTCAAATTAGCCAATCATGTAAGACCGCGCCAACCTTTTCCCGCTTTGTGCTTCCAAACCCTATATAAGAGTTTGCCCTTTAAGGTCCGGGGTCGACTCCTCTGTCTCCTGCGAGAGATATGTGTCGACCCGGAGCTCCGCTTAATACACCTCTTGCGTTTGCATCAAGCTCGGTCTCCTGTGTCTGTGGGTCCGCGCCTTCCTGAGACTGGAGTTGGGGTTTCCTTTTTGGAATCCTACATTTGGGGGCTCGTCCGGGATCGGCGTGGTCACCCCAGACTCCGAAGACCCCTTGGAGGTAAGCCTGAGTGACTGAGTGTGTGAGTGTGTGCGGCGCCGCGAAGCATTATTTTGGTCTCGGTATCTGGGCAGCCGCCGCTTCGGGCCGTGAGGGCCAAGCGGCTGCAGTGGCAGACGTGCTGGGAACTGCAGGCTGCAACCCTGGGGGACGCCCCAAGGGACAAGGGGAGTCAGGAAAGCCTGACCACCACCCTTCGGGTGGAAAAAGAAACGGCACTCTTTTTCCCAGGGAGGATGCGGAAACCCCTCCCATCTGAAGCCGCCTTCGGTTGGTTTGTAGAGACGCCAACCGGGCGAGATTGTTTGTTTTGGTGTGTCTTTGATGTTCATTGTTCTGTTTTTGTTCGTCACGTGGACCTCATTTGACGGGATGAGATCCTACAGCTGGAGGACCTGCCTTCTCCCTGGACTACTGCAGATGATGAGATATGGGAACGCCTGACAAAAGCCGACAAAAAGGTAAGATTTCTTACCACGTCAGCCTCCCGGAATCTCTATCTGCGGAGTCCGGCGGAAGGAAATGGTGAGAATTCTTTTCTCTTTCTAAATTTAGATTGGCAGGAGAAAATATTTGGGAAACTAGTTTCTTGGGCTTTTAGTGACTCTTGGTTTAAATTTGGTAGAGTACTCTTGGTTTTTGATCTTGATCCCTTTTCCTCCCAAAGGTAGTTTCTGTTTTTCTCTTTTGTCTGTGTCTTTTGTCATAAGAAGGAAATACCATAAGGTAGGACGCAGGCATAGGCCCTATTAGCCTGCTGTCCGGGCCGGCCCCACAGACCGGTGAGTTTGCGGGTCTCACCAGACCGGCGTCTACAAACTTTGCTGTGGGTTATTATGCACATGAAGTGAAGGTCATTGCCGAGGGCATCTTGGAAGCCCAAAAGGCCACAAATTTAAGTGGGCGTGGGTCGAGCAGTTAAGAGCCATTAGGGCGTTCGCCACTTTCAGAAGACTCCCGTGACAGGGTAAGTTGGGTCACGGAACGGGGTAGATGACACAGGTTCCCCCGCCAACTGCAAGAAAAATGTCCGTGCAACGACGAGGTACTCTGTAAAAGCACACAGTCCCCAACCCTGCGGCACCTCCCCCCCCAGGTATTATTCTGGCTCCAAGAGACCTAAGGCGTGGCTAAAGCTGTCATTGTGCACATAAGAAAAAAAAAGAAAAAAAAAAAAAAAAACCGGATGAGGTTTTTCCTTCTGTCTTGTTCTGTGTCCTGAGAAAACTTGGCTTTGTGACCAGTGAGAATATTCTCCTTGGTCTCCACCATACGGAAGGTGCATTTACCCGGGTGCACCTTGGTGGCCAGTCGAGTACACTGGGGTTCCAAACTGTCTCTGTCCGGCTGTGCCAAGCTCTCAGGGGAGTCTGAATATCTTTGGGAGTGAATTCTGTGGATCATGGGGGCTACATCATCTGCGCCCTCACCAGGGACGCCTCTTGCGTCCATGGGAAAGATTTATTCTAAGCGTGAAAAGTTACCTCCGGGTCTTTCCTTAGAAAGGCTTATTGGTTCAAGTCACTATTAGAATAAATATACAAGTGAAGATCCCACTCGTCAATGGCCAGACGACAGATCCTTTGAATTGGAAAAACTTCTAAATTGGGGGAAAAAAAGTGTTTTGAGAGCTCTCACATAATTGCTTAATTGGTACCTAAAAATTAAGGCTAGAAAAAGGAAGGAAAAAATTTGACTAGTCTTAAGACCTTGACTCAGGTTACAATTGAGTTGAGAACATGTAAAAGTGTAAATGTTGATGAGATTATAAAGGTTGGAATGTTTGAGCTGATTTTGTATAGAGAGGTTGCATCAACCTTGCCTGAATATGTTTTAAAATGTCTGACTGGGAATGCTCCCCTGGTCCAAGATTATAAGACCAAGACCTATTGATAAAAATCTTAGTGATGACTGTGTTTAAAGGTATAAGAAGTGATGAAAACTGCATGAAATTTTGTAGGAAAAAAAACTGATGTTATTTCTATTACAGAACTGGTTAACAAAAATAGTAATTTAAATGATGGCTAATTTTATCTGAAGTCTTATGAAGTCTTGTAGGCAATCTAAATAATTATTGGGAATAAGTAACTAAATAGTTGTAAAAAAGATGAACGTTGGATGAACTTTATACAATAATTATGTGTTATGGTGGTTACAGCTTCCAAACTCTTTCTGGTAACTTAAAACTTTAGAGTTTTGCTAAATTTTATGATGGAAATTCTCTGAGTATCATCATTTCCAAATAAAATAAGATATTAGACATTGATTGCTAAATGTACATTTGTCTACTTTTGGCTTTTCATTACAGGAAAACTAAAAGATGTTTTAGGTCTATTGGTAAACATGTGTTTTATTAAAAGATTGTACTATAAAGTAACATATTTCTAGAAGTTATAAAGTGTTCATAAATTTTCCAATCCACAAAATGTTAATGTAAAAGTTTATAACTGCTTACTTAGTTTTTACTTAGAAGTCAAAGTCTATAAGGGTTAAAATTTCTAATTAATATATGTGATTGAAGCTACTAAAAATTAAGAAAAATATGTCTGTGTACAAGAAAAGTAAGATATATAAAGAAGGAACAAAGAATGGAAATGTTTTGTTTGGTCGATTAAAAAAGATAAATTTGTCCTCAAGTACTAGAAGGGAAAAGAAAGACATGGGACAAATTCTGAATGTAAAAAGAAAGTTATAAGTTTGTGAAAGAGGAATTCTGGAAAAAGAGTTTTTACATGGTCAAGTTGGCTAAGATTAAAATAAATTTAATTAAATAAATGAGTTTTAATATCAAAAATAAGCTGGTACAAAATTATAATTTGGTCTTATTTCTCTTAAAAGGATAATTTTCTTAAACTTGATAAAGAGGTTACAAAAGATTTTTCTTTACCTTTGAGTGTCTGTCTACCTAAAAGACAAAAAATCTATGTTTTGTTAAAATAATTTCCTGTGTTCAAAAGACTGAGGTCTCTCTATTAAGGCTTTTTGGACTGTTAATGCTATGTTTGCTTTGACTGTTTATATTTTTGACAAGCTCCCCCAAAATTCATATCGTAAAGTCTTTTTTTTACTTTTTTCTTTGAGAATTTTCAAAGGGCCCTGGAACTTCTCAAAGGAATTTGCTCTCTTCCTATAAGGGGAAAGATACTAAACTTATTAGGCTGATTCAGTATGTTAAATTACATGGAAAAGATTGTCAGACAAGTGATGATAAGTCTGCTTAGGTGCTATTATGTGGGTAAATGTTATTGATATAGGTGTTTTAAAATTGTACATTACTGAAATGCTGATCTGTCCTGATTATCAGTCATAATTCTGGTTATTATTATTTTAAAATGTTGTATGTCACAAAATTAACCAAATTTCTCTGTCAATTGCCATTTTGAGGTCTTGTTCTTTACAGACTTATTTCTTTGCTCTAATGCTTTTGCAAAATGTTTCAACTTCAGAAAAATTCATAGAAAGGACTCTGACATTTACACTGAAGTACAGGCTTCTGATAAACTTTCTGATCATAAAACTGAACTTGATAAGAAATTACAGAAATCTGTTGGAGAGACTGATAACTTCATGAAGCTGCTAACAAAAGATTGGGATCAAGAATGGATTACACAGGACTGGACTGAATGAACTGATTATAATTTTTATGATTTTTCATTTGAAGTATTGCTGAATTTTTAATGTTTTGTTTTTTCAGATTTAAGAAAAACTTTTTCTCTTTTCTCCTGAGCTAGCTATGACTTATAGCAATTTGGTAAATAATACTTTTGTAAGTAAAATTGAAATGTTTATCTTTTTCTCTCTATCTGATCCCTCTAATTTGGAAACTCTTAGTGAGTATTGTTGTTTTCATGGCAATATAGTTATTTGCATAAGAATCTGTTCTCCTTGTAACAGGACACAATTGGAAAAAACTGGTTATATTACCAAGGTTATGACTGGAACATCATATTTGCGATATAACCATACAGCTTTTGAGGAATGATGATTGGACTTTATGGAATAAAGCCACATGGAAATATTGGCCTGGTACCTTGTGTTCCAAGCAGCACTTACCAGGATAAGTAAAGAATGTCACTTATCTGGCAGGTACAAGGAACCTTGAAATATTTTGGGGAAACCTCAGAATAGAGGAATTCACCCAAATTTATAGGTATTGCAGGCAAAGTCTGATGACAAAATCCTTGGCTTATTTTCCTGGCCTCGAGAGGCCTTTGAAGTTCAATGTGAGATTCCTTATAAAGGTTCCAGCAAAGGAGATTAAAAAGAGCCTATGTGATCAATTGCTATTCTTGCTGTACTTATGTTAATAATTGGGCCAACTCTATCTTAATAAAAATGAGGGTAATTTTAGAGAGAAGAAAATTATATTTCAGTAAAAACTATAAAACTATAGTATACATTTGCAGATATTAGATCCTAGTTTTGTTAATCGTCTTTTGAGGTTTTTATTTTTTATATCTGTTGACTAGACTGGATCCTGATTTCTTCCAGTCTCCTGAAATATCTGGCTACAGATCTCCAAACTAACGTTTTTGATTTTTTCCATCATTTTCATTTGGAATCACTGAGAACTGAACCTGCCCTTTTTCCTGAAGCCTTACAAACTGAAGCTGATAGACTTGATACCATAATATAGGCGTAACCTTGAGAGCCCACCTGCATCACCACCTTCCAAAAGGAACTCAATTGAACTGATCTATCATCAGGACTATGAAATGTGTTCAGTGAGATAAAACAATCTACCAACTCAGCTTCTGGACTATGAAACTTCTTTAAGTTTCAAAAGGACTGTGAAACTTTTAGTTTCAAAGGCGGGACTGTGGGAGATCAAGATTTGGCCACCCTGAAATATATCTCTTTACCTTGATTGTTTTCTCTGAAGGACATTTGACCTCCCGCAGTGCCTACTGGGCAAAGATGGCACAGACTGTTTAACTTAGTACGGGGAGCTTACTACGCCTTAAATGGCTCCAATCCTGAAATGATTAAAGCATGCTGGCTATGCCTAGCGGTCAGCCCCCCCCTTCTTATGAAGGAATCGCCACCATGGGGGTCCATAATAACACCACGGACCACACGACTTGTCTTTGGGGCAAAGAAGGGCGGATAACCCTAACGGATGTATCGGGGACCGGTTCAGGACTATGCTTAAGAAAAATTCCCCCGGGCTACCAGGCTCTATGTAATAAGACTGAAGTCAGTCTTCCGACCACTCCTGGTTATTTTTTGATACCAGGGCCCAATAGGTGATGGGTTTGCTCCACAGGCCTGACCCCCTGCATCTCAACTAGCGTATTCAATTCGTCACAAGATTTTTGCGTGCTTGTGCAGTTGGTGCCTAGAATTTATTATCTTACTGCCAATAGTTTCGAGGATAAATTTGACCAGAGATCCAGATTATGGAAAAAAGAACCAGTATCCCTCACCCTGGCTGTACTCCTGGGACTGGGAGTTGCCGCGGGCGTAGGGACTGGCACTACGGCCTTAGTCACAGGAGAAAGGGGATTAACTGCCTTGAGCAATGCTATAGATGAAGACCTCAGGACTTTAGAACAGTCCATCTCTAAATTAGAGGAGTCCCTCACCTCCCTGTCTGAAGTAGTGCTCCAGAATAAAAAAAGATTAGACATGAGGCAGCAAAGCAGGGAGGCGCAACAAAGCTGGTTTGAATCCTGGTTCACTAAGTCCCCCTGGATGACGACCTTACTATCCTCCCTAGCAGGACCCTTGCTGATTCTTTGTCTACTTTTAGTTTTCGGACCGTGTGTTTTCAATAGAATTACTGCTTTCATAAGAAAAAGGGTCAATGCAGTGCATGCTATGATGCTCCAACGCCATTACCAAGCTCTCCCACGCAATGAGCCACTGATAGTAGACACCGAAAACTAAGTTCTAAGATTAGAACTAGGGACAAAAGAAGAAGTGGGGAATGAAGGAAGTAAATTATATTAAAAATTTAAAAGTTACTACCTTAGAGACAGGCACCTCCACGCCCTAAGGATTCCTGGTATAGGAGGGAACGTTTATCAATCCTGACTGACTCTATTCATGAAAGACCCACCCTAAACTCTTCGGGGAAGAATTGAGAACAAGAGAGTGCTCCAGAGGGATAAGTTTGGGAGGGTCGGGGTGGAGGGGGTCCAGATGGGGACGCGTGTGTGTAACCTGATAATCGCTTCGCGCCATAGCAATTCGCGCCATAAAATGTAACTGTTTAAATGTTTCAAATTAGCCAATCATGTAAGACCGCACCAACCTTTTCCCGCTTTGTGCTTCCAAACCCTATATAAGAGTTTGCCCTTTAAGGTCCGGGGTCGACTCCTCTGTCTCCTGCGAGAGATATGTGTCGACCCAGAGCTCCGCTTAATACACCTCTTGCGTTTGCATCAAGCTCGGTCTCCTGTGTCTGTGGGTCCGCGCCTTCCCGAGACTGGAGTTGGGGTTTCCTTTTTGGAATCCTACACAACCACATAGACTGTGCGAAGTGCAGCCCAGCTCCAGAGTCCCTGCCCTCGTGCAGCTTACATTCTAATAGAGGTCACAGGGAATAAACAAGTAAACAAATAAATAAACCATAGATGTTACTGATCACATTGCGATCAGTGCTGGGGAGAAAGAGCAGGGTGAAGGTTCATGGTGGGTGTACCAGTTTGCCACACACTTAGTGGCTTAAAAGAACACAAATTTATTCTCGTACATTTCTGGGGGACAGAAGTCCTAAAATCAAGATGTTGGCCAGGCTGTATTCCTTCCAGAGGCTCTAAGGAAGAATGCATTTTCTTGCTTTTCCAGCTTCTAGAGGCTGAGGCATTCCTTGGCTCCTGACCCCATCCTCCATCTTCAAAGCCAGCAGTGTAGCATCTTCATCTCTCTCTCCCTCTCATTATATTGCCTTTTCTCACTCTAATCCTCCTGCCTCCCTCTTATAAGGATTACATATTGTGATTACATTGGCCCACGCAGACCATTCACAATGATATCTCCATCTCAAGATCCTTAATTTAATTACAAAAGTCTCCTTTTGCCATGTAAGGTAAATATTCACAGGTTCTGGGGATTAGGATCTGCCATCTTTACGGAACCATTATTCCCTCTATCACAGAGGGACGACCTTTCTGAGGAGGTAACACTTGAGTGGAGATTAATTTATGCAAAGAGTGAGCCATAGGAGGGCGTGGAGGTAGAGGATCTGAAGCAGAGGGTCTAGGGCAGGAGCGAGCTTCGCAATTTCAAGAGCAGAGACTCGTGTGAATGGAGCTTGGGTGAGGGGAAGAGGGCACGAGAGTGGGGCAGAGAGGTGGACTGGGCCGTGGTGAGTTGCTCGGATTTTATCTACGTTTGATAGGCAACCATCCAAGGATTTTTAGCAAGAGGGTCACATAATTGAATTTATGCACTTTAAAGATCAAGATCACTCTGGCTGCTCTGTGTAGAATAGACTATGTGGGGCAAAAGAAGAAGCAAAGAGGAAGAAAGTGAGAGGTTCTCACAGTGTTAACAGGTGCGAGGTGAAGGTGGCTCAGACTGGGCCAGTGGTGGTGCAGGAGGTAAGAACACAGTGGATTTGGGATCCAGTTTGAAGACTGAGACCCTGAGCAGAGATTTAGGTACAAGGAATTTACTTGGGACATGGATCCCAGGAAGCACAGCAAGGGCATGGGAAAGTGAGAACAGGAAGGGAAGAAACTCAACAGAGGGAGTGGTGATTGCTGTGGACATGGGGGCTCTGCCCAGTTGGAGACTCTGAAAATCAGAACAACTCCATGGAGGGTGAGGAGACTGGAGCATTTACCCACTCACTCCCATCCCCTATTGACTGAGGGCTGCTCGGCCCTTCCAGAGTGCCCCCACACCCATGGCCAAAGAACACCCTTGGGCGAGAACCAGGAGGCTGTCGGCATGGAAGAGAACTGTCCCCGGTGACCTCCAGGGTGGGCTAAGGGGAATGGGACACTCATGGCACCTGTTACTCTCACAGATCTTTGCATCTTCCGGAAAGGATGGGGCTGGTGCCCAGGTGGCGGGGCTGCCTTAGAGAGTAACGAGCACAGTTCCACTGGGACCGAGGGGGGAGAGAAGCGTACAGAGGAGTCAGGTTGGTAGATGCGAGCAGATGGGTGGTTCTTGTCTGTTTTCTCAGTAAAATAAGAACGGAGGTCATCAGCTAAGAAGGTGGACAGGGGAAAGTGTTGGAGTTTTGAGGAAGGGGAGAGTGTGAAGCAGACATTGAGAATTGGGGGAAGGTGGATTTATGGGGAAAACCAGATCCTGGTTTGGAGCAGTGCCCAGTGCCCATTTTGAGGTCAGAAACCCCCATCCCGGTTATGCATTTTCTTCCAGCCGCATTCAGGTGCTTGGGTGTCAGCAAACAGGTGGTCCTGTCTAATCAGGGCTGGGTGACTGTGTGAAGAAGGGAGGGGGGGATCAGAGAGGTAAGGTTTATGCTTTGGCATCAGGAGGAATCCAGGCTTTGTGGAGCCTGAAATGAAAACACTTTTGGGTGCCCTCTTTAAGAAAAAGCTTACAAAATCGCAAATGTAAAATTAAATTAAAAAGTGAACATTTTTTTAGAATGAGAAAATAAAGCAAAACAAATTTTAAAGCTCATTATTTACCACAAACATCACAAAATCTAGAAAAATAACATGATTTTCTATTAATTAGCTGCCCAACACAACTTTGTATTACTTTCTTTCCTGCCTTTTTTTGCCTATTTATGTGACAATAATGTTTTGTTATTTTCTATACAGAAAATAGAAAGAGAATTCAGTCTTTCCTCTAACAAGGTTGATTGATGTTCGTTTTTTTTTATTATTGATAGCTGAGGAAATAAAACTTGTGACTTCCCACAGATATACTTACTATTTGTAATATTGCTACAGGTTTGATGCTACAGATACAGAAATGCTGATAGATTCTATTATACATCATGCCCTTCAAAAAATACATAGCACATTTATAATTGTAAGTGTTGCATCACTGAGGATATTCTCTTTTCCAAGGCATCTGTGAGCAATTCCCACAGACTAGCTTCTGGGTCCACACATTTCGAAGCTTGGTTCTCCCCCACTACCGCATGCTCCCATGCTGGGTACTGTAGGACGTGCTCATATTGCAATATGACCTTGAGCCCTGGCCTCTTATATCCTGGTAGTGGGTGAGTTAGCACAGCAGGCAGTAGGAATATTCCTGGAAGCCACTTCTACAGGAGGACAGCTGGTAATATCCTAACTATATGTAAATGTTATCCCACTAACCCAAAATAGATGCATCCCCCACTCAACTTCCCCTTGGCCACATCCCAACACTGCTTGTGGCCACTCTAGCCCTACCCAACAAAAAGGAACGTGCAACAGGGGGGAAGTTTGAGTAGAAAGAGACAGTGATTTTAACTGATTGTGGTTTAATATCTCACTTTTGCAAACTTTGCAATAGCATGTGACCTTATGTCCTTGCTAGGGCTTCTCCCAGGGCCTTGGAAGGGGTCCCTACAAGTGGAGACTCCAAGGCCTAAATGCCACTAGCTACACAAACACTGCTGTAAGGCATAACTGTAGTGATGGATCATCTCATCTCTAAGCTAGATGAGAAGTATGGACATAAGGGGTATTGGGCAGTAAAAACGTAGCAAAGTACATGGTTAGAAGGTGTGGATCATGTTGAAAATTGTTGAGGTGGGTGACACTGGAGTGAATGCCCTGGAAATATGGGTGATGTAGGTCCCAGGCTGAGATGCTTGAATTTGAGGTCTTGGGTGTAGTGAAGTTTCAATGGAAACAAGAACAAGAGTTTGGCCCCAGGAGTCACGGGGCTTGCTTAGGATGGAAGCGATGACCATTGGACACAAGGAAGTCAAGAAACTAAGAAGCCAGGCAGTGCATGGATTCTCAAGTGTCCAGTATGGTAGCCACTAGCCACATGTGGCTACTCACATTTAAAATAACTAAAATCAAAAATTCATTTCAAGAGCTCCATAGCTGCATGTGGCTAGTGGCTACTCTACTGGATAGTACAGATATAGAACATTCCCATGATGGAACATTCTATTGGACAGCACTACCCTGGAAGATGTTGAAATCAGTAAGAATTACGACCAAAGTGTTGGGGTGTAGGAAAATGAGCCAGGTTGCCTGAGTTCAAATCACGGCTCCACCAATGACTAGCAATGCATCACCTTGGACACATTACTTTGTCTGTGCCTCAGTTTCCTCATCTTTAAAATAGGGATAATACTGGGGCCGGCCCTGTGGCTTGGTGGTTAAGTGCGCGCGCTGCAATGCTGGTGGCCCGGGTTCGGATCCCGGGTGCGCATCGAGGCACCACTTCTCCGTTCATCCTGAGGCCGAGTCCCACATGCAGCAACTAGAAGGATGTGCAGCTACGACACACAACTATCCACTGGGGCTTTGGGGGGAAAAATAAAATAAATAAAATCTAAAAAAAAAAATAAAATAAAATAAAATAAAATAAAATAGGGATAATAATAGTACTTACCTTAGAGGGTTGTTGAGAAGATAAGTAAGTATAGCGAGCACTTGGAACAGTGCCTGGAGCATAGGAAATACTATTCAATTGTTTACTGTGATTATTAGATACTAAAACCCACAATGAATGAGGGAGCATAAAAGGAGGGGGACCGGAATCAGAAGATGATTGCAGCAATGATGGGCAGCAGGGGATATGGTGGCTTGAGGGTGGTGTTGGAGAGAAGCTGGGATTTTGAAGGGGGGGGTGGGGGGCAGAGTCAGCAACGGAAGCGAGGAAAGCACCTCACCCTTCTCTGGGCTCCGAGAAATGTGGTGTGAAAACAACAGCCCACCCCTGAGAGGGCTGTAGGGGAAGCCGAACACCCAGGACACGGCTTAATTCTGCCGGTAGGAGAAGGTGGGAGAATCATTCAGAGAAGAGGTTGATGCTGTATGGAGTTTTGCTGATGGTAACCCCAGTGTCCCAAATGGTGCAGGGGAAAAGCTGGGAAAACAGGAGAGGTGGAGAACTGGGTCAAATGACAAAGTCTCCCCAAGAGAAGTTTCACAGTGGTGACGTTCACCCGGGAGACTCGCATTTCTGGTGATGACTGAGACACACCAGGGTGCAAGGCATGAAGGTGTGAGGAAGCCTGATTCTCTCCTGGGGGAAGGTGGGGACCCAGTGTTCATCACAGCCTCCTCTGCAGGTCACTCCGGCAATTTACAAGGCATGTGGGACAGCCAGGAGGGTGGAGCTCCAGGTGAGTTAATGTCAAAAATCAGGTGACCCTAGAAGGCCAGCCTGGTGGCCTAACAGTTAAGTTTACATGCTCCACTTTGGCGGCCTGGGGTTCTCAGGTTCAGATCCTGGGGGCGGACCTACGCACCACTTATCAAGCCATGCTGTGGCAGTGTCCCAGATATAAAGTGGAAGAAGATGGGAATGGATGTTAGTCCAGGGCCAATCTTCCTCAGCAAAAAGAGGAGGATTGACAACAGATGTTAGCTCAGGGCTGATCTTCCTCACCAAAAAAAAAAAAAAAAAAAAAATCAGGTGAACCTGTTGTTTTAATCAACCTACCCACCTACCCACCTCTCCATCTATCCATCCCACATCCATCTGCTCACTCACAAATCCATCCATCCACCCATGCATCCTGCTGTCCACCCTACCACCTGTCTGTCCATCGAGCCGCCTACTACCCATCCATCTATCCACCCCTTTAAACCCCTATTAAGCACCTAGTAAACACAAGGCACGAGGCTTAGTGTTTTATCTAGACAACTGAAGCCTTTTCAAACTTTTTCATTTCCAATTGCATTTTCTCCATTTCTTTTTATGGTGATGAATTTTATGTATGTAAATCCCTAGTCTTTTTCATAATTGCATCTTCAAGACCACAGTGCAAGCCATTTTTCTGCCCGTAGAGGCTCCTTCTCCTCCACGCTATTTGCATTGCTTGTGCATGACTAATTAACTTCTCTAATCATAATAAGCCTCCTTCCAACACTGTCGGTGTTAGGCAAGAACGCATCATAAGCATTGTGGTGTCATTTCCTAAAATTTAATAAGGAAACAATAGCTTGGGATATATAATTTTTCCAACAGTAGAGACACTTGCCCAGGGAGAGATGAATAAATAAAATCCTTTTCAGTAGCTAACAGAAAAAAACAAATGCGTAAATAGAGGAAAGGCTTGTTGAAAACATCTGCTAAGCCTGTGCTGACTGTCTCCAGAATAGTGTTTGGAGAAAAGATAATAATGGTCGACCTTTATGAAGCTCTTACTAAGGGCCAGTTCTTTGCATGTGTTATTTTAATTATCACTGCGCTGAAAGATAAACTTAGCTGTTACCCCATTTTGTAGATAGGGAAACTGAGGCATTGCTCCATGTTGCAGCCAAGCATAGGCAATGAAGCTTGGGATCTGCAGCTATGACTTCTGACGCCAGAGCCCACACTCTCACCCACTCTCCTACCCCTGTACACGTGGGGGAAACACAGAGAGTTGAGGCATAATTGGAGACCTAGTGGAGACCTGGGAGTCAAGGGCTCCGGGTGCTTGTCTCCTTTCTACCATTACCTCATTGTGTGACCTTGGAGAAGTCACTTTACCCTCTGGTCCTTATAAAATGAGAAGGCTGGGTTGATGATCTCCCTTGTCTGTTCTGGCCCCAAAGCCTGGAATGTCTACATTGCTACATCGCTGTCTATGGAATTCATTTACAGCATTAAACCAAAGTTGCTGCGAAGTTATCCAGGCAACCAGAATTAACCAGAGCAAGTCTTGCAGATGGAAGTGTCAACACACCAACCATGTGACACAGTCTGGGCAATCCTGTGCCTGGTGAGAGCACCAGAGAAGACTCCAGCAATCAGAAACTGTGGCACCACAGCCCGTTGATGCCATCGCCCAGAGGATCTGCGAACCCCACAGCATCCTTGACAAGTAGGAGCTTATAAGGAGGCACATAATGAGTACCCAGCATGGACAAGACACTGAGTCATTGACTCCTCCACTCAGAAACGTGCTGTGTACCTGCCACGTGCCCAGGAGGGAACAGGTGCTGGTGGCTCAAGATGACTAGAACACAGAGACAGAGACAGACATGCAGACACCCAGCTTAGGGAACAATAACTTGCCCTGTATTGGGAGTACACACGAAAGTGTTGAGGGCACAGACAGGGAGCCCTTAACCCATGCTGTCCCCAGTCCTGCTGGCTTCCTTCAGTGCCTTGCACTTTCTCTTCCCCTGTTCTCAGGATGGCTGGCTCCTTCTCATCCTCCAAGGGTCAGATTACAAGTTACCTCCTCAAAGAAGCCCCTTCTCACCCCCTTACCCATGAGTTCCTCTGCATTCTCCATCTTAGCACCTGGTTATCTTTATATAACCGACCACCGTTTAAATCATTTGTGTTTATTTATTTATTATTTTGTCTCACACCCTCACCAAAGTCTAAGTTCCAGAAGTGCAGGTGCTGGGGCTGCTCTATCTACCATGGTATTCCCAGGGCCTCAGCAAGTGCCTGTTACGTAATTGCAAACATTTTCTGAATGAATCGATGTCTGGTGAGGGCAGGGAAGGCTTCACAGGGGAGACATCTGAAGGACGAGCAGAGTTCTCAGCTGTGCCAAGTGAGGACAGGGCTGTTCAGGACACCAGCATGTGCAAAGGCACAGGGGCAAGATGGAGAAGGATGATCCCAGGAGACTGCCTGATGGGGAATGAGGGACTTGGTCCCCCTCTCGATGCCTGTGGATCTAAACCTCAGAAGCGTCTGTTCTTCAGTCTTCCTTCTTTGGGAAAATGTTGAGTCATTGAGCAAACAAAACTGCTCAGTCTAAAGTAAAACAAGGTTAATAAAAATAAGTAAATGATGCAAATTACAGCTTATCAGATGCATAAGGGGGAAAAAACCTCATGGTTGATGAAACTGCACATGAAAATGAATCATGATTTGTCCCCAGATTATTCTACTAAAAAAAACGATACACTATGTCTGTCTTGGTATAATTCCTAAAAGGACTGGTAGACAGTCATTACCACATTAGTCTAATTTATACTTGCTGATAGACCATTGTGCTATTCTCATCACAGATGAGATCAACTCCAGATAGCATGGCTCAGGCAAGGAATGCCAGGCAAGGCCTGGTGAGCAGGAGCATCTATCTGTCCTCTCATCAGCCCCAGTTATAAAGCACCTTCTTCCCATCTCATCCTGACTTCATTCGTAAGGATGGAATGATGCTCTTCTGAGGCTGCTTGGGACTCCTCCGAGTTGCAGAGCATCACAGAAATTTGGTTTGTGCCATCTTCCTGTCTCCACCCAAATGCAGATGTCGAGTCTATTCCCTCCCTGTTACACATTTGCATAAAAAGTGTAGCCAGGGCCTTCTAGTTTTGAGAGAGGAGATTAACCAATGCTAAATGACAAGGATGCCACGTTACGTTCAGATTAATCTCAAACATGCCCATCACAGGGCTCGTGCCACGGTGCGTACACCAAAGGAATTAATGATGATTAGACACCCTCTTCGTCGAATGGAATTGGAGAAGTGGTAGGTACTTGGAGTTTATGCCTCCTCGAATGAAACGAATAAGCACCTCCTTCCTAATAGGAAAAGCCCCCACATCTAAGTCTTAGCCGCAACCTGGATTTTCAGCTGATGCCAGCTCTGTTATTAACCATCCTAACAGAAGCATTTCGCGGAACTAAGGCTGGAGACCACAGGAGGATCTTGCTAGTATTAACTTTATGGTGAGATCGCTCAGGTAAGCTACAACATCACATCCCAGGGATTTACTGTGTCATAAAACACAGGCAGAATTATGCTTTGAAATACCCTTGATTGAGCACAACGAGGAATTTCCATTTAAGGAATAAAATGTTTTTCTTCGCCTTTCCAAACTCAGCTTTGAAATCGACTGCTGAAACACTTGATTCTTTTTCCATCTAGTAACACTTTAATTTTTAAAATTATCAGTGCTCCTCCAAAGGAAAATTAAACTTTTGAATCAATCAGAAACTTCTTAGTGACCGGGTATTTCAATGACACCCTGCCCTTGTGGTTTTGGAGTGGTGTCTGTCTCCTGTCTCTCGGGGCCGCTTGACAGTGCGACACCCTCAAAAAGCTCCTGGGGACAACGACGCTAACTGCTCTTTTACACAAGTGACACTATGTTCCTTGAATTTCTAGGAAATTGGGGAATTTCATTCCTGTTAGTTGTGATGTACTTTAGCAAACAGCTCCTTGAACCGAATAGCGCAGGCCCACAGAATTTGTTTTCCACCAAGAAAGCAGTTAGGGGACAGCAGGACCCTGCTCCATTGTCACAACTGTCATAGATTAGATGGAATAATGACTGTACTTCACAATGGTACTAACGTAAACAGCTCCATTGAATCTCTGGAAAGTCCAAAACACATCTAGGAACATGGGGTGTTTGCTCCAGGGAACTTGACTCTGCTAACATAGTGATTTGCAGGCACTAAATACAGAACAGATGATTGTTCAAAGACATACTGGTTCTCTGTCTCTCTCTCTGACTCTCTCTGTCTCTGTCTCTGTCTCTCTCTCTCTCTCAGGGAAGGTACCTCGGTAAATGTATGGTGCCCTTTTATCTATGACTGAAATGACTATATAAAACGAAGGTCAGTAATTCTATAATTTGGCCTGTAAAATGCAACGGACTGGGTCTTCCATGAACTGGAGCCCCAGGCTAACAGGCGTTGCTTGTTCCAGGAAGTAACTGCTGCTGTCAGCTGCCCTGTGTCATGCGATCCTGGGGACACCAGGGTCACGCGAGCCGGGGGTTCTGCTGGGCTTGTTTCCCACCCTGGGCTCGGGCTGCTCCGCAGAGGACTGGCCTGCAAATGTGAGAAAGTGAGTCTGAGGGAAGTTCCACCAGCTGCCCTCCTCCCACATTGTACCATCATTATTTTAATAAAGACAGTGCATCACAGGGAGGGGAAAGAAGACCTCAGACTATACAGAGAAAGGTTTAAAATGAAAAAGGACCACGCACTATCCCCCACTTCCAATATTCCGCAAAGACAACCACGATCAACATTTCTTACACAATCTTCCAGTAGAACGTTAAACTGCATATATTCGCATATGCTTTTAAAGTATGCAATTAGGGTTATGTTATATCTGTAAGCTGTTCTTGATTTTTCCCTTAATATGTAGTGAAGATCATTTCATATCATATACATCCTTATTTTTATTTATATTTTATGTTACTTTTTTACCGTGGTAAAATATACATAACATAAAAATTACCATTTTAAGAGTAAAACTCAGTAACATTAAGTCCATTCACAATGTTGAACCCTGTGCAACCATCACCACTATCCATTTCCAAAACTTTTCATCATCCCAAACTGAAACTCCATACCCATTAAATAATAACTCCCCATTCTTCCCTACCCTCAGCCCCTTTCACCTCTATTCTACATCCTATCTCTATGAATTTGTCTATTTTAGATATCTTATGCAAGTGGAATCATACAATATATGTCCTTTGTGCCCAGCTTATTTCTAGCATAATGTTTTCAAGATTCATCCAAGTTGTAGCATGTATCAGAACTTCATTCCTTTTTATGGCTGATTAGTATTCCATTTTATGGATAGACCACATTCTGTTTATCCATTCTTCCATCGATGGACATTTGGGTTGCTTCTACCTTTTGGCTATTGGTGTACAAGTATTGTTGAGTCCCTGCTTTTAATTTCTTTGGACAAATAGCTAGAAGTAGAAGTGCTGGGTCATGCGGTAATTCTATGCTTAACTTTTCGAGGAACCACCAAAACATTTTCTACAATGGTTGCACAATTTTACATTTCCACCAGAAATGTACAAGAGTTCCAGTTTCTCCACATCCTCACCAACAACTGTTACTTTCCATTTTTTTGATAATAGCCATCCTAGTGTGTGTGAAGACGTATCTCAGTGTGGTTTTGATTTGCATTTCCCTAATGATTAGTGTTATTGAGTATCTGTTCATGTGTGTATTGGACATTTATATATCTTCTTTAGAGAAACATCTATTCAAGTCCTTGGCCCATTTTTGAATTGGGTTGTCTGTTTTTTGTTGTTGTTGAATTGTATCTATTTTTAAGTACATTTTTAATTGAAGTGTTACATATGTAAAGTGCCAAAATCATCAGTGTAGAGCTGGATGAATTTTCCAAGTTGAACACAGTCAAGTCATCACCACTATATCAAGAAATAGAATATTACACAGCACCCTAGAAGGCTCCCTCATTCCTCATCCCAGACATTACTTACCCCCAACAAAATCATCCCTTCCTGGACTTCTATCACTACCATTTAGTGTTGCCGGATTTTGAGCTTTAGACAACTGGAATCATGCAGTACATACTATTACACTCTCTTTTCTGTCTGGCTTCTTTTACTCGACATTATGTTTGTGAGATTTACCTATGTTGCTGTAGGGAGCAGTAGTTTTTCATTTTTATTGCTGTATAGTATTCCAATATTATGACTATGCCATAATTTATTGATCCAATCTACAATTTTTAGATATTTGCATTGTTTCTAGTTTTGGTTTTTATACATAGAGGTGTTAGGAACATTCTTACATCTTTTGGTGATCATATGCATATCTGTGGGTTATACACACAGGAGTGGACCTGCTGCATTAGATGGTACACATTTGTTCGGTCTTAATAGTAGTTTCCTAAGGTGATTGTACAGAGTTACACTCCATCCAGCAGAGCAGTTACCTCAGAATAAGTATCCCAGTTCATTTTAGTAATTCGTTGTATAGATATGCATAATAAAATTATCCCGTCTCCTACTGAAAAACATTTAGATTGTGTATTAGTCAGGGTTCTCCAGAGAAACAGAACCAATAGAATATATATAGAGATAGATATGTAGAAAGAGATTTCTTATGAGGGATTGGCTCATGTGATTATGGAGACAGAGGAGTCCGACAACCTGCTGTCTACACACTAGAGGCCCAGGAAAGCTGGTGGTGTATCTCCAATCTAAATCTGGAGGCCTGAGAACCAGGTGTAAGTCCTGGTCTGAGATTGAAGGTCTGAGAACCAGGAAAGCCAATGTCTGAGGGCAGGAGAAGTTGGATATCCCAGCTTAAGCAGAGAGCAAATTCACCCTTCCTCCACCTCTGTTCTATTCAGGCCCTCAACGGCTTGGGTGAGGGTGATCTTTACTCACTCTACCAATTTGTATGCTAATTTCTTCCAGAAACACTTTCACAGATACACCCAGAAATAATGTTTTACCAGCTGTCTGAGCATCCCTTAACCCAGTCAAGTTGATACATAAAATTAACTATCACAAATTGTTTCTGGTTTTCTTATTTTTTATTTCTTTTCTTTCCATTACAAGCAGTGCTACAATGAGCATCCTTGCACATATAAATTAGCAAATTTTTGTAAGCATAACCATAGAGTAACTTTGTACTAGTGTGGAAACTTACCTATGCTGTATAGGAAACTGAATGTGCATTAAGTACTTTGACAGATGTTACCAGATTATCCTCCTAAGAGGTTGCAAACATTTCCTCTCCCAACAACGTTCTGAGATTGACTGACACACACCACCTCCCTCCCCTGTCTCCAACAAGACTTAATTTAATTTTTTCCAATTTGCTGGGTGAACAATGGCATCCCTTTGTTGCTCTGATTTGCATTCTTTAATTATGGAGTGAGGCTCTCACTTTCATTTTTAACCTGTCACTGCAGCCAGAGACAGGAGGAGGCAGCAGCTAAACGCAAGGTAGGGTGAGAAGCTTCCTTCTCCCTCCACCAACAGCCCCACCACGCGGGGCAAATGGCAAATCTGACTCAAATTTAGTTGTCAGAGAGACCAACCCTCAGGCTACAAAGTCTGAGAAGCATCTGGAGGATGTCATAACTTCTGCCGTTTCCATTACAATTCTTAGTGCTCCAGGTGTGAGCTGGGGTTTCAGTGGGCGCATGGCTGTCTCAGGCCTGGCTGCTCCCTCTTTCCTGGCCTCCCTCCTGAGAGCAGCTTCATTGACTCTGTTGAGGCAGAAGGTGACCATGGCTCCACCGCTGGCAGCAGTGCGGCTTGTGAGGACTTGCCTGCACTGTTGAAGGTCCTCACAGCCTCCTTTGGCCAAGAAAGCTTGAGTTTTGAATTCTCCCTGTGGTTGGACACCATATCTCCACGAAGACTATAAGCTAGCTGGTTTCCAGGACCTATTGAAGCCTGCCATATTAGTTTCCTGTGGCTGCTGTAACAAATACCACAACCTGAGTGGCTGAAAACAATGGAAATGTGTGTCTCACAGTGATGGAGGCCAGAGTCTGACATCAAGGTGTTGGCAGGAAGATAGTCTCTCAATGGCTTTAGGGGATAATCTGCCCCATGCCTTTCCCTTAACTTCTCATGTCACCGACAATCCGTGGTGCTCCTTGGCTCGCAGCTGCATTGCTCCAATCTCTGCCTCCATCATTGTCACACAGCCGTCTCCTTGTGTGTGTCTGTGTTCAAATTTCCCTCTTTTTACAAGGACACCAGTCATATTGAATTAGGACCCACTCTAAGACCTCATCTTAACTTGATTATATCTGCAAACATCCTATTTCCAAATAAGGTCAAATTCACAGGTACCTGGGGTTAGGGCGTCAGCATATCTTGGGGAACACAATTCAGCCCATAACAGCTGCCTAAAACTGGAAACTTGCCTCCAAAATCTCACCTTTTCCAACCCATTCCTCACCTTGCCACCTGAGTCATTTTTTCTAAATTATAGGAACTGTCCTCTCACCCTCTTTCTCAGAAATCTGTCAGAGCTCCAGCCATCTGCAGAATCAA
Organism: Ceratotherium simum simum; assembly: GCF_057802395.1. Lineage (NCBI taxonomy): Eukaryota > Metazoa > Chordata > Mammalia > Perissodactyla > Rhinocerotidae > Ceratotherium > Ceratotherium simum. The sequence goes on along the minus strand of NC_141905.1, from coordinate 78,461,225 downwards.
ATCCAAACTCCTTAGCATAGGAGGGTCTCCACTATCTGGCGCTTTCTAATCTGCCTTTTCTCTCACTTTCCTGTCCATGTGCCCTACATTCCAGCAGCCTCCAGCCATCTGTCCTTCCCCAAGCATGCCCTGCACTTTGACTTCTATTTCTATGCCCAAAATGTCCTTCCCTCACCCTCTCTACCTCCTGAACTCTTACTCATCCCTCAAGCCCCAAAGCAAGCACCATCTCCTCCAGGAAGCCTGCCCCAATCTTAACCTGTAGGTTAACCCCTTCTTCTCTGTAATCCAGAATCTACGCCTTGTTTTACTTCATTCTGCCAATAGCCAGGTCTTGATATGTCTGTCCTCCTTGCCAAATCATTTCTTCTGGCGAGGAACTGTGACCTATATGAATGAGTGCCTGGCACACAGTAGATATTATTAAAGTTTCTGGAAGTGACACATGGATGATGATTTAAGGACAGCGGTGTGAATCTGTAATTGGTTGCAACAGAGTAGAGTTGGCACATCCTCATGTCCGGTGATCATAAAAATGAATAGGGACTGGGAAGATGGCAGAGTAGGGAGCACCAAGAATCTGTCTCCCCACCTAGACACCAATTGCAAGGGCAGAATCTGTCTGATGGAACAGTTTTGGAACTCTGGAGTCTATTGAAGGCTTGCAAATTCCAAGGGAAGGCTTGGATAATAAATTGTGGTTGATTTCAGTTCAGAAGCAGCTACCCATCCTCACCTCTCAGCCACATGGCAGGCAGCTGTGCGCCTCTTCCTGGAGCAGATTGCACACATCTTATAGGAGACAGGGTGGGCAAAAAGGACCTGTCCTCCAAATATCGGGGATCTGTGTTCTGATTGCTGACTATTGCTTCTGGTCACAGAGGTGCAGACAAAGAGGTGGGCAGCCATTGTTGCTGCATCTCTCTCCATTGTTGCAAGTGCCTCCCCCTCTGGCTGAAGTAACTTCCAGAAGATTTAAAGGGCCAGCACCCCTTTTCTCTCTCTCAGTTTTTCTCTTTTTCTCCTTTTGGGAGCCAGACATTAAAGACTAGGACACTCAAAAGCAACTGCATATATAGGAAAAATTAGAAAGTGTGATCACGCATGCCCCGGGAAAGGTGCAGTCTCCAAAGAATTGAGAAGACCTTAAGTTTACACTTCAGGCTGATCCTTGGCATAGAGAAAGCCTACAACAATCAAAAAAGAAAAACAATAAACCAAAACAATAATAAAAATAACAAAAGAAGACAATAACAAAAAAAGCAGCAAACCCTGGGGAAGAGAGTGAATCTTAGTTCCAGAGTTACCACTTAATGAGATTCAATTGTCTAGTTTTAAACAACAACAACAAAATCACAAGTCATACAAAGAAACAGGAAAGTATGGCCCCTTTAAAGGAAAAAAACAAACCAATAGAGACTGTCCTGAAAAAGACCTGATGGCAGACCTACCAGACAAAGACTTTAAAACAATTGTCTTAAAGATGCTCAAAGATTTGAAGGAAGATGTGGAGAATGTCAAGAAAATGATGTATAGACAAAACATAAATGTTAATAAAGAGATAGAAAACAAAAAGAAACCCAAAAGAAACTCTAGAGCTGAAAAGTACAACTGAAATGAAAAATTCAAAAGGGATTGAATAGAGGGATTCAAAAACAGATTTGAGCAGGCATAAGAATCAGTGAACTTGAAGATAGGACAATGGAAATGATCAAGTCTGAGGATCAGAAAGAAAAAGACTGAAGGAAAGTGAACAGAGCCTAAGGGACTGTGGGACACCATCAAGTGGACCAACACATGCACTGTGGGAGTCTCAGAAGGAGAAGAGAGAGAGAGGTGCAGAGAGAATATTTGAAGAATTAATGGCTGAAAACTCCCCAAATTTGGTGAAAGACATGAATATAAACATCTAAGAAGCTCAAAGAACTTCAAGTAAGATGCACTCAAAGAGACACACACATTATAATCAAATTTTCAAAAGATAAAGAGAAAAGTACAATCTTGAAAATAGCAAGAGAGATGTCAATCATCACAAACAAGGGATTCTCAGTAAGATAATCAGCAGATTTCTCATCAGAAACATGTAGGCCAGAGGGAGTGGGCCAATATATTCAACGTGCTAAAAGAAAAAAAAAACTGTCACCCAAGCATCCTATATCCAGCAAAATGATCCTTCAAAAGCACAGGAGAAATTAAGACATTCCCAGAAAAACAAAAGCTGAAGAAGTTTGTTACCACTAGATCCTGCAAGAAATGCTCAAGGGAGGCCATCAGGGTGAAATTGAAAGGACACTAGACAGTAATTCAAAGACATATGAAAAAATAAAGATCTCAATAAGTTGCTGAAGGATTCCTGTTCCCCTGCTATGGTGAAGCCCCTGTAACCCACACTCACCTCTAAGACTCCCACTGTATGTTGGAAGAGATAAAACTGACCCAGATAATCAAAGATCTGTTTTAATTAATGATACACTCATCAATAATATTCACATTCTTATCCATACTGCTGTGGAATTTAGGGAGACAAAAGTGGTAGCATTGTCTTCTATAACTAATCAAGGAAAAAGCAAACTTTTATTCTCTCTTTTGAAGCAGACTAATTAATTTCCTACGTAGTGGAGCATGGGATTTGGAATCAGACAAACATGCATTTAAATCTGCACTTCGCCTTTCACTTGCTGTATGGTTTTGGAAAATGACTTAATTCTTTGAGTCTCAGTTGCCTCATAACAATACCTTAATAATACCCAAATTATAGAGTCTATATGATGATTAAGAAGGATAATAAGTTTAGTAGAGAGCCTGGAATAGTTTGATCACCAGAGAAGTTGCAAACTGTCGTAATTATTATTTTTCTATGGCATTCATAAAGCACTTTTCAAAACCGGCATGCTGTTGTATTGATATATTCTCTATATTCTACTCTGTCTAAACAAATTATCTTGCCTCAATAAATTGATATGAGAGTAAAAAAAAATGAATAGGGGCCAACTCCCTTTCCTACTGAGGAAATAAAGACCTCCTGTACTGACCCTTGGAATAATAACCTAACACAGCACCGACCCATTTGTTTCCACGTCTGTCTCCCTCTTCCCTCACCCCACTCTGAGGACAGATCCATATCCTTTTTGTCTTTATAGCCCAAGGGCCAAGCATAGCAGTGTAGGTTCCTGGCAAGGAGTGTCTGTTTAATCAATTAATTCGTTGACTACTGAATCAGAACTAGGCTCGTTGTTTGCTGGCGGTCTTACTTAGAACTAAGCTTAGATAAAGTTGCAAATGTTGAGCACCTAGCACAGTGGCCTTCAAGGAATGGCGGCTATTGATACAGTTATTTATTACTAAAAGGAGAGTGAAATTGACTTAGACTTGGTCTAGATAAAATTGCATTTCTTTCAGAGGTTGAATTGAGTTCCCTGATGAGTACAAAAAACATAGCAATTTGGTGGTGTTAAATGAGAAGAAATCTGAAAGCTTGTTCCCAGAGGTGCCAGTGGCACAAAAGTCAAGAGTAGCTTCTCCTTGTGTGGAGATGAGCCACAGGATGCACACAGGCAAGGCCCAGAGAGCACTGTAAGGTAGAACTCACAATTTTCCACAGCCTGCCTGCACCCATCTCCCTTGCCCACCTGGTTCTTTCCCAGCATTTCCCATCTTAGTGAGCGGCTCCACTGTCCACCCTGTCATACAGGTCAGGAACTTAAATGTCACCCTTCACCTCTCTATCACCTCCATTTCTAAATCCAAAACCACATCTTGTCAAGTATATCTCCTGAACTGCATTCAAAAGTCCAGTTATTTCCACAACCATCTCAGTCCAATTTTCCACCAACTCTCACTGGTTTCCTAACTGCTCGCCCATTTCCATCCCTAACCCCTCCCACAATGCAGCCACACACGCATCCATACATACACCAACACCCGTTCTTGAAATCTTTTCACAGTTTCCCATTGGTATTGGAATAAAGACAGAAATTCCTGGCAATGCCTACCAGGCTCTGCACAGCCTATATGTGTGCCTCCTCTTTAGACTCATCTTGACCCCTCACTCACTGCCACACCAGTTGGCCTTTTCTCAATTTGTGGAACAAAGGTCAGATCTCCTATGCCATGAATAGTAGACCTGAATAGGTCAGACATCCGTACCATGTACCTCTTGTCTTTAGCACTTATTGTTGTTTCCATTGTAGTGTTTCATGGTACGATTGTTTGATGCATGTTTCCCACTTACTACACTGTAGGTTCCAGAGGGCAGGCACCATGTTTCTTTCTCATTATTGTGTTCCCATGACCTCCATCAGTGCCTGCCATCTAATGGGTGCATAGTAAATATTTGTTGAATGCATGAATGACGAATGAATGAGGGAATGAATGAATACATGCCTTTGTACTTGCTCATGTGCCCACTTGATTGAAATTCCAGCATCCTGCACCAAAGACCAAGGGGAAGACCACTTGTTTTAGGGAATGTGTAAAGGAAAGTGTTACTGGTCACCCAACTTGTCACAAAATAATCTCAGTGGGCAAACACTGCAGCTAGAAGGACAGTGAGGGAACAAACTGCATGGACCTGCCCCCCAGTTGACACTAATTGAAAGTGCTCCCCAAGCAACTTAGACGAAACTGTTCACTGAAGTTATTTGTGTTGATTTATCCATTGGAACAGTGCAAGACCTTTGCCAAAAATAATGATTTCCATTTCAGCACAGGTAGTGACTCTTCTGAGAAAATTACTCAACATGTTTGGCTGCCTCTCCAGGCACCTACATGAAGAGGGAGACATGATGTCAAAAAATAGAGGACGACCTCTGTTTCCTCATTCACTATCCCAAATGGGCATGTAGCCGTTCAACTAAAACCAGCTCAAGTAATTCAGACAGAGGTAAAAAGAAAAGGGGGTGACAGGGATGATGATGAGAATGATGCTGAGGGACTATGCCTACCATTTATTGAGCTCTCTCTGCATGCCAGGCTCAGTGCAAAACACCCGCTGGGTATTCTCTCATTTAATTCTCACAAACACCCTTCAGAGGTGGGTACCATTATTATCTCCTTTTGATTGACTGAAGAATGAGTCACTCACAGAGGTTAAATGACTTGGTCAAAGTCCACATCAAGGAAATCACAGCCCAGAGTGTAACCCCACATTTCAGACCTGGGTCAGTGCGACTCCAGCAGCATGTGTTGTTGTGGATTGTACACCGAGTAAATCACCTACCTACCTCTCCAGCTTCCCCACTCTCTAGCCTACTCAGTTCTCCCACAGCTAAACATGGTGGACCAAATCCACATCTGAATGCCAATTGTGTGCCTAGAAATTTGGATAAGGCTCACAACAGCCCTGGGGAGCACAGTACTATTATCCAATTTTACAGATGAGGAAACTGAGACCCGCAGAGGTTAATAACGTACCTACAGTCACATAATTGGTAAGAGCCCATCCTGGTGTTTGAACTCAAGACTCTGACTTTGGGGCTTCTAGCCATTTGACCTTCTTCTCCCACATAACAGGTCCCCTTCTGTCTGTAGTCAGTATCACTCTCAACCCCAGGCAGAGGTTCCCAGGATCTCCTAAGAAAAAGAGGTTAGAGAACTGAGACCCAGCTTGATGGAGAATCTGGTGCCAACTTTTTTTAAATCCACCCTAGTTTCTTTGTATTCATGGTGGGTGCTGATTCCAGCAACTACTCTGCTCTATTTCCAGAGGCACTGAAAACATTTAAACATTAAATCAGAGATTACTTAGCAACATAAAGATGTTGCATTAAAAATCACAGGTCTGGGGGCCGGCCCCGTGGCTTAGCAGTTAAGTGCGCGCGCTGGGCTACTGGCGGCCGGGTTTGACTCCCGGGCGTGCACCAATGCACCACTTGTCAGGCCATGCTGTTGCAGTGTCCCATATAAAGTAGAGGAAGATGGGCACAGATGTTAGCCCAGGGCCAGTCTTCCTCAGCAAAAAGAGGAGGATTGGCATGGATGTTAGCTCAGGGCTAGTCTTCCTCACAAAAAAAAAAAAAAAAGAAAGAAACAAATCACAGGTCAGATTTAAACTAATGCTCTATAGTCTATCTGTCTATTCAGGGAGCTCAGAAACCCTAACAAGATCTTCCCCTAAAGCTGCTTTTCCTGTTCCCAGAGCAGGCTTATACCACGACACAACCAGGGAAAGCGAGGTGCAATCGCCACTGCCAAGAGGCCAACTGACCCCCAGTTTTTAAAATACCCCTTCCTCCCCTGGGAGCTGTAGAAAGATGTCAGGTTTAATTGGAGCCCTCCATCAGTCCCCAGACACTTCAGATCCCGAGGAAGCCTCAGAATGATGGTTCTTTGAATAGTTTAAATTATATCTGCTGAGAAAGGAAAGGAGCCAAAATACAAGTGAGAAATTCCATCAGTGTTTCCCTGACCAAAGATCTCTTCCATTATGACTTCAATTATTCTTCCAGCATTTCTGATTAAAATACAATCACTTTCACATGGGTCCACAAGAGACAGGATTCTGGAAAAGAAATGACTCTTGCTGCATAGAAATAAAATTTCAGAATTTGAAAAGACATAATTTAGAGTTAGATATATAGTATTTGGGCAGAACCCATCAACGTGTAAAATCTTCATACTCTTTGACACACCGTACCCCAAAACAACCCCGTGATCAAGAAGTGGCTACACAGGTGTCCATTGCTAGAAACTCCATGAAGGCAGGAATCTTGGTCTAGGACAGAAGCTGGCATTTAATAAATGCTTAATAAATATTTATTGACTGATCAAATAAGTGGGGACAACCTAATATCAATTAATAGGGAAAGATTAAATAAATTAAGGCAGAGCAAGACTATGGAAGAGAGGTCATTTGTAAAACATGGCCAACATGTGTGGTGTCCTTGGTATAATGCTGAGGAAATGCCTTGCACCATCAAGATCCCAGCTGGAAGAGGGCACCACAGGCTTCTGATGGCCTCCTTTCCTGCCCAAACTACCAAAGTTTCTTTGATTTGCAAGTGATAGACCCACTCTACCTAGATGGGCGTGTGGGGGAAGATGAAAGGAAGTTCTTAAAAGGATGTTGGAATATCTCATGGCCGGTTGTATAGCTGAGGAGTCTGAGACCTTCTCTCTAAGTTTATACCATTAATATGACCTGACCCCTGCAATACTGCAATGCAATTCTGACACTAACCATCTGGAGTTAGACAAATTCCACAGGTTAAGGGCTCAGTCCCCCCCAAAAAAACTGCTTTTACTTCAGACACCAGCCACAAGCTCGGAGGTCCTTAGGCCACCTGCAGTTCTGACCAGTTGACTACAAATTCAAAAGGTTCTCATGAACCTCTCAGGTTCTATAATTTGCTAGAATGACTCACAGAACTCAGGAAAGTACAATATTTGCAACTGCAGTTTTATTATAAAGGATTAGACAAATGAAAAAACCTATAGGGCAAGGTTTGCGAGGCTCTCAAATGTAGACCTTCTGTGTCGTCCCCTGTGAGATCAGGACACATCATCCTCTCAGCACATTGATGTGTTCACCAACCAGAAAGCTCATCCAAGCCTGGGTGTCCAGAGTGTTTGCTGGAGTCTCATTTTGTAGACATGATTGATTGAAGCATTGGCCACATAATTGAACTTGATCTCCAGCCCCCTCTCTCCCCAGAGGTCAGCATGATATCACCTGGCTCAATTTCGAAATCTCTAATCACATGGTTGGTCTTTCTGCGGGTCAGCATCACCCGCAGTCATCTCAGCATCAGCTCGGGTGTGGTCTAGGGGCCACCATGGACAAGACACTCCTGTCACTCGGGATACTCCAAGAGTTTGGAAGCTCCCTCCCAGGAACCAGGGACAAAGGCCAGGCAAATTCTCTATCACACAATATCTCTCCACGCCCCTCTTCTGGTTCTCCATTTGTTTTCTCAAGAGAACAAATCTAATTGGTCAGCTTGGGTCCAGAATCCACTCTTGGTTTAATAAACCATAGACCCAAGGGGCAGAAATCAAACTGCTAGGATAAATTGCTATAAGGGAGATTTTAGAGAGGAGGGGGCAGGCAGAACCCCTCTGCCCACAGGTGCCTGCTCGGCTCTGATTAATAGCATCAAACTAATAGTCCAGGAGATCTGGGTTCTAGTCCCAGTTATGCCCTTGAAAAAAAAGATAATTTATATATTATTAATGGAAGAATTGAATATATCCTTAGGACACTGTCAGAATTAAAATAAGCACAGTAAAATTTGTCAGAAATATGATAGAGAAGCCTGTGGAGGGTGGAACTTTGTATGAGACAATGTATTTCATTAAAATGACAACATTTCTTCAAGTAATTGAAACCTTCTTCTATCTTACTATCACAATAGCAAGAATGTATCAATTACATGAAGTTCAGAAATTATATTAGGTCCTTGACTTCATAAAATAATTTAGGAAAATTTATATTAAGGAAAAATTTTTAACTCTGAAGACTCTAAATTCAAAAACAGCTGAGGATAAAAAGAAAAAAGATTGGCTATGTTTGAAATATTGAGACAGATTTATGTGATTTTATTAAAAAAAAAGAATGCTGAAACTATGAAATGGCATTGTCCTGCCTGAATACACACAGACAAATTAATATTATACAGGAATGGCAAAATCCCACCAAAGTGCTAATATCTGAAAACAAACACTCTTTATGCTTTTGACTCATGTTAATCATTATCCCACAGAAACCACTATGCAGGGTCAGCTCACAAAGTGAGCTGATAAGGAAGCAATATTTCCCTTTTAGAAACAATTGGACAAAAAACACTTAAATGCTCAGAATCTCATTATGTTTATGACACATTTTCCCTTTTCTAACTTGTCAAATCCAAGTGGAAAGAAAAGATCGGTGCCCATAAAATCCCCTAAGAGCCCCTCGGCCTTCATGCTGGCTCATCCAACACTGACCTGAACAACCTCTATCAGACTCAGCAAACACATTTGGGCTTTGGGCAGCTTCTTTTTCAATATTGTATTTACAAAAGACTATGCCCCTCATTCTAATTTTGAGGAATAAATATCATGTTTTTCCTCTTACAACTCTAATGGCTTATTACTGGTCAAGAGGTTGGACAGGTGGGAGAGCTAAGGAGCGAGGACCAGAGCAGATCAAAGAAAGTCCCAGTTGCAGTGCGGATGGGAGCGAGGCACTGTTTCTATTTCGGCTTCCAGTTCGTGGGATTGATCTTCAAACAGGTACAGCCATATTACCTTTTTTTTTTTTTGCAGAAGGCTGGCTTCCCGGGAGTAGTTTGTTAGAAGGTGAACTATGGAGAAACAACTCGGGGCCCTAGACTTGAGGGAAACGAGTGGGAGACACCCCAACTTACCCTCTCAGTCCAGGTCAGTCAGACCTTGGTCCCAAGTGATTCTCATTCAGTAGGTTTGGGGAGGTGGCTGAGCATTGACTTTTATTTACCAAACGGTCTTTAGATGACACTCACATGCATCTAAGATCATGAACCACTGCTTAGGTGCTCCTTACTGCCAGGAGGAAGCCAACATATTTTATTATCTCAAACCCTCTGGAAAAAGAAAAAAATCATAAATACCAAGGATCGTTTTTAAACCAACTAACTTTTGTGTTACACTATTACATTTGTGCTCAAGACCCAGCAGAGTTTGGGCCCCAAGAACTCCCATCTTTAGAAGTCTTTGAACCAGGGAGTGAGGAATCTGTAATTATCCCAGGGGGCTTCGTCAGTTTCCGCATTGCTTTACCCATTGCTTCATCCACAATGAAGAACTTGGAAAAGCAGACTCATCTCAGCAGACCTCAGCTGGGGGAACAGCGCTCACATGACCAACATGATGAAGACTAAACGAAACTGAGAACCAGCAGACGATTAGAGCTTCAGTTACCCTCAGGACAAGATCCTTTCTCCTCACTGTTCATATTCTAGCGAGAGACTCATCAGTCTCCACACTCCACTCTGCGCCATTGCTCCCACATGGCTCCATAGACGCTGCTGCTGTTTCTTCACAGCATCCACCCACCTCCAGAAGGCCAGATGAGAGCTTCCTTGACTGGCTCTATTAGCGACGTCTTTAACATTTACATTTCACAGGCCCCCTAGTTATCTTCAAAATGGAAGAGGAAAAACATAGCCCCATCTAGCTATTTTGAACATGTACATTTTAAAATATTTTATAATAAATGGTATTTTAAAATAGTACTCAGAAATCAATATTTTACAAATCTTATAATATCATTATTTAAAATTTTAAAAATATGCCGATACTGTAGACCCTCCTTATCCGTGAGGGATACATTCCGAGACCCCCAGTGGATGCCTGAAACTGCAGATAATACTGACCCCTATATATACGATGCTTTTTCCTATACCTATGTACATATGATAAATTTTAATTTATAAATTAGGCACAGTAAAAGACTAACAACAATAATGAGTAATAAAATAAAACAGTTATAACAATATATTGTCATAAAGGTTACCATAGATCTTAGCAACCTCAGCATACAATTTTTTTTCTTTCCTTATTAAGGAAAGAGAACTTTCACCTTTCCACTGAAAGAAAGCACTTTAGGGTTTCTCTTTGGCATATCTGAATTGCCAGCATCACTATTCTTGCACATTGAGGCCACTATTAAGTAAAACAAGAGTTACTTGAAGACAAGCACTGTGATCCCTGAACCCCTGACAGTCAGTCTGGTAACGCAGATGGCCGCTAAGTGACTGATGGGCGAGTAGCGGAACAGCTTGGATACACTGGACAAGGGCTGATTCACATCCCAGGTGGATGGAGCAGGATGGTGCAAGACTTCACCATGCTACTCAGAAGAACGTGCAATTTAAAACTTATAAATTGTTTATTTCTGGAATTTTTCATTTAATATTTTCAGATCCTGTTTGATCACCAGTAACTGAAACCTTGGAAAGTGAAACCGTGGATAAGGGAGACTACTAAAGCATTACCTTGCTCCAAGGGGCTCAAAGAACCATTAGAAGTAGATCTTGTTCTTTTAACTTTCCTGTAAGTATATTTCTATTACTGCTCAAATCTATATTGATATCATAATGGCTCTATACTGCCAGCTAATGTGATGTATTATGAAGTATGAAGAACTGAGTAATTTCCAGATTACAGGACTCAATCTACTCTTAATGGGCACCTAAACTTGCATTTGTGTATTACCTCACAATAAATCACAGAAAAGACCCAGAAATTTTTAAGCATGTATTTGAAAGTTCCACCAGCTCCAGAAACCTCAATAAATCTCATTACACAAATTAATATGTAATTTTTCATTTGACTTACACAAGAAAAATGTATTTCAAATGCCTCTGAGCAAAAAATAATACATCTATGTATGTCATCTTTGAGTTTATTTGTCAAAAGGAGAAAAGGAAATAAAATGATGGGCCATATTACTGAAAAATCTGTTGATTTAATTCTATTTCTCATAAATGAGATATTTTATACAAAAAAAGGAGACTATTCTTGGAGGAGAAAATTTGAGTTAATTATCCAGTTAATTTAAATTAAATTAATATCTATTTAAAATATTTAGATTATTAGATCCAGTTTGAGGTAGAATGGCCTGAATTACTTAAATAATGTCACAGCAGTTATCTTTTGAGTGTCTTTGTCACTCTCTGTTCTAGGATTGTTCTAACTCTTGGCACAACCAGTTGGGACTATAAGATTTTGGTGTTTTCTTAACTCTCTGTCCAAAAAGGTCTAGATTCAACTTTCTTCCATGGAAAGAGCAAACCTAATTCTACTGATTGAAAATCAGAAATTGCCGTGTAATGAATGGCAGCTCATTAGTTGCAAATGGGCTTTTTCAGTGGCATGGACTTCCTCCCACTCTCTGGGCTGGTTCCTCCTCAGCCCAAGATGCTGGCAAGGCAAGCCCTCTTCACCCCACACTCACACTGTAGAGGAACCTCAGCTTCGTGTCTGGATAGTTTCCATTGACCCCTCCAGTTCTACTGTCCACCCTTCTCCACCCTGCACTGTGTCCTGCAGGCTCCTCAATGGACAGCATCTACTGGACTTCCATTTGGTTCTGCCATGAGAGGCACTGCCAAGAAATGGAGGAAGGGAAGAAAGGGAAGCTGGGATACCTGCATCCCTTGGGTCATTCTTGATCTCTGCAGTTTGGCTGGGTACCTCTACCAAAGGCCATGGCTCCTGTTGGGAGACCCTCTCTTCCAGCTTCGGCTCCTGCTTCTAGGTTCCAGCAACTGCCCCCTCAAGCCATGATGGTAGGATCATCTCAAGGGTCCTGCACTAACCCTTGGTGTTCCTCTTAACCCTGTCCACACCTTTATAAATAGCCTCTACGATGGTTAATTTTTTTTTTATTGATGTTTTAATGGTTTCTAACATTGTGAAATTTTGTGTTGTACATTTTTGTTTGTCCATCACCATATATATGACTCCCTTCACCCCTTGTGCCCACCCCCCACCCCCACTGCCCCTGGTAACCACAGTCCAGTTTTCTCTGTCCATGTGTTGGTTTATATTCCACATATGAGTGAGATCATACAGTGTTTGTCTTTCTCTTTCTGGCTTATTTCACTTAACATAATACGCTCCAGGCCCATCCATGTTGTTGCAAATGGGACGATTTTGTCTTTTTTTATGGCTGAGTAGTATTCCATTGTATATATATACCACAATTTCTTAATCCAATTGTCAGTCGAGGGACACTTAGGTTGCTTCCACTTCTTGGCTATGGTGAATAATGCTGCAATGAACATAGGGGTACATAAGCCTCTTTGGATTGTTGATTTCAGGTTCGTTGGATATACGATGGTTAATTTTATATGTCAACTTGATGGGGCCTGGGCGTGTCTGCGAGAGTGTTTCCAAAAGAGCTTCACATTTGAACTGGTGGACTAAGTAAAGCAGATTGCCCTCCCCAATGCAGGTGGGCATCATTCAATCCATTGAGGGCCTGAATAGAACAAAAAGGTGGAGTCCCTTCCCTCTACCTGACTGTTTTGACTGGGACATGGATCTTCTCCTGCCCTCAGTGTTCCTGGTTCTCAGGCCTTCAGACTTGGACCGGAATCTACCAACAGCCCTACAGCTCTCAGGTCTTCAAAGTACACCACCAGCTTTCCTGGGTCTATAGCTTGAAGATGGCAAATTGTGGGGCTTCTCAGCATCCATAATTGCAGGAGCCAATACCTTACTGTGTGTGTATATATATATCTATACATATATGACCTTATTTGGAAATAGTATCTTTGCAGATGTAATTGGTTAAAATGAGGTCATATGGATTAGGGTGGATCCTAATCCAATGACTGGTATACTTAGAAGAAGAGAAAACATAGACACATACAGAGGGAAGATAGCCACGTGAATATGGAGGCAGAAATTGGTGTGATGCATCTACAAGCCAAGGAACACCAAGGATTGCTGGCAACCACCAGAAGCTGGGAGAGGCAAGGAAGGATTCTTCCCTAGAGCCTTCAGAAGAAGCATGACCCAAATGACCGACACCTTGGTTCCAGACTTCTAGACACCAGAACTATGAGAGAATAAATAAATTTCTGTTGTTTTAAGCCACCCAAAGTACCACCCAAAGTGGTACTTTGTTCTGGAAGCCCCAGGAAATCAATGCAGGGTGAGTGTTCTCCCACCACATGAGCTTGCTGGCGTCTCTTAGGACGTGGTGCTCTCACTCTCTCAATATTTCAGCCATTGTAGCATGTGTCTTGGATTGGAAACTGTTATATTTTAACACAACTGAATCTCTCTGTGCCCATCTTCCCCCAATAGCCTCCATGTACCTCTTTCTTCACTCTCGGTCTCTCATGCCTCCCTTCTCTCCACCCAAGACCGTTTCCCCACTTGCTGGGAGAGGAAAAACAGGGGTCACTAGAGTCCCATAAAAGAGAATCTGCCATGCCCAGGTGGCCCCTTAGGTCAGCAGCTCATGTCGAGTGTCACCTCACATGTCATATGTGCCCCTGGCCACCACCCTCCCAACATGTTAACCAAGCAAAGACTGTGACACTTGGAGATAATTCTATCTTTCTCTTGAATTGTCACCTTTCCCCGTTGAAGCTAGGTTGCAGATTCTGTGTCTCATTGCTTCAGGGGAGGAATATGCCAGGGCAAAAGCAACCAGCCTGAAATACTTCTTGGCTTTTGTTTTCCCAAATCCTGAGCCCACCAAGTTGGGCAGAGCTTGAGGAAGCGGCAGAGGAGCTCCAAGAAGCAGGGTGATGTGGTTGAGGGTCTTTGCGTTGAAGAAGAGATTTCCCTGAGATGGGAGGGAGAGTGGCAGGGATCTGGCACCCCCACAGAGAGACAGTCAGACCCAGGGAGGACATTGAAGGACATGGTCAGAGGCATTGAGGGTCCCAGTCTTCCCACAACTCTGTGCCCCAAGCATAGCACAGAACAAGCCTTTGGCCTGAAGGATGACCTGGTCAGCAGAGCAACAGATGGTGGCTAGAGACCCTTTCCCTTTCCTGGCTCTGGGCACAACACTGGGAATGGAGAGAATCCCAAAATGACTAAGATGGGATTCCCCCAGCCTGGTAATATGAGGACTTAGAGCTAAAAACTAAGTTTGAATAAAAAAATAAAGTGATATTTCTTGTACACCTGAGTTTCTGGCATAAGCATCACTAAGTCTCCCTTTTCATTTCAGTGAAGATTGAGATGGTTGAAGGACAGGTAAAACTTACAAGTAAAGTAATGGGAGGCCAACATTTCTTCTTTGAAATTACATATGACAGAAATATGGGCATATGCTTAACAGAATGCTTCTTCTAGAATGTTCCCAGAAGCACTTTCCATAACAGCCCCAAATCGGAAACTATTCAATGCCCATTGACAGCAGAATGGATAAATAAACTGTGGTATATCCATACAATGAAATAGTGCCCACAATGAGAATGAGCAGTTTACTACTACACACATGTGGATAAGCCTCACAAACAAATTCACATAAACTATAAAAACAGGCAAATGCACCTATGCTGTTAGAAGGCAGGGGAATGGCTACCCTTGGGGAGAGGCAGGGATTAGAAGGGACCTAAAGGGGTTTTGAGGGAGCTGATTACAGTTTATGAGAATCCCTGAGCTGAGCGCTTACAATTTGGGCACTTTTCTGTACGTATGTTATCCTTCAATATTACAAAAATATTTTTTTTTAGCTCAGGAGAGAGTTTCAGATGAAGTGGGCAAAGATAGAGATGGAGACACAGAGAGATACGCTGGGACAGATGGCGGCAGACAGGGACAGGCAGGAGCCAGCATCTGCAGACATCCCACCCTCCCCAAAAACATGTGATATGTGGCCAACATTGGGGGACTAAATACATTGGCTTGTGGGGAGTGGGGGGTTTGAGGTAAAAGATAGGATGTTTGAAAGTACTAGATCTGAGTTAACGTTCCAACTACATATTTGTAGGAAAAAGGTGGCACATAACAGGCACCCCAAAAGCATTGCTCCCCACCCTCACTTCCCTCTCATCTGCTGACAATGAATGATGGTGCTAAAAGTTCTGAATTTGATAATGAGAAGGCTATGCAGACTTTCATAAATACTCGGGACATGAGAAAAGGACTTCTATAGCCAGAGACACACATTTGCGTTGGTTTGTTCCTCAGTGTGGTGAATATATAGCTTGCAGTGTTTCTTGGGGGGGAAATGCCACTAACTCACAAGTCATAGCAATTCAATGACTGTTATAAATTGCTAAATAATTTTTTTCAAACACCATAATATCACTGGAATTGTGTAGAGGCATGTAAAACTGTGCTCAGGATAATTCCATTTTGGAAAACTGGGCCATCATGCCCAGATGCCTCCCACTCCTGATGGACTAACCAGCATCCCATCCAACCGTGGCACAAATGATCTTCAGACTTCGTAACAAAGACCCTCACCATGGTTTTTCTGATGGCCTAAGAAATGTTATTTTTGCTGGGGACTTATGAGCCCCTGGATGACACGACCATGAATTATTAATTGCTGGCGTTAATATACATCAAAAGAGTATATATTTGGACACGACCCTCATTACTTCTCTAGCATTTTCTACTCGATTTATTATTCTCCCTTAAATGAACGCATGTTCATAGTCTGCATTACCAGTCCTCTAATGATGCCATGTCAGATCCAAATGTCACCTCATTATTTCTGACACTCACAGAACCCACAACAGTAAAAGCCAATTATAGACTAGAGAAATCCCAGAAGACCTTGCCTGCTACAACAGCTAATAAGCTTCAGCATCATTACACTCGAAGACGTTGGCCCCCACACAATGGACGTCTGTGCATATCCGTCCTGGGTGTTGGGCCCCGCCGTGCACAGGGGTAAAGAGATCTAGCGCAATATAGCTGGCTGTTGGAAACCACTCTGAATGCCCCAGTGAAAAGCCATGGGATTCATTAGCAGCTTGATGACTGAAGTGCTGTGTTTTATTCTGACAGACACAAGGAATTGGTTTCAGATAGCATTTCATTGACTGAGTCAGGTGGGCTGAGCTGGGACCACGTTTATGGATCCAGTGGAGAACTGGCCTGAGGAGAAATTTGCCCAAGATCTGCAGTGTAGGAGCAAAGCACCAGCCATTACTTTCAGAAGGTTGTCATGGTTAGGCAAGGTGAAAACAGAGGCTGAAGTGCTGGTGGCTTCCAGCTTGTTCTTCTTCCCAAATGCCAACCTGCTGACCAATAGCACATCCAGGCCCTCCTCGGACAGAGAGTGGGACCCCTCCAGCAGTGGGACCTGCATGGCAGCTTCCCAGTTTTGCCTGCAAGCTCTGTCTCTTCTACCCAGGTTACCACTTCTGGAGAGCTGGTTAGGAACGTATCTCTGACCTTCCAACTCCTTTCTGGGTTATCCTTCCAGCTTGAAGGACTGGCCTGGTCTTGAAGGACCCTTGGTCAGTGGGGTCAATGGAGGCAACCAGTGGGAACTCATCCCTTCAACAAATATTTATCGAGAATCTTCCACGGGCGGAACACTAGGGGTATAGCAGGAAAATGACAGCCAGTCCCTGTCTTCCTGGACCCGCTCACCTAGTAAGAGGCTATAGACTGTCATTTACTGGGAGATTGCAATGTCACAGGCGCTGGGCTAAGTGCTTTACAGAAAGGATTTCACTTAATCCTTGCAAGCACAATTTTATAATGTAGATACTATTGTTACGTCCATTTACAGAAAAGGAAACAGGCTTACTGAGGTTAAGACCCTTGGACGCCACCAATTCCAAAGAATGCATATTCTGAACCACTCCACTATTCAGTCTCCTTGAGCAGGAAGACTCCGAAAAAGCCCAGACAAGGTCCCCCAGCACCAGGCACACAGAGCAAGAATAAGCTGGCCCCTGAGCAAGGTTCTTGTCTCATGCCCAGAGCTGTTAAGTGACTCCAGTTGAGGAAAACACTAATCCTGCAACCACGGTATTTTGGCATCTGAAAGAGGCCTTACTGGAAGACAATGGATACAGGGACAAGGCCAGCAGCCGGCCAGAGACAGCCTGACCGCGAGGCAGGCCAGGCCCACCTAGGTTATTTTTTTTTTTTAATGCATAGAAAGATTAAGTTACAAATCAAGCTCAAAATATGTTACTTGATCTTTTCTCTGTTAATAAATAAGTAAGTGGTAGAATGAGCACAAAAACCACTGCAAGAATACCCAACTGTTAGTGGTTTTCCTCTGAGATGAGGGAGAGGGGAGGTGATTCCAGAGAATTCTCACTTCACAAGTCAGACATTTGATAGTATGTGAATTTTTAACAGTGAAGATATATACTTTTGTAACCAGAAAAATAAATGAAGCTTCTAATAGGGCCAGGAGTTTACGTTGTAGTATCGATTCGATTTGAGGACGTTGTCACAGCAAGCCCCATTGGTGCATGGGTGGCCCCTGGCCCAGACCATGCCTTCCTCACTCTGCTGCCTCCCTTTGCCTTCATATACGTTCAGAGAGCAGCGCTCAATCTACGGATTGTTCCACAGTAACGAAGTCCAAGTTCACCCATAATTGATCTTGCCTCCTACCTCTTTCCCAATTCAAATCAAGGCCAAACCATTAATCACTGCAGCAGAGCCCGGAAAAATTGCATACACCGATCTTTCAAATTTTATCACCAGCTGCTCAGGGGATATTGAAGCAAAAAACTTGATGGCGATTTCATTACAATTTTAAAAAATCATTTATAACTTTTTTGTAGTCCTGTCATAAAACAATCAGTAAATACACATTATTCAAACTGATGTACTAATAAAAAGGATAGGTCTGAGTTTGCCAATATTCTTCTTGGATTGATTTTACCTTTTTATGTCAAAGAAAATTATTCAAAAACTGAACTGAAACTTTGCAAAGAGACAAGTTTTCCTCATGGCCAGCGTCAATAAGAGCCAGGAGTCTAACCACACAGCTTTGGCTCATGAGAATTAATCTTTCTAGAGTCAATAAGAAATTCCAATTCTTAGGGATTTCTAGTTCCTTGTATAGTTTGGAGTGGGAACAAAAGAAAAACAGATTTAAACAATGTTTCAGCTTTTGATGAATAAAAGAGTTCAAAAGGCACAAAACTGTGGGTTGAGCCACGTCTTCCCAACTATTCATGTCTTCCCAACCACTGGACATTTGCATCTCCCTTTCTTAGCCTTCTGTCCTCCAACTCCCCACCCCATCAGTCCCACTTATCAAAAACCTCCCTATAAGATCACTCTGGGAGCATTATAGGACCTTCAGCTCCCCTTGGACAGAACCAATCAGCAAACCTTCCCCAATCCCAGTTTCACATAGTTTGTTCACTCTGAACTTCTCCGATTGTGGAGATCTCCTGGTAGCCAAGGACTGTTTCTGTTGCCTTTGGCCCCAGTGTCCTGCCCAGAGCATGCACTCAATACTCAACTCTAACAAACATTGGATTCAATGTCCAGCCTTGCCACTAAGGCTGCTTCATGCTGAACAGTCATCAGTTTCTCTGGAGCACTGTTTCCTCATCCGTATCATGGAGAGAAAAAATAATCCCTGCATTGCACGACTTAGAATTACGAAAAGATCCAAGGCTGTAACAGATGGGAAAGCAATTTGTAAGGTATAAACTAATACACACATTATGGGACTATTCAGTGCTCAATTCAGAGCAAGTCTGAATTTGATCTAAAGAGTAGAAGAAGTATGTTTTTCCAATTGAATCTGGGTACCTGAGGGTTACTGTAAATATTCCATAAAAACATGGTTACCCTTAGACCCTGTTCCCAACACAACCACAGATGAAAAGAAGTTAGTACTCATGTAAATCTTAGATAAATAATCTCAATCCTGATTAGATACATTCGTTGGGCCCAAATGCTTGCTTCACAGCTCACGCATAATTAAACCTTGCTAATTTGCTGTTTTCTTGTCTAACCAGAGGGGTGACTCAATGGTTACAAGGATTTATGAGCTTGTTTTGCAGAAGAAAAAGAATTCTTTTAAGAAAGTTATGACCATCAGATGACTTGACCCCAGCTGCCACTGATGGCAAGAAGTCTAGTTCCTCAAGGTCTTATCCGAAGTGAAAGAAACACGGACTTCCCCTTTGTTTCCCTGAAACTCCACCTCCCAAGCTCCTTCACCCTATAAAAACCCCCTGCTTTCTTCTTTTGTTAAGGCAGATCTGAGAGAACTTGCTTTCCTGCCTTCTCGTTTCAGCCAATTCTAATAAACTTTCTCTATCTTCAAGCACCAGTGTCTCAGTGATTTGCTTATACTGCACATCGGGCATGGACCTGAGATTAAGACGTTCAGCATCACAATCTTAATTCTAAATTCTTGCCAATTTCCTCAAGCCCAAATAAAGAATCCACTTACATTTATTAATACATCTCTTCTATATGTGAATTTAAAATCCTAACAGACTATCTGTAAGATCCTGATTCCCTTAGCCTGCAATTCTTCCCAGCTGATCTCTCAGTGTGTGTGTATATATATATATACACACTGAGGGATTTCATATATATATATATATATATATATATATATATATATATATATATAATGACATATATATGGCATTTTATTGGAAAGCTAAGAATAAATGAAAATACCGCAAGCAGTTAAGTGCACGCGCTCCGCTGCGGCAGCCCAGGGTTCGCCGGTTCAGATCCCGAGCGCGCACCGAAGCACCGCTCCTCGAGCCATGCTGTGGTGGCGTCCCATATAAAGTAGAGGAAGATGGGCATGGATGTTAGCCCAGGGCCAGTCTTCGTCAGCAAAAAGAGGAGGATTGGCAGATGTTAGCTCAGGGCCGATCTTCCTTACTAAAAAAAAAAAAGGGAATAAATGAAAATAAACTCAGAAATTACGTTTTCCTCAACAAGAAGATTCTTTTTTTCAAATTGATGTAATCTGTTCTATTTTTTCTAGTTCAGAAGTTGCCTTGGGAAACCGGATCTTAAAAGTCCCACAGAATTTTTAACAGATCTACTTTAAGTTAATTATCTAAAACATTTCCACTCCATTTTCTAGTTTTCTCCTCTTCTTACCACTTTCAACCAAAAAGCAACAAACATGCATTTTATAGACTTAATTATCCCTGAAGTTAAAATTAATCCAAGCACTTTTCCAACACAAGGGCTAAAATTCAAAAAGCAATGATGAATAAGAGATGGGCTGCTATGGGGAAACACAAATGAATATTATGCAGCCTACTTTATGTACCTTCTCCAGGCAAAATAACTCTGGGTTCTTCACCACATTACTAAAGTTATAAATTAATCTAGATTGAGGGCTTGGCAAGGAAATAACAACTACACAAAGAGAAGGAGAGTGGGGGAAAGGATGAAACGAGGGTGGAGAACTGTGCTCTTAGCTGAGGAGCTAATAGCAAGCGTGTGGCAGGATTCTCAGCTGCAACTTCCTGCCACCTCCAGTGGGAGTAACCTCCACTGAATTTATTCTCAGTTCTTCCTCCTGATGTCTAATGGTGATCGAGAGCAGACAAAGCAGCATTCAGTGAGAGGTGGAAGCCCATGGGACTGCATTAGGAATGAGAGGTCTCTCTAGGACCTCTGATTTCTATGTTGGATTTAGCCATTTTGCCATTTTGGACATGACGCTGCATCCCTTTAGTTAATGGTTGTAACAATGCAGTTCCCCAGTGTGAGAACTGTTAAGTTCAATGGGAATAATAGCAAGTATACTCATTAGGGCTGTTAGCACATCAAAATGATGTGGAAGATGGGGGTTCGACAAAATGACACATACTCTGTTCTTTGCAAGGGCCAGGTACTTGAGTATTTGCAAATTAAGCTGTCTTATTCCTCTTTTTTTCAGTGAAATAAATGAACCACTAGTTACAACCCTAAATCATAGATTGTGCAGAATTTACTAATCTTCTTCGAAGTTAACTACTAATCTTAGAAGTTAACAGGTTGTCAGCGTTTAGACTTAACCACTTAGCAATGGCTATTTACATACTTGGTCCTTTACAATTCCATAACACTTAAGAAATTTTCAGGCATATAGGAAAAAAGATTATATTCCATACAATTTATATTTTAGCTGTTAAAATTTATGCTGCAAGATTTCTGTAAAATATTCTTAAAAACTGACCATTTACTAAGGTAAAAAAACCACTTCAGCTTAGAGCCAGGGTACCGGTATTCCCAGACCTACCTCTGACCTTGAGCAAGTCACCTCTCCTCCCTGAGCCTCCACATCTCCAGAAGCAAATGCTGGAGTTCAGTTAGATCTAGGGTATAAATAAGCTTCACTCTAAATCAGTCGAAACTCAGCATTGTACTGAAAAGGATCGTGAGGCTGCATCTGAGCCTGGTGGGGGAAAGTGCAGAGATCAATTGGCAGTGTCTGAAATCAACGGAAAAGATTGAACGGCGCGGGAGCACTGCCCTGGAGATGATTGCTAAGATCTCTCCAAGGTCTAAAACCCACACAGAACGTGAGCTCTGGCATCACCTTTATGTCAGCTGCTCCAGAAATCCAGTCTAGGCACAATCCCTTAAGGAGCAAGGAATGGGGGGAGGGATGCTCATCTTAAGAAGAGACACCTGGTTGTCTCTAGCCACAAGGAGATCTGAGAGAGAAAATCCAGAAATGGTGCCCAGAGAGAGCAGGTGAGCAAGGCCTCTGTAGGGGATCAGAATATGCCACTTTGGCATAAGGATTTTTTTGAGCTGAAGACAGTTGAGAAAACGGCAAATGCCAAAAAAGCTCTCTGCCCTCCCCCCCATTTGCCTAAAAGTGGGCTCAGACTCTTAATCACCGGCGACAACTCTAGACTCTTATCAGCCCAAAGATGGCACCAAGAGGAATCTACATAACGAACCTTACTAATAACCCTTATTTCCTATTCGTTTCCCCATATACTTGCCTTCCCACAGTTTGCCACCCTTGGAAGCCTAAAACCCTTTTCCTTTGCCTTGTCTCTTCTCTACACATTTATTGTTCTTTGCTAAGATGCTGTATAAGCCCAAGTTCTAACCACCCCTCTGAGTTACTCATCACTGAGTTTCTTCCGCATGTATGCACACTGCACATGTTATAAACTCTGTTTTTCTCTTGTTAATCTTCTTTTGTCAGTTTAATCTCCAGGGCCCTAGCCAGAGAATCTAGGAAGCTAAAGGAAAAAGTTTTTTTTTGTTCCCCTACACCACCAAAAGAAGAGGCATCCCGCTCGGGAGCAAGAGCTCTGTTCCCTTCATAGGAAGCTGCATCCCACCCCTGCCCCGTACCTGGGCCCAGCTGTTTGTCCTGGCCCCTCCCCAGACTTACCGAATCAAGACCTTTGGGGGTGGGGTCCAGGAATCTGTGGTTCCACAGGCCCTCTATGTGATTCTGATCCACCCTCAAGCCCTAGCTGCACAGCTCTGATTAACTCCCAGCTTGCTGGCTCCTCCCCCTGGACCTGATTGGAAGATCCCAAGATACAGCCAAGTCCAAGCCTGTGGTCACCCATCAGCTACAAAATTAACACGGGTCAGTGCTAGCCAGCTACAAAATTAACACGGGTCAGTGCTAGCCAGGTCCTCTTGTGTTGTCAGGTTTGCTTGTACACGCTCTCCTCTCTGTCCTTCCTCATTCCTTGATTTTGCAGTTGCCTGGCTGTGCACCCAGCAAAGCAACTTCTTGGTGAGGCACGCATCTCGCAGTGACCAGAAAGCCTCCTCTTGCATTTTGCCATCCTGTGAAATGGCCACAGAACAGCATAGGGAAACTCCACAGCAGGGCCCTCAAACTTCTCCTGGGGAGCCTGATAAAAATATAGATTCCTGGGTCCCATCCCCAGAGAGTCTGATTGAGTTTATCTGGGTAAGTCTTGGGAGTCTGCATTTTAAACCAATTCCTCAGGTTCCTGGGGAGCAAGTGGCAGAGGGGACCACACTTACAGAAACCCGCCCCTCGGCGCTCCATCATACAGAAATGCCAGGAGCACCATGTCCCCATCCTCCCTGAAATGAGCTGATGGTTCTTCCTGATTTGTATCTGATGACATCCATCAAACATGTTAATGACAACCACAAATTAATGACTTTTAAGCAATTTGTGTAGGTGACTGCCCATGTAATCAATCTTAATTCGCAAACACTGCTGAGTGCCCACACAAGAGTAATAATGTGACCAACCTCACACATAAATCTCTCAGATGGAAATTAGCAGGTAGGTGTAAGACTCTGGTGGGCATTATTCAACGTCCCTAGGGGTAGCATTAGGTTAACAAGCCTGAAGCTGAAAAATCAGGTGGGCCGTCGGAAGCGCGCCTGTCCTGCCCTGTTCAGAGCCACGCTTGATTTTAAAGCCAGTGCAGGAACCTGAGGTAGAAACCCCTCTTGTCTGTGAAGCAGGTGTGCTGTGAGCCTGGAGACCCTCTGGAGGGCTGAAGTCACTTTAAAAAGGAGAGTAGTGGAGTTGGAAGAATGCCGGTCTCCACACCTCAGGCAAAGTGCTCAGACTCTGCCTCAAATGGTGGAAGTGCTTGTTATTCTGGAAGACAGAACACAAGCTTTACAGAAATCACGGGTTGTCTATCCAACACCTGCTTCTTCGGGAGGACATCCTTTCTCTCCTGCTCCGTGGTTCTGGTGACCTTGTGGGTTACACAGCCTTACCTGCTCCTTAGTGATAGGGGTGACCCAGATCTGCTTTCCCTGCTCACAGTGACTGGTCACAAGGATGGTCATGTGACCCAAACAGAACCAATCAGAGTCCTCCCATGATATTTTATATGCTTGGGATTGGAAAATACAAGGACCACGTAAGTTCAGAGCTGCCACTGGCAGGTTTCGCTGCCATGTGGAAAGAGCTGGTGTGAGAATGAGCAACACAGAGGAAGTAGAGCTGGAGATAGAGACAAAGTCCCAAGGCTGTCATTTGAAATCCCAGATCCATCCCTGAATTCTACGAACCAATATAGTAATTTTGTGTTTGTTTGTTTTTAATTGTAGTGAAAAACACATAACAAAATTTACCATCTTGGTCATCTTTAAGTGTACAGTTCACTGGTATTAAGTACATTCACATTATTGTGCAACCTACACCATCATCATCTCCAGAACTGAAACTCTGTACTCATAAAACAATAATTTCCCATTCCCCCTCCCCTCGGGCCCGGTCAACCACTATTCAACTTTCTGCCTCTATGATTTTGACTACTCTAGGTACCTCATGTAAGTGGAATCATACAGTATTTGCCTTTTTGTGACTGGCTTATATCACTTAGCATCATGTTCTCAGGGTTGTAGCTTGTAGCATGTGTCAGAATTTCCTTCCTTTTTAAGGTTAAATAATATTCCAGTGTGTGTATATACCACATTTTGTTTATCTATTCATCCATTGATGGACACACGAGTTGCTTCACCTTTTGGCTATTGTGAATAATGCTGCTATGAACATGGGTGTACTAATATTTCTTTTAGACCCTGATTTCAATTCTTTTGGGTATATATCCAGAAGTGGAATTACTGGACCATATGATATTTCTATTTTTAATTTTTTGAGGAATCACCATACTGTTTTCCATAGTGGCTGTACCATTTTACAGTCCCACTAACAGTGCACGAGGGTTCCAATTTCTCCACATCCTCACCAATATTTGTTATTTTTTCTTTTTTTGATAGCAGCTATCCTAATGAGTGTTAGGTGGTATCTCATTATGGTTTTGATTTTAATTTCCCTAATGATTAATGATGTTGAACATCTTGTCATGCGCTTATTGGCCATTTGTATATCTTCTTCGGGAAAAGATCTGTTCAAGTCCTTCGCCCATTTTTTAATTGGGTTGTTTGATTTTTTGTTTTTATTGAGTTGTAGGAATTGTTTATATGTCCTGGATATTAAGCCCTTTTAAGATATATGATTTGCAAATATTTTTCTCCCATTCTATGGGGTACCTTTCACTCTGTTGATTGTGTCCTTTGATGCAAAGAAGTTTTTAACTTTGAAGTAGTCCAATTTATCCATTTTTTCTTTTTTTGCCTTTGCTGGTGTCATATCCAATAAATCATTACTGTAGGATCCCAAAAAGGAGACCCCAACTCCAGTCTCGGGAAGGCGCGGACCCACAGACACAGAAGACCGAGCTTGATGCAAACGCAAGAGGTAAGAGGTTTATTAAGCGGAGCTCCGGGTCTTAAGCGGAGCTCCGGGTCGACACCTATCTCTCGCAGGAGACAGAGGAGTCGACCCCGAACCTTAAAGGGCAAGCTCTTTTATAGGATTCGGAAGCATAAAGCGGGAAAAGGTTGGCGCGATCTTACATGATTGGCTAATTTAAACAGTTACATTTTATGCGGCTGAATTGCTATGGCGCCAAGCGATTATCAGGTTACACACTGCTTCCCATCTGGACCCTCCACCCCGACCCTCCCAAACTTATCCCTCTGGAGCACTCTCTTGTTCTCAATTCTTCCCGAAACAGTTTAGGTGGGTCTTTCATGAATAGAGTCAGTCAGGATTGATAAACGCTCCTCCTATACCAGGAATCCTTAGGGTGTGAAGGTGCCTGTCTCTAAGGTAGTAACTTTTAAATTTTAATATAATTTACTTCCTTCATTTCCCACTTCTTCTTTGTCTCTAGTTCTAATCTTAGAACTTAGTTTTGATGTCTACTATCAGTGGCTCATTAGTGTGGGAGAGCTTGGTAATGGCGTTGGAGCATCATAGCATGCACTGCATTGACCCTTTTCTTATGAAAGCAGTAATTCTATTGAAAACACACGGTCCGAAAACTAAGAGTAGACAAAGAATCAGCAAGGGTCCTGCTAGGGAGGATAGTAAGGTTGTCATCCAGGGGGACTTAGTGAACCAGGATTCAAACCAGCTTTGTTGCGCCTCCCTGCTTTGCTGCCTCATGTCTAATCTTTTCTTTAATCTTTGCATTGAATCTTGGATTACCCCTGTGTGATCTGCATAGAAACAGCAGTCTTCTTTAAGGGTCAGCAAAGTCTTCCTCTCTCTTAAAAACAGCAGGTCTAATCCTCTTTATTCTGGAGCACTATTTCAGACAGGGAGGTGAGGGACTCTTCTAATTTAGAGATGGACTGTTCTCTAAGGTCCTGAGGTCTTTATCTATAGCATTGCTCAAGGCAGTTAATCCCCTTTCTCCCTGTGACTAAGGCCGAAAAGCCAGTCCTTACGCCCATGCAATTCTCAGTCCCAGGAGTACAGCCAGGGTGAGGGATATTGGTTCTCTTTTCTATAATCTGGATCTCTGGTCAAATTCATCCTCAAACTATTGGCAGTATGATAATAAATTCTTGTGACGTGAACTGAATACGCCAGTTGAGATGCAGGGGGTCAGGCCTGTGGAGCAAGCCCACCACCTATTGGGCCCTGGTATCAAAAATAACCAGGAGTGGTCGGAAGGCTGACTTCAGTCTTATTATATAGAGCCTGGTAGCCCGGGAATTTTTCTCTAAGCCTAGTCCTGAAACCGGTCCCGATACATCCGTTAGGGTTATCCGCTCTTCTTTGCCCCAAAGACAAGTTGTGTGGTCCGTGGTGTTATTATAGACCCCATGGTGGCAATTCTTTTATAATAAGGGGCTGACCGCTAGGCATAGCCAGCATGCTTCAGTCATTCAGGGTTGGAGCCATTTAAGGCGAGTAAGCTCCCGTACTAAGTTAAACAGTCTGTGCCATCTTTGCCCAGTAGGTACTGCGGGAGGTCAAATGTCCTTCAGAGAAAACAATCAAGGTAAAGAGATATATTTCAGGGTGGCCAAATCTTGATCTCTCACAGTCCCGCTTTGAAACTAAAAGTTTCATAGTCCTTTGAAACTTAAAGAAGTTTCATAGTCCAGAAGCTGAGTTGGTAGATTGTTTCATCTCATTGAACACATTTTCTTTTCTCAAGGTTACGCCTATATTATGGTATCAAGTCCATCAGCTTCAGTTTGTAAGGCTTCAGGAAAGGGCAGGTTCAGTTCTCAGTGATTCCAAATGAAAATGATGGAAAAATCAAAAACGTTAGTTTGGAGATCTGTAGCCAGATATTTCAGGAGACTGGAAGAAATCAGGATCCAGTCTAGTCAACAGATATAAAAATAAAAACCTCAAAAGACAATTAACAAAACTAGGATCTAATATCTGCAGATGTATACTATAGTTTTTACTGAAATATAATTTTTTCTAAAATCACCCTCATTTTTATTAAGATAGAGTTACCCAATTATTAACATAAGTACAGCAAGAATAGCAATTGATCACATAGGCTCTTTTAAATCTGCTTTGCTGGAACTTTTATAAGGAATCTCACATTGAACTTTAAAGGCCTCTGAGGCCAGAAAGCTAAGCCAAGGATTTTGTCATCAGACTTTTGCCTGCAATACCTATAAATTTGGGTGAATTCACTCTATTCGAGGTTTCCCAAAATATTTCAAGGTTCCTTGTACCTGCCAGATAAGTGACATTCTTTACTTATCCTGGTAAGTGCTGCTTGGACCACAAGGTACCAGGCCAATATTTCCATGTGGCTTTATTCCATAAAGTCCAATCTTCATTCTCAAAGCTGTATGGTTATATCGCAAATATGATGTTCCAGTCATAACCTTGGTAATATAACCAGTTTTTCCAATTGTGTGTCCTGTTACAAGGAGAACAGATTCTTATTGAACTTATGCAAATAACTATATTGCCATGAAAACAATAATACTCATTAAGAGTTTCCAAATCGAGGATCAGATAGAGAGAAAAAGATAAATATTTCCAATTCCTTACTTACAAAGTATTATTTACCAAATTGTTATAAGTCATAGCTAGCTCAGAGAAAAGAGAAAAAGTTTTTCTTAAATCTGAAAAAACAAAACATTAAAAATTCAGCAATACTTTAAATGAAAATCATAAAAAGTATAATCGTTCATTCCAGTCCTGTGTAATCCATTTTTTGATCCCAATCTTTTGTTAGCAGCTTCATGAAGTTATCAGTCTTTCCAACAGATTTCTGTAATTTTTATCAAGTTCAGTTTTATGATCAGAAAGTTTATCAGAAGTCTGTACTTCAGTGTAAATGTCAGAGTCTTTTCTATGAATTTTTCTGAAGTTGAAACATTTTGCAAAAGCATTAGAGCAAAGAAATAAGTCTGTACCTCAAAATGGCAATTGACAGAGAAATTTGGTTAATTTTGTGACATACAACACTTTAAAATAATAATAACCAGAATTATGACTGATAACCAGGACAGATCAGCATTTCAGTAATGTTGTACAATTTTAAAACATCTATATCAATAACATTTATCCACATAATAGCACCTAAGCAGACTTATCATCACTTGTCTGACAATCCTTTTCATGTAATTTAACATACTGAATCAGCCTAATAAGTTTAGTATCTTTCCCTTATAGGAAGAGAGCAAATTTCTTTGAGAAGTTCCAGGGCCCTTTGAAAATTCTAAAGAAAAAGTAAAAAAGACTTTAAGATATGAATTTTGGGGGAGCTTGTCAAAAATATAAACAGTCAAAGCAAACATAGCATTAACAGTCCAAAAAGCCTTAATAGAGAGACCTCAGTCTTTTGAACACAGGAAATTATTTTAACAAAACATAGATTTTTTGTCTTTTAGGTAGACTTACTCAAAGGTAAAGAAAAAACTTTTGTAACCTCTTTATCAAGTTTGAAAATTATCCTTTTAAAGAAATAAGACCAAATTATAATTTTGTACTAGCTTACTTTTGATATTAAACGTCTTTTCCTTAATTAAATTTATTTTAATCTTCACCAACTTGACTATGTAAAAACTCTTTTTTCAGAATTCCTCTTTCACAAACTCATAACTTTCTTTTTACATTCAGAATTTGTCCCATGTCTTTCTTTTCCCTTCTAGTACTTGAGGACAAATTTATCTTTCTTAATCGACCAAACAAAACATTTCCATTTTTTGTTTCTTCTTTATACATCTTACTTTTCTTGTACACAGACATTTTTTTTTAATTTTTTAGTAGCTTTAATCACATATATTAATTAGAAATTTTAACCCTTATAGACTTTGACTTCTAAGTAAAAACTAAGTAAGCAGTTATAAACTTTTTTACATTAGCATTTTGTGGATTGGAAAATTTATGAACACTTCATAACTTCTAGAAATATGTTATTTTATAGCACAATCTTTTAATAAAACACATGTTTACCAATAGACCTAAAAACACCTTTTAGTTCTCCTGCAATGAAAAGCCAAAGTAGACAAACGTACATTCAGCAATCAATGTCCAACATCTTATCTTATTTGGAAATGATGATACTCAGAGAATTTCCATCATAAAATTTAGCAAAACTCTAAAGTTTTAAGTTACCAGAAAGAGTTTGGAAGCTGTAACCACCATAACACATAATTATTGTGTAAAGTTCATCCAACGTTTATCTTTTTTACAACTATTTAGTTACTTATTTCCAATAATTATTTAGATTGCCTACAAGACTTTATAAGACTTCAGATAAAATTAGCCATCATTTAAATTATTATTTTTGTTAACCAGTTCTGTAATAGAAATAACATCAGTTTTTTTCTACAAAATTTCATGCAGTTTTTATCACTTCTTATACCTTTAAACACAGTCATCACTAAGATTTTTATCAATAGGTCTTGGTCTTATAATCTTGGACCAGGGGAGCATTCCCAGTCAGACATTTTAAAACATATTCAGGCAAGGTTGATGCAACCTCTCTATACAAAATCAGCTCAAACATTCCAACCTTTATGATCTCATCAACACTTACACTTTTACATGTCCTCACCTCAACTGCAACCTGAGTCAAGGCCTCAAGACTAGTCAAATTTTTCCCTTCCTTTTTCTAGCCTTAATTTTTAGGTACCAATTAAGCAATTATGTGAGAGCTCTCAAAACATCTTTTTTTCCCCCAATTTAGAAGTTTTTCCAATTTAAAGGATCCGTCGTCTGGCCATTGTGAGTAGGATCTTCACTTGTATATTTATTCTAATAGTGACTCAACCAATAAGCCTTTTTAAGGAAAGACCGGAGGTAACTTTCTACGCTTAGAATAAATCTTTCCATGGACGCAAGAGGCGTCCCTGGTGAGGGCGCAGATGATGTAGCCCCATGATCCACAAAATTCACTCCTAAAGATATTCAGACTCCCTGAGAGCTTGGCCCAGTTCAGACAGAGACAGTTCGGAACCCCAGTGTACTCGACTGGCCACCAAGGTGCACCCCGGTAAATGCACCTTCCGTATGGTGGAGACCAAGGAGAATATTTTCACTGGTCATAAAGCCAAGTTTTCTCAGGACACAGAACAAGACAGAAGGAAAAACCTCATCCGGTTTTTTTTTTTTTTTTCTTATGTGCACAATGACAGCTTTAGCCACGCCTTAGGTCTCTTGGAGCCAGAATAATACCTGGGGGGGAGGTGCCGCAGGGTTGGGGACTGTGTGCTTTTACAGAGTACCTCGTTGCACGGACATTTTCTTGCAGTTGGCGGGGGACCTGTGTCACCTACCGTTCCCGTGACCCAACTTATCCTGTCACGGAGTCTTCTGAAAGTGGCGAGCGCTAATGGCTCTTAACTGCTCGAAACCCGCGCCACTTAAATTTGCGGCCTTTTTGGCTTCCAAGATGCCCTCGGCAATGACCTTCACTTCATGCATAATAACCCACGGCAAAGTTTGTAGACGCTGTCTGGTGAGACCCGCAAACTCACCAGTCTGTGGGCCCGGACAGCAGGCTAATAGGGCCTATGCCTCAAGGCCCTACCCTATGGTATTTCTTTTTTATGACAAAAGACACAGACAAAAGAGAAAACAGAGACTACCTTTGGGAGGAAAAGGGATCAAGATCAAAAACCAAGAGTACTCTACCAAATTTAAACCAAGAGTCACTAAAAGCCCAAGAAACTAGTTTCCCAAATATTTTCTCCTGCCAATCTAAATTTAGAAAGAAAAGAATTCTCACCATTTCCTTCCGCCGACTCCGCAGATAGAGATTCCGGGAGGCTGGCGTGGTAAGAAATCTTACCTTTTGCCGGCTTTTATTGTCAGGCGTTCAGATCTCATCATCTGCAGTAGTCCAGGGAGAAGGCAGGTCCTCCAGCTGTAGGATCTCATCCCGTCAAATGAGGTCCACGTGACGAACAAAAACAGAACAACGAACATCAAAGACACACCAGAACATAAACAATCTCGCCCGGTTGGCGTCTCTACAAGCCAACCTAAGGCGTTTCAGATGGGAGGGGTTTTAGGCGTCCTCCCTGGGAAAAAGAGTGCCGTTCTTTCCACCTGAAGGGGTGGTCAGGCTTTCCTGACTCTTGTCCCTTGGGGCAAATCCCCCAGGGTTGCAGCCTGCAGTTCCCAGCACGTCTGCCACTGCAGCCGCCGCCCTCAGCGGCGCTGAGGCCCGAGCGGCGGCTGCCCAGATGAGAGACCAAAATAATGCTTCGCACGACACACCACACACCCAGTCACTCAGGCTTACCTCCAAGGGGTCTCGAGTCTGGGGTGACCGCAGATCCCGGACGAGCCCCCAAATGTAGGATCCCAAAAGGAGACCCCAACTCCAGTCTCGGGAAGGCGGACCCACAGACACAGAAGACCGAGCTTGATGCAAACGCAAGAAGGTAAGAGGTTTATTGCGGAGCTCCGGGTCTTAAGCGGAGCTCGGTCGACACCTATCTCTCGCAGGAGACAGAGGAGTCGACCCAGAACCTTAAAGGGCAAGCTCTTTATAGGATTGGAAGCATAAAGCGGAAAAGGTTGGCGCGATCTACATGATTGGCTAATTTAAACAGTTACATTTTATGGCGCTAATTGCTAAGGCGGCCGGGCGATTATCAGGTTACACACACGCGTTCCCATCTGGACCCCCTCCACCCCGACCCTCCCAAACTTATCCCTCTGGAGCACTCTCTTGTTCTCAATTCTTCCCCGAACAGTTTAGGGTGGGTCTTTCATGAATAGAGTCAGTCAGGATTGATAAACGTTCCCTCCTATACCAGGAATCCTTAGGGTGTGAAGGTGCCTGTCTCTAAGGTAGTAACTTTTAAATTTTTAATATAATTTACTTCCTTCATTACCAGATCCAATGTTATAAAGCTTGTCCCCTGTGTTTTCTTCTAAAAGTGTCATAGTTTTAGTCCTTACGTTTAGGCCTTTGACCCATTTTGAGTTAATTTTTGTATATGGTGTAAGCTAAGTGTCAAACTTCATTCTTTTGCATGTGGATATCCAGTTTTCCCAGTACCATCTGTTGAAAAGACTCCTTTCCCCCATTGAATGGTCTTGGCAGCCTTGTTGAAAACCATTTGACCATGTATGTGAGGGTTTATTTTTGGCTCTCTATTCTATTGCATTGGTCTGTATGTCTGTCTTTGTGCCAGTACCACACTGTGTTGATTACTGTAGCTTGTAATAAATCAGCTTTGTAAAAAAAATATCAATCAATGTATTTTTTTTTAATCATGACGTGTGAGATCTCCAACTTTGTTCCTTTTCAAGATTGTTTTGGCAATTCAAATTCCCTTGAGATTCCATATGAAATTTAGGCTAGATTTTTCTATTTCTGAAAACAACAACAACAACAAGAACACCAATGAGATTTTAATAGAGATTGCATTGAATCTGTAGATCACTTGGGATAGTATTGACTTCTTAACAATCCATGAACACGGGTTGTCCTTCCATTTATTTGTATCTTCTTTAATTTCTTTCAACAAAGTTTTATAGTTTTCAGTGTATGTCTTTCACCTCCTTGGTTAAGTTTATTCCTAAGTATTTTATTCTTTTTTTTTTTTTAATTTTTATTGCAGGATGGTATTTTTTTTTATTTGATGGAAAAGATTCGCCCTGAGCTAACATCTGTTGCAAATCGTCTTCTCTCTTTTTTGTCCCCCTTACCCAAAGCCCCAGTACATAGGTGTATATTCTAGTTGTAAGTCCTTCTAGTTCTTCTGTGTGAGCTGCCACCACAGCATGGCTCCTGACAGACGAATGGGGTGGTTCCACACCTGGGAACCAAACCCCGGGCCGCCAAAGCAGAACGTGCCAGACTTTTAACCACCAGGCCATCAGGGCTGGCTCTTTTATACTTTTTGATGCTATTGTAAATGGAATTGTTTTCTTAATTTCCTTCTAGGGTTGTTCATTGGTAATGTATAGAAATGCAACAGATTTTTGTGTGTTGATTTTTTATCCTGTAACTTGGCTCACCTTGTTTATTAGTTCTAACGGGTGTGTGTGTAGTCTTTAGGGTTTTCTACGTATAAGCTGATGTTGTCTGCAAACAGACATGATTTTACCTCTTCCTTTCCAATCCGGATGCCTTCTATTTATTTATTTATTTATTTAGCCTAATTTTTCTGGCTAGGACTTCTAGTACTATGTTGAACAGAAGTGGCAAAAGCAGGCATCCTTATCTTGTTCCTGATCTTAGAGGAAAGGCTTTCAATCTTTCACCATTGTGTGTGATGTCTGCTGTGAGCCTTTCATACGACCTTTATTATGTTGAGTTGATTTACTTCTATTCTTAGGTAATGCATTCATTTTTAACTTGGTAAGTTTTAGTTGGGTCCCTGTTACCTGCAAACAAAGGATTCCTAACTAAAACAAGCATATTGTAACGTGTGAAAATCCTTGCTGCTGGCAAAGGTGAGCAGCTGTAGTCTACCTTGCATAGCTCAAACCCATCACGAAGTTATAGAGCCAGCCCCACCCAACACGTGGTAGTGTGATTGCTGGGTTGCAGAAATGGATCTGTGTAGTCTGGTGTGGTTTGGCTACTTTCCAGATAGACAGGCCACTTACATGGATCATGGAATTTGCACATCTGTGTGTTAATGCACATTTAACCTCAAAGGAGGTAGAAAATAGACCAAGAAACTTCATCACAAAAGGCTGAGCACATAAGTCCCAGAAAGGGAGAGGAAATTTGACTAGTATCCAGCAACGAGAGGTTGCAGGCATCATCGTTTGTAACTGGAAGGGCATGTGTAGTGTGACCAGGTGTGACTCGGCCTCTCCAAGCTCTAGAGGCAGAGATGACTCCAAGTCGCTTCTGCAGACCAGAGCACATCCTGCCTCACTGGCTCCAAGCAGGGCTCATAGAACACTTGAGGGAGGGTCATGTCATTTTTAGATAATTAGTTTGTCTTATGGCAAATGATGGAGTTAAGCTGGGGTGTGATTAAACTGGGTTTGGGACATTGTTTTTCTTGCCCCATTTGTCAGCACTTGGAGTTTGTGGGCAGCATGCTTGCTGCTGATGACAAGGAGAGAGAAGATCTGAGACCAGCTGGCCTCACGCTGAATAGCGGTTGTTTAACAAACTCAGGTTCCAGGTACTGAGGTTTTCAAGGCCCATTGGTCTCCACGGTCTTCAAAGATACAAAATAAAATCTGTGACAAAAATACTGATGGGCATCTTTTATGCACAGAGTGCTTGCCACATTTGTCATCCCTCCTGCTCTCCCCTCTGTGGTCCCATTTGACTTCTGGACCACTTGTTCCCTTTCATCCTGCAGCGATGACACTGCCTCCAAGCAGCCTTACCCTCCTCTGTGAATGAATCACTCCCCCAGCATCGCTTGTACCTCCATTCAGCACTGACATTATATTTCCTTGCACTATAATCAGCTGTCTAATGACATCTCTCCCGATTGGTCCACAACTCCTAGAGAGCAGGGACCTCCTGTTAGTTACCTTTGTATCTACTCCACCCTCTTCCCCTCCAGCCTAGTATAATGCTTACATATAGTAGGTACATAGTACATGCATGTCACATTGAAATAAAGTGAATCTCATAGTAAATGAATATGGGAATTACACACAAACTGCAGGATTTGGGCTTTTAGGTGCTAAGGAGGCTCAAACTAGGCAGCCCCGAGCAGGTAGAGAAAGGAGCTTCCAAAGAAAAGACCTTGCAGTCCACACACAATAGAAATAAAATGAGCACGTGCTCTCCACATCAAGGTGCTGAGGGCTCAGCAGAACTCTCGTGTCTGCAGAGAGCCACTTGCAGATGGAGAGGAGTGGGTTTCCCGCTCACTACTTCTCACCCGCATCCATCTCCAAGGAGAGAGTGGGAGGCTGACTTCTAGATAATTACATGAACTCAGATCATTTAACTGGCTCTGTGAAATTGGATTCAAAGGGGAAAAAGTTTAAAGGGAATCATTAAGAATTGATATCCCAGGAAAATTACTCTAAAATAATACATTTCGATCTAGTCGGAGAGAGATTAGCTGGATGGTGAAGCCACAAGAGCTTTACTGACTGATGAATGGAAATCATTCTGAAACTCCGCTGGGCATCAGTATCTCCTTGGGAACTTGTGCAACGCAGGAGTTCTGATTCAGCTGTGTGGGCGGGCCCAGGAATCTGCATTTTAACAAACACCCAGTGGTTCTGGTGATTCTGATGCAGGTGGCTTTCAGAAGCACAGCTGCAAGGTGACACTCTCTGGAACCCACATGGGGGCACAGCTCTGTGGCAGGGTCATTGCTGTGCTCAGCAGTCCAAACTAAGCAGGTGACGTGGGCAGAGGAGTCTCTCACCTTCTGGCTGAAATATGAACACTTGATCAGGCAGCCATGTGACCATCAGGCTGTCCTTCTCATTCAGACGTAGGGAGGGTGGAGTATCGGGCCTCCTCCGAGAGGAAACCCTGTAATCTGTGCCGGGATGCCTCCCACACAGGCTTCACCTGCGTCATACTCAATTCCAAAAAACACAGTGATGGGCAAATGGGAGGCAAAATCAGAGAGGCAAATGCAGCATGAAGGTTTTTTTTTTAATTAACACTGTTTTATATTTCAGGGGAATTAATTAAACATAAACTGTTTCCCTCTAGTAAGATTTCAGACATGCTCAAGAGAGTAACTTACTATTGGAATTCATCAGACATGCAATAGAAGCACAGGAGGAGAGGACAAGAAGGAGGCGGTTTCAGGGCTTGGGAGGAGCTTTCTTGTGATGATTAGTTTTTCTGGGGTGGATACGGTTAGACTTTGATTTACAGTTTCTAATCTCCTCATTTCACTGCATTGAATGGCAAGCCCTTAGCATCGAGTGAACATCAAAGAAATGACTCAGCAACAGAGAGGAGAGATCACTTAATCCAAGAACAAAAAACATACGCACATCCTCAGGTTAACATTAAGAGATTTGCTAGGGCCGGCC
Organism: Ceratotherium simum simum; assembly: GCF_057802395.1. Classification (NCBI taxonomy): domain Eukaryota; kingdom Metazoa; phylum Chordata; class Mammalia; order Perissodactyla; family Rhinocerotidae; genus Ceratotherium; species Ceratotherium simum. The sequence continues at coordinate 78,424,627 of NC_141905.1, read as the reverse complement.
CCGTGGCTTAGCGGTTAAGTGAGGGCGCTCCACTGCTGGCGGCCCGGGTTCGGATCCCGGGCGCGCACCGACACACCGCTTCTCCGGCCATGCTGAGGCCGCGTCCCACATACAGCAACTAGAAGGATGTGCAGCTATGACATACAACTGTCTACTGGGGCTTTGGGGGGAAAATAAATAAATAAATAAAATCTTTAAAAAAAAAAAAAAAGAGATTTGCTAAAATATATGGGGAGAAGATGCTGTTGCCAAGTTAAAAAAAGTTGGAAAGCCTGTAGGAGATGAGATGTTCAGGTTTAAGTTGTTCTGCAGACCCCCAAGACCAGGGAGGCCGTAACCACAGTAAAGGGTCTCCCTAAATAGACTGAATGAAAATAAAGATTGCAGGGGAGGTTGTAGGAGCAGTTCAGTGCTTGGGCTTTGAACTCACACAGATCTGGGTTTGAATCCACCTTTTTTTTTGAATCCTCTTTTTAGCTGTGTGGCCGTAGGCAAGGTACGCCACTTTTCTAAAGCTCAATGTCTTCATCTGTAAAATGGGTATAATGATATGAAGAGTAAATGTGCAACACAGCCCTGCTGAGGAATGTTTGTTGATTTTTCTTCGCTGATTTTTTTTAATGCTCTTCTTTGAGGGTTGGTGGATGCGAGGACCTCTTGCTGCAGAAGTCAAGCCCCAAAGGCTACTCACTTGCCCCCGCCATCCCTGAGGCAGCAGACGGGTGACTGGAGCTCACCCACCCACTCGCCCCGGCCCAGACTTGTGATTCAGGAGTGAGGGAAGTGGAAAAGGGGCAGGCAGCATAGAGTCTATTCTGTTGGTGACTGTGGCTGCATCCCAGGTCCAAGGGCAACAGCTTGTGTCCTGAGCTCCAGGGCAAGTGGGCATCGGGGGACTCTAACCAGGCCAGAACAGGGGGTGACCATTAACTCCCCTGGTTCCAGGCCACACCCTGAGTGTAGGTCTCCAGCCTTCCCATTTTACTTCCTGACCTCCTTCCCATACACTCCTTTTCTGCTGAAATTAACCAGAGTTGGTTTCTGTTTAGTCGAGAACCCTGTCTGGCACAATGCTCAGAACTGGGATCACTGGGACTTTAAGAAATTAACAAACAATATTTCTTTTCTCCTCCTCTGGAGTTAGGAACTAATTGAGAAATAAGACCAGATAACAGACAGGCAGGGGTCAAATGTCAGCTCTTCTCCACTGTCTTACTGCGACGGCGGGCTGGATGCATGGCTTTCCCGTGCCTACAACGAGGCTCCTAATCCTTTACTCTAGAAATAACACTCGCTGCCCAGGCACATGCAGAGCTGAGCGATTGCTTGTTTTCTCCACAGTGGAGGCCCCTCACCGCTCAGGAGAGAGTGTGGTGGACAGAACATATCCTCCCTGCAAGCAGGCTGATTCCAAGAGATGCCTGCTCTTTCTCCCAACTCACCATCCAGATGAGCCCCCCCACCCCTCTGGGGAGAAGTAGGGGGAGGCTGTCCACGACTTCCTGACCACTGCTCCAGGCTGGCTGAAGATCCTCACCTGAAAGCCTGCGGCAAGGTGAACGGCAGACCGTCGCTGACAATTAGCACATTTATTTAAAATATCATCTGGTTTTTAGTCAGATCACATCTGGCAAGATTTTTCTTCCTGTTGGTAGTGGTAGCAAATTTAAAACTATCACCGTGATATTGTCATGTAATAAGAAATATATATTTTGGTCTTCATCTCCAGTTCCTAGCACAAAGCTCGTAAAACCTTTGGAATTTACTGAGTGACAGGGGCTATAGGAATGTGTTTTGATAACTTCGGGAAGGGGTCTAGTTGCCAGAGCAACCAACCATGTGATTAAGAGTTTGGAACTTTCAGCCTCACCCCCTGACCTCCAGGGAGGGGAGAGGGACTGGAGATTGAGTTAATAACCAATGGTCAATGATTTCGTCAATCATGCCCGCGTAATGGAATCTCCATAAAAACCCTAAATGAAAGGGGTTTGGAGAGCTTCCAGGTTGGTAAATGCATCCATGTGCTGAGAGGGTGGGGCACCCCAAACTCCTTAAAGACAGAAGCTCCTTGGGATCCTCCTGGACATGGTCCTGTCAGGGGAAGAGAGAGAATCTCCCTCTGCCCTTTTCCTTAAGGTTCTTATGGCTGGCCAAATAATCAACAAGACAGGTTAGCAGGAGAAAATAATACCAAGTTTAATAACATGTATACATGGGAGAAAGCAGGGACACTGCGTTTCTCAACACAATAGCAGAAATTCTCGTCTTAAATACTATGTTCAGCCAATGACAAAGGAGGATGTTGGGGGTGGGGGGAGTCAGTTATAGGAGATTACCACTAAAGCACAGTAAACAAGAGTAAGGTTATTATGCAGATTTAAGGCCTCACCTTCCACATTGATAAGCCTCTAGAAATGAGGCCATCCCCACCTCTTCCCAAAACAGAGAGGGAGATATCTTTACAAATGGAGATTTCCCTTATAAATGTAAATGTTTGTCTGGCAACTCCTTGCAGGGCCATCCAGAGAATGTGGCCAGAGAGACAGAACTTCCGATAAGATGGGCTTTTGGTGCCTTTCCTATTGTAACATTTATCCTACGTTATCTTTACAGCCATCATGATAGAAGATCTGTTCCAGGAAGGAGCCACCATGTCAAATTCTTTAGGCAGTTAGTGGGGGAGGTCAAATGTCCCTCAGAGAAAACAATCAAGGTAAAGAGAGAGATTTCAGGGTGACCAAATCTTGATCTCCCACAGCCGTCTGTACCTCTTCATCTGACTGTTCATTTGTGTCCTTTGTAATGTCCTTTATAATAAACCAGTAATAGTAAATAAAGTATTTCCCTGGGTTCCGTGAGTGGTTATAGCAAATTATTGAACCTGAGGAGGGGGTAATGGGAACTCCCGATTTGTAGCCAAGTCAGACAGAAATATGGGTAACCTGGGGACCTACTATTTGCAGTTGGCATCTGAAGCGAGGGACAGTCTTGTGGGACTGAGCCCTTAACCTGTGGGCTCTGCACTAACGTCGGGCAGTTAATGTCAGAATTGAATCAAACTGAGGGACACCCAGTTGGTGTTCCCAGAGAACTGGAGAATTGCTTGGTATGGAAAACCCACACATTTGGTGTCAGAGTGTTGTGAGTAGAGAAACGGTTTTCATTTAATGCCTCGTACCAAAGAATTCAAAAGCCCCTAGCAGAAGTCAAAACCCCTGGCTTTCTACCTATTTTCTCTTGAAAGCAAACTAACCACATCATATTTCTCTTAAATATTATGCACAGAAAGTCTAAGAGCTGCCTAAACCACATTACCATAGAAATGTCTGTTCTGCATTTCTATATCAGAAAGTAAACCTCAAAGAAAAAAATCCCAAATTTGGATCTCTAAAGAAAAAGTACAATATGGAATTTCATTGGGTTATCTCAGCTACTTTCCTCCCTAATAAAACCCTTCTTCAGAATTCCACCCATATTTTAATATTTGGGTTTAAATTAGCTTAAAATAATTTAAATATGAGTCAAGTGAGGGCACTGAAAATTCAGATTCAAACCAGGAAATGCACAGTATATGGTACTATCTGGTATATGGAAGCCAATCTGAGACTGTATCAACCAGGGGTCTCCAGGGAAACAGACCAGTAGGATAGATATAAATATACATACACGTATGTGTACAGAATATATACAGAGATTTATTTTAAAGAATTGGCTCCTGTGATTGTGAGGCCTGGCAGGCCTGAAATTTATAGGGCCAGCAGGCTGGTTACTCAGGCAGGAGCTGATGCTGCAGTCTTGAGGCAGAATTTTTTCTCTGGGAAAGCTTAGTTTTTGCTCTTAAGACCTTCAACTGATTGGATGAGGCCCACTCACGTTATTAAGGTAATCTCCTTTACTTAAAGTCAACATATTGAGGCCAACCCCATGGAGTAGTGGTTAAGTTCGGCACACTCTTCTTTGGTGACCCAGGTTTGCGGGTTTGGATCCTGGGTGTGGACCTACACCATTTGTCAAGCCATGCTGTTGTGGCAACCCACATACAAAAAATAGAGGGAGATGGGCACAAATGTTAGCCCAGGGCCACTCTTCCTCACCAAAAAAATTTTAAAAAATAAAGTCAACACGTCTACAAAATACTTTCATAGCAACATTTAGTGTTTGATTAAATAACTGGGTACTATGGCCGAGGCAAGTTGACACATAAAATTAACCATCATTACAGGCTTAGCAGAATCCAGCAATTCATTTCAAAATTTCAGCCCCCCCACCCATGCCATAATCCAGCCAAATGAATTATTATTTGGCAAGCTACATGGATTATAATAATTAATCTGATGGGCCGGCCCTGTGGCTTAGCGGTTAAGCGTGCGTGCTCAGCTGCTGGCAGCCCAGGGTTCGGATCCCGGGTGCGCTCCAACGCACCGCTTCTCCGGCCACGCTGGGGCGGCATCCCACATACAGCAACTAGAAGGATGTGCAACTATGACATACAACTGTCTACTGGGGCTTTGGGGAAAAAAAAAAAAGGAGGAGGATTGGCAATAGATGTCAGCTCAGAGCTGGTCTTCCTCAGCAAAAAAAAAAAAAAAACAGGAGGATTGGCATGGATGTTAGCTCAGGGCTGATCTTCCTCACAAAAAAAAAAATTAATCTGAGTAACCACATCCTCTATTTCATTTATTTTTGCCAATATACTTGTAACTTTACACATTTGTGTGTGTGTATAGATATATACACACGTATATACACACATACACATATACATATATACGACCCACGCATCCATTTACATGTACATAAACATATATATATACATAATCTGATACAACATAACTTTCAAATGTGTTTGCTCCATACAGCATGGCAACTAAAGTTAATAATACTGTATTGCATATTTGAAAGTTGCTAAGAGTAGATCTGAAAAGTTTTCATTATAAGAAAAAAAATTCTGTAACTATATATGGTGACGGATATTAACTAGACTTATTATGGTGATCGTTTTGCAATATATACAAATATGAAATCATTATGTTGTACACTTGAAACTAATATAATGTTGTGTGTCAATTATACCTCAATTAAAAAAAAACATGTTTGTGCCAAAACCCTTTTCCTGCTCATTTCCTCCCCAAACTGGCTATATTTTAAGTGAACATTTTAAATTACTTTTCTATGGATGATGCTTTTGGGTTCATTACATCTCCCTTTTTTTTGTTATAATGATGATATTTAACTTGCATTTTCATTTCAAACCATTATGTAGTTATTGTTTAGAGCCTGGAAAACTAATCTGCTCTCTGCCTGTCCCTCAGACATCAGTGATTTTGTCATATTAAGAAGCAAAAGAGAAAAACTATGCCATTTCATATCTAAGCTGTGACTGTGGTGCAGCGGGCATTTGTTGTTCATTAACCTCTTCTTTAATTACTTTGGCAAATGTGATTCAAAAAAAAAAAAAACTAGACAAGGAAATCAATTCCTGATTCTCCACAATAAACATGTTCAGACAGCATTCGTGCAGTACGACTAAGGTTCAAAGCACAGTGAGACTTAATAACTTCTGGTATCTGGGGAGGGCTTGTTTTTAAAGCAAAAAAAAAAAAATCAGTGGAACTCCTTGCTTACCCAATCCTCATCTATTTGTGTTCTCCAGACTTGATGATGGTCATTCTTTTGTAATTGCGGTGACATTGATTAACAACATTGTATAAATTGCAGGTGTACTATGATGATCCTTCTGTTAGATGATAGCCTGGACAAGCTGTAATTCAGAGTGATTTAATCACCTTTAATAATAACACTTGCCCGTGTTTAGTGCTTCTGGAGATTCACGGCAACGTGAGACCATAAATTGGCAAATTTACAACAGGGAACGCCTGGGTATAACTCGCACCCCCGACTCTCATGAAATCAAAGAAATGTCACCAGCCTCTTCCATCGTCAATTTCCAGCGGATTATTCTCCTTCAACCTCCCACCAGCTGACGAATGACACCTTGTTTGGGTTCAGCTGATACTCAACACACTGACGTTGTCTCAGAAACAAACTTACTTCCCTGCTTTTTCCAAAACAGGTTTCTCTCCTTTGGATTGGTATTTACGTGGGTCCTTTTCATCAGCATAAAAAGTGTGCCAGTACAGACACAGTCTAAACCTATGTTTGCCTGCGATTGGCCTTGAAGGAAACCAAATAATTTGCCTGCCCCAGCTCTCAAGAGTGAACTTGGAACTCTTTTTGCTCAGTCAAGGGATGGTCCAGATAATTAGAGGTTTTTGGTTTTTTTTGAAAAATAATTTGGAGTCATTTTTATTTAATTATTTCCACTTGATCTGGAAAATAACTAAATGAGTAAATAAAATAAGTAAAATAAGTAAAATAACTAATGAAAATAAATAATTGTAACAAGGCAATATTTAGAAAGATTTACCAATTTACGCGATATTTGTCTATGGTTTTAAGGAATTAAATAACTGGAAGGTGAATTTAAAAACCGAATGACTCCAGAGACCCTTATAATGAGCATATACCATCCTAACCAGAACAATCCACTTCCCTTAATTTTTTTAAATTTGTTACGTTTATTATATGTTTAGTATCTCCATCCCAGAGAGATGTATAACCGAATCAATAGAAGCAAAATATCAAGTAACTAAGTTTTATGAGAGACTCAAGAGATAACATAATTTCCAAATATTTTTTCACAAAATTTTAACTTTCTCCGGTTGGTCAGCGCTTGGTGAAAATCTTCTCTTTATTTCCCTTTAGTAGCTGATGAGCTGTCCGCACTCCTCAGAAACCTCAGAAAGGCATAAGAAGTTTTTCATTTGTAGCTATCAACACATCAGTATGTAGACCGTCTGAGCAATGACCTACATTTTCTAGAAAGTCTCCTCTTTAATACTTGGAGACCAGGCACAGGGATCTCGTTGACAAATAATGAGCTGATTTTCAACAGTTGAATCAATAGGCATGACTAATGAGAATATCAGGTATCACAACAATTTTACCAGAAGGAGCCAAGCAAAAAACATAGCTGGTGATGGGGAAGCTCACAGAAGATGGAATGGCGGGATTGGCCTTTCTTTAGGGATACATAAGTATTCTTAAAAGTCGGGTACCATCTCCTCCTCAGAAACATGGAAGATCAAAGGGAAAGCATTGCAGTGTAAGAAAGGAGAAAAGAAGGAGAGGAGGGAGTGGGGAGAGTCTTTTGCATGCTCACTGGAGGAAATCCAATTTACTTTTTGCAATTTTGAAAATAAGATCTAGGACAACACTAAGAAAGGGGAAAACATTTTTTAATAAAAGGGTATAGAGAACAATCCCGTGCCCGCCTCAGGACAAGCCGCTGCCGCTCCAGTCTCAGACCCCCGCATCAAGCTGCAGCCTCGCTTTCTGTCCCCAGAAGCGAAGAGAACAGAAGAGAAAATGAAAAGATGAAGATTAAAAAGACACAAGTAAATGAGAGGGTTACCTCACAAGAATCAAATCAAATCTAAGGAAATCTGAAAGCTTCCAGAACGCCAATTCAAAGTTTCTGTTTAAAATAACAGGGGATTAGGACTAAATGCAGATTTCCAGTGAGCTCATCTGATATATTTTAAAGAAGTGTCAAAAGTTAATAAAACTGGCTATTTGGTAATGGTAAACAGGGAGGGCAGGGGAGAGAGTTGCTTAGCTGAATTATTTTAAAAATTTAAGTACTTTAAAAAGTCATGCCAGTTTATCTGAGATTAGAGGTCTGTCCATTCCCTTCACAACTCCCCCTACCCCCACCCCCATTATACCTGCTCTAATCCAAACGCTTGGTTGTTCCACTCCCCTAGGGTTCATGTCACCAGTGGAAAGGACTCGCCCAGATTAAGAGCCAGGCTGTGTTTATATATTATTTACCTACAAGTATGCACTGCCTAGTTCTAACTGTATATCAGAGACACCTTCCAGAAACAGTCAAAACCAGCCAAGTCAACCACCACAGGTAATAGAAGGGCTGTTATTGACCATTAACCTACATTGGAGCTCTCTGTCGGTCAAAGCAAAACAAGAAACATGATGGGAACATCATTTTCACTTGATCATTTGTCAGATTGAAAAAGGAAACATACATGTCATCCTAGATTCCTCACTGTCCCTCGTTCTTCATAACCAGTTACGCAAAGCCTGGCGATTCCATCTCCCTCTTTCCATGCCTCTTCTCCACGTCCACCACCATCACCCCAACTCAGCCTCAGCACAGCTCACCTTCACTCTTCCAGCAGCCCAGTCCCAAACCTCCTGCCTCAAGGCCTTCTGAGTCCTCTCTCTGCCTGCCTGTCTGATCACATGATTGCCCAGTGGCAATCGCCCGGGGGCTCCTCAGCATCTACACCGGGCTTCTAACATTAGGCTACACCTCCCCAACAGGTGCTAAGAGTTGTGCCCAGAGCTGCAGGAAGCTGCAGAATAGACACAGCACATCTTCCTGAAGCTATGATTTTACTCAAAGATTTGAGAAGGAAAACATTTTTTAACTGAGTATATAACATGGAGTTATTTGCAAAAGTTATATAAAATTTTAAGTTGAAACCCAAGACTTTAAAACAACATTGTACCTTGATGGGCACTTTGGACTCAGCTCTCAGAATGTGTTTATATTCTGTGCTGTGAGGCTATTTCAGAGAAAACGTTGGAAAAGTTTTGGATATGATGAAAAGTCTGAACTCTGTTCATGCCTTTTGACACACCAACCTCATTTATGGAAATTTATCCTTGGAAATCAGCAATCATAGACATGCAAAGATATATGCAAAAGGTGATTCATCACAGCATTATAGTAGGAGAAAGTTATAATAACTCAAATGACCACTATTCATTTTGGTCTGTACACACAATGGAATACCTTGTGTCATTTTACTTAAATTGACATACAAAATGTGTTTGGGATATATTGTTAAGTGAAAAGGTTAATTAGAAAATAGTATTTTATTGTTCATACATAGAAGAACAAGTATCAAGGCATAAGATTGGTCATCTTTCGCTGGAAGGTATGGTTGGTAATTTTTGGTTCCTTTTGCCTGTCCATGTTTTTTATAATGAACATGTATCGCTTTCATAATAGATAGAAATAACAGCATAGCAGTTGAGTTCACACCTTCCACTTCGGCGGCTGGGGGTTCGCCGGTTCGGATCCTGGGCGTGGACCTCCTCATCACTCAGCAAGCCGTGTTGAGGCAGCGTCCCACACAGAGCAACCAGAACGACCTACAACTAGGATATACAGATATGTACTGGGGCTTTGGGGAGAAAAAAGAAAAAGAGGAAGGTTGGCAGCAGATGTTAGCTCAGGGCTAATACTCCACCCCCCCACCCCCCCAAAATACTCAGTTAGGAATTTCTTTCTGCAGGAAGGAGGAGCAGGGAAGAAACTCCCATTTTTTTGCAGATGATACACATCATTCAGGATCTGGCCCCTGCCTGCCTCCTTCAGCTTCATTTCCTGCTGTCCTTTCCTGGTCCTTTACTTACCAATAATACTGGAATAACGGGAGCTTTTCAAGCATGACATGCTCTCCTGTACCTCTATACTCTTCAGGTGATTTTGTCTCTTCCCGATATGTCTCTCTTTAACTTTCTTACCTGACAAACAACTTTTCTGATGACCATTTGTCTTCCCATCAGGCCTTTACCTAGAGAACATTTGGGCCACACAATTCAATTGCCTGATCCCCTTTCATAATAACACTCTTCTGGGTAAATTAATGAAGACTTCTGCTTCTATAATTCAGCCTTTGTGTGTTTAGTCAGTGTGAGTTGCCCCTGACAGACACAGTCACTCCAGAAGTCCCAACGCATCAGGGGTCTTTGGTTTATACAAATGATGTCCAGTTTCTCCATCATGGTAAAAGCAGCAAATATCATCCTGTGAGCCTTGTTCAAACAGCCCACCAACTAGCCTTCATCTTTGGGGGGGGAGCCCCGACATCATTCTTTTGATCAGACTAGAGCCCCAATATCATCATGGAAAATCTCAAGAACTCAATTATTTGACAAGCAAGGGAGCTTCACTTCAGTTGTGCCAGTAACAGAGTTCATAAAACTTCAGATCAGTAATAGAATGGCAATGCCCAGAGGTAAGCCCATGTACTTTCATTTCTTCCCTCAATGCATAGTTTTGAGCACCAAGAGTGTGCCAGGCAGTGTGTGTGTGTGTGTGTGTGTGTGTGTGTGTGTGTGTGAGAGAGAGAGAGAGATTAATAAAGAAAACAATTTATGCCTTCGCTGTGGTGTATTCAATCTGACATCTTGGCCTCTCCAATGAAGAACCACATTTCTTAGACAATTTTTTATTCACCAAGCTGCCTTCAATTGCAAACATAAATGGGGAAAAAATACAACAGGAACAGACTTTGAGCAATAATCCTGACAGTGTTTTGTTTCTGAGAACTGGCAGAAACTGTATCAACTTCCAGGCCCCCACCATCCTGGTCAGAAATATTATTTCTACAGCTTGATCACTCTAATATATGATGCTGGAGGTAACGTTGGGTACAAATCGCTTGCTGCGAGTGACGATCTTCAAGCAGACGTCTGTCCAGCCTTAGTCCTCCGCTGCAGTTTGCTTTATGAAGCAATGAAACATCTGAGGATATCCCCTTGCTTTTAGAATGAATTTTTAATACATCGTCCGAAAGAAAACCTTTGTCAGTACAGTTTATACTCTTGACCGCTTTGGTGAAGAGAGAAATCGTAGCCACAGAGGTACATTTCTCAAGCTAAAAAATCCAAAGGGGGAAGAAAAAACTCAGGGATGAGGCTCCTCTTTTTGCTGGTTATCAGGACAGATTTGAAGACTCTGCCCAAACATAGTTATTGCCAAGTGCCACATAGTCCCCAGGCTTGCATCAGAGTTAATAGCCTAAGCCACATATTTTCAGTCCCACCTGAGTAAGCAAAAGTAATGAATGGTGATTATCATGGAGACATTACGTTTATAGCCCAGTCTCTTGTTGTCAACACTGCATCTGCCTCAAGAAGAATGGGCATTAAAAATCCTCAATCTCACTAGTAATCATGGAAATGCAAATTAACACCGAGATGTCATTTTTCACCTGTCAAACTAGTACAGATTTTTAAAATGCTATTACCCAGTGTTGACAAGGGTATAGGAAAGCACGCACTCTGACACTCTACAGAAGGGAGTGTACATTGGCACAGCTTATTGGAAGACAATGCATCGACATGCATTATAAACTTCAAATTTTGTATATGCATGAGCTTGGGATTTTTTTTTCCAGTTGGGAAAACAGAAAATCTAATTCCTAATGACTTGATCAATAAAGAAACTTGTTATCTCACAATACAAGTGTGGTTGTAAAAAGGTTCAGGGCTGGTCAGTCCAGAAATTCCACGACATCATCATGGGCCCAGGCTCTCACCATCTTTCTGCTCTGCCGACTATAGCTTATTGGCTCACTCTCCTCATGGTCACAAGATGGCTCCCGGCAGCACATTTTCACACACTAACATCCAAAAGCAAGCAAACAAACAAAACCCTGCCTCTTTTTTGGGTCTCTTTAAGATCTAAGAAGTCTTCTCCAGGAGCACCCTAGGAGACTGCTCCCTCTACCATTTCCTTGGCCTACTCCAGTGGTTCTCAAAGTATGGTCCTTAGACCAGCAGCAGGAGCAGCACCTGGGATCTTGTTAGAAATGCAATTTCTTGGCCCACCCTGGACTTACTGAATCAGAAATTCAGAGGTGAGGCTGATTCTGTTGGTCAAGTTTGAGAACCACTGACCTAAGCCAACCAGTTGACAAGGGCAATGGGATTACCACAATTGGATTTAGATGAATCATGATCCATTCCCTTCGGCTGGGGATGGGGTCACCTCTCCTGAGCACAAGGGTCTGGCCTCGCTGACGTCCATCCTTCCTGGCCCCTTGCATGATGGGCTCCAGTTGCGTTCTGTAGCATTAGGTTGTTTTTCAGCTGTGGGGACAGAAAACCTAACTCAAAATGTCTTTAGCAATAAGGGGGTTTATTGACCCATATAATAACAAGTGTAATACATATGGTTAATTAATCCAGATGCTTACCTCTCTAAACTATAGGTAAACTCCTTCCTTTTTTATATTCCACTCTGCCTGTTTGTGGAGGATGGAGGAGGGAATGAGATCCTGGTGCTGGTTTTCAAATATGTCCACAAATTCTTTGATATTCCTCCCTTCAAAAAATGAAGCCCAATTCCCCTCCCCTTGAGTGTGGGCTGCACTTAGTGATTCACCTCTAACAACTAACAAATAGAACGTGGTGGAAGTGACGGTGTGTGGCTTTTGAGACTATGTCACAAAAGACATTATGGCTTTTTCCTTGCTGTTCTCTCTTGGATCACTTGCTCTAAGAGAAAGGCAGCTGCCATGTTGTGATTACTCAAGCACCCTAGAAAGCGGTCCATATAGTGAGGAACTGAGGCCTCCTGCCAACAGCCTTGTGAGTGAGCCATCTTGGAAATGAGTCCTCCAGCCCCAGTAGAGCCTTCAGATGTTGGCAGCCCTGGCTGACATCTTGGTTACAGCCTTGTGACTCATGAGAAACCTTGAGCCAGAACCATCCAGCTAAGCTGCTCAATAATTCCTGAACCACAGAAACTATGAAATAATGTTTGGGTTATTTTTAAGCCAATAAGTTTTGGGGTGATTTATTATATAGTATTACATAACTAATAGAGACCCCTAGTAGAACGGCTTGGGCTTCTGGGTAGGGCACAGTCTTCAGTTTTACTTTATAAACTTTTCCTCTTCCCAAGACATGTATGATTCCCCTAGATGGGTGGCTTGAGGGTAACTTAACCCCCATTTTCTTCTACACTTAGGCTCTGTTACTGATTCTAGTCCATTGTGTGGCAAACCTCTTCCTTTCTTGTGCTGATTATTTTTAATTTAGATGCCCTGGCATCTCCTCCTGCATCTAATTTCTGTAGTGTCTTCTTGCTCTTTGCCAATTCCCTATCCTGCATTCTAACAGGAATCTACTGGAAAGAAACTGCACCTCGTCCTATCGCAGTGACTCTAGTAGTCGAAATTTCCAGTCATGCTTAAGGGTAAAGGAAAAGCTAGGAAGACTTGTGATTCAGAGCAAGCTTGTGGGTAAACTTCAAATCTTACCTCAGAAGAATGGTGGAGACACCTGCTGAGACATCAGCATTTTCTGGAAATTTAAAGCAAATCGACATGATCCCTCCTGAAGGCAACTCAGTTCCTCTGACTTAGCTAAGGCTGTGCTTCTGTTCTGCCTGGAGTAGAGGTGGTTCAATGACAGGCCTGTGTCATTAGAATACACCTATAGAAGCTTCTGGGTGGTTGGGTGCCCAGCAGGTTCAGGGGTACAGTGAGGAAATGAAGCCAGCCCACCTAATACTTATCCACTGCATTGGAGCCTGTAAAATTTAAGAACCATGTCTGGAGTGCCCAGACTGAAATTCAGAGGCTAAGTCAGTGTTTCCCACAGGGTGGTGAAAGAACCACTTGGCAGTGCTTCTTAAAAATGCAGCTTCCTCAACCCCATCCAGTGACTCTGGTCCAGTGACTCTGAATCTCTGGGGTTAAATCTCTGCATTGTTAGGAAGCCCCTGTCAATACTGATGCACCCTGACTTTTGAGAACTATAGCTATTTTTTAATTGGGGTATGATTTACATACAATAAAATGTGCAGATCCTAAGTGTTCTATTCAGTGATTTTTGACAATCGTAAACACCTGTGAAACCACCACCCAAAACAAGATGGAGAACATTTCCGTCACCCCAGAAAATCCTCTCTTGCCCCTCTCCAGTCAACCCCTACCCCCAGAAGCCATGACTTTTAAGTTTCTATCATCATAGAGAATTTTGCCCAGAACTACTGGTTTTTGAAACACTTAGACTAAAAAGAATAAAAAGAAATCTGTCATTAAAGAGCTCTCAATAACTCATTCTGTTTGACAGGAGGAGAAGACTTCAATAGTCCATTTGAGGAGACTGTTCCTGGGAAAACCAGCCAAATGGACCTTTTAGTGATGCAAATACAGAGCCTTCTGAATTGGCACAGTGGTTGGAAATGCGCTTCTCAGGAGCTGAAACTGCCTTGGGAGGAAGAATGTTAAAGGTTTCTGTGTTGGAGGCAGGGCTGCAGCTCTTAAGTGTTGAAGGAAAAATGTGTCAAGGACAGTGGAGGGGTTGCTATGGCATCTGCCCTCCCCAAGTCTTTGGAAGGGGTCCAGCCCAGGGTTAGAGGCTGCGGGCCAAAAGTAGATGCGATTATTTTCGTGAGAGACCTTGTGACATTCTGGGCTCAGCCCAGGGAACTTAGCATCCTCAGCAGATTATGAACGGCATTTTCCCCCCATCATGCTTCCTAACTAATGTAATGCTGGCATCTAAGGAAGCCTTTGATATTTATTTTTTCTCTGGCCCACTCATTGAACAAATTGTCTTCTTAGTTCTAATAGCTTTCCAGTTAATTTGTCAGGGTTTTCTAGACACATAATACCTTCTGAAAATAAGGACACTTATTTTTTCCTTTCTAATTGTTATAATGTGTTTTTTTTTTTCAGTTTCCTGCCCTATCACTTTGGTTATTATTAAATTATTCTACAGTTCTATAGAATGAAGATACTGATGTTGAATTTTTGATCAGCCTGAAAGTGATAGATTTGGGACTAGAGCAGCTATAATCAGAGCAAACAGCAAAGAGGCTACATCAGTAGTTTGGGTGTGGTGGCTGGTGGTGACTGAAAAGACAGAGAGAAGGGACATATTTGAGAGAGATTTTAAATGAAAAAATGTTGGATTGTGCTAAGAGAATGCAAAACCAACTTAGACCATGGCTCCTAATGCTGGTGGTTTTGTTGACAATAAAACTAAGAAAAGAGCTCTGTTTTGAATCAACTCTGATATCTTAAAATAGGTAAGAAGGAAATTAAGTATGCATCTCAGTTCATGACAGATTGTTAACTAAGGATTCAAGACAAATTAACAAATAGTCTATATACCCATGGTGTGACCATTAACCTACCAACAAGCAAAATATATTTTGGGAATTAACACTTGATTTTGACTATTCTAGTTTGCAAAGCAATCCTTCTTTTCCTTTGGGGTCTCAGATGCACAGAATTAGAGTGATGTGGTTAATCTAACCACCTCAAGTTGTTTGTGGCATATGAGCCTCAAGAGTCCACAAACAGCCCCACTTTTATCTTTAATATTTCAAAATTGTATTTATTTTTGTCCATTCACCCAATTCCTAATCACATTCCCATTTCACCATATGTGCACACTCTCCAGTATTTGTTATATAGCTGCCCTGTGTGACTTTACGTCTAGAGGCATCCTTAACACTTTATTAGTGTGGCTTATTTTTTTTCTGCAAACAGGATAGTACTGGGTATCTCATTTGACTTTTTACTTTTTTCATTCAATGTTGCATGTTTAAGATTTATTGATGTTAATATATATGAGTATTGAGATTAACAGTAAAATGAACACTTGCTGATCCACCACCTGCTGTTAGATTGCCAGTACCATAGAAACCCCCACCTGATCCAACCAACCTCCCTCCTGCTGTAGGTAACTGTATCCAAAATTTTTGCTTATTATTTCCTTACTTTTCTTTATTGATTTTGCAATATATACATTTACCCCTAAATAATATGTTGTCTACTTTTGCCTGCTTTTAAACTTTACATAAATGGAATTATATGTATTCTTATGCAAGTTTTTGAAATTTAACACTATGTATGTGAGATTCCTTCCTGCGGATGTTTTTAACTGTTGCACATACATTTTTATAACCATGCATCGCTATTAATCCATTCCCCATCCTCAGAAATTTGGGTTGTTTCCAGTTTTGTACCATTACAAAGCTAGTGTGAATGTTCATAAGCGTATGTGCAGGAGTGTCTCCAGGTCACAAAGAGGAATTGCTGGGTTAGCAGTACGCATATCCTTAGCTTCACTAGATGATGCCAAATTGTTGCCCAAAGTGGTTGCAGCAATCAGCTTTCCCACCAACAGAGGGTAAGTGTTCCAGTAGCTCCAACCTTCTCAAAATCTCGATAGTCTCAGAATCAAACTTGCACCCATGTTGTAGGTGCAAAATATGGCTTCAATTTGAATTTTCTTGATAACCAATGAACTTGTCAACCTTTTTATATGTTTATTGACCATTTGGTGAAGCGACTGTTTGAGTCTTTTGTCTTTTTTTTCTGTTGGGCTTTTTATTGGGCTTAATTAGTAGATAGGTGATTATTTTTAACTGCTGTATGAGATTCCGTTTTACGCATTTACCATATTTATCAATTCCTTTTACTGCTGGTCATCGAGCTTATTCCAACCCGTTGTTATCACAAAGAATGCTGTGATAAACATCTTTGTACAAGTCTCTTTTTTGTAGGTTAGAAATTTCCCTTGAAGTAGAATTGCTGAGTCTTAGAGTATGTGTGTATTCAGTTTCCCTACAGGCTGACAAATGGCTCTCCAAAATAGCAGCACCAATCGACCATCCTCCTACAAGTTGATGAAGTTCCTCATTCATTCTCCCACACATTTACCAGCACTTGATGTCATACACAAAGCAACTCCAGGTATATCCTGTCTCATTTGGTCTGTAAATAATGCTAGAAGGTAGAAAAATTTAAAAAGACAACTTTTTCTAGTACTTTACAATTTGCAAAGCACTTTCATTTGCATTATCTACCTCATTTTACACTCAAATCCTGTCACTCATCCCCTAGCAAGTCACACTCAGAAACCAAGGTACTTTATTCTCTAAATCCAACGTGGGGCCTGACACTTCCACGTCAATACTGGTGTCTTGCCCATCCCAAGTACCCCAAAAAATATTTCCCAAACCCTGTTCAGCCATGAATGGGTCTTTGCCCCATACCCTGGGGAAGCAGATGAAACCAGAGATGATTCTCTGTCATTGGGGGCTTTGAGAGGGAGGACGTGGCTCTGTCACCCTCTCCCAGTGGACCTTGCCTCCTGCCAAGCCACGGAAGATGGGGGATTCCTCAAACAAGAAAAGGAGTTTGGATACTGGTCAGCCAAAGACAAGGACAAGTTGTCCAGCAAAGAGATTATGAATAGCAGGTCAGTGAAGGACACAGTGCTCCTGTCTTTTCTTCCTAAATATAACCTTTCCTCTTCTTGTTTTCTTCATTCAATGTCTGGTGATGGGTTTAGGATACAGAATGAGCCACAATGTCATAATCACTCAAGCATTCCTACCAATGGAAGCTCGCTCATGAACTGTTTATTTTTCTAGAGCTTTGTGACTATGTTCCTTATGTTAGCAATATGTCATCCTAATGATTTTATTTTAACAGTAATGAATTATGATTCTGTTCCCGTGGCAAGCATATGGCATCCCTTTTCAATCCCAAGTGAATCAGTGTTGTAGGAATGAATGCTAACTTTATCAATAACATTAGAAAATAGGGCCGGCCCCATGGCTTAGCGGTTAAGTGTGTGCGCTCCGCTGCTGGTGGCCCGGGTTCGGATCCGGACGTGCACCGACGCACCGCTTCTCCGGCCATGCTGAGGCCACGTCCCACATACAGCAACTAAAAGGATGTGCAGCTGTGACATACAACTATCTACTGGGGCTTTGGGGGGAAAAAATAAATAAATAAAATCTTTAAAAAAAAAAAACAATAACACTAGAAAATATAAAATGGTGTTTCTAGTCAATGTCTTCTTTCTGTAATCTTTGCACTCCATCATTTTGACTGATATTTTCTAGATTTAGCTTCCTTTTTATTTACAAAATGTTCAGGCATATCTGCCTGAATTATAGCTTCCAGAATCTGATTTCACTAATAATTTTTGAGCACCTGTGTGGGACCTTTTTACACAACAAACCTATTGTTTGTAACTGAGACAACCTGGGCTCAGAAAAGTGAAGTCATTTGCTCAAGGTCCTAGGAATGGAGCCAGGATTTTACCCTTGGGTTTAGACCTCAAGATCTAGTGATTTTTCTACTATGCCTCACCCCAACTTTACTGGGTTTTGTTGTTGTTGTTTAAATTTCATACATAGAATTCCTGAATTTTCATTTAATTTTCTTTATAATCCTAAAGAAATCTGGATGGCATCATTTCATCTACAACATTTGAGTCCTCGTGGAGTGAAAGGCCAAGCAAACACTTCATAGGACATCTTGTCACGTTCCTCGGAGATGCAGACTAGACATCGTCAAACTCATCCAGTTTCTGCTCTCTGCAAGCCATCGGGTTGAGGCTGGGGAGATCTCCACCACCAGTGAGCCGCCTTAACTGACATTTTCATTCTCTTTCCCTGTGAAAATCAATACCAATAAATCTGAGTCTCTGGATGTCTAGCTACACAGCTTTAGATGTATAGATTTATGCTTTTGAATATCTTAGGAATCTGTCTGGAATGGGTAAGAAGACCCCGCATTTTCAGGTTTCAAATTTCAATCTCCTGATAGGAATTTGGTTTTCAGAGCAGTATTGCAAACCAAAGGAATTTTGACTCAGATTCAGCTAAGCCTACAAAACATCAGACCCTATAGGGATATGATGCATCATTTAAGATAAAGAGGCAGGACAGCCATACTTAGATGTCATAAAATTGTCATTGTAACAAGTACGCTCTCTGAAACTTTCCCTCCCAGGCCCCTGCGCCTTGAGATTGCTGTTCCCACTGCCCAAGAAGCAACCCAACTGTTCTCCCTCCTCACCCTCCCTCTGCCCGTCAAACTCCCCGCTCAGAAGTCCCATCCTCATGATCAAAATCTTTCAGACATCCACACCAGTCCTTGTGATAGTCAGTCCCTGTTCCCACAGCAACATGTGCATTCACGCATTCATTCATGCAATCACTCATTCATCCAGCAAATACTCACTGAGGGTCCACCATGTGCCAGGCACCATCTAGGCCCTGGGATACCTCCAGCAACCAACAGACAAAAATCCTGCCTTGTAGAGGTGACACTCAACTGGGGACAATAGACAACAAACATAACAGGTACATGAAATATAGTACGCTGGACAGGGAGGAATGCCGTAGGGAAGACAGAGAGGATAACTGAGTAGGGAAACATAGATCATGCTCAGGGATCTAGAGCATGAGGGTGGGGAGGAGCTTTCCAATTTAAAATAGGGGGTTGGGGAGACCTCGTTGAGTAGGTGACATCTGAGCACCAAGTTGAGTGAGGAGAGGGAGTTACTCATGTGGGGGAGGAACATTCCAGGCTGAGGAACAGAGTGACAAGGCTTAGGGCAGGAGACTCATTCAGCTGGAGCAGAGTGGGCAAGATGCAGTGTTGAGAGAGGCCACAGGGCCCAGGCTGTGGCAACCTGGAGGCCATTCTGAGGACGTTGGGTTTTTGCAACAAGTGAAATGGGAAGACATCAGAGGATTTGGAGCAGAGGTGGTCAGATTCAGAATATCTTATCAGGACTTCCCATTGATTAGATTATGAATTAAGATAGAGAGTAAAGGATGGCTCCAGGGTACATTCCACCACAGCAGCCCTTATCACACTGAGTCATACGAGTTTGTTTATGTATCTTTCTCCTTATTGGACTGGGGCTCGGCTAGGACAGAAGCTCTCTTTGAATTCCTAATGTCCAGCCTAGAGCAAGACGCATAGGCAAGAAATGTACGTTGAGTGTGATAGTCACAATGAGTGTGTCTCAGCCACATGTTTTATTAATGAACAGGAAAGCTGAGACAGGCTTTTTGACATCACTTGGGAAAACAGCAAGTCAGAGGCAGAGAGAGAACCTCCCTCAGCCCTCTAGCTTCTCCTCTCCGGACGGTATTCACCAGACATCACAGACATTCTGTTCTTTCGTGGGTGGATGTGAGAAGCGCTGGCTACTAATGACCTCTTTATTCAAGGATGCGGTGGCAGATGGAACTCACTTTTTATATCTACTGATATCTACGGGGAGAGGGAGACATCTGTCTTTTCAGAGTGTTACAACTGGAATTATTTAGAGCCAAGGAATTTCCCCAATGCCTAGTTTCAACTGAGCAGGCTGGCTGCTGAAGGCCTTGTAAGGACTCAAGATGGTTTTAATGCGGGGTGGGGGCAGCGCCGAGAAGCCCACCAGACTGCCAGGAGACCCCCCCCTCTGGCAGCCTCAACTCTCCTGAAGCAGAGGTGTCAGGATGAATTACAGCTCACCCTGGGTGTGGAGCATGTCCTCTGATCCTGTTCTGTAGGTTCTGCTGAAGACCCATTCGCCTTCTGTGAGGGCAGAGCAAAAAAGCCACTGGGAATAGCATCAATAAGAGTTTCTAGAAAGTGTATTTTTCAGAGACTGGAGTTAGAACAGCTAAAATATAGAGTGACTATGGGCATGGCTACAAGAATGACGCACAGTGCTGTTCTTTGGCCTGCCGCCCCCATGCCTGTCTGAGAGGGAGGTCCACAGCCAGGACGGGATTATCCAAAGAGCAAAGTAAGTACATACTCAGGGCACAAGCAAAACAGGGAGAGAGAAAAGAAATTTTAAAATCCAGCAAGAAACCACTTAAATTTCAGCATGCATATATGCTTCGTGTCATTTTGAAAAATAAATTATATTATGGATTAATGTCAGTCTTATTTTGAATTCCATATGCTGGATGGCATGGTAAGCTTCTCGGTACATACAATCTCTAATCTGGCCCCATCAACAAACCTGGAGGGCTTCTCGAAGCTGCATTTTGGGTATAAGAAACAAAACCCCTTCATCTGATTCTAAAAGGCAAGATTTTCTGTGACAAATTCTACAAAGTTTCCAAAGACCAAGGAGTATTTGGGGCTTGTTGGCACCAGGAAACGGGTGTGTGGTCTGTTACAAGTGACCACAAAGCCATTCTGCCTGGCTCTCAGGAGCATCTCCATAGACTAGCCGCCATCATGTGTACCTGAGCTGCACGGTGGTGCTTGCCTCCTTCCCCAAGACATGCAAGCAGTCTGTCCATAATGGGCCAGAACAACCACTGGCCCTGAAGGAGGAAGGTATTTCCACCCTCATTGGATCTACCACCGAGTACAGTCATGTGCCATATACAACGTTCCGGTCAACGATGGACCACATATACCACAGTGGTCCCATAAGATTAGTACCATTTAGTCTAGGTGTGTAGTAGGCTATACCATCTAGATTTGGGTAAGTACACTCTTTAATGTTTGCACAATGACAACACATTTCTCAGAAGGCGTCCCTGTGGTTAAGCGATGCATGACTGTATCATTTATGTAGTTCCTGTGCTCCTTGACACTTGCTATGTAGCATTACGTTTGTTCACGCTCTTTGAACCAGGGATGGAAAATATGTAGTACTGTGCCATCTTCCTCCCCACTCGCCCATGATAGATGTTATATTTGATCACAGTGTGTTTCCCACTAATCCCAGACTAGGTCTCAACATTTTCTCAACATGGCACTCCAGGCAGCCATGACCAACCAGCCAATCAAATGGCAGTGGTATGTGACAAGAAGCCTGTCTTTCATCCTAATTCTGATGGTCAGCTTTTTGAAGGGCAAAAATCATGTCTTCTGCATCTTTGTATGCCATGTATTACCTAGGATGTGTTTCAGATACGGAAAGCAATCTAGACTAATTTTCCATTCCAGACCTTTAATATACATTTAGCAAACTTTCCCCAAGCATGTGGGAATACAGAACCAAATATGACATAGTCTACAAACTCCAGAATCTTAAAGTCATTCAACAAACACTTATGAGACCAACTCTAATGAAAGCATGTATCGCAGCGTTGATCCCAAAGACATTCTGTGTGGATCACTGTGAAAGGCCGAAGAGATGGCCCCAGAAGTTAGGTTAGTTAAGCACAAGGTGCTATTTGAAACAAATATCAGTTAAATGTCCTGGATTCTTGAAGAACTGCCTTCCAAAAGCAAGACTGCCAGGCTCTCGGACATCCTGATACTCTGTGATAAAATGGCTTCAAGATGGCATACACCATTACTAAGCCATTCCTTTCGTATTTATTTTCCTCATTACCATTGTTATGAAATTGAACAGGAAAGGCTTTGTGACTGAGATAACTTTTTCTGAATCTTTTTCTGAATCCTTGTACACCAGTTGTAAAGAGCTACCCAATCTGACAGTCCTATTTGTTTTCATTTCTCTTTTAACCAACCCGAATAGGGGTTAGGTTGTAATTTTTAAAAGTGCCTTAAAACTTTTGTGAGCCTCATTAATAACAGGGCTGATCCCTGAGTTTGAGTTGGTGCCTGTTACTTCCATCAGGGCAGAAGCTGCAGCTCTCATAACACCCGATTACACTGGCTAATGAGGCCCTCAATCAGTCCTCAGAGCTCTGGGGAACACCAGCAAAGGGTCTGCTGCCCTTTGGAGGAGGCTGCACAGTCACTGTCATATTCTATGTGTCAAGTTTCTAATGAAGTTAGTTGTGGTTAGGTCTTCACTCATGTTTTATTAATAGTATGCTCATATTTTTGTCGCTGCTACTTCTATTTTTTTGAGTAGAGCAATGACTATTTGGGACAAATTGCCTGAACTTATGATCCTTCTGGATGAGCTCAGTTGTCTATATTTCTTTAACATTGACACCCAGATCAAGAGAGTTAATGTATATAAGAGCACTCTGCATGGTGAATGATACGTAGTAAATAGTGATCAGTAAATAGTTTTGTGGGGATTTTTTGCTATTTCTCCAAAATTTAACTTCAATTTAAATTATAGGGCTAGTCAGATATTCTGATAAGAAATTTACTTTTCCCCAGGAGAAAGGAAGTGCCTTCATGGCATTGTTTACAATTGTGTATATCTCCACCTTTTTTTTCAGAGTGAAAAATCAAGTTGAGTAACAATCACGTTGACTTATGTAAAATTAAACGTTTGTAACACAAAAACAAACCACTTCCAGCATAATCATTTTGGTAATATGACTATATTAAATGATCATAACCTCAAACGCAACTTTTCAACTTTGAATGTTTTCACATTTTTTGTTAAAAACAAAAAAAGTTACTCACCCAGCAGGCCTCATTCTGTTCCAGCCACGATCTGGTCAGACTCCAGCTCACCACACTGGCTACTCAGAGGTGCCCGGGGCTCCCAGGCTCCACTTCTCTGAATAAGACCATCTGGGATTTCCATCAGCTACTTTTTGGCAAGTCTGTGGCTTGGTCAGAGTACGGGAATAAATGTAAGGACTAGATAAATGTCTGCATTTCTGTGGTTATTTCATCTCTCAAAGTGTTGGTGTCCCCGTCGATAAAATGAGGATGAGAAGGTACAAGACTCAGAGGGCTGGTGGGATCCAACTAGTGACCTCAACAGTGTGCCTGGAGCAGAATAGGACCCCAGTAAACAGTTGCTCATATTATTCACTAAATATTGTTTTTAATCAACTTGAACACTTTTGAAAGACAAATTAAATCTGCTCAGTCCACTAATGGACAAAGTTCCTTGTCACCTTCAGATAAGGTAAGTCCTTTTGCTTGAGTGGATGGAGTTGAGCAGATGGGGACAAAGTGACCTATGAGGCTCTTCCTTCTGGCAGGGAGAGGATGGGCTAAGGTGCAAAGAGCAGCAACGCCTCTTAAGAACATTTTGTGGGATTTAGAGCTATTTTTGTAAAAGAGAATCTCTCTGGAATTCTTTTTAATACTCATGCTGATCCTATACAAGGAGCAGTAGAAACAAAACTGCTTGAAAACAGAAAAGAAAACTGTTGAAAAGCAGAAAAGAAAGGGATAAGTGTTTTGATCAAAATGACCCAGGTAATATACGATTATGCCAGATTTTCTGACTCCCAGTCCAGTGTTCTTTCCTCTAAACCTGCTGCTTCTCACTTTGAGTTTAGGCTAACATCTGGGAAACCTCTAGAGAGGACAGTTTCAGGAGGCATCAACAAAGGCAAATTCAAGTGTTCTTCAAAACAGGTGTCACCTTCAGTACCAATGGCCAATCTTACTGAGCACTCACTGTGTGCCTAGCCCTCCACCACAAGCCTGATCTTATTAAATCTTCTCAACCATCCCCAGACTGGTACCAGCATTATCCTCATTTGACCTATGAGGAAACTGAGCCCCACTAGGTTCAAGTGGGTTTGACAGGCAAGTTTCCTTGCCTTACATAAACTATTCCAGGGAGTAGAAAAAGAGGGAAGGCTCCTTGAAATCAAAACTGGGTCAGAAAATAAATCATGGTCTAATCTTATTTATGAACACAGATGCAAAAATGCTAACTAAAATATAAGGAAATTGAATTTGGCTCTATCATACACATATACAAGCACATATGCACATGTGCACACACACACACACACACAGGCATTATTAAAACATTAGAGCCAATTAGGATTAATCCTGTGAGTGCAAGGATGGTTCAACATTAGAATATCTATGGATACAATCTACTAATTTAACATATTCAAGGAGAAAATGATAGGATTATCTCAGTTGTAGTGGGCTGCCTGGTGGCCCCCAAAAAGACACATCCTTGTCCTAATCCCCAAGCCTATGAATGTTACTTTATTTGGAAAAAAGGACTTTACATATGTAATTGTTAAGGATTTTGAGATAAGGAAATCATCCTGGATTATCTGGGTGGGCCCTAAATTCAATGATAAGCATCCTTATAAGAGATACTCAAAGATAGAGGAGAAGGTGACATGAAGATAGAGTCCATGCAGCTACCAGCCAAGGAATGCAGCTACCAGCCAAGGAATGTCAAGGATTGCTGGCAGATACCAGAAGCTAAAAGAGAGCATGGAATGGATTCTCCCTTAGGGCCTCCAGAAGGAACCAACCCTGCTGACACCTTAATTTCAGACTTTTGGCATCTAGAACTGTGAGAGACTACATTTCTATTGTTTTAAGTCATCCAGTTTGTGGTAATTTGTCACAGCAGTCCCAAGAAACTAATACATCAATGAATGAAGAAAAATCATTCAATAACATGAAACACTAGTTCATAGAAAATAACTTTTAAAAACTTAGGAATATAAGGGAAAGGCAACTCACAGATGAGGCAAAGATACTTGCAACACATATGCAGCCTAGAATTAATATTCAAAATGTGGAAAGAATTACAAGTCAATAAGGAAAGACAAAAATCCTAATGAAAAAAAGACTATTGAATGGAAACAGACAATTTGCAGAAGAGAAAACTCACTTAGCCTCACCTGTAACCAAGAAAATGCGAATTAAAATACTAATGAGATTCTATTTCACACTCATCAAATTGGCTAAAAGTTTAAAATGAAAATATCCAGTTGGCAGTGTGCAGAAAAATTAACTCAGCAGGCCCGACTGCTCAAATCTGGTACGTTCTCCGGAGGCCCTGCTTGTACGACTAGCCCTCGGCTGGCTCCTGGGAACTGAGTTATTGAACTATGCCCTGTGCCACTCACTGATAAGGGCGTTTTATATAACTTAACCATGCCATACCAGCTTGTCTAGATAATCTGTGCAAACACCGTGATTTATGGTAAACAGCTACTTTCCTTCTGCAGGTCTGGAGTTTCAGTAACCACAGCTGGTCACAAAGGCAGTACTGTGTGTGCCTGTATGACCAGCCTCCAGTAAAATCCCCAGACCCTTAGGCTCACGTAAGCTTTCGCTGGTAGAAAATACTTCACACGTGCTGCTGCAGTTAGCTGCTGAAGGAATAAGTGTGTCCTGTACAGCTCCATTGGGAGAGCACTTCTGGAAGCTCACGCCTGCTCTCCCTAGACCCGGTCCTACGTGCCCTTTGCATTTATTGATCTTGCTCTGTATTCTTTCACTGTAATAAATCATAGCCACGAGTAAAAACTTTTTCTGAGTTCTGTGAGTCCTTCTAGGAAATCACCAAACCCAGCGGTGGTCTTGGGGGACACAGAAACAGCGAGAATGCGGAGAAACAGGACTTTTACACACAGCGGGTATGCCAATCATTTGGAGAGCAACATGACGAGATTGGGGAAGGTTCCCGATGTATGTGCGCTAACTCCTAACAGTTCCACATCTATGTTTCTAATCTAGAAAACCTGCCCCTCAAACCCAGGTAAAAAATGTTTGCTGCAGCATTGTTTCTAAAAGTGAAAAACTGGACACAATTTCAAAATCCACTAATAGGAGAATGGAAAAATTAACTGTCATATGTTTGTATAATAGAAAGTGGCAAAGCATTTTAAATGAATGAATAAGAGCTACATCAACATGGAGAAGTCTCCAAAACAAAATGTTACATAAAACAAGAAAGTTGAAAAATTATATGCACAGTAGGATACTATTTGTGCAAAGTTTAAAAACATGTAAGATTAATTATTTAAAGCATAAGAATGACACTCACCAACTGTATGACAGAAGTTATTCTCTAGAGAGAAGGAGAGAGATAGGATAGGAGAAGCGGGGAGACAAGGGGTTTACATAGATTTGCAATGTTTTATTTCCTACAAAAAAAATCCACAGCAAATATGGCAAAAAGTTAAGATTTGTTAAAGCTGGGTGGTGAGTTGGCTATATTATTCTGTATCTTTGAAGCATTACACAATTTAAAAAATAAATAACAGAAAAAATGAAGGGTCAAGTAATTTGCTTAAGATCACTAGTTATATCAAACTGAGATTTGAGCTCCAGCTCCCAAGCCTGGCTACAAACTTCACTCTATGTTCTTTTATTTCCGTGGTCTGTTAATTAAAACCCAAGCGAATTAACCTAATCCCATTTATAGTAAGCTCACACAGAGCTCTGAGTTAAATGTAAACAAAATGCTCATTTCACTTTAAAACTTTAGTTGCTATTTACAACATTTAATTACATTCTGAGTTCACACAATCTCTTAATATGACGGTCCCACACTAATGACAAAGACCTTATAGATAGACTTCAGGAGGCAATAAAAACTAGAGAAGGAATGGCTACTAAATCTCTTGAGCTATGGGGTATCTTGTTCATTTAAAATATTGAAGAAATTAAAATTAAAATCAATATGAAGGTCTAAAGATATACAACTTGGTCTGCTGAATGTAAATTAGGAGCATTTCTTTATTAAACAATTTGTACGTGCTGATGGGTTCATTTTATCTTTTAAGAAACATAGATGATTTTCAGGTTGTCACTGAAACATCATAAGACCGAAACCAATATATTTTGTATTTAAAGACGAAAAGCCAGAGAAGAGGGATAAAGATCAAACATTTGAGTTCTCGAAAAGAAATAAGCAGGAGACGTTAGGCATAAACGCCGAGGCTGTTTTATAATTTTAACTTAAAGAGGGGGGATTGACCAGTTTTAATTAATATTTTAAAGTTCTCCTTAATTAAAACTTGCTAGAAATTATAAAGAATTGTTTTTTGTCAGTATACTTTCAATTCGATTTCACAAATGTTTCATTTTCGCTTAAGGAACTGCTTATGAGAGGAGCACTGTTCTAGGTTCTGTAGAGGTAAGAGATCCCTTTGGCATGATAATAATTAACACGGTGTCTACTATTGCTACTCTTTTGGATACCACTCCACGTGCCTGCAACTCTGCTAGAAGATTTGCATAGTTAGGAGGAAAATGAAATATGTGTGTGTGAAGGCAGAGACTGAAGAACCTGAAGAATACTTAAGGAACTTGCTAAGACCACAGAGCAAAAATGGACAGAAGTGTTCAGAGAAAGAAATTTTAAAGTTTGAGATATGGAGAGTAGAGATGTTCTCAGTGGTTGTAAGGTTGCTGGAGAGTATGAATTTTCTATTGTTGCTGTAACAAACTTAGTAACTTAAAACAGCACAAAGGTATTGTCTTACAGTTCCGTAGATCAGAAGTCCAATATGGGTCTCACTGGGCTAAAATCAAGGTGTGTGCAGGGCTGTGTTCCCTCTGGAGGCTCTGAGGGAGAATCTGTTTGCTTGCCTTTTCCAACTTCTAGAGGCCACCTGCATTCCTCATGGCCCCTTCCTCCACCTTCAAAGTCAGCAACACGCAGTCGAATCCCCCTCACAAGTCACTCTGACCTCCTTTGCTGCCTCCCTCTGCCATTATTAAGGACTCTTGTGATTATACTGGGCCCATACATATAATCCAGGATAACCACCCTATCTGAAAATCAGTTGATTAGCAACTTTTATCTGCTAATCCTTAATCTCCCTTGGCTATGTAATGGAAATTGTTCATAGATTCTGGGGATTAGGACATGGATATCTTGGGGCAGGCGTTATTCCGTCTACCTCATAGAAGTTGCTAGAGAATCCCAACCCAAACTAGCTAAAGCAAATGGGGGTCTTTATTGGAAAGATGCTGTGATATCACAGTACTTCAAGGGTAGCCCAGCCTCGAGAACAGAATTCCAACCAGGAATCCCTCTTTCCCAGTCTCTTATCTTTGCTTTGCTGTACATCAGCAGGTCGTGTCTTCCACTGAAGACTGGGTTCCTTATCCTCCATCCATACATCAGAATATGGCTGCTAGCAGTCCTCGGAATTTTATATCTTGTATTCCACGCATCGAGAAGGAGAGCTTGCTCTCCCTTCCTTGCTCTCTCTCTTGCTCTCACTCTCTTCCAGTTCCAAGATATCAGGGAAGACACTGCTCAGTTCATCTTGAGCCAAGGTCCTACACCATCTTGGCTGGGGGTTCAAAAACTGCTGCATAGAACCACAGAAATGCAGTAGGAGTAAAGGTGAGATGAGCAGTTCCCCAAAAACAGATGGACTGCTAACGAGTAGGCAAACCAATAGAAATCTACAACAGTGACTAAGTTGAGGAAGACATCTTCCTGGCACACAAAGACCACACAGACCAGAGGAAGATACAGGAATACACAGATTTCAACACAATGGGATGAGTGTGATGATCATCCTGAGTCCCCACAGGATGCACAAAATCCTGTGGGGACTCAGAGTGACCCCTTTCAGCAGCAGAGTTCCATGAGCTAAAATGTTAAGGTAGAATAGAGAGAGCAGCCCAAGATGAAGCTGGATAGAAAGGGTAGAAACAGATTCTGAAAAGTCTTCAACAACAAGCTAAGGTCTTCCTTTTAAAGTTGGTGACTAGCAATAGATCAAACTTGTGTTTTAGAAAGAACACCCCCCATTGGTTAAGGAGGAAGTTGACAGCTGCTAGACAGGGCAAGACTTCATCCAGAGGCACAAGTTAGGAAGCTGTTACTACAGTCCAGCGGAGAGTCCAGAAGTGGGCTGAAGCATTGGGATGGAGATGGGAAAGGAGAGAATCATCTTCAGAATGGATTCAGAAGGCAGAGGAGAGCAGAGCTAATTAAGAAGGGGACAATAAACCTAAGTGGTCCCAGGTGGTGATTGTGGCTGGGATCTGGGATCCTGGCTCCAGAGCAGCGATATACAGCTGATTGGGAAGGAATTAAATCTAAACTGATTTTTGGTGACTTTCAGTCTTCCAGGGGTATACTAGTAAACTACTGGCTGGGGACAGAGGGCCAGGGGCCTGATCTGTAGAGTTTATCGATTTCTGTGGTGTGTCTACTCCTACCATGGCCAGTTTCAAACTATCAACATAAAGTGACTGAATGCAGAGCTGGGAAACCAGCCAGCAGCAGCTGGTTCCAGCACACTCCTGGCTTTTCGTTCTTCATCATGATGCTCCTTTAAAACTGCTGTGTCCCATTCGATGGAGAAGCAGATCTTTAGATCAAGGCTTCTCCAGCTGGGCTTTGAGGGGATCTGTTGCTCACATACCTCTCCTGTCCAACCTTCTCCTGGCTTCCTCAGCCACTGAGCATCCAACCACAACACAAATGAGAGAAGAGAACAACAGGTTTGCAAATGCTAGGCCAAATATTAACAAAAGCAGCTAGTCAATGGGTGAACAGAGAATACAGTGGATAAAATGGAAGGCAGTGTAGTACAGCAGCTAATAATGATGGACTCAGAAGTCAGACCACCCGGGTTTCAATTCAGTTCCTCCAATTACTAGCTCTGTAACTAAAGCCCAGTTATGTATCCGATTGTGATCTGCAAAATGGGAATGTAACTGGCAGTAACTTCTTCCTAGAGTTATTGAGTGGATGAGTGAAATAAGGTAAGAAAGTGCTTGGTGAGTAGTAAGCACTCCATGATGCACCTGACGATAATGATAATGAAAACTCTGTCTCACTCTTCTAAACTCTATGCTGCTAGTGGAGTTACAACCAGAGGAAAAATGGCTTCCATTCCTTTATTGACTTCGATAAGGAATTGAGTAGGGCATGGTCAACATGACGTTGGAGGCTGAGGCCCCTGAAGTCTGAGGGTTTGGGAATGTGTCTCACTCAACTCTGTCTCCAGAGCATAGCATGGGGCCTGGCCCATAGAAGGGGCTCAACAAATATTTTTACTACCTAGATAGAGTGCTAAGTACCACAGGGTCTAAGAGAATGAATAATATATTCAGCTGATCTTCAAGGAGCTTACACCAGCACCTGTTTCCAAGATGTTAATGACATTTGTGCCTGCCTCAAGATGGAAGTTTTCTAAAAGTTACCAATGAGACCATCAATAACAAGGGGTACCACAAACACGTTTATCTCCAAAAAGCAAAAGCAAATTCCTCTTCAAAAACTTAAATGGCACCTTAAGTGTTTTCTTTACTTTCATAGAAAATAATCAAATGTCAGCCTTGTAAATATTTATGATCCTAAGCAGACAGTTCATATTTGAACATCAATTGTTTAAAGACAATTCGAGTGCTTTTTTGGTAGAAATCTTATATCCTACACATTCCCTGTACACAATACTTAGAAAACATGCCTTTATAATGTTTTCCAGGATGAGGTCACGAAGGTAACTAAATGTGATTTTATGGGCCCATCTGAGCTTCATTTATTCTGGCTGGTGCATTTGTAAACGTTAGAAGCAAAGCAGTTTCACTGGCAAGGAGGCCACTGCGACTCTTATTCATAATTAAATATGATTTGGGTCATAGTGTTTCCACTTCTCAGATGAATTTCCTGCTGGAATACAACAAGGAAATGAGAGAAAGGGCAAAGAAGTCATCACAACTGCAATGCCTGGTAAATGTTCCAGCAAGACCGGGGGGAGGGGTCTGGCTATGCACTTTATGATCTTCTGCCAGTAACTAACTACCTGTGACTTTAAACGAGTCATCTGGGCAACAGGTTCCTCAATAGTAAGAAAAAATGTTAAAGATTATATAAATAGTAAGCATTGTTAATATACTATTAATCACTCATTTAAAAAATGCAAGTATTTCTGAACTTCTGATGTGCCTTCCTTCTCTAAAACACAACAGTTCTGTCAACTAGATAATGGGGATTTAAGAATCACAGGAACAATGGACGTATGTTATTCAACTGCTCAAGAATAAGCCCCAAACTCTCTGAAACCTGAGTCTTGAGTATCTCATCCCACCAGCACTCTGCCCAGAGCAAAAATGTCTGAGCACTACTTAAATTTCAGTTTTTGTCCATTTTTTTCTACTCTGCTAGAAAAATCAAGAGAAAAGGAAAAAAAAATGGAGAGGCCTTAAAAGCTATCCATTAAGTCTTTTTAAGAATCAACTAGACCGTATAAAGTTGTCAGAGCTCAAAAATCTGCAATCACTTACCAGGATTTCTTTGGTATGATTGGCCAATTAGAAGAGCAAGTTATTCACTTACAATAATAATAACTAACTTATGTGGAATTGTTGGAGCATGAGAGGTTCTATGTAATGAATTTTCCAGAAAACTGACACGTAAAGATGAAAACTTTTATTTTTAAGCATGAAGGATAGAACTTGCTAGAATAGATAGCCTACTTTCCTGGCTGCTTGTACTGAGAATAATGAGCCCAATTAAGCCTTTTTGGGGATTCAGGTTCGACATCATTGAATATCCATGATTGTACAAAACGGTGCTAGTTTATCACATCCCACTGTCCAGGCTGATAAGGCCAGGCACTAGATTTCCCAGCCTGCCTTGCAGCTACCGCCTGAACATGTGACTCAAACTTGGCCAGTGGTACATTCTGAGGGACTTTAGGGAAGCAGGGGGGGTTGTTTGGGGGGTTTTTCTGTTTGTTTTATTTTGAGTTCAAATAAAAAGAGACAAGAAGGAGATGACGACTCTCTTCTCTTCTCTTCTAGACATAGCTGTGTTTACCAGTGAGGGGAGACTTGGTAATACGCTGGGGATGGCAGATACTTGAGTCCTTGGAAGCTTCCCTAAGCCACTGAATTAAGCTTCGATAGGATCCGTCTCCCCTCGCCCTGGATTTCTGGATAAGAAAATGAGTATCTTCTTGTGAGGTCTTTGCAGTGAAGGGATCCTTTTTTTGCATCTAAAAACACTTAGCACATAGACAAGTGTCCAGGAAAGACAAAATTGGGGTTCAGAGCCAGATTGTTTGTGGGACAGGTGACCTGGTGGCCCTTCTGAGTGTGTGCTGCACAAGTTGACAATCAAGGTGGCCTTTTGCTGGACGGAGAAGGATGAAAGAGCTTGTTTGCTGGTGTGTGCTTATAGGCCCCTGGGTTGCAAAGGCAATGGACCCTAGGGAGGGGCAGATAACGGTGTGGTTTGGTGTCCAGGTGACAAGGTATGGCATAAAGTGTAGCCATGAAGAGCTTCGGCTCTGGGGTCTGGCCAAATCCAAGCTCCATCACATGACAGAAGTTACGTAAGTTCCCTGAGCCTCTTCCTTAAGTGGGACAATGATAGTGCCTCCCTCGCAGGGCTGCAGACACGATCGAAGGCTGGATTTCACTGGCTCTCTCATCTCATGGATTGTAAGATGCATCCCAATTTTGGAGATGTTAAAATGTGGGGAGTGGGAGGAAAGCGTCTTTAATTGGTGAAATGTGGCGAGTTTGTGTATGTAAAGTGCTAGGAATGTGCCCAGCACGTAGAAAGGGCCATGGAAATGTTTGCTGTGGTTATCAGAGCCCGAGGAAGGGCCTTTGTCTTTAGCTCCGCTTGGGACCCGGCACAGAGCGGCCCCTCAAGGACCGGTGGTTTGGGAAGTGTCAGGAGGGAGCACAGAGACTGGCAGTCACAGAGGGCGCCGCCTGCACTGCGTGTAAGCAACTCCAGCAGAAACCAGATGGTCTTGGGGCCAGACGGGGATGGAGGGGAACACTGCAGGAGCCAGGTGGGGACAGGAGCGGGAGGTCTGAGTCACCGCCGCTCATGCAGTTTCATTTGACACGCAGGCTGATGAGCCTCGGACAGTTTGTTTACAAGAAGAGCCACATTGCGAGGGCTGTTGCGGGGCTAGCTCTGTTTGCCTCTACATTGAATGTCCCCTGATCAGGCCACATGTTTGAGCTCTGATGGTGCGTTTTGACCATCCTTGGGTTCCTCCCTCACCAATAGGGTCAATCTGCTCACCGCTCCCAGCACCCCTTCTTCTTCGAATTGTCTTCTTTTAATCTTTCATGCTTAGGAGAGCAGAAAACCAAATGTCATCAACTTCCTTGAAGGGCTCTCCTGTGAGTGACTCAACAGTCACTCAACAGATACCATCAAGCACCTACTCACGCTGGGCGCTGTCCAGGCACTGGGAACACAAAAGGACCGAGAGAGAGCAGGCTTCTGCTCTGATGGAATTTCCATTTTAGTGAGAGAGATAAACACCTAATTAAAGTAAATGAACAAGATGATGCAGGCGATTATAACCACTGTGCAGAGGCAAACAGCATGAATGATGAGAGGAGAAGGGTGGGGAATCGGGAGCAGGACGAGTGTTTTAGATCAGATCAGGGATGGCCTCTCTCCAGAGGGTGACACGGGAAACAAGACCTGGACGAAAGATGGAGCCTGACTTGCAAAGGTCATGCAGAGGTTCCCAGGCAGAGGCCACAGCAAGTACCAAGGCCGGAGACAGGAGGAAGTTCAGGGCATTTGAGGGTGGGAAGGAGGCCACCATGGCTGGTGGTGGTGAGCCAAGGGAGAGGCCACAGAAGGACTTGGTGTTACTCCACGATCAGTGGGAAACCATTGCAGGGTTATTCGTGGTGATGGTTCTGGTTTGGTTTTCAGTCCCTGAAAGAAACACTGTGGTTTGTATTTTAGATAGATCACCATGGCTGCAGGGTGGAGAATGGACTGTGGGAGGCAGGAGAGGAAGCGAGAGGCCCACTAGGAGGCTTGCGGTCACCCAGGAGAGAGAAGATGGTGGTCGGGACCCAGGTGGTCACCGGGGAGGTGGTGAG
This sequence comes from Ceratotherium simum simum, assembly GCF_057802395.1. Classification (NCBI taxonomy): domain Eukaryota; kingdom Metazoa; phylum Chordata; class Mammalia; order Perissodactyla; family Rhinocerotidae; genus Ceratotherium; species Ceratotherium simum. The sequence continues at coordinate 78,390,518 of NC_141905.1, read as the reverse complement.
AAGTATGTGGATTCTAGATACATGTTGGAGGAATGAGGTTTGTTGTGGGTTGTATTGTGTCCCCCAGAAATGTATTTCCAAGTGCTAATCCACGAGACCTGTGAATATGATCTTATGTAGAAATAGGGTCTTTGCAGGTGTAATCAAGTTAAGATGGGATCATACTGGATCAGGACAGACCCTAAATTCAATGACTGGTGTCCTCTTAAGGAGAGAGAGATGTGAAGACACAGAGATGCACAGGGAAGGAGATTGGAGTGGTGCAGCTGCAAGACAAGGAATGCAGAGGATTGTCAGCAACCATCAGAAGCTGGAAGAGACAAGGAAGGGTTATCTCCTAAAACCTTCAGAGGAACACAGGCCTGCTGACCCTTTGATTTCAGACTCTGGCCTCCAGAACTGTATGAGAATAAATTTCTGTTGTTTTAAGCCACCTGGTTTGTGGTAATATGTTCCGGCAGCCCAAGGAAACTAAGACAAGGTTGTAAGAGAGAATAGCATGTCATGAGAATGGCGTTTTGTAGAGCTACAGCGAAGGGAACACATATTTTAATGATGGAATGAGCTTTTTATGGAGGTCGTAAATTACATACTCACCTGCAGATATCCACCAAATTCTTTGGCGTGCTAATGATACAAATGGAAATCATCAGCTTTGGGGACACTGATTGTGTAACCAAATTGATTGCATGTGGCCGAGTGAGTCTCACACTCTTTTCGTCTTCATCACCTCTCTGCCCACTGCCGCCAGCAATGCCACCCTAACAAATTTATGCCCCTGGGAATGTGCTATTAAATCCATCATGGAGGGGCTGGCCCCGTGGCTTAGCGGTTAAGTGCGCGCGCTCCGCTACTGGCGGCCCGGGTTCGGATCCCGGGCGAGCACCGACGCACCTCTCCGGCCATGCTAAGGCCGCGTCCCACATACAGCAACTAGAAGGATGTGCAGCTATGACATACAACTATCTACTGGGGCTTTGGGGGGAAAAATAAATAAATAAATAAAATTTAAATTCGTCATGGACAATGATCTGTGGAGCCTTGTCTGAGCTTTGAAAACATTTCCTTCTTTTGAGTCAAAAGATCATTAGACGCAGTTCAGGAACAAACTACAAATCAGGTCTTTAAGATAAGCTGACTGTTGAAGTGAGCTCTTAGTGGAACCATGAAACAAACCCAATCTCTCAGAATTTTGCAGGGTAGGGTTTTTGGAGAGCCACCCTAAGTGAGCCCCCTCATCAGTGCCTGCTGTTCCCTGCCTTGGAATGTGGGGAGATGTTTATGGGTCAGTCTCCTCAGCCAGTGGTCAACTCCTTGAGGACAGGGATTCTGTCTGGCTTAAATTTGTTTTCTTTTTTCTAGTACATTCATTTATTCAATAAATATTTATGGAAAGTACTCTGCTAAGCTCCAGGCATCCTTAATAAACAGTTGCTGAATTAAATTAAACACACTATACATTCCCTGGTTGAAATAAAATCATGTGAACAGAGAAAGGAGGGAAAGGAGGAAGGAAGGAAGGAAGGAAGGAAGGAAGGAAGGAAGGAAGGAAGGAAGGAGGAAGGAAGGAAGGAGGGACTTGCTCATTCGTTAAAAAAAAGAAAAAGAAAAAGAAAAAAATAGTAGAAAAGACTTCTGGGAAAGATTGTAAGGTCTCTATACCTGAAGAGCCTGAGACAGAAGTAGATAATGGAGAAATCCACCTTGTAAGATGCGTTAGGCAGAACTGGGGGAATCGCAAAGTCCCATCCAGCTCTAGGCTGTGATGTTCCACTGAGGCAGGAAGGGCAGGAAGGCGAGGTGTTTGAGAACATAGATCTCAGAGACAGACTTGAGTTTGGACAAACTTGGAGGTCAGGCAGCCATGTGCTAATTGTGACTCTTAATGCTCTTCACAGCACCCTGTCCTTTCATACTAATCCCTCACCCCGTTTGGGAATTAGGTGTGTGTTTGTTTTGTTTATCATCTGTTCTACTCGAGTATAAGCTACGTGCTTCATGACCATTTGCTCACTGCAGTACACCCAGCACTAGGCACATGCAGACAGTCAATATGTATTTATTGAATGAATACGTGAACTATTTTGTTTAAGTTACTCAATCTCCCTAAACCTCAGTTTACTCATTTGTAAAATAGGAACTATAGTTGTATTCACTTCCCAAGGGTTGTGAGGGCCCAACGAGATAAATTATTTCAAATGCTTGGCTCATAAAAGGTGTTCAGTAGATGATGAATATCAGGTTATGACTAATATTGTTGACATTATTATGGATGTAGGAGCTAATTTATTCAAATATTAAAATGAAAGGAAAGCTAGAGCACAGTTAAAAAGGTAAACTCATGATAAAGAGACATTTGGAAAAATGCTTAATAAGATGGGAGGCCTATCAGATTAAAATGAAGGCATAGAGACATACATTAGATAAAGGGGGACTTCCCCTCAGGAAACTGGGGATGCTAACCAGGTGTCAGGAGGAAAAGGGAACTAAGACATTTTCCCTTGTACTACTCTTGCTTTGACAGCTTCTCCAAAGGGGCAATGTAAGAGAACAGCAGCGTCTACACTTTGTCACAGAAACCAACACAGCCTCTCCCTGCCAGCCTCGAGCAAGGTTTGTTCCTTAATACTTAAAAGGAAATAAAATATCGAAATTCTTGTCTGAATCATCCAGTTTGCCACCTAAGAACTGTATTCTCATTACTTGTCAAGTGCATATTTTCTCTTTACTTTTCATCAGATTTTATCTTTGAACCACTCAACAATTCCAGCAAGGCTTGAAAGAGTATTGTTCAATTCACAGCTTGCAATGTCACAATAATGTCCACCCAGATCCTGGTCATAATTCATGCTCCCCTGTAGCTTATTTATTTCTTGTCAAACTATTTGAACTGCAGCTTATACCTGAAAACATTTGACCTAGCACATCACTGGGGGAACTCTGGTTTACTAATACTCCTTGAAACGAGCCCATGACCAGACTCCACCATGACGTTGAGATCTTGAGTCCCTAAACGACTTCCTTGTTGTAGACTCCTGCACCTTTTGTCTTTTGGCTCCAGAGCCATCTGAGACATCTCTCTGTGACATACTGAGGTAAAAATTCTTCTTGTCTTATATCTTTAGTCCAGGGATCAATGAACTTTCTGGAAAGGGTCAGGTAGTAAATATTTTAAGCTTTGTGAGCCAGATGGTCTTTGTTACAACTATTCAGCTTTGCCATTGTGGCCTAAAAGTAGCCATAGACAATACGTAAATGAATGGGCATTGCTGTGTTCCAATAAAACTTTATTGACAAAACAGGCAGCTATTGGATTTGGTGCGAGGGCCATAGTCTGCCGGCCCCTGCTTTAGTCATCTGTTTTGCCCCATGTTTAGAGAGCCAGAAAACCAGTGGACTCTTTCGTCCTGAGAAACTAAAAGAAAACCCATTCTAAATGTAAACAAGACAACTAGCTCATTTGCCACCAAATAAAGTATAGTTGTCCCAAAAAACGCCCCACAAATTACAGTTCTTGCTGTTTTGTTGTTTATTTTGATCAATTCTTCCCAGTACTGACTCCTTGGGAGCATGAAATAGACAGCATAACCCCTTTTGCAAATGTCTCTCTTATGTAGAACCCTGACGTATAAAGCTAAGGGCAGTGATGAAGGCATTCTTCAGCCGGGCTACATCTTTACTGGTTCGGATAAATTCTTGAGTATTTGGAGATGCCCTGTGGCACCCCTGCAGAGCCCGGGGATGTCACAGGACCCAGTGTGACAAACACTGGCAAAGAGCACAGAGGATGGGGCTCAGAGTTGGAGACCTGAGCTATAGACCAGGCTGTATCCAGTTTCTTTGGGAACTGCAGAGATATGAGGAGACAAGAGGCAGAGCCCCAGAGAGACGCAGAAGGTGATCTTGGCCCCGACATACCAGGTCCTGACTTGGATCCTTGCAGATGCCCAGCTGGCCTACGTGGTCTGTGCCCAGTTTTCCTCCAATAACTTTTATTTTTTTCTCTAAGTTAGCTTGGCTGCGAGTCTGTTCTTTACAACCAAACAATCCCTAGACAAATTAGCAGTAGAATTAGGTTTAATGACATTTCAATCCTGTTTAACTTATGCTGAAAGAAACATCAAATGGACCAAATGAATCCTGGGATGTAATTTTATCTGCAAATTCTTAAATTAACAAAATACTTTTAAGTCTTTCGTAAGACAAAACTCCAATATGTGGAAAGAAAAGGATTTGAGCTTTTATGTATTTTCCTACAGTTGTTTACAGTTCAAATTCCACTTTTGGAATAAAAGCAAATCAGAGAATATTCAGTGCAAAGTTAAGCTAGTGATTCAAAATCAGAGGAGTGTGATTCATGAGATGAGATTAAAATAAGTAATGCTACAGCCAAGCTAAATACAGAGGAAAGGTGCAGAGATAAGCGAGACTATCTACAAGGGGAAAACAACCGAGGGATGAGGCTTGGGGGATGAGGGTACATTAGGTAAGAAGAGGGCAGGAAGGCTCAGAAAAATGTCCTGAACACCGCTAATTCCATTAGAAGGTAGAATTATCCCTCTGCAGGAATTTTCAGAATTACCTTCAGAATTAACTGTGTGGTTTCTGAGCTTGGCCTAGATAAGCAGGTACAAGATGCGTTTTAGAGCATTAGTTCTCAGACGCTGGGAAGGGGTGACATAAGAGCTGCCCTTGGGCACTTGGGTCTCCCTTTAAGTCTATGCTGTGACCTGACATGGCCAGCCTCTAGCACGTGGCACACACGTGGGAATAGAGCCATGAGCACCCAGGGGGTGACGAGAGGCCCTATTTTAAAGAATTCATCCCTATGCCTGTGTGTAGCACTCCAGAGAGAGGACAGCCTAGATGACTCTTCTGCTTGGATTCCAGAACAAACGATTGCAGCGTAACACAGTGGGAATGGAATTGATTGGACCTTGGGGGTCTGAAATCTGGACTTGTTACTAGCCATGTAGCCGGGTAGATCATTTTGACTTTCAGTTTCCTTATCTAGGGCATAGGACTAGACCGGGGGTCAGAAAACTAGGGCCCGAGAGCCAAATCCAGCTGCCACCTGTTTTTGTAAATAAAGTCTTATTGGAACACAGCCACATCACTTCTTTACACATCATCTGTAGCTGCTTTTGTGCTACAACGGTGAAGCTGAGTAGCTGTGACACAGTCAGTATGTCCCACAAACCCTAAAAGAATTACTACTCTCTGGTTCTTTACAGAATAATTTAGCCAACCCCAGTACTAAACACTTTTTATAATATCTTCCAAATTCTCTGAGTCGTCCTCATGTTGCCATACACCAAGAAAATGTTGCCAGTGTGTGTAGTGTGTATGTGTGTGCATCCATGAGAAAGAAAGAGATTCACCTTTCTCATTGGTGGAAATTATTTGTAGATAATGAGTTGGCGTGTACCCCAAGTGACTTCCCATGGGAATGCTCAGCCAAGCAAGAAAAGGAAGATTCCTGGGGGACAGGCAAAGTTCATGGTTTCTGATGGGCCCGAGGAGAGAATGAATCTGTGTCTTTCCTCGTGTAACACACATCCTTTCTGGTGGCACCAAACAGGGTTCTCTTTTCCTGAGGTATCAAAAACCAAGCTCACGGTCACTGCATCTCTACACAGACTCAAACTGAAACCAAACTGTAAACATCGCTCTCACTGCTTCACTCGGTCAATCCTGCATTTACAGGATGATTTAAATTCCAGCCACTCAGAAACTGTAGATTTCTGTTTTCGTCTCAGCTTTTGAGAAGAACAGCCAACCACTGGAATGGTAGCCAATTTCCATTAAACTTCACCAATTATTTAAGAGGATTGCTTCTTGTTTGAACTATCCACGTGCATTGGATGTTAGGGGATGATTTTCCTCGGAGAAATCTGATTCCTGGAGGAAGAAAGACACAGCAGCAGCAGCTGCCACTGCCACCACCCCTTCTGGTGGCAGTGAAATTATGAGCTGACAGTCTCTGCCAGCTGACGCTTTTCTGATATGGGTCATTTGTTATCACGACAGGAAGACTGGAAAGGAGTTGAATGACAGTTTTAATCCATGTGTTACAAAGCATACTCGTATCAAAAATAAATGTGTGCAACTATGAAGCTGTTAAAAAATATCATTAATCCCCCAAATCCTCCATCTGTCATGAAACAGGTCTCATTTGGGGTATTTAACAAAATTACAGAAACAGGTTCTGATTCCACCGTTCACATTTCCTTGGTGGCATCCTTCTTTCCCTCAACTGCATTCAGCCAGCAACTCCACTTATATCCCACCAGCTTAGTAACCAGCAGTGGAAAGAGGAACTCTCTCTCTCTTCCGACATCTGTAAACATCATGTATACACTTTGTAAACATGTATACCCATCCAGGGAAGACTCCGAATGGTCGTACCTGGGTCATGTGCCTATCCTTCACCTATTACTCTTTCCATGAGGAAGAGGATTTCTAATTGACCAGCCTGGGTCACATACCCATTCCTATGGCAGGGATAAGGGATCTTGACTGATACCCCACCAGAACTATAAGGAGTGGGTAGGGACCCCAAGGAATGAGACAGGCCCTTTAAGCTACCCAAACTATAACCACCATCATCTATCCACCCAGCCTTCAGAGATGGTGTTTCCCAGGGCAGCAGTAAGGATGGGAAGGGGAGTTAATACCATTCTGATAAAAAAGGGGACCAGTTCACCATACCAGCATCAAAAAGCACCACAAGGTGACGACAGTTTTGTGGCAATGTGGTAAAGGAACTAACAAGATGTTCATTGTTTTTGTGGTAGTCAGACTTATATGATCAGCAACCGCACTAAGTATAGATTTGGGATTTTCTTTTTTACTACATTTGCTGGTTTATCCTGGTTCTCTATTATTCTTCCTTCTTTTTCCTGCCATCTTGTTCATCCATCTCCCTCTTCATAATAAAAATAGTTATCCAGTAGCTATATTGTATTCAAATGTTTGAGAAAAAACAGGCCATCTTTCCTGAATTTATGCATCTCGAAAGGTAACTCTTTTTGTTGTTGGTTGACATTCACTTTGTAAACAGTTTGTGTGTAAGGGTGTTTATATTTTCCTGGAGGCTCCCTTATGGGATTATCAGTAAGAATCTTGAGGAATGGTCTGTGAGTCATTTTGAAACCTACAGAAATTCAAAGTCATGGCTTTGGCCCCAGGCTCCTACTCTGAAAGGAAGCCAGCCCATGGCCGCAGGCTGCTAAGGCCCACCATTCTCCACTATCCTCTTTCCTGATCACAGAGAGAGCATTTTTAGGACTAGAACTGTTCCCCCAGAGCAATGAATGTTCAGGGGTTCCTTTTTTTTTTTTTTAAGAAGATTGGCCCTGTGCTAACATCTGTTGCCAATCTTCCTCTTTTTCTTTTTTCTCCCCAAAGCCCAGTACATAGTTGTACGTCATAGTTGTAGAGTCGTGGCTCTTCTATGTGGGACATCGCCTCAGCATGGCTTAATGAGCACTGAATAGGTCTGCACCCAGGATCTGAACTGGCGACCCCTGGCCCTAATACGCCATGGGGCTGGCCCCAGGGGTTTCTAATAGACTTTCTCTAATGCTAACTTGTAATATCCTCTGAACAAGCATTCCCCACACCAAGTTTAAAGAGATTCCTTTTAAGCCCAACTCCCTCAAAGTGGGAATGGCACATTTTCTCAAGACTGATTTTACTCTACTCTTCCACTTTACTTTATTATCTTAAATGTATTATTTCAGCATTAAGCACACCATTAACTTGGGAAACACAATGTTCCAACGTAAAGATCCTGGCTGGATTTAGACTTTGTGGGTGCAAGAAAAATATTCGCATTCCAAAGTGTCTTGAAAACTCAAAGGCTTTGTGATAAGCACATGTGAAGATTTGCTTTCTAAAAATCCTAAAATATTCTCTGCTATGCACAAAGTTTCCAAATGCACATGAATAAAACATTGTGATTTCTCGTGGGAAATATTCTCAAATGTTGTCCAAATAAGAACAGCCATTTGGAAGCCTTTTGAGGTTGCATAAGTCCACAGAATCTCCAGCCATCAGACTCCACAGGGCCTTTGAGGATGCTTCTGATGAGGCCCACAATCCCCAATTCTGAGGGTGTTAGGCACCTACTGTATGGGAGGCATTATGGAAAACACAATTTCTGGAGATTCCTCAAAAAATCAAGGATAGAACTACCATATGATCCAGCTATTCCACTGTTGGGTATTTATCCAAAGAAATTGAAAACGCCAATTTGCAAAGGTACATGCACCCCTGTGTCCATTGCAGCGTTATTCACAATAGCCAAGACTTGGAAGCAATCTAAGTGCCCATCAAGGGACGAATGGATAAAGAAGATATGGTATATATAAACAATGGAATACTACTCAGCCATAAGAAACGATGAAATCCAGGCATTTGTGACAACATGGATGGACATTGAGGGTATAATGCAAAGTGAAATAAGTCAGAGGGAGAAGGTCAAATACCGTATGATTTCCTTCATTAAGTAGTAGATAATAACAACAATAAACAAACACATAGGGACAGAGATTGGATTGGTGGTTACCAGAGGGGAAGGGGGGAGGGAGGAGGGTGAAAGAGATAATTCGGTACATCTGTGTGTGGTGATGGGTTGTAATTAGTATTTTGGTGGTGAACATGATGAGGTCCATGCAGAAATAGAAGTACAATGATGTACACCTGAAAAAATAAATAAATAAATAAATAAATAAAAAAGAAAACACAATTTCTGCCTTAATCCAGCCTTTAGTTTGTGTTGTCAGGAGTACACAAAATGCTGCAAATTCTTCACATATTACTTTGCAAGATGTTTCTATTACATAAGCTTGGACTTTTGCATTTTATTTTAAGATACTTTCCATACTAGGATTTTAGATTTTCTCAAATTCATACCTTCTCTGGGTCCTCATTTCCTGTTGTTAGGGCTTTGCAAGAGCCTCTCTGGCCCTGATCTTCTTCACCAGTCCCTCCTCCGAAAACTACTAGAGTTACCGTCTGGACACCCAGGACTGATCATCATTCCTAGGTTTGATGCCTCTGCATTGCCTATAGAATGAGATTCAAACTTTGCAGCATGGAACTTACACTTCAGTCAAGATAGAGTAACAGGAAGATTTACCCTCCCACCCAAATCAATAAAAAAAAAAAGGATAGAACGTAGAAAATAATGGTTTCCAAAACAGTGGACATCAGGCACTGAAGGACAATGATCTCTGAGAGACAGAAAACTAATAGGATGAGGCTTGCAATTGCTCCAGTTTACTGACTTGAGAGAGTTTAAAGGCCACAGAACAGTTTGTGGATACTAGACAAAGGCAGGCACACTCCATGAACTGAGGAGACAGAGCTGAGAGTCCAGAGAGACTAAGGCAGCTAGAGTTCTTAGGACAGAGCACTGAGAGGAAAGAGCTTCACAGAGAAAGGACTCTGAAAGATTCGCAGAGTGTTCTCTTCATGTACTCAGCTGAGTACAGATCAGCACACATACGTATAGAAACTTTCTGAGGCTGAGGAAAGAACAATCTGAAAGGATTAGAGGTAACGATGCCTAGTGCTCACACAGGACTGAGGATACATCTGCCCCTCTTAGTCAGACTGCAAAATCGGGTGATTCATGGGACCTTGGGTAGAGTACACAGAAAGACCTACCTTAGTAATGACAAATGATTAAACTTAGACTGATCATGGTTCTGGTCCAACCTAAAAAATCTCAAATACAAGACCCAAAAGGATCAAACTGTTTCCAATTTGTCACAGAACAAATCTCAATAAGATCTATAGAAATTTAAAAAAAAAAATTTTCACCCAACAAGATAAATTTCACAATGTCTAGCATACATTCAAAAATTACCAGCCATGCAAAGAAGCAGAAAAATATAATCCCTAAAGAGGAAAAAAATTAATCAAAACTGATCCACAAGTGAGACAGATGTTAGAATTAGCAGACAAAGACATTAAAGTAGTTGTTACAACAGTAATCTATAAGTTAAAATATTACCTAGAGATATGAAAGATATAAGAAAAATATCAAAATTGAACTTTTAGAGATGAAAACTACAATGTCTGAGATCAAAAATACACTAGATGGGGTTAATAGCAGATTAGACTTTGCAGGAAAAAAACTAGTGAACTTGAAGATATCACAGTAGAAACTATCCAAAATAAAACACAGACAGAGAGAACAGGGAAATTAAAAAGTTAATGGAGGATCAGTGAACTGTGGGAAGAATTCAAGTGGCCTGATATACGTGTAATTGGAGACTCCTAAAGAGAGGAGAGAGAAGGGGAGACAGAAAAAGTATCTGAAAGAATAATGGCTTCAAAAAAGTAAAACTTTCTAAATATGATGAAAACTATAACCCACAGATCCAAGAATCTCAACAAACCACAAGCACAAAAAATATGAAGAAAACTACAACAAGGTACATCATGATCAAATTGCTCAAAATCAGTGATAAAGATAAAATCTCAAAAGCAGCTGGAGGAAAAAAACCATGTAAATATAAAGGATCAAAGATAAAGATTACAGTTGGTTTCTTGTAGGAAAAAATGCAAGCAAGGAGATGGTAGAACATCTTTAAAGCACTGAAAAAATATGTCTAACAGCAAAATTATCTTCCAAAAGCAAAGGTGAAATACCTTTTAAGACACACAAAAGTAGGAAGAATATATAACCAGGCAACTCAAACTACAAGAAATGTTACAGGAAGTCCTTCAGGCAGAAGGAAAATTATACTGGTTGGAAATATGGGTTTACACACAAGAATGAAGAATACCAGAAATGGTAACTTCCTGGGTAAATATATAAGATTTTTTCTTATTGTTTAAATTTCTTGAAAGATAATTGACTGTTTAAACAAAAATAGTAATGCAGTGTGGGGTTTATAACATATGTAAAACTAAAATGTATAACAAAATAGCACAAAAGTCAGAACAGGAGAAATGGAAGTAAACTATTGTCAAGGTCTTATACTATATGTGAAGTGTTATAATACCACTTGAATATGGACTATTATAAGTTAAGATGTATACCATAAACCTTAAAGCAGCCACTAAGGAAAACAAAACAAAGCAAAGAATTAAAGCTAATAAGCCAACAGAGAAGATGAAATAGTAAAAAATATTCAACTCATCCAAAAGAAGACAGAAAAAGAGAACAGTGAACAGTTGGAGAAAATAGAAAAATGACAGCGAAGTGATAAATTTAAACCCAATCTTATAAATAATCATATTAAATGTAAATGGTGTAAATACTCCAATCAAAAGGGACAGATTATCACATTGGATTTAAAAAAAAAAAAAACAAGATCCCACTATATGTTGTGTACAAGAAACATGCTTTAAATATTCAGACCCCAAAAGGTTAAAAAAGTAAAAGAATGGAAAAAAATATACCACGCTAACACTAATCAAAAGGAAGCTGGGGTGGCATATTTAACATCAAATTTTAGAGCAAAGAATATTACTGGGCATAAAGAAAATAATTTCATAATGATAAAGAGATCAATACCTCAAGAGGATGTAACCATCTTAAATATTTATGTCCCTGATAACAGAGATTGAAAATACATGAAGCAAAAACTGATAGAACTGCAAGGAGAAATAGACATGCTCACAATTATAGTTGAAGATTTCAATACCCTTCTCTCAACAACTGCTTGAACAAGTAGACAGAAAATCAGTAGGATATAGAAGATATGAACAACACTATCAACCAGCTTCACCTGATCAACATTTATAGAGCACTCCACTGAACAAACATAGAATGCACACTCTTTTCAAATTCACATGCAACACTTTCCAATATCCTCAGCCACAAAACAAGTCTCAACAAATTTAAAAAGATTCAAGTCATTCAAAGTATATTCTCTAACTAGACTGGAATTAAATTAGAAATCAATAACAGAATATCTGGAAAATCCCCAATAACTGCAAACTCTGCAGCCTGATTTTTGACCCCTTCATAATGCGGACTCAACTTGTGTTTATAATACTGCCTCCAACTGCTGTAATGATAGCCAAAACTTATGTAGTGCTTACCATGTGCTAGATTTACTGTTCATAATGACCCTATAAAGTAGGTGGCCCTATTCCCACTTTATAGGTGAAGAATGAGTCACAGGGCAGTAACGGAATCCACCTGAGGTCACAAAGCTAGGGAGTATTAGAGCTGAGATTTGCCCTGAGGCAGTCTGGGTCCACAGTGTGTGCTCTTAGGTACTACCCTCCTGCCTCTCAATCTCATCTCTGACCACTGGCCATTTCACAGGTAGCTCTGTCTACTCTCCATTTATGTCTCTGCTCAGGCTGTTTCCTCTTTAAGGTGTGTTCTCCGTATCTTCTGGTGCTAAGAGATGGGCTCTTCTTGCCTTTGGTCATCTCTCAATTCCCAGCTCAAAAGCCATCTCAATTTCATTCAACAAGAGTTCTCTGCTCCCCATAGGAATGACACAATTCTTTTTCTGAACTCCTGAAACTTTCAGTAATAATAGCCAATATTTTTTCTGCATTTTCTATAGTAAAACAATAGAAACCTGGAGTCCCTCTGAAGAAAAGCTGAAGAGGGGCAGGCCATGGCTTCTCTGAGTCAAGAATTAAAATAGGGAGGTTGACAAAACCAGCAGTCCTTTTTACTTCACTTTCCCACCAATGCTTTACCTGGTGGGAAGACTACTTCTCTAGTCTCACCTACGGTTAATTCCTGGGCAGGTGTACCTAAGAGATCCACAGCTGGACCAGCCACTGCCTCAGAATTAGGTCACTTCCAGCCTCCTCCTTTCTAGCATTCACCTGCCCAACCTAGGGTGGGACTGCCTTCTTGTTCCTGGATTCTCTCTTATCTACCTGAATTCCTGATTTTCTGTACGGTCTTACCCTGGCTTCTCCATATCTTCTGATACCAGCCTGCTGTGGCACTTACCATGTCTCAAAGTGACCTTTTCAAAATGCAAATCTCATTGTGTCATTTCCTGCTTAATACCCTACAATAGGATAAAGACCAAAACCCTGTACTTGGCCTACAGGGCACTACATGGCCTGACCCTACTAACATCTTTAGCCCCATCTCACAGCATACACACTGACCCTCTGAAGCCCAGATATACAGGCCTCTCTCTCCACCCCCACCTCCAAATCCTTCCTCCCAGTTAATTCCTACCCTTCCTTTGGATTTCAGTTAAATCTCCTCTTCTTCAGAGAAGTCACCCCTGACCTGCCCAATAAGTCTTTCCTCCCCTATAATTTCCAAGAGCATTATGTGCCTGTCCTTCCATAATCTATGTCACAATTACAGTATTATAGTCACGGTATGATTTTTTTGGTTAATGTTGATCTGCTCCACTAGACCATGAACTCTTTGAGGGCAGGGACTCTGTCCATTTTTGCATCCCTGGCACCTTGCTCATAGTTGGCTCTCAAGAGACATTCATTCAATGAGTGACTGAAGCAGCCTGGTAACCCAGGTGTAATAAGAATGATATGGACTATGAAATAATATCAGCTTTCTCATCTTTCACTGGACGTTTTTCTGTCTCTCCCAGGAAGCCTCCTGTCTGGGTCTGAGGAATCAAAGCCCTGAGAGAGCATATCCCAGTTCTAGTTCTCAGAGAGGCCCAGTCCCTAATGTATTTTGGTCACTATTTCTTGTTACGATTGTTCTTTGCCTCCACAATAAATTGATCAAATACCCGTAGGATGATGTTTGCCACTGTTCCACCAACATAGTTTTACTGCGATGGTCTCCTGTCTGCCTCTGTGGCTAAATGAATTTACAAGGCACATCCTCCCTGGAGCTCAAGATTTATGTACATGAAATTGGGCTGATGGAATTACTGATGAGTGACACAGCACAATTGAATCAAAGTGGTCATTCCAAATGAATGTAAACACATTTAGGATTTGGAAAAAGCTGATGCTAACTTCACTTATGCCTCTCCTACCTTGGAGACAACGATGGGGACTTTCATTTATTTTCTCTTATCGTTGTCAAGAAATAATAGAACTCCCTGTAAGTCTTGAGCCAAATAGATTTCAGGTAAACATTCTCTGTTCTGCACTGACCCAAAATCAGACTCTGCAGAGGCCATGACCTTCCAATCCTACAACCTCTCTGGGCCTTTCTCCTGGTTCTTATGAGTTCATCTAGTTCCAATAGCTTTCAGGATTTGGGGTTGGGTTTAAATTGGCTTTCTCCTATTGGCATTTGTGTTTTTATTTTTTCCTATTTTTAATCCAAGGGATTAGATTGTGTGTTTCATTTGGCTCTAATACCATTTGTATACTTTGCTCCACAGGAGGGAAGCAAGCAAAATAGAACAGGAGAGTGGTATTCCAAACAGAAAGGACAACAGAATTGCTTTGCATGGTCTCACCTCCCTACAACTTAGTTCTCTACTCTGATGTTGGGGCCCAGAGAAGGGAAAGGGCAGATGCAAGTTTCTTGTGCTCCTCATTACTCCCAGAGATGTCCTAAGGAGCCTAAAGTCCTATAAAACTCCATCTAAAACCAAAGCTTCTGGCTATAACCAACCACTGGAATGAGAAAGTTCTAGCATGTCCCAGAATGCCTTATCATTGTATGGCAGCATCCCTGTTACCACAAGGCCCTTGTGATAACAAGGCACATTCATGTCTGACATCTCAAAGTTCCTCTTTGATATTTACTGCTTTCACAGCTTTCACCCTGTGAAGTAAGCGGGGCAGGGTTTATCATGCCCACCTTGGAGATACAGAAACCAAGGTCCTGTGTAGACACCTGCTCTTTCTTCTTGCCCAGCCTCCCTTCCCCTCTTCTTCTGATACTGGCGTCTCCTTCTCCCTTAGGAAACATCTCCCACATCACATTTGGCTTTGATGATGCTGTTGATCACAGGACGCTGCTGCTGCTGCTGCCTCCTATATTGTCACCACCTTCCTAAGCTAAAAGAGAGAGTCATGACTAAGAGAAGCCAACCAGACTCTCTGTCTCCCAGAAATTTGAAGCAAGCAGAGAACTTCAAGGCAGAAGGCTGATGGAACCAAGGGATAGCTCATGAGGTCTGCTGTTGAGATCCCTGGAGAGACCCAGTGGCTCAAATCCCCCTGTCTTTTATAACCCTCCCAAGTCTCCTCCTAACAAATCTTTTTTTCTTGCTTAAGTTAATCAGACTTGGTTTCTGTCACTTGCAACCAAACAACTCAGCAATAAGTTCGTAATTTGCCCAAGCTCTCAGTCTTAAACATAGGTCACTAGAGTTCTTTGTGCTGTATCACGGACTAAAACATAAATAATATTAATATCTTACCCAGCACAGACAAGATGGTAGGACTAATACAATGAACATAAAGCTCGTTCATTATCTAGGGCAGTGGTTCTTAACTAGGGGCAATTTTGCCCCCCAGGGAACATATGACAATATCTGGAGACATTTTTGGTTGTCACAACAGGTGAGGGTGGGGTGAGCGCTGTTGGCATTTGGTGGGTAGAGACCAGGGATCCTGCTAAACATCTTACAATGCACTGGATAGTCTCCTCTCTACCAACAAAGAATTATCTGTCTCAAAATGTCAACAGTACCAGGGTTTAGAAAACTTGACCTGGAGAAGATGGAGTTATCTAACACATTAATCAGGATAACACAAGGCAGTAGTCCAAAAAAAAAAATAAAAAAGTGAATTTTCAATGGCTTAACACAACTGATCAAAAGTTTGCAACGAATTGTTGCAAAGTCTACTGTAGGCTGGTTACTCTTTTTTCTGTAGTGACTTGCCAATCTAGATTGCTCCATTATGTGACACCACCATTTCAGCACACGGTTTCAGGTTGCTGAGGCAGGGGGTGTGAGAGCTGGAGGATTGCAGGCAGGCTTTTAAATGCTCCAGCCTAGAAGTGACACCTGTCACTTTCACTCATGACCCATTGGCCAGAACAAGAAACCTAACCGCTAGGGAGCTGGGAAACATGGAGTGGCGTTGGGGGCAATGCAACGAATATTGAAGAGCAAACAATTCTGCCACACCACCCACATAGCCCAGCACTGTTATATTTTATTAGATACAGAAATCTGTACAATGCGTGACTAAGTTAGATGGCTAATTACCTGAATATATCCTGTGCAATGCATTACTCAGTTATCTCCTGGAATCCAGGCTGTTTTCGTTTTTTTAACCTCAAAGAATTAATTTGCTATAGCAAGCCCCTACTGCAGCCAATAATTCTTATCTCTAAATAAGTGTCATTAAGGCCTGTTTCGCTTTGTGGTGATCAGACTATGAACTGCGGTGGACAGGTCACAACTGGCTAAATTCCATTGATTCAAAGGGCATTTCCTTCCAAGAGGAACAGAGTCACATAAATGAAATTATATCCACACATGATGCAGATTTTATTTATAAGTGAGACCAATATATTTTCATTGCAAATAATTAATTGGACTCAATTTATGCAGAGATGTCACATTGCAGTTAAGAATTTTAAATACGCATGAGGTAGAGTTTCTCAGTCGTTTTGGGCAGTGTTTCTTATCCATGGGCAGAGCCACTCCAGCAGCCTTTTGCAAAAATAAATGTCCAGGCTGATCCTCCAAATTTCTCATTCAACAAGTGTATACTTGTTAAGATAATGGTTGCACATAAAGAATCTGATTCTGGCTAACTGAAAACAGAAGGGGGAGGGTTTCTAGAAGGATACCAGGAAGCTTACAGAATCAAAGAAAGAACTGAGCAGCCAGGGCTTAGGAACAGCAGGAGTGGGCAGCGCAGGAAGCACAGCTGCAGGGCTCCAAGGTCCTCAGAGCGCTGCCAGGTGGCTCACCTCCATCGCCCTCCCCTATATGTAAATCTCCATATAAGTTTGCATTTCCCACAAGGACCTGCTGGATTGGCCTGGCTGACAAAGGCATCCTCGCCCTTGGATCAGTCAGCTATGGGAGGCATCTTTCATTAAGCTGTGTACCTCTGGGCAAGTTACTTGACTTCTTTATGCCTCAGTTGCCTCACCTGTGCAATGGAGATGATCACAGAACTTGTTCCCGAAAGAGCTGTTGTGAGTGCATGTTGCATTTCCAGTTGGTGTCTACTACTATCTGGATCTAGAGCATGTGTAATTTGGAATTAGGATGGGGTGCTTTTAATCGGTAGATTTACTGAGCACTTACAATGGACCAAGCACTATATGAAACCTTTTACTTGCATTATCCCATTTAATCGTCAAAAGAGACCTACAAGGCAGAGCCCTCCAGTGTCTGATACCTCGTCTGGAATGTGGCAAGTGCTGCAAAAATGTTGAACGAATGAAAGGTGGTGCCACTGCTGACCACTTCAGCCAGGATTTCAGGTGGTGATCTGCACAGGTGGAGGCCCCACCCCTTGGAGCAGTGTTTCATTGGAGACCCAGACCCCATACATGCCCAACACGTGCTGGACAGAGGAGTGGCGCTTGACCCTCTCATGGGGCCACCATTCCAGTTGGTGTCCCCTCTCCTTCTAACACCTGTCCCCTTTTTTCAAGAATGTATTCATTATGTATAAAAGTACAGGACTGCACATTTTTCTTTGATTTCTTGCAAAGTTTGCCTGTGTGGCACAGGCTCCAAAAGCAGGCAGATCTGGCTCCAACCATGATTCGTTATACTTCCTCTCCGTGTGACTTTGGGAAATTATTATCTTTCTCTGAGCCTCGGTTTTGCAATCTGTGAAAGGGGGCTAAACATGATAAATAACTCAGCACTTGTAGCGGAGGATGTGAGCAAATGCATGGAAAACACAGCACAATTTTTGACACATAGTAGGGGTTCCATCAGTGTTAGCAAAATAATATTTAATAATCATTATTATTGCTGATACTATAGCTGGTAAAGGAAATTGATGAAAGTAAACTAATCCCAATGTGGTAATTTATTTTTAAAGTGTATCTGTTTCCTTGATATTTGCTTTCCTGAGATTTTCCCTTTCTCCTCACCTATAGAACATGGATTCTGGAACCAGACTGCCTGGGTTTGAATTCAGGTTCACCACTAACCTAGCTTTGTGACCTTGGGCAAGTTTCTTAACCTCTCTGTACTACAATTTCCTCATCTGTAAAATGTGATCATATTCGTAGCCAACTCATAGGGTTGTTGATAAGGATTAAATAAGTTAGTATTTATAAAACAGAATGGTACTGAACATAGTAAGTACTATTTAAGTTTGTTAAATAAATGAAACAGAAGGCAGGGGGAAGTTCTGGTGAGTTAGCATATCCAGTCAGTTGGCTTCCTGACATTACGTCTTGATAAGGATGCCAGTTAGACAAGGTTTTAGTCCATTTTATTTCTGGGCTCACCATTTGATCATTTTTTAAATTTGGATTACAGAGGACTGTTACACTTGTGCTCATCAGGGTCTATTCAACCTGATGGGAGGTGAGATCATGGGTCTTGTATGAATCAAAATATCTGAAATGCTTTGATCACTGGGAACTACTGGGGTCCAGCTGTTTCCTGGCCTCAGCACAAAGAAGTGACAGCTACTTCTAGTTGACTTTAAGGTGGTGAATATTTTAGGGCACAGATGACAAAAGGGCTCTGGGAGCCAGCAGATGGTACCTGGTAAACAGGCCCTTCAAGATGAGCAACAGCTGGAGGAAGAAGGTGAGATACCCAGAGCGAGTTGTTTCGCACATGAATCGTCACATTTCTGATCAGGTTTCCCTGAGGCTTACCAGAAGGAAGACTTCTGTAAGGCTTTCTCTCTAGGAGATGCTGCAAGAGGAACAAAGTCCACTGAACACTGTCACTTTTTCTTTATTGTAGTGAAAAACACACAGCGTAAGATTTATCATCTTAACCATTTCTAAGTGTACAGTTCAGCAAAGTATATTCACATTGTTGTGAAACAGATCTCCAGAACCTTTTCAACTTGCAAAACAAGGTCCATTTCCATTAAAATACAGCTCTCCTCACCGCCTTCCCCCAGCCCCTAGCAACCACTGTTTTACTTTGTTTCTTTGAATTTGACTACTCTAGATACCTCATATAAGTGGAATCCTATAGTATTTGTCTTTTTGTGACTACTTTATTGCATTTAGCATAATGTCCTCAATGTCCATCCATTGGGATAGATTGTCAGATTTCCTTCCTTTTTGAGGCTGAATAATATTCCATTGTATGTATAGACCATATTTTGTCTATCTGTTCATCTATCACTGGACATTTGGGTTGCTTCCATCTCTTGGCTATGTAAATAATGCTGCTACAAACATGTGCGTACAAATATCTCTTTGAGCCCTTGCTTTCAATTCTTTTAGATATATACCCAGAAGTGGGATTGCTGGATCACGTGGTAGTTCTATTTTTAATTTTTTGAGGAAACTCCATACTGTCTTCACAGTGGCTGCACTATTTTACATTCCCACCAACAGTGCACAAACATTCCAATTTCTCCACATCCTCACCAACAGAATGTTATTTTCTGGTTTTTTGATAGTAGCCATTCTAATGGGTGTGAGGTGATATCTCATTGTGGATTTGACTTGCGTTTCTCTGATGATTAGTGATGTTGAACATCTTTTGTTTGCGTATTGGCCATTTGTGTATAATCTTTGGAGAAATGTCTATTCAAGTCCTTTGCCCATATTTGAATTAGGTTATTTGATTTTTTTGTTGTCTAGTGCTTATACATTTTAGATATTAATCCCTTATCAGATATGTGGTTTACAAATATTTTCTCCCACTCCATAAGCTGCCTTTTCACTCTGTTGACTGTGTCCTTTAATGCACAAAAGTTTTTAAGTTTGGTGTAGCCCCATTTGCCTATTTTTGCTTTTGTTGCCTGTGCTTTTTGTGTCATATCCAAGAAATGTTGCCAAGTCCAATGTCATGAAGTTTTCCATATATTTTCTTATAGAAGTTTTATGGTTTTAGGTCTTATGTTTAGGCCTTTAATCCATTTTGAGTTAATGTCTGCATGTGGTACAAAATAAAGATCCGACATCATTCTTTTGCTTTAGGAAATCCAGTTTTCCCAGCACCATTTGTTGAAGAGATCCTGTCACCTTGTTTTGACTTTCATCATTAGGAAAAGGATCAGTAGGACTGCTAGAGCCCTCCTTATAGACTCGAAGAGGCCCAACCAGCCAAGGAGCAGAGGAGTTTAACTCACACCTCCCTCACTCGGAGCCTCTGGTTCACGGTCAGTGTTAGACTTGCACTTTCAGCCACAGCCCTGACTTTGTTTCCCATCACTAGACATTAAACTGTTTTCAGTTCAGCCTTCCGACCATGGGGAATCAGCTTTGCTTCACTTGTTTTTCAAGACTTCTAAAACAATGCTCCATTCAATCCATAACCCAGTGAAGCCAATTTCCTTCACCAAAACTTAGCTGACCAGGTTTTATTTCATCTTCTGGGTACTTATTAATCAGAATTAAGATTTTTCCTTTTCCTAGTGCTTGGGAGACTTCAGCAAAGTACTTGTGATGTTCTTTTTAAAGTTTCTTCTTATTTGTTCATTTAAACACCGTCTCCTTGCAAAAACTATCTACAGCAACTTAATGTTTAATAGTTTCATCTCTGTTCTTGAAAAGTCACTGATAGTTTAGCTTAGGTAAACAGAGGGTACAAAGCTACCACAGTTCACCCTTTGCAACTGGGCATCCATACACACCTCTTTTAACCATACTTAACTTCTAAATAAAGATGATAGCCAAATCATGCTCCACCTCACTTCATGCTACTATACCACGACCAATTGAAAACATACTCCCAAAAAGAGGATGCAGAGTCCCTTTATCCTTCTTTGGGTCATGTTCATTCCTCTTCTAGCTGAGTCACACACCCCTTTTGATATTCTGTAACTTATATACTGAGATATAAAGTTAACTACTATTAACACACCTTATGTAAGATGGTAGGGGAATGGGAAGGGAGGTAAAAAACAACACATACACAAATATAGCCATATCCAAATAAGGAAGAAATGTTCATAACCGTTACAGCTTTTACGACTTATTTCTGTAACTGATCACGTGGTAATAGCTGGTATAACTTTCTTCTTTCACTATCCACTCCATATGCCTTTTGCCTTTAGCAAGCATGTCAGCTAGTCATGGTTCCCTGCCTGGTAAGATGACTCAAACCTTTGATTCTAAAGGGTATGGACTATTGAAAGTTCTGGTTGAACCATATCATTGTAGTTTTCCATTGACTTTTATCACAGAAAATGAGAGTTCTAAGAGGCACCAGGAGGTACTCCTCATCTCTACTGTATAGAAGCAACAATCCCCAGTCAGTATGACTCAGCCCAGACAGAACAGAAGCTCTGTTCTTTGCCTATTGATTCACTGTCATAAGGAGAACAAAGTGGCTGGCTGGCTGGCAGTCTCACCTTCCCATTTAGTTGAACCATTGCTGTGTCTCCCGGTGGAAGCATTTGTCCCATGGGAACTAAGACCTCTAGAGCAGCAGACCCAAAGTCTCAGAGATGGAAAGCAAAATTCACTCTTGGGTCACTAGAGAGAATAGTGAGAGGAGCCATTCCCATATTCACTTCTTGATTCCTAGTTCCATGAACATTGTAGGGAAAACAGCACCATATATTGGCTCCCGATTTAGAGCATATTAGCCCGCCCTACAAGGTCTTTTCACCCAACTGGCACCATAAATGGATCTTCAAAAAGGCAATTCAGTGTCTGTCAGGTCAGCTGCTTCAGGATGATGGAGATATGGTCAAAACAATGATTCTCCTGAATATGAGTCTATTGACACATTTTATTTGCTCAAGCCCAATCTCGTATATACTACTTAACGTTGGATATGGAATGCTGCTATGCACACCCAACTTTATGGCTTGGTGGGCAACATCCAGTTCATGATAGATGGCTCAGGTCACATGTCACTTGATGGCCTGTGGTCAAGCATTTGGTGTTGCCCAGTAGCACCTGGTAGACACCTGTAATAAAGA
Source organism: Ceratotherium simum simum (assembly GCF_057802395.1). Taxonomy (NCBI): domain Eukaryota; kingdom Metazoa; phylum Chordata; class Mammalia; order Perissodactyla; family Rhinocerotidae; genus Ceratotherium; species Ceratotherium simum. The sequence goes on along the minus strand of NC_141905.1, from coordinate 78,368,576 downwards.
GCGACTTCCCTCAAGGTATCCAGTGTGTTTAGAAACGAGCAACTAAACAGCATTACACTCCTTATTTTCACTAAAATATTCTACGGCAGCAACTACTTGGTCGCCTACAAAACAATGGGAGCAGGTGAAGATATCTATGGAAGGCTGTTGACTTTGCATCTGTGATGAGTCTGAAGTCACTGTAGGTTGGCAGGGATAAAAGTCAGGGAGAAAGCTGGACATGAAGAGGGAGAGATTAAGGCTACAATGGAACCTGAAAAGATGATCTAGAACACACAAGAACAAACTGGAACCTGCAACACAGACTGGAATGTGTGTCTGTCTCTCACAAAACTAACCCTGATGATGCAGTGACTAGCAGAAGAAGCTGGTGTCCCTTGTCACAGAGTTGTACATGCACCTGCCCTGAGACCTGGAGAAGCTTGTGGAGAAGGTCTGCTGGGAGCTAAAGGAGCTGTGGGCTCACCTGCTGCCCCGCACCAATAAAGTAGCAAGAAGGTGAGGGGCCACCAGGTGCACTCTACACTGACCAGAGGGCAATGTCTGCCACTTCACTTCTGCTCCTAAATCTTGTGCAAAATCCTCTGATGGCCAGCCCTAATCTAGAACCAGGCATGGCATGGAATTCTGGGAAACTTGGTTCCACCTACATTGACATGAGATAAAGCCAACACAATGATGGAAATCATTTCGTAAATAGCTGGAAATCCCTGGGAACAATTTTTCAGGAATAAGTTTCCTACTCAATGTCACTTTTTTCTTTGATATTCATATTAATTTGACTCGATTATTTTGTTTGATTGTTATGATCATCATCACAGCTTACACTTATTGCACATTTACTATGTGACAGATATTAGTCAACTAATTTGCATCCTTAATTCTCACAATCATCCTATAAGGTAGGTCCTATTATTCCCCCATTTTACAAATGAGGAAATTAAAGCTAGGGGAGAGATTACAACCCAAGACTGTACAGAGGGTAAGAGGTTGGGAAAGGCATCTGAACAGAAACCACTCTGATTCCAGCGTCCTTTCTCCTAACCACTAAGCTGTAATATTATCAACTTCAACAGGATAAAAATATCAATAAAGATCTTAATCATTCTAAAATGAAAAGCATAGAATCTATGAATTTGGTTTTGAGGAAAAGGAAAGATTTTAAAGAATATTTGTAGTCATAAAAATTTACACATATAAAAATTTACACATCACTTATACTTAATTTAGAAGTGCCATAACTTGTTTCAAATTCGCAGAAGAGCACAAGATTCCAGCACTAGTCTATAAAAGCATTATGATATAAAATAATTTATTTATATTCAGGTGGTATAGGATACGAGAGCAGTGCTAAAGTAAATCAGATGAGGTGTTATTAAAACAAGGTAAGAGAAATGTACATTCACACGTTCTTTCACCTGCTGCGTTAGCTAATGTTTGCTGAGAGCACCATATGGGTAAGTGACTGTGGGGAATAAAAAGAGAGACTAAAGCTCCGTCAAGGTGTTGAGTCTACAAGGGGAGATAAAGCATCTAGAGAGGGGACGTGCCATTTCCTCTACTAGAAACCAGAACACAAGGCAGACCGAGTATCTAAGAGAAGGAAAGATCGAGAGTTTAGTAAAGGAAGAAAACTGTCATCTAAGCTTGATTTCCTTTCTCTTCACTTCTGGTCCTCATAGAAACCCAGGTCTATGGGGGAGCTCAAAATGATTTTGATTTAGGCCAAAGAGCCTTAAATTCTGTGGGAAAACAATGATCAGTGGAGTCATGATATCTGGGTCCCATTTTGCTGTTCCTCTCACTAACTTGCTGGGTGAACAACTTCCATTCTTCTCTAGGTCTCAGTTTCATTATCTGTAAAATGGAGGAAGGAGGGGTGCCCTGAGGACAACAGATTCTCTTTCTAGCTCTAACAATGTAGCATTCTATGACACTAGACTTTTTCACGCAAAGAGAAACCATCCTAACCCTAACTGAGGGAGACACACTCTTGGTGATGAATTGTGTTGCAGAGGATCTGCCACTGCTGTGTTCCAGCTGATTATTATTCTGTCATGTTTTTTCAGTGTCAGTGAGGGACTCACCAAGAACCACCATTACTCTGCAATATCCCCCTGGGGCACCAGATGGCTGAAATCACAGAGCCAAGAGAAGCTGGTCCCTGACCCCGGCCCTGGGAACAGTATTTTCAGTATTATCCCCAGTAGAAGCCAGTAGCCCCAAACCATGAGCAATAGGACCCCTCAGACATTAGAGAGATAGAATCATTTCACACAGGAAGGCACTGATGGTGAAGTATTCTTAAAACCAGAGCGAACTTTGCAGACCAAATAAAATGAAAGGGCATGTGATTCAACCATTTTTAGGACTGGGGTAAAAGCAATTCAGTTGAAAGTAATCTGGGTAGAAAAGCAAATAGCTTGAGCTATACATTACCAAAAAAAGCCGTCAATGTGTGTGTGTGGGTGGGTCTGTGTTCATTTGGTGAGAGATTTTAAAATAGGAAAGCCTCTAAGCTTCATGTTAAGAATAGCTGACGCTGATTGAGGCTAAGAAATCCCAGTCACCAGACCGAGCGTGTTACTCGCAACATCTCATCTAATCTTCACATTCAGCTCATGAAGGATGCTATTTCTGTCCCATTCCACAGATGAGGAAACAGCTTTAGACAGGAGAAATGCTTGTCCCAGCTCACACAGCTAAGGGAAGAATTGGGATTTGAATCCAGGTCTAATGCCAGACACCTCTGTCCTACTTACACTGACTCTTTTTAAAGAGAATTGGACTCTGCCTATAGAGGGCCAATCAGATCCAGATGAAAAGTGTAAACTTAAGTGTTTGTGACATTGGACTGGGTCAGGTTGAGGGGGTGTGTTGAGATCTATGTTACGCACGTTGAGCATGGATGAACAGGTTCACTCGATAACATTTATTGAATAAATACTATGTGCCTGGCACTGTGCTAGGAACTGGAAACACAGAAATGCAAACAACATAAAAGAATGAGTCCATGACTGCACTAGAGATACATGTGAAAACTGTAGGGCAATCCAGATGACAGAGCACTAAATTGTGCTTGCGTGAATTGCTGGGTCTTCTCAGAGAAAGCGTTCTTTGAAATGAGCCTCAAAGCACAGTAGGAGCTCACTACTGAAGGAAGAAAGAGAGGAAATGTATTTAAGGTAAGACTTTGGGAAATAAACATAAGTCTGAGAGCTCCCGAGTCAGCTTGCTCTGCTTCCTAAGAGTCTCTAAAGCCACCGCCCATTGGCTAGTGTTAGGAATGCTCTGGTTCTCTTTAACAAGCAAGACTGGGGCCGTCCCCATGGCTTAGCGGTTAAGTGCGTGCGCTACGCTGCTGGCGGCCCGGGTTCGGATCCCGGGCGCGCACCGACACACCGCTTCTCCGGCCATGCTGAGGCCGTGTCCCACATACAGCAACTAGAAGGATGAGCAGCTATGACATACAACTACCTACTGGGGCTTTGGGGGAAAAAATAAATAAATAAAATTAAAAAAAAACAAAAACAAGCAAGACTGACACCCAATCTGCTCCTTTGCAGTGTGATTTGTATTAGCAATACTGAGGTGAGGCACTTGTGGCATTGCTGGGCTGTGAAATGAATCAAGCATGGTTGACAGCTTTTCTGTCATCCTGCTGCAAGTCAAAAGACAGTCCCAGCACATGTGGGCAGTCATAATTTATTCTTTGAGAGCAAAGAAGAAAGGGGTCAATGAGCATTCAACATTCTAATAGGAATTATATCATAGCCACTCAATATTTGGAGCCCAGAAGAAGCTTCCTGCTCCAGATATGGCTGCTCAAAAAAAAAGGAATAAAAAACCTTGGAAGTGAAGCAGTAGGGAATTGAGGAAGTCATTACCTGAGCTAGAGAATCCTGCTTGGTTCTCCTTTATGGCCTGGCTCTACTGACATTTATACAAAGTCTTGTGGAAGTGGCATTGAAAATTTGGAATTACGCTTGAAGATAAACTATGATATTAAAAGCACATATGAAAAGAAAACTAAAATTGGACTTCAAATTCAAGAGAACTGTGCCATAAATTATAGTGCGGATCATTAATCTTCTGCAGTTCATCAAGCTGACATAGTCTTCTACAAACTTCTCCCTTCTCTTTATTTTCTATATTTATTCCTTATCAAGTCCCCAAATCATCCATGAACTTTCCAGGCACTTTCCTAATCCATCCATTGAGTAGCCCCTGGGCCTTTTTTCAAGTTTTACCTCTTCCTTCAAACTCTTCTCATTGACATGAGAAAGAATAGTGTTTAGTCACAGCCAACATAACCTAAAAAGCTTGAAACCTTGACACTCAACAAATTCATAATGACGATTTTCTGTTTACCTCCTCTCTCAGATTGCCCAGCACATCCTTACCTCATTTTTCACAATGATTTTGTTCCAAAAATATTGTTATCCAACTTTTGGAAAGTAAATCAGACCTTAAGTTACAAATGTGAATTTTTCAATTTAGGGAAAACTCTGGGTGAAATGGATTATAAGTAAACCGAACGTTCTAGAAATATTTGCATCCTCACTAATCCATTTATAAATATATTTTGTGTATTAAAAAATCAGGATACTTTCCTCTCTAAATGCTTAAAGATTTGCATAAGCATATCACACATATTTGTTGATTATCATTAATATTAAACCTTACAAAGAGCTTCATTCCATCAAAATCAGTGCTCCCTTACAAACATGGCAAAACAATACAAGCTTCCAAAATTTTACAAGTGGAAAACGCAGGCAGGAGATCTCGAATTTGGAGGGGTTTCCTTGTTCACTGAAATCAACTGATGACAGAATGATATTTTAAGGCACTTCTGAAAATTAAGCCTATTAAAATTTTACCTACCTTAGAAGCAATTTCGTAAGGTAGTTGTACTTTCAAAAGAAGTTCCATTTTTTTCCCAAAGTATGCTCACTGAAAAAGTTCAGAGAAAAAAGCCAACACACACAGGTGAACTTAAATGAATTTGGATTAACAGGAAACCTCTGGGCAATGGTGAAGATGCAGTATATGTGACAATTATTACCTTACGAGGAAACTTTAAGAAGTAACAGAGATGATCTCCAGAAACTCTTCCTGTATACTACCAGAGAAAGAGAAAACTGGCCTAACAAAATTAAGAATTATATGAAGTTTATCTATTTCTTTTGCTTTTTAGCTCACCTCCATTTCTCCTTTCCTACCCTCTCTGGGACACGATGCCGTGTGTTTTTGCCTAGAGTCCCCCACAAGTAGCCATTTAGGCAAACCATTTGTGGTATTAAAATGTCTGGTGACACAGAATTACCTTGCCCACTTTCCCACAGTCCATCAAAGCTCCTCCTTGCACAGCTGTCCAAAACATTCTGTCTGGAGCAGCTTTACCAAAAGTGTGGTCCTCGAACCAGTAGCATTGGCATCATGTGGGAGCTTATTAGAAATGCAGATTCTCAAGGTACTGAAACTGGTACCTCAAAGAGATATCTGTACTCCCATGTCATTGCAGCATTATTCACAATAGCCAAGATATGGAAACAACCTAAGTGTCCATGGACAGATAAATGGATAAAGAAATCATGGTATATATAAACAATGGAATATTAGCCTTAAAAAAGGAGATCCTGCCATTTGAGACAGCATGGATGAACCTGGAGGACATTATGCTAAGTGAAATAAGCCAAATACAGAAAGAAAAAAAAAACTGCACCATCTCTCTTTTATATGGAATCTAAAACAGTCAAATACATAGAAGCAGAAAATGGAACTGTGGTTACCAGGGGTGAGGAGGTAGGAGAAATGAAGAAATGTTGGTCAAAGGGCACAAAGTTGAAGTTCTATGGGATACCTAGGTATCTAATGTACAGCATGATGACTACAGTTAATAATACTATATTGAATACTGGAAATTTACTAAGAGAGTTCAGGTGCTCTCACTACAAAAAAAGAAAAAAATGATTATGTGTGGAGATGGACATTAATTAGCTTGATTATAGTAATCATTTCACTATGTATTTCAAAGCATCATGTTGTACACCTTAAATATACACAATTTTTATTAAAAAATAATTTTAAAAAAATGCAAATTCTCAAGCCCCACCTCGACCCACTGAATCAGAATCAGGGTTCATGACACTGTGTTTTAACAAGCTCTCCATGTGGTTCTTAGGCACATTAAAGTTTAAAGATTACTGACTTAGAGAAACCATCAGAGAGAAAATCCCAGCAGTGGAGGAGATAAGATGACCCAGGAACTCTCTATGACCCCTTTCAACACAGAGATTCTAGTCCAAAGCACTTTCACCCACTAACTGTAAACCAATTATTGACATATGAAATGCCAAATGAAAACACTGGAAAATGGTCTAAAGTCTTATTGAATAATTTCCCTGAACCTTGGATGTGAGGATTCAAAATTAATGACTCAAGGTTATTGAAAATGAACAGTGTGTCTCACTTAATTCTCTGGGTCTTCAGAGAGAGGTTAATTGGGACCCATAAATTGGAAGAAATTGCTTAACGAGTTGATTAATGTTCTGATAAAGGGGAGGGGGAGCCAAAATGGACACATTCTGATTTCTAAAAAGAGGATTTAATTAAAATCAATTGCTTAAACCCACCGTAAACAAGCCCATCAATCTGTGCTGTGGGAGTCTCGTCAATGTGTGAGAAGGAAATTAGGCTGCAGTCAGCGGATTTCAGAGATTTAGTATTTGCCAAAAGACTATTTGTCACCTTCAGGAATGTAAGAGTACGGAAGGAAAAATCAAACATCAATTTCAGCCAAGAATAGATTTTCCTGTAAGTGGGGAAGGGGGATATTCAGCCCCTAGTCATCCAGAGTTCAGTAAATTATTCTCCTGGGTTAAACTGCTGTCAGGCTGCACTTCATAACCTGAACATTTGCTGTGCCTTTCAACGATTTGCATACACTGCACTGTGGTCTGTGGGAACAGATGGGGAGGCTGGCACTGCTGACTCGGGGCCAGCACAGCGAAGGCGTCAGTATTCAGCAGTGGGCTCTTGGCATTGCAGATTCACCAGGTGGTTTGCACAGGCCCAGGTCGGCACCCCACACTCCCATCCCTCCACCGCAGCCTCAGGCCACCTCCAAGCAAGATAGGCCCACACTCTCAGCAGGTCCTGCCCTCCCACCTTCCCCATAAAGGCCCAGAACCCCCATTCTCGGTTTCTCTGCAGTCTCACCCTACCCCTCCAGTCTCAAGTTTGCCCTGCTTCCCCAGGTTTCAACTCTGAGAGAGTTCTCCTGCCAGATAGATAAGCTGACCTACATCTGAGAAGCAAAGCATCTGGGAGGCCAGCACTGTTAGACTGAGCAGCGTGGAGGACAAAGGAACTCAAAGCTAAAAGGGAAGCCTGGGTCAGTGTGGTAGGCAAAATAATGCCCCCCAGAGATGTCTACATCCTAATCTCAGAATCTGCGAATACGTCACCTTATATGGCAAAGGGAATTAATTAAGGTTGCTGATAAACTGACCTTGAGATGGAGAGATTATCCTGGATTATCCAGGTGGGAATCAATCTAATTATATGAGTCTTTAAAAGTGTAAGAAGAGGAGGCAGAAGAGAGGGTCAGAGAGATTTAAGGTGGACGGGACTTGACCTACTATTGCTGGCTTTGAAGTTGGAAGAAGGGACACATGGGTGACCTTTTGACGTCAAAGGCAAGAAAATGGGTTCTCCCTAGAGCCTCAGAAAAGAAGGCAGCCCTGCTGACACCTTGATCTGAGCCCAATGGGACTTCTGACCTCCAGACTTTTAAGATGCTAACTGTGTGTTGTTTTAAGCCACTCGGTTGGTGGTCATTTGCTACATACAGCAGCCACAGGAAACTCATAGGTCAGCAAGGTCTGAGGGGTCAGGCCCCTTTGCGGAGGAGCACTCTGTGCGTGGGCTTCGCAGGACCTGCTCTGACCCACGTCTCAGGGCTGGATGGGCACAGCTGCTGTCTGGCTAGACGGGAGAAGTGGGGAGGAAGCAGGAAGGTAAAAGGACACCTGGTTTCTGACCATTAATTCACTCCTGATGTTTCACCAACACTAAATTGGTGGAAATTCAAAGAAATAAGGTCAGTGCCCTTATTATGAATTGCATAACACAGATTAGGTTTGCAGGTTTTAGACGATGAAGCTGTGTACATTTGACTATTTACAACAATCCAATCTTATCTTCAGAAAATGTCTCAAAACATTTTGTTTTTTGGGCCTAGTGAAATTGTTTTTAATGTACACAAGGGAAAATAGAACCTAGCATTTAATATTTTACAATCTTATTTTGTTAGAAACATTTTTACTTCAATTGCTAATTATGTCATAACAGTATCTAAAATATACAGGATTCATATTTTTTTTAGATTTGTGTAAATTCACACTCAAGCACCTTCTGGCATGGTGGAAGTAATAGAGATCCTTACAAAGGGGCAGATGTTGTACTGAAAGATATAAGTAATAGAAGTGGGTGATTTTTAGTGGCCTTTAGTGGAGGAATCTCGAGGGTTCTCCACCACACTCCATCCCTGTCGGCCCCCAGTGGAGAGAAGACTTTGTTAGGCCAAGTGTTTGGCCTCTAGGGCAAGGCCAAGCCAGAGTTCCCGGTGAGCTGCAGGTTACGAGGTCTCCTCTCGCCCTTCTAAGCTGCAGGGTGGGTGTGCTCTGCCCACACAGCAACCAGGCCGTGTCAGCCCTGGGTGTGGGGATCAAACAGGGCTCTCTCTTGCTATTTCATTCTCTCTGGGTAAGAGTCTCCCTGGAGCTGTGGCAGGGTGGCTTTCTGTGAAGTCGTTTAGGTTTAGGAAACAAAGATCCTCTACGTGGCCAAACCCATCTTACCAGGGAGATCTGTACTGGGTCTCTGGTCCAGAGACCAGTTAACAACCAAGTGTTAGCAGAGTGTACTAGTCAGGGTTCTCCAGAGAAATAGAACCAATAGGATATATAGAGAAATATGTGAGAGGAGACTTATTATAGGAATTGGCCCATGTGGTTATGGAGACCAAGAAGCCCCGCAATCTGCCATCTGCAACCCAGGAAAGCCAGTGGTGTAATTCATTTCCAGTCCAAAGGCCTAAGAACCAGGAGCACTGATGTCCAAGGGCAGGAGAAGATGAACGTCTCAGCTCAAGAGAGAGTGAACTCACCCTCCCTCCACCTTTTTGTTTTATTCAGACCCTCAATAGCTAGAATGATGCCCACCCACATGAAGAGGACCATCTGCTTTACTCAGTTTACCAATTCAAATGCTAATCTCTTCCAGAAACACCCTCACAGACACACCCAGAAATGTTTTACAGCTGTCTGGGCATCCCTTAGCCCAGGCAAGTTGACACATCAAATTAACCATCACACAGAATGTTCTCCCCCATTGAGCTCCAAATGCTGGAAATCATGTGAAGGAGGCACATAGGGGCCAAGGCCCGATTCAGGAGAGTCCTGAGCTTCCTGAAGCCGTCCAACCCACCCCTCAAACTGTAACGTCTGAAAAAGAGGAAACAGGAGAAAGAGATGGGCAGAGAAAAAGAGGAGACAAGCGGGTGGAAAGGGAAAGGAGAGGGAGGGGGGCGGGAGGAAAAACAGAATCACTTCTGACCAGTGGCCAGCTAGCCTCCCAGCCAGGGGAAGCCTTGCCAGTCTGAATTGCCTTCAGGACTGTCAGGAGGAGACCCAGCGCCGCCCTGCAGACTCAGGGCCCGGATGCGTACACACGAAGAGGACATGCACAGGGACTGCTTGCCAGCACCTTTTCCTTTTTAACCATTTCCAGACCTTTTGAAGCATATTAATGATTCCAGTTCCATGGACTCATTTGCAGGCACAAAGTTCGACACAGCAAGATATGGCGATGCATAGAACCCTGCGCCCAGAAAACAACGGGCACTTTCCCCAAGCTAATGAGCCACGAGAAGTGAGCTTCTTTTTTTCCCTTTCTGGAGACACTGGAGATCTCAGCTGGAGTGAGTTCACGGGCTGTCAGCCCAGCCTGAGCTTTCAAATATTTATTTATTGGAAAACTGTGGCTTTCAAAATGGAAACCTGGACTGAAGCAGGTAATGGTAACACAACTCATATGTTTTGAGATTTTACAACATAATTTAGAGATGAGTCACATCTACGGATGATGTATGATCAAGTGCCAGGTAATTTTTCAAAACTTCTAGAAGGGAGATGGTGTGGAAGTGAGGAAGAGCAGGAGGGGGTTTTATAATTTATCAGACCCTGAGCATGACACCTCAATTCCGTGTGTTTTTGGGGTGATGGTTGTGTTAAGCATTGCTTCTTCTCATCTCTAAATTGTTACCTCACCCTGGAAGTTCACCTAAATGTCTAACCACAACCTTTCCAAATGTGGAGCCTTTGCCCCCAGAGAAGACATAACCAAGGTAATTTGACTAGAAGAGAAGCAATCTATGCCTCACCAAGCCCGTGGCAGACTTCCGCTGCATTTTAATAGATGCAGGCATTTATTATCATTGGTTATTTGTCTTCTAATTTGACATTTACTACAGCTCCTTGTCTCTGAGGCATTCAAGACACACACATGTCTCCTTTTCACTCTAAGTTAACATTAAGCCTTTCTTCCGAGATCATCATTCTTAATCTCCTTTAAACACTTCCTCAAAGCGAACAGCCATCTTTAGGCTTTCTGCCTGAAGTATTTCCGATAACGATCGCAGGTTGTCGTGTATTTGAACTTCGATCCTCAACGATATCTGTCTAGGAGGCTTGTGCTCCTCGGCGCCAGCAACCTCATCTTTTTATACATTCTGCAGAGCGTCTCGTGAACTTACAGGCTTCGATAAATTACATACCGCAGCAGTGATCACTTTCCATCTCCACCCTCAGGACTGGGGGCATCTATATTTTATGGAGATCTGTTTTAACTAGGTCCATTAATTTTGCAGTAAGCATTCTAAGTGCAGATCAGCTCCTGTAGCTCATGATTTGCCAACTGGTCTTTTCCACAAAGGTGCCAAAGGGACTCAATTCGTAACATCCTTAAGACTGGGTTTTGTTGTTTTCATGTAGAAGCTGGAAAGTGCTTTGTGGATCACCTTCTACCCAGGAGCCACCTTTATCTGGGCTGTGCCAAGTGCAGGGCCCCTGGGGCTCCAGAGTCTGGGAGGCAGAACTCAACCTAGGTGGGTGTCATGGGCTCCGGAATAAGAGGCTTCCTGGAGGACGCCTTCCTGTGGGCAGCCTGGGCTGAGCCCACCCACGTGGACACCTTTATCGTGACCAGGGTTTAGCCTGGGTAGACAACTCAGCAGCTAGTCAGTGATGAAGACAGAAGGTGGGGATCATGGAAGGGGGTCCCAGCAGAGGGCCTTGGGACTGGAGTTCAGTTCTCACATACAGATGAATTGGCCCGAGCTTTGGAGTCATGGCCTCCTAGTCTTGATTCAGTTTTCCAGATCCTGAGCAAATAATCAAGGTCAACTCACCTGACCTAAACCTGATTTCAGGATCCAAGTGGGGCAGTCCCTGCTCAGCCGCCAGGTGACCTTCCACCTCACCCGAGCCTCCATTTGCCATCCACACAGGAGGGAACACCACCAACCTCACGGGAGTTAACGATAACACACAGCACACAGCACAACACTTGGCACAGAAGCACTCAATGCTTATAAGTTCTCGATATTTTATTATCATTATTCCTATTGCTTTCGAGTCAGATTCTGGCTCCTTTTGCTGCAAGTCTTCAAAGGCTGGAAGATCGAGTCAATGCTGAGTATTCCTGTGAAAGACAAATGACTGGGCTCAGCCAGAAAACTCACAAATTCTGGGAACCGAAATGTCACGTCTGCAATACCTCCGTCGGGCCAAGTTGGTGACTCCTTCCTCTTGTCACCTGGGAGTCCTCTGTGACAACATCTGTGAGCTAAGTTTTACAGCCCTTAGAGATCACTTTCCTTTAATAACCAGTAATTAAGTAATAATAAGCTGAGCTCCCTCCCACAACGCTACAAAAGCCCCTCCCTCAGTGTTCCAAGAGTACTCGGGAAGAGCACATGGGTCCCAGAGCTCCACCCTGCCCCCAGCTTCTCACTCGTCATACCTGGCTGCCTCTTACCTGTGTCACCATCCTACCCCAGCTCTCTGCAATCCTCCCAGTCCCCAGCTGTGAATACAGCCTCAGAAACTGCAAATGCAGACTTGTTACCCAAGTTTAAGAAGAACATAATAGAATTCATTGCAGAGGGGACAATCCTATTACAGCCCCGTGGACCAAATATTTCATGGGGACTTCTCATGGACCCCTTTTCCCTAAGCCCCAAGACAGCTGCCAGGTTGCTGGGGTTCACTGAGAATCCCCATTTAAAACCTCCACGGTCATTTCTCTTCTCCCTGAAGCCAAATCTGTTCATGCGATAAAATCTCTGCAGTCCCCTGTACCCTCCATGGAGTCACCATCCTTATGCAAAGGATGTATCATTGCCCATTCCAGACTCAGCCTGTTGTTTCATCTTTTGCACAGCCAGGTGCATCAAATAGTAATTTCCCCTAAAGTGGGGAGCCCTGAACCCTAAAGACAAACCAAGCCTCCAGCTCTGGCCACACAGGGAATTTGAAAACTTGGAGTATCTTTTCTTTCAGGGCTACAAAAATCCCAAGTCCAGTAGGTAAGCAAGAGGCCCGCAGTAGCACAGAGTAGGTCCTTGACCTCCATCTCCTAGAAGGGCTCACCAAAGGGGTCCCTTGAAACAAAGGGGGTATCTCCCCAAAGATTGCTTTGTTTCCATCATAGAATAAAGAAACTTTTGAGGTTTTCATGACAGCATTTCCTCTTATCCTGCTGCCTATGGATCCCATCATCTTATAATCTGTTCTAAGGTTCTGCTTCCTACTATGCCAGGATGTTGACACATTTTATAACCCATGACTCTTGCATGCTTTCCCATGGATCTCACCAACCAAGATTTTGTAGAACTTCACTTTCTGCAGATTACGTTTAAAATAGGCATTTTAAGTGTTTTTTAACCACTTACCTCCCCAGAGGTTCATATGCCCCCCCTCCCCACCCCCCCGCCTCCAGCATCTGCTCCTTACTCCACCTCAGAAACTGAGAATCGCTTATATTAGACTGTGAGCTCCTTGGAGGTAGGGACACTCCTCCACTCCCACGGGCCCCACATTTGATCAATCCACCAAGGACGGTGGGCTCTACTCCTAAATGTTTTTTCACATCATTAATCTTTGCATTTTTTTTCTATTCCTACTACCCCCGCCCTAGTTGAGTCCACCTTCTTAGCTCAGCTGCTCACAGCAACAGCTACCTCCATGTCCTCCCGGCCTCTACTCTTGCCCCTCCCCAGTCTGTGGTCCATGTTCTAGCAAAGCAAGCTTTCTAAAATGCAAATCTGGCCATGTCACTCCCAGGTTTAAATGCTGCCGTGGTTTCCCACTGCTCTTAGGCCAATGTCCAAAATAGTTCTCAAGACCCTGGCTTGTGTAGACATCCTGGCTGCTGCCTACACTTCCTGCATCATTTCTCACCACTGCCCCCGCCCACTTCCTATTCTATGCCTAGCTGTGCTAGACCTGTTTTAGTTCTTCAAATTTGCCATTGTCTCTCATCTCTCATCCTCTGGACATGCTAGTCCCAATGTCTGACCCATGACAACTCCTCAATACCCATATGGTAAATAGATGAATAAATCAATCTGTTAATTACCTGGCTGCTCACTGCCTATTAAACAGCCTGCCTGACACATGAGTAGCTTCTCAGCAAATGTTTGAAAGAGAAGACGACAGGTGAGATGAGGAAGGAGAAGAACAGAGGGAAGGGAATAGAAGACAAGTAGTGAGCTGGTTGATGAGAGGCTACAGAGAGATGAAGAGGCCAATCAGTAGATCTGGGGAAGTGAAGCATGTAGGACAAGGAAAGCGCAAAATATAAGGAAAGGGGGACAATGACTGTCACAGACTGGTGGTCTTGAGACCTTGGCCAGTTCCACTGGGCTGGGTTCTAGTGACAGGTCTCAGCCTTCCTAAGTCTCAATGGTCCAGCTGGTCAAGAGGGCTCCTGCTCCCTTGGGTCAGTTGTTGAACCCCCCTATCCACACACTGTTTGCCAGGAGAAGGGCTCTCCCAGGGGAGGGCAGGGATGGCACCGGGACTGGGCAGATCTCTGACTGAAGTTATAAGCTTGACTTTCACCCCTAGGTCTACATCAAGATCTCATTGGCTGGCCCTTTCTTCAGGGGCTCAATATCATTCTGTCCATTCTGACCTCAGAAAATGATATAAAAACATCTAGGCTGAGAAACCAAAATCCAGATGGATATCTCAAGCCCAACATGTCATACCAACCATGAGGCAATTCTATAGTTATGTTATTATACAGCAAATCAGCATGCCAACTCCAGGAACAGCTATAAATTTTGTCATCCTACTAAAAAATGTGTTTCCTCCTGCCTAGTAGTAAACTTGATATCTGTGCATTAAAGCATAGCTTCTAGAGATTCAGTCTGCATAAATTTATACTTTGTATGGAACTCACAGCCCACAAGGGGAGACAGAAATATAAACAATATAGGTTATGCAGAGTGACAGGGCCTAGCTCACAGCAGGCATTCAATAAATAATTGCTGTAAATGAATGAATGAATGAGTGCTACAGTAAAGGCAGAATACAACATCCAATGGAGCACCAAGAAAAGGCATGGTTCATACTGGAAAGTAAAGTTGAGATGTCATCAAAGACAGGTAAGATGTACTTGGTTGTTATTATTTTGAGAATTTGCTAAAGGAGGTTCTAATTATTAAAGTGCTTATTGGAAAAAACTTGAACATTACATGAAGCAAAAAGAAGATGACAAATGCCACTACCCACTTAAGTAAACAAATTAAATTTAAGTAGATAAGGAGAACATGACTGAGCAGGGATGGAAAATGAAGCCGGTGAGGAAACTGGCCTGCTTGGATCGGGGATGAAGGGAGAGCATTGGGGTTGTTCCTGGGAAGACTGAGAAATTCAGTTGGCCATATCATGGAGCTTCCAATCAAAGACATACTGTTGAGATTTGAAAAATATCCAGGACCTCAATGATTCTTCAGAAAGAAAGATGGAGCAAAGGAGTATTAAGGATGATTGATACTCTAGTTCTTGGAGGCTGGGGAGTTTATGTTTGGCCTAGAATGCCCCACTATTCCACATGCAGTGGTCTAAAGCCCCTGCCTAATTGGCAGGCCTCTCTAACCAGAAAGACACAAGACTCCCGCCATCACCAGAAAGAAAAGAACATCACCTAACTATCAGCCAATCAAGTCCAAACTCACTTTGGCATTGGGATCAGGCATGTGTGGTAGGCAGAACAATGCCTCCTGCCAAAGACTTCTTTGTTCTAATTCCTGGAACCTATGAATATGTTACCTATATAGTGAGAGGGACTTAGTAGATGCCATTAGACTGAAAATCTTGAGATGGGGAGATTATGCTGGATTAGCAGGGTGGGCCAAATGTAATCATAAGGGTCCTTTTAAGGGAAAGAGGGAGGCAGGAGGGTGAGAAGGATATGTGACAATGGAAGGCAGAATTCAGAGAGTCAGAGAGAGATTTGAAGATGCTGGCTTAGAAGATGGTAGAAGAGGCCATGAGCCAAGGAACGCCAGCAGCGTCTAGAAGCTTGAAAAGGCAAGGAAACAGATTATCCCCTAGAGCCTCCAGAAAGGAACCAGCCCCGCTGACCCCTTCACCTTAGCCCAGTGAGACCCATGCTAGACTTAGAATTATAACATAATAAACTCACGTTATTTTAAGCCAGTTAGTTTGTGACAATTTGCTATAGCAGCCATAGGAAACTAATACAGCATGCCCTTGTTTTATATGACTGTCTCACATTACAGAACATACTGCACCCATGGCTCCTGCCTAGTAGGTTCTGGTGGTGCCCCACAGTCATGTGACAATCAGAAACACTCCCATGTTTCCAAATGCTCACTGTGGGGAAGGGAGCATCCAGCCCATTTGAGCACAGCTGCTCAGAGGATGGGCAAACATCTCTTTCCTGCCCTCAACTTCCATCACCCCTGCCATTTCCTCTCAGTCTGTGCCAATTCATCAGAATAAAAGGCTCATAAAATATTCCAGAGGTGAGAGAACTGGGGCATGGTAGCAAAGGTGGAACCAGTGTGTAGGCAGGTAGAGAGAAAGATATTCATCCATTTGATTCACGCATACACACTCGCCTCTGTTTAGATGTCTGTTTCTATGTGTGTGTTCCACAAAGTGCAAGAAACTCACTTTTGGGGGTTTTGGACCAACTGGAAGGGGGGCAGCTAAAATGGGAACAGCTTTATGCCCCCTAATTAATGGAGAAGGCAGCTGGGCTCTTTGATCAATGACATGAAATCCCCATCAGCTCTCCTCCAGTGAGCATGCTACCTAACAGTCTCAGAATCCAGAAGGCAAAAAGATTTTCATTCTGGGCGTGGAGAAACTGGAATACAGCAGAACAAGCTGGAACTCACACTTATGTGGTCTGCTGGATGAAATGACGCCTTGTCAGTTTTCACTCTGGTTTTTCTTCCAGATCCGCACAGCGGAGACCAGCACTACGTCAGGTGGATTGCATTTGGACATCCCTCATTTGATAGTATTGCAGACACCAGAGCAGTGACATGGAGAGGCTCAGGTGGCTTCTCTCTATCTTAGGCTTCCAAGAATAGAGCTTCACTGATCCCATCATTATTTTCCATTAGCCTAAGAACCATGCCCATTTCTCCCTTAGAGAGAGCCACATAGATAGGTGGCTGTTTCTGAAGGCCCATAAAAGGAACAGGAATTCAAAGACGTATTTTCTGTCTTCAGCTAACATTCACTGCGTGCTTCTTTGAATTATTCATCATTGAAATTATGCCATCAGCAAAACCAAACCATCTCTATTAAGGGAAGTTTACCCACAGAAGTTTTAGAAATTGGAATATGGATTAGGATCACCACTCCTGCTTTTACCCTAATTATTTTTTCCTTAAAATCCAAACATCACCACGGTTAATGCTACAGAAAAGCAAAATTGAGTTGATTTATGTATAGTCACTGATATATACTTTAATGCTCAAGGGTCAAAATTTGTTATTAAATGTTAAATACTTTTTCTCAGCTTTAAGAGAATTCTCAGCTATGTTATATTGCTAATCTTCTTCTAGGGGAATGCCATCACCCAATATATGTGAATGGAATTTTTTAAATGTCAGAAAAATCTTATTCTTATGTTTCCAGAAAGAGTCATTGCCAACTTCTCCCTGGGATCCTGAGGATGCTCTCTATGCCTCTCTTCATCACGCCCTACCGAGCAGGGCATGCATCGTGTAGTCATGCACACATGCACTCATGCACACACACACATGCACACACACACGCACACGTGCACAGAGTTGAACTTCTTTGGGCCTTCACCTTTTCCGCCTTCAGCTTAGATTAGAATCACGAGGCTGGGAAAAGTTTACAGACGAGAAAATCTGTCCTACTCCAATTCTTCCACATTGCAAGGACCTAGCCTTGGAGAAGGACTGTCTTTGTGAAAATGAATGGTTGAATGAGGCTGAGGCATAGAAAATACCACAAGGTTATGCAAGCTCGACACCTGCCTAGCTGTGTGACCTCAGGCAAATTGCTTAACCTCTCTGTATCTCAGTTTCCTCATCCGTAAAATGGATAATCATAGTACCCACCTCATAGGGTTGTTGTGAGAACTGAATGCATGAATACGTGAAAAGCACTTTTGACAGCAGAAGGTATGTAACAGACAGATGGACAGAGAAGATACACATATTTTTTTAAAAAAACAGTTGAGAGAGTAGCAGGCTTCAGAGATCAGTCAGCCACTCAACAAGGATTGATTTAGCACCTCAGAAGACGCAGGCTCTGGGCTTGTTGCTATGGGGATATGATCATAAACAGTGAAGCTCTGTTCTCACTCTCACCCAGCCCTCAGCGTGGTCATCCCAGGAAGCATGGAATCTCCGTGTAACTGACCTGGTCAGATCACTGCCGTCTTGATGTGGATTGAGCAGGCTCTCATATGTGCTGTTGGCTCAATTATCTGTGGAAAACACAAGAGTAACAATATGATGGAGGCCTTACAAAATTCTGCTGACTGGCCTTAGAAACACTCTGATTGAAGGCATTATAGAATAATTTATAAACAACTTTAAAAAGTCTGTCAGTCATAAAAAAAATAGTTTACCTTCTCCTCCATAGCAGTCATTTTTCTTTGGTACACAGGGTCAAAATTTGATCACAGTGTACCCAAGTTAAATATTCTTAAATGATGTATTACTATCATTCCTACAAATCCAGCACAAATGGTACCCTATCCAAGGCATCGTTTCAAGTCCTGCAATTTCTAAAATGTAAAAGTACAGACAGCCTTCACAAGGCCCCTGGGGGTCAGGCTTAAATTAATTGGCATCTCCCTTCCCGTTGTCTGTGTTAAATGCTGCTTTGACCAACCTCCAAGCCCATTCTCATAGGATTTTCTTTGGAACAAGGCCTCGTTAATGCAGCAGAGGAATCATGAGCTCTAAACCAGGCTCCAGATCCTGGCCTCATTTTCAGCTGGCTGGACTTCACCACCAAAAGACAAGCTTGTTTATAACTTATTTTACTGAATTCTTAGGGACTGATCAGCAATGCAGAGATTCCAAAGGGAATGGCTCTTGTACAAGAGTAACTTGTCATATTTTCTGCAAACAAAGCTTGAAGGCACATTTGCAGCCTTGTTTCTGAGCAGAAGTGAGCAGGCTTAATGTCAAAATGTGGTGTGGTCACTTAAGGAAACCAGAGTCTTGGGTCCTTCCATTTGTGCTTACTGCACTGCACCAATCTCCCGCGGAGCCAGGAGCATATCTCAAAAGAATTATCCCTTTGGTTTCCAAATATCTGCTAATAATAATAAAAAGGGCTTATTGTTGAGTAGTTACTATAATGCAGCCCATTTTTTATTGAAATGTAATTGATGTGTATCACTGTGTAAGTCTAAGGTGCACAACACATTGATTCGATCCATTTATATATTGCCCAATGATTGCCATTGTAGCGTTAGCTAACACCTCTATCACATCACTTGATTATTTCTTTTTTGTGAAGGGAATAATTTAGCTCTAGTCTCTTAGCGAGTTTGATGTTTACAACACAGTATTGTTGTCTATAATCTGTATACTGTGTGTTAGATATCCAGGACTTGTTTATATCTACCAGTTGCAAGTTCATACCCTTAAACAACATCTCTCCTATTCCCCAACTCCCCGGCCCCTGGTAACCACCATTCTACTCTCTGTTTTTATGAGTTCGGCTTTTTTAGATTTCACATATAAGGGATTTCACACAGCATTTGTCTTTCTCTGTCTGACTTATCTCACT
The DNA here is from genome assembly GCF_057802395.1 of Ceratotherium simum simum. Taxonomy (NCBI): domain Eukaryota; kingdom Metazoa; phylum Chordata; class Mammalia; order Perissodactyla; family Rhinocerotidae; genus Ceratotherium; species Ceratotherium simum. The sequence continues at coordinate 78,349,182 of NC_141905.1, read as the reverse complement.
TAATGTCAAGGAAGTCAAGGTCCAACCATGTTGTTGCAAATGGTAGGATTTCCTTTTTTCTCACGGCTGAACAACATTCATATATATCTATCTATCTATAGATAGATTCGTATATATATATCTATAGATAGATATATGGCATCATATAGATAATCATCTATAGATGATTAGATATCTATCTTACATCTTCTTTATCCATTTATCTGTTGACAGATACTTAGGTTGTTTCCATATCTTGGCTATTGTGAGTAATGCTGCAATAAACATGGGAGTGCAGATGTCTCTTTGATATTCTGTTTTCATTTCTTTTGGATATATACCCAGAAGTGAAATTGCTAGATCATATGGTAGTTCCATTTTTAATTTTTTGAGGAACATCTATACTGTTTTTCATAGTAGCTGAACCAATTTACATTCCTACCAACAGTGTACGTGTTCCCTTTTCTACAACTGTAGGTAATGTATATAGACCAGTACGTCTGATCCTTATCACAACTCTGTTGGAGAGGTATTATTATCCCCATTTTGTATGCAGAATGTATTTTTAATTCACCATTATTGTCCTCTATAATGAAGAAATAGAGACAGAAGGAAAGAAGAAATTTGTCCAAAGTGCAGAGTTTAGTTTGGCACCCAGGTGTGTCAGCCTCTAAAGGCCATGTTTTAGATCACTGCATCTATGGTTAATGTTGGGTTTTTTGGTGCCAGCTTTAAAAAGAATCTTTACTGAGGTATAAAAGACATGCAATAAACTGCACACACTTAAAGAGTACAGTGTTATAAGTTTTGACATATGTGTACCCCCATGAAACTAACCACACAACCAAGGTAATGAATATATCCATCACACATTGCAAAAGTTTCCTCGTATCCCTTTATAATCTTCCCTCATATTCTGCCCATCTCCCATGCCCCACCCATCCGCACTCCCTGCAACCTGTCACTGCTATCTGTCACTCTAGATTAATCTGCATTTTCTAGAAGTTTATATAAATGGAATCACACCGTATCATACTATTTTTTGATCTGGCTTCTATCACTCAAGCTAATTATTTTGAGATTCATCCATATTGCATATATTATTAGTTCATTACTTTTATTGCTGAGTCCTCCTCCATTACATGGATTCACCACAGGTAAATGCTTATCCATTTACCTGCTGATAGACATTGGGTTGTTTCAGATTTTGGCTGTTACAAACAAAGTTGCTATAAATATTTGTGTACAAGTTTTTGTATAGACACATGTGGTGGGATCACAAGTGTTCAATTAACTTTTAAAGAAACTGCCAAACTTTTTTCCAAAGTAGTTTTACCATTTCACACTCCTGCCAACAGTGCATCAGAGTTCCAATTCTGCATCTTTGCCAACACTTGATACAGTCAGTCTTTTTTAATTTTGGACATTCTAAAAGATGTGTAACAGCATCTTGTGGTTTTAATTTGCATTTACCTAAAAGATAATTAATGTTGAGCATCTTTTCACATGCTTATTTGCCATCCATATATTTTCTTTGGCGAAGTGCCTTCCGAAATCTTTGCCCATTTTTTATTGGGTTGTTTGTTTTGTTATTGAGTTTTTAAAATATATTCTGGACATAAATCCTTTCTCAGATATATTGATTTGCAAATATTTTCTTTCAGTCAGTAGCTTGTTTTTTTCACTCTCTTAAGAGTATCTAACAAAAAGCAGAAATTCTTAATTTCAATGATGTCTAATTTATTAATTTTTCTTTTATGGATTGGGTTTTTGGTTCATTTTAAAGAAATCTTTGCCTAATCCAAGGTCACAAATATTTTCTCCTACATTTTCTCCCAGAAGCTTTATAGTTTTAAGTTTTACATTTAGGTGTCTGATCCATTTTTTGAGTTAATTTTGTATAGCTGTGAGATAGGAATCGAAGTTCATTTCTAAAATAGGGATATCCAATTGTTCCAACACCATTTGTTGAAAAAAATTATCCTTCCTCCACTAAATTGCCTTTGCATCTTTATCAAAGATAAATTGACCATACATACATGGGTTATTCCTGGACTCTATTCTGTTCCATTCTCTACCCATCTGCCCTGATGCCAATATCACACTGTCTTGATTGCTATAACTTTAACATGTCTTGAAGTCAGGTAGTGTAAGTCCCCCAACTTTGTTGTTTAACAAAATTGCTTTAATTATACTAGATACTTTGCATTTCCATGTGAATGTGAAATCCACTTATCGGTTTCCACAAAAAAAACCTACTGATATTTTGATTGGAATTACATTGAATCAGCCTAGCAGTCTTTACAACAACAACAACAACTTGCCTGGTAGAGTTTTAGTTGGGATTGCATTTGGGGAATAATTGACATCTTAATAACATTGAGTCTTCTGACCCGTGAGCACAGTACAACTTTCCATTTACTTAGGTCTTTTGTAATTTCTCTTGGCATGGTTTTCAGTGTACAGGCCTTGTGCATCTTTTGCCAGATTTATCCTTAAGTATTTCATATTTTTATGCTATTGTAAATGGTATTGTTTTATTTAACTTCCATTTCTGATTGTTTATTTCTACTTTATAGAAATACAATTTATTTTTGTATATTGATCTTGTTAGCCCTCAACCTTGCTAATCTCATTAGTTCTAAAAACATTTTTGTAGATTCCATCAATTTTATACATGTCATCAGTGAATAAAGACAATTTTACTTCTTTCATTCCAGTCTAGATGCCTTTTTAATTTAATTTAATTTTTTGGCCTTATTGCACTGGCTGGAAACTTCAGTTGAACAGAAATGGTAAAAGCAGACAGCCTTTTCTTGTTCCTCATCTGGGGGAGAATACCTTTGACCCATTTCCTGATTAAATATAACGTTAGATGCAGGTTTTTTGTAGATGACCTTTACCAAGTTGAGAAAGGTCTATTCTATTCCTAATGTACTGAGAGTTTTTAGGAATGGATTAGATGTTTTTCAAGTGCTTTTTCTGTATCTATTGAGCCCATAAGGTTTTTCTTTTTCATTCTGTTAATATGGTAAATTACATTGATTAGTTTGCAAATGTTAAATCAACCTTGCATTCCCAGAATAAATCCCACTTGGTAATGATGTATTATCCTTATTATACATTGTTGTATTCAAATTGCTAACATTTTGTTGAGAATTTTTGTATCTATTTTCTTGAGAGATATTTGTCTGTGGTTTTCTTTTTGTAATATTTGTCAAGATTTGGAATCAGAAAGATGCTGGCCTTATAAAACAAGTAGGAAAATATTTTGTCCTCTTTAGTTTTCTGGAAGTGTTTGTATAGAAGTGATATTATTTCTTCCTTAAATATATGGGAGAATTTACCAGTGAAGTCAACTAGGCCTGGGTTATCTTTGTGAGAAGGATTTTAACCACAAATTCAAATTATTTAATAGATATAGAGCTATTCAAATTATGTTTTTTCTTGAGTTTTGAGAGCTTTTGTCATTCAATGAATTTTCCATTTAAATTGTCAAATTTGTTGGCATAAAGTTCTTCAAAATATTCCCATGTGATCCTTTTAGTATCTGTAGAATCAGGAGTGATGTCACCTAATTCTAGAAATCGATAACTTTTACCTTCCTTTTTTTTCCTACTGATCACTTGAGCTAGAGGTTTATCAATTTTATTGATCTTCTCAAAGAACCATCTTTTGGTCACATTTTTTTTTCCTAATTTTTTTCTATTTAGTTGATTTCTGTTCTGATTTTTATTATTTCATGTCTTCTGTTTTTTCTGGGCTTATTTTGCTATCCTTTTTCTACTTTCTTAAGTTGGACATTTATACCACTGATTTGAAATCTTCCTTCTTTACCACTCTAGGAATTTAGTACTATAAATTTTCCTCCGAACACTGCTTTAGCTGGATACCACTGATTACTGATATGCTGTGTTTGCATTTATATTCAATTCAAAGTATTTTTTAATTTTTCTTTTGATATCTTCTTTTGACCCATCAGTTATTTAGATAGGTTTTATTTAGTTTCCAGATAGTTGGGAACTTTTCCTGGTTTCTTTCTATTATTGATTTCTAATGTAATTCCATTGCAATCAGAGAACACACATTTCATGAATCCTTTAAAGTTTATTCAGACTTGTTTTATGGCCCAGAATATGGTCTGTTTTGATAAATGTTCTGTATACACTTGAAAAGAATGTATATTCTGCTTTTCTCAAATGGAGTATTCCATAAATGTCAATTAAGTCTAGTTGATTGATAGTACTGTTCATGTCATCCATATCCCAATTGATTTTCTGTCTACTTTTTCTACCAGTTAATAAAAGAAGGGTTTTGAAATTTCTGATTATAATTGTGGGTGTATCTACTTTTCCTTGTAGTTCTTTCAGTTTTTTTCTTCATATATTTTGAAGCTCTGTTATTACTTGCATAATCATTTAGGATTGTCATGTTCTCTTAACATATTGACACTTTTTCCATTATTAAATGGTGCTCTTTATCCCAGGTAATATTCTTTGCTGTAAAATCTACTTTGTGTGATATTAATAAGACCACTCCAGTTTTCTTTGGATTAATATTAACATTGCATATCTTTCTCATCCTTTTATTTTTAACATTTATATCTTTATATTTAGAGTGAGTGTCTTATATAGTTTGATCTTCCTTTTTTATCCAAAGTGACAATCTCTATCTTTTAATTAGACCAATAACATTTAACGTGATTATTGATGTAGGTTGGTTTAAATCTTGTATCTTGCTATTAGTCTTCTGTATGATTTGTTTTTTCCATTTTTTCCTGCCTTCTTTTGGACTAATGGAGTATTTTTATGGCTCTACTTTATCTCCTTTTTTGGGTTTCTAGCTGTACCTTTTTGGGCATTATTTTAGGGGAAACTTTAGGATTTCTAGTATGCATCTTTGACTTATCATAGTCTACATTCAAGTAATAGTATGCCATTCCACATACAAGAATTTTATATTTGTATATTTCCAATTCTCTTCTATGGCATTTGTGCTATTGTTGCCACATATTTTAACTCTACATATGTTATAAACTCCACAATATATAGTTGTTATTTTTTGCTTTAAGTGATCGATTATTTTCTAAGGAGATCTTAATAATTATTTTTAAAATGTCTTTTCTACTTTCTCATGTAGTGACTATTTTTTGTGCTCTTCATTACTTTATGAAGATCCAGATTTTCCTCTGGTATCACTTTCCTTCTGCCGTCAGACTTCTGGCAACATTTCTGGTAGTGCAGGTCTGCTGCTGACGAATTCTTCAGCTTTAGTTTATATAGCAATGAACTCTACCCAATAAAACAAATGGACAATATTTATTACCATAGAAATATGTATTAGTAAAGACTCTTTTGAGTCTTTAAGTGGCAAGAAACAATTCAAACCACGTTAGAGAAAAAAAGCAAAAGTTATTGGCTCCTCTAATTCAAGGAAAAGGAATGTGACTGAACAACCCAACTATAAGAAAAGAACAACCAGAAAGAAAATAGAAAGAAAAAGAAAAGCGGAGGAATCTATACAAAACTATATAAAAGATGATCTGTGAGATGTGGGACTGTGGAGAATTCCCACTTTTTTCTTTGCATTTCTCTACGGTTTCAACTTCTACAATATAAGTAGAAAAAAATCATATATTTCAAAATAAAACTTCATAGAAATCCAAAATCTTCTCATCTTCAGGTTCTGGGTATGAATTCTTCACATTTGCAACGAAACATTATTGAAAATGTTTAATTTTTAACATTCTAAAGGAAAACAAGGAAATATTTTCTTTAAACTCTTTTTGGAGTCTGGTATTCTTCTTTTTTTGCTGAGGAAGATTCGCCCTGAGATAACATCTGTGCCAATCTTCCTCTATTTTGTATGTGGGTTGCTGCCACAGCATAGTGACAAGTCGTGTAGGTCCACGCCTGGGATCTGAACCCATAAACCCAGGCTGCCAAAGTGGAGCACACAGAACCTTAACCACTCAGCCACGGGGCCAGCCCCTAGAGTCTGGTGTTCTTAAATGTACAAGCCTGACAACTCAAAGCACTGCCCTCCTTTATACAAAATATTTAAAAGCATAGCTATTTGCCAAACTGTCTCTGGAGAATTTAAGCCCAAAACGGTCCCCCCTTCTATTCTGAATGCCTCAGCAACACTTTATAGACAAGAAGGAATATGTTCCTCTCCCTAACCCCCATCTGCCCCCCGCCCCACAGAGCCAGGAAATTTTCAGTAGAACCCAGGTGTAACATGATGAGTCCTCCCTCTAAACACATGACATGAGAGCAGAGAGCACAACCTCCCTCACAGTGGTGTCCATCGGGCCAACCCATCCCTGCCCTACACATTCCACTATGGCAGAGATGTGCCAGAATTTTATATTTTAAATTACACATGGCCCAAGCAAAGGGAAACTGGTACAGGGTTTCTTTAGGCCATTCAACTGAGTATGTGAATAGCAGTCTCCAAGCTTTCTGGGTTTTACTTGTTTTTGCTATTTCACTTTTGTCCATTCTTCAGATGTTCCTAGCCCTCACTCACTCTACCAGAGTCCACTAAAGGAGTCTGATGCTAGTGGCTACAGGGTATTAGGGAAAGGGGGAACCTTTTTCTCCATCTTCATGTTTCCATGTGGAGGGACATCATTGGAGTAACACTCCTGGCCTCTCTCTGCCCTTCACTTTTTCCTCCCCATGGGAGGAGGAGAGACTTTGCTGATTGGTGGGAGTTGAGATAAAGACTTGGGCCTCGTGGCTCTGCCTCTTTGCTTTCCCTTGGCATCTGCCTTCCTGCAGAGTATAAGTGCTGTTGTCTCCCCTGGGTAAAGCTGTAAGCTTAGCAGTAGAGGCTTTGCCCATAAAGAGATGACCCACATTTTTCCAGAATGGCCTGGACTAGGTGGTTAAGTCTGCCTAACCTGGGGATTTACAATAGGAAGCACTTAAGCCTCGTTTTTCAACTGCTCTAAGAGTAATAAAATTGACATTTTCCTCTCCATCTGCCTGATTTCTCTTTCAAATTGACTCAATTCAAGTGGGTAACTTTCTACCCAGAAATCTCACTTCTAGAATTTACCCTGAGAAGCCACCTCCACAAGTAAGAAACAGCATGTGTACAAATTATTCAATGCTATATTTTATGAAATAGCAAAATATTGGAAACAGGCCAAATGCCTATCCACAGAAGACTGGTTGCATAAACTTATGGTATATCCACATAACAGAGTAATATTAGCCATTTAAAAAAAAAAAAAAAAGAATATCAGGGCTGGCCCTGTGGCATAGTGGTTAAGTCCAGTGCGCTCTGCTTCGGTGGCCTGGGTTCATGGGTTTGGATCCTGGGTGAGGACCTACACCACTTGTCAAGCCATGCTGTGGCAGCGACCCACATACAAAAAACTGGAGGAAGATTGACACAGATGTTAGCTCAGGGCTAATCTTCCTCAAGCAAATAAAGAGAAAGATTGCCAATGGATGTTCGCTCAGAGTGAATCTTCCTCACCAAAAAAAATAAAATAAACACACGAAAAAGAATATCTCTATGAAGCAATATAGAATAACTTCCATGATGTATTAGTAAATGAAAAAAATGTTCAAAGGAATTTAGCATGATACTTTTTTGCATAAGCATAGAGGGGAAGAATACACACATATATGCACTCATGTATGTACTTACTTCATTTTTCACAAACAAGCATAAGGATTGCAAGTATCTAATAAAAAGTTACCTATGAGGAGGAATAGAGGTAGAAATAGGAATAGAGGTAGAAAGAATAAAGATGGCAATGCCATTTGTGTTGTTTTGACTTGAATCATGCAGCTTTTTCTCAAAATTAATATTTTGAAAAATTCATTCTTCTTTTTCAAAATTAGTAGTAAACCAACAGGATGAAAATGAACAAATTCTAAAACTAAATACAAACAGAAGAAAATTAGTATATCTGCATATTAAATTGATAACAATGCCATAGAGAAAAAAATAAGTCAAGTAATTTTTTAACTAAGTTCTCTCACTGCACACACTTAGCAAGATATATTTTAAGAACAAAAAGAACTGCTCCCAAAAAATCTTGGACTTTACTTGGTAGGTTTGTTATTGGTAGTGACGTTTAGTGTATTTAAAGAAAGAATAAATTCATAAATATTTTGATTTGGGGGGAATCAGTTATCAAAAAGGAGAAGGGAGATAGAAATATGGAATGAGAGATAGTGAGGGAGAACCTTATGATGTTTGAATTAAAGGTATCACTATAAGTTCATGAGTTAAAATATACATTTTTCCCTAGTTCTGTCCACAGGAAGGGTCTAGAATCAAAGACGCCCTAGTAGCAATAAGCACATCTTGCATCCAGTTCTTGTTCTAAATATCATTCTCCCATAAAAGTAATCAGGGCTCCTTGGGGAAATGGTTGATTCCAGATCTGGGGAAGGAAATGTATAAGATGAGCCTGGACCATCTTGTTGGGCCAAAAAACAAAGAAGTGCTCAAAGAATGAAGGGACGATATCAAAAGAACACTGGAGTCAGTTGAAGGGGCTCCATTGTCCACATTTGAAATAAATAAAGCAAAAACAATAATGACATTAAAAATAAACCCATTAATCCATAATACTACTTAAAAATAAGTGAGGGAGCTCTTCTTTACAGAAAAGTGTCAGCTAATAAATATAGAAGGGAGGGTAGAATTAGAAATCACTGTTTTGCAATCATTGATGCAATAATTGATTTAGGTGAGGATCATCTATGGATGCTGAAGTCCTTGAGTGAAATTCATTGGGTGAAAGCTTATTGAGGACAGGATATTCAAACAGTCTCAAAGCATCATCACAGATTATGAATTACACAGGGAAAATGCTGTTTTTACAATGGAGTAATCTGGTCATGTACACCAGAACTAAATGATCAGATTTACCACTGTTATCAATGGGACAAACTGCTGGCATGTGCCTCTTGATGTGATACAACAGGAAAGATACAACACCACCCCTGTGATAGTCTTGGGAAAAATGTTTAATTTGATCTAATCATAAGGAAACATACAGACAAATCCAGATTGTGGAACATTCTACAAGACACTCGTCAGGACTTTCCGAGTATCAATGTCATGAAAGATGGGGGAACTGTTCTAGATTAAAGGAGACTATGGAGACATAATAAATAAATAAATAAATACAATGTAAGAAAAAAGATCAGCTCTAAAGGATTTTATTGGGATAACTAGGAATATGGATATTATGTTAAATAGTATTTCTGTATGTATTTTAAACTTCTTGGATATAATCATTGTATTATAGTTATATAGAAAAGTGTTCTTATTCTTTGAAGGTAACTGTTAAAATATTTTTTTAAATGTGAATAGGGGAAAAGGGATGCTACTTAGTGTCTTTCTAAAACTCCACCTGAGGGGGTCTTACCTAAACAGACACTACCAATTTATCTTGAACTAGCCAAAAACTATTGTCGACTTCTAGCCTGTTTAAATGTTCTTGTCAATGTTCCCTATTAGCACCACACCTCATTGCTCTAGTTATTTGATTTCTCACTTATCTCCCCTGCCTGTCATGTTCCCTGCTTTCTCTTATGTATCCTCCATGGCCTCTAAACCACACCTCACTAGCTCAAAAATACTTAAATTCTTACTGAATGAACAGGTGATTAGTAAAATTTGTACATTTTCTGAAGTTATTTGACAGCACTAATTACGCCACCTAACCACGGTACCCCTTACAGACTAGGGCATCATAACCACCTCTCTTTCATGAAGACCTAAAGTCAAGGCTTAACTCATCCATTCAAAAATATTCACCTAACACCAATTATGTACCAAGTACTATGCTAGCATGCTGGGGAAATAAGGGCAAACAAGACACAATCTCTGTTCTCAAGGGGCTCAGTATAATGGGAGAGACTAACAGGTCATTACAATACAAAATGACTTATGCCACAAAAATAATAAGCACAGTTGCTAAGAGGCACATAACCTACAACTGAAGGGGGCTGGTTCAGTTTCAGGAAAAATTATACTTACAATGGCTGTCCTTTGTCTAGTACTCTGAGAACCACAGGACAGACCATCTGATCAAGGCTGTCCTGAAATATCTAAGACACTGGTTATACTACTTCCTGTGGCTATGCCACATGTGGCTACAGCTAAGACTTCAAAAACAAGGCCTCCTGGAGCTTTGCTCATCCCTCAAAACATCCAGATCCTTCACTCCTCATTTGCAAGGGAGTTTGTGAAGGGTCTTCAAGGCAGATGTGGAAATCCATTGGTTTCCCCAAAGATGCTGTGTATAACAGCTGTGATGAAAGGCCCCCGCATAGCACAAAATATACACTGTTTATCATCTTCTCTCTACTATCAAAATAATTGCACAGTGACAAGCTTGTTATTAAGAACTGGGCATCACCATGGAAAACATGTTGTTGGAAAACACCTGCATTGGCAAAGCAAAGATGAGCTGACCCAATTATTTCCTCCATCTCTAATTCTGGATGGGATATTAAGAGTAACCGAAAAGAGCACACTGATTGGCAAGAAATGGAGATAATTCTGCACGGGGGAAAAATGCCCATAGAGCTCTATTGGGCAAAACTCTGAAGTATCTTCTAATTATACTTTTACACATCCCTTTCCTCCCCCATGAAAAATGCCAGGGGGCATGAAAACATGTCATCTAGAGCCTTTCACCCACCCACAATTTCTCCCTCATAGCCAATTTGAAATTTTTAAAATTCCAATCTAGAGCTCTTTGAGGGACAATGATGGGAACGAGACACTGCCAAGCTTGCAGGAAGGGATGCAGTGCTCTGTGACTGGAACAGAAGGCTCCAACAGAAGCCACCAATTCAATGTGACAGCCCAAGATTAAACTGCTCCCTTCAAGTCTTCAGCAGTTTTGTAGCCCAATCTTTATTAGCTTCTCCAGAAACAGAAAGAAAGAGACTTGGGTCTACATAAGAATCAACAAGCCATTTTTCAGATAACATATGGACTCGAACAAAATTCAAACTAGAAGAGGACACAGGGTCATCTGCTCTACTCATTCCCAAACCTAGTAGCACACAAGAATCACTCTAGAGCTTTGAAATATTGCTGTAAATTTCAAATATTCAGAAATGCAATATATTAAAATAGCCAAGTACTCAGCACAAATCATTTATGCATTTTGTCATTTTTCAAGTTTTCTCTGGATTTTTTTTTACATGAAAAATCATGCCATATATTTCAAGTATGTTTTGTATCCCTCCCTGGTCCCGTTCCGTCTGTTCCTTTCCAAAGACAACTATCATCTTAAAGATGATGTATTCCCTTCCCATATGTATTTTTACATTTTTAGTATATATGTGTGTGTCCTTAAACAACATACTGTATTGTTCTATGTTTTAAATACACATAAATGATATAGCCCTGTGCCTATGCTGTAACTGGGATTTTTCATTCAATATTTTATTCTAGATTTATCCATGTTGATACATGACAATGCATTTCATTCGTTTTCATTGCAGTAGTAATATTTTTGATGTATCTCTTTTAAGCTGGATTTTATTTCTTTTAATTTAGTGTCTTTTTGAGCCTGTCTTTCAATAGGGAATTTTAATCTATTTACATTTTTTGTGAATACTAAAATAAATAGTTTATTTCTACAATCTTATTTTGTGTTTTTTATTTACCATGGTTTTTCTTTGCTTTTTTTTTTTTGTCTTCTATTGTTTTGAGTTTTCTTTAGTTCTTCTTTTTTCCATATACTGGTTTAGAAGTCATGCTTTCTATTGTTATTCTCCCAGCAGTTACTCTTAAATTTTCAATAAATATATTTAATCACACAGATCTAAAGTTAATAAGTACCTGATTCCTGCTTGCAATTAACACAAAGTTGAGAATGTTTTAATTCCAACTCCCAAGCCCCTTCTATGACATATTTGTTGCCACTGTCTGCTCTTAGATTCACTTTGTTTTAAAATTCCCACAAATTGATCTTTTCCAGCCAACTCTTATTTAGATTTGCCACCTTTCTTATCAATTTCCCCATCAAGTGCTTCTTGTGTCCCCTTTCCTTCTGTATTGTGTCTCAGCAAGAGGGAAATATCTGTCAGACATCCTTCAGCAGGGCCTGTGAATGGCAAACCCTCAGTCTTTGTATGCCTGTAGCTGTCTTTATATCCTCATCTCTCCTGAATAGTAGTTTGCTTGGTAATAAAATTCTAGGTTGAGTTTTATTTTCAGCATTAGGAAGCCATCATTTTATTGTCTTCTGGCGTCTATTATTTCTGATGAGAGCCTTACTATTAGTTTATGGTGATTCCCTGCAGATAATCTATATTTTATCTCTGGCAGTTTCCATGATTTCTGCTTTGACAGTCATGTTCTGCTGTTTCACTATGTTGATATCTGGGTGTGCAAATTTCTTATTTTTCCTACTGGAGACTCTATACTCCTTCAATCTCTGCTTCATGTCTTCTAATTTCTCTTTCAAATTTTCCTTCTCCTTATCACTCTATGCTACATCCTGGATAATTTCCTCAGATCTCTCTCCCAGTTAAGTCTCTTTTCAGCTGTGTGTAATTACATTTAGACTCATCATTTGAGAGATTTTCCCTCTGCAATGGCTGTATTTTATTTTCTATCATTTCTATTTGGTTCCTTTTCAAATCTGTCTATTCATTTATCATACTGTCCTGCTCTTGCCTCAGAACTTCTTTTATCTTTTTGGATAGTTTATGTGCTTTACCTCTAGTTCTTATGGCATAAACTCTCCAGTGTGACAATTCTCCTTCATAGTGTTTTCTTGCGTGAGCTTTTTATTTTTTAAATGGGGAGCTTATCTTTTGTGACATTATTTTCCATGAGAGTCCTAATACTCTGAGCAGAGTCCATTTTCTCACAAAGGACTATTTTCCCATCTACCACCCCAAACAGAGGCACACCTTGCTTGCTGCTTCCCCACGCAGGGCAACGGAATTTCTCATACCACATTTCATGGCTCCCAGCATTGTGCAGACTGCTCTATCTTGCATGGGCCTGAGACTTTGTCTCCTATCCTCTAGCATGTATTAAAACTTCAAGCCCTTAATCAATTAAAAAATTGATTCGTGAGCTCCATTCTAGACCTTCTGAACCAAAAGTCTGAGTGTGAGGCCCAGAAATCTATATTTATCATGCTTGGGTCTGGCTACCCTAGTTATTGATAGAGCTGGAATGAGAATCTGTATTTCCTAAAAGAATGTTAATGGCAGAAAATACTGATCTGCAATTAATACATTCATGAAACTTATTCTCTCAGTCAACAGAAAAAGAGCAAAGAGTGGCCCAACAGTCCACCAGTTAGAAGTAGTAAATGACAAGCACCACACACCATCACTGTCCTCAAGTGATGTCCTTTCATGCCAAGGGTTTCCATAACTTACAAGTCTGTAATCCAACTGATCCATCTTGCCCATTTTTCACAGAATAATGCTAGAATCCTCCAAATTATCACCACCGAGAGTCTATTTGACATAAAAAGGAAAAATTTTTTTTAAGTCCTACATGAAAATTAGTTAAATAACTTTAACCTGTACTTTTGTCTTTTATCCAGGTATCCAAGTTATCTCTCTGGCTAGTTACCTACATTTAGTTTTTAAATGCTTTGTCCACAAGTTTAATTACAGTTTTATTTTCTACAACAAGCTTTACCTCCATGGCTTCACATAAATATCGGAATAAAACCTGAGACTACAAGAAATTAGATTTATTTCACATTTAGTAAGATAAATCAAGTGTCCTTTTCTAACTTGTGAATAAATTTTCCCTCATGCTATGCACACTTTTTTTCTAAATATAATGATTCTATTCTATTTTGAAAACATTTTCATTATATGATGCAACATAAGTTTTCAGGCACATTTAAAGTCAGTCATATTCTGCCCCATAATCCTCTTCAACTTCATCCCTTTCCACTATCCGACCTCGGCTTCAGCGATATTGAATGACCTGCAGGTCCCTGAACATGTCAGTCTGTTTAATGCTTTTGAGCTTTTACACTCGGTGGCTCTGGCCAAGGTGCTTTAGCGCCACGCCATCTCATCCCACTCCTCCCATCCCCACCACGTCCACATACACAAACGCTTCATTATCCAGCGCCTCCCTACCCATCCTTCAAAACTCCCTACAAACATCTACAAATATACATCCCTCACAGCACTTTTCACACTCTGCTGCAATAATTGATTCACTTATTCTCAATAGAGTATAAGCTCCTTGAGGATAAGGACCACGTTTTATTTAACTTTTATGTGTTATATGAAAAATGAAATGTTTATTATGTAGCTACTACATGGCCAAGACTTACTAGGCAATGGGGATAGAATGGTGAGAACCCAGGCATCCTGCCCACGTGGCACTTAGAGTCTAGTGGGGGAGAAAGACAACTGAGTAAACACATAAATAGATACATAATTATCCACTGTGAAAATCCTATAAACACAAAGTACAGAGTATACAACAAGGGGATCCAGTTTGTTCTAGAAGGTTCTAGAAGTCTTCCCTCCAGAAGAGATGTTTGAGCTGAGGGAGAAATTGAGAGAAAGAAAGTAAATATATTGGTCTGGGTTCTCAGAGAAACAGAACCAATAGATTATTTATTTATATAGAGAAGAGAGAGAGAGTGGCGTTAGGTAGGTATATTGATTTACTATTATAAGGAATTGGCACGTGGTTATGGAGGCTGGGAAGTCTCAAGATCTGTGGTTGACAAGCTGGGTCTCCAGCTACACTGGGGAGGGCAATCTACTGATTCAAATGTTAATCTCATCCAGAAACACCCTCACAGACACATCCAGAATAACATTCAACCAAATATCGGGGTACCCTGTGGCCCAGTCAAGTTGACACAAAAAATTAACCATCACACTGGCCAAGCAGGTAGGGAAGAGCACTCAATGTAAGGAGTAACCTACTCGAAGTTCTCAAGGCAAGAAGGAGCATTTAAGGAGAAGAACAGAGGCCAGTGTGGCTGGAATCCCAGAGCAAGGGGCTGGGCGACCACAGAGGAGGCTAAAGAGGTGCAAAGTCAGGTCTAGTAGGAGGTTTTAGGCCTAGATCAAGTCACGGGGGGTGAGGGTGACAAATTGACATGTATCCCAGCCCTTAGCATGGTGCCTCAGAAATATGTCTTAATAAATGCTTGCAAAAGAATTAATAATCCATGAACAAACACAAAATCGACCTTGAGTTCAAAGTCACGCAAGGCTGGATTATGATCCCAGTTTGAGAAAAATCAATTCTCAAAAACAAATAATACAGAAACATTCATATCCTCATTCGACAAATATTTGTAAGGCCACCACTTTAGACAAGGCCTTGCTGGGCGCTACAGAGAACTATCAAAATCTCATCAATAGCAGCACAGAGATATTTTTCTGAAATTAAGCAATTCCTTTCATTTTGTTTCACCTTTTTTTTTCAGTTAAATTCAAGCGAACTGAAATTTAATAATTTTGTTAATAAAAGCAAATATACTAGAATCCCATTTTTCCCAAACTATTTTTGTCCATTTGTCACTTTCTGTGTGTACATATTATATCTGTCAAATATTAATGAAAGTTGGTTATTTCTGGGTGCCAAGATTTTTAAATAATTTTTTACCTTTCATTTTGTATTCATCTGTATTGTCGGATTTTTTAAATATGAGTTCATAATTTTTACAAAAATGAAGTCACATTATTATTTTTAAACTACTAAAGAAAAAGGGATTTGTTTTGATCATATCTAATGTAGCCATATAAATCTATGTCTCTCATAGAAATCAAGGAAGCAACTTCAGTCCAGGCAGTTTAGATGACTAGCACAAAGTCCCAGAGTTAAACAAAACAGTTAAGATAATCCTTGTAAGGGATTTTGCCTGTTTCTAAAAAGCAGAGATCTAAAAATTTGCTAAAATATTCTGGAAAGGAGAAACTACTCTCCCTTCTCCATCTCCCTGTGGTTCCCACAATCCCCGATTACAGAGATAAGTACCACACATAGAAACACACACACCCCTGTGGAAATCGCCATGTTCTAGGCTCTTTCTGCTAGGGGACATGATTGGATATATGCTGAATCCGAACCAGTGACAGTTAGTCATATCCCTATTTTTCACACGAACGCTACTATCCATTGTGGGGATGAAGAGGTCAACCTCTAACTAACTTTCTGTTACAATTTTCTTCTTTACCAAAGAATTTAAGAGACATGCCTTTGAAAGAACAGAGAAGGAAGAAGGGGCAAGGACCCTCATACAACATGCCTCACATTTTCTACCACAGGTTCTATCATGGTGCAGATAAAAGAAAATTCCCACAGACATAACATTTCTATTCCACTTCTATTTTTCTCTTTTAAAAACAGTTACTTTTTCTTGCAACATCAGCCATGCAATAAGATTTGTTCATTTATTCAACAAACACCTGTTAAGTTCTTAAAGGATTCCAAAAACCATTAAACATGGAAAAATCAAAGATAAAGAGGACATTAACTCTGCTCCCAAAAAGTTTACAGTCAAGAGCCAACTTTTCCACTGTTAAAAAAAATCCTTAAACATTATTTATTATTACAACATTGGTTAAAGATTAGAAAATTCTAGAAGGAAATTCTAGATGCTATTGGAACTATCATCTTAAAGGTAATTAATATGGTAAAAGGACCTAGACCAGGTGTGTGGCCTTAAATAAAAAAGAAAAAAAAAAAAAAAGAGGAAGAAGCCAACTGTGAGAAAAGTTACCAAAAGAACTACAATAATTCATGATTGATAGAAATCCAAGAGACCCATTCTGAGACTGTCTTCCCCAGAAAGCACATTAGTCTCTGGGCAGGAGGGAGCAGTGCTCTGGGTTAAGATATAATTTTTGGACCACTGTTTATGACATGTGGAGAATACATTTGCCAAACTGTTTTTCCTTGAGTCTCTCTTTCTTATGTCTTTCAGGGGACTCAAAAAACCACCCTGCTTTAGCCATAAAGTTGAAATAAAATTGGCCCCAGTCTGCGGGTGGTAAAACACTAACTTACTAGAACACAAGAAGTATATGTTTGGGAGTTATTGCTATCCACCTAGGAATAATTGTCAACTTCCCTAAAAGAGAAAAATCAATACAAAATAGGTCATGGAGATGGATGGACCAAATGTGTCCATCCCGACCTAAATCACAGAGCTGGAAATGAGTCCATGAAAAGTATAGGGATGACTAGGTGCCCCAAATTCGGCCTTTTCTACACCTTGTAGGGATTTTTAATGACTTTACCAATAGAGATCCATCAATATAAGTGGGGTGTCCCTCTGATCTACAAACCTCTCCAATATGCTTTATGAAATCAACCAAAGTGTCTAAACGCAGAAAAAGAAATCCACCGTGGCACTGGAAAACTCTAACAGGCTTTTAAAATTCAAACTCCACAAAATTATCCTTTAGAATCTTCACAGAAAACTGATTCATTTATTTAAAAATTGTCTCAAGCCGCTCTTTCTCAACACCCTTGTTTTATTAAAAGAATTAGAACTTATTAAGGTGGTTAGAATAATCAGCTTTTCACAAACATACCCTGAGGATTTGAGAGAATAACCATTCTAACATCCCTGTTAATGTTTATTCATAGTCTATGTTAATTTCGTAAGTGAATATTCAACACAGTAAGATAATATTCTTTACCATGTCAAAACTGTAATCCCTAATGGCTTCTCACACAAAAAGAGAATCAACTTCTTATGATGAAAACTTGAAGACAACGTAATTTCTCTTTCAGATAGAGTAAATAATCATCATTGTTACATGTCCCTGTTTCAACTCTTCCTTAAGAAAAATAAAATAACAGAATAATAATAATAAATCTTGCAGTTAAAAGAAAAATATTCTATTTGGGGAGTTTGATTTGGAATATATGGAGTATTTTAATTGGGTTTTCCAAGCAGAGTTGGCATCTTAACTTTTCAAGGGCCCTCCTTGATCAAAAGGCCTTTAAGTCAGCAACCCCTCAGAGCTGGAAAGACCACAGGACACTGCGGACTCTCCTACGGAGGGAGGTCAGGAGAGTAAGGACTCCAGAGGGTATAGGCTAAAGCATCAACAGTCTGCAGTTCTCAAGGTAAAAAATCCAGTCTTTCCTCCTCCTGAACCACTGCCCTTCTTTACAAGTTCAACGGTCCTACTTTCTGGGACTCTGGAATTCTCAGGAAAGGAAGACGGTCAGACTGTTTCTTGAATGACATGTCAAGAAACTGCATTTCTATTGTCCACTCTCCCTCCAAAGCCCCAAAGGAAAAGTGAAGACTCAGACTAATTTCCTAAAAGCACATGTAAGGATTTGACCTTCAAATACGCAAGTGGAGAAGAATGCATCTGATGTTGTCCAAAAGGGGCCTTTAGAACTCCTCTTCCCAATAGTCCTACAGAAGAGGGAAAAAAGAGAACTGGGCCTGTTACTTACCAGGAAAGTGGGGAAAAAATTTAATCATGTAGAGGGAAAAATTAGGGACTCTGAACAGGCATCCCATTCCTCTGTGGGAAAAACCTGACAACATCAGTCATTCACTCACTCATTCATTCACTAAACACTTCTTGACATCTACTCTGTGCCAGTCAATGCACTGGCCCCAAAGGGTGTGAGACACGCCTGCCTGCAAAGAGCTCACAGTCCAGGAAGAAAGCCAGATTAGTAAACAAATTACAGGACAATGTGACGTGTGTCCAAGAGCAGACAGCGGCAGCCCCAAATTAGGAATGACTATTTCAGCCTGGGAAGGAGGCAACTCATGAGCTGAGGTTTGAAAGAGGATAAAAGTTCATTAGTTAAAGAAAGGAGGGAAGAGGTTTTCTAGAGAGTGGAAGGAACAGCGCCTCCAAAGACACTAGGGCCCGAAATGGGAAGCCCAAGGGCAGAGCGACTAGTCACCCAGCAGGGGGAGGAATGCAGGCTCTGAGTCCATCCTTGGCCACCACTGGTTTACGACCTGTGAAAACTCTGGGCAAATCACCAAACTCAGTAGCCTGTACGTTAGCATCAACCCAGAAGCTTAAAAAATAAAAGCCAGTGCTTGGGTCCCACTCCAAGCCAATTATATCAGAATCTCTAGGTGTGGGGTCCAGGCATCAGCATTTTAAAAACATCCCAACCAATTCCAATGTGGTATGAGCCACAGGGCTCACTGTAAAATAAGTTAATTTAAAAGCCCAGCAGTACGAGTTGTCAAGAGAGTTAAATGAAATAATAAATGCACAGCGCTTACGGACAGTTAATGAAGATGATGATGGATTATGTGCAGGGGTCAAGGATGGAAATGAGGCTGGAAGATACGCCAGAATAGACCATCACAGCTAAACCTTACTGCACCCTCCCTCGTGCCAGGGCCCCTTCTCAGCTCTTCACATGCAAACAGGGGCGGTCTGGTTCCGTAGACCAGGTTCTTTCACTACATCTCTCCCCTGAGAGACGATGAAAGGCCTGCATTCAGATATTACGGTTTAGGGCTTATTGTGTGGGCACTGATAAGCCACATTATCAGGGAGTAATGTGATCAGAATTGTGTCATTTAAAGTCATTCTGACTGTAGTGTAGACAGTAGATAGAAAGGAAAAGAGACAGAGGCAGGGAAATGATTCTGCTCTATAAGCCAGAGACTGGATGGGTCCACAGAAGGCGAAAAGCAGCTCTTAGAAACCCAGACTCTGAAAGGAAAAGAAAGCACGATAGGCTGACAGATTTTCTCATACTACCTGCGAGACTTCATTAAGACATAAATGCGTTCTGATACACAAATATATTGCATTTCTACACTAACCACTTCTTACCTCTTGCGCAGTTTCAGGCATCAGCATTAATATCATCTGAAACATTTTTAATCATGTCTCTAGAAAAGTCTATGAATAATACCCTTAGCATACTTCCATCTTTCAAGAATTTTGTCTATTCAAAGAGGTTTTTCTTTAATGCTCTTGTATTACCACCGTCTGTTGAGGGCGTTTGATTTAAATGATTTCCTCTACAGCAGAGTTTCTTTCATTGACAATTCACATTTAAACTGTATTTTTCCATTACTGATATAGTAATGATATTACAGTTGTCGAACTCGGAACATACACTCTTATACTACAAGGTAGGTGCTATCATTTCCAGTGTACTGATGACAACTGAGCTGGCTACCGTTTAGATACGTTGTGATTACAGAAAGAATAAACTACTCAAGTGCTAATTATTTGTACACATCTCTAGCACTTCAAAATTATTTAACTCTAGAAAATAAATGTGGCAACTCAGTCTTTTCCACTCATTAAACTCAGTCTCCTATTTACTAGGTAAAACAGCTAGTCTACTTATTCCTAGGAAAAATGGCTATCCTAGTTTAACTTGCTTCTTGTGCTTAAATACAAGTTGTTTCTTGAAATATTACTAAGTAAGAATGTACTTAGGTAGCATAGAGGTTAAGTTCATGTGCTCTGCTTTAGCAGCCCAGGGTTTGCAGGTTCGGATCCCAGGCGCGGACTGACGCACCACTCATCAAGCCATGCCATGGAGGCATCTCATATACAAAATAGAGGAAGATGGGCACAGATGTTAGCTCAGGGCCAATCTTCCTCAGCAAAAAGAGTAAGGTTGGCAATGGATGTTAGCTCATGGCCAAGCTTCCTCACAAAAAATAAAATAAAAAAAGAATGTACTTAGAAATATACTAAAGATGAAATTTGGCACTCTTTTTCCCAATTTATTTTACTGTGATAAAACACACCTAGGGCCGGGCTGGTGGCGTAGTGCTTAAGTTCGCTTGCTTGCTCTACTTCAGCGGCCCAGGGTTCGCAGGTCCAGATCCCGGGTGCTGACTGATGCACCGCTTGTCAAGCCATGCTGTGGTGGGGTCCCATATAAAGTAGGGGAAGATGGGCACAGATGTTAGCCCAAGGCCAATCTTCCTCAGCAAAAAAAGAGGAGGATTGGCAGCAGATGTTAGCTCAGGGCTAATCTTCCTCACTAAAAGAAAAAAAAAAACACATAAAATTTACCATCTTAACCATTGTTAAGTGTACAGTTTAGTGGTGTTAAATACGTTCATAGGGCCAGCCCCATGGCCTAGTGGGTAAGTTTGGCATGCTCCACTTCGGTTCCCAGACGGGGACCTACACCACTCATCGGCAGCCCTGTTGTGGCAGCGACCCACATACAAAATAGAGGAAGACTGGCACAGATGTTAGCTCAGAGTGAATCTTCCTCAACAACAACAACAAAAAATACATTCATAACGTATAACTATCACCACTATCCATCTCCAAACATTTTTCATCCTGTAAAATTGAAACTCTGTACTCATTAAACAATAACTCCCCATTCCCCCTTCTTGTGACAACCACCCTTCTACTTTCTGTCTCTGTGATTTTGACTACTCTTAGTATTTCATTTAACTGGAATCACAGAGTATTTTCTTTTTGTGAGTGGCTTATTTCACTTAGCATAATGCCCTCAAGGTTTACCTGTGTTGTAGCATATGAAAGGATTTCATTCCTTTTTAAGGCTGAATAACATTCCATCCTATATATGTAACAAATTTGGCGTTTTTGTAAGTCAAAGGTGGACAAATATTGGCAATCTCATATGGTTCAATCTAATTCATTATTATATTAGTAGGATAACATTCAGGATATTCACTAATTTAGACTGTCCTCTTTGGCTCTTCCTAGCATGTGGCAGTTACCATCAGATGGAACAAGCTGGATCTTGGTACAGCATCTGAGAGCCTGGTCATGGGGATGGGGTGGGTGGTGGGTGCAGCCCTTTAGTAACAGTATGAGAGAGGGAGGGTCAGCCTCGGTTTTCCCAGTTTGGGCTTCTGAACTGATTAGACCTCATGTGTCCTTACGCTCCCCAAGGGCAAACTATCTCCTTCCTTGGCTCTTGCCAAACATGACCAGCCTTTGCCTCTGCCCCCAAGGTGCTGGCTCGTACCTCTCACTGCCTCACCTGTTGCCCTCTGTGCCATTGGGGGGCAGTACATCTTTCTCACAGGAGGCTCCCACCAATGGAACTCTTGATGACATTGCCACTACAAGTTAGGTAGGTAAATGCTTAAAAATAGATCAGAGTAATAATAATTCTGAAATAGAATTTTCATTCCTATACCTATACTTTTGAACAAATAAGAGAAATATTTTTAACTCCTAAGTCACAAAGTTCAACAAGTGGTATGAAAATATTTAGTAAAGAATAAAGCACTCTACAAATACTAAAAGTTATTATTTCTATTGTGTCCATGACAACAGAACAGAAAGATTTTGAGCCTACCTTTCCAACTATGCTCCACAGTCAGGGTGAGAGGAAAAAAAAATGGAATCTAAATGCACATCACTGGGATCCATTACGGTTCAGGAATCCACCCCCGTGAAATCACCAAATAGCAATTAGAAGGATTAGGTGGATCCAGATCCTCGAACATATAGAGATCACCAAGGCACACATACAAAATATATGATGTGTGTGTGTCTAAGTCGTAAAAAGATCTTAGAGGCTAAATACAAATACTTGAAAGTGGTTCCCTGTGGGGAGAAAAAGAGAAGAGAGAAACAGATAAGAAATTTCCATGTGTTTCTTCAACAAAATTTGTAGGAGAGAAAAAGAGAAGAGAAATCATGGGTTAAAACAAATAAGAGATCTATCAATTTATTGCAATATGTGAACCCTATTAGACTCTGATTTGAACAACTGTTTAAAGTCTGAGACAATGGGGGATCCATACGCTGGACATTTGCTGATAAGGAATTACTGTTAATTTGGGAAGATTTGATATTGGATTAGAGTTTAAAAAAGACAAAAACCCTTATCTTTTAGAGACACGTTGAAATATTTACTTATGAAGTGATATTTGCTACCAAAATAATCCAATGGCAGGGGTAGATAAAACAAGATAACCTGATAATTGTTGAAGCTGGGTGATGCTGTGCATTAGGGTTCATTACGTTATTTTTCTACTTTTGTGTATACTTGAAACTTTCTACGATAAAATGTTTCAAAAAGCTTTTTTAAAAAAATACCTGGGTTTACCACCCTCCTAGTTGTGTGATTTGGGGCAAGCTATTTAGGCTCTATAAGTTTCTGCCCCTTTTTCTAAGAAGTGGGGATAATATGGCTTGGCCCAGAGTAAACACTCAAGAAGCTTGGGCCCCAATATGCCATTGGACATGCCCTCACCGAGAGTAGTAGCTATTTTATAGCTACTTGTCGTCTCTCTTTGAATGTGCCAGAGGAAACTCAAACCTAGCACATCTGAAATTGAGGGGATGGGGATGGGGATAAAGATGCATGTCATTATTCTAGTCTATGTTTCAATGTTTTATTCCCCATAGCCGGGCTTTTCACAAAAGCTGTCAAGAATGCTCTGTCTCTCTGACTACAGCTGCTCAAAGTTTAGACCTTAAGTACAAAGTCATCATTACCTGAATTTTCCCTAGCTTTAGCATCTCCCATTTCAAGTAGCAACCACAAGAATCTCTACAACTACTGATACAGCTAATGGGAGCTTTGCAAAATGCAAGCTTCTCATCGCAACTGGCTTCTCTCTCTGAGAAGAGTTCTATTTTCTGGTCTTTGGCAAGAGTGAGCATCCAGATTATATATAGCCCCAACAAAAGAACTCACAGACTTTATAATGTTTCTAGTGTTATTTTATCAATCACACCCAAGGGTGCAGCAACCTATGCTTTTACCATTAACTATTTCATGCCTGTCTTCATAAGATCCAAATTATGTGTGTAATGACCATAACAAAGACTTTCCCCAGGGAAGGTTAACCATTCAGGAGCTATATTATAACCAAAAAAAAGGGAGGAAGGACTATCCCAAGAGACTGTTTTCCGCACAACATCTTTGAAATCTGAGAATTTTAACTAGAGCCTTGTAAGCACATTGCATCAAAACACGGTCTCTTGTTGGATTTCATACTAGCAATAATTCCTCCATCACTGTTCAGTAATGGGCACCTTTTCATGTCCTCAGGAATAAATAACATGCTTCTCATGTGCACGATTTTGAAAATTTCTTTCAGATCCGTTAACTCCTTGGCCAGTGAATATATATGTTTCTAGATAGACACAGACACAGTCATTTTGCGGCACCATTAACTCACGAGGAACATAAGGGCTATGCCTTTCCATATTGCCCTTTTGTTCTCTTTCTGTGGTATGTGTACTTAACAGCCCATATCTTGCATTTACTCAGCACTCAGCTTCTCCTGAGCGAGGTGTTTGTGGCTGAGTAAAGCATTAGAATTATTGAACCATCACACCTGAAAGCTAGAGAGCACACTGGAAATCCAGCTCCTTGCTGTTTTTTTGCATGTGAAAAAGTGGAGCGCAGAGAGAGCTGGAGTGTCTTGCCCCAACCAGTACGGCTGGTCAGTGGTAAACCACGGCTGGAGTCACGACTGTGGATTCCTAGTTCAGGGCTCTTTGCTCCAAACAATATGAGTCTGATGTCCTTGGACTTCAAACCACTGGAGACAGATTATTCTCTGGTCTTTAGAAAGCAAAGTCTCTTTTTCAGAGCATTCAGGTACCAGATAATGATTTATGAGAACATTAAGCATTCAGACAGTTTTCAAAAGCCCACACGGAGGCTCCATTTACATCTAGGGAATAGCTCATGGTGAGGACAGATCCCCCAGAGAGCTCTTTTCTTCCTACTGACCTCTGTAAAGCCTGGACCTTTCAGAGAATGTGTGTGGCGTCCTGACAGGACCAAGCAAGAAAGACAGAGACCTAACCCAGAACAACATGTTGATGTGCCAATGGACGCTTACTCTAAAATTGCAAGCAGGCGAAAGCATAGAATTGAAAGCACAAAAACACTTCATTTCTTCACTTGTTTATGATTTCCACTTCTAAGCAGAGATGAGGCACTTCTTCAGGGTGGTTAGCATGTCTATTCCATTGATTAAAATTAATTTCTCTGATATTATTTGCAACCAATAAGAGTGATCAGTTGGTGATCAGAAATCAATACATTTAAAATTAAACAGAGTAGCTTCCTCCCCACCCACTCTCCACAAAGCCTATCCTCGATTTCTATTGTCAGTCAATAACACCCATCCACCAGATGACCATGCTCAAAACTTCAGTTTTATCTTCCACCTCTCTCTTGCTTCCCTCCCACCCAATCTGTCCCCACGCCACCCTGATTATCCCTAGGAAATGTGTCTTGATTCCTGTAGCGGTGGTCACCCCACCCCCTACTCCCCCTTTTCCCCTTCCTAACAGACCCTGAATTTCCCAGTCACACTGTGGAATTGGATGGAAGTGTCCACTAGCAGTCCCAAGAGTGGGCACCAACTTGTCTATACAGTGAGCAGGGCTTGTCCTTTCTGGCTACAGCAGTCCTTTAGGAGATGGGCACAAGACCCAGTCCAGGCCAATGAAACATGAAGAGATGTTTGACAAGGGCTCCAGGGAAAGGAGCATCCTCAGTCTTCCATGGGAGCTACTGAAACAAACACTTTCTCTTCCACTGGATGGATGAGGGAGCACTGGTTACTGCTGGTGGCCATCTTGCAGCCACCTGGGCAGCCAGTCTAGAATGTACCCAACTGGAGGAGATCAGAAATATAAAAAGGAGACAGGTCGCTAATGACATTGTTGAGCCACTGGATCAAGCTTTGCCTGAAGGCTTCATTACCTTTGGACTCTTTACTTAAATATATCTATAAACTCTGTTTTATAAGTTAGTTTGAGTTGGTTTTCTGTTCCTTTCAACTAGAAATCATCCTAAAACAAATCCATTTCCTTCTCCTCAGCCACACTCACAGTTCAGGTTCTCATCATTCCTCATTTGAATTATAATAGTATCCTATCTACTCTACCTGCCCCTGGAATATCTACTCTTTAGACTAAAATTCTCCCACACAGAGCTTGGAAAATATTACCAAATTGTAACATTTATTGAACACTTACATGGTGTCAGGCATTCGTTTGAGTCTTTTATGTGCATAATCATATACTATCCTCACAAGAACCCTATGAAGTAGGTGCTATTATTATCCCCATTTTACAGACAAGGAAATTGAGGCTTTGAGATAAAGAAATGTGTTCAAGGTCACATTATTAAACAGTGAGAACCTAGGTTGAAACTCCTGTCTGCTTAATTCCCATGCCCCAGATCTTAGCCACTGTGGAAGTCTCCTCCTGTGAAAGCTCCAATGTTTCCCTGGTACCTGCTAAATACAGTGTAAGCTCCTAACATAGCCCTCAAGGCCCTTCCCAGTCGGGTTCCATCTCCACATTCTCCAGGAGCCTAACATATGCCCAAAACAGTTGTCTCACTGCTCCCAACAGGACACAAAGTCTCCTTCCTTTGATGGTGTTGGTCCCTCAGCCTGGAACGCCCTCCCCACCCCTTCTCTCTCTGCAGAACCCCCACTGAGACCCAGATGAAACATCACTCCTGGTCCATTCTTGTGCCAGGACCCGTGACCTTTGGTCCTCATTAGTGATTTGTTGTAAGGAACAGAAACCCAGCTGAGGTAAAGGGGACGTGCATGGAGGGGATGTTGGCAGTCTCAACAGCTTCTAAGGACAGGAAATAAAGGACAGGCAAGCCACACAGGGACCCAAACCACCAAGCAGGGATTCAAGGCTGCTGGCTCCCCAAGGTCACCGGGACTCTCAGCCCTCCCCACCGCCCCCCTCCCATCCTCTCCCCTCCATTCCCCTCTTCCCTCCACAGACCGGCATTCTCAGCAAAGCCCTTACTGTCTGCCCACATCTCCCCACCCCCAGCCTTCAGTCTTCTGTGGTCCCCACTGGTCCCCACTCTCCTGGCAGACCAACATCTAGCACCACCTCACCGTGTCTGTCACTTATTCACATTCCCAAAGAATCCCATTTTCTCAACCCACCCACGTTGCCTCTTCCTAGGTTGGGTGCACCCTTGGTCCAGTCAACTCTGGCTACTGGGTGGTGTCCTAAGACAAGCCCTACTTCCTGGGTCTACCTTTCAGCAGGGGCAGTGGGTGCCCTGCCCATCTCCCTCCCCTCCCCATTCCTGTCCACCGACCCAACAGCATCCTGCTGCCAGCACCCACAGCGCTCCCCAAGGGCTTGCTTTGGCTGCCTCACAGGGAGGGTCAGATGTGCGGGGGGTCGATGCCCCCTCAAAACTCTCAACCAGCAACTGGTGGGAGTTGGTAGGTAACTCAGCCCGAGAGCTCCGGTGGGATGATGCTGTGGGGCGTTCATCCCCCTGTCTCAGAATTGTCCAGTAGAATCAAGCCCCAGTTATCCTTGGCATTAACCTGGTTAATAACACATCCTTTATTGGATGCCTTCCTCGTGGCTCTTCCCACTCCTTTACAGAGCTCCTAGGATCACCTTCCATAGTAAACAACCTCGCACTCACATCCCTGTCTCTAGATCTGCTTCTGGCGAAAGCCTAACTGAGGCAGCGGGGCCAATTCTCTCAGAAAGGGGTGCTGGCCGGGCAGAAAACCTGACGTCTCTAGGAGTCCATCAGTACAGATGTTTGTTTTACTTCGCATTACCTTAGTTATTTACACACCCGTCTCTCCAAATAGGCCACCAGTCCTGGTGGTCTAGTGGTTAAGATTTGGTGCTCTCATTGCCATGGCTTGAGTTCTTTTCCTGGTCAGGGAACCACACTACCCGTCTGTCAGTTGTCACACTGTGGTGGCTGCGTGTTGCTGTGATGCTGAAAGCTATGCCACCGGTATTTCAAATACCAGCAGGGTCACCCATGGGGGACAGCTTTCAGCGGAGCTTCCAGCCTGAGACAGACTAGGGAGAAGGACGTGACCACCCACTTCTGAAAAAACTGGCCATGAAAACTCTATGAATAGCAGCAGAGCATTGTCTGATAGAGCACCGGAAGGTGAGAAAATGGTGCAAAAAGACCAGGCAGGGGGGCTGGTGCAGTGGCGCAGCGGTTAAGTGCACGTGCTCCGCTTCGATGGCCCGAGGTTCGCAGGTTCGGATCCCGGGCGACATCGATGCACTGTTTGTCAAACCATGCTGTGGCAGCGTCCCATATAAAGTAGAGGAAGATGGGCATGGATGTTACCCCAGGGCCCATCTTCCTCAGCAAAAAAAGAGGAGGATTGGCATCAGATGTTAGCTCAGGGCTGATCTTCCTCACAAAAAATAAATAAATAAATAAAGACCAGGCAGGCTTCCATTGTGCTGTACACAGGGTCACTAGGAGTTGGAATCCACTTGATGGCACTAACAACAACTTCCCAAATTGAAGGAAAACTCCCAAAGAGTGGGTGTTGTTTCTTCTTCACCTTCTAGTCTCCATGGTTCCCAGCATACGGCTTTGTATACAGCAGGCCCTTAACTGTTCACAGGCCAGGAAATTGGATTGAATCAGCCAAAGGCGACATTCCCCTGACTGGATTACACGGCACCCCGGGAGTCCCTTCACTGGGCTGTCCTATCATAAGATTCTCCTATGAACCAGTTGCTTTTTTTAAACATTGATTACACAAGTTTCATTTGTAAGTAACTTCTAGACACTGTTGTGCAGTATGAGATATTACAGAATACCACAACCTGTTAAATCTTGCAAACTTTTAATAGAAAACAAGCCTAAAGCATAATTCCACTTTAATTGCATCAAAGAAAGTGTGACTTTTGCCTGACTCCTGAAATCTCCTCAGGGGCCTGCTTATTAAACAGGCACCACTGAAATATTTGCACTCATTCTTATAAACTCTATTAGATGGGTAATTATCTTTTCACTTCCCAGCTCAAAATACCACAAGGCAAATTTGCCAAAAGGTACAGAGGGCAGGTGAAGGCTTCCTTTTACCCATGTGCTGTTGAGCAAAGAAATTGGCATGATAATTAAATGCCCATCATCCTAAAGTGTATGTGCAGAAAACTGGATGGTGGCTGTAATGGAAAATAGACCGATGGCTGGAAAAAGTGCCTATGAGCTCATGTCAGTTTTAATTCTTTATTTTTAAAAATTGACATATGCTGAATGAATTACTAAATTAAAATAAACCTTCCTTGAGTTCCATTTCATCTTTACATGGACACATTTAAGGATATTGGGAGGGCAAAATAAAGAGGGAGATTCACTGGCATGTATATTCTGAACTCTTTTAAGGAATTAGAGTCATGTTTTTGTTGTTGTTGTCTTTTTCTCTAGGTAGCATAGATGGACCGAGAGTCAATACCATATACGTAAGAGTTAATAGCTGAGTTTGAATTTGGCTCCATATTAGCAGCCTCAGCTTTCTCATCTATAAAATGGAGATTTGAAATAGTATCAGAGTCATAGGGTTATTGTGAAGACTGGACAAGATAATGGCATGTAGTGTCCCTGGCACATGGTAAGTGTTCAGAAATCGTTAGCAGAAGGGATGGAAAACCATACAATGAGAAAGGAAGAGGAAAGAATTCAATTAGTTCTTCAAGCCTATTTTTCATCTTCACTCACTTTACATTTAGTGTTGCTGAGGGGTCTCGTTAATGCCCCCACGAACTTGAGGTCCAAATGCCTACTAAAGTTGACCACAGTCATACTCTGTGGCAGCAAGTTCACTCCCAGGTAGACACCCAACAGATGTGTGCACAGATGTTCACCAAAAGACATGCAAGAATGAGTATAGTGGCACTTTTTATAATATCTCCAAACTGGAAACTACCAAGAGTGGAATGGAGAGTACCTAGCCATCAATAATAAAATAGAGAAATTAACCATCTGTCAATAGTAGAATGGATAAATAAATTGTGGTATACTCACCAATGGATTACCCTCCTGCTGTAGGAGCCCTGCTAAGGAGCCAGCTGTAGCCACAGCAACATGGATGAATCCCACAAGCATCTCATTGACCAGAGACGCCAGACACCCAAGAATGCATAGGGCATCATCTCATTTATATAATGTACAAAAACTGGTGAAACTGTTCTAATCCACACTGTCAAAAGTCGGAAGAGTGAGTACACTTAGGGAAAATTTGAGTTGTACATTTAGAATTTGTGTGCTTACCTGTAGTTATGTGATACTTCACTAAAGAGTTCTCCGAATAAATGAGTTTGACAACTTGGGCTCAGGAATTGTGCCTTCTCAAGGCATGGTTGACTCCTTTACAGATATAATAATGCTGTTAGAATATTACCAGGTCATCCTAGCAGTCTTTCTACCTGCTGGGACAGCTGGTCCTCACTGCTCAACTCTCTGCAGCTAAAATTTGAACCTAACCAGATGCAACCATATGAATACGCTTTGGCCTCTAGACTAAGACCAGGGGCACTTAGAAACCGTCTCTTAGCCAAGATCCAAGACCTCTCACTTCCCAATCATCCTCCAGATGCGTGGCCTGAAGGACAACACAGAGATTGTTCCAAATCATTGCTTCAAGAGACACCGTGACCTACACTGAGCACCAGGTATATGGCGGATGAGTCACTCTAGCAGGAGAAGATAGATAGACGCACAGAAAGAAACGGCAGTGCGGCTTTCAGTACAGAAGACTAAATCTGGGATCTTCTGGAACAACAAATATGTGTCTATGTGTGATATATTTATATACAGTTTTATAGGTAGTTACATATAGTCTTTTATATGGTTATATATTTTTATATATCTAGATATATATTGTTTTAAATAAATGATTTTTTCTACATGTATAGTTTTTCTATTTGAAATTGTTTGTGGCCTCAGGAAAGCAGTCTTTTGAAAGTCCTCCAGTGACAGTAGAAAAATCATTTTTGGCAACAGGCAATTCTTAGTACAGAACCACTTCCGAACATACTTAATACTTTTGTATCGGAGTCATTTCTTCAGTGATTACATTTATTTAAATGGTCTCACAGACTTTTGTGAAAAATGTTGAATCCTGTCATTTTTCCCCCGAAAATCTGTGGTGCCCTATAATTCTCCTGGAGCAGGTAAAACTCCCATGTCCCAAAGTCACCAGCATTCAGTCCCTGTCCTCTGAGACTGAGGTGATGGGCTGAGCTCCCTGACGGATGAAAATGCCTTTGAATCAGAGGATCTGGGGGCCACAGGGAATCTCAGAGTCAGCTCCTCTAACCTCCCCTCCTCTGGACTCTACCCCATAACATCACTTTGGCAATGACAGGAAGCCATAGAGTCAAGCCCCAGCCACCCTCCAGCCCCACTCACAGATGTGGTCCATCAACCTTCAGTATTTCCCCCCACAGACCCCATCCTGCTGCCTTGAGGCTTCTCTTCTCTGTATTAATGTCCCATTGTCCTTTCCTGAAACAGCCCTTCACCATCCTGTTTACTCTCCTCTGAATGGGCTCCAGATTCTCTCCCTCCCTCCAAGGACGTGGGGCCCAGAAATGAGCAGCTAATCCAGGTTGAAGTCTAGCCA
The DNA here is from genome assembly GCF_057802395.1 of Ceratotherium simum simum. Lineage (NCBI taxonomy): Eukaryota > Metazoa > Chordata > Mammalia > Perissodactyla > Rhinocerotidae > Ceratotherium > Ceratotherium simum. The sequence goes on along the minus strand of NC_141905.1, from coordinate 78,317,861 downwards.
GAGGAAAATAGAGAACTCTCACCTCCGTTGTTCTCATACCATCTCCTAATAATGCAACCTGTAGGAGGCTGATAACAGCTCAAAAGCTATTTCCATGTCCTAATCTCCAGAATCTATGAGTGTTAACTTAGATGGAATAAGAGTCTTTGCAGATGTGATTAAATTAAGGGATTAAAAATTTTGAGATGAGATTATCCTAGACTATCTGGGTGGGCCCTACATGCCATCACAAAGGTCTCTATAAGAGAGAGGCAGAGGGAGATTAGACACAGAAGAGGAGAAGGTGATGTGAAGACAGAAGCAGAGATTGGAATGACGTGACCACAAACCAAGGAATCCAGCAGTCACCAAAAACCTAGAAGAGGCGAGAGCCTAGAGCCTTAGAAGGGAGCGCGGCCCTGCAGATACCTTGATTTCAGCTCGTGATACCAATTTCGGACTCCTGGCCTCCAGAACAGTGGGAGAATAAATTTCTGTTCTTTTAAGCCGCCACGTTTGTGGTAATTTGTTACAGCAGCAACAGGAAACTAACATACAACCCAAGGCTGCACTTGCCTTCTTATTTTCTCTCCATGATGCCAATTTAATAAATTTAATCCATTCTTTCCTTCCCCTGAAAACACTTAATAGATAATGAAGTGGAACTGTTGAGAGGAAAAATCCAATTTTATTGGATTCCTAAGCACAGAATATGGAGAGAAGGGTCTTATTAGGGATTTGAAACTAGCTGTGTGACCTTGGATAAATCAGTCTCACTCTGAGTCACTTTTCCCGTTTGTAAAAGGAAGAAATAACCTCTAAAGTGATGATTCTATAAATCTATGTATCTTTTTGTGTGCGTGTGAGGAAGATCAGCCCTGAGCTAACACCCGATGCCAATCTTCCTCTTTTTTGCTGAGGAAGACTGGCCCTGAGCTAACACCTGTGCCCATCTTCCTCCACTTTATATGGGACGCCACCACAGCATGGCTTGCCAAGCTGTGCGTCGGTGCGCGCCTGGGATCCTAACCGGCGAAGCCCAGGCCACCAAAGTGGAGCGTGCACGCTTAACTGCTGTGCCACCAGACCAGCCCAATCTATGTGTCTTTTTACTTAATTTTCAACTAATTTCATAGAAGCTCCCAGGCAATCACTGACTTAACATCATCTCAAGTGTCACCTCCTGTGGGAAGCCCTCTCTGATTTACCTCCTTTCTCTATATTCCAGCAACTCTTGGTACACATCTCCATTTCAATATTTATTGCACTGGACTCTAGTGATTTGTTTCATGAAATGTGAAACAAAACGAAGTCACTATGTCTAAGGGCTTTAAAATGGAGCTGGGAAGCCATTAAGGAAATGGGTCTTATGCGTGTCCTCATGAGCAGAAGAAGAACTTCTGAACTGAGTGACTCTGCAAGAAAACTGCAGCTCAGTCATGGTGAGGGACTCTTGCCTCCCTTAGCTAGCCTTAGCAATCAATTCTGTTTAGCCAAGATTAGCTTTCTGCACAACCCCAATTAACATTCTTTGTAATGCAAACCTCCTTTCTTTGCCTTTAAAAGCCCCTGACTTTTACTCCTTAGCAGGACACTGTTTGAATTTCTACCTGAATCTGTGTTCCCAGAATTGCAATTCTTTGATCCCAAAATAACCACCTCTCAGCCTCCCATTTTGGCTCTTTATTTCTAAGTTAATAGTTTCTATACCCCCTTTCCCACTAGACATGAGTTCCTGGAGGGCAGGACTCACATTTTAGTCATTTCTGTAACTCCGATGCCCAGCTCGGTAATGAATGGGCAAATAAAGAAATAAATGAATTGCTATGAAGTAATCACCCTCGCATCCTACACAATTGACTGATGAAGATGTCACAGGACAGGGCTGAACACCCGAGTCCGGGAGTCCTAACATCTTCCACAGAGGAGCCGTTCTTCGAATAGCCCTGGTATCCAGACTGCATTTTATGAGTGTTTTATGTGTTTTCACCTGTGTAGATTTGGCTTGTTTGATCTATTTAATGAGCTTAAGTCATCATTCAAAAGCCATCTTTGACAACTTGTATGCTTGAATTTCATAATTATGATCAATATATCCACACTTGAAAAATTCAAATGTCTACTAGAGATACCTTCTTCTCCTTAGTCATCAAGGTTTTAGAAAGACTTTCCTAAAAATCTTGCCATTTATATTCATAATTCCAATCTCTGCAGGTATAAAATTCAATGGTAATACACAAAAAGCTGTACATGAAAGAATTTTGCCTGGAGCCCTGCTTTTTCTCTCCCCTCCGCTGGTTTCGGTCTCTTCCTCTGGTGAAAGAAAAGGGCTCACTGTGGTGTTGGATGCTCCAGCTGCCACACAGCACCAGGTGGACTCGCCCCGGTCCAGTGAACACACACCACCTGCCGAGATTTTGACTGGAGCGCCTGTTTTTTACTGAATCTCAGTATATAGAATTTTCTAAAGCCAGTTGTCAGCATCATAGTTGGCACTGAGCATAGAAGCCATGTATAACAAAAATTATGGAGTCTTATTTGGATTTACAAAATAATCACCCAAATCTAGACTTCTCTATGAAAATCTATAAGCTTCTAATAAAACTTAATTTGGAAATTATCTGAGGTTATTTTATTCGTCAAAATCACCACAGGTAGCTTCCTGCTCCTGTCGGAAGGTGAAGATCAACAGGGTGAGTTGGACTAAGCAGATTCAAGGGCCTGAGAGAGATTTACCCCGGCCTTATCTGTTCTGAGACAATCACCAAGAACACTTTTAATCGGATGCATTCACAGCCAGCAGGAACCCAGGGTCCTCTCCTGTCTGCAAGAATATTCCTCAAGATGCTCACCCTTGGAATTGCTTCTCATTTACAAATGATATATTCATATTTACAAATGGTAACCGTCTAGATGTAAAACTTGCTTAAATAAATGGATTATTGGATGCAAATGTGAAGCCCTCTAGATGCAATTTTTCTAATATCTCTTTAGGAATTTAAAGGACTCTGCTGCCAGAAGTCCAGAATTCTTTGATAACATTTCATTTTACCTCATAACTTTAAATATGTTCTCTGCAATTATCAACCTCTCCTTTTTTTTTAAATCTACACCTACACCTGTGACTATCAAATTTTGCCTTTTAAAGCCCAAGTGTTCTGATTCAGACTAAAATGCTTCTACGTTAGCTAACTTTTCCTAATTCACATAGGAAAAAACAAAAGCAATGTAAAAGTTGGAGAAATTGTACCTTTCTTCCATTTTCTTCCAAAACTTTCAGAAGTACTATTGCTTGAAGGATAGCTGATAAAATTATTAAATTACTAACAAAAATACTGAGAGAAACAGACTTTCAATCAAATGGTTAAAAATGCAAAGTGAAATAAGTCAGAGGGAGAAGGCCAAATACCGTATGATTTCCTTCATTAAGTAGTAGATAATAACAACAATAAACAAACACATAGGGACAGAGATTGGATTGGTGGTTACCAGAGGGGAAGGGGGGAGGGAGGAGGGTGAAAGGGATAATTCGGTACATGTGTGTGGTGATGGGTTGTAATTAGTATTTTGGTGGTGAACATGATGTAGTCCATGCAGAAATAGAAGTACAATGATGTACACCTGAAATTTTTGCAATGTTATAAACCAATGTTACTGCAATAAACAAAAAATTAAAAAAAAAAAATCAATGTGATGTAAAGAAAATGTTAATTCAACCTAATTTGTGAAGCACAGCTAACAAATGGGTGAGGCACTGTAGAAGACACCAAAAAAAAGTTGAAATACTATTTCTGCTGTCAGAGGTCTGCAAATCTTTGTTGAATGTTTAGTGAAACTTGTCAGGAAAATAGGACAGCTGTGTACAAGGATATCCGTGGAAAGCAGCATATTGGATGAACAGTCTTTCTCCTCTAACATGGTCGGGAGAGGGGTGGGCTGTGGTTGAATACAGGAGAATGGGCAGGATTAAGAAAAGACAGGAGATGGAAAGAGGTGGTTGGGGAGAACTTTCCAGCCAGGATGGAGAGAAAGAGGAAATAGCTTAAGAAAAAAGCATAATTGCTTTGTGGAGAAGCAGAAAACAGAACTTTTACCTGGAGTAGAAGACTTGGGTAGAGAAGTAATTAGAGATACAAGTTGGAGCCAGAGAGTGAAGGGCCTTGCATGCCAAGCTAAAGGGTCTGGATGGTTTCCTTGAGGCAATTGGGAGACAATAGAGATGGCTGAGCAAGGGAATAACAGGATTTAGAAAGATTAATGTCCCTGAATTATGCAAAAGACAGGTGGCAGGTGGGTGAATTACAAGATGGGTGACCAATGTAAGTCTACTGAAATAGATCAGGTATAACCCAGGTTGGTGGAGGAGGGAATAATATGGAAGAAGGCATGTAAGAGATGCTGAAAAGAAAGAATGTTCTGGCTTAGAGGCTAATTGGATAGGGAGGACAGAGACAGATAGTAGACACTGTATTTTTAGACCCAAATGACTGGGGTCATTAATCAAAAAAATACAAATTCAAAGAGAGTAAATAAGATGATTGCAGATTTTAGATGAAAAAAGTCTGGCAATAGAACAGCAACATGTATTCAGAGCTCACCATGGGCCAACAACATTCTAAGCCCTTTATGCGTATTAGCTCATGTAATCATCATGGAATCTCCATGACATAGGCATATTATCCCCCTTTTACAGATGGGAGAACTGAGGCCAAGGTCAGGTAGGGAGTGGGTGGCAGAGTCGAGACTTGAACCCAGACCATGGTTTTTCATTCCACTTCATTTTCCAAGAGGAGGCTGGTGATGTGGGGCTGAGGCCTAGGAGAATAATCGGAGCCAGAGCCAGATATTTGGGAGTAACAATGGCAGCCTGGTTACTCCCTGGCAGAGAAAAGCAGAGAGCAGAGGGCAGGGCCCAGGGGTAGATCTTTGGCCCTTTGATTTGGTTTGAATTGTAGATCTGAATTCAATCAGTGACTAACGGTACCCTGTGATAAATGACCTGAATTCAGAAACAGTGACTTTCTGGAGAAAAAAGAGGCTGATTCTCTGTTTTCCTCCCACTCTATGCTCTTGTCATTTTTCTCTTCTCTTTTCAAATTCCCAGGGATCTGTTTTACAGTGAATAGAGGTTAGTTGTCTAACTGGAAAGATCTCCAAATCAATCTGAAAATAATCAGGAAAGAGAAACCATACAGTAATTTGAACAGCAAAGGGTTAATACAGAGAAGTATTAACCATAAAAGGGGATTAGATTTACAAGAGACCAGCTAATAAGAAGTGAAAAGAGCTCTAAAGAACATAAGAGTAGCAGACATAAGGAGAAGTCACTACTTCTAGAGCTGAGACAGAGCATCCCCCAGCTCACCCCAGGGCTGAGATCTGACCTTGTTAGAAAGGGCACAGCTGTGGCTCACTGGATGGTAGAGAAGACATTGGTGGGGGTCTTCTAGAGTGCTGGGGAAACCTGTTCATGGGGAGGCATCTCACCAGAGGACTCTCGGGAGAGGAAGAGGTCCCAGGGGAGGCTGCTGGCCACTGTGTACTACAGAGCTGAGCCTGGAGGAGCTGTGAAGACTGCAGGAGTTTGGTAGATGCTATGCACGCTGCAGCTGCCTGCCAAGACAGCACACCAGATCCAGGCAAAACCCTTTCCTCCTGCGACATCTCTGCAGTATCCTCTACTGATAAAACTTCAGTGTCACCTGGCTCAGGAAAAATATTTCAAGGGCCCAGATCCATTTTCACAGAGCAGGCAAAAAAGATAAATTTGGAGCTGAGACCTCATAAGTCAATAACTCAATTTACTACTCAAGTAGGTCCCTCTCCTCTGATCTTCTGATGGCTTTAAAAGCCATTTTATTTCATTAGTTGGTGGTATTCTTGTTTAGGGGGAGGGAGCAGGGGGAGAAATGTTGCTTCTCCTATTGTCACGGGAAAGTCAGATAAAAAACCGGCAGCTTTCTCATTCCCTTCCAAACCTAAAAGCCAAGCATAACCTGGCTGCCATAATGTTCTAAGCACGGAACTAAGAACTCAGCTGCAGCGGGGGCAGAAGCCTTCAAACTTGACCATCTGCATGAAAGGAGCCTTGGGTGCCACTGGCATTCATTTCGCGTCTTAAGAATAAGTGTTCAAGGAGCTGGCCCAGTGGCGTAGTGGTTAAATGCATGCACTCCACTCCGCTTCGGTGGCCTGGGGTTCGTGGGTTCAGATCCTGGGCACAGACCTATACACCGCTCATCAAGCCATGCTGTGGTGGTGTCCCACATACAAAATAGAGGAAGATTGGCACAGATGTTAGCTCAGGGCTAATCTTCCTCACCAAAAAAAAAAAAAAAAGAATAAGTGTTCAAGTATTAAAACAGCTGATTTCTAACAAGATCCATAATAACACACCCACATAGAACCTTGTTTTGTTTTGTTAATGAAGAAGAAAAAAACAGACAAGCAGTCACTTTTATGGCAGAGGGAGAAAGCAGGTTTTAGCAAATATATCCTGAATAAAACTAAGGCGGGAGAAAGTTCACAGTCTGGGTCCCATGTAATTTTGCCCTAATTTAAAGTGAAAGAATAGTAACCTCACATTGTGCTTATAATTGATACTCTTCCACTTTAAAAACTATTTAAAATATTAAATCACATGTAAGATGCATAGGTATTGAATAGGAAAAATAAAAAACTGCAGAAGCTGTGATTATCTCTTTCAAAAACCCAAGAAGGCACCTGGAAAACTATGGTAATAATACAAAAACTCCAAAAATAACTGGATGCCAATTATACAAAATTTAATAACTTTCTCCTATAACACAATTAAATATATATTGCATAAAACTTCCCTTTCACTTAGCAAGAAAAATCGTGAAAGACCACATAAAAATCTGCAAAATGATTAGGTGGGATTGAGCTGGCAGAAGTAAAACATCCAAGCAAAACCTTACTTCAAAATTCCTGGAAATTACAGAAATTATATTTTTAAAAGAGTTATGTCCATAAAAGCATGGGGGGAGGGGATTGATCAGAGAACCAGACAGCGTGATGAATTGCTGGAAGATAGAAAGCATATGGGACTAAACCGACCGAGAAACATGAGCAGAGAAAGGAAAAGTTGCCCAGAAAGAACAGAGGTGACCAGCTGTGAGGGCAGAGGCAGGTGCAGGGGAAGGCCAGCCCACGGGGCAAAGGCTCTGGGCCAGAAGATGCCCATGAGCCACTGCCAAGGAAACCTGAGAAATGAATTTGGGTCACCCTGAAGAGGCTGATCTACGACGGCAATAATGTTAGGCCTCAGAGTGGATGCTGAGAACAGCCCTGAAGAAAGAATGACTTGCCATATGCCCAACTATTAAAATCTCTTTCCTAACCCCCATGTGACTAAAGTGGTCATGTTCTGGGCAATGACATTTAAGTGGAAGTCACTAGGTAAGGTTAGCATGTGTCATTTTGTCCCTCATTCTTTCCCTTCTTTCTGCATGAGAATTGGACATAATGAGTGGCGCTCTGGCAACCATCTCATGTTCCTGAGGACGGGCGTCACATCCTACTGCTGGTGATGTAGAAAGCTACATGGAACCTGGGTCCCTGTTGACTTTGTGGAGCTACCACGCCAGGCCTGGACAGCCAGCTTCAGACTTCCTTTATGTAAAAGAAATATAAACCCTCATCCTATTTAAGCCCCAGCTTTTTAGGTCTCTATAACCTGGAGCTAAATGAAGTTTCTAACTCATAGGTTACATAACTACTTAGCTTTGTAGTATGTAAAGCAAAATCTGCTAGAGAAAAAAAAAGAGACAAATTGACAAGTCAGTAATCAGTGTGGGAGATTTTAATACATCTTTCTCTAAAATCAACTGATCTTAAAAATCACAATTAAAAGGCAAAGAATATCAGTCTGGATAAAAAAGCAAGAACCAACTTTATGCTGTTAGAGAAGAAATTTAAAATTTTAAAACGCAGACAGGTAGAAAATAAGATGGAAAAATATATGCCATGCAAACACTAAGTATAATAATCAGCCAGAGTAGACAAGGACTATTACAGAGAAAATGAGAATCATGTTGTAATGATAAGGTGGTCAATTCATCAAGATATAATTCTAAACGTGACACACCTAATAATAGAGCTTCAAAACACAGGCAGAAAACACGGCTTCAAAAATTGACAGAACAAAAGGGAGAAATAAACAAATCCACAATCACAGTTACAGATCTTGCCATTCCTCTCTTAGTAACTCACAGAATAAGTGGACAGAAAATCAGTAAGGCTACAGAAGACTTGAATAATGCTGCCTAACAATCGACCTCGCTGACGTTTCTAGAACATTCTATCCAACAACTGTAGAATGCACTATCTTTTCAAGGGCACATGGAACAGTCTTTAATATAGACCTTCATCCTGCACCAAAATCAACCAATGAAGCAAGCAAAAATGAGAAATAATTTTGAAGACTTAACACAACTGATGAGTTACATCCAATAGATCTATATGGAACATACTCCAACAAACAGGGATGAAAAACATTCTTTTCAAAGCACATGAACCAGTACCAAAAATTGACCATGTCTCCAGCTGTGGTAGGCAGCCTCCAAGATGACCCCCATCGATGCTCACCTCCAGGTAGTCTTGTCCTTATGTAGGCTCCTCCCATTGAGTACTGGCTGGACTTAGTGATTTTCTTCTGATGAACACAATCAGGTGGATGTGATGGTGTGTGACTCAGAGAAAAGGGCATAAAAAGCTGTACGGTGTCACTTTCACTCTCTCTCTGATCACTCTTTCTAGGAGAAGCCAGCTGCTATACAGTGAAGCCCACCTGGTGAGGAACTGAGGCCTCCTGCCAGCAGCCGTGTGAGCGACCATGGAAGCTGTTCCTCCAGGCCCAGTCAAATCTTCAGATGCTGAGGGTCCTACCAACAGCTTATTGAAACCTCATTAGAGATCCTGAGACAGACCCGCCCAGCTAAGCTGTTTCTCGAGTCCTGACCCTTAGAAACTCTGAGATAATAAATGTTTGCTGTTTTAAGCTACTAAGTCTTGGAGGTAATTTGTTACACAACAATAGATAACTAATACATAAGCCACTAGAAAAAAATTTCCCCAAACTGAAATTTATACGATCTACGTTGCCTGACCACAAAGCAATACAATTAAATATTAAAGACAAGAAAAATAAGAAACCTTCCTTAGAATTTTTAAACCCTTTTAAATAATTCTTGGTTAAAGAGGCTGTCAAACTGAAATTACAAACTATTTGGAAATGAATGAAAACACTGTATATCAAAACCCATGGGATGCAGCCAAATACATTAAGGAATATTTCTAGCTTAAAAATCTAGTATTTGTTAGTAACTAGGAAAGATTGAAAGAAAATGAAGCAAGCACTTGACTCAAGAAATTAGATAAAAAGAACCAAAAAATATACTGCAAAAAAGTAAAAAGAAGTTCGTAATAAAAACTAAAATATAAATTAATTGTTTTAAATAATAGACTTAGTTAATAAAACCAAACATTTTTTGAGAAGACCAATAATAGAAAAGAACTTTTGACATTTCTAATTTCTAACTGGCAAAAAGAGAAAGAAGGTGTAAATAAACAACATTAGGAATGCAAAAAGGAACATAACCCCCGATAAAGAGATTCAAGATTTTTTAAAGACTGTGTGTAATTATATGCCAAAAACTGGAAAATCCAATTTAAATGATAATTTCCTAGTTCTGCCCAATAGAATTTCTGCAAGGATGGAAATATTCTGTATCCGCACTGTCGAATATGTTAGCCACTGACTACATATAACTATTGAATGATAATATATGGTTAATGCAAATAAGCAACCGAATTTGTTTTAATTTTAATTAATTTAAATTTAAATAATCATACATGTCTAGTGGCAACTGTAATAGAGAACACAGTTCTAGAAAAGCATTGCAGAAGTTAAGAGGCAGAAAAATTTACTTAGTCCTAACACTAGGAAAGAATTTGAAAGAGCAGTCAAAAATATATTCTAAAATATGTTCCAGCCTTAGATGTTTCTTAATAGATAAGTTCCATTAAACCTCCACAAACAACATCTATGTTATAAATTTGCAGAGTATAGAAAAAGATGCCCAAAATTCCCAATTATTTTTTCAAAGCTAGATCTGATACCAGATTCCAACTAGAAAGCACATACATACACACACACACACAGAGATATAGATATATGCTGCAGAGAGACACAATCCCAACAACTCAGGGTCTAGGAATCAGCAAACTACGGCCTATGCACCAAATCTGGCCTTTCACCTGTTTTTGTAGGGTCCTCAGCTAAAAATGATTTTTACCTTTTTTTTTTTTTTTGAGGAAGATTGGCCTTGCGCTAACATCTGTTGCCAGTCTTCCTGTTTTTTCTTTTTTCTCCCCAAAGCCCCTGTACATAATTGTGTATCTTAGCTGTAGAGTTGTAGCTCTTCTATATGGGACACTGCCCTAGCGTGGACTGATGAGCAGCAAGTACGTCCACGCCCAGGATCTGAGCTTGCGAACCCCAGGCCACCGAAGGGGAACCCGTGAACTCAACGGCTACGCCACCAGGCCAGCCCCAGTTTTTACCTTTTTTAGTGGTTGGAAAATTAGCTTTTGCTACAGACTTGATAATGTTTCTTAATGAATTCAATCTAAAATGACAACACAAAACAGCATTTATATGTGAAATGTATACAAAAATTAATTCCTCATTACAGCCATAGAGACTATACATATATGGAAACTGAGGCACAGAGAGGTAAAGTGACATTTCTGAGGTCATATAGCAAGTTATTGTCAGGCCCAGGAGTGGAACACAGTCTGTACTTCTAAACACTATACTCTGGGGTATGCCACATATGCATTAAAAAGCAATCTACTTAGACAATAATATAGATATGAACAAAGAGCTAGGTGTGCACATCAGAGTAGGGGCCTAGGAGAACAAGACACAGCTTCCAACTCATTGACTCAAACCACTAACGTGGCTGGACCCATCCCCAAGGGGTCCAAGAAAGGCAATCCCACCACACGCTCAGCACTAATAACACACCCATAGTGGGTTGAATGGTGGCCCCCAAAAAGATATGTCCATGTCCTAATCCCCTGAACCTGTGAATGTGACCATATTTGGAAAAAGAGTGATTTCTTACAGCAGCCCTGGGAAACTAATATAACATCCTATAGGGCTATCTCAAAAATGGATACAGCTATAACAATCCTAAACTAAATTCTGGCAAATCAAATCCAAAAGTGTACTGAAACAATATTTCAAGACGGTTAAGAAGGGCTTATTCCAGGAAAATAGAATGGTTCAACAGTAGGTTTGCTGATGTAATTTACCACTTTATCAAGTTACAGAAAAAAAAACCCATCTCAATAAATGACAAAAACATTTAATAAAATTCAACACATATTCCCATTGAAACTTTTAACAAACTTGGGATAAGAGGAAGCTTTTTTAACTTTATAAAGATTATCTACCAGAAACCAACTGCTAACATGTTTGATAAAAACATTAGAGAAGATCTAATTAAATCAGGAATAAGATAAAGGCGTCCATTATCAGCCTTGCTATTCAATATTGTATTGGAGGTCCTTGCCAATGCAATAAGAATAGAAAAAGAAAAAAGGTACAAATCTTGGAAAAAGAGAAATATGATGTCATAATTAAGACTATATGTTCATCAACTTAGAAAAATCCAGTGGAATCAACTAATGTTAGAACTAATTAGAATCATTAGAACCAAAGGAGACTTCAGAAGTTGGCTGCATCAAAGGCCAACAAATCCACTATAAAAGTCATTAGAAATGTCATGGGGAACGATTCCATTCCCAGGAACCACGCAAACTGTCAGACCCCTAGGAATAAATTTATCAGGAAATATACAAGACAAAAATGAGTAAAACTAGAAATTTTTACTAGAGGAGAGAATTATAATGATCCTGAATTAAAAGATTTAATATTGTTAAGATTTTAGTTCTTCACCAATTTACCTATAAATTCAATACAATTCCAATCAAAATCCCAAGAATATTTTATTATGTCGTTATACTAAAATTCATGTTTAAAATGTCCAAGAATTTCCAATAAAATAGTTTTAAAGAACGATGAAGGACCATTTCCTCACCAAATGTGTTAATAAAGTTATAGCAAATACAATAATGTGACTCTAGGACAGCAATGAACAAACAGATAACAGAACTAAATGGAGAGATCAGGAGCAGATCCATACATTAATGGGCATTTCATATCAGATATAAGCGGCTCTTCAAATCAGTGGGGATAAAACAATTCAATAACTGTTATTGGAGAAGTCAAATATCCATTTGTGTAAAAATAAAAATATACCTACCTCACACCACCCAAGCACAAAATCTAGATAGATTATAAAAATAGTAGCAGAAACTATAAACCAATGCTTTTATAACCTTGGCAGAGTAAAGAAACACACAAAACCCAGAAGCTACAAAGGAAAAGACTGACCTATTTGCTCAGATAGAAATTTAAAACTTCTTGACAGATCCTATAACCAACATTAAAATATTAGGTTAAGATGAAGAGAAAATAACTGCAAAGAAGTAAAATTTATAACATAAATATAATCTAAAATTTATAATATATAAAGCATTCCTCTAAATCAAGAAAGCCAAACTATAGAAAAATGAGCAAAAAACATAAATAGGCAAGTCACAGAGAAATCAAATTATCTAATAAACTTTTGAAATGTCATACATCAGTAGTAATAAAATAAATGTACATTAAAACTATAAGAAAACCATTTTGTCACCCAAATTTGCAAAATTTTGGGGTTTTTTTATTCTTGTGTATGTTAGCAAGGATGGTCAAATAGACATTCTCATATACTACATTTAGAAAGAGAAGCTGGAAAAAATATTATTCTTTCACCCAGTAATTTTACCTCTAAAAATCCATCATACTGAAATATTTTTTTGGATCTCTATATTTAAAGTAATTTATCAAAATTTTACTGAGAAGAATGATAAATTTGACCGAAAATAGTGAGGTAGTTAACTAAAATAAATGTTGTAACAACTACCAAAAATTTAAACACATGGGAAAATGTTCATAACATAAAATGAAAAAGCACGATATCAAACTATATGACAGTAGCCATAGGAACAGTACAAGTAGGAGTGTTAACATTTGTTGAACACTTACTATGGGCCAGAGATGGTCCTAAGCCCTTTCTAAGTATTAACTTATTGAATTAACACAATCCCAGTATGAAATGAATACAACTTTAATGCCCATCAAGGTAAATGGATGCACTCTAGGTTTGGGTGGATGTATCTATTCTGGAAGACAGCATTCATGTATGTGAAGTAACTGGATGGTGTCCGCAGAGACTTATTGTGCTCCAAGGAAGGTTTTCAAGTAGAAAGTGTAATACTGTCATCTCACCCATCCACCATCGGCCCTGGGAAGTCCAGTACCCTTGTGGAAGTTGAGAATCAAAGGAGAAACCAACAGAGAAGCAAGGTCAGAGTTCCGCCCACCTTCCTAGAGGGTGACGAGGTTTCTTGGTGACCTGGGGGATAACAGGTGGAAATAGCACTGCCCACCTTCAGCTCACCTGGTCTGCTGGGTGAGAGGAGAATGAAAGACATGAAAACCATCTCATGGCTGAGGTGGATGCTTGATCTTCCTGAGTAATCGGCACAAACACAGATACCTGAGTTCTCACCTTCTAAAAGTAACACCAGCCCATCATGATTTCACAACCAGGCTGACCCTAGCTAGAATAAAACAGTTTTTTAAAAAAGGCTGCAAAACAGTCCCCCCTCTCTTCCTGTTCTCCCTCTCTGATCTCCCAACCACAGTCTCCATCCTTAAATGGCCCCCAACACTCATAGCTCTCCTTTCACCTGCCCAAATCACTCAAGAAGGAAGCATAGAATTTTGAAACTTTATTATCACTCAAAGATAAAGAAAGGAGACAGTGCATGACACAAGGGCGTTATTAACCAACGGTAGACTTCGGGCACCAGTATCCACGTGAGAATGAGCCCTTGCTCACCTCCACCCTCTCACACTCACTGGGTTGGTGCTGATACAGTTGGTCCTGATGGCAAACAGCTCAATTTGTAATCAGCTCTGTCTTTTCACCTAATGAAAAGGTAAGCTAATTTCCCTGCAGGTATAATATATTTGATCATTGAAAACTCTGAAAGCCCCCGTGGAAGAATTACAGAGCATGAGAACAGAAGCGTGAAACTGTCGTGAGGCATGGCCGCAGCCCAGCTCTGTGAAACACAGCTGCAGGAAAGGCGTTGATGTAATTGATGAGAACTTCAGACGCTTTAAAACTTTCCAGCAGCACAGGTCAAAGGCTAGCGCTATATTTGGGCATCTGAAGGGGCAATTTAGAGCTCCTTAAGGGGCAATTTAAAGTTCACATCAGAGTTTCATTAAAGCACTGTGTGTTCCGTGGCTCCTACCGATTTAAGACTTGGCCGATTCGATGTTGTGACGGCCAAAACATCCCAGACAGCCCTTCTCAGGTACAGATCCCGGAGATGAATGGCTGAAGGACCCCGAGCTTATTAACTACAGCCACAAAGCAGCTTTTATTCAGAAAGTAAAAATGGCACTTAATGTTGAAGCCCAAGACCCCATAGCGGGAACGTTAATGAGGCTAGTAAAGAGACGCGTTCGAGTTAACGATTGCATGGAGTTGCTGGTTCCAAAGCAGCAAGACTTTGCACAGTGCTGCAGCCAGGGTTTAATGCTAATCAGGGGAAGCAAGGATGGATCCCACATTCTTTCGTACCTGGATAGGGAATACTGGCTTAAAACACAATTCAACCTTTATCATCTCAACTTGCTGCATCATGTACCCACTATGTGCCAGGTAGTGTGCTAAGAACTGAGTATACAGAGATGGGCAAAGCAGATATGGTCCCAACCCTCCTGGGCTTAGTCTAGAGCAAACATTTTCTGTAGAAGGCCAGAAAATACATAATTTAGGCTTTCCAGGCCATATAGTCACAACTACTCAAGTCTTGCTTAATAGCCCAAAAATGCCATATGTCAATGAAGACATTACGTAAACGAATAGGCATGGCTGTGTCCCAGTAAAACTTTATTTGCAAAAGCAAGTGACAGCTGGATTTGACCTGCTGGCAGTAGTCTGCCAACCCCAGGACTCGAAGGCCATTAAACAAATACATAGTTATAACTACAGAAACTACAGCCTGCTGTGTACCATGTACTGTTCCACAGGCTTTACAGATATTTCCTCATTTAATCCTTACAACAACCCTCTGAGCTAGTATTATTATGCCCATTTTACAGGTGAGAAAACTAAGGCATAGAGAAATGTTAATAACTCAGCCAAGGTCACACACGTAGCAAATAAGATGAGCTCGCATTTGAACCCAGCAGCCCCAGAGCCCACATGCATGGTACCAGCTCTCCTGCACCAAACTGCCTCTCAGAAAGTATACAAGGACAAGTGTGATCAACATGCTAGGAAGAAAAAAATAGGAGACCATGAGAGAGAGTAACAGGTGGGCCTGTGTTAGAAGGGCTAATCAGGGAATGGTTGAGCCTGAAGCATCCAGGAGAATAGCAGTGGGAAGGAGAGAACATTCTGGGCTATATCAGTTTTCTATTGCTGCTGTTCAAATTATCACAAACTTAGCTCAAAACACACAAATTTTTCATCTCACAGTTCTGTAGAGTTTATTAACTACAGAACCCAGGGGGTTCTGCTGGTTTCTCTGCTCCAGGGCTCCCAAGGCCAAAATCCAAGGGTGAGCTGGCTGGGCTCTTATCTGAAGCCTCTGAGGGAGAGTTGGCTTCCAACCTCATTCGGGTTGTTGGCAGATCTTACTTGCTTGCCCTCAAGGGCTGAGTTCTCATCTTCTTGCTGGTTGTCAGCCAGGAGCCTCTCTCAGCTCCTAAGGCATCTGCAATCCTCATCCCATTGTCCCCTCTGTCTATAAACCAGCAACAGTGCGTGAGTCCTTCTCACACTTCGAATCCCTCTGACTTCTTCTACTGCATCCCTCCCGCCTCCAGCCGTGGAAAGTCTCTGCTACTAAAGGCTCCATGTGATTAAATTGGACCCACCTCGACAATAGAGGCCACTCTCCGTATTTTAAGGTCTGTAGCATTAATGACACCTGCAAAGTCCCTGCAACAAAACATATCACAGGTTACAGGGATGAGGGCATGGACATCTCTGAGGGCCCCTCTGCCTACCACACAGCCAGAGGGAACAACACGTGCAAAGGCCTTTGCTCAGGAACTGAAACAAGGCCAGTGGGGCTAGAGGAGAGCGAGATGGGGGAGCGAGGGAAGAGCCGGGCCGGCCAGGCTTGGAGAGGCGGGGAGGGGCTGGAGGCCACAGGCCTCGCGGGCCATGGCAAGAAGTTGAGATTTTGTTCTAAATGCTATGGGAAGCTGTGAAAGGCTATGTACGTAGGGGAAATGTGATCTGATTCACATTTGTTTTAAATGACTAGCTGCCGGCTAGAGAATGGATGAGGAAGGGGGCAAGAGCCTAAGCAAGGAGACCGATTAGGTGGCTACCTTGGTGGTCTAGATGCAAGACGCGGGAGGCCTGTGACAGTGGTAGCAGTGGAGTTGGAGGGAAGGGGGAGACTGAGACGTTTTAGAAGAGACTTGCTGACGGACTGGATGCAAGTGGTGAAGAGAGACAAGCGTTAGGGGTAAGAAGGAAAGACCACTGGAGGGACAGGTTTGAGGATGAAGATCGAGAGTGCAGCCTTGGACATGCGTTGCTGAGACGGCAATTAGATACCTAAGCAGCTCTAGAAAGTAGGCAATACATGATTTGGGAGGCAGGCAGATGCCACAGTGTTCTGTCCACCAAGATTTCTCCAGCTTCACTACTATGGTTTGAAATTCCCATCGTTGGGCTCACTTCACTGGGGAAAGGCTTTGCATCTCCAGGGGGTACTACTGAATGGCCTACAACGTGCTACACACTCATACCATACTACAGCTCAGTTGATGGAATCTGCAAGCTCTCTCCTTAGGAGGCCTGGAGGGAGAGGGGAGGCACAGGACAGACTTTCTGAGGATGAAATACAAGCCTGCGGCAGGCCCTGGGAGGTGGCCAGAGTGGGAGGCATCTCAGGAGGAGACTGTCCATCAGAGCCTGCATGAAAGATCTGAGCCAAACCACCTTCCATTCAGCTCGAATCCCTGACTGCAGAGACAAAGATGTCAGTTAAAGAGAAGCGCCTGAGATTTCTGTGAGGTGCTTGTCATTCCGCAGAGGGGCAGGAATACTGGCTTAGGCGGAATCCATTTCCACTGCCTGCCAGAAAGGTAGGTGCACAGGCTCCCTTGAGGATACCTCGGGGCTGATCAGAGAAAGTCAGCGTGCTGTGGCACAGGGCTCAGCACACAGACATGTCGGAGTGGGCTTCAAAGTTTTTATAACAGTTCCTAAAAATTACTTAGTCTCGAGCTCCTCTACCTGAAGATATGGATGTGCCATCTCCTGCAGAAACTTCCTTCCTTTCAGCCCAGTGCAAACTCAGGAGTCAGACTGCGTGGTTTTGTATCCTCGCTTTGCCATTTACTGTGTAACCATAGGCAAGTTGCTTAACCTCTCTGTGCCTCAGATTTCTCATCTATAAAATGGAGATGGCAAGAGTAGTACTGGGGAGTTCCACTTCTGGGATAGCAATGTGAGCTCTGGGGACTCACTTGTCAGCGATAAAAGCATGACTGGTGAAAACTATTTAAAAACAAACAAACAACCATTTAAAGTCCCTGAGAATTGTCATAAGGGCACACAGCAAATGACGAAACGTTTATTCAAGAAAATCTACTAGAATTTGGTAAGAACTGCAAGTCTGTGGCATTTGAGCCACAACCACTCCCTCCTTCCCACCCAGCTCAGCTCCCGCCTCCAGCCATCCACTGTGGGCAACTATGGCCAAGAAGAGAGCTCCCTCTCCCCTCAGCTCCTAAACAAGGGGTGCAGGTCACTGGGATGAGCAGGTGGCCAGCATTTCTCATCCCCTCCATCTCCAGTGGAAGAGGCTAAATTCCTGGTGAGTT
Organism: Ceratotherium simum simum; assembly: GCF_057802395.1. Classification (NCBI taxonomy): domain Eukaryota; kingdom Metazoa; phylum Chordata; class Mammalia; order Perissodactyla; family Rhinocerotidae; genus Ceratotherium; species Ceratotherium simum. The sequence goes on along the minus strand of NC_141905.1, from coordinate 78,299,818 downwards.
CAGTCAAGAGATCAGGGGTTCCTTTCCTCTGCACATCCCCCACTGATAGAATGGACACTCTATCCCAAGCTCATTCGGCCAAGAATGTGGGGCCCCAATTGCCCTTGCCTCAGATCACCAAGAGGGCAGAGGCTCCATACTGAGTGATGCAAGCTGAGAAGACCAGAGGCTACTGCCCACCCAGGGCCTTGAGTCATGGCTCAGGGATTTTGCCCAGAGCAGAGAAGCAGTCCCCAAAGGAACTGACTTTATTTGAAACACAGTTTAGGGAAGTTCAAGCCTAAAGGTGTGTTACCAGACCAAACATGGGTCCCATCTTGGGAGTTAAATCAAACTGCCCCAGAAGCAGTTGTTTTACAAAGTCTCCTGTTTATTTGCAGCATGCAGCAAAGAAAAATGGAGACCATAAGGAATAATTTCACAAAGTTATGGGGCCCTGAGCCTGGGGAGGTGGGTAATTTTATTTGGGGTAGGAAACGAATACTCAAAAGGGAAGTTTCACCATCGCATGTAGAGGTGAGCATAGCTTGCACGTGCGTGGTTTGAAACCATATTTTTACATACATTGCATGACCTAAAAATGGCTGCTTTGCCCCTCCCAGAGAAGGGGACTTGACGATGTTAATAAGGGCAGGTTACATTAGTACAACTCTCTGCCTATCTGTGCAGGTCCAGTCTTGTGGTTGTGTTCTGGGCTGGCCTGGTCCATTTCAGAGTAGCTGGGTCCAAGGCGGTTGTCGCTTAGAGCTTCTTCCTGGAACATAGCTGAAAACTGCATAAGCTCAAGGCCCCAAGGTGTTAGATAAAGGAGCACCTGAACCTTGCAAGAAGACAAGAGAATGAGGTCAGACACAGAGGTTAGAATTTAGACAAGACAAGAGAAGCAGGTTAGGGTCCATGTCTGATGACAGGTGCTCTTGGAAACAATGGAGATTTTGGTCATAAAAAAATAAGAGCAGGCTGGGATCGCCTCTTAATTAAGAGCAGCAAGCTAAACCATAGGCCAGCTAGTTCACTAGAGAGAATCAGGGAAAGAAACAGCTAAGCAAATCCCTCCTGGGTTCTGAACAAACCTCAAAGACTGGCCTCAAAAACTACCCTTTCCCTAATTAAACTGGATCAGACGGCGAAGCAATTTATGCCCCAGGGCCTTGTTGAAAACAATAGAACAACCAGCCAGGAATTAGTGCAGCCTAGTATCTGGGTGTGATTCCAAATGAGACCAACAGCTTTACAGAGAGCCTGTGACTGGGAGACACAGTCAGAGAGCCCCCTAAAACCACGGTCATCCCAGGGTGATGGCGCACACACCTTTCACTCTGGAACTCAGTCATTTCGCTTTCCCTCTGTGAATAAAGGTCGATATTTAAAATGAGTACTGCAGAGATTAAACATAATTCTAAATCACCACATTCATGGAATTATGCTCAACTTAGATAACGTTTGGCAAAGCACTTTGCAAACTGTGAAGTATATATGTTGTGTATCATTATTACTTAAGAGGGCAATCAATATAAGGTAGTAATTGAGAGGAAAAATTCTAGGGTGACACATAGGGGTCCAAAGCCCAAAGCCATCACTTCTTGACTTTGGGGTTTACCTAACTTCTCTGAGACTCAGTTGCCTCATATGTGAAATATGTCGTGGATCTCCCAGAGAAAATGCTTATAATGTTCTAACACATTCCTGGTAACCAACCAGTGGCAACCAGTGAGAGTTGTGGGTCAATAAACATAAAGTAGCAGTAATATCCAACCAGGTTGTTGCAGAAGCAGAATTTACTGGGACCCCAAAGCCAAATCTGAAAATAGAAAATAGACACCAATTCATTAACTTGTTGGAAACAAATAAGATCTAAGGACAGATGTAACTTCCACTTTAAAAACTTCAGTCATTGATCTGTTAGATGTTGCTGGTACATTTCCATATTCCCAAGAAGGTTTCCCTTTATAAAGATCGTTCTAGGGTGTATCCGAAAGGGATTTGCTGGTGGTGTACAGGGATGTACATTGTAGGGCTTTTGATTGACATTAGAAAGACTTTCAACAGTTTCTCAAGGGCACTACAGGATTATTCTTTCGTCCTTCAGCTTCTCTTTCACAGAGATCATGCGAACATTATTTAGCTGGAGCCATGTTGCTTCTGGAAACACTGGATGCCCTTTTTGAGTTTATACCTTAGGTTGGTCCCTGTCTGACCACTTTGTTCTCTAGATGAAAAGGTGACTCAATTTCCATAGAAGAAATGGTTTGACAGTTTCAGCCAATTCAAGAGGAAAGCAACATTGCTTTGTTACATTAATACTCTTTTTTAAGCAAGCTGCCCTAGGAGCTTTCTTTGATTGCAGGCTCTAAAATGGATTGAACGTCTAAGTGTTGACCTTCACTAGGTATCTTGTAGACAATAACTCATCTCCAAGTGGTCTCATATTTACTGAGATATCCCACGTACTGTGGATGCGTTAATTTTTAAGTCACAACCCTCTTAACTTTACCGACTGAAAATATCCCCAGTAAAATAATGCTTCATTCTTTTTTTCATCGTCAAATCCCACAGTACACAGTGTACAAATGAAATTTTTATGCTGTTTAGTGGGGGTTGGGGTGGACCTGACTTTTGTCATAAAATAGTTTCTTGGGTTATTATTGCTTAGTAGCTTTTCCCAAGAAATGTGTTCAATTTATTGTAATATAGAGTATATTCATACCCACATGACTTATGTCTCTTAAGCATGCAGATCACTGTCCTGGGTTTTCTAGCTAAAAGGTCACTGGGCTGTTGCTCTGGCTCAACCCACCTTCGGGCACCTCTCTCCATCCCCACCGCCATGCTCAAGTTCAGGCCTCCATCATCCCTCACCGGGACTGGTGCAACAGTGTCCTACTGGTCTCCCTGCCTCCAGCCTCAGCCCCTCTAAGCTGGAGGAAGCTTTACAGCGGGGAGGATGGCAAACAGTAGGTGCAAAGTGTTACTTCTTCCCAGAAAATTCAAGAACAGCGAGATTCTGCAAATAATGAAGAAAAGATTATTAGGCACATGTTCAATACTCCTTCCTCCACATGTGAATTTTTAGAAGTGGAAACATTTGTCAGCAAGTAACTTTTCATTCTGGTGAGTTGGGCTTCAGCAAGCGATTAAGTTTCTTCTTCGTTCAAACTTTGTGAAGTGCATTTAAGACTGAAGTAAAGTAATGCTGTATGTCTTTACTGAGAAATTTATGTTGAACTGTCTCTTAGGCTCGAAGGCTACTAATGCTCTATTCCCACGTCTGAGCTCTACTTGACAATGAACTCTTCCAAAGCAAGTGGCTACAGGCCGGGGTGTCTATAAGGACCAGGAGAGCTGAACTATTAATACCCATCGACCCTGATGAGCCACCTGAAGGAGCACTCAGGAGTAAATTTGATGTTGTCCCCACCAGAGAGTGGGAGTGAAAATGGCGAGTAGAGTGGACACATCACTCTTCTTCTGCCCTCTCGGGTTCTGACCAATGGTGTGCTGGACCTAGCTTGTAGCAGCTTGAGAGACGTGACCGTTAAATTTTCAGGAATTTTGTGAACTGGTTGTTCAACACAGCCATTATTTAAAAACTAAGTTATATAAATTTACAATTAAACAAATTATAGAAAAACAAAGGCAATGATTACTCAAAACTCATCGCTTCCTAATTATCTTACTACTCTTTACAATTATCTGTGCTCTTAAGGTTATTTACATCCATGCGTCTGTATGGTGCAAAGCCTATATAATGGTGTGCTGCTGGGCATTTCTTCCCAACCTCACCTTCGGTGAGAGCATGTTGGTAGCTTGAAATCAGCCACGGTAGGAATAGCTACAGCATAGAAATCAGCAAATGGCACAAATTAGGGCTTCCCATCCCCCTTCACCAGAGTGGGTTGTTAAACATCTAGGAGCATTCTACTGATTCTAACCTGCTTCAACGGGCATGATTCTGTAGAGCCATCAAGCAGAAGCCCCATGTCCTCCACTGTAGGGGGTGTGATTGGCCAAGGAAAGGTCAAATGACCCACAACAGGGCCCATCAGAGATCTCCGGAGAGGAGGTCAATATGGGTACTGGCAGAGAAAGGATCTTGCTTTGAGATTGCAAGCTAGAGGTGCATGTAAGCCTGGAGTTGCTGGGGAGTCTATCAGAAAGGGAAAACCACACAAAAGGAAAGCAGAGAAGAGGAAGAGAGAGAGCAAGCACTTGGGACATCATTTGGGCACCTTGATCCAGCTGTACCTGAAATTAGAACTAATTCCTGAAGTTTTCAGATATGTGAGTGAGAAATTCCTTTGGGCTTGACAAATATTAAGTCCTTTGTTTCTGTCCTTTGTCCCTGGAAAAGTTCTGACCTACACACCTTTCTTAGCAGCATTTAAGTAGACCCTTGGGTTCTGATTTAGGTTTTGCTCTTATTAAGTAAAAAATTGTCAGCCACCTGCTGGGAGGATATAGGAAGGAATGGAGCAGACAGCAGAGCTGGCCTCCTGCCAACCAAGTGTCCCCTAACAACACATCTATTAATGCAAAGGCTCTGAGGATGCCTTAAAGGAGCCTCTATTTTCAATATCCAGGGACACAAAGTGCAAAAAGTCAAATACACAGTAAGCACTGAGCCCTCTGGATCCAAACTCCACTCCCAGAGTTGCAGATTAAGTAGGGCCGGGATGAGGCAGAGGAATTGTATTTCTATCAAGTTTCCACATGACGCTCATGCAGCTGGTCCAGGGACCACACTTTGAGGATCACTATGTGCACATTAGAAATGTAAACACGGAGGTGGAAGACACCAGTTGGAGAGGGAGCTGTTCCCCAGATGCCGTCCTCCCTCCTCTGGGAATGGTCTCGATACACTGGGTGGGACCCCGGTGCCAGGTTTGTGTCATTTGACTCTGTCACTTAGTTCAGAGCTGATCAAAGTTGGGCCAATTTAATGGTTTTTCCCAAGAACTTGAAACTTAGGAAGGAGAGAGACAGAGACTGGGAGTCATCATAGCTGAGTCTCAAAGGTAGCAGCTTAGAAAGTTGATCCAGAACTCCTGGTGCTGGGGCATCACTGTGTGTTGAGAATAGACGCTCTGGAGTCAGCCTGCCAGAGTTCTAACCTCTGCACCCCAAGTAGCTCATTGGCAAAATGAAGGTGATCCTGGGGTTGTTGTGAAAATTACACAAGACAAAATTTTAGGCCCAGGGCCCGGCAGGTAGTGAGCGCTCAGTGAATGTTAGCGACTGTTACCCCAATTGTGCTCATCATTCCGCCATGGAGATGACCTGGCTCCTGCCCCTCTCCCAATTCTGTGAGCTTTCACAGCAGCCTTCCAATATATTCCCTCCTCTTGAGTAATCCAAAGTGGGCTCCTGTGGCTCGCAGTCAAAGGAACTTCAGTAAAACAGAAATATAGAGAAAGCTTTTGGACTGCCTACCCTGCTGCAGCATCATGGGCCGCCACGTACAAACTAGCCCCGGAAATCACTTCATCCTAGCCAACAGAGCCTGCCTTTCATTCAACAAGCAGTTGCTGAGTGGCTGTTAGATGGCAGGCACTACACTAGACCCTGTGGGGAAAACACGGGCCCTGCACTGAATAAGTCTCCAGCCTTGGCAGAAATCAAGGCTTGCAGACAATTACCTGAAAGGCAAGGTAGGAAGCCGGGTTGGCCATTGGCAGGTGGCTAATAAGGTGTAATACCGCTGCTCCCACTCAGAACTGGAGCTTCACCCTGGAGGGGAACGTGCCGAGCCAGCGTAAAACCCGGGCAGCGGAGGCGTCGCACCCACTCCGGCTAAGGAGCCGGAGTACTGATGCAGACAAGCCCATCAGTCACTGGTGAGGGAGCTCTCGGGCCATTAATTCCCCAGCACTTTCTGCCCACTCTGTGGGTGACAAAGCAGGCTCAGGGCAACAGAAACCTCCCAGGCAGACACCCAGGTGCGGCGGTTGGAAGTCAGGCCTTGTGCACTAAAGTGGCAAGCCCGGGGCATATGGACAGGGGACCAACAGCATCGGCCAAGCAGAGCGTTTAGAAAGATGAAGGAACAAGCAGGAGCAACAGCTAAAAGCAGTTGTCTCTGGGGTGGAGCTCTGAGGAGGGGCTGCTACTTTTTCTTTAAGTCTTGTGCTACTGGACTTTCGAAAAATATGTACATTGATTTAATTTTTTTTTAATTTATAAAGAAAAAAAGGAGCCCACTGCCCCTCCCAGCCCCCTTCTTGGATGACTCAGCATTTCCTGGAGCGTGATACCACAGTACTGATGGTCTCCAAGTGGATGGTAGGCGTAAAGGATGAAGGTTTGTTACTAATAGTTCAGCGTTTATTTTCATGTGCACCAGGAAAAACTAGCACACAAAATCTATGATTTCACAGTTATTATTGCTTGAGATAGGCTAACTTTTTTAAGCAAATAATAGTACAGGTAGAATAGAAATACAACAAAAACTGTAGAGGTGGTGTTCAGATGACTAGAGCCTAGGAAAACATTGCCTTGGATAATAATCCTGTCAGAACTATTACTTTAAAAGTGGCAAATTAAATGGAAACTTGAGAGAAATAGGCATTTTAATCTCAAACACAGTTGTAGGTGGATGGGCATTTTATTGAGGGGAGGGGGACGTCTGGCTTCTCCAGTTGGCTTTGACACCCCATCCCCATTCTGGACACACCTTTCCACCCTCCCACCTCTCCCCCAAACACCTATAGCAGTAAGACAGGTGGGCAAGGGCACAGCATGGGAAGAGGTGGCTATTCGAGGGAGGGGACCACCCTTCTGGGACCTAGTGGCCCCTCTCAAGCCCTGCAAGAGGGCCAAGTCATGGAGTGAAGAGAGCATCTTGGGGATCAGACAAAGCCAGGTTCAAATGGGCACCAGACCCTCCTGGGGGCTTGGGCAGGTCACTGCCCCTCTCTAAGCCTCAGTTTCCTCATCAGGAAAAATGGAGCACACTTGATACAACATGATGAGAATGGCGCTTTCCGTCTGTGGTCTTCCTCCCAAAACCCACAGCCCCAGTGTAATCATGAGGAAAACACCAGACAATTACTGTCCCCAATTAAGGGACATGCTACAAATACATGACCAGGACTCCTCAAAACTGTCAAGGTCATCGAAAACAAGGCAAGTCTGAGAAACTGTCACAGCCAAGAGGAGCCTAAGGAGACATGGTGGTGAAATGGAATGTGGGATCCTGGATGCGATCCTGGAACAGAAGGACATCAAATACAAAACTAAAGAAATCTGAATCAAGTGTGGACTTCGGTTAATAACAATGTATCAATGTCGGTTCATTCATTATGACAAATGGACCATGCTAGCGTAAGACGTTAACCAGGGGAAACTGGGTCTGGGGTATATAGGAACTCTCTGCACTGTCTTTGCAATTTTTCTGTAAATCTAAAACTGCTCTAAAATTTAAAGTTTATGTTCAAAATGGCAGCACACCTCCTCCTTCCCAGGGCTATTAGAGGTTTGTATGGGAAGCAAGTGGCACAGAGAAGGCTCTCGATAAATGTGAGCTTCCTTAAGAAGCCAGTAAGACAACGTAACTGAAAGGCCCAAGAACAAATCTTGGTTCAATGGGTGCTCAGTCTTCCCACTTTATCCTTCCTCTCTTCCTACTTATTTCTTCTGTATTATTCCTCTTTTTCTTTGCATTCATTATTTAATCAGTCTTAGATACCAGCACCCATTTTTAAGTTTGTTTCCATAAGTCTCCCATAACACTAAATAATAATAATAATTGAAAAAAGAGAAAATACACAAACGTTAGGTTCCTTTCACCTGTTGAAAGCAAAATCAAATTACAGGGTGTGGCCGTATAGATCATCCCACATCCCAGTGTTCAAACTGTCTCACAATCTTGTTCGGTAACACTTCAGGGCACCATTCAGACATGGAACAGAGAGCCCCACGAGTACCCAAGGCCACTGGGATGCCAGACCAAGGCCACACGTTATTTATAAGCAAGGAAGAGCTGCTGGCCCTCTTAAATGTAACGGGGAGCTTGACTAGAGGTGAGTCAGCACTCAGTCTATGCTGGGCCTGCTCGCACAAGCCAGCTGATAAGAAATGAAATCTTTGTCTTCACACAGACCCACCACGAGGCAGGGGAAGGAGAGAAAGCCCCTCATCCCTTGCACTATTAAGGCTATACAAATGCTCTGAAGACAGAAAGACGGCCCGGGCCCCCTGGCTCGGAGCATTGATTAGAGGCCATCGGCTTCTCTGTTGAGCGTGCAGACTGAATTGAGCCGGAGCCGCTCAGGAGCGGGGGAGGAGTCGTCCTCTGATTACACAAATGGATTTCTCGCCTTGCCTCAGAGAGTCATATTGTCAGCAGAGATTCTTTGGTTGCTTTTTATAAAGGCTTTTTCTCAAGGACACTTGGATCTATCTTTCTTATTGCTTCTAGAAAGTGAAGTCTGCCCTTTCTTTTGTCGGTTGAGGACTACGGGAGCCCCCAAATGGCACTTTGGCCCCCAAAACACACACATGCCTGTTCCCACATGCGGCAGCAGACTGGAGTTGTGGTGTTCAGGCTCCAGGTCAGTCAGATGTGGGCCTGACTTCCAGCTCTGGCGCTAGGGATTTGCGGGGCACTGGGGACACGGGAGAGCAGTGGCCACAGGGGCAATGCCGGGCCCTCATTCGGAGGGCTCTGCGCTGTGGTTAGAGGGCTGAGAGCCTGCCATCTCTGGTGTCCTGGAGCTCTGAGGACAGCATGGGACTCCAGACCTGTGCTTCAAACCATGTCACAGTATCCTCAGCTCCTGCCACGAGGTGAACAGGCCAAGACAATAATAAGACACTTCTGCTGCAGCCTGCGGTGCTGCTCAGAAGAGTCTGGCACTTCAGTGACCATCTCCCAGCTGAGAAAGTCCCAGACCACAGACTTGGCACCTCTGCACATATCCCTCACTAGCCTGTAACTAAGGGAAGACAGAGACAATAAACCATAAAAGGAAAGATTGGTATTGTTAAATACTTTACAACTTTAAATATCTTTATTAAAAAAGACACTATAAATAAAAGTTAGAGCACAAGCCACAGCTGAAGATATTTGCAACTTACTTCACTGACAAAGGATCAATACCTATCACCTAAAGATATTGATTTGTAAGGATAAGATCTTTATCCTTACAAATCCTTACAAATTTTATCCTTACGAACCAATAGGAAAAAAACGCAACCCAGAAGAGGGAGCCTGAATTGCCAAAAAGTATATGAAATGGTACTCAGCCCCACTAATAAAGAGGGGTTGGCAAACGGCACCCAGGAGGCAGAGGGTGGTTAAGAACATGAGCTGGGGCTGGATGGCCTAGTGGTTAAGTTCAGTGCGCTCTTTGGCAGCCTGATTTTGGTTCCCAGGCACGAACCGATACCACTTGTCGCTGGCCATGCTGTCGCAGCTACCCACATACAAAACAGGAAAATTGGCATAGATGTTAGCTCGGGGTGAATCTTCCTCAGCAAAAACAAAAAAGAACATGGTCTGGCTGGGCCCTGGAAATAATAATAGCAGACTGAGCAGGAGAAAGGCCCCCCACAGGGTTGTGAATAACTTCAAGGAGTGGGGGAAGGGAGATCCTGCCCTGCTCCCCTCCAGATACCCCTTCAGGGATACAATGAAGTTTTCTTTCTTAAAAAAAGAGAAAAATCTGAAGCAACCATGGTAAAACATATTTAAGAAATGTGTGTGGTGAGCACATGGATGTTATTTTCTGCAATTTTCTGCCTGCTTGAAATATTTCACAATTTTTACAGAGCTCATAAATGATGAAAAACAAATGAAACTATGACATTAAAACCAATGAGAGAGTCAGAAGAAGACCCCAAGATGCAGAAGCAATTCCCTTGGGACACAGACCTGGAGGGGTCAGGGTCAGACTCTCCTCCCCACTGAAATGGCCACTCACCTTGCTTCGTTTCCTGGATCACTCGTGACCCTGTGAGAGGGTCTTTCTCCTGCCCAGTCTGGGGCTGTTTCAGGGACCTACCCAGCCCATGTTCCAACCACCACAATGACTCTGATAACAGGCCATCAAGCCTGAAGCTTATATTTTTGGTATTAAGAAAGTAACTTTCAAATTAACTAAGTCCTGATGTTAATAAGAATATTCATTGCTTATTATAAATGTGGATACTGGGAAAGGGCACGACCTGAGTTCTTATCATCTATTGCAGACTGTCTTTCAGTAACAGGACTTTCATTTAAATTTCCTAAGGTTTGGATTTGTCTTCATTTCTGATATTTAAAAAAATCACTGTGAAAGAAAATCAGTTCAGGTTGGGTCAAAGATAATATATTACTTTCCAAAATGTCAAGGATTCGTGTTTTTGCATCTGTGAGGTATCTGATCACAGCAACTTGTGTTTCTTTGTGACAGCAAGTAAGTCCAAGAAGCAAGAGCCTATAATTTTAGGCTTGCCGTTGAGTCAAATGGGTGAAAATATTTATTTTTCCTTTGCTCTTCCTATGGGCTCACATAATGAATTAAATGCAGGGTTCTCTTTCTTGATTATTGCTTTAGAAAGAAATTGTCATGCCTCATTACTCATTTTCAAAAAGAGATGATAGCATACTTTATTATAGGATTTTTATGTATTGCTAATGTCTAGAAAACTCAGCAGATTAATTCTCTCTATACAAGTGAAATTGATTGAGTGAATTGAGTATCTATAAAAGGCCCTCAGTTGTGACCTGAAAACTTTATAGAAGAGGGCACACAAGGACTCAATGGGAAAAATATAAATCTAACACTAGAGGTGTAAAATTATACCCAGAGGTTTATGTAAGATGGATCTAAAAACCGTGGTATTCAATAGGTAATTTTGTGTGTGTGTGTGAGGAAGACCAGCCCTGAGCTAACATCCGATGCCAATCCTCCTCTTTTGGCTGACGAAGATTGGCCCTGGGCTAACATCTCTGCCCGTCTTCCTCTATTTTCTATGGGACACCACCACAGCATGGCTTGACAAGAGGTGAGTCCGTCCACGCCCAGGATCCAAACCTGCGAACCCTGAGCCACCAAAGCAGAGAGCTCACACTTAACCGCTACGCCACCAGGCTGGCCCCAATAGGTAATTTTTTAGTGCTAAGCAGTATAAATTACCTATAGGAGGTGGAAGACGTGAAAAAGAGCCAAAAATATACTCTGACATTTACAAAGAATGTCCAAATTAAAGAAGCTAAATTATTTATAGGCATTTAAAATCCAGGCATATATAAAGATTCAGGTGCAAGTTTTGAAGAGTCTTTGATGATATGTGACATCTGTGGTCAGAGGACAAGTTCTAAACCTCAGGAAACTGTAGTGGACGAGCATTAGACTCGATGTCAAGAGACCTTCGTTCCAGTATCTCCTCAGTGCGGAGAATAGAGACACCCACAGTTTTGGTTTGCTTTGCTTTTCTGACTCCTCCTCCTTGAGAGGAGCCTATTCCATGGGGTTCAAGTAAAGTGAACCCTTACTTACTCACCTAAGATGCTGGGTATCTCAGGTTTGGCCCTCCAAACCCCATCTCCACCTTTCCCCACCCTGCTCCGGGCTCTGGGAGGCCGACCAGTCTGGCTTGTGTTAACAGCTCCCTGGCGCCCTGGTTTCCAGTTGGCCTGGCCCCACAGGAGTGACCAGCAGGAGAACAAAGGCAGGAGGAAAGTGAGGTCGGGGGTTTATTCCCCAGCTCCTTTCCTGACAGGTGCCACAGCCAAAGGCCACAGCGCCTGTCAGGAGGTGCTCCAGGTTCCAGTAACTGCCCCCTCCTTGCCCCTTCAGACGTAGGGACAGTGACAGCAGCCTGGAGTACTGTATTATCCCTTGCTGGTTTCCCTAAATCCTTTCCTATACCTTTGCAAATAATCCATTTATTAAATTCTTCTCAAATGCTCATATTGAATGTGCCATCCATTTCCTGCTGGGACCCTGGCGAATGTCCTTGATCCTCCACCCCCAGCTCCACCCCTGGGCCGGGCCCTGCAGTTCTAGACGGACACCAGCCAAAGAGCTGGTGCTTCCGGGACAAAGAGAGAGCCTCCTTCCTGATTGCTGTAAGCAGCAAAAGACAGGTTTCGATCTGTGTTTGGAAAGAAAACTCTGGCAAGAGAGTAAAGGAAGATTAGGAAGAAGGCAAAACTGGAGGCAGAGAGACTGGCATTTTTCATGGCTACCACATGCCGAGGACTATGCTGGGTCCTGGGAATGCAAACACGAGCAAAAACAGTGGAGTCTACAGTCTAAAGAACTCGATGAATCTGCAGTGTTATCATCACCTTCAAATGAACTGGACTTCACTTGGGACATTAACACCATTTGCTAAGTCACCCCAGACTTAAATGTCCAAAGCAGCAGTTTCTGGTTTATTTTCTTCAAGTCATATTTAGATGGACCAGAATAATCCAACTCTGGAGGTGTAGTTCATCTGGCTTGTTCAATCATTATGGGAAGGGTGCACTGTCTAACTTAATCTTCATGACAGCCAGAGGAGGAAAGTTCTGTTATTAACCTAATTTTACAGAAGAGGAAACTAAGGCTTAAGATCACACAACCAACAAGTGGTCGAGTTGAGATGCAAAGCCAGGTGATTCTGACTCCTACACTCCTCGTCTTAACCTCCACCCTAGACTATAACCTTTTTTGATGATTAATCTAATCAAATCTAGTGTTCTAATCTAATCACTAAAAAATCTCCAACAAAAATTAACTATACCAAGGAGTGGTTTGTAGGAGAATGGTAAGCTCCCATAGCATTCAGACTTCAGAAAACATTATCAAAATTAATATTCATGCATATTTTTAACGTTAACACATCATCAAACCAAGATGTTACTCATACTGTTCCAGGGATATGGTCACACACATTTCAATAAAGGGCTCTTAGTGTGGAGTCTTAGTGCGGTCTGGGGAGAATCTAATCTATTTTCGATTGTATCCAGAATATGACAGAGGCAGCTGGAGGCTCTCCAGTTCCGTCGTGTGTTAGCACTTAGCATTCAGCCGGCACCTCATTATCGTTAGTTATGACTGAGCAGCAACACCGTTTTTAGTGAAGTGTATATAATGTTCTCTTCATCATTTGCATTTCCCATCAAACCATGCTATTGTAAAGCACAGCACACTCGGGTTTTAGTAAGACATGTGCATTTAGCTTTGATTAGAGCAGTGTTTTCTGCACCTGCTTCTCATCAGACAGGACACGGACTTGCTGGCTGGTCTCCAGAAATTGAGGGATGACGTTTGCTTTGTTAAAACTCACGCTTTGCTTAGGGTATCTCACTTTGTTCAGATGGTCACTGGTTATGAGTTAAGATCTAAGTCCTCGGGATAGAGAAGGAACTGGGTCCAATTTGGAAAGAAAGAAAGATGTTTCAGATACTTGCCTTGCAAAGAGTGGAAGTACTTTGAAAGGACACTGGCATGGGGGAGGTGTCATAACCTCGCACAGCTGCTCACCCTTTCCATTGTCTGCACTGGAATCTTGGGGTCCCTGGAAGGCACAAAAACAAGGAACCAGGAAATATAAAAATATAAATATAAATATAAATATAAAAAACTGGAAGTTTGGGCTAAATTGGTAGGTCAGCAAATAGACAGATGGTAATGGGCACACTCACACACACATGCACTCACACTTGATAATCAAAGATCTCCCTGGAAGAGTGAGTCAGAATCCAACCAGGCAAAATGAAGTTGGGCACCTGCCCAGGGCAATGGGTCTGAAATAGAAAACGCACATGAGATCAGCATGGGTAGGAAGGCAATAGTTACAATACCCCACAGGTTACAGGACCAAGACAAGGTTTTGAGAGAATAGATATGAGTAATCACTACCTGGTCAAAAACCTCTTATTTCCCAGGGCTTGGCTCACCTAGATCTGCAGGCAAATAAACCTGTTGGAGTGAGGTGTCTGGGAGACTTACGCTGCCACCTTACACTGAGGTGACTTTGCAGTTGCTGCCTCTTTCTTGTGTTACTGTCTTCCCAGGGACCCTGAAACTCTTTCCCCCTTCTCCCTCAGCACCATATTATTCACATTGGCGGTGTACAATGACCTAGGTAACTGGATAACTGTTCAGTGCTTTACTTCTCTCTATGCCAGGTACACACAGCCTAGAACCAATTTTTAACCTGAGATGAAGCAAGTTTCATTATAATCCACTTGAAATAACTAGCAAGGGTTTGCCAGTTACCACGGAATGGAAATTCAACCCTAACAAAGGCTGATTGTGAGTTATAAAAGAAGACTTCCTTTAAAAAATAAATAAATGAAATCAAAACACTACTTTAGACCATCAAAAAAAGTTGTGATAGTTAATTTTATGTGTCAGCTTGATTGGCCACAGGGTGCCCAGAATAAACATTATTTCTGGGTATATCTGTGAGGGTATTTCCAGATGAGATTAGCATTTTAAATGGTGGGCCCAGTAAAGCAGATTGCCCTCCCCAGTGTGAGGGGTCATCCAATCCACTGAGGGCCTGAATAGAAGAAAAAGGAAGAAGGAATTCACCCTCTTTTTCTTCTTTCTCACTGTTGGGCTGGGACATCTCATCTCACCTTCTCCTGCTCTCAGACTAGAATTTACACCACCAGCTTTCCTGGGCCCCCAGCTTGCAGATGGCAGATCATGAGACTTCTCAGCTGCCATAATCTCGTGAGCCAATTCTTATACAGACAGATATATAGATAGATAGAGAGAGAGCTATCCTATATAGATAGGTAGATATTCTATAGGTATATATCCTATATCCTATATATATATATAATTCCTCTATATATCTATATAGCTAGATATAGATATAGATATAGATATAGATATAGATATAGATATAGATGTAGATGTAGATATAGGTATAGATATAGATCTAGGTATAGATATAGATATAATCTTATTCGTTCTGTTTCTCTGGAGAACTCTGACTGATACAGAAGCCAAAATTTTGCCTGAGTCTTCACATTTTTCACTCAATTTATTGCCAAAGCCATGTCTATATTATCATATTCTAGGATTTTTATGGGAATATCTTCATTTTTAAGAAATATCAACAGTTGCAGTCACTGGAATGTAGGTGGGAATAAAGATAAAATAGGTCCTGCCTATTACAGTATCCAGAATTTTCCATAAGCCGACTCTTGTGGCTGCCAAGGTTATGGTTATGGTTCCTTGTCAACCCCAAATCAGACACCAGGCCTGAAAACCTTCACGCAATACACAGAGATGGATTGTCAGCAGCCAGGTATAGGGGAAGAAGACCTATTCCTCTACCCTCTAGGTCCTTCTGGCTGGTCTAAGAATTAAATTGATATGAGACAGAATAACAGGAGAAAATCAAAGTATAATAACATGTATACATGGGAGAAACCCAGGCAAACCGAGTAACTAGCCAAAATGGCCGAAGCCACCACCTTAAATACCATCTTCAGCTAAAGACAAGAGAGGATGTTGGGGGTAGTGGTTTGGGACTTCAAAGGGGAGGAAGGCAATTCATGTGGAGATGGAAATGCAAATGTTTGTTAAACAAGTGTTCACTGGGCCATCTATAGACAATGTGACCAGAGAGACAGAACTTGGATAAAAATGGGCCTGCTGGTGCCTTTCTATCACACCTATTTTTACATTATACTATAGTTATTTTATGGTATTAGCTCCTTCCTGGACAGGTGTTCTATCTTAAATTTTTTTTAGGCAGTTAGGGGGAAAGTCAAAGTTTCTTTCAGTCTTTTGTTCTTAAAAATAATCAAGGCAAGGAGACGCATTTTGAGGTGGCCAATTCTGATCCCCCACATAGGTAAACTGAAGAAATGATGAAAATTACTGATTTTATAGATGCAAATATTAGGAAACTTAAAAATACATTTATACCTAATGTGGGGAGAGAAAACTTTAAACAATTGCATTTGGCTTCATATAGAAAGTAGTGAAAATATGATTGGTGTATAGAAAAATCAATAGATAATTCCAATACACATTAAGCTTCAGATGGCATTGAGATTATCTTTCAAATAAAATTTCCATTGCTAGAGTACCTGCTAAGAGATGCATTAGAGGAATCTACAAAAAAAAAAAAAAAAAAAAAACACGATTCAATTGCAAGTTGACAATAATTCTTTGAGCTATCAGCAAAGCTTAATACAGTAATGAAATATAAAACACCATGAAGCAAAATGACTGCTTGTTTCCCGTGCACTTCTTCAGAGTGTGTTTGTCTCCAATTCTCCTTTCAGCCTCAACATTTGACCCCTTGCCCATCTGTTTCCAGCATCCTTGATAATCACAGGGAAAACATAGGACCAGAGCCAGCAAAGTTCATAACCCTTGCTAATTTCCTAATGCCGCAAGTCCTACCTGAAGAATGAAGTTCCAAGGGTCCTTCCTGGGAATGGAGAAAATAAAGATGGATAAGGATGAAGAGAGTTCTTTCTAAAATTTAGCTCTGAGATCCAAAACTTAAACCCCAGGCTTAGTTATAAACCTCTTTTCCTGTAACTACAAAAATTGTACTATCTTCAGGCATCTCCGGGACCTGGAGACCTCATAAAATGAGAGCTCTTCAGAGGTCAAGTGCAGCACACATCTCCTTAAGCTTGCAGCACTCATTCTGAAATTTAAATTATGATAAATAATCCGTGGAAGACCTGCCCCGCATGCTCAAATGACATTTGTTCAGGATTTGAATGTCTTCGCCATTGTAACCTAAGGAGGTTCTCAGTGTAGAAATACAAAATGTGAAGATCAGAAACAGGAAAATCAAGACTGGCAGCTCTAGAAGAGGAAAAGGAAAAAACTGAGCGTGCATGTAGAGAAGGTTGGTCAATATGCTCCTCGTGGAATTGAAAGTCCAGTTAGAAAGGACCCCTCCAAATTCTGGCTGAAGCCTTGCAGTAAGTAGCCTGGAGAGGATCCCAGTAACTTGTTACACTTCAAGAACATTGAGGGTATAATGCAAAGTGAAATAAGTCAGAAGGAGAAGGTCAAATACCGTATGATTTCCTTCATTAAGTAGTAGATAATAACAACAATAAACAAACACATAGAGACAGAGATTGGATTGGTGGTTACCAGAGGAGAAGGGGGGAGGGAGGAGGGTGAAAGGGATAATTCAGTACATGTGTGTGGTGATGGGTTGTCATTAGTATTTTGGTGGTGAACATTATGTAATCTATGCAGAAATAGAAGTATAATGATGTACACCTGAAATTTTTACAATGTTATAAACCAATGTTACTGCAATAAACAAAAAATTAAAAAAAAAAAAAAGAAAAGAAAAGAAAACATCACTGGCCCTTAATATACAACTGCTGCTTCCCTAGAACACTTGGCTTAGGTGAGCACCCGTAAGTTCTCCTTTCCGTATTGCCGCATTTCCAACTATGCTCAAATCACTGCTCACCGTACTCCATGGCCCTACTATATTTTTAAAAATACTCATTAGCTGTCTAATAAGGAGATCCTACCAAGTCTGTTCTCTGTGCTAAGAGAGATAGTATAATGTTTGGATATTTTAGGCGTGACAACATTCTTTCAAATTTGGTTGGTAGAAATATTATATTTTTGACTGATGCAGATCAAAGTTTTAGTCTGTCATTTGCCTGGCCTGACAGTTTAATTGTCAGCTCTTCTTCCAAATGCGACTGATCGAAGCTTCTCACTTCAGGGTTCTGTAATTGGTTAGGCTATACCTCAATAATTTTAAGCACCCGCCTTACCTCCTGGTGTAGAAAAATTCATAAACCGCTCAAGAGCTCTAAACAGTCCTGCGTTTGCTGTGCTGCCTACTTCATTGTGAGGATAAACAACATCTCTCCACTCCGTTTAACTCAAATCAGTGACACGTTTCAAGATTCACCACCCCAGGTACTCTTATCTCCCGCTTCACATGCACGGCCTGCTTAATGGCAAGCTGAGCCATCCATTTAAAGGTTTTAAGCGACTTGTTTACCTTCACCCTTTTGGGGAAATGATTCAGTATTTTGCTTAGGAGCCAATTGCATCCCAAGAAACTAATTTTTTTTTTCCTTTGAATGTGGAGTAAATGTGTCTCTTGGGTTCTAATTGAATTCAGACTATTGTCAGTGGGATATCAACAAAGTTTGGGGCAGAATGTTTAAGAGACATATGGAAAACAACCAGAAGAAAGTAATGAAAATAAAGAAAAGGATGCAAAAACAAGACTGATAAAAGGATAAATGAACTGAGACAAAATGGCTGAGAAGGAATCCCTTTTGCTACCCAGCTCACTAAGGCAAAAATGTCAAGTGCTTATAAACATTCATTTATATAAGTCACTTAGTATCTATTCAGAAGTCTTTCTGTCCCATATCCATAACACCACTGTCATCAATCTTAAAGAAGTATTGGATTCCTCTGAGTCTATTGGAGTGTCTCAATTGTGTGAGAGATTTTAGGGCAATGTGATTGTCACCCTCAAGAAGTTCAAAATTTAGGAGTTATCTCAAAATACGACCAAGTGAAAATCAGGTCCTAGCATCGGACTATGAATGGTGAGTGAGGGCCCCAAAGACAACAGAGGAAAGACGTCATCCTTCACATTCAAAGTCAATCACTACAACATACACATTAGCCAGTCCATGTGTGCTGAGCATCGGCTCTATACACGGGACTACAGCCAGTCACCTCAATTATCCAAACATTCTCTGTCTTGATGCTGCCTTTTGGAAGTAGCAACTAGCCTGGCATATACCTAGTGCTCAATAAATACCTTTTGAATAAATAAAATGGTGCATGAGTGACACACGTCTTATTAGGAGCTAATTATAGTTAGAATTGCCACAATGCAAATTTTAGAGGCAGAAACAGATTATTCCGACTGAATAACAGAATTGCAAACAGTTACTTTGTTCAGAAGCGTCTACAGCATTTGCCGTTTTTCCTAGCATTTTATTCTTTAAAGCCATTTGTAGCAACTAATTAGACCAATGCCATTTGAATGTGTGGATTCCCAGTTAGATAGGACAAAGGAAAGGGATTTTGTATTCTTTGCCTTACCTCAAAAACTACCAAAAATTATTTTTTAAAAAAGAACAAAAACAGAAGAAAACTCCATTGCCAATGAAACAAGGTAACAGCTATAACCCCAAACCATAAAATTTGAAGAATAACCTCCAAATACTGTAAAAATATAGGCCAAGATGAAGCAGTGCTCTGAGAGTTAACACATAACACCTCAGATCCAGAGCAGGACACAGACCTCCTGAAAAGTGTTACTGAAAGATTTTCACATTGGACACCAAGGGAGGGGGTGGGGGTGGAGGGGTCATTCCTGGTGAGCTTTGTGAGAAGCAAGGAATGATATTCCTGTAGATTCTCAATAGGTCAGTGAAGAATGACGGAGGAGAGGGAGCTGAAGAAGGAGCCACCTGATGTGCCATTTTGACTGTCTATGACCCAGCCTCCTGGCCAAGGGTGCTTTTTCTGGAGGGCTGGGGAAGGAGAAAGAGAAGGCAGGGATCTCTACCTACATCATGACTCAGAAGACCTGTGACCTGAGGGGCTCCACTGTGAGGACACTGTTCCCTCAATGCCAAAAACAGAATAGGAACATGTCTCCAGGACAGAAAACCTAACAGAATGGTGTCTGTATAAGAAAACAGTCCTACCATAAGTTGAATAGTTCTTGCTCGTTGCCCCCACCCACGCCCGACTATTCTTCAGCACAGATGTGGCAAAGAAAGAGACATTCACGTATAAAGATGAGTAGTCACAAGAAAGAAATCAATGCAGAACAACAAAAAGTCAGGAGGGTGAGGAGTTGTGGAGTGAAAGGAGAAGGAATGCAAGAAAAGCAGATGAAGAACATAGATGAGCAGAAAAATCAGCCTGGAAAACAGAGTTTAGACAAATAGTTCTACAGAAATTCAAAAATGTGCCAGATACCCTAATCTCTCTGAAAAAGGCTCAAATAAGATGCACAAAAGGACAAAGAATAGATAGACAACAGGAGAAAATGGAAAGCAAACTGGTGGCGGAGCTCAGAAAATAAATGAAAAATATCTTCACAGAGATGCTTTCCTTAAGGCTACATTAGAAGCCACAGAAAGAAAATAAATGTGACTGAGAACAGAGACATAGAGAACACTTAGGAATTCCATTTTTTTAAAAAGGAACAAAGATGTAAATGTTGTTAGAGAGAAGAAGATAGAAAAGACAAAGATTAAAAATATACTCCACTGGTAAGCCATCCCACCTTCCCACCAAAAAAAGCAAAAAGATTTGAATAGAAAAAAACTACCAAAGAAACTGTAGATTATAAATAATACTAACATTTTTAAATCCTGCAATTTAAAACAAATTAATTTAAAAATCAAAAGGACAACACATCCACCAAAATTCAAGCAGAGTAAATACAAAGAAAACCACATCTAGGTGCATCATAGTCAAATTACTAAAAGTCAAAGATAAATAGAAAATCTTGAATGCAGCCAGAGAAAAAAGACACATTATATACAGCAAAATAATAATATAAATGACAGTTGGCTGCTCATCAGAAATAATGGAATCCCCAAACAATAGAATGACACCTTTAAAGGGCTGAAAGAAAAGAAAATATCAACTGAGAATTTTATATCCACTGAAAATAGCCTTCAAAAATTAGAGTAAATGAACATACTTCAATTTGTTTAAAGTGGAGGGAATTTGTCACCAGAAAGACTAAAGGATATTCTTCAGCCTGAAGAGAAATGAGCATTTATTGCGGAAAGGAATGAAGCACACCAGCAAAGGTAAATATGTGGGTAAATATAAAAGACTGTGTTTTTCTTCTCTTGTTTTCCTCAAAAGTCCTAAAAAGATGGTTTAAAGCAAAAATAATAACATTGTAAGTTGTGGATTATAATTATGAAAGAGTAAAATATACAACAACTATAGCACAAAGGAAAGTGTGTGAGTAAATGGAATTAGACAGTTTTAAAGTTCTTACCTTGTTAGGTTGAAAGAATGAAATAGGAAGTGGAAGGTGTCAGGTATAAAACATGGAAACTGAAGTACAAAGTGGAACAATATTAACTCTAAGACTTTGATAAGTTAAGGATGCAAATCATTGGCCCAGAGCAACTTACGAAACAATAATAAAAAATATAGCCAAGGAGTCAATACAGGAAATAATATAGAATACTAAAAAATATTTTATCAATCCCCCCAAAAAAGTAGGAAAGGAGTAACTGAGGAACAAGAATCAGAAATGACAAATAGTAAACAAAGAGCAATATTGTCAATTGTTATGAATGTAAGGACAGACACAAATTGACAATATAAGGATATAAAATAATATATCCTGCAAACAGTAATCATAAAAAAGCTGGGATGCCTATATTATTATCAAACAATTAAAATGCCAAGAAATGAAGTATTACCAGAGATAAAGAGAGACATTTCATAACAATAAAAGAATCATTTCATAAGAAAGACCTACAATCCTAAACATGTATGCACCAAATAACAGAGCTTCAAAATATATGAAGCAAGAACTGACAGAACTAAAGAGAGAAAAGACAAATCCATAATCACAGTTGGAGGTTTTGATATCCATGTATCAGTAATTGATAGAAAAAGTAAATAAAAATTCATTAAGGATGGAAAAGATCTGAACAATACTATAAACCAACCTGACTTAATTAATATATACAGTACGCTAAAACCAACAACATCAAAATACACATTCTTTACAAGCGCATACAGACTATACACCAAGATAGACTATATGCTAGGCCATAAAATGAGTTTCAATAAATTTTGAAAGATTGAAATCTTAGTTTTCCAATTATAATGAAATTAAATTAGAAATTAAAAAAAATAAGTTAATAAAATTAATGAAAATAATATATCTAGAAAAACGTTACATATTTGGAAATTAAATAATATGTTTCTATATACTCCATGGATCAAAGAAGACACAAAGGAATTAGAAAATATTTCAACTGAATAATAATGAAAACCCAAAATATCAAAATTTGTGGGATGCAGCTATCCTGTCTCAGAAGGAAAGCTATTGCTTTAAGTGTCTAGATTTAAAATCAGTGATCAAAGTTTCCACCTTAAGAAACTAGAAAAAGAAGAACGTATTAAAAACCAACTAAGAATAAAGGCAAAAGGAGAAATTAATGAAATAGAGAATAGTCTAAAAAAATTTGAAAACAAAACAAAGTCAAAAGTTTGGTTCTTGGGAAAAAAAACCAACAAATTTTATAAACCGCTAGCAAGACTAATAAAGCAAAAAATAAAGCACAAATTATCCATATTAAGAATGATGATAGAGCCTATAGATATTAAAAGAATAAAAAAGGAATATTATGAATAGTTACATCCACAAAATTTGACAACTTAGATGAAATAAATTCCTTAAATGACACAAATTACCAAAGCTGATTCAAGAAGAAATAAAAAATCGGAAAAGATTGATAACTATTAAAGAAATTGAATCTATGATTAAAAACCTTCTAACAAAGAAAACTCCGTGCTCAGGTGATTTTGGTGGGGGAGCAGTCTGCCATGGGCCCCGAGCATCCCTGCATGTCTTTGCTACGTATGCCAAATCGCAAGGCCTAACCATCCCCTAACATGGGGCAGTTTCTGTAGCTAGCCACAGAGACAGTTAGTCAAAGCAACCACAGAGTAACTACCGTGGGACTACTCACTCACCAGGGGAGGGGACTGGCTTGTTTGCTGCTTGTCAGAAAAGGTGCATAGCCCTTCGCCCTGGGTTTCTAGCTACAGCACAAAGCATTGCATGCATAGCCACCATCTGATTCCATCACATCACCCTGTGGGACTTGTGGCAGGGAATGCTCCTGCCGTTGCTGTGCTGTAAGTGATAAACAGCCTTGCTCTGATCCATCAAGGCTCATTGTCTACTTTCAACACCTATGGAGCTTTGGCAAGTTTACTCCATCCCATGAGCTAGAAGTTCTTCTCAGACAGGAGCAAACTTTAAGAAAGAAATAATGTCAATCTTACACAAATTTTCTCAGAAAATAGAGGTGGAGAAAATGCTCCCCAACTCATTTTATTATGCTGGCATGAGCCTGATACCAAAACCTAGCACACACATTCTAAGAAAATAAATAAATAAATAACAGACCAATATGTCTCATGAACATAGATGCAAAAACTCTCAACAAAATGTAGAAAAAAAAATTCAGCAGTGAAAGTGAATATTTCATCATGACAAGGTGGAGTTTATCCCAGAAATGCAATATTGATTTAGTATTTGCAAATCAATCAATGTAATTCACCATATTTATACAATAAAGCAGAAAAATCATATGATTATTTTAATACACACAGAAAAGAAATGGGACAAAATTGAACAACCACTCATGACAAAAATTTTAAGCAGGCTACGAATAGAAGAGAACTTCCTCAAGCTGATAAAGGATATCTACAAAAACCTACAGCTAACGTGGTACTTGATGAAATAATAAATGCTTTCGTCTTTAAGATTAGGAACAAGATAAAGATGTCTGCTCTCACCACTTCTATTCAATTTTGTACCAAAAGTTCTAACCATGCAATAAGATAAGAAAAATAAATAAAAGGCAAAGGACTGGAAAGAGAAAAATAAAACTGTCCCTATTTGTAGACAACATAATTATCTACATAGAAAAATCCTAAGAAACTTATTTAAAAATCATTAGAATTAATTAATATAACAATGTTCCAGAATACAAGATTGATATACACAAGTCATTTCTATTTTTATATATAAGCAAAAGAAGATTGAAAGTGAAATTTTAAAAAATACCATTTGTATACCAGATCAAATATATAAGATACTTAGGAATAAATTTAATCAAAGGTGTACAAGACCCATACACTGAAATTTCAAAAATATTGCTGAGAACAGTTAAAGAAGGCCTAAATAAATGGAAAAATATACCATGTTCATGAATTTAAAGTCCCAATGCTCTTAAGATGCCAATTCTCTCAAATTGATCCACAGATTCAACATAATAAAATAAAAATTCCGGTGTGCATTTTTGTACAAATCACCAAGCTGCTTCAAAAATTTATTTGTGGATACTGAATACAGCCAAAACAATTTTTGAAAGAAGAATAAAGTTGGAGGACTTGAACTACTTGATCTCAAAACTTATTAAAAAGCTACAGTAATTAAGATATTGTAGTATTAGCACAAGACATATAGAGAGAGCAATGGAACAGAATACAGTGTCCAGAAATGGACCTACACATACACATAACTGATTGTTGATAAAGGCACCAAGGTAATTTAATGGGGAAGTAGAATCTTTGAACAAATGGTACGGGAACAATTTGATACCCATATGGAAAAAAATGAACATTAACACATACCTCACACCATACACAATGATTAATTTGAAATGGATTATAGACCTAAAGGTAAAAGCTAAACCATTAAGATTCTGGAAAAACAGGGCCAGCGCGGTGGCATAGTGGTTAAGTGCGCACGCTCCGCTCCGGCAGCCCTGGGTTCGCAGGTTCACATCCGGGGCACAGATCGCCACACTGCTTGTCAAGCCGTGCTGTAGCGGCGTCCCATACAAAGTAGAGGAAGATGGGAACAGATGTTAGCCCAGGACCAATCTTCCTCAGGAAAAAGAGGAGGATTGGCAATAAGAAGAGGAAGTTAGCTCAGGGCTAATCTTCCTGAAAAAAAAAAAGATTCTAGAAAAAAATATAGGAGGAAATCTTCACAATCTTGGTATAGCCAACTAATTCTTAGAACACAAAAAGGATTAACGACAGAGGAAAATAAAATGATAAACTGGACTTCATCAAAATTAAAGTGTATGCTGTTAGAAAGAGACTGTTAAGAAAATGAAAAAGCAAGCCACACCAGGAGAAAACATTTGCAAAACATGACACCAAGTATACTTTTAATAATTAATATAGATATTTATGTAGTATTTGTTTTATATTATCTATTATATTTTATTTATTCATATTTATTTTGTATTATATATTATAATTATGAAAATAAAAAATACTTATATGAATATAATATACATTTTATTCTTATAAAACACAAAATTATTAGTTATTATGCCCAAGTTTATGTTTCAAATTAACTGCGCCCAAAATTAAGATAAATGAATGCAAAACTGGAGGTTCGTGCCAGTATGCATAAATATAAGCTTCTAAAAATCCACAACTCAGGCCGGCCCCGTGGCTTAGCAGTTAAGTGCGGGTGCTCTGCTACTGGTGGCCTGGGTTTGGATCCGGGCATGCACCAACGCACTGCTTCTCCAGCCATGCTGAGGTCGCGTCCCACATACAGCAACTGGAAGGATGCGCAACTATGACATACAACTATCTACTGGGGTTTTGGGGGAAAAAAAAAGGAGGAGGATTGGCAATAGATGTTAGCTCAGAGCCGGTCTTCCTCAGCAAAAAGAGGAGGATTATCATGGGTGTTAGCTCAGGGCTGATCTTCCTCACCAAAAAAAAAAAAAAAAAATCCACAATTGTTTTACGTGGCTTTAAGTGTTAGTAAGTGTGTTGCCTTGTCAGTGATTAACACTGTTAAAGAATTTAAATTCTTAGCATCATTAAAAGTATGCTCAAATGATTACTCACATTTAGCTCACGATTTGGAAAGAACATTACGGTAAAATACTGCTGTTGCATAAACACCACGCACAAGCCACAATTACTGAACAAAGCATGGCTCTTTAATAACTGATCACTTTAAGTGCCAGGCCTCAGCTCAACAAAGCAAACTGTGTTTTAACAATAAAATAATAATGCTTGCCATCCTAGAATTGCCAAACATTTATGACTCGGAATGCATTTTACACATCTTAAATAATAATCATTATCCTCATTTTCCACATATTAACCTTCATTCCACTTCAAGTGCTTAAAATGCGTCCTCTCTGCTTCTAACCGCTGCACTTCTCTTTGGCAACATCAAGTCCAGGAGCCAAGAAGAATCTGTCTGGGGACTCTACCAGGCATTAGGAGTAGGAAGGGAGGCTATAAATACATCTTTGCTTCCTCCACCAAAATACTACTTTTCTCTAAACTTCTTAACTTGAGAATTTCATTTTTTAATGGCTTAGCAGGATCTGCTGTTAGCACCATTAAATGCCTGCAGCCCCACTACTGGGCAGAACCACCCTCTACCCTCGGCACTGAGATATGCAGAGGCTGGCACGGAGGAGGCCACAGAATGCCATGGAAAGAATAGGGGCTTGGGGACCTGTGGGCCTGAGTTTACTAAGTGACTCTGGGCAAATTTCTTGCCTTTCTAAGCCTCAGTCTCCTAGTCTGCAAACTGGTGGTAATTTCTACCTCGCAGGGTTATGTTAGGAAATATGTAGAGTGAGTATCCCATGTCTGGAAAATAGTAGCCCCCCAGTAAATGCCCTCCAGCTCCCTGTCTTGAAAGGTCTTTCCGTGGGGGAAGGAGAGATTATTGTGACAACCGGCAAATCATTCGGGAGAATAAAATTCAAAGTAAATTCTTACCTTTCATCAAAACACCTTCAGGTGGATTAATAACTTAAAGGTTTGAAATGAAGCCAATGAAAGTAACTAGAAAAAAATCGAGGTGGCAGTTTGATCATTCCAGAGTGAGAAAGCCCTGTCTCAAGCTGAACAGGAAAGGCAAAACTAAAGAAAACATTGATACAATTGACTCTGTAAAGAAATAAATATTTCGATATGCAAAAATAAAAATTCTCAAAGTTAAAACATAAAAAGCAAACTGGGAAAAATATTTGCTCTGTATATGACAAAGAGCTAATAACTTTAGCATATAAAAAGCTCTTCCAAAGCAATAATGAAAAGACAAGCACCTTTCAGAAAAAAAAAAATGAGCAAAGGACAGGAGAGGTAATTCATTCAACATTCAACAAATATCTGAGCTCATTCTATGTGCCAAGCACTCTTCTGGGAACAGGAGATAGAAAATAGACAAAACAGATGAAAATCTCAACCTGCATGAGCTGATCTCCTAGTAAATAAAGAACAAATACACGTGGAGAAAACAAAAACCAAAACCTTAACAATTAAGGGAATGAAAATTAAAACAACAAGGAGTTCCCACTTTCCTCGGCAAAGATATAAAAGATTGAGTAGAGGGCAGTAGAGCAGTATGTTTAGAAGCTTGAAAGACTGCATGCTTATTTCCCAGCAATTCCTCTTTTAAGAATTTGTCCTAAGGAAGTCTGTAAGGAGGCAAGTACAAGGATATACATTGCAGCCTTGGTTTTTTTTTCTTTTTTTTGTGAGGAAGCGTAGCCCTGAACTAACATCCAATGCCAATCCTCCTCCTTTTGCTAAGGAAGATTGGCCCTGGGCTAACATCCGTGCCCATCTTCCTCTACTTTATATGGGACGAAGCCACAGCATGGCTTGATAAGTGGTGCATCCGTCCGCACCCAGGATCCGAACCTTCAAACCCTGGGCCGCCAAAGTAGAGCTCGCGAACTTAACCACTACACCACTGGGCCGGCCCCTCAGCCTTGTTTTTAATATAGTCATGCGTCGCTTAACAATGAGGATACGTTCTAAAAGACGCTTGGTTAGGCAATTTCATGTTGTGTGAACATCAAAGAGTGCACTTACACAAACCTAGATGGTACAGCCTACTACACACCTAGGCTGTATGGGACTAATCTTATGGGACCACCGTCTATAATGTGGTCCGTCCTTCACCAAAACATCCTTCCACAGCACATGACTGTAATGAAAACTGAAAATAACCCAAACATCCACGAATAAGACGATCATTTGTTAAATTACAGAATATCTATACAATGAAATACAAAGCAGGCATTAAAAAAAAATCATAGCATTAACAAAATATGTCCACAACACAGTGTTAAGTAAAAGAGTAGGATTCAAAAGTGCATATATTGTTGGGTAACATGTTTATGTCTAAATATATATGTAGATTTAGATATCTTTAAGTATAAAAAAGAATCCTGTATGACTCTACATATATTATGTGAACAGCAGATATTTCTGGGTGGAGAGTCTATGGGTGTTTCTTTAAATATACATTTATGGGTTCTAAAACGTTTGCAATAAACATTACTATTTTTATAATTGGAAAAATGATAAAATTATTTGCACTGGAATTTTTTTAAAAGCTTGAATAAAGGTAAAAAATGGCCAGTATCATCCACTTTCCTGCAAGAACTATGCTCAGAGCAGGAAAGAGTCCGCCATTTAATTTGAAGCACCGATACCCAGAAGTTCTCCCTCTCTCTTCTCTTCTCAGGCAAGCAAGAGATGTCCCTGCCATAACCAATTCACGGGAAATGCCAGCCTCCGTGCCCAAGAAAACCAGCCTTTGGGGACAACAGGAGAGTCTGCACTCTAAAGAAGATTTCCAGCTGGAAGAGAAAGGGACTCAAGGGACCAGCCAGTCAAGTTAAGTGAATATATAGCACCTCTGAGAACAGCTCTCCCCTCCCAGCCGCTAAAGATTCACCACACGGCCCATAAAGGCCCAAGTAATTAAAATTAGAACTGTTCTTTATCCGTGGCACTCAATTTTTAACATATAAAGTCCAATTCTAAATCCCATTTATGGAAATCTGTTACAACTAAATTACAAATCTCACGGTGATCCATGGAGCTTCTACGCTCTCAGTCTCTTTAACTAGGAAGCAAGGAAATTAATTATTTTTATTTCAAACTCATTTAACTTTCTGTCACCGACAGTAACATTTATACCACACGAGAAGCCTTTGGGGTTATCAGTGTTTCTTCCCAGTCTCTTTGCATTTCAATTTTTCATCAAAATAAAGCCCTTTTATCTCCAAAAATATGCATATCATATTCATAACTAATGGCTTTTTAAAAATACTCTTCTGACCCACCTCATTAACAGTGTAAAATTCACTGGTCAAAATGTATCATTAGCCAGTGAACTACTACCCTTTTTGAAAAGCATATATATTCAAAGGGTTTAATTCAAAGGTGGTTTTTATTTTCCCCAAAGGTGCTGCTTTGCTTGGTAACATCCTGATGGGTTGCTGGAAAGGAGAATTATTAGACGGCAGCAACATAAATTTTAAAAGGTAGGAGGAATGCAACAGGGATGGTTTCAAATTATTTCTACCCATTTTATGCTATACGATCTTTTCACTGCATTCTTCGGTGTACTTGGCTACTGAGAGAGGTAGTCCCACCTGCACGTGGCACCTGCACTACAAGTGGAAGGAGTCAGAGGTTCCCGTCTCCCCACATGCAAACTCAAGAGCAGATTCTGTCGAGGGGACTAGGGTGAACTAAGCTGATACCTGCATGGGCCTGATGTCCTCCTCGCCAGCCCTCACCTCAAGCTTCCTTAATTCTGAGACACCCAGGGAAAGCAGATTGGAGCTGCCAAGACCTGGTTCCTGATCCAAGCTGTGACACGGTTCCAAGGATGTGATCTTGTTCTTTGGGCCTCAGTTTCCCCATCTGTAAAATGAGGGGATTGGACCCAGATGTAAGCTGGGATTTTTCTACCTACAGATTGTAGGCAATCCAAAGCTATGCCTACGCTTTCTGCAAATCTCCAGAGTGGTGGGAACTGGGGGGTCACATTCTTGGGATCACCTCTGGCTTGGAGCTTCTGTACCAGATCAACCCAGATGGGGATTTCTAAAAGCACATCAGCAGTTCTGCCAACTGGCCGAGATTAGAAGCACTGCATAAGAGAATCACGGTGGCCCCTCCCAGCTCTGGCAGCATGACCTTGACTTATTCTCAATTTATTGAAATTACCGCCCAAAAAGAACTGGAAAAAATTTGTCACCATGACCAGATTAAAGACAATCCTCTTGAAAGAAGATGAGAGAACAAGAAAAAGAGCTTCCGACAAGCATCAAATGCAGAAACAAAGATGGCCCGCATCCATGTCACATGGCAGAGGCTTTGGGAATTGGTCTCCCCAAGTGGTCTGCAGGACAGGGTTACAGAGAAAATAACCCTGTAAACGCTTTGGCGGCTGCCGCAACCAATCCCCTAGTTCAGATCATCCCAGCGGTTCTTCCTTTGCCGGGAGTGGCTCCAGTTTGCAACTAGTGATCAGAATATCTCCCAGAGCTGGCTCTTCTGCCCAATACCATGCCCCTAGTCCCATCAAATCCTCCCCTATACTCCTCTCCTCTCCTACTCCCCTAACTCAAGATCTCACAAACTCACCTGAAAATTTTCCTAACAGTAACCATAGCTACCATTTTATTAAGCTTTTTATAAGTATTGTACCCATTCTTTCTCATTTAACAATTACAACAGTCTGATGAGGAAAGCATATTATTATCCCCATTTTACAGATGAGAAAACTGAGACACAGGAAGGCCAAGGTCCTGTAGCTGGGAACTGGCAGAGGCAGAATTTGAACCCAGTTGACCTGACTAGTCTAGAGTCTACACACTCAACCACTGATCTACCTCTCACATTTAAACCCGGAGAAAAGGATTGGCAGCCCTCCCTCCACACCTCTCAGGAGGGGCCTGAGACTGGAGAAGGAGAGGCACAGTGAAGTCAAGATTTCCAGTGTGTACTCTCAGTACCATTGTACACATTTTTACAATAATACTTTATTCATTTGTGACTTGCGTAATTTTAAAATACTAAAATTTCAGAACACTTATTTTATTCCATTGCACTAAAAAAAAAAAGTTGATTATCCCCCTCTGTGCACACATTCACTCTGTCAGTGGACTACCACAGGACACGTCCCACTGTGTGGCCTTGAGTTACGTGCACACGTGTCTCCTCAAGAGCAGCAGCACGTCTTGCTCGCCTGGACACACCCAGACGCCCCTTAGACACCAGGCATCTAGTGGGAACTCCCTAAGCACATGTGCAGTGTAGGTGTGGTCCTATCAAAAAGTGGCGGGTTTGTACAGACAATGGCTCATCAAGCCAGTGTGTGTTCCAGAGGCATTCATGGTTTTCCAGAACAGTCATATGATTAGGGCTGTTTTCCAGACATCGCTGATGATAACACTCCCTTTTATGTTTAAAAGTAACTTCATTTGAACAATAGCTTCTGTGGTCAGGCCACCTGTTCTGGACACAGGTTCTGGTTACCTGGCCCACAATCCTGGTGTCGTCCTTGGGACATCTGTCCAGGCTTGGACTCCGGGCACAGCAATGCAACCTGGTCTCTGAACAAGCCAAAACTCCAAGTCACTAATTAATTTGAAAGCTAGAGTCTAGGTTCCCAAAGTCACACTCCACACCCAGGGCACCTAGAGCCGTGGCTTCCGCGGCCAGTTCCTGTGAAGGCCGAGAGGTGGCTGAAGCTCTCACTTCCAAAACGGCAGAGTAGGTTCAGGGAGCCCAGCTCTGACCAGGGTAACCTAACAACAAAAACTAAGACAGAGATCCCTCCTACAGTTCCATTTTAAGTTTCTGTTGGCTTACTTAAACTCTATCCCTCTGTCTGTTTGCAAAAAGGCTGTAGGACAATTTATAGTAAAAGACACAAGTAAAAGTATAATAAAAAGTCATATGTAGCAGGCGTTGTGGCAACTCTAGGCCTCATCAGTTACCGGCACAGGAAAAGAAGCATGATGTTAAATCACGAAGTGGATTTTCAAATAAAGTAGTTGAAGTAAAAAAAAAAAAAAAAAAGAATTATATGGCCACATGGAAGATAGGAGGAGATATTCTCCAAGAAGCTTAATATAAAATGATTACTGCCTTGAGTATGAAACTTAACTTTGAGCTTCCTATCAGCCAAGGCAGAAAAGGGAAACATCATCCACCGATGAAAGGAATCATGTTACGTCATCTGAAAAGAAAGGGAGACAGGGAGGGAGACTTTCCTAGCATGTAACATAGAGTAGTTAAAGGACCACAGAGTAACCCAACCAACAAGACCTCCAGTGAAGTTATGGCTCAAGATGTAAATAATTTTCCTCAAGATGAGTATCACTCATAACAAGGCATAAGGAAAACTGGAGGCGTTGTATTAAATTGCAATTTAGTGCGAGCATTTTGTCAAGGAGCTCAGTTAACCATCCAAACAGCAATCCTCCCATCTGGTCATCTAACTCGATGTATATCGAACGTCAGGTGTTCTACTCCTGAAAGCAGAAGTGAGATTTTAATATGCATATTTCAATTTTTAAAAAGAAGTGAAGAGAAAGGCAAGCAGAAATTGACCGAGAGAGTCTAAATGTGCAAGAACAACACGAGAAATTATGTACATCATCTAGGAATAGCTAAAGGACTTAAAGAAATTAACGTTTTGAGATGTACTTTTTCTTTGTCTGTTTTTATTGCGAAAGGAATATTTGCACCTGGGGAAGAAATTAAAAGGGTACAAAAGGGAATACAATTAAAGTAAGTTCTCAGCCATTCCCTCTGCCCCAAGACAACCACTGTCAATAGTCAGAAATGAACTTGGAAGGAGTGAAAGGGGGCTCTTATGACGGCATGTTTCCTGAAATGCCCCATGTAGGTTCATCTGACGCTAAAGAGAGGCAAAAAAAACATGCCAGAACCCCTGTTGATGGAAGTTCTGTTCTTGGGAAATGGGAAGGTCATTCTGCCTCATGATAGAATGACTTGTAGCCCCACATCAGCCTCTGCAGAAGCCCCAAAGTCCCAGGCTGGTGGGGGTAGCCATCAGAAACTGTCATCAGCAGAAAGGTTCCCATTAGAAATGCTTGCAAAGTCCCAGATTGAGTTTTTGCTCCAATAATCATATGCATTTCACCATGTAGCTAGTCTCTCTCCATGGATGGTGGGCATCAAGGTTCAAGTAGAACAGGATTTCTCTTTAGCCCTCACCTCTAGCACCCATGGTTTTGATAGTTATGGGTCAAAGGCAGGTGCAGGGCATCAAGACATGTGCAAAGGGGGTGTGACGGCAGGTGGCTGGGTTTCAAGGTCTCTCACACCTCTCTAACCTCTGAAATGCCTCAAGAATATTTTCACATTGATTCAATCATAAACCTTTATTAAGTCATTACCAAGAGCCTGGCATGATGCTCTCAAACTTACTTTTTTTACTCATATCCAACCTCATTCCAAAAAGGATTTGAAACAGGCTTACAATACAACACCAAATACAATATATGGTAAAATAGGAAGATATAAAGTAAAAAAAAACAGAACCAGAGAAAATATAAATTGGAACAGAAGATCCAGCCCAAGGAGACAATCAAAACACAGGTATGCTGCAGCCGGGAGCCCTTTGCGGAATCTAACGTGAGATGCAGATTTGGCTATAAGCTCTAGCAGAGACAAGGAGGTGTGATGCATCCTCATCTGCAGGATGCAAGAGCTAGCATGCAAATACACCCTGTTTAGTACAATTGGTTTGTATACCCATAAACATATGTCTCCGTGCATATGTGCGTAGACATACATATATAGATCCTGCCTGAATTTAAAAACACAATGTCATCACAAAACTAGAAATGGATTGTCCTGCAGAGATCCCCTCCCTTCAGGACAATGATTCGCAACCCTGACTGTGCATTGGGCTCCCCTGGGAGCTTTGAACAATTGCCATGGCCAGGCTCTACCCCCAGAGACTGATTCAGCCGGGTTGACATGGGGGCCGGCATGGGTAATTTTTAAAGAGCATCCCAGGGGATTCTAAAATGTAGGCTGGGTTTAGAATTGCTGATTTAGGATGATCCCTAAAGAATGCTAAATTAGAATTTTTAAAAGACTTAAGGGAAATTTAAGGTGAATTTCACCACTTTCCCTAGTTTCTAATAACCTAATGATCTCTATAGCCTGAAACATCTAAAATAATCTAAAAGCACCTTCTGCTCACTTGGCTCAGTACAGTTTCCTCATTGTACATCCCTCCCCCCAGCTCTTTCACTGCCTAACTCTGGCTCATCCCGCAGGTCTCAATCATCCCCTCGCCTCTTGTGCAAAGCTTTTCCCGACACTCTGGGCTCAGTTGGGGGTCTATGCTCTGTGCTCCCCCTGCCCCAGAACACTTTCCTTTTCCATTTTCCTCTCCACATCACACTGCAATTGGTTCATTATGTCTCTCCCACTCAATTATAGGTTCACTGAGGACAGGAACTCTGGCTTACTCACTATCATCACCTCAGCACCCTCGTGGGTGCAAGACATATAGCAGAAGTTTAATAAATACTTGTTGCATTAATTAATTTTGACTCCTAAACTCTCCTTCTCCATAAGAGAAACCAATCACAATATTGTTTATAAAATACAACACAAACAGCCTATTAGAAAACTCAAAGCAGACACAGCTCAGCCAAGGAGATTGTAGAGAAAAAGAATGTTAAGGTCAGTGCTTTCTTGAAAGCACTACTAGATATTTCACCCAGAAAGAGACGCTTAAGTATCTTTAAAAAGTGGAACCATTAAGAGAATGAAAAGACATCCAGAGACTGGGAGAAAATATTTGCAAAACATGTATCTGTTAGAGGACTGGTATCCAAAATATACAAAGAACTCTTAAAACTCAACAATAAGAAAACAAAGATAAACAATTAAAAAATGGGCAAAAGAGCTAGATGCCTCTTCAAAGAAGATGCACAGATGGCAAATAATCATATGAAAAGATGCTCCACGTCATGTGTCATCAGGGAAATGCAAATTAAAACAACAATGAGATACCACTACACACCAACTAGAATGACCAAAATCCAAAACACTGACGACACCAAATGCTGGTGAGGATGTTGAGCAACTAGAACTCTCATTCATTGCTTGTGGGGATGCAAAACGGTACAGCCACTTTGGGAGACAGTTTGGCAGTTCTTACAAAGCTAAACATAGCCTTACCATATTATCTAGCAGTCTTGCTCCTTGGTAATTACCCAAATGAGTGGAAAACTTATGTCCACACAAAAACTTGCACACAGGTTTTTTTAGTAGCCGAATTCATAATTGCCAATAAGTGGAAGCAAGCAAGATGTCCTTCAGTAGGTGAATGAATAAACAAAATGTGATACATTCATACAAGGGAATATTATTAAGTGATAAAAAGAAATGAGCTGTCAAGCCACTAAAAGACACGGAGGAACCTTAAAATATATATTGCTAAGTCAAAGAAGCCAGTCTGAAAGGGCTACCTGCTGTATGATTCCAAATAACATTCTAGAAAAGGTGAAACTATAGTGACAGTGAAAAGATGAGTGGTTGACAGGGGTTCAAGAGGAGGAAGGAGGGATGAATAGATAGAGCACAGGGGGTTTTTAGGGCAGTGAAACTATTCCATACGATACTGTAATAGTAGATATGTATCATTACACATTTGTCAGAACCCCTAGAACTACAAAACAAATGCCCAATGTAAACTATGAACTTTAGTTCATAACATATCAATATGGGTTCACCAATCGTAACAAACGTACCACACTACCACAAGATGCTGATAATAGGGAAAACTGGAGCAGGGCGGGAGGAGGGGGCGTATTGAGGGCACTCGGTTCTTTCCTCTCAATTTTTCTGTAAACCTAAAACTACTCTAAAACATGAAGTCTATTAACTTATTTTTAAAAGAAGTGGGACTGAAGCGTTTCTGTTTTCAAGACTCTTCCCGGTGCACCACATACACACCAACAACTAGATCGTGGTGTTGGAGAAAACTATCAGAAGACCAAGCGGAAGGGGCTTATGTTAGGGCGTCCTCTTACTTCAATAACTAAATCCTCCTGGGAGGGGTCTCCCTGGTAACTCCACGGCTTAGAGGGTGGAGAATGATACCATTACTGATGTTGGGGCTAGAAGCACCTCGGAGACCAAGGTAGAAGACTTGGAAGACCCATAGTCCCAACAGTAACAAATTCAAGCCCTTTATTCCTCAACGTGTTTTGGACTTTCTAATCTACATGAGCCTTCCTTTTATGACTTACAATATGACTATTCATTTTCCTGTTACCTAGAGAAAGAACTTTCTGGACTCCTTGAAATGGCAGCATATTGGTTAGGAATGTGGGCCCTAGAGACAAATAAACTTGAGTCTGAAACTTGAATCCAGTAACTCTGTCATTTCCTTGCTGTGTGGCCGTGTAGAATTTACTTAAGCACCTTGTCTATAAGGTGGAATAATCATGGTACCTCCATCAGAGGGGGGAAATGAGATAATGCATGTAGAGAACTGGGCACAGCAACGGCGTAGAAGCAGTAGCATAGTAAGTGGTAGCTGTTATATTTATTATTCCAAATCCTATACTTACTCCACAATGCCATGAGGCCTCTCTGCAGCTGACAGATGGCAATGATTAATGCTGGAAAACATCAAAGACATTATGTTCTCTGATGCTGTCACTTTCATCCCATACTATATTAACCCTTAAGCCCTATCACTTCTAAGGTACCCCAAACAATACTTCCCAAATTCTGCACTTTCAAACCTCCACCTGGCATATCTACACCAAATTTTTCTTTCCACATACACCTAGCAGTCACCAACTCAATCCATTTGAATAAAATAAATCTATTTGTATAATGTAGAAAGTGCATCAATAAAAGACATAACCCCATCAAACGTTATGAGAAAGGTTTACACTGGGCAAAATTACAGAGCAGGGTAAGTTTGTTGTCAACTTTTCCCCTCTTTCAGGGGCCAGCCCACCCTCACTGGAGCCCTATCCAAGCTAGATCCCCCGGTGAGGCAGTAGCTGATGTTTAAAATGCCAGGCTTCCTGGGGATATCTGATCATAAATAGGGCATTCTTAAGAACCGAAAAAGCCCTTGGATTTAAAGGAATGACTCTAGACCCTCTAGCTATTGCTTGGGAGAAATCTGGGTCAGGGAAACCTTTCTGGTACCCTTTACATTCTATCAACATGATGGTCTGTCTAAGGTCAACCTGTAAAATTTCACCAAAGTGCCTTAAAAGCAGGGCCAACATGGCTATGTTCACAGAACTTTCATTCCAGAATCATAACATTGAAAATCTTCTCAAGATGTCATCTAATTAGTTCTCAGCTTTGGACCAAGATTTCTCCTAAGCTCTCTGCCTACGTAGCTGGTGAGCTGATTCCAGAAGGTTTGTGGATAGTTAATTAAACCTACAGGTGTTTCAGGTATATCTGGGGGCCACAAAAGCAATTAGAATAACAGGGGAAGTGTGCTTAACTTCATTATTGCTGGTGCTCAGCCACAAAGAGAGTCGCCATACAAAATATTAATGAAAAGTAGTTCCAGATTGGGAAAATGCAAATAATGTTTCAGCTGTTGATTTTTTATCACCAACCCAGCAAAGTGGAGTGAAATAGCAAGTCCTTCTCTGCCAGTCACTTGAAAGTGGCTCAATTGCCAGGCTAACCACTTGGAACTTAGAGTCATGTTTTATTGTCCCCTGCCTTACCCATTAATAATAGCAGAAGGACGATATTTCAAAATAATTACGGGAGTGAAAGGTAGTAATTAGCAGTACAAATTAGCTATTAAATGATTCAGAAATTTCAAAGTGAGAAGATGAGCTTTTCACTTCTTATCTGGCAACGACAAATTGGGTTCTGATTTGAGAAGAAAAATAAAGCACTGTAACACAATATGGATTTTCTTCACCTTCTGATGGGAACTGAACCAAGTTAATTAAAAATATGGTAGAAAGCATGGATTTCAGGATATTCCTTGGTGGCTTTCCCACCTGCCTGCCTGGAAGGGTCACCTTACTCTCCAGCCCAACATTGGCACCTTCTCTCATAGATATGAGAAGGAAAAATGGGCATTCCTGCTGCATAATATTTTATTTAATTAACTGATGATCTAATAAACCTGTGTTATAACAACATTTCCCACTCTAATTAAAAATTATTGGCTGAATGTCCACATGCTGGGTGTTCGTTAATTCCTCTGGCAAGTAATTTCACTTCACAATAGACATGGCATTGTAGTTCTACTCTTGGATGTTTTCCCTCTGAAGACATTGCCAGATTATTCTTGCCATTTCACCTGCTGAGCAAAATTACATAGATTCTACCATAAAAAGTTAACCATACCACTCACCCCTGTTGATTCATTAACCTGGAGCCATGCTAAAAATGCCTTCAATTGCTCCTTCTCTTAGAAAAGACACCCTCGGCTCTAGAATTGCACGTTCCTTCTACATGATAAAGTCTCATTTGTCATCTTGCTCTTG
Organism: Ceratotherium simum simum; assembly: GCF_057802395.1. Lineage (NCBI taxonomy): Eukaryota > Metazoa > Chordata > Mammalia > Perissodactyla > Rhinocerotidae > Ceratotherium > Ceratotherium simum. The sequence continues at coordinate 78,261,777 of NC_141905.1, read as the reverse complement.
ATGCAGTTGCAATGTGGGATATTTCTTTGCAAGTCAAGGTATGGAAATTATTTTCTGCACTTTATTTTGGGGCCCCAGCTCTGGACGTGAGAAAACACAGTGCCCCAGGGTTGGCCTGGAGAGAAAGGTGATTATCTCTTTAACACAAAGCAGCAAGGGAACGTGGCAATTCACGTTATACCCACTCGGCTTCTACCTGAGAGCAGAACTCAGAATCACCAAACATTAGAGGCAGAAAGGATCTTAGGTGTAACTCAAGTCAAACCTCCTTGCTTATAAATGAGGAGACAAAGGCTCATAGTAGATGTGGGTTTTGCCCATCATCACACAACTAAGTGGGGGCAGAGCCAGACTAGATCCCAGGTCGTCCCCTGGCTCTGGGTCCAGTGCCCTTGTGCCCACTGCTGCTCTTTCAGATTCTCCCCGTCCCCGAGAGTGACACACATTATGTGAAGATTCCATATTTGCAAATTCACCTATTTGATAAAATTTATTTGTAACCCCAAAATCAATACTCACAGTGCTTTCACGATCATTCACGGACACACACAGAGCGACAAGAAATTTGAGTCACCAGACATTCACTTTCCCAGCAGAGGTTGAACAAGGCTACCCTCTGCCTTCTCGGTGCAGCTCTCATACTGTAAACAAATGTCCTTTTTGTGGCCTATTTAATGCCACTTTTTTACATTTTTGTGCTTTTTGGTGGTGATTTCATTGTTTAAAATGGCATTGTGCTGAAGCACTGTCTAGTGTTCCTAACGACAATAAGGTTGTCACGTGACTTCCAGAGAAATATGTGTGTTAGATAAGCTTCCTTCAGGCATGAATTACAGTGCTGTTCGCTGTGAGTTCAATGTTACTTAATCAACAGTATATATTAAATAAGGTATTTTTAAACAGAAACACACAAAAAACAAGGTTATGTATTAATTGGTTGACAAAATTCTTGTGACCAGAGCCTCACAGGAACATAACCCTGAGTTTCCCCTAGGAGCCATGGTTTGGTATTTGCTAATTCAGCGTTCACAGTGACTTTTTTGACCATGACTACTGTGAATAATGAGAATCGCCTGTCTATCTGAATAGGACACCAACACCAACAGGCAGACCACAGAACAAAACATTACAACAATACAGGAAAGGTAGGAAGATCACATCCAGGTCATGGGCAGGTGCCTCTGAGAGATGAGGCAGAGTCCCTGTGGGTACTCACCCTTGTCAGAGGTCTTCGTTTATAAGTGCTTATTGGGCAGAACCAGGCCCCTCAATTGGGCATTGTGTAAGGACATCATATGTCTATTACTGAACACGTGAGAGGCCAGTGTTAGAAGACGTATCATCAGATCAGTGATGATTTCTGCAAGCAGACGGAACAGCAAGCCTGGACATTTCAAATGAGCAGCATCACAGCTGGTGTGTGCACTAGCCCCTCCACCTCAGTCCAACTCTCCCTCCCACGAACGCTGCCTGTTTGGGTTGGCTTGGGAATGTCTTTGGGCTGAGTCTCCTGTGAGCCTAGCTTGTGGCGCTAGTCTGCTTCTTGCAAGAAAAGCAGACTGAGACGCCTTCCTCCTGGGAAGTCACAGTAAAAACCACATTGATGCTCAGCATTTAAATGCACGTTTCCAAAAATATGTTAATACACACACACAAATGATATTTGGAAGAAGATATGCCAACTATCAGCAATGGTTTTATACAGAGGATAGAATCATGAGGGGCTTTCACTTTCTACATTATTTCTGCAATCTTTGGGTTCTTTATGAAAAGCCGTTATTACTTTTTGCTATGGATTGAATTGTGTCCTTCCCTTGAAAAATTCATATGTTGAAGCCCTAACCATCAGTGTGACTGTATTTGGAGATAGGGGCCTATAAGGAGGGGACAAAGGTTAACTGAGGTGATAAGGGTGGGTCCCTAATCCAACAGGGCTGGTGTCCTTATAAGAGGAAGAGACACCAGAGCTTGCGTTCTCTCTCCCGTGTGAGGACACAGCGAGAAGGCAGCTGCCTGCAAGCCAGGACCAGAGCTCTTAACAGGAGCCAAATCAGCTGGTGCCTCTTCTTGGACTTCCAGCCTCCAGAACTGTGAGAAAATAAATGTCCTTTGTTTAAGCCACCCAGTCTATGGTATTCTGTTATGACAGCCCGAGCTGACTAATACAGTTTCGTAAGCAGGGGAAAAAAGATACCTTTAATGAATAGATATACCCCAGTTTTCAGGGCTCAGACAGACACACTCATTATAGACCAATCTGCAGTTCTTGTTTTATATTTAGCAAACATGTGATCCCAATGAACTATTTGCAAAATATCGTTAAACCTTGAAAAAGAGCATCTGTATAGAAGCCAACAGCCTCTGGGCGTGGTGATTTTTGTTTCTTTCAACAATGTTCCCCTGTGGCAGATTTTGTAAAACTTCAGCTCAAAGGTAATCGAGTGAATTCCAAACAACTCACACGGTTTTCTGTGAACTCTGTCACCCTTTAAATACACCCCACAGGCAGAATTTCAGCTCTGCCGTCACCCATTCTGGTGGCCACTCTGGAAATCTCTGCAGCAGTCATCAACTGCCCTCCTCTTCCATCCACACAGGTGGCATCTAAGTGAGGGCTTTGGCACCAGGCAGCAAATGCATGCTTTTCAAAAGAAACCAATGCATCACACCCATTAGGATGGCTACTATCAACAACCAGAAAAGAACAAGTGTTGGTGAGGATGTGGAGAAATTGGAACCCTCGTACACTGCTGGTGGGAATGTAAAATGGTGCAGCCACTATGGAAAACAGTATGGATGTTCCTCAAAAAATTAAAAATAGAACTACCCTATGATCCAGCAACTCCACTTCTGGGTTTATATTCAAAAGAATTGAAAGCCAGGTCTCAAAGAGATGTTTGTACACCCATGTCCATGGCAGCATTATTCACAATGGCCGAGAAGTGGAAGCAACCCGAGTGTCCATCAACAGATGAATGGATAAACAAAATGTGTTATATACATTCAATGGGATATTATTTGGCATTAAAAAGGAAGGAAATTCTGACATACGCTACAACATGGATGAACCTTGAGGACATTATGCTAGTGAAATCAAAGCCAGTCACAAAAAGACAAACACTGTGTGATTCCACTTACATGAAGAATCTAGAGTAGCTGAGTTCATAGAGACAGAAAGTAGAATGGTGGTTGCCAGAGGCTGGGAGAGGGGGAATGGGACTTGTTATTCGATAGGTATAGAGTTTCAGTTTTGCAAGATGAAAAAGTTCTGGAGATTGGTTGCACAACATGTGAAAATACTTAACACTACTGAACTGTACACTAAAAAATGGTCAAGACGGTAAATTCTATGTTACATGTATTTTACCAAAACTTTTTAAAAAAGAAACCAATGCAAACTCTATAGAGGTTTAAGGTAATGTGATAGAAAGGAGGAGGAAAAGAGTTCCAATGTATATTTCATAGATTGTACCGCACATTCTCCATGGGAATTTTGTAAATATCTGTGTCAAAATCCGAGTTAACCTTTATTCAGCATTTACTGTGAGATGGGCACTAGACTAAGGTGTTCACGAGCAGTACTTCATTGCATCCTTATCTATCAGTTGGGAAATTGGACACTTTGGTATCCCATTTTATAGATGGTAAGATTGAGGCTTGGAAAGGTTACTCAACTGCCCCAAGTCTCCTAGCTAGGAAGAAGCAGTACCAAAGCGAGACTTGGAGTTCTGGAGTTCTTGACTCCGGAACCCAGCATATAGAACCACTGCAGCACTTCCTTAGTGAGCAGGGGTCTCAGTTCCCACCCAAAAGTATTTCCCTGAGTCAGTCAGCACCATCAATCCCTAAACGGCAGGCTGGTAGCCCCGCCGTGTCTGGGTGTGCCCCTCACTGATTTCTGTCTCACAAAGGAAGACTTCTTTTCATCCGTTTCTGGATGATGGAGCATACCCAGAGTTGAATCCCAACGTAGCTGATAGAAATAAGTCAGTCTAGTGATGACTGTGGGACCAGGATGGAAGTAACAACTGCCAGGGCATGTGAGGGCTCCCCTATTTCTCAGTCTGGGTGCTGGTTACATGCGTGTGTTCACTTTGTGACCATTCTGCAAGCTGTACACTTAGGATATGTATGTATATTATACTTCAATAAAAAGTTTTTTCAGAAATTCCCAAGGTGAATGCTGAACTTCAAACTACAGCCACGGCAAATCAACTAACTGGAAGCCGGGAGGGACTGAGAGACAAAGCAGAATTTAGGCTTTTGGAAGATTCAATCATTTCCAGATTTTCAAATAGTAAGTATAGATGCTTCTGAGCTGTGGAGCTGGGCGCCACACGCTCACCCAGATGTTCTCATCCCCAGCTGCACGTTGGGAGCTTTAACGCTCTCTGGTGCCTGGGCCCCAACCCTAAAGATTCTGATGTAACTGACCTGGCCGGCAACCCTGGCCTCGGGATTTTCAGACTTCCTGGGTGTTCTAATGAGCATCCAAAGCTGAGAACCGCAGCTCCGGGGACCGCGTTAAGCACCTCACGTCATTATCTCTAATCCCTTCACACTGCTACAAGATTACAAAATGAGGCTCTGAGAAATTGTGATTTTCCAAGACCACACAGTGAATAAGTGACCAAGATGGGTTAGAAGCTCTGGTCTGTCTCCAAAGACCGCTACAGCCATAACATTATCCAGAGTTGTTTAAATGCATGAGTTTTCCTTAATAATTGATTTGCAAACTTTCTATGCTTTTCACCTGGCTCCCTGCTCTTCCCCTGCCGGCTTCTTCGTATCATATCTCTGCTTAAATGTTGTCCCCTGAGAGAGATTTTCCCTCCCCTCTCAGTCCACCTCTCCCACACACTTCCCACCTCCAGCTGTCACTTCTGTAGCAGTTGAAAATGGCCCAGGAATTCGTTCTTTCCTTGTTTTGTTTTTTCCCACCTATTAAATGGTAACCCCCAGGATGGCAGGAATGCACCTGTTTTACTCCCTAATGAATTCCCAACAATTAGCACAGTGCCCGACATTTCCTGAGGACCCACTAACTCATTGTTGAATAATAAATAAATGAACCACTCAATTAATATAAATAGCTGTCCTTACAAGTGGGTTCGTTCTTGGCAGGAGCCCTGGGTGTCACTCAAAACCCTTGGAAATGGAGCTCCCACCTCCTGTCCATCAACCCAGAAACCGCCATCTAAACCGGAAGGACCGCAATCTCCAATCCTGGACACTCCTGCTCCCAAAATTCCTGCCTCAACGTGAAATCTTACATTCAGAGTTTTACCATGTTCCCGGCCAAAGCACGGGGCTAACTTCTCCAGCCTGTGATGTAAATCAGCGCTTGTAGCTTTTCTAAACAATTGGTCTTGGCTTTCAACCTCTCATTGGCATAAGTCTGTTATTAAAGCAAGAGGCTCCTTCTGCGAGATCTAAAAGATAAGGATTTCCCGGGAAATTATCACAAGCGTAGGCCCGAAGTTTTGCTACTTCTGCTACTTTTCTTACTGTTTCTACTATTTATGTTTTATATTTATACATATTAATAATATTCTAGGGCCGGCTCCGTGGCTTAGCGGTTAAGTGCGCGCGCTCTGATGCTGGCGGCCCGGGTTCGGATCCCGGGAGCGCCCCGAGGCACCACTTCTCCGTCCAACGTGAGGCCGAGTCCCACGTACAGCAACTAGAAGGATGTGAACCTATGACATACAACTATCTACTGGGGCTTTGGGGGGAAAAAACTGAATAAATAAAATCTTTATAAAATAATATTCTATATTTATAAATTTATAAATGCCTATATTTGTATATAAATAAATGATAAAATAATAAATAAAACATTTGTATTTATGTTTTCTACTTTTCTAACTGCTTCTACTATGTATTTTAATACCTGCAATTCTTTCTTCTTCCTCTTGTGTTCATTTCTGCAAAACCCCATTTCTGCCATTTTGCCGAGGAGCATCTGTCATCAGATCCAGGGCACAGCTAAATGAAATACAGTCAAGTAAACTCTGAATTGACAGCTTAAACCCTGAGCCTACAATTACCAGCGCACAAAAATAGTGTCCTTTCTATTTCTGAGTTCAGAGAAGCAGATAGGGAAAAATGCAGATTTTTAAATTGATGAAAGTTCACGTGAAACGGTTTGGTCTCAAATCATAGACTTTAGGGCTCAGAGAATTTATCACTTTCAGTTTCTTGCAAAATTCTTTTGTTTACAAATCACGTTAACCAGGCTTTGAGCACCAACTTACTTTGTTGTGCTAACTAAAAATTATAACTGAATGGCAAAAATGTGGCACAGATGTTGCCTTGTCTCTCTCCCCTGTCCATGGCACGTGTTCCGAACTCAACACAGCTCAGTTCTTGAACCAAGCTCGTTCAGAATCCATTCAACACAGCTCTCCAGGCAACTGCCATCAACCGATCAGAAATTGCATTCTAAGATTCGACCCGTTTGTCTTAAGGAACAGACTCGTGACATTCCCAAGAGACACGTCCAGAGCTCTTCTGAAATACTCACACTCATGTTTTTGACTACCACTCTGATGTATAATTTCTTTCTTTTTTTTTTTTTCAATGAGGACAAGTAGCCCTGAGCTAACATCCGTTGCCAATCCTCCTCTTTTTGCTGAAGATTGGCCCTGGCCTAACATCTGTGCCCATCTTCCTCTACTTTATATGTGGGACGCCTGCCACAGCATGGCTTGATAAGCCGTGACTAGGACCACACCCACAATCCAAACTTGCGAACCCTGGGCTGCAGCAGTGGAGCACGTGAACTTAACCGCTACACCACCGGGCCGGTCCTCGGATATATAATTTCTTTTTTTTTTTTTTTGAGGAAGATTGGCCCTGAGCTAACATCTGCCAATCCTCCTCTTTTGTTTGCTGAGGAAGACTGGCCCTGGGCTAACATCCGTGCCCATCTTCCTCTACTTTATACGGGACGCCGCCACAGCATGGCTTGACAAGCGGTGCATCGGTACGCACCCGGGATCCAAACCCAGGCCACTAGCAGCCGAGCATGCGCACTTATCCCCTACGCCACAGGCCGGCCCCATCGGATATATAATTTCTTCATTGACAAAAGGGAAGTAATACTTGCCCACAGAGTTGTTGCAAAGATTAAATGGAATCATATATTAAATATCTATGATGCAGTTGCCTAGGATGTCTCACTTTCTAAACTGTTCCCATAAGCAACTCTTTCAGCCCAACTAATTCAACATCTATTGCTTCAGTAAAACTAAGAACTGCTCCATATCATGGAAGCTTAAGGTAATTCTTGAATGGCTAAAATTGTGGGTGCTTTAGCTGCATGTACCAATCGTGTGCCAATGTTGATGCTCCTCTACAAGTGGGCCTTTATGGGATATGCCAAATCCTCCACTGGTCTTGGCCAAAGAATCAGGGTAGTCTTGTGATCCCTGGAGGCCCATCGAGATGAATGCAGACCTCCATGTGAACCTGGAAGGCTCAGGGTCATCCACAGAGAATACAGAGGAGACAAGAGAAAAACAAAAGACAGAGATGAAAGCCTAGAGGTTGAGGCAGTCTCATCACAAGTAGCAAATCACACGTCCAGCTCCCATTTGTCCTCAGACAATCCTGCTTTATTGATTCTTCACAACTCTCAGTTTATCCTGCGGCTGTAGATCAGACAGATGTTGGTGATCTTGTATTTCCTCGGCCCACCTGAGCTCACCTGCACTGCAGGAGACTGTTTCCAGCATAAGGACAGCTCATGCTGTCACGCTCACCACTCCAAGCACCTTTTGTCTCATCTGGCCCCACGGGAGCTGGCTCACTTGCAAGCAGGGACAATCCAGAAGAGTTAGGGACTTAACATCACCACCACCCCTCCCCGCCTGGACACCCCTCAACCCAAGGGAAGGAGAGCCCAAGAACAATGCCCTAGCTGCCTGTCCTCTGCCAGGGAGACCTGTCAGAGGTTCTGCAGAGTGTCCCCATGGGATTGAGCCCCTGGTGCCCACAGAGGTGCCCACCCATGAACGCATTCTGTGGCCTCGTCTCCCTTCCCTGTCTCACTCTCCCCACTTCCTCCCTGTGCTTCCTGATGTTAACTCTCAAATAGACCACCTGCTCTCAAATGCTTGTCTCAGCAGGTTGTTATTTCCACTGTACAGATACTTAAGTGAAGGTGGGAAGAAGGTGAGCTGTTTTCTTTGCATTTCCCACAAAGACTTAGGGAACAGCAGACTGCTTGGGAATCAGCCCTCTTGCAACTCAGAGCTCCAGAGGAAACTACAGGGCGGCCTTAACCACAGAGCAGGGTGGGGAGTCCATAGATGCAGACAGGCCATAGATGCTAGGGAGATGCGAGGGTGGGCACATCCAACACCCACGGAGTCTGTATTCTCAGGGACTTAATCTACAGCCAGTGGGCAATGGCCCAAACTGTCGCTGTTCACACGTCCAACTGGAGAACAAAAACTCCTGACTGCAGGGAAGCAGCCAGACTGTGAGGAGCCCCCTTCTGAGCAGACAGCTGTGGTTCTTAGGGGTCCTAGTTTAGTTCAAAGTAGAAATTCCCTCCCCAGCTCAAGGCAAAAACTGGTGTCCCCTGGGCCGTATCTGTCCCATGAATGTGTTTATTTTCTGGCTGGCAGAGGGTTACAAAATGTGATTTCCCATGAAAGTAGGAATTTCCAGTTTCTCTTGAAAAATCAAAGGATTCGGCCACCCACACACCCACCTGGCAAGCATTGGTCAGAACCAAACAGTGCCTGCCTCCTCTAAAGGTCATGTGTCTTCTGGTTTGCCTCAGTCCCTACCCCTCCCTATTGTCACACACAGACCACTTCTCTCACTGTGGTTATTTGCCTGACTCCAGTGTGAAATCTGCATGTTAAGTTTTGATATGGATCACATTTAAGTGTGCACACTGTGTCATTCATGCCATTTGGAAATACATAAAATTATACTTTTAAAAATTACATCCAAATCAAACATTTGCTTAACCCACCTTGGAACTTTGAAAACCCCTGCACTCTGTTATCTTTAAGGCCCTTTTTAGCTCCATGAGTCTACAATTCTAAGATGCAATCTACATCACATGTGATTGCTGCTGCACACTCTATTTGGTTGCTCTCTTGTACTTTTCAGTAAGGGCTGGGCTTCTCTTTAAGACAGAGACCAGAGTCCTTCTTGTCCTAGATCATATAACAAAAGAACACACAACTTTGCAACACCTGTTACTTGGGGAGATGAGTAAAAAAAGTGTAGAAAGAAAATGCTGTGGAATGCCATGCTGTAGAAACAAACAACAAATTAGTTGTGCATTCAGCACCAGAGCAGATGGCAAAAATACAGCATTGAAGAAAAAGGTAAGAAAGACAGCAGGATTTACGGCACCGTACCATTTAGGTAAATCAAAATGCACGTAAAATGATGCTAAATATTTCCAAGATAATTATGCATTTAAGGACATATATAAATCCATTAGAGTCAATGCCAACATGGGGAGGGAATGGGGGAGAGTGGGGATGAAGTGGAAAAAATAAAACAAAGCATGTAGGCCTTGCCCAGACTGACAGGGATGATGTCCCATGACAGGGACGGTGAAGAATCCAACTCAAAGCTGCACCTGAGATCCAAAAAGGAGGTGGGGGGGGGGGGGGCTGACGACTCAGGAAGTTCTACCTCTGCAACCCCCTTGAAGAAAAAAAAGAAGATATTTGTTCCTTTTGTGTTCATTTTTTATTTGTAAATGAAAGTCACTGCAAAGAGACTAAATGTCAAGAACTAAACAATAAACACCCAAACCACTGACAGTGCCCAGATGTGATAACTTAAGGACATAGAACAGAACCTGGTGAGAATCCCCCAGATTGGGGATACAGGCAGCACGGCAGCCCATGGCCCCAGGTCACTGTCTGACCATCTGTTTCTGGCCATTCACACACTACTAATACCACTATCTACCTTTTTTTTTTTTAACTTAAATACCTACTTTAGCTATGCCCTAAATAATAACATGCACGAAACCATGGTTTTGGTATGCCAGTTTTATTTTCTTGTTAAACATTGAAATAAACATAAAACAATTAAAATTTTAAAATGTCCCTTACAATATCTCGAGTTGTCTTGCCTAACATATTTGTTAGGGTAATGCCAACTATTGTCATAAATAAACTAAAAACATATAATGGTTCAAACACAATCGATGTTTATTTCTTGCTCACGTGACAGTCCTGGGCAGGTGGACTGGACAGGAGGACCGTCTTCATCCACATGGCCCGGCTGTGCCCTCTTTAGCGCTGGCTGCAAAGGTCACCGTGGGGGTCATGTCTATTCCAGCTGGCCCGCAACGGAAAAGAACATGGGAGAGCATGCTGGGGTTGTCACGGCCAGGCCTGCAGCGAGCGCCCGTCATATCCACTCAAATTCCTTGGCTAGAACTCAGCCCTGTGGTCACACCTACTACCGTCCAGCAAGGCTGGGGATCTTGGTGTAGCTACATGCCAGGAGGAGAAGAAGAGAAACCCTAAGCCGTATTACAGTCCATTACATATAAATCTATTCCTCACTAGTGTCTGGGCATTTTGAAGACAGAGAGAGTAGCTTTTTCATCTTTGTAACCTCTCATGGCACCTGACGGTGTGGCTGAATAAGTATTCATTGTATGGCCGATGGAACAATCCCCAGAGTACGTGCCCTTACAAGACACCTACAATCCAGTAAACAGCAGAGAAGATGTGGTTCCAACCTGTCTTCTGCTGTTACAAGAGCCAATTTAGTGGGAAACAGGAGGAACCATTTAACACCCAGACGGCTCCAAGTGAGACCAGATTCTGTCTCGTGGGGAACACTAGTCTGTCTTAAGCCAAAGCAAAATTAAGAACCGTTGTCACAGATTCTTTCCAAAAAACACACAGGGGATGATGCTAGTGATTTTCTTCTGGGCATCAGGGAAAAGGGGTCAGGAAAACTTCCAGAAGGGTAGAAAAATGCTCCCATTTGGCAACAGAGACAAGCAGATTTAGAATATAAAAGGCAACTTCTAAAATCAACAAATTCCATTTTGCACAATTAAAACTCAGAGTGGAAATGGAGGGGAAAGGAAAAGCAATTTTCTTGTATACCACTAAGTCTGGGGGGAGGTGAAGTATTACACAATAACATTTCAAATGGTGTCCTGGGAAGAGGCTAGTAAAAATAATTTATGAAACGGAAATTGAGGAGAGAAAAAAGGAAATGAACGCCAAAAGCAGACGCTGTCTGCCGTGCTTTGAGGACATCAATTATTTACAGTTCAGCAATTGTACGACGAGAAACAGCTGATGATAATGCCTGATAAGCATATCAGTGTTGTTACATGCTGTCAAATCATTTCCCAGCACAGACATGAGACAGGAATAAGAAGGGTATCAGTTCAACAAATGGATGGTGTGTGCCCTCTGCACCAGGCACATGGGAGATTGTGTTAGTTTTCTGTTCCTGCTGTAACAAATTACCACAATTGTAGTGACTTAGAATAACACTAATTCATTATCCTACAGTCCTGCATATCAGAGATCAGACATAAATCTCCCATGGCTAAGGTCAAATTGTCAGAAGGGTGCATCCGTGTGGAAGCTCTAGGGGAGAATCCATCCATTTCCTTGCCTTTTCCAGCTTATAGAGGCCTCCCACATTCCTTGGCTCATGGCCCCATTCCTCCATCTGCAAAGCCAACCACAGCAAACCGAGTCCTTCTCGTGTGCCATCCCGTCTCTCGGATTCCCTCTTCTGCTTCCCTCTTCTTTTAAGGACCTCTCTGATTACGTTGGGCCCACCCGGATAATCCAGGATAATCTCCCTATTTTAAGGTCAGCTGAGTATTCTGCAAACAGAAATCTAATTCTGTTTGCAACCTTAATTACTTTTTGCCATGTGTAATGGACTGAATGTGTCCCCCCACAAAATTCATATGCTGAAATCCTAACCCCCGATGTAACGGTATTTGGAGATGTGGCCTTTGGAAGGTAATTACGTCATAAGAGTGGAGCCCCAATGAATGGGATTAGTGCCCTCATAAGAAGAGACAGAGAGCTCTCTTGCCCCTTCCACCATATGAGGATACAATGAGAAGTCGGTAGTCTGCAACCCAGAAGAGGGCCCTCACCAGGATCTGACCATGCTGGCACCCTGATCTTGGACTTCCAGCCTCCAGAACTGAGAAAAATAAATGTTTATTGTTTAAGCCCCCCAGTCTATGGTATTTTTGTTATTGCAATCTGAACTCACTAAGACACCATGTAACCTAACATAATCACAGGTACTAGGGATTAGGACATGGACACCTTTAGGGGAAGCCCTTATTCTGCCAACTACAGAGATTATGCTGAATGAGCCACAAACCTTGCTCCTATGGCTCTTACAGTCAAGCAAAGGAAATGAGTGTGTTCCACGATAATAATAGCCATAACAGCTGTTGAGTGCCAGGCTCTGTTCTGAGCAGTGTGTATATTAACTAGGGGGCTGGCAAACTACAGCCAACCACCTTTTTTTCTAAATAAAGTTTCATTGGAACACATCCATGCCCATTCATTTATGTATTGTTTCTGGCTGCTTTCTCGCTATAATGGGAGTGTTGAATAGTTGTGACAGAAACCATATGACCCACAGCCTAAAACATTCACTATCTGGTCCTTTACAGAAAAAAGTTTGCCAGACCCATGTATTAGCTCATTAAATAAACTTGTGAGGTCAGTGCTCTTATTACGATCCCCATTTCACAGATAAAAAGCCTGAAGCACAGAGAGGTAAAGTAACTTGCCTCAAATTACACAGCTCACAAGTAACAGAGCCAGAATTTGAATGCCTCTTAATAACGTCTCTCCAAAACAACCACAAACTAAAGCCCCACAGATACAAGCCAGTGCAGAGGCTACAAAGGAAGCAGAATACAGAGTTTGGAGGAAATGAGTGAAGTGCTCATTTACCAGGCTCCATCTATGTGCTAGATACTGTTCTAGAAACTCTGTGAACACTATCTCATGAGAATCCTACATAGGTGTCATTATCCTCATTTAGAGACGTGGACTGAGCTTGAAGGTCCCGTGGCTGGTCACGGCAGACGCAAGGCTCAGGCCCAGGTCTGTCTGACTCCAGAGTGTCTGCTCCCCCTGCACCCTACAAGGCAGACCATACTTCCAGCTTGGGAAATCAAGGAAGACTGCCTGGCTGGTTACGTTTGGGTTGGAATTTGAAGAACAGACGGGATTTTGAGATGCAGAGCTGGAGATGGAGAATGCAGTATTCCAGGGAAATGAGCAGCAGGAAGCAAATCTTGGAGGTGAGAAAAATCACTAGTGCGTTTGGTGAATAGCGAGAAGGCGCTGGTTTGGCTGGTTAGAGTTGAGAATTTAAATACGGGAGCAGTGGGAGGATGGATTGAATTGATGAGAGAGTGCCTAATTATGTAGGATCTTGAATGCCAAGCTAGGGAGTGTAATTCTATTCCGAGAAAAAAAAAGATGTTCAAGTTGGAGTTTATTTGTCAACGTCTGGGAAAAGAGATCTAAGGTGATGGTAGAAGAACTGGGCACTTTGTGACAGAAGGATCATAGGATAGCCAAATGAAAAAAGAGGGAGGGGACAAGGAAGACTATGGCCAGACAGGGGTCTCTAAGCTGGAGGCTGGCTGAACAGGATGATGCCATGGATAGAAGTAAGGAGACAGGAGAAAAAGCTGGTTGTGGAGAGTAGATGACAGACAGTTATTTTGGGTTTGGTTTTGCTGTGTGCAGGATCCCAGCATTACCTCTAGGTGGGTGTACCCAGGAGAGAGCCGGAAATGCAGAAATAGAGCTCAATGGACATCCCTGCGTTACAAAGAGAGGTCTGTGTATGGAGGTGATAGATGAAACCATGGCACTGGCTGATATTTGTGGTACAACAGTCGTTCTCTGTGATCTCTGCAAAGGCACACAGATTCTGTGTGTCCTCACCAGCATCGTCTTTGAGCTCAGGAATGGAGACCACTGACTCATGTTTATAACAGTTTATAGAAAGGCCAAGCCACTTACCCAAAGTCCCCAGTAGAGTCCAAGTGGACTCGTGAGTAAAATCAAGCGCTCCTCCTCCTGTGCTCCTTTGTCTATATTCCACTGTGACTCTCTCCCTTGACTAGTCCTTCCCCCTGGAAGCAAAGTTTAGTCCTTGCAACTACCTAATGCAATTCCAGAACCAAATAAATCATACCTAGTGTTGTGGTGACTAGCCTTTTTCTACACCAGCTCTTTTACTTTGTGTATATTGTAAAACGATTGTCCTGCTCAGATAGGAAGATTAACCAATGACGCTGTGGATGGATTGTGAACTTTTAAGTTACTAACAACGTGTTTAGCATGTTTCACTTGTATCAATGTGCATTTAAATACGTCACCTCAGCCTGTCCTTGTGAGACTCATGTTGTAACAGTGGATACGGGGTCATTTCAATTTCACAGATGAAAATAAACTGAGGCCAAGAGTCTCTGTGTGGTTCCCCAATGTCACCTCATGGTCTGTCCTTTCCCTTGTGCCAAAATTTCCAAATAGGTCCTGAGGGTCAGTGAAGTGGACTGAGCATCTGAGTGCTGATGGAATAATCGAGTGCTCAAATGTGAGGGCTGATGATAAGAGGTGCTTTAGATCGTGCACTGGTCTTCCAATAAAGGTGTTTTTTAAAGAACAAGTCCATAAAATTCTAAAGGGAAGATATCAGCCTGGCATTGATAAGCTTGCAAACCATTCTCTGCTGCCTTGAACTTAACAAGAATAAAAGTTTTACACAAAATGCAAGATTTTGTATTTGTATTCCCCTGGGTTCTTTTTTAAAATGTACTTCATTTATACTAGTAATAAAAACATATGTTCTAAATAATTCCCATACAGACAACTGATCAGAAACAGCTAATAGCATGACAGTGACTTCAAAACACACTGACTTAGGAAAAAGACTTCAAGGGGGAAAAGAATTTTCAAAGGAAATTCTGTTATATTCAAGCAATCGGAAAGATTTATGAATCCAAGCCTTCTGCATTTAACAGATGCCATATGTGCCTTCAGCATGAACTAGCTCGTTTCTGCTTCATTTTAGATAAAATTAAGTGAAAAGAGGAAGAGAGTGAAACGCAAATGAAATATTCAGTGACCAAAGTGTGCAGGATGAGGAAACACTAATGTATCCCGTCACAGGCCCAGGGATCACCCGGCACAATCCCTCAAATCAGAATAGAACAAATGGGTCAGAGTGTGAGATCAGCTTTCCAATTGTCAAGGTCACCCAAAGATTAAAGAGGCTTCCTGGGAACTGGAAACTTCCCTCTCACTGGAAGTGCTCGGGCTCATCAAACCTGCTCTAAGGATAATTCATAACTTAGAGGGAAGCTGGACCAGGTGACTTTGGAGATGCTTGTACCACAGACCCTCTCTGATTCTAAGGAGAAAGGGATCCTAAATGGGGGCTTTCAAAATTATTTGATCTGTAACCATTTTTGTCAAGGAATCTCTGACCCTCTAGGGATCCAGGGCTATAATTTTAGAAAAGGATATAGTCATTCTTCCAACAACATGTATTGAAAACCTACTATCTTCCAGGCACCTTTGTTCATTATTGATTCAACAAATATTTATTGAGGATTTACTATGTGCCAGGCATTGTACTTGGCCCTTGCAACAAATACATTAATAAGATAAATTTCGATATTGATAAGTATTATAAATAAATAAAATAGGATGATGATAGGACAGCTGGTGACTGAAGGGCTCCTGTGGATTGAGAGCAGGCTCCCTGAGGTGGTTATCTTGGGGCTAAGAAGTAAAATGTGAGATTGAAGTGAACATCTGGAGGGCAGAAGCCAGAAGAGAAAAGAGCAAGTTCAAAGCTCTAAGTTGGGAACACGACGGGAGGGTTTGTAGGAAGGCCAGGGTGGCCGGAGTGTAAGAAGAGTAAGAGGAGGTCTGAGCAGGGACAGGAGCCAGGTCAGGAGGGCCTTGCAGGCTACGGGAAGGAGTTCAGACTTGATCTCGGTTAGGTGGGCAGCCAGGGGAAGATTCTGAGCAGAGGATCTCACCAGCTCCTTCACTTGAGATTTCATAAAAGATTGTGTAGAGACGCCTTGAACTTGAAAATCAGTGAGAGGAGCATATCTAGAGACAGAGTGAGGAGGTGAGGTCATCTCAAGCCTGAGCAGAGGGGCGTGGAAAGGTCTTGGGAAGGAGCTTGGAGAAGACAAGAGAGCCTCTGACTCTGCAGGGAGGAAGAGTATGTCTACAGACCTATGATCAGTTTGTGATCAGAGATGGCTCCGCACAGAGGTGAAAACATGTGTCAAGGAATGATGAGCTGACCCAGCTACTCAGCCCGGTCCAGAGGTGGGGAAGGTGTTTGGAAGGAGGAGTCGTCTCTCCCTAGCCGGTCACCCTGGATGCCATTTTATCCCCTTCCGATGATAATCTGATTGGGATACGCTCTGACCCAAATGCTTTGAATTCTAACCCCCTCAGTTCTAAAGCTCCAGAATCCCCTCAGCATGTTTGAGGTCCCTGTTAATGGGGTCGGAATAGGAGCAGACACCACTGCAGAGGGAAGTCCAAAGATGCCCCATGTCACCACTGCTCCTTGGCCACCAAAAAATTTTCCCGCAGAATGATGGAAAGAGGGACTGTGCTGAAAAGCCATTTGCCCTTTATTTAATATCATAAAGGAAGGTGTGTCTTCACACCCGAACAAGAAGTGTCATCACAACACTGTAACTAGTTCACAGACGCAGCCATGCCTAACCTGTGACGTCCGTGGAGACGCGCAACAGCAGAAAGAAGGCGGGCTATGCATTCAGATGGGCTTGGGTTCGAACACTGAGCTGCAAAGGTGTTTGACCTTGGGCAACTTACTCCACCTGGCTGAGCTTTGGTTTCCTCTTCTGTAAAATAGGGATAACACCACCTGTCTCAGAGGTGCTGTGTGGACGCTGTGTCCACACTGTGTAAACACTTAGCACAGTGCCGGGCTCAGTAAAAGTTCCTTCCCTTTCTTTCAGGTCGGGTCACTGGCAGTTCTTTGATGTTAACTTGTTCTTTTCCTCTTTCTTCAGACATTTGGAGCCAGGTGAAGGTGAGGAGAGACACCTTGGCATTGCTACACAAAACAAGGTTGAAAAATTGTTGTTGCCGCGGGTGCTGGAGCTAGTGCTGAAGGGCTGACATGGACGCAAGACTTCAGACCACAGCACGTTCTTCCTTACCCTCAAAACACCTTAAATTTGATCCACTAATCAAGAAGCCGACACTAAGAGCTAAGCAGAACTTGCTTCACGGGAACACGCCATTCCCAATTATGCTGACGGCCTTCTGAAAGTCAGCACTTGCTTTCCATTTCCCTCACTTCTTAGAACTCTCGAGAAACCTTCCCACCCCCTAATTAGGGAGTTTGAGGCAGGTTTATGCAATTAGATCCTGACATCCTCCGATAAGAATATAGGAATACCAGAGGGGATACAGGAAGCCACAGAGACTTTTTCCCATCACAAAACTGGGCTGCATTTGTTTCTTTCATAGCAGTCTGGCAGCCACATGCCAAATCCCATTGACACTAGATGGAAGACTTAATAACTCAGTTGGTACTACTAGACAATGGGGTTGATTAATCTAGAGAAGCATCTTCTGCCAGCCCCTGTGTTTTCCCAGTGTGGGCCTTGACCAGACAGGAGCCATCAGGCCTCTGTTGAGACCTCCAGTATTATTTGTCAATGTAGAATTAAATCACAGAGCAGCAGTTTCAGCAGAATCTCCTTTAAATAAAAGCATCAAGTTAATAACAAACAATGGAGGAAAGAAATTGCTGGCAGTGATTGCATTCACAAGCTGTGTACTCGTTCTGCTGCAAAATGAATGTTGGAAAGCATATGAATTTTAAAATCCAAGTGAAACTAGTATCTTGCACAATGAAACACAAAGGAATTTTTCACAGATGAATCAAGTGAATGACAGGATCTTATTTCTTTGCAAAATAAGGGAAGAGCCCATTTTTATCACATTCAGGTTATTTCTTTAAAAATATTCATTTACTCCACCTTCAGTGAAGCTGTTATAGAATAGACTGCACTATAGGCATAGTAGAGATAAGGTCACAAATGTAACCTGCACTGGGTGCTAGGATTTTATTTGCATATCAATCCTGGGAGATTTTCAGGCAACCCAGGCTATTCCTGGACCCGGTAGGCATACATGTCCCTAGGACCTATTTGTTGGAAAGAGGGACAGTGAGGAAGTAGGTGAACTATAATCTATGGTTTTTGCCGAGTCTTCTGGAAAGCTAAGTTCAGCCACTTCCAAAGGGAATGATGGTTCTACCCCACAACAGCCCTCAGATAATTTTTGGGTTGTGAGAGTAACCCTAAGGATGCCAGCTACAGGGCACCCCTGTTATTGTGCCTCTCTACACCACTCCCTCCTCCTTCTGGTACTAAAGCTCCTCCTTTCTGTGAGGAACCCACTTGGATACAGCCCCTCCCAACCAACCTTACCACAAAAGCGTCACAAACTCAAGTAGGAGCAATCAGTCCTCCTTGGGACTTTGCTGCTGGTCCTGTCAGGGAAGGTTGTGGTTTTCGGGATCACTAAGTTACAGGGTGTGAGTCCAGGGCTGTGGGTGGCCATCTCGCCCATCATGTGGAGAAGCCAATCTAAGAGGTGGCATTATGCCTGGTGGCGTTATTTAAGCCTCTGGATCAAATCAGACCTGAAACCAGATGTACTCCTAGACGTGCAAGTTTTGAGAGCCAATATGTCTTGTGTGCTTAAGCAATTTGAGTTTTGTTTTCTTTACTTAACAACCAAAAACATAAAATTGACCATTATACCACAGACTGGACCCTGAAAGAACTGTTTCAGATGAAACACTGAGTGATGTTTCCCAGTGCAATTCAGGAACCCTTGAAAATCTGTCCTTTGCCAAGTCTGTGACCAACACCAAGCTGATGCTAAAGGGTTCCCAGTGGAGAACTTCTTGGAACTGTCCCCTGGGCCTGGTGCTGAAGAAGAAACAGTTATGTGGCCTGCATCTGAACTCTAGAATAAGAAAGGGAAGGCCCCCATGGGAGCAGCAACTAGGATCCCCAGCTGCCACAGAAAGCCTATCAATTGGCTCTGTGGTTTCAGAAGAATAAAGAACCAGGTCAACTAATTGACAAGGTGCTAACAGCATCTTGGTGTGTCTTGCTATTAAGGTGGAGCCCAGTGGCAAAAGACTCTGGCAGTAGGCAGAAGCCCACAGTTAGCATCAATCTGGAAGCAGAAATCCAGGCATGCCCAGGATGTGGAATTGAGAGTTGTTGTTCCTAAGAGAGAAGATGAAGAACACTAGGACAATATTAAAGCCAATGGGGTACTGAAGTCAGAGGCCCTGGTTCAAGTCCCAACTCTGACATTTATAAGCTACATGACCTTAGGAAAATAGCCATTCTCAGCCTCAGTTCTCTCACCTACAAATTGCAGATGTTTATAATAATAATTATTATAATCAAGACATATGCCTGAATTGGTTTTTATCTCCACTATTAGAGTTCTGTACTTTCTGAATTGTGGTGTAGTTTATATATCTGTTCATATGTCCATCTCCCAAACTCCACTCCTTAAGAGCAGAGACTGTTGTACTCATCTCTTTGTCCCTCCTCCTTAACACAGTATCTGAAACTCAAAATTATACACATAACAATTTAATGAAATTAGGCAATGCATATAGAAGCACTTTACCCTTCTGCACACAACACTATTATATAGAACTACCAGGCAGAAAACAAAATCAGAGACCCGAACATATGGGACAAAACAGGAACCAGGTTACCTGGCCTGAATATGCCAGCAGGGATCACATGGGGGAGGACAAGAGTCCTGGACCCTGGCCAGGGTGACTTGTATTCCAGGGTGCTATATTCCAAGACACACGAATCCAAGCCTTCCTGAACAAGAACCAGACTGGTCTCATACTTTAGACGGAAGCTAATTTAATTGGCCTCAATTGGAGATACATTGGGGGTGGGTATAGAGAGTGGGGCAGGCATCTCATAACAAATAACCATAAATGTTTGAAGGCCACTGAAAGGAAACAGCTCTTGGAAATATCTAAGAATAGATTATGGCCCAGATGTCTCTACTTTCCCAGCATTTGTCATCATTGAGGGAGACAAGGATCCATTTACATTGAGGAATGTGGAATGGTTTATACTGGTTGTGTACTCTCTACTCAGGAGAATGAATCAGCATCTTCCTCCAAGAATCTGGAAGATGTTGAGCTGAGAAGCTGTAGATGGACATTTGAGTCAATCACAGAGAGAAGCAATAACATGACCTTCAGGTTCTCAGCCAGGAAAAAAGGATTATAACACATGGAAACCACTGAATATTCCTTCCTAAGACCTAGACTGCACTTTCCAGTTTTAGTAACATAAGTTCAAAACCATGAGTTTCCAAAGGTTAGATGTCACTATGTTTCATGAAATGTCTAGGCGTTTTGTGTTGTCTTCCATCCTGCTTCCAAAATTAATTGCAACAAAATTATATCTATCCAAAGTATTGAATTGAATAAACAGCTTTTAACATCTTAATGGATTTTCTTATAATTTTTCCTCTAGTTCTATTGCACAGTAGAAGTCCATTATCCTTAAACTCTAAGAGGATTGTATTGGATGCTCTAAACAGAATCAAATCTCAAACAAAGATGGCTCCCCTTGGTATTTTTCTACTTCCTGTTCATATAATGATATACTCATAAAGCAGACCTGGAGACAAAAAACCATGGCTTCTTTGAGTAGAAAGAATCTATTCATCACTTCTTTATAAAGCTTGATTCACTTTCTAAAGAACATCCTGAGATTATATCCAATTGACTATGAGCATTTTAGTAATTAATATCTTATTGCTTGGATAAAAATGCTATTGCTCTGCCAAAGGCAATGACAAGAGTTATAGAGCAAAGTTGGTAAATGTAATCCATAAAATTGGAAACACAAAAATAAAAGAATATTGAGTTTCTGTGTATAAAACAAGGCTACATTCCAAAGTTAGTTGCAAGAACTATTTGGGCAAGCAAGAGAGGAAATATGTACAAGGAAAAAAAAAGCATGATGAAAACAGAAATTTAAGGAAAATAATAGAATGAATCAAAAATTTCTAGGTGAAAGAGTCCATTGCAACTCTCAAAAAAACAAAAACTCGGGACCAGCCTGGTGGCGCAAGCGGTTAAGTGCACGCGCTTCGCTGCGGCGGCCCAGGGTCCACCGCTTGTCAAGCCATGCTGTGGCGGCGTCCCATATAAAGTAGAGGAAGATGGGCATGGATGTTAGCCCAGGGCCAGTCTTCCTCAGCAAAAAGAGGAGGATTGGCAGATGTTAGCTCAGGGCCGATCTTCCTCACACACACACAAAAAAAACAAAAACAAACAAACAAACAAAAAACAAAAACTGGTGCATTTGTTTTTTAAAAAAAGTTGATATACTCCAAATGCTATGAGACTTCTTACAAGTAGTTATATTCTTTAGCTTCAACTTTTCTTTTCTTATCTGTAAAATGAGGACATCAATTCCTTCTCAGCCTATTTTGAAGACCTGTGAAAACTGTAAAATTAAAATACACAGAGAGGTGCTAGAATGATGTGTGTGGTGACGGATTAGAATTGGAGACATCAGTATGAACTCAGGTTTAGCTTAATCAAGATACAGATGGTTACATTTATAAATATTTATAGATACATGGGTTAGTGTACACAAAAATATTTTCTTGTTCCGTCAGCTGAGAGGGCGTGGAAGCAATGACACTCAGCAGCAACAAGTATACCCAGCACCTAGATCTTGGTTTCTAATACATTCTCCAAAAAAAGGAACCAGGGCTCCTTGGAGAAATGTCTGACTCTAGGACTGGGGCAGGAAATATGGAAGATAAGTCTGGAGTATCTTGTACTGCCAGAAAATATGGAAGTGCTAAAAAAAAAAAGAAAGAAAACCAGAATGATGGGGTTGTGCCAAAGGGACTCAGAAGTCAACTAAAAGAGCTCTCAATGGCCAGAGCTAGAACAATTTGAGCAAGAAAACAAAGTATTGGATCATAGTCAAAGGATAAAATAAATATCCATAAGGTTATACTGATATAAATAAATAAATGATGAGGTAAACAAACAAGAGAGAAGAGACAAATCTCAGAATTCCAAGTAATTTATGTAGATACTCTCCCCTCAACGAGGAGCATAACTCCTTGCTCCTGAAGTGTGGGCTGCATATAGTGACTTCCTTCCAAAGACTACAGTTCAGAAAGGAGGAAAAAAAGTAACTTTACAGTGGAGAAAACGAACACTACCTCAGCCAGATGACCAAGGCCAACATCAACAGTGATAAGTCATGTTGATAATTTGTATCCTTGATTAGATGTGATGAAAATAGTACTTTACCTCTGTGCTATTCCCCCGAAAAGAACATATAACCCCAGTCTAATCATGAGAAAAGCATCAGTCAAATCCCAATTGAAGGACATGATACAAAATACCTGACTAGTACTCCACTAAATTGTCAAGGCCATCAAAAACAAGCCTGAGAAACTGCCACGGCCAAGAGCAATCTAAAGAGACATAACAAGTGAAGGTAATGTGATATTCTGGATGGAATCCTAGGAACAGAAAAAGGACATTAGGTAAAAAATAAGGAAATCTGAATAAAGTATGGACTTTAATTCATAATAATGTATCAATATTGGTTCATTAATTGTAAAGAATATACCATACTAACGTAAGATGTTAATAATAGAGGAAACCAGGTGTGGGAGTTATGTGGGAACTCTCTGTACTGTCTTTATAGTCTTTCTGTAAATTTAAAACTTCTAAAATAAAAATATGTTTTAAAAATTAAAGTAAAAATGTAAGACACTGTGATTACATTTTTAGAGGTTCCTTCTAACAATTTTAGAGATTTTTATTTCATTTGCCTTTATATATAAATTCAGTTTATGGGTAACTATGATTGCTCTCAGATCTCCATTTCATATTTCATTCCTACTTCTCTTTTCCCAATCTGCATTCAGTTTGTTTTTCTGATTTTACGTAAACCTTGTGTTCTTCTCCTTTGCAAATTTCAAGCCATATTTGTAATGCTATTCTATACTCTTTTGTTCAAAGTCATTTTCAATTTTGTTTTTTCTGCTTCCCAGCTTTCCAATCCTAGTTTGAATACCTACATTACTTAGTACCATAGACAAAGTAGATCATCTCCCATCCCTTAGCCCTTCACCCTCACGCTCAATGTCTTAACACAAAACTAATCATCTTTCTGCCCCATTGTTTGTCTTTTCTGTGCTCTTACTACTATAAAGTATGTCATTTTCCATCGCTCTCCAGTCATGGGGCTTACATTTTTATAATCACCAATGGCTCCTTCCTTTCCCTCACCTCAGGCAATTGCCAAACTCTGTCAACCTCTCCTTTTTGTTGTTTCTTGAATCAGAAGCTTTCTTTCCATTGTAATGCCAACACTGTTACTAATACAAACTTGAGTTATATTACAATATCCTTCTCATATCCAGCCCAGGACTGTTCAAAGAGTGGTTCACAGGCCATCTTTATCAGAATCACCTGGGAGCAAATTAAATGTGAAGACTCCTGGACCCCTCCCAGACCTGTTGACTCTGAATCTCTGGGGGCCTGATTGGGAATCCGCATTGTAAATGAACCACCCTCCTCCCAGATAATTATACTGTACATTAAAGCTTGAGAATCACTTAAGCCAATGGTTCTCACTTCTGTCTGATGATTACAATCACCTAAGAAGCCTTTTCAAAATACTGATGGCCATGCCTCTCCTCCAGAAATTTGATTTAATTGGTCTGAAGTGGAGCCTAAGCATCAGTTTTATTTTATTTTTAATTCCATGAGCTATTCTAATGTACAGCCAGAAAGAGAACCACTGGAGTGGATGGCCCTTGAGGTTCCATCCAGTTCTCAAATTCTGCCATCGTAACTTTCTTTTAGTAGGAACCTTCAAGCCAAATGTTTAGTAGGAACCCATCTCACCAGAATAACATTTAAATACTTGTATTTTTTATCTATTGCTGCAAAACAGCAAACATTTATTATCTCATAGGTTCTGTGGATCAGGAATCTGGGCACAGCTTAGCCGGGTCCAAGTCTCTCACCCTGCAATCAAGATGTTGGCTGGGACTGAAGTCATCTCAAGGCTCAAGTGGGAGAGATCCAATATTGGTTCAGTAATTGTATTGTATTCCATGTGAATTTTATTGGATATTGTATATTCATGTGGCTACTGGACAGGTTGCAGAAGATCCACTTCCAAGCTCACTCACCTTGGGCATGCCAAGGTCCTTGCTGGCTGTTGAGCAGAGGCATCAGTTCCTTGCCACATGGGCCGCTCCATAGGGCTACACACAACATGGCAGCTTGCTTCCACTAGAGTGAGGGCTCAGAGAAGGAGAAAGCAGAAGTCACAGTCTTTTTGTGACCTCATCTCAGAAGTAACCTCCCATCACTTTTGCCATATTAGAATCGAGTCTAGATCCAGCCCACACACAAAGGCATAATACCCAAAGGCGGGCATCATGGGTGGCCATCTTACAATCTGCCTACCGCAAAACTTCGAATTAATGACATAACACTAGCTGCTGTATCAGCAAATCTCAGTCCCTTAAAATAATAGAAGTCTATTTCTTACTCACTTCAGTTGAAAATGGGTGTTGCCAATCAGTCGGCAACTTTCATCCAAATCATGATTCAGGAACTGTGGGAGCCACAGAAATGCCACCATTCAGAACTCCCTTCAGAGAAAACCTGCCATGAGGAGTGTATTTAGCTGACAGCCTCCATTTGCTGCACCTCTGGGATCTGCCAGGGTTTTCACACCCAGGCCACACTCTTCTGGGGATGCTCCCAGCCAATTACTGAGCACAGCAGAGGTCCTAGTACCAAATCCTTTTGCCTGGCACAGGATCTTCTAACAGGCAATCTTTGTTCAAGAGCTCCTCTCACTAAGATTGTCTCAGAACCGCACTTCAGTCTCAGGTCCTTCCTACCGAACCCTCCTTTCTTCCTTTTTTCCTTTGACAGGTTTCCATCTAGAATCACTGTCTTCTCTCAGTAAGTCTCCAATTAGAGATTCTAATTCTACTTTGGCGTCTGTTTCCTAAAGGACCTGAACTGACACAGGAGGTACTAGGTTTGGCCTAAGAAAAAGCAGTTATATGAGGTTTGAGGACTGGTCCATTCCACTAGAACATTTTCCTAGATTACCACTAGTGAAACCTTCAGAACTTGGGCCGCCACCTTATGCCAAGGACTATCTTGCCCCACGTACCACTTGGGTTTGGGTTCTCCTTGCCAGCTGGGTGGCTAAACTGGAGTATGAGGCTCTTCTTGCCCAATCATTTTTCCAGAACTTTCTCCTTTCACAAATGTCAGACCTGTATCACCATCTGAAGGCTCTCCCTGCCTTTTCATGCTCCTACTCCCTTATGTCCCTCATAGGCATTTCCCTCAATAATTGTAGTCCCTTCTTGGCATCTGCTTCCTGAAAGAGCTGAACTGACACAGGACCTAGGCTTCTTCCATCTTGTGGGTCTGCTGTCTACTAACTTTTGGCTTCAAAGTTCATTGTACTGATCAACATTAAACCAAGGAAGGAGAATGAACATGAAGGTTCATGAGTGGGAGATTTCTACAGGTCAGGCCTGGAAATGACACACATTGCTTCCACCCATATTCAACAATTACACCCACCTATATGTAATCCCAAAGGAGACTAGGAAATGGAGTTGAGCATGTGCCCAGGAAGACAAGAATATGGATATGATGATCAACTATGTAAAAGGATAAAATCAGCACTCAAAATCTAAAACCAGAGATCTGAATTTATTATTACTTAACCAAAGGAGAGCCAAACTGGTCAGGATAGTCTTACTGAAGAAAATAATTTGCTGACCTTACCTAGGATTTAGGGGAAGAGCTTATGATGGGTGGTGTTGATCACAGAGACAGGAGTGAGATGATATCAGCCTTGGAAGCACATGCTCTATTGGTCTACAGCAGCGTGTTTGGTGTTGGTTACCAAGGCTGAAGTGGGTCACTGTCAGCCTTAGAAATGCGTTTTGGTTACAGCCATAGAAGATTGACGTCAGCCTTGGAATCCTGTCTACTGATGTGAACCCACCACCATTAGTCTGGCTTTCAAAGTTCGAGGCTGTCATCAATTGATTGGCTTCCTGAAGTGCATTCACCAGAGCAAGGTGTCATTGACTAGATGCAGTTAAATTCAGTTTTGGTCTTTAGTTGTTACCAGGGCTTTATCACTGAAACCATTGATTAAACTGATTTAAAACTGGATAACAGTGTTCACTGGTTACCATCAATATAAACTATCAGTCTTTCCCTGAGAGTGTAGAGACTTTTTCAATTCTCGATTTCCCCTTTAAGTCCTTCCTCAGCCAAAGCTGCATCGTGGGTCGGCCACACCATCACCACTGCTGTAGATTCTCCTAAAGACTGTTTCGTTTGTGCAGGTCTGATTTTTAGTCCTTGATCAGGACCACTTGGTTCTGGTTTTGTCCTTGAATTTGTCTTAAACTTTTTGTTCTCAAACCCTTTCAACTCTTAAAAAATATTGAGGATCTCAAAAACCTTTTGCTTATGTGGTTTACATCCATTACTATTTCCTTATATTACAAATTAAAACTGAGCAATTTTATAAATATATACTTATTGATTTAAAATAACTAATAAATCCATTACATTTTAACAGAAATAATATACTTTCATGAAAAATAACTATACTTTACAAAACAGAAAAAATTTAGAGAGAAGAGTGGTATCACATTTCACTTTTGCAAACCTTTTTAATCATTTGCTTAATAGAAGACAACTATATTCTCATGTCTTCATCTGCATTCAATCTGTTACAATATGTTGTTTTGCTTAAAGTATATGAAGAAAATCTGGTCTCATATGAATAATTGAAAAGAGGACAAGTATTGTAATAGTCTTTTCATATAATTGTGGGTATTCTTTTTTGGTACTACATCAAACTTGGCAAGTGGTAGTTTCTTAAAGGTTAGTTGCAAAATGGAATCTGACACCATATCAATGAACTTTTCATATTCTGCTCCATTAAAATTCATTGATCTATCCTATGTTGAATAGATACTCTACCTATGCATGATTTTGTCATTTCATGCATTGGTAAATATTGGTTCACCGAGTAATATAGATATTACAAATGTTAGCACATTTAATCATACAATATTTTGAAAAATCACGTTCATTAATATCTCCACTAATCCCATCTGAAAAGTCTTTAAGTACTGGGAAGCTAGCAAGCTCATGACGATAGATATAAATTTTCCAAAATTCTAGTTTTTGCCTGAAAACTCAAATTTTATCATTGGTAGAAAATCTGTCAGTTATTTTCTTTTAAGAAACAAGCTCCCTCAGTTCGTTTTTGAGCAAATATATGCCAAATTCCCAAATCTAAATAACTATAGTTTGTCTATCAGTTATTTCTTTCAATTAAACATGATGTTCCCTGAAAAGGAGCAGCAAAGTTAGCTCACACCTCAAACAACCCTGCGCAGTGCTTTTCCTTGGGACAATCATCCCACTTTGGTATAAAACAGAAGTGTGCTCTTCCCACCTTGTCACACTGAATATTAAAAAAATGTGTGCTGAGGGCTGAGATATGATCACATTTATGAATTTTACTCTACCTGAAGGACATTCTTAAGGGAAAATGGCATTATTTTTAATTTTACATGCATGACAGCAAAGAATACAATGACTACCACCATAGTCTGGTGCCACTGCCTTGGTTCAAGCTAAGGCACCAGCAGTTTTCCCCACCATTGTTTTTGCGCCGTTAGTGCTGTTCAGACAACTTCAACGTTTCACTCGGGGGTATTTGATGTTCTAAGGCAGCGGGATCAATGGTAGGTAGAGTTAGTGGTAATTATATTAACAAGAAAGCTCATTTTTATCTCTGTATCTTCAGACAATCCCCCTTGAATGTTGAGAGGAAGAAGAGGAAAATTTTGGGCGCTAGTGCTTCCCTTGGGTGATACCATGTTTGAGCCTATGTTTCATTGCTTATCGGGAGCATTGGTCTTCCAATGGCCCTTCTGCTTGCAAATATCTACAGGTATCTTTATTCATGGACTTTTGGTCTTATTTTTGTTCTTTTTTATTTTAAGAGTCAATTGTTTTACCTAGAGATCCAAAAGTTTATTTTCATTTCTAGCTTATTTACTTTCTAAAGTATTCAGCCATATGTAGGAGGTCATTTAAATTGGCAATTTTCTATTCCAATTTATTTATTTATGAATAAATTTTCTATTTCAGGTCTAAACTCATTTACAAAAAGAGAGGACAAGGCTCCCTTTACCTGGGCTGCTAGGTCTAGACAGAATACTGCTTCAAAGTTTCCTAGAGTCTATTTTTTAAGTCTCCTAGAGATTCATCTTCATTGTGTTTGCAATTTGAATCTCTGTCCAGGCTCCTCTTTGGGAAAGGCTTCTGCAACGGCCTAATGGAATACACTGCCTATTTTTCTTGTCCTCCCAAGGCCATCATTAAATTATGCACCACTGGATTTTCTTTTGTTTTTTTAATTTTTTTTGCGTGTGTGAGGAAGATCAGCCCTGAGCTAACATCCGTTGCCAATCCTCCTCTTTTTGCTGAAGAAGATTGGCCCTGGGCTAACATCCGTGGCCATCTTTCTCTACTTTATATAGGACACCGCCACAGCATGTCTTGACAAGTGTGTGTAGGTCTGTGCCTGGGACTGGAACCCGCAAACCCTGGGCCGCCAAAGCAGATCATGTGCACTTAACTGCTGTGCCACTGGGCCAGCCCCTCCATTGGGTTTTTTAAATCCTCTTTTTGTCTTTCCCACCCTATACTTTAACATTTTCTCCATCTGAGGGGGCTAACAACCAAATGAACTAGTTGGTACAGAGCTGATAGTCCAGGACAATAAGTTTCTAATAAAATCTCAAATTCTGCAGTAAATTTCTGTATCACTGAGGTTTAAATTTTTTTTTTTTTTTTTTTGAGGAGACCAGCCCTGCCAATCCTCTTCTTTTTCTGCTGAGGAAGATTGGCCCTGGGCTAACATCCGTGCCCATCTTCCTCCATTTTATATGGGACGCCGCCATGCATGGCTTGCCAAGCAGTGCGTCGGTGTGCGCCCGGGATCCCAATTGGCAAACCCCGAGCCACCGCAGCCGAGCGAGAGCACTTAACCGCTTGTGCCACCGGGCCGGCCCCTAAATTTTTTTGATTATATTCCTTAACTTAGCTTTAGACCTTGGTTTAAATTCAGCTTCTATACGTCAATATTTTGGTCTAGGAACTTTATAATGTGATAAAATGTGAATGTACTGTTCTTGAGAAAACCCTAAAGAAAGGACAACTCATTTAGGAGGTCAGAGGAAGGAACAGAAGGAAGAGAAAGACTGTGGAGTGGATAGTAAAGATAAGGCAGGGATAGGGAGGTGCAAGGACGGTGGGTCCCACACAGTTTGACAGGAGTGAACTGGGCTTATTTGAGAGAGAATAACCCTGGAGTTAGCATTTTGCTTTGGAGCTCCTTGACTTATCAATCTTAAAGAAGTGACCATTGAACATTTGAATGTTGTTATTATTTCCTAATTTTTCTAGAGTCCTTCTTAAATGTATTATTTTTGACACGTCAAAAGTTTCCCCAGGGGCCGGCACAGTGATGTAGCGGTTAAGTTCGCACACTCTTCTTTGGCGGCCCGGGGTTCGCAGGTTCGGATCCTGGGCCCAGACCCACACACTACTCATCAAGCCATGGTGTGGTAGGCATTCCAGGTAAAATAGAGGAAGATGGGCACAGATGTTAGCTCAGGGCTAATCTTCCTCGGCAAAAAGAGGAGGATTAGCAACAGAGGTTAGTTCAGGGCTAATTTTCCTCACCAAAACAAACAAACAAACCAATCTCCAGTTGACTTGACATTGTCTTTATGAAGATTCTGAACGGGATCCGAGGCAAAGTTTAACCAATCAAAATTGCATGAATTGGCCACCAGTCTAATCAACCTCCGACCATTTGTCTTCAAGGTTGGTGTGGATCAGATAGGACACTTATCGGGCCTGTGCCTGCACCCATTCCCTAGGGAGCACTTCTTTATGTATCAACAGACACAAGGCAATCTAGGAAGTAGCAAATACACCGTAGATGTGGCCATACAGATCATCAAACTAATGCAAAAGCAAAGCAACCAGTGGAAGAGTAAGAAGGTTAATGGCGAAAATATTTACCAAATGGTGCAACTACAAACCAAAACCTCTAATGATTTTATGCAGATACTTGTCTGACTTTTTAAAATAAATTTTAAATTTTTTAACCAAAAGGT
Organism: Ceratotherium simum simum; assembly: GCF_057802395.1. Lineage (NCBI taxonomy): Eukaryota > Metazoa > Chordata > Mammalia > Perissodactyla > Rhinocerotidae > Ceratotherium > Ceratotherium simum. The sequence continues at coordinate 78,231,370 of NC_141905.1, read as the reverse complement.
CTGATTTTCTTAAATGAATCCTAAGATATCCTATTTCTTAAATAATTTTCTTTAAAAAATTCTAAGATATAAATCACAGAATACCAAAATAAATTCAGTAACCAAAGTTCACTGAAATAAGTCGGAGATTGTTTGGTTACAAATCCTAGGATCGGGCCGGCCCCGTGGCTTAGTGGTTAAGCGCTCGCGCTCCGCTGCTGGGGGCCCGGGTTCGGATCCCGGGCGCGCACCGACGCACCGCTTCTCCGGCCAGGCTGAGGCCGTGTCCCACATACAGCAACTAGAAGGATGTGCAGCTATGACATACAACTATCTACTGGGGCTTTGGGGGAAAAAAATAAATTAATTAATTAAATTAAAAAAAAACAAATCTTAGGATGAAAAAGTAAATTAGGCAACAAGAACATTGACACCTGTTAGAACCCAAATCACCATGGAAACAGACTCACCTGGCAGCAAATGCAAAGGACAAACAAAATCTGGACACAGCTGGCCCAATAAACATGTCGTAGACCCAAGGAACCCACAGAGTGCTGCCAAATGAGAGTCCTCAAAATTATTTTCATGGAATCTGTCAAAGGATGAGACCTATCATTTAAAATCTGAATCCAAAATGCTGAATTTATTACCTACTTAAGTAAGGGAGAGTTATGCTGGTCACCTGAGACTTCACTGAGCAAAGCTAACTGCTAACCTGCAAAGTTTGGGGGAAGATGCCAGAGTGGGAAGATGTCAGCCTCAGACATGTGATTTGTGCTGGTTGCAGGTGCTGGAGTGGATTGAGATCCGTCCAAGAAGTGTGCTCACTGGGGTGAGTCCACTGCGCATTGACTGGCTTTCACAGCATACGGTTGTCACTGATTGGTTGGCTTTCAGAGATACGTTCACTGAAGCAAGTTGTCATTGATTGATTTAAAGCCAGTTCTGCTGTTTACCAGTTACCATGGCTATAAAATTGTCCATCTTTTCTTGAGAGTGTGGGGACTTTTCATTCTCAATCTCTGCCACAACCTGTTGATTAGATTCACAAAGAATCAAAGAGAAATAATATTACTAACTCCAAATAGATTACCTCCATCTCTTCTTCTCGTCTCTGTCAATGGCCGCTATTTCCCAAGGAAATGAAATAGACCTGCTTGGCTTGCTTTCCATAGAACCATGTTGCTTGCTTTATTGCTTCCTACGATCTCCAGGTGATTTCAGATTGATCAATAACTTCTTTCTGCTTTTTACTACGGTCTTGGGAACAACTGATGATAAAATCGATAGATTTTTGTTTTCCACATTCATCTACTTGCTTTCCTTCTTCAAAGGAAAAGTTTTTAAATTTTCAGTCCTCTTGAACTTCTGCTGCTCTTTTCAGCTTCTTCTAAGTAGTGGTTAGTGCCTTTGCATTTTGGGGCCAAATCAATGAATACACAAGTCAACCCATTCTGCTGCTGTAAATATGCCCAACTTTTCAAAATGGGAACTTGCTGGGTGGGAAACAGGACGTATCCAGGCAAAATAACTAAAAAGGCACAGCTACACGTTTTCAGTGCCAAGGGAGTTGTAGGGACATTAAGTACTAAAAGAGTTCAGAGGCAAGTGATACTGCCCTAGGTGACGAGGTAAAGCTTCACACAGGAGATGGGACTTGATCTGGTTCTATAAAATCCACTAGTATTCTAATAGACAGAGAGGAAGAAGCATTAAACATGGACAACAGAACTTTCTAAGAAGTCAAGGTGAGAATTTATTTGATATATTTAAAGATAACATGGAGAGGTTCTGCTTCTAGATACTATATAGAAAGTTACAAGAGACCATTACTCTTTGTCTAACAACCAAACAAGATGGATAAGCTATCAATGCATAGTGAACTAAACTTTAACTCCAGATAATGACCAGCTTTTCAGAGGAGAAAAGAAACCCACAGCTGTTCTCCTCCCTGGCTAAGCAGCAAGAAGAGGATGAATCCTCCGAGGATGGGAGTAAAGAGGAACCAGCCAAACCTTGAATGAACGGGCATGCATGAACTGGAATAACAGACTAGAATTCCATGAGTCTTAGCCCCAGAGGAGGTCTGCGTCTACGTGCCAATTCTTTTGCACGGGTCATCATTGAGTGCTAAGGGCAGTGCACTAAAAGCTGGAGCAGAGCAGAACTCAGAGATATTTCCCCCAAGGCATACAGGGCCTCCTCCTGCAAAAGATCCAACCCCTGAAAGGTGGAAAGAAGATCAGGGTAGCTGAGAAAAAGCCATCCAAGACACAAAGGGCTTTCAGCCAGAAAGACCTGGGGGCAGGAGAGAAACCTCCCTAAAGCGTTCCAGAAAGCAGAGAGAACTCTCCCTAGGTGCAAAACGCCTAGGATAGGATTGAAGAATAAAGTGAACTATCTAGAAATCCAAAAAGCTAGAAGTGGGCTGTAAAACAGAGAAAGCACTCCTACCATCAAGAAAGCAGGCAGGGGCCGGCCACATGGCTTAGCAGTTAAGTGAACATGCTCCACTGCTGGCGGCCCGGGTTCAGATCCCGGGCGTGCACTGATGCACCGCTTCTCCGGCCATGCTGAGGCCGCATCCCACGTACAGCAACTAGAAGGACGTGCAACTACGACATACAACTATCTACTGGGGCTTTGGGGAAAAATAAATAAATAAAAAAAAAAAGAAAAGAAAGCAGGCAGTTCTCTATAATAAACAAAGAGATCTCTGGATCTTAGCAGTGGTCAGATCCCAAGCCCTACAAAAGAGAATACCCTAATCCTGCTCTCAACATATTTGAAGCAAAGCTGCCCAAAAGCCCAAGCCCGGCTCAAGCACAGGAAGACTGACTCAACCGTCCCACTCTCACAGCCTGAACAAGAAAATTCACGCCCTTTTCCGGAGGTTAATTTTGTTTACTTCAGTCTCTACCGTTTTTTTACACAAAATATCTAGCATACATCAAAAAATTACAATACACAGAAAGAAGCAAGAAAATGTGATCCATGAACAAGAGAAGAAATAGTCAATAGACACAGACAGAGAGATGGCCCACCAGTTGAAATTGTCAGATATGAACTTTAAAATCACTATGACACAAATGCCAAAGGATCCAGGTAGACAACACATAGCTTTTCTTCCTTTAACTTAAGTCAGCTTCCTTATTTTATATATTTGAAGATTAATTTTTAAAAGAAAACATTTCTGACAAGGAAAATTATGTATGCTATATCTAAATTATCTTGGGATATAAATTAGAAATTTTTACAAGTTTCAAAGTAAAAACATTAGGACCATAATGCATCTATATGTGAGTTACTGTAATGAAACAAGAATATGCCCAACCCATAATTTCTGTAGCCTACATTCATAAGGAATTGATGGTGTGGGAGATCAAGATTTGGCCACCCTGAAATATATCTCTTTACCTTGATTGTTTTCTCTGAGGGACATCTGACCTCCCCCACTAACTGCCTAAAGAATTTGACATAGTAACTCCTTCCTGGAACAGATCTTCTATCTGATGGCTGTAATATAATGTAAAATAGATGTTACAATAGGAAAGGCACCCACAAGCCCATCTTATCAAAGTTCTGTCTCTCTGGCCACGTTCTCTGGATGGCCCTGTGAGGAGTTGCCAGACAAACATTTACATTTATAAGGGAAATCTCCATTTGTAAAGGTATCTCCCTCTCTGTATTGGGAAGAGGGGGGACGACCTCATTTCTAGAAACTTATCAATGTGGAAGGTGAGGCCTTAAATCTGCATAATAACCTTACTCTTGTTTACAGTGCTTTAGTGGTAATCTCCTGTAACTGACTCCCCCCACCCCCAACATCCTCCTTTGTCATTTGCTGAACATGGTATTTAAGACGAGAATTTCTGCTATAGTGTTGAGAAACGCAGTGTCCCTGCTTTCTCCCATGTATACATGTTATTAAACTTGGTATTATTTTCTCCTGCTAACCTGTCTTGTCAATTATTTGGCCAACCATAAGAACCTTAAGGGAAGGGGCAGAGGGGGATTCTTCCTCTTCCCCCACAGTGGCTTATCTCTTATCACAGAAAGTAGCTTATAAGTCTCATTAATAACTCCTGTTAATTCTTCAAATGATATATTGGCAGTCATATAACCAGTAGTTATCACTCAAACCAACTTTTAAACAAATTATTATTATATGCAGAAGCTTCCTCTGTTTCATTAATGACTGATATGTGAAAAAAAGGTTTTCCTCTTGGTTGTACTTTTTAATCAAGGATAAATTAGGGAGCAAGATGCTCAACTCTTGTCCTGTTTTTTACGGAAATAAATCATGACTTTGCCATAGCTAAATTCACTGAGTATACCACAGATTAATTAATTGGCACCATCTTTATCGACTTGCTTTATCGACTTGCACTATTTTATTTTGTTTTCCCCTATTTTTTTTTTTTTTTTTTTGTGAGGAAGATCAGCCCTGAGCTAACATCTGCCAATCCTCCTCTTTTCGCTGAGGAAGACTGGCCCTGGGCTAACATCCGTGCCCATCTTCCTCCGCTTTATATGGGACGCCGCCACACGGTGCACGCCCAGGATCCAAACCGGCGAACCCCGTGCTGCCGCAGCAGAGCGCATGCACTTAACCGCTTGCACCACCGGGCCGGCCCCTGTTTTCCCCTATTTTTTGAAGGAAAAAATAGCTTATTTCCTTTTTCCATAGACATTGAAAGTAATTAACAATGAAAAAGTTGAGAAAAACATCAGCTCCAAAAGATTCCCATTGCTCACTTGGTCGAGTCAAAAAAACAGATCATCACACCTGTGACTGTGAGATTCCGGAAGGCAGAGATTGTGTTTCAGTGTAAGCATCCCTGAGGGCCCACTGTGCACTCAGCTCTGTGCTGGGCACTGGAGACACCACGTGCATAGAATTCTGTCCCCCTCTCTTCATGTGCGTGTAAATGCTCCACTGCGGTTTATGATGCATCTATGACAGCATTTGAGCAGGGGTTCTCAACCTCAGCACTACTGACACTTTGGGCCGGATAACTCTATGTTGTGGGGACTGTCCCATGCATTGTAGGATGTTTAGTGACATCCCTGGGCTCTACCCACCAGATGCCAGTAGCACCTTGCCAGTTGTGACAACCAAAAATGTCTCCCAAAATTGGCAATGTCCCCTGGGGAGCCAAGTCACATTGCATTTGAACTACAATAGGAGTGAGTGTGACGTTCTGGAGGGGTTGAGAGTAGTTAAGTTCAAGGGCAGGGGGAGCAACATTCCCCCGGGACTTTACTCAGAGGCCCCAGAGGATAAATGGGGCTCAATACAAGTTGCTTCTGGGTGATTTGAAGAGAGAGCAGCAAAGAAAAGATGAGTATTGTTCTGAAGAGCCACCAGAACATAAGGGAATTTTAATAAACTACAGAGGGCTGCCAGGGCAGGAAAGTCTCATTGTTAAGAGCATTTAAGTGGTTTGAAGTCTGTAGACTGGGTCCACCCAGCTTCCATTTGGTGAGAGTCAGGAGCCAGGAATTCAGGGACTCCTCCCGTGGTGGGGAGCCTGGGCTACAAAATTAGCTTTCCTCTAATTCCAGCTTTGTATAACATGACACTTTCCACCCCACCCAAACCAAGCCGTCACACTACTGCAGGCTGAGAGGAGCCAGGTTCAAGATGCGCGACCATCTCCGCCTGTGTGGAGGCAGAGGGGCTTTCAGAGTGGGGTACAGAGGGAGTGGAGCGGACTAGGCAGAACTTCAGAGAATGCCACCCCTCTCCCCATATGTGCAGTGCCAGGGCCTCACCGCATCTTAGAGCAGCCCAGCTCTCAGAGGAATGAGAGTCAAAATGTTATGTTCAATTTGACATTCAGTGCCTTGAATCCTTCTCCTCACAATGTAAATGAAATGAATCGAAGGAGGGAAGTCCGTACATTCATCTTCAACTCCCAAAGGAAATACATAAGAAGCAGAGTAAGTGCCTGCTCTTCTTTTCCCAGAACGGCCTCCCCAGGCCGGAGAAAGTGGCTGAACAGTCGTTCTGTGCACAGAGGCGTGCATTGTATTAGAAGGGCGGTTTAATTCATTCTTGTGAACACGCAAGAGATCTACATCTCTGATCTCCAGGGTAGTAAAATGAGGTGGTGAACGAGACGAGCATAATTTAGCCAGCTCAGTGAATGAATAATCATTGCAAATGAAGCAGTCACACCAGGTAATTTATCTCATAGACATGATTCACCAACTCTCCACTGACAAAGTTGCCTCCCTAGATTTGACTTTTACTCTTGGATCTTTTTTGGATGTTGAAATTACTTCTTAGCTTCTTATTCTCAGGCAGCCAAGCTGAATATTTCTCCAGCAATCAATCATTCAGCAAATATCAGAGCTCCTAAGACATACTAGATTTGGAAAAATGATGAAAGAGGCAGACCCTGGTCCTTGTCCTCATGCAGTTGCACGTCTAGCAGGAAAGACTGAAGTTAAATAATGACAAATGTGTTGGGTGCAACAATGAAAAGAACAGACTGCTCTGAGAGTATCTAGCAAGGAGACCTCACTTAGTCTGGGGAAGAAAGAAGGCTTCCCTGAAGAGGTGAGAACCAAGGATAAGCAGGAGTTAGCTGAGCAAAGGCTGGGGAGAAGCTGATCCCAGGTGGAGGCGGCAAGAGGGACCAAGGCCCTGGAGTGGAAGAGGGCATGCCACGTACAAGGAGCTGAGAAAAGTCCAGAATGGCCAAAGTGATGAGAGTGTGGAAGAGCGGAGCATGAGATGAGGCCAGAGAAGTGGACAAAGCCCAAATCATGCTGGGCCTTACTGACCATGCAGACATCAAGGGCACAATCTCTGTCCTCAAGAAGTTCACAGGTCAGTGGGAAAGACAAAGAGGCAAACTATGATGCAATAAGATGAGAGTGTAATGGGAATACCAAGGAAAGAAGGATAAGTTGACCTGCTGGGGCCAGAAAAATGAGAGGAGGCAACACCTGAGCTCAGTCTTGAAGGATGGGCATAGGTTTCTAGGTGGCCAGGGGAAAGGGAAGGGAAGCGCATTCTAGGCAAAAGGTAAATTGAGTACAAAGGCATGGAAGACATGTTTGAGCAATGTGAACAGCTAGGTGTGAGTAGGAAGCTGATGGTGAAATCAAGTGGAAAGGGATTGGGCCTCATTATTTGGTATTTTATGGTCATTGTAAAATTGAAAATATCTGAGTTATACTGATATTCTTCTATTTTTTGTGCTTTACATTCAACATCCCTCAACAATTAGATCATGTTTATCAAGAAAAGCTACTTCTGGCTTCCAAGAATATAAGATTTCTCTCCTAGGATATTTGCAAACATTCCTTCCATCACTGTGACTGGCAGTAGAAGAGACATACCCAGTGGTAGGCGAGAACCAGTTTGTACTGGCTTTTAAGAACTGAATGTATGCTTTTCCCAACTCTGCACTCAGTGACATCTTGTTGGTAGATTGAAATCCGCCATAGAAGGAGTATTTACACAACAGAAATTGGCAGAAGCACTGTTTTTTTTTTTTTGGAGAGCCAATTGTTGAAGGTTTACCAACAAACCAGTGGCCATATCTCACTAAGACATGTTCTCTCCTAAAAATTAAAAGTGGGAATTGAAGGAAGACTCTAATCAATCGTGTATGATATGCTCTCTCAAGAGTTGAAGTCAGGATGAAGAAAGCAAATTAAAACTCTGGGCTTCTTTTTGTGGCTTTAGTTCTGCTCTGCTCCATTTAATAAGCAGACTTCTCTCTGAAACACACATCCTTCTCTCCCCTCTGATGTCCAGTGTAAGGGAGTGCTGGGGAATAGTAATGGAATCATATTCATAGATGGAGTTGACATATTCTCATTAGACAAAAGCAGTCTAAACTATCCCCAGCCAAAAGGACTTCTCTACAGCCTGAAATCCCCCTATTTGAGTTCAGTCTTTGGAGGATAATGCCCTCTTCCTTTAAAACACCAGTACAGGGCCACATGTTCAATGGTTGGACGTCTGCTCTGAGAGTGTTCAATAGTTCACGCTAGATAATCCCCTCCAGGAGAGGAAGCAGTCTAGAACTCTGAGTTCTTGGGAGTAAGAGCGTTCACTTGAAAAGGGCGTGAAGAACCAGGGACCAACTCTCCATCCTTTACCCTGTGCTGCCAGCCCACGAAGTCCAACGGGTGGGACGTGGAGACCATTTCAGTCCTATTTCTTCACAACTTCCCACTGATTCTGAATTTTCTTCTCCGCGTTTCTGAGATAAATCATAACTACTTTAAAGTTGAGGAGTGGTATGGAGGAGAGAGGGATCAGGAATGAAGGTTGCTTTCATAAATTACAGTTTTAATATTATTTCTATACAGAACACGTTCATAAAACCTTAAAGATCTTTTGTTTTTTAGAACAGAGGCTCAAAAACACCATAATTGGATTTTTTCCATGGTTGGAAAGAAAGATACACCCAGTTAACCAAAAACATGCCTCTCTGAAAAAGTCATTGCTGCTGAATGCCAGAACGACAATTATAAGACACAAATATCTTCTGATGACTGAGCCACAGGACATCTGAGTCTGCTCGCTGATGCTACTCTGACGTCAAAGATCACTTTCATAAGACAGGCACTCAATATCTTTTATCAAACTAATGATCACTTACAAGTTATGGTGTATTTTTGCAGGTGTGAAGAGTTATTTGACCTGAAAATTCAGAACTTATAGAGTGCTGATCCAATAAACAGCTACTATGAACAAGAGAATCTAGTCAGCTAATGTATCCTAAGGTTTCAGGAACAGTTGGTCTAACCTTACCAGTCAACAAGGAGTCATTGATTCACTTTTCAGGGGTACATTAACCCAATTTGCACACCATGGAATGCCTGAAAAATAATTCTCCAATACATAAAACAGTCTCTTGGATCTACTAAAGTGCACTTGTTCACATTTAGGATATTATATTGCCCATTTTTGCCATTGCTATATGCCAGCCAGACTTTTAAATAACATTGTGAAAACGGAAGGCATTTTTAAAGGGAAAGATCAAAAATACCTCTCCAAAGGGACTTACAACTCTTCTCATCACTTTCAATCAGCTTCTCCCTCTGCCACCCTCCAAAACTGAACTCTCCAAGGATGGCCCCCTGAGACCTCCCAAACTCTGATCCAGAAACACACTCTCTACTGGTATCCTCCTGAGTCTCTCAGCAGCATTTGAGAGAATTTGCACACGTGCACACACACACACACTTATGGAAATGTTTTCTCCCTCTAGTTTTCAAGACCTTGTCACCTGCTGGCCGGCTGGCTATCTCTTTGTACTCATTTTCTCTTTCTCATTATTAATTCATTTTCCCTGCCGTGCTTTCCACAGGAGGATGTTCCCACCATGGTTCTGACCACGGACCTCTATCGTTCCCTCTCTGCGCTCTCTCCCTGTTCACTCCCTAGTTCGCTTACACAGCCTCGACTCCTTCCCAGAAACCCAGTCAGCTGTTCCCAACGTTGCTTCAGCCCTTAAGCTTGATCTGTGCAAGCCCAGCTCATTACCTTCCCTCCAAACAGCACCTCCAGGCTTCCCAATTTCTGCCTCACCTCCTCCCAGACACAAACCCAGGGGCCCACTCAGGCTTGGCTTCTCCCTTGAGATCCCTTTCCCAGCACATCTTTCACAGCAGGCCTCTCCTTTCTAGTCCCACTGCCCTGGATCTGGTTCAGGCTATTGTGATCCCTAGCCGGGTCTGCTTTTCTTAATTGGTCTTCTCGCCATCCCTGAATGGCTGTACTTCCATTAGAAGGCTGGCCAAAGGGTTAAGCCAGGATGGCTGCCTGTGATGTTCAAGGTTACCCAGGGCTGCAAAACACCCTTTCGATATCCCCCATGAGCATCCATTACCTACTGAATAAACTCTCCGCCCTCTTCCCCAGGATTCAAGAACGTGCAAAATAAAGAAACAATCTACCTTCCCAGTCTTATCTCACATTATTCCTCTACACTAAAAATCTGCACTAGAAGATATTATAAAGTGGACTGTTCAGTCTCTGTTCACTTTTCCCTTAACATGCCTCCATGGCCTTGTCTTTGTACATACTATCCTCCATCTGGGCTGGTGCCACCACCATGACCACTCCCATCTCTTGAAACCACACATCCTTCATGGCTCAACTCCAAGTGCTCTCATCCATGAAGCCATTGTTTTCTATGGACTGAAGGGTTTTGTTTCCTTATCTTTCAGCCCTTCATAGACAATGACTTCCTTGAGAAGAGGAAGCATGTCTTGGTCCATCTTGCCTCCTGCAGTGCTTTCCTTGGGTTGGGTGTTTGGTGAGCATTGTTCCATTGATGTAGGGCTCATTCAGAAGGGTCCTCTGGAGTCATCCCAGTTATATTTATTCTTGGACCAAAAGTACCATGGGAAAGTATCCAAAATGGAGACCAGCCTGTTGAAGGCTATGCAAGCCATGGCCTAGTATGGAACGGAAGTAACATCTAGTTCATACCCTTGTTTGATCTGTTCCCATCAGGGACTCATGATATACTCTGCTCTTTGTCAATACAGAGAGTGGTATCTCTACCTCTTAATTCTGCGAGTTGGGCTCTCTTCTTAACAAGCTTTTGAGAGCCTGTTTTACTTGACCACATTAGTTTGGCATTTATTTTCTTCTGTTTTGAGCAGAATTTATATTTATAAGCCACCTTTCCCTTTCCTTACTTTTATGATGTTCTTTATTAATTTACAAATATATAGTGTGTGTGTGCAAAAGAGAGTAAAAAAAAGAAAAATATGAAAGAAAAGAAAGCATAGAACCTCTTCCAGAAGTTATAGACTTTTAGAAGTTGTGACATAAGTTTCCTTCTCAGTAAGAAACACCCAGTTTTATAGGTAAAGGAGAAAAGAACACTTTGACAGGAATCTTTTTACGAGACTAAAGAAAGAATGACAAAGACTTCATCTGAATTTTAGTCAATTTCAGTCATGGTTACAACTCTTCATTCATATCCTCTACTCATGTTCATATGCTCAAAAGAAGGATTAGTTTGCAGAGCACTGTTCAACCCATGCTGAGCCCCTAAAAGGCTCTGGCTTTTCATTTGTTAAGGCCCAGCGTTGACAAGTCCTACCAAGCAACAAAGCTACTTAGACCCAGGTAGAAGTGATGAGCACTAGAACTACTAGATGTAAATATACTCCCTTATTAAATACATGTTAAACACTGCAGAAACAGATATTAAACAGGTTTCTTCATTGTAGGACTTCTCAGAGCCTTTAAAATGTCATTGTGCGTTGGGAATTGCCAGGAGGTGGATAATGTGTGCAGCATTTTCCCAAACTCATTGCATCCATCTCTGAGAGCATCTGAGGGGCCAATGCTTTACATATACACCTTGGGAAATCCTATCACGATCTTTGCAATGCCTACACCGAGAGTATCATCCAGTACTCCGAGAGTACATTCCAGGGTACTGGAAGAGCTAACGTTGCTCTTGGACACACCCGGAGGATTGAAAAGTGGTGCAAGCAGAATGCCCCAGCTCCATCAGAAGATAGGGTAGATAAAAGGAGAAAAGATCCTATTTTAAGGAGCAAGTTTTACCCAAGGAGGAGATATTTAACTTGTAGAGGAGTGGATAAGCAAGAAAGGACAATGGCAGTGAGAGGTAGAGGATAAAACAAAAGGAAGACACAGAGAAAACAATTGAGAAGTTGAGAGTCCGCCCCCAGTCCTAAAAAGACTCTGTAGGAAGAAGGCTCTGGCAGCTCCATCACTCCTCTCACCCAGAGCGCTTTGCAGTTTCCATGCGCTTCCTGAGTACTTCCACACTGGACCCTCAAGAAAACTCTCTGGGACACACACTGAACACTCTATTGTGCAGCTGAAGAAACCAGAGTCCCAATTGGTAAAGGGGCCCCCTGAGAGGACAGAGCTAGGAGGTGGCTTAGCCAGGTCTGCCTCCAAGCTCAGGCACCGGGACGAGGGTCTGCCCTGAGCTCCTGCCTCCTTCCCTGCGGGGGGGATTTTGTTGGTCGGTACCCCTCTCACTTTCCCTCCCTGAGCCCACATCCTGGGACATGCTCTAAGCCGTCAGACCCTCTGGGTCCCGCCTCATCTCAGTACTCTCCCAACTCACAGACGTGCCCAAGGAGAGGCGCCCTCAGACCCCCCGCACATCACCCCCAAAGCCCAGGAACCCACAGCCTCCCATCCTCAAAGCCCAGAGCTTCTCCTGGTCTCCTGGGGTGAAGTCCTTCCCATCCCCTGGGTCGTAAGGACAAAGGGCAAGTGTCCTGGAGCAGAAGGAGCAAGTCACCCCAGGCAGGCCATCATTCCTCCCGCTCCTCCCAGACTTCTGTGGTCTGTGGGTTTAGGGTTCATTTCCTGCACCATTGCTTAGAGCTGTGTTTGTTTCCAGGGTCTCCACCTCAGATCACACACACACACAGACACACACACACACACACACACACACAGGGACCCACACACACACACACACAGAAAAGCACACACTCCTCCTCCTTCCCCAGGTATTCCCTGTGCTCATCAAGTGCATATCCCCAAGGAAATTAGGATTAGGGTAGAAAGAAGGGATGAGGCCAACCAAAGTTAAGATGAAGATTCTGGAAAAAGAATGACTGCCTGCTTTGAATGGAACTTGAGTGAAGACGAGAAATAATAACCAGTGGACTTTAATTTGTGAACTTTATCCAGGGTTGGGATTAAACACACACACACACACACACCACCACCGTTGCTCTCACATCTTAGGGCAGAGGGGGCCTTCATCATGAGAGGAGTGGTTCAGGAAAGCTCACTGAGGGGTCTTCATGAACAGCAGGGCCTGCACTGATACGGAGGCGGAGCCCAGGGAAGAGCTAACTCAGTGTTCCCTGGGGGCCAGGGAGCCCAGGTGGCAGAGGGAGGAGGGTGTGGAGAACAATCAAGCAGACCCCAGCAGACCCTGGAACCTATGAAAAGGAGCCAGAGAGGAATACGGGTTCGGCGGACTGAGGACAGGGGTGCCCACTGTTGTCTCTGTAGTTATTTCTTATTCTGTCCTGTGCTGTAATCCTCCCATCACCCCAAACTTTCAGTGAGAGTCTGTTACCTCAGCCCGGGTGGTAGTGCTTCGTTCACGCATCAAGAGGATAGTGAGTGATCCAGGCAGCAAGCCCCAGGGTGACAAACCACGGAGGGACTCAGAAGAGGACAGTGTAAGGGAAAGGAGCGCGCTCAGGATGAGGCGGCACCTGCAGGACTCTGGCCGATGCGCAGCCTTCTCCTGGCCGTCCTGCTGGCTTCTACCAACCCCACCTCTGCCAGCACAGCACGTGCACCTGTGGTCCCCAGCTCTGCAGGGACTCAGCTGTCCAAGTGCCCAGAATCCTAAAAGTCATAGGATAAAATATTTGTAGCACCTGCTACTGTACACGCCATTTTCTGTCAAGGCAGAGGTTATCAGCCTCCTTCAGAACAACACACTGGAACAGATCTAAAACATTCTGTTGGCATAGAATGTTTTGGCCAGGAGGAATTACCTGGCACTGTTGGCACAGTGGAATTACCTCCTTCCAAAATGAGCTTATTAAAAAATCACTGTGGCTCTTAGCTATCAAAATCCCGGCTCCCCAACTTCGCCTCCTTGGCCTCCCCACCCTCTGGCCATGTTGCTGCATCCTCAACAAGGCCACCTCTGAGATCATCCAGAGATCTGGAAGAATGGTTGAGTTGGTCATGACCCCTGGCCATGCCCGGAAGCCAAATCGCTTCAAAGTCACTCAGATTTCAGCAGCTCCGTGGTTCTAAACTCTTTTCCCAAAGAAAGACAAGAAGGTGAGAGATAGAGAGAGAGAAAGGGAGGAAAGGAGGATGGGAGGGAAGGAGGGAGGGGGAATTCACAGAGCGTGACTCTCTTTCTGCATGAGTGATACCCTATCCCTACCTGGAATGTCCAACTCTCACTTTTATTTACAATTAATTCATCCCTAGCCTTTAAGACCAGCTCAAATATGACTTTCTCTAAAGCCTTCTCTGACTCTTCAGACAGTTCTTGCTGCCAGAGAACCACAAACTTCTCTATTCTAGCACTTACCATTCTCATTCCATTTAGTCAGACACTGTCTATCTGGGCTTCTCCTAAAGTCAGAGGCCTGGCTAGAAAACCTCTACAGTGTTTCCAACGCTCAAATCCTATGAATCTATGAACCAACAGAGACTTCCAGATTGTGTGAGCCAAAGTCATGAAGGCTCACTCCTGTTGTTATGATGTCCCCAGTCCTGAAGCTGCTATTTCCCTCTTAGCTCGTGGAATATTGGAGACTTCTAAGACCTCTAATGTTGGGGACTTCTAAGGGTGCAGCTTAGCTCCTGATTGGCCTTCCCTCCTCTCTGGAGGCACCGCCCTGGGAAACCGAGGTGGAGGAGGGAGTCCGGTTTGGGAGGAGCCTCAGTCCAGGCTGAGGCCACTCTGGACAAAATGGTGTTCATGGCTGGAGTTAGGAGCCAAGAAACGGAGCTCGTGTTTTGTTTCTCACTGAAATGCCACTGTAGACAGAGCAGTGGGCAGGGGCGGGGGCCGGGGTCATAGTGGAAATCCATCCTGAGCCTTTTATCAGCCCTGGCCACTTCTCTGCCCACCCGTCAACCAGCATCCTCTTACAGTCAGTCATCCACGTGCCGCCTCTGTCTGGACCACCTCTTTCCGAGACTTCGCTGGTTTTCCCCGGCTGAGCCCCAGCAGGAGCCCAGGTCCCCAAGTAAGAGGACATTAACAACTGGTCAGCAAAGAGCATGCTTATTTCCCCATCTCCACAGAGACTCAGTTGATTTTCTGGAAACAGCCTTTGACTTTATGAATCAGTTCTGTGGTAGTGGGGAGGCGCGGCGTATGTTGCCGTGATTCTCTGAGACGGGAGCTCGTGTTCGTGTTTTCTCTCAGGTAGCAGCGATGAGAGTTGCGGGCTGCTCTTCCGTTTATTAGTATTCACATGTTATTTCCTATGATCCTTCTAAGAGACCCATAACATTGGGAGGGTAGGTGATAGTTCCATTTTACAGTTGAGGAAAGTGAGGCTCAGAGGGTTTAAGGAATGAGCCCAAGGTCACACAGCTAAGTCTTCTAGCTCCTGGCCCAATACCTGTCCCACCACCACACTCCACCTCTCTCTTTCCTATGAGCTAGTCTTGGGTACAGATGTAAAGAAAATACGTCAGTTTTCTAGAAAAAAAATCCACCTTAGGCAACACTGAACTTCCCTAGATGTGACCCCATAAAATAGCAAGCAGGAGTCAGCCGACGGGAGAAGCTGAGTCAACGGGGTGAGAATGTGGGAAAGCCCAGAAGAAGCTGCCACGTGGCAGGTGGGGACTCTGCTCTCCATTTGTCTTCTCGCCAAAAGCCCTTCCCAGAGCCAATGCCCCTCGTGGCCCGGAGGAACCTCGCCCCCGCACAAACCTGCTCCTCAGTGCTAACTGCAGCTAACACACCAGTTTTCCAGCAGAATCTTGCCGTTGTTCTTCTGAATGTTGGTGCTGGGCTCAGAATGTCAGCCACAAAAGGCTTTTAAAGTATGCATGGAAAAATCATTTCCTGAACAAGCATCTATTTCAGGTAACACCCTGGACGTCATACAAAAGGGCTTCAGTTAACAAAATACTTGTCTCTCAAGGTGCTTGGTGTTTCCAGAAGCAAAATTGTTAGCTAGGTGTGAAACTCCCGGCTTATAAGGAATAGATTCTGTCTGTTCCAGGAATGGGTCAGAAATGGTCTCCATGGTCTAAATGGGCGGTCTTCACCCTGAACGCATGTTAGATCCAGGGATGGGCTGTAAAGTCCTGAAGTGCAGATGATGAAAGCAGAATCTCTGCAGACGAAGCAGGAGCAGCATCTTTTCTCAGCTCTTGGGCTGTTCATCCCAATGTGCAGCCAGGGTTGAGAACTCCTAGTCTAGGCAAACTGGTGGATTTAAAATTCATCTGATGTCAGTTCTCTGAGGAAACCTCCAGAGCCCAGGAAAGCCAACCCTAAAGCAAACTAAACAAGTAAACACGTAAGGTCACGTATATAGTGTTAAATTATTTCCTGAATATCTATCACGATCCCAGAACTGTGTCAAGTGTGATGGGTGTTGAGGGGGTGGGGAGGCTAAGGGGTGCCTGTGGTGGGGCCCAGCATCTAATCTCTTCCCAGGTGGCCCCAAGCAGGGAGGGAGGTGGGGGAGCAAAGACTCAGAAGAAAGGGCCAGGGGCACAGTGCTGTATTGGACCCCTGGAGCCCCAAGCTGCAGCTGCCCCACGTGGTCTGTGAGCTGGCTCTTCTCCTCCCTAGGCTGAGAACTCAGGCCTGCCCTGGCCTCCTTTGCCCCCCCCACTGCTGATGGAGCCAGGCCAGCCCAGCAACAAGGGAGAAGCAACTCTGCTGTGTGGCCTCCAGGCCTGACCCCACCCCGTTGGGCACTGCATAGGCCAAGTGGGAGTGTCCTCACATCCCCAGCCCACCTGCCTCACTTCTCCTACCCCTGGGAAGTGCCTTCTGCTGCACTGGTCCAGCCAGAGCCCCCCACATGTCGATAAGTGAGACAACAGCGTCACTTAGAGAGAAGCCTGAGGAGGACAGTGATGTGCTTCAGGGGACCCGGCCAGTCCCTGCTGGAGCTGTTTGAACCCCAGCCTGCCCAACCCCAGAGCTACTCAGGTGTCCCTGCCCCTTGCAGGAGCCCTGGGGTCACAGGTGTTAGGGGTACATCTAGGACAGGAGGTGGGATGCCAGGGCTGGAAGCATATGTCACCTGCCGTTCCCGGGGCCTGGTCTCCAGCCCTGTGGTGTGTGGCTGGTGTCCCCACCTGCCACTGGTGCATGATGGGCCTGGGTGTCTGCCCTCAGCCTCAGCCAACTGTCAGGAGCCTCAGTTTCCCCATGTCAGGACAAGAGCCCCAGCACACTGTGGGATGCAGGGCTGACACCCTACCCTGCCTGAAGGAGGAATAAATGCTGTTAACTCACAAAAAAAAATTCCCCTCTGAGGGACATTTGTGACCTTACTCTCCGAAAAAATTAAAAGCACTGTCTCTGCCCTCAGGAAGGTTAAAGACTAATTTGGGTAGAATAGTGACTACTATGACAGTTCTCAAATAAAGGAGTCTCAAAGGTAAAATTTAAAAAAAGAAAAAAAATACAAATTCTTGGAAAAAACTCAAATTATCACAAGGACAAATAAATAAAATTCTCCTCTGCAATTCAGCGGCTCTACTCCTAGGTTTGTGATACTCTAGAGGGTTTAAAATCCATAAAAAGGAGTCATCCTTAGAAGCTAGCAACCCCAACATAGTTTCAATTAAAGTGAAGATTTAAAAGGGGTTAACCACATAAGGCACTTTTTCGAGAAGACTCAGGAGATGGCAGAACAAGACACAGCCACAAAATCAAACCATCCACACTGACATCAGCTCCAAAAATACTGGAAACCTGCTTTCCTCTGATGATAAATGGCCTCTTCAGCAATGAGACCTGGGCTGGGGGCAGCTTTCCTAAGGCCACCAGAAGGCAAGCACTTGGCAAAGAAAACCTTCACCAGCGGTTCATTTGGGATCATGAAAGGAGCTTCATTATGGCTTCCAAAGGAAGAGCTGAATGCTAATTAAATATATTGAGATCAAAGCATTCATTGTGTTTGGGAAAGCAGTCATTGAGAATTTGCCACTTGTCGAGGCAAATAATCCATAACCAATCTATAAGTCAAAATTGGGGTGAGTTTGTTATGAGCTAGGTCTGAGGACTGTAGCCCAGGGCCTTCCCAAGGGCACCAAAGAACTGGGGTGTACAGAGTGGTTATATACTGTCTTGGAACAAAGAGCATACATCACATGTGACAGGAATATTTCTTTTACTACTGTCACAAGAGGCTTAGCTGGCACAGCAGGTCAGTGGTCACCAGGTGAGCACGGCAGGTCAGTAATTAATCCTTAGTTCCCAGGAAGAGATGCTTATCCTTAAGGAAATGCCAATATGGAGGGAAGCTACATCCCTATCTTTAAGGGCATCATTCTTGTCTTTGGGACATAGTAAACGTTTAAAGCAGATGCACAATGCATGCTCAACAGGCCACGTGAGGCCCTTTTGGAAAAACAAGGTCAGGCTGAATTAGTTTTAAGCCAAATGGCTTCCTCATATACTCCAGTATATCCTATTGCTTTTCATTTATTCATCACACTTCTTGCATGTATTCAGAAATCTAAATATCTCTGGCACGTTCACTTTTTAGCTTTACAGTTTTATACCTAAGAGCCTCTTAATTAAAATATTAATCACAGACTTTAAACTGATGCTTGTATTTATGCAATGTGTGCATTGGGTTTCTTCCAAGCGCTGTGCTGCCTCTGGTGCCCCAGGGTCTTGGAAACCTCTGGGAAGCCGCCCTGAGCTGGGATGATAAGAGCAGTGGCGTCCCTGGGCCTGTGCCCCGAAAGGCCTTTCCGTACACCTTCCGTACACCGGCTCAGAGCGTGGGTCTCAAGGCTACTCAAAATATAAACCCCACTTCCCTTCCCTTTCGATCACATTCCAATTTCAAAAGCCAATTAATCGAGCACAGAATTGCAAATCACTTTGGCTTTTTCTACTTTGAACTCATTTTCTGGAATCTTATGTATAGAATGTGGAAACCAAGGATAATGCCTGCAACAATCATAGGCCACTTAAACAGATTCAAGGAATTTCTGTCTTAACAAAACAAACCTTTGCTTGAAAATATGCAAACACACACTCATGTGCATGTGAGCGCGCACACACACACACACACACACTTTAATGTCTTGGCTGCAGGTAGAATAAAAACCAGATAGTATGAAAGTCAACAAGTTTTCATTTCCAGTGACTCTGAGTGTACACGCTTCCACTGAGTGGCAAGGGACAAGAACTTAGCTATTTCATACTTCTCTACACGCTTGTGTCTTGGAATTTAAAAGCAGTTTAATCACATTGATTAGATTTCACAGCAATGCTGAAATATCTTCTGAATTTTCTGAAGCCAGAACAAAAGAAAGTTGTACCCCAAGACCATTCTTGGGGTCCTGTAAGCAAAATGATTTCATCTAAAATTTAAATCAAGTTAGAAAAATAATTCAAAGGGGTCACATACCCCAAAACAACTGAAAAGACATAAAAAAGAGGAGAAGAGAAGCAAAATAAAAGGGCAAAACCAAAATTTGCCCTTAGAAGTCATATCTCCAAATATGAGGCATTTTTATTTGATAATATTGCTTACTTTTTTGGAATATCCTCTAAAATAGTTATCTGAATTCCTAGATGATAACAGGTTCTTTTGTGGCTGACAGTAGGAGTTCTGCTTGTGGATCCAATACACAACCAGAGCCACATCTGCTTTTATGTTTTAAGCACGAATGTATTTTAATATATAGTCAGAATGCATTATCAGCTTAGCAATGGAGAGGAATACTTCTAGACTCAAAGACTTCCAAAGTGAATACAATCCCATCGCAGTAGCTTAAAAATCACAAAGAGTTTTTGTTTCATCATTTCAGCTCTGAATTTTATACCTTGGATCTCAGGCATGGGCAATATCCACAGCAAGAATGAACACTTGGAAAATTAATTCACAGGGTGCCTTTCTCCTGTTATGAAAAGTTACTTTTTTCTCCTAATGACATGACACATTAAGTCTTGGTTTCAAGAAAATTTAATTTCAACATCTTTAATCAAGTGGTATAAAACTTTGCTGCCCAGAATGTCATTGTAAACTTGAAAGGGGCCCCCCAAATGCCCACTGGTAGCTATTGAGTTGAGAACCATTTCAGAGCCTTCAGCAGGGGCCTCTCTTCTGCCTTCCCAGCAGGCTCACATCAGTTCATCTGCTAGTCCTTGCTTAGATCTAAGTCAGTGGTTTTATCTATGTGCATTCCATGTGGTACTTGCCCAGGAAATGCAAGGGAAAATCACTTTCCTGCTATCCTCCTCCCTTTCTGGAACTTGGCCCACTTAGAATATTGCTTCCTGATCCTTCCGACAAGCTAAAACCCCAGAGGCACTTAACAATTAAAAGAAGGGACCAGAGGCATTTGGATGGAACATGTACATCGTGTATAAAATCTAATGTTCTTTTCCACAGTCTCCATATTGCTAACATTGCCCAGCTAGAAACGGAAACTGACACATAATTTAATCTGTGCAGGATTCTTAGCTTTATGCAACTAGAAGATAATAAATTAAGAAGTTTTTATTCTTTTTTGTTCCTTCCGTAAAAGAAGTTAAAATTTTAAAGCCACCTCTAATTTCAAGTTCACACTGAATTCCTCTGGGCTAGGGGATATTGGAGCTCATGAGCAGACATTCACATATCCCTTGCAGAGATATTCAGGCAGGATCAAATGAGGTTGTTTTGTTTTCATGGCCCCCATAGGGCTTAGTTCTGTTGAGCATCATCAGGCAAGGAACTTATTATATCTTGGCAAGTTCAGTCTATTTCCAAAATACTTTCCCCTAACGTCTAAATACTGGTCAAGCAGCCTTGCCATCACACTAGCTGAGCAACAGGCTGGTTGCCCACCCCACCCACCCCACCCCCAAATACATTCCTGGTAAGAAACTTCAGCCTTGTGTACTGGGTGGGTATATACTACGTGGATACCACTTGAACTGGGCATGCCTGCATATCACCTAAATTTGTAGATTAACACCAGTAACAAAGCAAGAACGGTACTCAATAATTAAATACTTATCGTGTGTACTTTACAGATATGCTCTCACGTTCTCTTCACATCAACTCTACAAGGTTGATACTGTTGTTATCTCTATTTCACAGATGAGGAAACTAAGGCCTAGAGAGGTTAAATAAGTTGTCCATGGTCACACAGCAAGTCAGTCAGACAGAACCAGGATTCGAACTCAGGCCTCTTTGTCTCCCAGGCCCTGCACTTGGCCTCTGCTCCACCCCTCATGGTTCCTCATGTGCCCACCAGTGTCCCCCACTGTCCTTACTGCCCCTTCACTGGCCTCGTTACCTTCACGGCCACTCCGAGTTCTTGCACATCTTCTCGGCCTTTCATGGAAGTACCCTAGGCTCTCCCCGCCTACAACCCAGATTCCATAGCACAGCTGGGCTGTGATGTGTCCCAGCCTGACCCAGGCCCCAGAGCCTTCCATCTGGTCTGCCTTGCAGATAACAGTCCTGCCAGTTCATCCAGGACTCTGGATACTTCATAACGTCACCTCAGTGAATCCCTCATAACATCCTGAAAAGGGTACAGGTTTATCCCTATTTTACTAGAAATTGAGGATTGAAAGGATGAAGTGACTTCCACACATTGTGCAGGCTATTTAGTGGCAATTCCTGGATTTGACCCCAGGAGCTGCGTTGTTTTCCCCATTACTCCTTGGCACACAATAGGTCTCTGATAAATGGTTACTGATTAACTCACAGTGATGCCATTCTCTTCACCACGACTTTCTCCCTCCATAGTAATTTCTAGTTCAGAAAAAAATTAAAATTCTCAAAAGATTCTTTGCTCAGCTGTGGTAACAAACACCCCCCAAATTCCAACGGCTTAACCCAAAAAAAGTTAAGTTCTTGTTCATGCAAAGTCCACTGTGAGTCTAGATGACTCCCCGAGGAAACTGTCTACTACATAGTGGCTCAGTGTGACCTCCACATCGGCCCATTCTTCCACAGATGCCACATCAGGGGAAGAATCAGGTGGAGAGTGAGGGTCAGCAGTTAACACTTCCACCCAGAAGCGACACACGTTGATTTTACCCACGTCGGTTGTCCACAGCAAGTCCCATAGCCATGCCTATCTTCAGGAAGACAGAGAAACACAATCTTCCTATTTATCCAGAGGTGAGGAAAACCAGATGTCAAGAAAGCAGTAATATCTACTACAACCAGTGAAAAAAAGAGAGATTTGAGAGGCAACATGAGAGATTTGAGAGGTAACAAGGTCATGCAGCTAAAAAGTGGCAGAGTCAGGACCCAAACCCAGGTTTATCTATCTCTAAAATGTGAGTCCTTAAATACCACACAATTCTCAAGAGAGCTGTACCCATTTTATACACCACGGTTATTCTGCATGAATGATAGGCACTTACTGCTTGTTGGCTAATGGCTCTGCTGATCTTGGCTGACCTCGCCCACTTGTCTGGGGGCTCCCCGGCTGACAGCTGATCTAGGCTGGCCTTGGTTGGGAGGACTTGGATGACTTGACTCTGCTCCACGTGTCTCTCATCCTCCAGCAGGCTAGCTCAGGCATTTTTCATTCCAGAAGAGGAACAAGATCAAACAGGCCCAAAACAAGTGATATGGCTGAGCCCAGAGTCAGGAAGTGGGGAGGGAGTGAGGGGGGCACTGTAATATTACGCAGCAAAGAGAGTGAAGCATTAGTCCAGCTTTATGCAAACTTTTTCTGTAAAAGGCCATATAGTAAATATTTTTGTCTTCATGGGCCATATTGTTGCTGCCACAACTACTCAACTCGTAGCATAAAAGCAGCCATAGATAATAAGTAAACTGATGGGTGTGGCTGTGTTCCAATAAAACTTTATTTAGAAAAACATGCAGTGGGCCAGATTTGCCCCAAGGGCCATAATCTGCCAACCCCTGAATTAGAGCCATCCTTGCAATCTTCCACAGAGGGTTCTAGTCCTATTTCTGGAACTATCTGCTTGTATGGTCCTGACAATATCACTTTTTTTCTTATCTGACCTTAATTTTTTTATTTACAAAGTGAGGAGGTTGGAGGAGTTCTTTAGAACTATAAATTTCTTACATTCACAGAATGTATATTATCATGCAAACCAAAAGGTGTGTTCTGGGGTCCAGTTGAAGAGATTGTTCTCAGCCTGTTAATAGAATATTGTGTTTGTCGTTAGTATTATTGTTTACTTGCACAGGCTAAAATTTTATGATTATACTTGAACAAGAGTTGCCATGCAAAAGACACTGATCAATAGCAACATAATCTTAGCTCCATCAAAGTCAAATAGATTTTTCCATCCATTCAAGCAGGAAGTCATCCCAATATACGGAATGAAAACCAACTGACACTTTTAATAACAAATGGGTAGCAAAGCTTTATTGATTACAAGAATAAAAAATGAAATACCAGGGAGGCAACACTGGGTGATATCAATGAAGGTTAAAAAGAAACATACAATTAACTGACGGAGAAGGATAAGCTATAGTGAGGGACACTGCAAAACAGGGAGTAGGCATCCTCTGGGAACACCACATTTAACTGAAGGTTATTCGTTTATCAGGTCTCCTTTATTGACATTCAATAGCCTGTAATTCGGTGCACTGCAATATCACAGGAGGATATTTTTGCTTTTTTCCCTCCATTAATCTTCCCTGCCAGGCTGTTGCCAGAATTACAAATAAGAATATTTATGTTAATGGCTGCTGCAAAGAGAAAGCGCATGTGAAATATTCTGCAACTATCCATAAAATCAGGGCAACATGCAGAGGTTTGCAAACATCTGACTTTCTGAAGCTTTGTGTCAGTGGTTCTCAGTGGGGGGCAATTTTGCCCCCAGGGGACATTTGGCAATGTTTGGAGATATTTTGATTGTTCCACTTGGGGGATGCTACTGGCATCTAGCGGGTAAAGGCCAAGGATGATGCTAAGCAGCCTGCAACACACAGGACAGATGGACGCAGCAAAAAATTATCTGGCTAATGTGCCAATGGTGTCTAGGTTGAGAAATGTGCTCTTCAGAGATGAGAAAAGCATCAGCTGAGATTGACAGCAACTTTTCAATCACTGAAAACTCCAAATCATGATTATACTTCACACAAAAGCGGCACACATTTTAGACCACCCCGAGGACTTTATTTTTGTAGCCTAGCAACATTTCAAGTGAGGTACGTGGTGTCAAAAGATGCTGCAGAAGTGCTAGAGAAAAGCACCGTTCCAAAAAGCAAGTCAGAAATCCCAAAACCTGTCCCAGAAATGATAAATGGCGCAAAATACTGAATAACCCATTGGGATTAATACATCAATTTGAAGCAAAATAAATGCCTTTATTACTGTGTCATATAAAATATAACTTTTTTTAAACCCGACA
The DNA here is from genome assembly GCF_057802395.1 of Ceratotherium simum simum. NCBI lineage: Eukaryota > Metazoa > Chordata > Mammalia > Perissodactyla > Rhinocerotidae > Ceratotherium > Ceratotherium simum. Next base: position 78,207,353 of record NC_141905.1, on the reverse strand, counting down.
ATATCAAAAGCATCATTGATATTTTCTAGCCAAAGAACATATGTGGTGGGAGAGTCTTCATCTCATTTGAGTTATGTCTTGACAATCACTTGCAACATCAGCTTTACTGTAACTTGTGATGTATCTCCAACAGGATATAATTTATCAATTGGTCAAAGAGCTGGAAAATTAATATCTGTTTACCTAAACAGATCACATCTGTTAGCAAACTTGTCCAAATAATTTGGCACCATTGCTAATGATATATGTAGACAGAGACCATTTGTCATTTGGATTATTTCTAGAACCCACAAGCTTGTTTTCTATGCAGTGCACAGAAATGTATGTGCACTTGCACATGTGCACACACTTTATATGAATCCTTTAGAATGCTTTTGAACAACTTATTTGTTTGTTTTTAAGTGAAAGAAGCACAGAATCACTTCTGTGACTTTCTTTTAGTTCTGTTCTTCCACTGCATTGTCCTTCCACCTCGCCAGCGATTGGTGTCATTTCCACTTCAGTTCATTCCTAAACTACCCCAGGTAACAGGTTTTCAGCAAAAGCACAAGAGAGTGTTTAAGATTAAGTTCCAGCGCCTAATAAAAAGTTCCCGCAAATATGCCCTAGCCCTTTATTAACTGCGCAAGAGCCCTCCACGCCTTCTTTCAGGGGCTTTCCCAAGCAAAAGCATGTGTCCTAGTGGTGAAGAGCATTAGCTGGGGAGTCAGGTAGACTCAGGTCCAAAATCCACCATGAGCATGTTATGGCTGTGACTTTGAGCAGGTAGCATAATGTCTTTGATCTTCAGCCCCCTACATGGAATGTCGAGACAAAATTGCCCACCTCCTGGGACTGTCATGAGGATGAAACCAGGTCATGCTTGTAAAGCACCGAGCGCAGGGCCCGGCACACGGCCCTTCATAAATGTCAGGTGTCACGAGTAGATACACAGAGTCCACAAGGCATTCCATCACGTCCATTCTGAGCATGCATATTGGGCCGGACCCTGTGCTGGGTGCCAAGGACGGTACACACGAGAAAGACACATTCTCCGGCCGGCCCGGTGGCACAAGCGGTGAAGTGCACGCGCTCCGCTTTGGCAGCCCGGGTTCGCAGGTTCGGATCCCGGGCGCGCACCAACACACTGCATGTCAGGCCATGCTGTGGCGGCGTCCCGTATAAAGTGGAGGAAAATGGGCACGGATGTTAGCCCAGGGCCAATCTCCCTCAGCAAAAAAAGAGGAGGATTGGCATGGATGTCAGCTCAGGGCTGATCTTCCTCACAAAAAAAAAGCAAAGACACATTCTCCCTTAGGTTGTTCAGAGAGTCACCAAGGAAACACTTCTGGCACAGGTGAAACAGCAGGAGACCCAGGGAGGGGTGCTACGTTGCACAGCGCAGAGCAATGATGCTGGAGATCAGAGACCAGGAAGTTAACGCATCAGAAGCTCTCGTCCCAGCACCTGGCCTAGAACAAGTATACAAGGAATGTTGGCCATTATTATCATTGTCATCCATTGAAGGAGTAACAAGACATGTGCCTTCTCCACTGCCAGTTTAACAGTTGCTGCCACCTGGCCCCTAACACCCACCTCTTATGTGAGCACAAGGGTTCCTGGAGGAAACTGTTCGCTTCACTGTTGTGTGCTTGCCAAGAGCCTTTTTCATTATGCCTTGTTTTCCTTCTCTGTGTTGCTTGCTCTCTTTCTCAGCCGTTGGCTCAGTTTGGGAGTTATTTGATTTATTATTTGCTAAACAGGCAAACCTATTCCTTTCCTTGCTAAATTTTATAATTTTACAAGTGCTGGCGACGTGATCACAAATACCATAAACCATCTCCAGGAAGTGTTTAAATCCATTTCTGGATTATGTATCATGTAGCAAAATACATTGGCTTTGTGGTGTTTTTATCCTTTTATTTAAACTTTACTTGTTTTCCGTTTGTTTTGGGTTTTTTTTAACAAAAACCTTAACACTAAAGAAATGAAGCTGCCAGCACATAGTTCCCTAGGCATTAGGGATCCCTTATTAAATTCAGAAAACAGCAACATCATCCAAGTGATTCAAGTTGCACTGAAAATGCTTCCATGGTTACTTGTCCCATCATCGACATTGCCCGTTGCCAAGGATCCAATGCTAGGTCAACCTGGGTCCATCTTTGGCCTGGGCATTCTGGAAGAAATATATTAGAGCTGGAAGTAAACATAAAGATGACCTCTTCATCCCCACATTTAACATAGGGGAAACTGAGGCTATGAAGAAGAAGCAACCTAAACTTAGAAGCAACCAAGATGTCCTTCAGTAGGTGAATGGAGAAATAAATTCCCTGTGGTATATCCAGACAATGGAATATTATTCAGCTCTAAAGAGAAATGATCTATCAAGCCATGAAAAGACATGGAGGAAACTTAAGTGCATATTACTAAGTAAAATATGAATCTGAATAGGCTACACATTATATGATTCCAACTATATAACATTCTGGAAAAAACAAAACTATAGAGATAGTAAAAAGATCAGGGATTGCCAGGGGTTAAGGGAGAGGGTGGGATGAATAGGCAGAGCACAAAAGATTTCTAGGGCAGTGAAAATACTCTGTAAGATACTATAATGATGGCTACTTGTCACTATACGTTTGTCCATACCCATAGACTATAAAACACCAAGAGCAAATCTTAATGTAAACTATGGACATTGGGTGATAATGATGTGTCAATGTAGGTTTGTCCATTGTAACAAATTTACACTCTGGTGGGGGATGTTGATAATGTCCTACATTGCTGTGTTTTCTTACAAACTCTGGCCCGCTCTGTAGAACACCAGCTTGTATCTGCTGTCATTGCTTCCTTCTCTCAATTTTCCTTGGAATTTCACCACTCGCCCCTTCCCCACCAATAAAGCTTTAGAACAGGGGTCGGCATGCCTTCTCTGCAAATGGCCAGAGAGTAAATATTTCAGGCTTTACAGGCCATACAGTCTCTGTCACGATGGCTCAACTCTGCCTGTGTAGCACAACAGCAAGCGCAGATGCAATTTGCAAACGAGTGGGTGGAAGTGTGCAATAAAACTTTATTTATGGACAATGACATTTGAATTTCATACAATATTTACATTGCAAAATATTATCCTCTTGGTTTTTTTCAGCCATTTAAAAATGGGAAAACCATTATTGGCTCAGGGGTCCTATAAAACAGGCCGTGGGTGGGCTGAATTTGGGCTGTAGTTTGCTGACCACTGATTTAAATCACTGAGCTGCTGGGTTTCTTAGCTCACAGACTATACAAAAACAGGTGACACAGGCCCTGCTTTAGCCTGTAAGCTTTGCTTCAAGCCTGTTTTCTAGAGATCCCAGGCTAAGACACACAACAGTCATAATCCTTAAGTGAATTTTTTAAATCATAATAAATGAAAAAAAAAGTTATCTTAATACTCTGCACTGACCCAGGAGCCTGAGTTACTGGATATGCAGATCCCACCAAGAAAGACAAATTCCCTGACTCCTTTCTGCAATCGTCCTAATCACTGAAGCTCAGGGATGTAGGAGACTGGCCTCCAGGGCTCCTTTTGTGTCAAACCCTACTTCTATTCCATTTTTCTTTCCTTGGGTGCAATTTTTTACTCCCCTTTAAGGTCAAGGAGCATCAGTTAAATTTTTATATCTTCCACTGGTACCTCCCACACAATGAATATTTACTGCTCAATAAACATGTGTTGAATCTTTATCAGAGTAGGAACAGGAAGACAGATGTCATGATGGAGTGGAATTTCTTTATCAGAGCTGCCCAAGGAGGGAGTAGGTTGCCTTGAGGAGAAGTGAGTTTCTCATCATGTTAGATATTCAGGATGAGTCTATAAGACCACCTGGCAAAGATGCTAAGGATTCAAGAATTTATACCTCAAGTGGAGGGTGGGACTTTCCAGGCCTGAGAGTCTGTCATTCCCCACGTCAGGCAAAGGAGAGCCAACTGTCCAAGATGCAAGAGAAGGAAAGAGAGAACAGTGTTGGAATGCCTACCACATGCCAGACACTGCACTGAGTACTTCACAAATTATTAAGAATAATAACGACCAACATGTATTGACCCTATAATGTGTGCCAAGTCCTGTGCAGTACGCTTTTAAAACCTAATCCAAGACCACACAGCTAGAAAACAAAACAATAACCAAACCCCAGTCCAACAGACCCCCAAGGCCATGAGTTACCCCACTTAATCCTTCTCATTGAGTGGGATATTGAGTCATAACATGAAGTCCTTCCACACCTTGATGGGCCATATTGTCTGAACACTGTAAAGTGACATTAATGATCTTGTCTTTTCTTAACTGAATTGAGGTCCTTTATGATGTTTCTGCTCTCGAGAACTCAAGAACATTTCAGAGGATCAAACTACTCCTCAACTTAAAAAAAAATTGGAGAGAATCACGAGTGTTATGGAAGATGGACTTGCCCCAGAGAACTGGGAACAGCTCGTAACAAACTGCATCACAGCACATCACTAATTAAGGATGCTTAAATGGCAGCTGTGTTTCAGGGGGCCGCCGCAGGCAAGAACCATGGCCCCATCGAGCCTGGAAATAAGTACTTTGTCATTAACCTGATGTATAATTTATGTGGGCAAAAATGTGTCTCCTCTCTTTCCAAAACAGACAAGTGCCAGCACGGAGTCCCAGCTGTGCATCCCAGCCCCTCCACAGAGAAATATTATTCTCATAACGATCTAACTTTTGTTTTGACCTGGAGCACATTTTACAACGTCGCCTCCAAGTTGGATGAGCTCTGCAGACCTCCTGCCAACAGCGAGCTGATGTGCTAGTTGAGGGAGCCTGAGAGAAGGGCTATTATTTCTGCAGTCACTCAGCCTGATGCATTTTAACTAGCCAGATTAGTCCAAGGGGCACAAACAAGACGCCCTGCCTTACGGTTTGTCAAAGCTCAGGGACACAGAAACAGGCCAAGTCTATTCCCTTGGAAGAGTTTTGGCTTGGAAGGAAGGCATGTGGCTTCCTGAGGCCCCAGGACCCTTCCTACACGCACAGGCTCAGAGTCTTCTCACCCCTTGAGCATCCCTTGTGTTGCTGTTGTCTTGGAGTAACTTAGAATACAAGTCCTTGGAGCCTCTCTCACAGTCTCAGGCCTGCAGCAAGACTACACTGAAGGAGGCAGAATGAGCAGCTTCTCCTCTGCATTAGCTCAAGTCACTGCAGCGTCCCAAGAACAGCTCTGGCAGCCCATCAATCTTGTCACCTCTGCAGAAGTAGGCATCTGCTCTCCCTGCCCAGGGCTCCTCCACGTCCAGCTTCATCCTACGATTGCCTCCATTTATGCCTCTCTGCCTGTCTCACATTAGAAACTTCCCTGGAGAAAGGATTTGATTTGTCAGCTAGTCATCTTCCAACATGGAGTGTCCTATTGGCCACTTGAGCCAGGTCACTTGAAAGGCCACCACTGGCGTATACATTGGTTCTTTCATCCTTTTTTATCTCCAAACCACACTCCTACTCCCTGCCACTACCACAGGCAACCACTCTAAAGTGCTTAATGTGCATCTCTTTGTGTGTGTACTTGCAAAATGAGTATCATGATTATGTGCACATTATCATAAAAGTACAATATGTGCGTGCTATGTATCTCATACTGTTTCCTTAAGCCCTGGTTCTTATCTTTCAGGGTCAAGCCCCACCTCCTTTATGAATGTGATGAAAGTATGGATACTCTGACAGAAAAACACATGAGGGGAAATAGAAAATTTTGCACACCATTTTAGGGTGCTCACACACGCTAAAAGCCATTCATGAACCCCTGAGGGTCAGGAGCTCAGGTTGGACTCTCATCAGAGACACTGGCCGTTGGCCAGAGCTTGAAGGCCGAATCTGATCAGTAGTAGCCAGGCAAACAAGGTCACATGGCACAAAGTAGGAATCTGCATACAGAGAACTTCCTGTGGTCCATCTTCTTAAAGAGGGCATGGCCGTGGCAGCCACTCTGAGTCTGGTGGACTTCCCTTCAGTCTGCTCCTCAAATGAAGGAATGCTATATAATAGTAGCCCACATGTTATTCCCATTCTGAAATGCCCTCCCAGCTCCTCTTATTCATACTCACCACCTTCTTCAAAACTCAGAGTCCTCCCAGAGGGGCCTCTTCCTCCTGCTCACCATGTGTCTTCTCCATACTTGCCTTGCACATAATTTTGAATTTTTGTCATGATGCTTAGAAAGGGTTCTAAACCTTTCTCTTAAGTTACGTTTTGCCCACACAATCAGGTTGTAAACCTGCTGGAGAGGAACCAGCTTATTGTTTACATGTGGGAAAGAGATAGAGAATGTTAGTCATCTGAATTCCAAGGTTGCTGAGGGTGGGAGCTGATTCTCATGAGAACGATGAGGAGGGCTGAACCTCCTTTTCAGGAAGCAATGGTCAGTGGGAAGGTCTTGTATCCAGACCTTGGCTACATAACAAACCATCACAGAACTGAATGGCTTAAAACCATTTTTTGTATTGCCTCTCATGGTTTTGTGTGTTTACTGGACTTAGCAAGGCTCTTCTCACTTGGATCTCTTACACTGTTGCAATCAGATGTTGGCTGGGGCTGGGGTCAGCTAAAGGTTCAACTGAGACAGATGTTCAAGATGACTTCTTCACTCACACAGCTGGTGGCTGGCCAGCCAGGTACCTGTCTCTCTCCACTCAGCCAGCTTGGGCTTCTTCAGAGCACCATGGTCTTAGGGGAGTCAGAATTCTTGCAGGCAGCTGGTATCTTAGTTTCCTAGGGCTGCCATAACAAATTACCACAAACTGGGTTGCTTAAAAGAACAGAAATTTATTCAATCACAGGTAAGGAGGCCAGAGTTCAAAATCAAGGTATCGGGGCCAGCCCGGTGGCGCAAGTGGTTAAGTGCGTGCGCTCCACTGCGGCGGCCCGGGGTTCGCTGGTTCGGATCCCGAGCGCGCACTGACTCACCACTTGTTAAGCCATGCTGTGGCGGCATCCCATATAAAGTAGAGGAAGATGGGCACAGATGTTAGCCCAGGGCCAGTCTTCCTCAGCGAAAAAAAAAGAGGAGGATTGGCATTGGATGTTAGCTCAGGGCTGGTCCTCCTCACAAAAAAAAAAAAAAATCAAGGTGTCAGCGGGGTTGGTTCCTTCTGGAGGCTCTGGGAGAGAAGAATTCCCTGCCTCTTCCTAGCTTCTGGTGGCTGCCAGTAATCCTTAGCATTCTTTGGCTGCATCACTCTAGTCTCTGTCTTCATCTTCACATGGCTTTCTTGTCTCCCTGTGTCCTCTGCTCTTATAAGGATACCAGTCATTGAATTTAGGACTCACTCTAACTAAATCCAGGATGATGTCATCTCGATATCCTTTTCTGATTACATCTACAAAGACCCCATTTCCAAGTAAAGTTACTTTCTGAAGTTCTGGGTGGCCATGAATTTTTGAGGGACTCTATTTAACCCACTACAGCTGGCTTCCCCAAGAACAAGATTTCCAAGAAACCAAGGCAGAAGCTGCAGGGCTTTGTCTGACTTGGCCTCAAAAGCAATCAGCAACATTTCCATTGGTTACAAGTCACTAACAGGGCCAGCTCTGATTCAAGAAGGGGCCACACAAGGGCATGAACACTGAAAGCATGATCCCTTGGAGCCATCTTTGGAGACCAGCATCTATGGGAAGGACCAGGCAAAGGGGAAATGAACAGGAGGAACAGAACATTGAGAGGAGAGAGAGATTCTTAGGACTTCCACGGTGGGAAGCGTCAGGACAAGGGAAGAAATGCATGCACTGGACTTCCAGGAAAGGTTTGGAGGCATAGAGAGAGGGAAGACAGGGGTTTTTGAAGAGCCATCACCTGGAATAAGAGAAGATTGTGAGTGAAAGATGTACATAAAAAGGATTTTTAAGAAGTTTTACTATACATCAAGACTGTCCTCTCCCTTTTGACATTTCTCGAGAGGCTAGGTAAAGATTTGAATCGCTTTCATTTATACTTTTCTGCCTGTCTGTTGTTTTTTACACATGATTTTTTTGCAGGCCAAGATCACAAGTTTCCACTGTTTTTATACAACTACATCTCGCTAACCCTCTTACTAAGCCAGCACAGGGCTCTGCCCATGGAATGTGATCAAGAAATAATGACTAGTTTAAAAGCATGTACGAGTTTAATTTGGGAGATTGTACATTTGACTGCTGAAACAAGGATTTCTTTTAAATAGGAATATGTGCATGCACTTTCAAACAATACCAACAAAATTTTTTAGTTTGTTCCCACTATAATAACTTCCAGCGTGGGTATTCTTGGATTTTTACGGGTTGAGTATCATTAAAGGCGATGTTTGGCTAGTTGCCTTCGCAGGAAAGTTTGGATAAGCAGTTCACCTATAGAGAATATAGCTTTCTGAAGTTAATCTTCAGAAAGCAAAAGACTCAGAAGATGTAGGCAGTGTTCCCAGACTTAGGCTGCAAAAAATACTCCCCAAGATAAGCCCATAAATTCTTCTAGCTCAAGAAATTTTTAGAGGGTAACTAGGACCCCAGGCAACAACTGGGGATTTTATGGCTGCAGGCTTTCCAGCTCTGGAGGACTTAGTTGGTCAGAGAAATTGAGGACTCACATCACTGAGATGATGTTTAGACTTCAGCCAATGAAACAAACCAGCCACAGGAGGAAGTTTATAGAAATCTTTCCTATTTCTACATTGTTGATGTAATCTGGGTGCAAAAGATTTGGAACTGACCTGACCTGACGCCACTCTCCTCACAACCAGCACTATCCATCTGGGGTTTTTTTAGCCAATATTTATTGAAGACTTACAATGTTATGCATTTGACAATGTAATTTCATTTAATTCTTACAACAGTTCTATGAAATTAGTACTAATAAAAATAAGATGTACTGGGGGCTGGCCTGGTGGCACAGTGGTTAGGTGCACACACTCCGCTTCGGCGGCCTGGGGTTCGCAGGTTAGATCCCGGGCGCACACTGACTCACCGCTTGTCGAGCCATGCTGTGGCGGCATCCCATAAAAAGTAGGAGAAGATGGGCACAGATGTTAGCCCAGGGCCAATCTTCCTCAGCAAAAAAGAGGAATATTGGCATCAGATGTTAGCTCAGGGCTGATCTTCTTCACAAAAAATAAAAATAAAAATAAGATGTACTGGGCTGGAAATATTGGTGGGGGTAGATGGAATAGTCTCTGCTCAAAAAGACTGCCCTGCAGTGAAATATAAAGAAAGGGGTCTATCTATTGTCTGGATATTTAAAACCACAAGAATAAAACAAACCAATAAAATAGCTTAAATTTTAATAAATAGAGCCAAGGGCTCAAAGAGGGTTTAAACATGTTTAAATTTATTTATGTGTTAAATTTAGATTATCATATTCAGAACAATTTATGAATGTATATGTTCTTGTCCCTACAATCTGGGTATAATGGAAGCCCCTCCATGTGTTAACATCATTAAAACGAAACAGCTGTAAGTATATATAGGAAACATCAAATAATTGGGGGGAAGATTCCACTTTATACCCACCGAGATGGCTTAATTAAAAAAGACAGACAATAACAAGTATTGGCGAGGACTGGTGAGGTTGTAAAATGGTACAGCCACTTTGGAAAATAGTCTGGCAGTTCCTCAAAATATTAAACATACAGTTACCATATAACTAGCAATTCCACTCTGAGATATCTATGCAAGAGAAATGAAAACATGTGCCTACACAAAGACTTGCATATAAATGTTCGTAGCAGTATTATTCATAACAGCCAAAGGTAGAAACAACCCAAATATCCACCAACTGATTAATGGATGAACAAAATGTGGTATATCCATACAATGGAATCTTATTCAGTAATGAAAAAAGAATGAAGTATTGACTCATGCTATCACATGAAGACCCTTGAAAACATTATGTGAAAGAAGCCAATCACAAAGGACCACATATTATATGATTCCATTCATATGAAATGTCCAAAATAGGGAAATCCATAGAGACAGAAAGTAGATTAGCGGTTCCCATGGACTGAGGGGAGAGGGGAATTGGAGTGAACGCTAATGGGTATGGGGTTGCTTTCTGGTGAGTAATGAAAATGTTCTCATTCTCTTTAGAAATTAGATATGAAATGAGAAATAGTGGTGATGGTTGTACAACTCTGTGAATACACCAAAAACCATTGAATTGCATATTTTAAAAGAGCGAACTTTATAGCATGTGAATTGTATCTCAATAAAACTGTTATTGAAAAAAGAAGAGAAAACAAAATGTTGAGAAATATGTGGTTTGGAAAGGGCCACAATGGGGGAAGGTCTGAGGATGGGGCAGATTCAGGTTTGTGGGCCTTGAAATTTATACTATTTGGGGGACCTTCTTCAAGAAAAATAATTTTAAAAATGCAAATACACTGTATGACAACGTGCATATAGTTAACAATACTGTACTATACACTTAAGAATGTGTTAAGAGGGTAGATTTCATGTTACGTACTTTTTACCACAACAAAAAATGCAAACACAAAATTAGGTGCCAAACTGGATGCTTAGAATGAGAAAAGAAATGACAGATTATAACTTTTTAAAAGCTGGAAAACATCCAGAACTCATTTATAAAACCACATTTTTTATTACCTAACTGTCTGCCATCGTCTATAATCCTATTTTCCTCCACTGCACAGTCTTTATTCACCCTTCCACGAGACAAGGACGTTACATCATTTTCTACAGAGACAATAGCAAGACTGCAGTCTTTCCTCCAGCATAACTGATACAAACTGTTTGTTACTATACACATAGCCCAATTTCCCCCTCCTCAAGATGAGTTTCCTGCCTTCCCAGGACACCCTCCCCAGAGATGGAGGATGGCTTTTATCTTTTCTTTGAGCACGACTTCACCCTCCTGCACTTGAACCTTCCGACGCCAGCCAGGCTAGGCTGGAGAAGATGTGAAACTAGCATTCTCGTCCTGCCAAGAGAAGTGTAAACAGCCTCAACTAATTTTGGGAAACAACTTGGCAACAGACATCAGAGATCCTTCTAAATTCCACCTCTGGGAATTTCTCCTAAGGAAATAATCCTAAATGCACAAGAACAATCTAAATGTCTAATATAGGCAGATAATAAAATACAGTATTATATTTGATCAAATGTTGGCACCATTTAAAATGGTCATAAAAATAATGTAATAACATGGGGGAAATTATAATACATAAAATATCATATAATTATAACAAGGAATGGGGTTATATAAAATGACGTACACAGTATGCCTGGAACTAGACTTATTTTTAATCCTGTGCATAAAGAAAAAAAGACTGGAAAGAAATGCACCAAAATGCTAAAATGATTGTGTTGGGATAGGCTTATGTAAATTTTCCTTATCTCACATAAATTTTGTAATGAAAATAAGGTCGTCTAATAATTCTGCCTGCTCCCTGCCTCAGCTCATAGAATTAATGGTCTGAAATATTAGCAGAGCAGCTTGCTCCTTAGGGAGGGATACTATGATATATAAACGTAAAGTATTATTATGAATTTCTTTTTGAAGCTTTTTTAGCAAAATCATCTGTTTACATATAGCAATGTTGTGGCAGAAAAAATCAATCCAGTTAAGTAGTTTCACCTCTGAAATTGCATTGCACATTCTATCTAGTTTTTCTCCCACAACTGGAAGCTCCATTCAATGACTCCTGAACCCATAATTACAGAGTCAGCGTAGTCCATGCCATCTGCTGAGTGCTCTCCCAGAGTTGGAAATCAGAATGACTCAACAAGAAGTACACAAAACTGCCAAGAATTGTCAGAGGTGCGCGTTGTTGTAATAACAATCTGGCAGCAGCAGTGGAGCAGAGGAAACAAATTTGTTCCTGTAGTCAGGGCGTAGCAGCTGCTGGATCGGAACTGATGGGGGAAAGGAAGAACGGAGAGGATGAAAATGCAATTAGCAGTCGGCAACAGGCAACTTGCAACTTGGGTATTCTAAGGAAGGTATTGACACTTGAGGTGGTGGTCCGGTCATGTTTGAAACATCTAACCATCACTGTAGAAAGAGAATTCCGTTTAAATCCAGTTCCTGTTGGACTCTACAGCGTGGGCTTCCTAGCAGAACAGCCCTGTGATGTAAGGGCAGTGAGAGCCACGTGTAGGAAGCTGATTCCACAGGCTCATGGCAGACTTCCTACATCAACACACACAAGACCAGAAACAGAGCTTACTCTTGGCTGCTGAGCACAGTAGAAAGAACCCCAGCTTTGGAATTGGAAAGACTTGGGTTCAAATCCAGGCTCAGCCACTTACTAGTTGTGTCTTGATGGCAAGATGCTTAACCTCCCCCAGCCTCAGTTTCATCATCAGTAAAATGGGAATAATAATTCCTGTTTTACAGGATTCTTAGGAGGATCAGATATGATATGTATAAACACAAGAGTTACCACATGACACAGCAATTCTACTCCTAGGTATCTACCCAAAAGAAATGAAAACATAGGTCCACCCAAAGACTTATACATATTTATAGCAGCATTATTCATAATAGTCAAAAAGTAGAAACAATACAAATGTCCATGAACTGATGAATGGACAAAATGGTATACACACAATGGAATAGTATTCAGCAATAAAAAAGAATGAAGTCCTGATACACGCTCCAACATGGACGAATCTTGAAAACATTATGTAAGCAAAAGAAATCAGACACAAAAGGCCATTTGATTCCATTTATATGAAATGTCCAGAATAGAGAGTTCTACAGAGACAGAAAGTAGATTTGTGGTTGCTTAGGGCTGGGGAGGATAAGAGCTAGGCAGATGGTAGCTAAAGGGATGAAGTTTCTTTCTGAGGTGATGGAAATACTCTAAAGTTGACAGTGGTGATGGTTGTACATATCTGTGAATATCCTAAAAACCATCGGGTGATACACTCTAAATGGACGCATTGTACGGTATGTGAAGTATATCTCAATAAAGCTGTTATTTGAAAGAAAGAAACGGTACGTATAAAATGCCTAGCATAGTTTCAGGTGATGGATAAGTCATGGCGATTATTAGGTCTGTCATTCACTTACCATTTACCTTGCTTCTCCTCCTTCTAGAAAACAGACAACAAAATTTCCTTTGTGCGGTGGGTTTCCTGCTCAAAAAGTAATATTAGCAGCAGAATCATAATCCTTGAAGAGACTTTTGAGCTTACCATTCCTTTTTACAGATGGGAAAATGAAGACCCAGGAGACTGATAGTTCTTATTGGAGGGACTGCAAGTAAGGGACAGTTAGAACAGACTATAAAGGAAGAAAGTGCGTTAACCAGAACATTCCCAGCAAAACAAGGCAAGAGCAAAGGCAGCAAAGCTTGAGAAACTTGGTACTCCGGGTTCAGGGTGCGCCTGCAGGGGGTTGCGGGGTGAGAGGGGCTGGAAAGTGAGACAGAGTCAGCTCACGAAGCAGCCATGAAGCACTCAAGGCGTGCAGGAGCCCTGTTCATACAAGTTTCATCCCAGGACTAAAACTGGAAAGCAAGGCCAAGTTGGAACCTTCTGGCAGTCTGTATAAATAAAATTAAGTTTGTGTCTAGTTTTTGCAGCATCACAAGAATATGGCTCTCGGGCTTCCAAATTTGGAGAGTTTGGGGGGAATGATCTGTCATCAAATACGAGTCATGTAGCATCCCAGAAATTCCCTCTGCAGGGACTCAGGGAGCACCTATCCTCCAGAGCCATAAAAACCAGGATTGGTGCAATGAGAGGCCCACGTGGCTGCCAGTCTGCAGGGAGCTGCCCACACAGTAAGATTCCACAGACAGAGAAACCAAATAGCAGTTTCGAATAAAAGCCCCAAGTCGAAAGTCACAACCTCTAGACTGTAGGTGTGGATTTGCAATTTGGCCCCCTTTCCAATGGGCAGCTCTCAGTCTCAGGTGAGCAGCCACGTGGACACATTTATTTAAACACAGTTAATGTTTCTCCCAAGTTCCCAGCACCACCAAGTAGGCCACTCAGCACCTGACACCAAGAAGCAGCTACAGACCAGGGCCAATGCTCCAGAGAACTTGGCAACATCTGGAAACTGTTGAGCCTGCTAGCTGCATACCTAACATCCATTCACTCCCTCTTCCACATTTCCCAGCCTCTCTTGCAGCTAGCTGTGATCATGTGACTATGTTCTAACTAATGATGCATATACGGAATTGTCATGTGAGACTTCCCAGGAAATGCCTTAAGGAAGGTGCATGCCCTTTTTTCCCCCACCCTGTTTCCTGGAACTTGGATATGAAGACGGGAGCTCTGGTAGCCCTCATAAACATGAGGGTGAGAGCCACACACTGTGATCAGCAGACAAGTGATCTGGCAGGAGCCTGTGTCCCTGACAACTGCATGAAAGGACCATTCCAACCCTAAACTTCCTACCTGCAGACTTTTTTATGTGAGAGAAAAATAAGCTTTTAGTCATGCTTAATCCTGTTATACTATATTCTAATTTTTATTCATTTTGCTTTTAAACTGTTCATTTCTTGAGGATTTTTTTTTAATTTTCAGACAAAAAGATCTGTGAGTTTATCTTCAAAGACTACTTCCCTCCCGAAAACTACACTCAACCATGAGCATGAAGAAAAGGGGTGTTAGGCAGACAACCTGGGCCTGAAGAATATTCCAGAAACTCCACAAAGATTCACTGCTTTGTTTACCCTTTTCTAAACCACGGGAAATTTAATTTTTGTAAAGCTCAAACAGTAATGATATCCAGCCAGCAACAGTGTGTACTAACACACTAGTATATTTCAGGATATTTCTACCAGCACAGTAAACAGGAGAAGCAAGCCCCTCACTCTGAATTGCGGCCCAGAACTACAGCAAATACGTGACCCGTTTCAGAGATTCACATCTCGGATCGATTCTCGGTCTTACAAAGACAGTCAGGCAAAGTGGACGATGGTTGAGGAATGTAGACTCATTAAAGCTAAAAGAAGCCGGCCGCGGGGAAGTGCAGACCCATAAAGAATTAACCAGCAGCCCGTTGTCAATCCCAAAGGTTTTCCAGGGTCTGGGCTCCCACACAACACCGCCTGTTCGCCCTCTTAATGCACAACCGCAGCCTGGGAGGGAGAGAGCCCGGGCAGGGAAAGCACCAATTCCCCCTGAGAATTCGTCTTTTAGTCCCAACAGAATAATCAGCCTAGAGCTGACCTTTCTCGGGCTTCGTGAAGAGCACACTCGGCTCTTCTTCTCCATCTTAGATCCGTCCTATTTCAGCATCCCCAGAAGTGCGCACGCGATGACTTAGCGTCCACTTGAACAGGGAGCCTGTCGCAGCTGCACAGTGGGGAAGGCGTGAGGGAACATCTCCAGCAAACACTGTGGGAGCCCCCCAGACGCCCCGGACCCCCTTTCTGGTGCCGCGCTCCGGCTCCTGTGTGCTCTGCTGCTGGGAGCTCACAGCTACAGCCTGCTCAGAGCATTGCTCTTGGGCTACAGGAGCTGCCTCATGTTGCAAGTGAAGATATCTGGGCATTTACGTCCCTCGCAGTGGCCCTAGCTGGTCGCTAACCAGGGCAGGGGCCCGGCTCCCTTCCCTCCAGAAGAGACGAACTCTGGGTGTAATTTACACCCCAGAGCTCCCTTGGGATCAGGCTGAAATCGGACCTTGCTGGGCTCCTTCTGCTTCCCTGTTCTGCTTCACCTGTTCCCTCTCCCAAGAGCACATCCTTCATAAATCATTTTCACCTGATCCTTGGCACAGGGTCCCGCCTCTGGGGAACCACGCGAAGACAGAGTTCTTTGAAAGAAAGCCATGTTTATAGGTACAATTATCATCAAGCTTGATTCTGGAGTCCACTGAGGAAAGTTGTACTCTCCGTGACATTCTATTTGTTGACGTTTTCTTCCACAGTAAGAATGTGGGAGACACAATCAGACACTTAATTAGATGAGGCTCAGAGCTTCCCCCTACAGTAAACACTGATGCCTGGATCGCCCACACACCTGTCTCAACTCTACACAGGGGATCCTTGGTAGAAAAAAGGACATATCCTACCTGAGGTGGCAGCTGCTGATAGACTAAAATTTGAAAGGCTACTCTTCCCCCAAAAACACCCCTACCCAATCCTGAGTCTGAAAATCCACCATTAGAGACTCATTCCTTTGGGTAGAAGGCATTGTAACTCCAGACCACCTCTTTTAAGAGTTAAAAACAAACACCTAGCTCTTATCAGATATTAACATCTTGGTGGGAATTGATTTTAGCGGGAGGCTAATATAAAGGTTCTCATGGTAACTGCAGCTATAGGGTGAAGAAATATTTTTAAAGGGAGATATTCTGGGGGATGGGGCAATGAGAGCCAGGAGAGTGAAAAGTAGCCGGGTAGGGAGCAGAAGCAGACAGAGGAATTTATAAACAGGAGAGCCAAAGGTGACTTATCCTCTTTACATTCATTTTTTTTTCCCTTTGGTGAGGAAAATTGTTCCTGAGCTAACATCTGTGCCCGTCTTGCTGTATTTTGTATGTGGGACACCGCCACAATGTGGCTTGATGAGCGGTGCGTAGGTCCATGCCCGGGATCTGAACTCGAGAACCCCAGGCTGCTGAAGCAGAGCACATGAACTTAACCACTACGCCACCGGGCCAGCCCCACATTCTTAAATTATAGAATCATAGAATTTTAAAACCAGCAGGAAACCTAGATATCATCTGGTACAGTGGTGGTCTGAGTTATGCTGGCAATTTGCTTTTCACATTAATGTTACTGGAACCCTAATATTCAAAATAGGTGGAAGGGGGGTTGCTCTAGTAACCTGCAGAGGGAGGTGCAGCGCTCTGCCCACCCCACTCCTCCCTGGGCAGCCCCCGGGTATGTCCAAGAGTCCGAGACTTCTCCACACCAGCTGGAACTGCTGCCACACATGTTGTGTGGTCGGAAATGTCACCTGTCAATAACCATTCACTATAATAGTAACAGCTTCCACATACTGAGCTGTTAGTACTCGATGAAATCCCAGGCCTTTGGAAAGGAATCACTTTACAAGGACTCTCTCATTTAATCTTCACGATAACCTCCTCGGGATGGAACCATTATTATCCCCATTTTAAATGAAGTGACATGCAGGTTAAATAATACGAGTTGGAGGCAGGATTTGAACCCAGGCTATCTGACTCCAAACCAGTCATCGTGTTGCTCCTAATTCATCCTCCCTGACCTGAAGATCCAGAGATCAAGGTTGCACACAGGAAAGAGAGCAGTGTGCGGTCAGAAGGTTGATGGCCACAGAGCAGGACCCAGAATCAGGGGTGCCGACTCCCAGCTCAGGTACCACGGTGTTCTTTCGCCAAGGGATCAGGTCAGAGGTCTTCAGGAAGAAGCCCCGTCTTCAGCATGTTCCCCCAACCCTTCACTCCCACCCACTGGTTTAATTTCCACTCAGCCTTCAAGGTTTCGTTAGGGCATCTCCCCCGTAGGATTCCATGAAGCTTTCCCTGACACCCCGCTCGTCCCCCACAAGTATCCCTGCCCACCTGTTCATCCTTCCTCCTCTCTCCCTAACTGTGCACACACTGCTCCTCATGGAAGCATCTTTACTCCTGTGCACATCTGCCTCTCCCTCCAACCATGAGCTTCAAGAGCAAGTCCCACCTGTTACTCACCATTGTACCCTGAACCTGGGACAGAGCTGGCACTTGGGCACACTCCATGGAGAAGGAATGAATAAGCAAATGGCCATTGAGATCACACTCAAAAATAACTAGCTATCAAGTGTACTTTGAACCCCCCCTCAATTTTTTTTATTTATTTCTCTAAAAGTTCAGTCAAAAGACTTTCTATAAGAAACAAAAAAAATCAGCTAAAATGTAATGATTAAATATATATATTTGCCCACGGACTGTATGCCCTTTTCTGAACATGCAGTCCTGTTCAGTTAACATGTACTAGATTTCTCATAGCTCGTCTGATCTTCAGCATCTCTGGAACAGAAGGGACGGGTGTGTCCACCCATCGACTCTTGAGCTCCCCACCCCCACCTCTGTCAAGTGGTGCCTGAATCCCTCCTCATGCCCATCTGGGACCTTTTTGATACTATCTTTAGTGTCATACTCAATTGTGTGCCTTTCCTTTCCTCTTTTATGCACGGCTACTCATTCAAATACCATGTCAGCAAAAACCAACTCTCCCTGGGGTGGCCTTAGATGTTTCCATTTCCTTCCTCCTTACGTTGACTTGGGGCCTGACCAAGGAATTGTGCCTGTGCTTTGTCTAAAACTTGTGAAATCACCTCCTTCAAGTCTACAGTGTACACCTTATGTCCTGCCTTTCTCTGATATCTGTAGGATGGACCTGGTGATCAAATAGACAAAGCCAGTCAGAGATCATTTTAAAATCTGCAAGAGCTGGGTGATCTTAGGAATTATATGAGAAAAAAAAAAAGCAACATTCCATCAAGGTCAAAGGTCTTTAGACTTAGATGGGAAAGACATTCACATATTTTAAGAGTCAATGAAATGCAAAATCCAGTAAGCCCATCAGATTGGGTAGGACTGTATGTAGACAGAAGAATGAAGAAATGCACAAGGCACAACTTGAAACCAGGGACACAGGCTAGGTAACCACATCTTTCTTGGAGTTGTAGAGTTTTTGACAACCCATCCCGATAAACACAGGGTTCAGTGGATCCTGACAAGTCTCCAGCAGGGTCCAGATCAAGGTCTGGTCATTGTGCCAGCTCAAACAATTTGAGAAGGCAGCTCCCAAAATTGTGTGGGATGACATGATAGTTTCCTTAGTGGGTACATATCTTTCAATCTCAGGAATGGTTAGAATTAAGTACACAATTATTGGAATTTGCTAGACTTAAAATAGTAAGATGCGTGAATTGAACCTAAAGGGTTGAGGAAGAACTTATTTTTATGTACACAAATATCACCCTCGAGGGCAGCAAGGACTCACATCTTTTTCTCAAGATTGCCACCACTGTCACTTCACCATCCAATCTCTCCCCAGCACTGGGATGTGGAGAACAATCCAGTGTGTTTCTCTCTCTGGCCTTGGGGAGGAAACCTCAAGCCAGACAAGTGAAGGACGTGTCAGACGTTCTGCTTCCAGCTGAGCACCCTAGCAGGCAGCCAGGTGGCTAAGCCCTGAACCATGCCCAGCATACCTCTGGGCCATTTGTTCCATCTGGCTTTGTAGAATCCTTGCCTGAAAACACTTTGACTCCTCACTTCTTTTATCCTCACTTACATGGTCCTAAACGGCTTTCCCCACCAGGCTTGCAGATTTTTGAGAAGGGTTATATTTTATTTATATTTAGCACCAGCCCCAGCTTCACTCATAACGGGTCTATGTCCCTTAAACAAGAGCTAGCTCTCCTTTTATAGCCATAGTTTCTAACATTTCAGAATAAATTGCTATTGTTTACTTGTGAGCTTGTAGAATGAGCTCATTCAAATAATTCAATAGATAATAAGACCATGGATAAGATCTGCTTATTTGCCTGAAACAGCAGTCTAGCAAGGTGTTTGAGCATGCCATCTCAGAAATCAGATTTCCTAGGTTTAAAGTCCGACCCAGCTACTTCCTAGCTGTGTAACTTTGTTCTGAATATGTAAAGTGTATCCCAAATTTGTACTTCCCACCTAAAGCTGTTGTAGGGATTAAATGAATAACCCACATAAGCACTTAGCACAGTGCCTGGCACATAAGAAGAGCTCCATGAACATTACAATCACTACGGATTCAGGGGCATTTGAAGACTGTCCACTGGCTCACAGGAGATACAAATCCCAACTTCACTAGAATGGTCCACTTCAGTCTTAAATTTAGAATAAATGACTTAACAGACTTTGTCCCTCCCATTATTTCCTGCATTTAGCTAAACCTTGCTCTGGACTAAAAGTAACCAAGATCTGAAGCAAGCAAATGGAACTTTAAGAGAAAACAGAACAAATTCAATGAGCTCGTAGAAAATAAGTCTTTTGGGTCTGTCATTTGCACTCTCTATAACTATCTTGTAAACTCCTGGAAAGTGGAGACGTGCAACTTTTTAATCAAAATTTAATTAGCACCTTGCACACAATAAGCACTCAATGATTAAGAGTGTAAATGAAAAAAGTATGTCTCCAGGCACTAGGGACCAAGAAACCCAATCCTCATTCTTATTCATTAAAGCCGAGTTCTCCAAGCTCTTGTCCAAGAGCCATCTGGCAAAGATTTCTCAGTGCTTCAAGTGTAAGCCCCCACCCCTCCAGTTCACCTCTTCCCACTCTCCTCCGCCCCTCCACATATTCAGTTTCCAGCTCCTCTGAGAAATCCCCATTGTAAGAAATAGAGAATTACTTTTTAACAGGAATAATCTAGAAAGAATACTGGAATGTGAGTTCCTTCTGTGTAGGACCATGCTAACAATATCTAAATTTTTGGTAATTATTTTCACTCTCTTCCACATCAGGATGTGGTCTGTGGGCCTCACACCAGGCATTGTTTCTATAAGCCCAAATCACAGTCTTTTCCTCACCATCTCATAAAAATTTCATTTCAAACAAGCTCTAGGCTTACCCAACAATTTTGCAAAGTTGTTCTCTTACCAAGAAGAGCATCCTCTCCAAACATACCTTTGAGGAAGAAAATTCAAGGCCTTTACAAGCTACTCCTACAAATATAAATTAGAAAAAGCTCATGTTCCCAAATCCCAGAGATCTGTGGATGCTGTCAGCCAATTCAGCCGCCTCAATAAAAGTCAGACATGTCAAAAACTCAGGGGCATTATGTTGTTCAGTCTGGCTTCTTAAACAACAAAGTTTGACTTTCTGATACATAGGGCATCAGGAGCAAACTAAAGAGGTTAATTCAGGAGCAAATTTCAGGAGCAGTAAATAAGGGCAGAGAATGCCAAACATTCAGAGCTGAACTGTGAAATCTGAACAGAGATATTTGAAGGGTACCTTAGAAACTAACTTCCAGGAAAAGGAGGAAGGAGGGCAAATGAAGTCTGGGTCTACAGGGAAAATATCTGCCATAGAATGAACAGGCTTAACACTCCTTAGAGTGAAGAGATCAGAAGCTGAAAGGTGATTTGCTTGTGGTATATATACATATACCATGGAATATTATTCAACCTTTAATAAAGAAGGGAAGCCTGCCATTTGCAACAACGTGGATGAACCTGGAGGACATCATGCTAAATGAAATAAGCCAGACACAGAAAGACAAATACTGCATGACCTCACTTATGTATGAATCTAAAATAATGAAACTCATAGAAGCAGAGAGTAGAATGGTGGTTATCAGGGGCTGAAGATGGAGGAAATGGGGAGATACTGGCCAAGGGGTGCAAAGTTTCAGTTATGCAAGATGAATAAGTTCTGGAGATAAGTAATGGACAGCAATGTGACTATAGTTAACAATACTGTTTCATATACTTGAAATTTGCTCAGAGGGTAGATCTTAAATGTTCTCACCACAAAAAAAAAGAAAATGGTAACTATGTGAGGTGATGGATATGTTAATTAGCTCAATTGTGGTGATTAATTTGACAATGTATATACATATATCAAAATATCAAGTTGTATACCTTAAATATACACAATTTTTGTCAATTATAGTTTAATAAAGCTGGGTTGGGGGGGAGGAAAATAATTTGCTAATTTAACAAATAGCTAACAAATTGGGATATGCCTGGCATCAATCCACAATAGTATAAATAGGTGATAGTCTTTGGCTTCATGGAGCTTATAGTGGAAAGTACTTGTCATTCCATCAAAAAATCAAACCCCAGGCTCCTACATGTTGGGCAGGGATTCTTGGCTCTATACTGAAAAGGAAGAAGCTGGGCAGACTGCAGCACACAAAAATGAATGGCAGGGCCGGCCCTGTGGCTTAGTGGTAAAGTGCGCGCACTCCGCTGCTGGCGGCCCGGGTTCGGATCCCGGGCGTGCACCGACACACTGCTTCTCCGGCCATGCTGAGGTCGTGTCCCACATACAGCAACTAGAAGGATGTGCAGCTATGACATACAGCTATCTACTGGGGCTTTGGGGGAAATAAATAGATAAATAAAAATCAAAAAAAAAAATGAATGGCAGAAAGAGAGGGCAGTGTGTACCAAGTACTGTCCATGGGCGTAGAGCAACATGGTCCACATGCTTGTGTGTTGTGTTGTCTGATCCCAAGGCTGGTATATGCCTGTTGGGGGTGGATGCTAAAGGCTCTAACGCTGTTAAACACCTAACTCGCACTCTTTTCTTCAGTTCTGTGTTCAGTAAACAATGTCCTTGTCATAACTTGGCTTTCTAGATATGGTAGAGACCATTAGTTATCTTCTTAATACTTATTTTCCTCTCCTTTCTTAATAATAAAACATCTCAATGGATATATGGCCACCTACACCTAAAGACTACATTTCCCAGGTGTCCTTGCAGGCAGGCTTGTCCACGTGACTTACTTCTGGCTGACAGGATGTAAGAAGAGTTATGTGCAACCTCTGGATCCACCACCCAGAAGAAATGCATTTCCTTTTCCTTTCTCCTTTTCTCCTCTCCCACGGGCTGTAAAGCAGACAGGGTAGGGGGCATTCTTGGACTATGTGGATGAGGCCATGTTTTAGGCCAAACCAGACTTAGCCTAAGGGAAGCTATCTTATAACTCTCTATAACCTTTGCTTCCTGTCCTCCATATGGAACCCTTGAACCTGCACATAGTCTAGATGAATTGATAACCATCCTCTGGGAAATATGCATGCTCTGTAGTTTTCTGACCCCTGCTTACTACATACCTCCCAGCTGCAAAAAGGAGATAACTGTTCTTTGGTGTTCCTTAGGAATGTGATGACCTTTGGACAGAGATTCTATACTGGTATCCATCATTGATGACAGCTGAAAGGCCTGGTGTGGCAACTCCCAGTCTGTAACGCCAGATGACCAACATTCCTGAGCCCCCTCTTCTATAGCCCACTGGCCCTATATAACTGCTTCAAGATTCCGTACCCTCTTAAGATGGTTCTTTAGGACGCTAGTCCACCATCTTCCAATCAGCTAGCTCATCGTTCAATGAAGTGGTTTCTCTACCACCATTCTGCCTCTTGACGGATTGGCTTTGTCTTGCAGCAAGCAGAGTGAGCCCTTTGCGTGGTAGCAGCCACACCCAAGAGATGATGAAAAATAAATAAAAGGTAACTGGGCACTTAAGGTCTTCTATGGGCTTAGACTTTTACGTGAAAGAAACTAAACTTCTATCACATCTGGACTACTACGAAATTTGGCTCTCTGCCTCCTTCAGTTGAACCCCTATCCTCATTAATACAACGTAAATTTCACCTAACAGGGAACACAAGCTAGAAGCCACAAGTGCTCATCCCTCTTGTAGTCCTGACTCATATTTATGAATTAACAAATTAATTCATTACACTGTAACAAATTAATACACTAGCGGTCAGCCAGAGAGTGGCAGTCAGCCTTCCACAGCCAGCCTGCCAGCCAAGGCTACAAGCAGGTTCCCCAGAGTCCAGTTGCCTGGGAAGTCCACTCAGGGGCCAGCCACCCAGCCCTACAACAATAAAAGTAGCTCAAATGGCTTAGAGGATGTTGAAATTTTCCCATAACACAAACAATAGAGGTGTGGCCAGGACTCCCTCAAGGAGTCTGAATAACTGGAGCTGCTGTCTCATAATTACCAAAGACCTCAGTGGTCATCTGTCCACTTTCCGCCATTTAACAACGGGTAGTGTGGGAGATCAAGATTTGGCCACCCTGAAATATATCTCTTTACCTTGATTGTTTTCTCTGAGGGACATTTGACCTCCCCCACCAGCTGCCTAAAGAATCTGACATGGTGGCTCCTTCCTGGAACAGATCTTCTATCATGATGGCTGTAATGATAATGTAAAATAGATGTTACAATGGGAGGGGCACCAAGCCCCTTTTATCAAAAAAACTCTATCTCTCCCTGACCACATTATCTATAGATGACCCTGAAAAGAATTGTCTTCTTGCCCTCTGAAGTCCCAGACCACTATCCACCCCCAACACCTTCCTCGCCTTTAGCTACAATACTTAAGCAAGCAGCTTAGACAGAGAGAAGAGTCGCTCCTTTCTGAGTTTCTCCCATGTATACATGTTATTAAACTTGGTATTATTTTCTCCTGCTAACCTGTCTTGTTGATTATTTGGCCAGCCATAAGAACCTTAAGGGAAAGGGCAGGGGGGGATTCTCCCTCTCCGCACAGTAGCTAAGTGGCCTGGCCAGAGTGCTCACAGGAAGTGCCATGTTCTTGCTAATCCATGATGCTAGGGTGACCAACTTGTCC
This sequence comes from Ceratotherium simum simum, assembly GCF_057802395.1. Lineage (NCBI taxonomy): Eukaryota > Metazoa > Chordata > Mammalia > Perissodactyla > Rhinocerotidae > Ceratotherium > Ceratotherium simum. Next base: position 78,183,103 of record NC_141905.1, on the reverse strand, counting down.
CAGTTTGCCAAGACTTTCCTGATGTTAGCCCTAAACTTCTTGCAGCCTGAAAAATCCCTCAGTCCCAGGCAACCAAGGACAGTTGGTCACTCTGTGTGACGCAGTCCTAGAGCATGGACACACATCCATGTCCTACTTGGATTCCTATAAGCTTTTGTGTGTTGTCTTTATCATTCACTCATCCCATTGTCACAATATCTTGTAAACACACCTGTGAGCTCCTCCTCAGCAAACGTCACAGTGCCTGGCACCCACCTGGAGGTAACTAAGGGCTTCATGAACTGGATTATATTCTAGTGGGTGCCCACGTGTTCTGCACTCTTAGGCTATTGAAAAGTCATCATTGGTAAAAGAGAAAAATGGCATTACAGGGTGGAGAGGGAAAGGAGTGATATATTTAGCAAAACATATTTGAAATTTGGAAAATAATGAGAAGTATGCCTAACATGCCACTCTGGATATGAAAAGCTTAGACAGTGGCATTCCAAACCTTACCATTTTACAGAGCCTGAAGAGTTATTTTGATTACTGACATCTCCTGCTATAAAACTCAGGAGCAAGATTGTAAAGCAAATTATGATTAGGCATGCTTCAAAAGTCGGAGACACAAAAGTTGACTAATAAGGACAGACAGTTTTTAATTAGGAATGGTTCTGGACTTCCCTCTTGGAGTTGGGGCATAAATCAAATGGTGACTCTTGTCTCTCGAAGTTTGTCCCTATTGCTGCACTTGCCACACTGAGCTGCTGTGACCTACTGTCATCTGTCTGCCTGTCTGTTATTGCTCTGAGACCAGGAGTTCCTGGAGGCCCAGGACACCTGGCGCAGTGCTGAGCATCTGACTGGCATTCAATGAATATCCATTCTGAGCTGTTTTTTACTCACAACAATTGTGACACCAAATGTGTGGGGTTTTTTCCTAATACCAACAAATTCAACTCTCCAGACACCAACTGGGTGTCCTACAATTCAAATCAATTCTGACACTAAGTGCAGACCTCACAGGTTAAGGGCTCAATCCTACAAGACTGCCCCCACTTCAGATGCCAATCACAAGTTTAGGCAACCAGCTATAAAGTCAAGGGGCTCCCACAACCCCCTCCTCAGGTTCAATAATTTGCTAGAATGGCTCACAGAACTCGTGAAAGCTCTTTCCTTACAATTACTGGTTTATTGTAAGGGATATTACTTAAGAACAGCCAATTGGAAGAGATGCATAGGATAAGATATGAGGGCGAGGCGGAGGGAGGCGGGGTGGGGTGAGGCTTCCATGCCCTCTCTGGGCATACCACCTTCCCAGCACCTCAATGTTTTCACCAACCCAGAAGCTCTACAAATCCCGCTGCTTAGGGGTTTTTATGGAGGGTCCATGATGCAAGCATGATTGATTAAATCATTGGCCATTGATGATTAACTCTAGATTAACACTATCTCTAGCCCCTCTCCCAAGATGTCAGGGGACGGGGATGAAAGTTACAACTTTCTGATCTTGTATTAGTCTTTCTGCAGACCAGCCCCATCCTGAAGCTATCTAGGGGGCCCCAGCCACCAGTCAACTCATTAGCGTACAAAAGACACTCTTTCCACTTTGGAAATTCCAAAGTCTTAGAAGCTCTTGTGTCAGGATCCGAGGACTAAGACCAAATATTATTTTAAAAGATGCTCCTATGACTCAGGAAATCACAAGTGTTTTAGGAGCTCTGTGCCAGAAGCCAGGGATGAAGACCAAATATATATTTGTTATTATATTACAATATCACATCTGTGGGTGTCACCAAAGTTTCCCCAACCCCCAGACAGTCATTTTCTGGACAGACAGGATAGTGCAGGGGTAAAAAACAGACTTGGCCACACTGCCTCTGAGTGGCTCAGTTTCCTGATCCATAAAATGGGAATTAAATAACACCTAACTCACAATGTTTTCTGAGGATGAAATGAGGTATGTACAAAACCTTTGGAATCCTATCTGGCATAGAATGAGTGTCATAAAGTATTGCTATTCTATTGCTTTGACAATATGAGACTATCTTTTTATCGTGAAATTTTGAACAGCCTGGAAGTTTATTAACTAAAATTATTACTGCACAAAATTTGGGTTCACTTGCCCAATGCGCATAAACAAGCCAATTAATTATAGTGTCAGCCTTTGGGAAAAAGATCAGCTTTATTCTGAGAGATTGATCTGTAGGGAGAACAGAGAGCCCTCAGGTCTGTCTCCCTGATTCAGGATTTGGGGCAAAATTTAAGAAGTTAGGGGGTCGGCCCCGTGGCTTGGTGGTTGGGTGAGCGCGCTCCACTGCTGGCGACCCGGGTTCGGATCCCGGGCTCGCACCGACGTGCTGCTTCTCCGGCCATGCTGAGGCCGCGTCCCACATGCAGCAACTAGAAAGATGTGCAGCTGTGACACACAACTATCTACTGGGGCTTTGGGGGGAAAAATAAATAAATAAAATCTTAAAAAAAAAAAAAAAAAGAAGTTAGGGAGAACAGGCTACCACACAGAAATGCTGGTGGGACAGGTTTTGATTGTGGGCTTCAAACATTTATGGTAAGGTTTTAAACATTTATGACAGGGTTCTAAACATTTATGATGAGGTTTTAACTTTTATGATAGGGTGCTAAACATTTTTGATGAGGTGAAGAAGGAATTTTAACACTGGATCTTCCTGAATGAGGGACCCCTCACTTCTGATAAGTGTCCAACTTTCAAGTTCTAGTCACGTCCTGGTCCTTCGGTTCCATGGGAAGGAGCATCTTTGGTTCCGCAGTCATTTCAGGTCACAATTTCTTCTTTTGCACATGCCCTGGCTACCAGCGACTTTGCAGATTTTCTGAAAGGCAATTCACTCTCTTGATAAGAGATGGGGTCAGTTGAACTGGTCCTGGAGGGCCTGTGGTTACAAAATGTTAAGCGAAAAAAGTAAGTTACAGAAGAGTATGTATGGAATGATCGTATATATGTAAGGAAAATAATGTGTATATACATTGAAGGCACCTAGAACGTGGCTTCCAGAAAGGAGATGGGAGAGAGAATGGGAGGGAAGGAGTAAAAGTGAAAGAGGAAATTAAGCAGAACAGTCACATTTTTCTCTCTTCACTCCTATGATGTTTGAGTCTTTTGCAGTAGGAATATAATCATGTCTCATTTATGGGTTTTAAAAAAATAATAAGGCAAAAAAATTGACCCAAAATATCATGCTAACCAGGGTTGCCCTACTCAAAACTAGTGAACATATCAGCACCATCCATTCAACTAACATTTCCAGGGTGACTGCTGCATGTTGGGTCTCACTCTGGCCCAAGGCTTCTCATCCTCAGCACTATGGACACTTTGGGCTGGATAACTCTTTGTTGTGGGGGCTGTCCTGTGCATTGTAGGATGATTAGCAGTGGCTCTGGCCTCCACCCACTAGATGCGGATGGTACCTCCCCATGTGTGACAACCAAAAATGACCCCAGACATTGCCAGATGTCCCCTGGGGGAGAAATCACTCTGGTTGAAAACTAATGTTTGCCCATTTTATGAAATGAGCCAGTGACTGCCACATTTTTTCAAAGGCACTGCCAGCTTTATGGCTTTTCCTGTAGCATAGAACCCAGCACCAATCTGGGTCAGGGAGGAAATGCACTGAAAGCTGAAGCTAGACCATGGGCTAGATCTGCTTTTTCCTTCTTCTTACGGAAAGAACAACCCGAGGAACATTATCCACTCCCTCTCAGTAAACATTTGTCTCTCTTTAGACTGTAAAAATCAATCCACAACATATGGTTTGCAAAACAACCCTTCCCCACATCTGCTTCTGCTCCTCTTCAGTCTCACAAGAAAATGTCATTTCTTTCCCCTGAGTCCAATGATGACAGTTGATGATGACAGTTTACATTTATATTGTCTGTTCTATCAGGAGAGGATGTGAAGGTCTAAACCACACGGGGAACTCCTGAGAAACAATCAGAAATCAGGAGCACCAAAAGACCACATCTCTGGGAAAGGTTTGGGCAGCTAAAGAGGTTAGACTGAGGACAAAAGTTTCTGTCATTTGGGAAGTTAGCTTATTCATTCTCTCCCTCTTCCTCCTCTCCCTCCCTCCTCTCCCTCTCCCCCTTCCTCCCCCCAACCCCCATTCTTCTTCCTCTCCCTCTCTCTCTCCTTTCCCTCCCCGCTCCCTCTCCCTCCTCTCCTACTCCTTCATTAAGGGAAATTGAGCCAAGTTGGGGACTCTGGGCAGGAAGAACTAAGAACTTTCAGATGCAAGATCTCTGACCTGAGATTTGGTACCTACAGAAGAAACACTGACCTGTAGGTGGAAGCAGCCCTACACTTAGCAGTAGAAATTCTAGTCTGCTTCAGTTCTTCTAGGTGTGACCTTGGGCAAAGTGCTCTGCCTCCCTGGGTCTCACTTTCCTCACTTATGAAACGGAGATAATAGCTCTACCTGCTCTATTGACCTCATAGGGTTATTCCAAGAAGCCAGTGAGAGAATGTTGGTGTTGGACTTCATAAATTCCAGAGAACTATACTACCTGCTATGGCCCTAGGACTTACCCGCTCCAGTAACCATGGGCCTAACAATCCCCAGCAGGTGAAAATAAGAACAGCAGGAGAAACATGAAGGCCAGGTAACATGTCTCATGGAATAGGAGCAAAGATTTCACGAAGATGTATAAGCGTCAACATTATAGCATATTTCCAAGACCTCTCCCTATTTGTCTCCTTCAGATGCAGCGCAGTAACCATTTATGTTGGAGTGGGAAAGAAAGGGAAGGAAGAAAATCTTTCAGGAGACAAAATTTGGCTGCTACCTCATCTTTCTGTCTTATGGGGCCCAGAGGCCTTGTGTCCTCCTTTGCCATTCTAAAAAGACCATAATAGACTCCTTAAATTGCCATGTCAATCCTCAAAAGTCCTAAATTTATAACCCAGGTGGGGGAAGCATATATCAGTGATATATATACCACATTTTCCACCTGTACAGCCTTATTGCACAGATATTATTGTTGAATTCGAGATGTGGACACAAGGTTATCTAACAGAGGGAACCTAACTCAATGAACCAGCCTGCACATGCACAGGAATGCCGGTTCCCCCACATCTGGCCATCCACGTCTGCCCTACTCTGGCAGAGGATGGGAAAAGCTCACGCTGCTAGAAGGAAAGTGTTTCTAGATCTGCCTGCTGAGTAGCTTCAAAAGACAGAACTTTACCATTTGGAAATGAGAAACTGAGATTCTATGATTTGACCAGATACTAAATTAATAACAACTACCACTGCCATTACCACCACTGAGGTTACCTACGGGCCAGACACTGAGCTAAAAGCTTTTCCTATCATCTTTCATTTAACCCTCCCTAAACAAACAAGAAGATGAGGACACAGTAACAAAAGGACTTACCCAAAGCAGAGCCAGGACTCGAGTACAGGTCTGGAAATCCAAGAGTAGGTTCTTTGAAAAGCTGATATAAAAAGACAAACTCCTAGCAAAACAATTCAAGAAACAGCAGGGGGAAAGAAAGTAGGAAAGTAATAAATATCAGGAATGAGACTACAAATATAGAGGCAATTAAAATAATTAATGAGGGCTGGCCCCATGGCATAGTGGTTGAGTGCAGCATGCACCACTTCATCGGCCCAGGTTGGCAGGTTTGGATCCCAGGCACAGACCTATACCACTTGTCAGCCATGCTGTGGCAGTGACCCACATACAAAATAGAGGAAGACTGGCACTGGTGTTAGCTCAGGGCTAATCTTCCTCAAGCAAAAAAAGAGGAGGTTTGGCAACAGGTGTTAGCTCAGGGCAAATCTTCCTCAGCAAAAAATTTTAAAAAGTAAAATAAATAATTAGTGAAAATGACTGCATATACCAGTAAATTTAAATACCAAGATGAAATTGGTCACTGTTAGGAAGATACAAATTACCAAAACAGACTCAAGAAAAGGTAGAGAACTGAACAATAACTGTAAAATTATTGAAAAAAAAAATTGTCAAGCATCTACCACTGCAATAAGAGCCAGGCCTGAATGGTTTTGCCCATAAGTTCTACCTGTCCTTCAAAGAATAGTTAATTCCCATGCCATCCAAATTATTATAGAGCACAAAAGAAAATGAAAAACTTTCATTTTGGGAGGTAAGCATAATCCTGATTGAAAAAATAATTTTTTAAAACTACAAAGAAATTATAGACCTACATTACTAGTAATATAAATAGCAAAACCTTACATAATATATTAACAAATTGAATTTAAAAGTATATTTTTAAAGCACAACGACAAGTGGGGTTTATCACAGGAATTTTAGGATGGTTTTTAATTTTAGGATGTTTTAACATCAGGAAATCTATTAATGTAATTCACTATATCAGTAGACTAAAGAAGAAAAAACTCTACATGGCTATTTTGAAAGACGCCAGAAAAACATTATGTAAAAATTATAAGTAAAATTTGAACAGGAAAAAAATCCCAGATTTAGTAGAGTATTCATCACATACCAATAGCAAACATCATATTAAACAATGATATGCCACTCAAGTTAAAAATAAGGAAGGATGCCTGCTATCACCACTATTCTTCAACATTCTTCTTGAAGTTCTAAAATTATTATTTAGATTTTATTCCCAGAAAATCCAAGCACTTCAACTTAAAACCTATTAAAACAAAAAGCATTCAGTAATACAAGTGGATATAGGCTAAATATACAAAAAGCAAAGCCTCCCTTTATACCAGCAATAAGAAATAAGAAAAAATAATGGCATAGTAGATCTCTCTCAAAATATAAGAAACATATAAAATGCTAAAGAATAAAATTAATAAAACAGAAGCTTGTTATTTAATAATCAAAAGGATGATATGAATAATTTATTTAATGATTTCCTGATTTTTTTATATATATAACATAGAATCAGTGGATTTTGTGGCTACAAGAAACCTTAAAACTTATCTAGTCCAACTCCCTCATTCACTGAAAAGGAAACGTACCCAGAAAGTTTGAACAGCTTGACTGTGCTCCTAAAGCCTATAAGAAGCTGGAAAAAATTGGAATCCAAATCCAGTCCATTGCTCTTCACACTACATTTTGCTACTTTCATTAGAGGATTTGAAATGCCAAAAAATTTTTCTAAGTGCCCTTCAATTTAAGAAATATAATTTGCAAATGCCATGGAGATTAGAACAATATGTGATTGTTTTCTTACGTACCTTAAATTGTCTTTGTGAAACAAGGGTCTGCAGGGCAGAACAAATGTAGTATGTTCTTCTATCACACCAAACTGTAGGCAATTAGTGCTTTTCGATAGTCATTATGACATTTCTGAAACAATAAAACCTAGTGACCGTGGTGCCTGGAAGCAGATTGCAGTGCATCTCATCTGTAAACTCCCCAAAGCATCAGTTTAAATCTGTGCACGGTATTGAAATTATAATGAAAAATGTTCTGAGTTCAAAACTATCTACCTTCAACCATCTGGAGAAGCTCTTTTATTAAATGTGTTTCTAGCATCGGTAAAGTCTCAAGATAATTCATTTTTGAGAAAAAAGAAATTCGTCCCTGGTTCATAAGCCTGGTTGGGCAGACTTTCAGTCTTGCACTCATTAATGGCTTGAGAAATAGAGAACGAAAGCTGGTGTGTCTCTACAGAGGCAGTTCTATGACAGAGACTAGAGAGAAGAAGACAACTCAGGGTCTCTGATGGTAAACGGTTAGAGGCAATTTACAAGTCAACTCTAGATGGAATAATAAATCCAGGAAGAGACTAACTGTAATACAAACAGGGGATTACTCTCAAGCTGTAAGAACAAAATCGAAACGTTTTCTCACCATTGCCTTTATGGAAGAAGGGACGTTGTTGGTGTGAAAAAAAAAAAAACACTGCAGGTTCTGAAAACTTAAATCCCAAACCTTTTGCTAACCATATTATTCTAGAAGAATAAAACACATATTAGGGCAGATTAAAAATCAGGACTTTAATATAGACCATACCATTTTCTTTTTGGAAAATTTCATCTCCTTTTCTACATGCAACTGTTCAAAAGATAAAGTCTTTAAACACGTGTGTTGGGCATCTGTTGATTTACCCTCCTTTTCCTCATGTTCATGTTAACAGTACCCCAAATTTCCAATGAGGAACTGCACCTCTCCAATTCTGAGCCACGTGTTTAGGGAAAATTGACCCCCTCCCCCAGCAATACAGCTAGACCACCAGGAGGGGCTGAAGGGACATCCAGCTGCCATTCTCTCCAGGAAGTCACTGCCCTTTGAGAAAACCACACTTTCTACAGGGAGACCCCTGTGTTAGAGGAGGCCACCCTCTCCAGACAGAACCTTTCCAAGCTAGAGCAAAGTCAGGACGTCTTCCTCCACTCACAGGCAATCGACTACATCAGATCTCTGTAGCCACTGTCCCTCCTACCTGCTCCCAATTCAGGAAGAACCAGACGCAGAAAGGAAGAAGAACATACTTCACGAACAGATTAAGCTCCCATCCCCACCACACTGCAGGTCCCTGGAGCCACAGGATGGAGGAGGAGGAAGAGGTTAATTCAACTGTAGATTAGACTGCCAACCAGGACCAGACTAAGTTGAAAGTAAGTAAAGTTAAGGAATTGGCCCAAGATTTTATTAAGGGACAGGAAAGAAGAAACTGACAAAGTATGGCTGGAGGCAATGACTGAAAGAAATAAAAATGATTTCTTGTTTATATCCCCACCAAGGTTGACAGGTTACAGGTTTTTTTATTTTAACAACAAAACCATGATAGAACAGGAAAACAAGAAAGGCCATCAAAAGGCTGTAAATTTTTTTAAATCCCAGGAAGATAGCAGATGGGAGTTAGAATAATAGAGAAATCAGAACTGAAAACATCCCACCCCCAAGAGCCCTGAGACAAGTGAGGCTCATCCCAAGAGTCCTAGAGAATTCCAAAGTGGCAGAAGAGAAAAACCAAATGCAAGAGTTGGCCAGGGGAGCCATGATCAGGGAGATTTATTAAAGAACTGCATTCAGAGTCACAGCGACAGAAAACTAATCAGTGCTTGCTGGGAGCTGTTGAGGGAGGGTGGGGAATGATTTCAAAGAGGCACAGGGGAACTTTTGGGAGTGATGAAAATGTTCTATATCTTGATTGAGATGGGGGTTATATGGCTCATTAGACTGTACACTTAATGAAGACCAACCAAATGAGAAAAGCAAAGACTATTTATTTAGAGCTTGCTATAACAAGGGAGTCAGTCACCATCACTTGCATTTGGCACAGACTGAAAGACAGACAATTGTGTGGGAAGACTTTATGGTAGAAAAAAGAGAAAGCTTCACATGTGCCCTGATTGGAGGCTGTTGGTCTGGGGAAGCTAGAAGCAGGCTAACTAGAAGCAGGGCATCCTGTGTAGCAGGTTAGGGGAGCATATTTGGCTTTCTCTGGTTGGTCCTAAGTTGGAAGTAGGGACAAAAATTAGGGAAGCTGTCAGTTATTGACCAAGTGCTGGCCATTTTGGACCAATTGTTTCAGAAGTTATTGTTTGCCTTCCTGGACTGTCACTAGAGATAGCAGTCTGACTTCCTGCAAGTCTGACTATGGCCCAGACTGGCTTCCTGTGCTGTTTATTGTAGATAAGGGGTTGGTTTCCTGGGCAGATTGCTGGAGGTTGTGGGTCAAAGTTCTATTTTTATATGTATGCTCTGGCCATTGTCTATTTGTATATTCAGTCTCTCACTTAGCAAAGTTGATTTTTTAAAAGAAAAAGAGATTTAAGAGACATATTAACCGCTTGAAAGGTGTGGCTCTTGTTTGGATCCTGATTCAAATCGTTGAGAGAAAAAAAAGAATTTATAGGACAAGTTGGAAAATATGAACATTATTTGAGTATTTTATGACTTTAAGGCGTTATTGCTAATTTGGGGCGTGGGTGATGATGGTATTATGGTACATTTAAAGAGGGGAGTCCTTTTCTCCTAGAGATTTGTACTAAACTGTTTACAAATGAAAAGCTATAATGTTGCTTCAAAATAATTTGGGTATACGTATGATGAAAAGGGATATAAAGGAAATGAGATTGGCCACAAGTTAAGAACAGGGTGATAGACATAAAGGGCTCATTATACTCTGCCCTTTACTTTTTTGTATGTTTGAAATTTTTCATACTAAAAACTTTGAAACAATTATCCAAATAGAAAGACGAGCAAATGAAAATTCAACAACATATCAAGTTGCTGATGGTTTTTAGAATTAGGGTTATTGGTGATTTCCAGTTTTTCCTCCATGCTTTTCTATATTATCAAAATATTTTTTAGGAAATGAATGCTTTGGAGGATTTTTATAGTTTTAGTGTCACCCATCCTTTAAGGGCTAACTTCAGCCCTCTCTCTTCCAAGAGCCTCCCCAACCCTTTCTATGAAAGGTGTACTTCCTCTGCTGAATCCCCATGAAACTTACCGCTTCCTCTTCTCATTGGCACTTGGCACATTTTATCTCTGGTTATTATTGTTACATATGGTTACTATTTCAGTTTGGAAGGTCCCCAAGACCACCCTCAAGTTTAATTTCTCTCTAGGACTCACAGAACTCAGAAAAGTGTTTACACTCATGGTTACAGTTTATTACACTGAAAAGATTCAGATTAAAATCAGCAAATGAAAAAGACATATAGGGCAGAGCCCAGGAGAGACCAGGCGTGAGCTTCCAATTGTCCTCTCCCAGTGGAATCATGTGGACAGCATTTACTTCTCCCAGCAACAATGTGTGGCAACACACAGAGTATTGGTGGCCAGGAAAGCTTGGAGTCTAGCTTTTTACTGTGGCTTGGTCATTATGCATGGCTGACCACCTGTGTGGCTAAGCTTGGTGTCTAGCTTTTTACTGTGGCTTGGTCATGTATGCATGGCTGACCACCTGTGTGGCTAATCTTAGTCTTCAGCTCCTCCAGAGGTCAACCTGATAGCATGTGGCTCAAGGGCCCCACCACAAATCATACTGTTAGCATAGACTATCTAGTCTGACCCAAGGCCCCAAGAAAACAAAGACTCTCCTACCAGGTAAATTATTCCAAGGCCTTAGAGGTCACCTCCCAGAAGCCAGGAAAGGGCCAAACATTTCTTTGAGCTAGGTTAATCTTTTACTGAACAATTGTCTTCTCATTTAGATTTTAAAGCCCCTGAGAGCAGAAATACCATAAATTTCTCAATATTCCTATTATTTGACGTGTGCCTTACACAGAGAAGAAAAATGCTTACCACTGAGGCCCTTGTCCCATGGACACTTGCTGAGAGAGATTCTGATTAAAGTTCACTGGAAGTTCAAGAGCCTGTTGGAAGTTAGAGCTTCCTCTGTCAGAAATGTATGTCATGATGACAAAACATGGGAGAATAGGAAGGAAACAGCTCAAAGAGCTGAGTGAGAAGAAATTTTGGATAAAAATTCAAAAAGCAGGTAGTTTGAAGTGAGGTCTGCAGACCAGCAGCATCACCTGGGAGCTCGTTAGAAATCAAATTCTCAGGCCCACCCCAGAACCACTGATCAGAATCTGTAGCGTAAGGCTGGGGATTTGTAATCTAATAAGCTCTCTAAGTAATTGAGGAGCTGAAATTCGAGAAGTACCAGTGTAGAGAATAGTCATGTTTTCCTGACAACCTCCACGGGAGGGAGCAGAAGGACACCCTTATGAAATAGGATTGAGGAAGGTCCAAGAGGAACTCACAAAGGATATGGTTGCATGGCTGGACACTTGGATACAGCAGTCACAGGGGCAAAGAGAAGTCCATGAGGGTCAGCTTAACTCAGATACTCAGAGCGCACATAGTTAACCAAGCTGCTAACCAGGAACATTACACTCCCATGAAAGACCAGGGTGGAGAGAATTGTTAGCAAGAACAGAGAATGTATAAAAGTCTTTTAGCTTCCAGAATGAACCATGTTCCCCAATAGCCCCAAGGAGCTCGCTGATAGCGCTCATAGGCGACAAACTGGGCTCCTACCAGAAGAACACTCTGATCTCTGAAACCGGCAACAGTACACAAATCAAGGACTTACGTGATAAATCAACCTAATAGTATTTATGAAAAATTAATGTGCAATGTTTTATAAATGCTAAACCACTATTTGGACTGAACCACTCTTTGGTTTAACAGCTCACTTTTCTCTCTCCTCAAGCTCAGGTTCTCACTTGCACCCAGTTTATTAGGAAAAACAGACCAAGCAGGGAAGTTTCCATAACAATGATCTTCTCTCATGCTGAAGACACTCTCAATCAATGAGCTGACAACATGAGGGACTGCTCATTAGATCCTTCAAGAATAATAAGTCCCAGCCAAGTGAGGTGGCTCTGCCAGATCCTGAAATCAAGGAAACCACAGAGGAAGATGTGAAAAAGCTCAGAGGCTGCAGCAGATCCCCTAATAAATGCACTGTCCAGGCGATACACTGGCCTTTTGCAGAAGATTTTCAGCAACTTTGCAAGGGTAACCAGTTTCATTTGGGATTCTTTTATACAAAAAAAATGAATAGTGAATTTGGTGTTTTGACTAGGCAGCCTAAAACAACACACATTCAAATCATATACGTGTTTTAAAGAGGAGGTATCAGTAAATTATTGCTGAGTAGACAAACAACCCCAAAACTCAGTGGCTTAAACAATCAGTTATTATTTGCTCATGCATCTGGGGGTAGAAAGATGACTATTCTAGTCATGGCTCTGCTCCACATGTCTCTCATCCTCCTTGGGCTAGTGGGCCAGCCCCATAATGCATATTAACTGAAATTTCCTTGATGATTAGACACAGTACCTTGATTTTTTATTTCACTTATGAAACTGTTATTTAAAGGTGATAGGAATGTATGTGGCTCTAAACTACCTTTTCGGCCTCATCTCCATGAATGCCCTGGCTTGCACAAAATTTCCACTGGAACCCAACTGGCCAAATTATTGTTTTCCAAATACATTCTATAATTTTACACTTTCCTATCTTCACTTAGAGCAGTGGTTCTCTGGTCCCTGGACCAGCAATGTCAGCGTCGCCAGGGAACTGATTAGAAATGCAAATTCTAAGTCCTTACCCAAGATTGACTGGATCGGAATCTCTGGGGTTGGGGCCCAGTAATCTTTGATGAGCCCTCTAAGTGATTCTGATGCATGTTTAACTATGAAAACCACTGGCTTACAATATCCGTCCCCCACCTCCTGCTCTTGAAGAGGACACTTGACTCTGCTCCTCTTGCTAAGCCTAGTGCAGACACCCCCCTGTAGAATGCTCTCTGCCACCACCTCCCCCAGCCAAGACTATCTCTCTATTTGTGAATTCTCACAGCATTTATTATATATTCTGTGAGTTATTAGTTACTTTTTCATATTACTTCATCTTAACTCCCCAGCCCAACTGTAGGTACTATTTTTTCATTTTTCAATGGAAGTTAGAGTCAGAGGGACCTAGGGTCCTATCCCAGCTATGCCTTTTACTAAGTGCGTGGCCTTGGACAGGTGACTTAACCTCTCTGAGCCTCAGTTTCCTCATCTGAAGGTGGGATTGATAATATCCACTCACTCCATGGCATTGATGCTATAGGGGAGCAAAATTTGCTACCCCAAAATATATCTCTTTGGCATGAGAAAGTTTTTCTTTTACCTCTCCCTTAACTGCCTAAAAGAATTTAGATAAAAGGCCTGCTCTAGGAAGAAGAGCTATCACCAGATATATCTACAAAGTGTATGAGTTGGGTGTGGTCAACTGGGGGAAACTTAGGCAAATTCCTCTGTGTCACATTTTTTTTGGATGGCCCAGCAATGAATTGTTCACCAAACATTTACTCTTTTCACTCTTCCAATGAATTGCCTTCCTTCCCTTTGAAATCCCAGACCCTTGCCTGCTTCCCCTTAGCTCAGGATGACATAAAAGCCTCAATTGCCTGACTACTGGGGAATCTCATATACTTGGTGTTCCCATATGTATGAAATTAAATTTTATTTTCTCCCATTAATCCGTCTCATGTCAATTTAATTCTTAGACCAGCCAGAATAACTTAGAAAAGGGGGAAGAAACATTTCTTCCTCCAGACAACGCAAAAATGGAAATAAGCTACTAAATATAAAATACTCAGCACAGTGCCTGGCCCGCCGTCAGCACAGTATCAAGAGCACTGGGATCAGTACTTGGGCTTCTTCATCTTACAGCATCTGATCCAGTGCCGCTGAACATGTTGAAGCACTCATTAAACATTTTCTCTGTTTTAAATACAAACAAGATTTCCGTCTCATGGGCCGGCCCCATGGCTTAGCGGTTAAGTGCGCACGCTCCGCTGCTGGCGGCCCAGGTTCGGATCCAGGGCGCGCACTGACGCACCGCTTCTCCGGCCATGCTGAGGCCGAGTCCCACATACAGCAACTAGAAGGATGTTCAGCTATGACATACAACTATCTACTGGGGCTTTGAGGGGAAAAATAAATAAAGTTTAAAAAAAAAAAATATTTCCGTCTCTGGACTCTCTCTCGCTCTCTTGAGGAGTTCAGAGTTTTCACATGCCATGCATTATTCATTCTCACTCCCTTATTTGGTCACAAGAGTAGAGCTCTGAAGGAGAGCCCAGGCCTTGGGACATTACGGCCAGTGAGCTCACTCCAATTCCCACGTACCTGTCTGAGAAGTATGAAGCAGAGACATTTACGAGATCCAGATCTCTGCGGACATTGTCTCCTGGCCTTGTGCCTCCTTTCAGTAGGGTTTACAAGAGGCAGCAAGCCTAGTCCTCAATTTAAGAAGGGTGGAGCTATGGATATTCAGCTGTCATATTAGTTCCATATGAGGACACAGTGATTCCCAACATGGGCACAAATTAAATATTAAATTGGCCCAGCTAAAATAATTCTCATCAAAGAGAGATAAAGAACTAGAGCTTTCTGAGCTGAGTCCCAGGCCGTGGATGGGTTAGTCATTGTTATCCTGTACCTTTGGCTAATTTGACTTTTTTGTGAATGCCCCAGAGGTTCAAGGTGAATAGGCTGTGACTCATCCAAAGAGACAAGGTGAATTAAAATGCCTTTAATTACAAAGGAATTTGAATTTGTTGACCCGAGAATTTAGAGATGCAAACTCTGGTTAAAACTACTCTAGAGAAAAGATTTGTGAATTTAACCATAATTACTTTCATTCAATTCTAAAGAAATGTTAATTGTGAAGATAGTTTTTGTAAAGAAATCATTATATGTGGGGGAAGAGGTTTAATCACTGTGCATTTGGAGACAAAGGATTCATTTGCTGGAAGATACTGCAGGTGCCAGAACTGAGTTTCTAGGGAACAACATAATTTCACTTTTAAAAAAATATAGTATGGCAGCCCTGTGGAAATGTTTACACCTTTCTGAAGGATATCTAGACACTTGGAATTGAAAGTACCAGAAAAGGAGCCAGTAAGCAGTCTTTCGTTTCAAAGGATGTAGGTTGGAAGTGACAGTGTCAAACCTTACCTGAGCCCTGTGCTCCTGGAGAGCAGTGATGGTTGAGAAATCCCTACCCTTTGTGTTCTGAGAAAGGACTAACCACAAAGGACCACTAGTCTCTAGCACGTTCCAAGACACAACCCACCTCCACCCTTCCTCAGTGACGCCTTTATTTTATAAAAACCCCAATCTTTCTACTTCTTCTTTGAGACGTTCCCTCATTAACGAGCATTCTCTGTATTGCAATAGCCTGAGTAGAATCATCTCAATTATCCAGGAAACATTGTCCTTGATAAAAGTAAAAAAAAAAACTCTCTCTATCCCATGTTTTCTCCTAACTAAAAATTAATTCTTAAGTTGTTAAGTCTGTATCTACCTGGCACCAGGTAGAGATCTGAAAGTTATACTCAATGAGTCATCTCAATGGTGTATCTACGCCTAACAGTGAACCAACCTATTTGGAATCGCTTTCTAGCCAGATGTTTGGCTGAAGCACAGCTGTGAATAATGCCCATTAGAAAGCTCAGCTCTTGGTTTTTCTACAACTGGAGCACTGCCTGGTCTTGTTAGACAAAAGTCCTTCCACTTAATGCCCATCTCTGGTCTGAATGCCCAGCCCCCTGGCTGACTTCCTCGTTGCACATCACACCCGCTCGCAGATGCTCCAAATAATGTGCTGCCTGAGGCTCCCTGCTGACCATCCTACCTCCCCCTGCCGGGCTCTGCTGATGTCTACCTAGTGCGAAAGACAGAATTCCCAGAACAATTAAGGCGATGATTTTTTTCAAGCTATTGCTACAAGGAAGATGTCCATTAATGAGGAATGTCTCAAAGAAAAGGAAGAAGGCCTGGGGTTTCCTAGAGGCAAGTAAGCGAGGGAGTCATCCTCCATTCCCAAAGGAGTCATGAGGAAGGGTGCAGGTGGCTCTCATCTCGGAATATGCTAGAATATGTGAGAGCAGAGTGGTTGTCTACAGTTAGCCCTTTCTCAGAACACAAAAGGCAGGAGATTTCTCAATCCACACTGCTTTTTAGAAACACAGGCTCAAATAAAACTCAACATTGTCACTAGTGTCTGAGTCCCATCATCTCACCAAAAACTAAGCCCCAGCACTGACAAAGCCCTTGCAGGCCACCATGTGCCAAAAACAAAAACAGTTACTCTTAAGACAATAACTGCCAACCTTCACACAATAATGCTTTGTTTTCCTGGGGCACTTGGACTTTGGCTAATTGGCCACGTAGAGAATGGATTTTCAGCAAACTGGCTTTCAGAAAGTTGGCCCTCTTCCACACAATGGTCCCTAAGGTCACACAGATACCGGTGTTTTTGTCTCTCTCCTGAAGCAAATCCTGAGGCCTGGAGGGTGCTGACCTACCTTGCCAGCTCCATCCCCACCACGCTTACTCCAGAGCCAGGGAGCCTTCAATAAACGCTGGCTGAATTAAAGCATTCTTACCTAAATCTACCACTTATTCATCAAGCAGAATCATTTTCAAACAGTTTCCAGCTCTGAAAATCTCAAACGCATCAGCTGTATTCAAACCTTACATCCTGAGGGGAGACAACCACCAGAGGACAAAACCAGAGGGTTTATGTTCCTGGGTCTTTCCCTGGCTCCCACACCTGGCCTGTGCTTGTCCAGTACACTGGACACTGGTGTCAGAGGAACTCGGAGAGACTCACTCATCACAGCAAGGGAAGAAAGCGAAGGAAAAATAAAAACCTACAACGAAATGCAAGTATAGGCCCTGCAACACTCAGCGTGGTGTGACTTAACAGCAAAGCCCCGTGCATGAAACCCAGAGTTTGTTACCGAACCAGGTTCATTCTGCCCATCACCCAGAAAGCTAATCACCGAGATGACGAGATTGCAGAGAGAGAGGGTTTATTAATCACAAGGCAGCCAGGTGAGGAAATGGGAGAATGAGTCTCAAATCCACTTCCCCGAAAATAGGGACTCAGGGATATTTACGGGATGGGGGGCAAGGTGGTCTGAAATGCGGGGATAGATGAGTGGAGGTGAGGAGAGGTGAGGTGACTGATGATCTGTGCAAGCGTAATCAGATTTCATGCCTCTTCATAGGATGCATGTTCACAAAATGGCGGAGTTGGCATGACCTGAGGGTGGAGTATTTAGCTTCTTGACGTCAAAAGGTTGCTTATCGGACCTCTGCGAGGGCCCAGTTGATGAGTTGGTGGTCTCAACTGGCCTGAAGTGGACAAGGCGTTCTAATTCCTGAAAAACAGCTCAAACCTCCATTACCATGGTGACCCGGGCTTCAAGGAGATGCTATCTATAGGAACCTAGTGGGAGTCAGATAGCATATCGCCTCAACAGCACAGTTAACAATGGGCGGGGGAAACAGCTAAAAGCTACAATCAGTAATTGAGAAAAGGAAAAAAACTTTAGTTCCTAGCTGCTTAATCATCAATGGCTAACTGTTTGCCGGTTTCAAGTTCAGGCATCTTTGTTTCCTTAGAACAGGATGAGAACCTCCCAAGAGGTCCTAAAGCTGCCCCTTCGGTACCCCGTCTAGGAGAATGTTGCCCTACGTGGAAAGAAAAAGGCTGCCGGTAGCCACAGCAGGCTTGGTTGGGAGTGGCAGAGAGCTCCAGCATCACACAGCTGTGGAGAAGATTCTCTTATAGACAAGACTGGAAGGAAGCCAAGCCTATCACGGAAAGAAACTGACACAAGTGTGGCCCTTCCAGTTGCTCCACAGTAATCAGGGCCCCCAGGCAAGCAAAGCAAACACCGTAAGACAGAACCACATGCAGGAGGAAGAGACTCCAACTTAGACTCAAATCATTTCATCCAGGCTAAGGGTTATTGTCTTACCTCCTCAGTAAGGAGAACTCCTCATATACCATCAGACCTCGCCACACAACATTTAAGAGACGGAATACACAAACGAGCAAGGGCCAGAGTGTGTCTGATGGTAGAACTCTGACCCACAGCCTCTGCAGTAACCTGTGCAGATCTGTCAGGACTTGGTCAATGACCACCAGCTTCCAAGTCAGGACCTAGCAGAGAAAGCTGTAGGAGAACAGAATATGTCACTCTAAAGTATGCCACGTTGGCATAATGAGTATTTTGAGCTGGAGGCAAATGAGGATCAACAGATGCAGAAAGAAGCTTTCCTGGATTTTCCCTTATCTGACTAAAAGGAGAAACTTCTGAGAAATGAGGGTTGCCATAAATCCCCTCTCCCAAGGAAGTTTTATGGCCCTGAAGAAGATGGAAAGTTGGTGCCAAGGTGGATCTGCACAAATAACCCTCATCTGCCATTAGTTCTCCCATACATTTACCTTCCCACAGTTTGCTGCGTGGAAGTCTAAAATCCTTTTCCTTTGTCTTGTCATTTCTCTACAAATTCATTGTTCTTTTGTAAAGATGCTATATAAGCCCAAGTTCTAACCACCCCCTTTGAGTTACTCATCACTGAGTTTTCTCCTACTTGATGTGTGTTGCACACATTAATAAACTGTTGGTTTTTCTTGTGCTAATCTCTCTTTTGTTAGTCTAATTTACAGGGCCCCAATCAGAGAACCCAAAATGGATAAGAGGAAAAAGATTTTTTTCTCCTTCCCTACAAAGCCAGATATGCTTCTCAAGCCGGTTACTTAAGATGCCCACTTCTAGTTAGCCCGCCGCCGGCTTCACCAAGCCAACAGCCTCCAGCCAGAGCCTTCCCCTTTTTTCACTATAAAACTTTCCCACCACCCTGCCTGACCTTGGAGTCTTGGATAGACGCAAGTGAGGGAGGCTGACTCTCTGGCTACAGCAAGCCTTGAATAAATAGTCCATGCTTGTTCTCATTTGGATGGTCTTCATTTATTTCCACACATTAGAGTTCATTATAAAGTAGAACCTTGCTTTGGCCAAGGGATTTCTCTCTAGCCATTTACAAATACCCAACTGTGCAAAGGCCAGGTTTTTTTTTGAACCACTTTCACACTAGCACTAGCAGCAGGTTGTGAAATTAAGTTTTTATTGCTTCACATAAGTTAAAATGAGTAGAGAGGAGAAAACAGAACTGGGCCCCCCCACCAGTTAAGGGCCAGGAACTGAACATGACTCAAAGACGTGCCCCAGCATACTTAACATTAGAGTCATTAATAGCACCTATTCTGTAGGGTTTTTGTGAGGATTAAGTGAGTTTATACAGGTCAAGTGCTTAGGTCAGTGCCCAGCACATAACAGTGCTCTATTAAGACTGCTGTTTCAGAGTATGGGCTTGTGAGTCCCAACTCATACTTATGTCATTGTCATAAAGACCTCAGCCAAAGCATTTCATACCTGGACAAGATGGGCCCTACTGGACAGAGAGAATTCTCTAGGCAAATCTTTATCTGGTTTTGCCCAGTCTGAACACAGTCTCCTGAATTTATCTCAATTTGGCTTACTTCTTTCTAAATGTGCTACATGTCACAATACCAATTGGAAAGTGAAAACACTAAAGGTCTATCTCTGGGTGGCTGGGTCAAAAGTGGGACTGCAGTTAGATATTGCAAGTGGGGAAGGTCTGCTGTCCAGAGTGAGTCAAGAAAGTATTCTGTTGTGTGTTTTAGAGTAAAGCTCTCTTATTTGTGACACTTGTTGTGGGTTGAATTGTGTCCCCACTCCAAATACTCATACATTGAAGTCCTAACCCCCAATACCTCAGAATGTGACCTGATTTGGAAATGGGCTCTTTGCAGGTGTAATCAGTTAATATGAGGTCAGACTGGAGTAGAGTGGGCCCCTAATCCGATATGACTGGTTTCCTTATAAAAAGGGGAAATTTGGACAGAGATATGTGCGCAGGGAATGTCATGTGAAGACTGGAGTTATGCTGCTGATAGCAGCTCCACACAAAGTTGACATAATGGAAGCCATACTGTAGAAACGAAACCGTAAATGACCTCTGATTAACTAAGCCAGCTGGATATGCACCCTCCAGGAGATATACATGCTCTGTCAATTTTGTGCCCCTGCTTGTGTGTGTACCTCCCAGCTGTGATAAGATGATAACTTTGTTCTTTTGAGTTCCTTAGAAATGTGTTGGCCCCCAGACAGAGATTCCATGCTGATATCCATCATCAATGACAACTAAAGATCTGGTGTGGCGATTCCCAGTCTGTAACACCAGAGGGTCAACATTCCTAACCCCCTCCCTTGTAACCCACGGGCCTATATAACTGCTTCAAGATTCTGTGCCCCTCTTAAGATGGTTCTTTAGGATGCTAGTCCACCGTCATCTGATTTGCTAGCTCATCACTTAATAAAATGCTTTCTCTCTGTCACCATCTTGCCTCTTGACAGATTGGCTTTTGTCTTGCAGTGAGCAGATCATGCCCTTTACACAGTAACACTGCCACAAGCCAAGGAACAACCAGAAATTAGGAGAGAGGCCTGGAACAGATCCTTCCCAGTGCCTTCAGAGGTAGCATAGCCCTGTTGTCATTCTGGAGGCCTTTTATTTTTTTCACACCATTATGCCATGATTCATAGGGAATGAGTTCCAGTAGCTCCAGCTCCTTTCATTGGTTCTCACAAACTGTGCTTCTCTGGGTGGAGCAGTTGAACCCAAGTTCCTTTCTCTTTTGCTTCCATCTTTTTCTGATCATTTTGCTTCATGTGTTTCAGGAAGCTATCTCGGCTCTTAGACTGTTTAATATGCTCAATATGTACATTAATTCTCTTGGCAAGAATCTTGCCCTTGTTTGCTTACAACAATGCCAACAGTGTGTGGGGTCACACTGTAGCCTCTTCCCATTTTGCATGGTAACATTGGTGGGGTATTCCTTTTTGAATAGTGCCCATTCCCTGATGTCGACAATGTCACTTTTCTGTAGATTGACATGTATATGGTCACAGGAACAGCTCCATGTTTTCTAAAAGGCCTAGAGAACACATAGCGGGTGCCTCGCCTCTTTCCCTTTGTGTTGGTCATTTTGGTGAATTACCGGAGTGTAATTACTGGCTGAAAGGCCCTGTGTCATCTTGATTTCAGACTTCTGGTCTCCAGAACTGCCAGACAATACATACATTTCTGTTGTTCTAAGCCACCAGTTCATGGTACTTTGTTAGGGCAGCCTTAGGAAACCAATATACTTGTAGAAAAGCTAGGTAACTACGAAAAGAATCTGCCCACAGTGTAACAATGTGCTGTCTGAGACCCTGTTCCACTCAAACGGAGAGAATTAATAAAAATATGAAATAAAACTTGCCTCAGGCCTTTAATAAGCACTCCATAAGGCAGAACTTCCCACTCTTACAAACCACTGATGGGCGTGTGCCCTGACACGGCCTTTTCAGAGGGCAGTTTGACGGTATCTATCGATAAAATACACACACCCTTTGACACAGAAATTTTACTCATAGCACTTGATCCTACACAGATACTTGCATTAAATACACAAAGATATTCAATGCAGCATTTGTTGATAGTAGCCAAAACGTGAAAAAAAAAAAGTCAAGTCCTATGGTAGTTCTGACCCCCCCACACAGAATATGTGGTGGTTAGGCATTCCCAGATCAATCTCCGTGCTAATGTGGAGAACTCTCCAGGCCTAATCGTTAAGAGAAAAAAGCAAACTGTGGATCAATAGGTGTAGAGTGTAACAATTCATGTTTTTAAAAATCAGTAACAAGGGGTTAAGGATGGCAGGAGAGGGGTAGGGAGGCAGGTGGCCATACAAACAAGATACGATACTAAAGTTAGAGGCACTAAGACTGTCTTGTGGCCCACCGGAGGCCTCCTCCAGCAGCCCGCTCTGCCTCCCGGCCTCATCTCACACCTTTTCCCACAGCTCCCTGGGCTCGGGCTACTGGTCTGCCCTCCGTTCCTTCACCACCAAGCCTTTCCTGCCTCGGGCTTTGCTCTGTCATTGCCTTTTCCTGATGGCTCTTCTCCTGGACGTTTGCAAGGCCAGTGTCTTATTCAGGTCACAGCCTAAACATCCCCTCCTCAGAAGGGCCTTCTCACCTCACTGAATGTAACAACCTCCCCTCTCACGTCATCCCATCTCTCTCCTGGCCCTTAGCACAACTCGTAATGATCTTGTTATTGATTTATTCACGTACACCGCTACTCTCCATCTTCCCCCCACTAGAAAGCAAGCTCCACGGAGGCCAAGGGTTTGTCTCTGACATTAACTCTCAGTACAGTGGAGGAGCTCAATACTGCACAATGAACGAACCTGCTTTACAAGTTTTCCCAGCTAAGACTGACGTCAAACTTTAGGGCTTTCATCACCCATTATCCATGTATTAGAACAGATCCAGAATTGCTTTCTAAGGAAAATTCTGGCCCTGCTGACAGGTGTGCTTCTGTGAGCCACCTCCATGGGCAAGTGGGCTGGCCTCAGTTCAGGCACAAGTCCTGGTCAGACTCCCCGGTTTTCTCAAAAAGTTGTCCACGCTATCTGCACCTCAGGAATCTGCCCTTAGAGAGTGACTTAATCAATGCTATGTCCCTACTTGTCAGAGGACAAAACATCAAACTCACTGCTAGCCTATATTTAGCAACTCTCACTTCGTTGCGAGAAATAATATTGATGGAGGACTGCTCGGAGAACATGCCATCTGTTCTTTCCTTTCATTTTAAATGCAACCTTTTGAGTCAGCCAGACCCTCAGAAATTGAACCACATTTGCTTCCTACATGAAAGTTTTTACTAAACTATACTTTTTCACTATGCTTTTGACCTACATTGAAAGATACTGTGAGAGACAACCCTGGGCAGTTCATTATTATATATTATTATATATTCCATATGAATGTTTTTGAGGATATTATTTGCTACATCACACTGGGCCTCCTATTGAAGATCCACAGGAGAAATGTCTCAGCTCTCAGTAACGAGAATAGCTGCTTTTCTCTGAACCACTGGTTTGTTTTTAATCTTTTATGTGCCATTAATCTTGTTTATTCCTGTGCTTTGGAGGCTAAGAGGCTCAAAGCCACACATCTGGGATCATACCAACGGCACTTTATGAGCTAACCTTACCTCGGGTTTCATCAAATTCTTCATACCCTTATTTCCCTTTGATCCCAATTTCTTTGCTCATCTTTTTTTTTTTTTATCTTGTTAAAGTAAATATACTATTATAGAGGGTATAATATCTTTTCTGGAACAAGGCAGGGAATCTATATAAATAAAGTTAAGATTTTGACAGTTTGTTACCACATTACACAAAAACAGTGATGGGGGGCACATTTGGGTGGCGTGACGTAAAACACAGACCTTGTAGCAACCCCAACGTTTGGTTCTGAGCTTCCTAGCGTCACTCCCAGGACTAATGAGACTCAAGCCCAGCGAGAAGTCCATGTGATGATCTATTGGAAAAGATGTTCCATGATGCCAGGAGCAAAGAATACACAGTGGCTTCCAGTATGAGCACCAAGTCAAACTCATTAGCTCGGGCACTATAAGTTGCAGCTGCTGATTTGTAATAGAGCTGCTTCTTACATGGGCAACTCTGTTTTTGGTGTGCTCCACATGAGTTTCAACATTCTATTCCATGCTTCCACCTCACAGCCCCACCTGTCCCCTCACTGCCCTGCAGAACCCTCCTACTCATATCCAGTATCAACACACCCCCAAATCCCTCAGCCTTTTCTTGGAACACTTTCTTCTTGTTCCTCAGATGAACAAGGAATCAGATGGCCTCTAATTATACCCCTTCCCTGAAGTCAAGGTCACAATTTGAAAAATTTCAGAAGGTGTTATTCATATAGATACAATGTTGTAAGATGATCATTCTGAAACGTGACCCTGAGGAGACAGCCCTCTCAAGAGGCTGCTTTTCCTTCTGCGCGTCATATCCCACAAAGCCTGGAGGCTCCGAAGCTCTTGGGAATAGAGCATCCATCGTCAGACCTCACCATTCCTTATGGTTTTCGCCTACCAACCTCCTGGTCACTCTTCCCCATTCACTGATGACTTCGGCACTGTTTCCCGCCTTTTCTCCCCCCACTGCTGTTGTAATTATTCTCAATGATTTCAACATCCACTGGGATGATCCACCCCACACTCTAACCATCCATTTTTATTCTTTTAATCTTGGTTTCAATCATCTTTTCCTTTACTGTACCACAGCCTCACAACTAGAATCATCATCAATAATGGTGCCACCTTCAAAATCTCAGTGTCAAACACCCAACTCTTTGACCATCCCCTCTATCTTTCCACTCACCTTCCCTAGTACTCCCTCCCTCTCTAGCAAAGATCTCATACGGTCCATTGAGCTGACCATTTTTTCACTATCCAGAGCCCCCATCCTATCCTCACTTCCTTGTGCAGTATGAATTCCACAGTCCAGCACTAGAAATACTCCCTTGCAATACCCTTAACTCCCTACTTGCTCTCTCCTTCCATTGTACTCATCTAGCGAAACCCCACCCCTGTTGAACTCAAGCACGTCGTGGAACATTTCTAGAGAGACTCACATGGCTGGGATGACTGGACTCACTTCAAATTTCTATGACCACAAGTATCAAATGTGCACTCAACACTGACAGGCACTCATCTACACTTCCCGAATAAATGTGCTTTCCCACTCTTTGGGATTACATAAAGGAAGATAATCCAGGCCATAAATGAGCACCATTTCTCAGCTGTCCAGACCGTGGCTGGCCACCAGTGGGGTCCAATTACAATAATCACTCAGATCTCTCAGGCTAGTGTGGGACCCTAGCCCCTTCTGCACTTCTGGGGCTCCCTAAGGGCATCTCACATGCTCTCGTACAGTCCTCTCAACATTATCCTCTTCCTCCTCTCATTGATATCTGCTATCCAGAAGGCCACTTGAGGTGGCGCCTCCCTGTGGATAATGCTGTAATGGAAATGTGTCCTGTCTGCTCAGGGCCCCTCCCCTGTCCTCTGTAGTGCTGATAGGACTGTGATCTCAGTACCCACAGCCACAGACTGGGCACACTCGCCCTGGACTCAGCTGACCATAGACTCCCGTTCCCCAGCAAAAATGATCAGTCCAGGAGTGGGCACTGCTGCAAGCCTGGTCACTCAGAGTTCTCCTCCACAAATAACAGGAGAAAAAAGACATCTTTCACTGAGTTTCTTACCCTGGAAGGATGTGAATCTGGAACACAAGCAGCATGTTGCCTTAAAGGTGGAGGAAGCCTTTCTCCAGGAGGCCAAATATTCAGAGATGGAGAGGCCACGCACCATCGTTTGAACCTCCTCATCCATCCAGACCTGAAAATCTGTCCCTGGACTGGAGAGGTACAGGCACCAGTGAGCCCCCTTTGTGCGGGAACCAGCTGGATATGGGTTTCTTCCATCTGTACCCAAACCGACTGATAAAGTTAGTTGTCAGTGCGAAGAGTGCCATGCCCTGGTGCTCTCGGCCCTATTCCCCTCAAGGAGCCAGATCTGCTTGAAGGTCCCTGGGGTCTTCACCACACCTGAGCCACATTGTTCCATGCAGGAGAGGGAAGAGTGACCCCCTCACTGCACCACACATTGAAGTGCAACTTGCTCCCCAGAACCTCACCAGTTCCTACAGCTTCTGCCAGCAGCCTACTCTCTACAGGGCTGAGAGAATCTAAACTGGAGGCAAATATGCAAGGCATGGGCCTCGCTGTCCTCCTCAATCCAGGCTCTCCCTCGGCTCCAAAGCAAAAATCTCTCCTCCCTCCCCTTCCAGTCAATAGCCCTCTGCCCACCCGTTGTCACACATGCTCAGACATGTCTGAACACCATGTTCAGCTCAGTCTGAAAACACACACACACACACACACACACACACAAATGCACGCACTTCTAAGTTTAAAGTAATGAAAAAGAACCAAGGGAAAGGATTGTAGAATGTTTTGATTGGAATGGTCAAGAGGAAGGAGACCCATGCAAAGAAAATGAAGAGAAGAATAAATATAATAACTTGAATGACTTTTACAAGACTTAGAAAGGACCATAAGTTCTTCTTCTCATATGCAAGCAAAAAAAAAAAGTTTCCAGCCTCTATCTAAAAACGTAGCCAAACTGTAATTTCACACGGTCAAATCCATTGTCTAATTGGTTTCCACCTAGTACCATTTTTGAGGAATTGCCCCCTCCTTTCTGTCCATAGGCTTGCAGTGGGAACACTCATGTTCATACAGAATAACCTCCCTCCCAGCCCCTGACCACAGACCAAAAGCCTCTACCCCAGGAATTTGGAATGAAGACCAAGAGAGGCAGCTCAGCCTTACCAGGGTGGGAGTGGGGGAGTTATAAGTTGCAGGAGCTGTTGGCAGCAGTTTTCTAGATCCTGGGTTCCTGGCTCTAGTTTGGCTGAGGCCCAGTCATGCGCCAGTTCTTAGGTTCAGCATAGACCCCAATACCCTTCCAAAGAATTCTGTTTGCTGAAACGAGCTCAAATGGTTTTTGTTACTTGCAGCCAAAAGGTGTTAATTAGAAAAGATATCTAATGAGCCAGAGATGATTGGTAGAGAAATGTGAAATGAGAAGAGGAAAGGATCATAAATAAATAAATAAGGAGACCCAATCCATGTCTACAAGGAAGGAGGTGCTAGAGGCTGGGCAAGAGATAAGGGACCACAGGTGCAGAATTCTCCCCAAAAGCAAGTAATGTCAAGATGACAGAAAGGAGCGGTTACCATGAGAAAGAAAACTAGCTTTGACAAGTATCTTGGGAATGTGCAGAAAGGGGCCAATTTTAAAAACTGAGGCTTGGGAAGGAATCAAGAACTGCCTTATACTAAGTGACTTGCTTCTGGAAAAGCAAAGAGTCAAATAAATGACATTTGACCTTGCGTCTACACACCTGCCACGGGTCACATAAACCCAGTCAACAGCACTGCCCGAAAGGTGGCCTCCCTGACTTAGGGCTCAAAAGCTTGTTCTCAGACCTCTCAGCTAACAACACTGCTCCTGGGAGGAGCCCGTGTAGCAGCAGATGGGAAGATGTTTTGCAAAGTTACAATGACTCCTCCAGTGCGAAGGAGAGAAACCACCATTTAATTTTCATCCCCCAATTGTCTTATTGAACACGTAGACAAAAAGAGAGAGATGGAAACTAATGAAAGAGAAGCAATCTTCTAAAACTAAAACAAAAAATTAGCAGTGCCCAGAAACCTGACCCCGTAGTTCCTGTGCAAAGCTTTTCCATCACTTTCTGTCCCCTACAGACGGAGTCCTAGACCTTAAGTGTGGCCACTGCCACTTTGCCCACTTCCTCTGTCACCACCCCAGCCTTCCTCTCTATGCACCAGCAACACCAAATGCTCAAGGTTCTCCACCTCCCCATGATGGTCCCCACCTCTACTCCCAGTGGTCAGCCTCTAGCCCGTCTCCCTCCTTGGGGGTGCAGATTTGGGTTTTTTGCTTTTTTTTTTTTTTTTTAATATCACTTTGTTTTTTTAACTTCAAGTCCCTCTAACAATTAACTTCGCTTCCTTAGATATCTTTTCTAATTAATATTCTTTTGGCTGCAACTAGCAAAAATTGCTCAAGCTCCCTTCAGCAGACAGAGAATTCAATGGAAGGACACCGCCCTCTCCAACCACACCTGGCTCATTCACGCGCTTCGTTCTTTTGACCCTCAGCTCATGGGTCCTCTACCCCAGGAAGCCTTCAGGGTCCTGCTAGGTTAGGTGCCGCACCTCTGGGCTCCCATCGTGTGCTGCACAAAGTTAGGCCATGAGCTCCTTGAGGACAGGGACTCTGTTCCCCTTTGTCAGTACTTTGCATGGCTGCTCTTGGGAATTCGATAAACGTCTGTTGGACACATTCATGAATTATTCAAGAAGGTAAATTCCCACTGGTGACCTTTGTAATGGATATTAATCACTGTCAACCACAGATTTTTTAAAATTCCTGAGCATTTGTTCTTGCCCATGGAATTCTATTTCTCAGCAGTCAATTTCAGTCATTTTCACACACATTCATCCTGCCTTAGAGTCTCTGGCACACTCTCCTCCAGCAAAGCAGATTTTCCATTTGAACTTGGGATTGCTCCATTTATCAACATTACGTTGCTCTGAAATTTAAGGCCACACTCATTATCATGGACTCGATGTTATCTGGTGACATGAACACTTAATTAGAAACCATCTCAGATATTTCAGATCTCAGAATGCTTTTCTCAAAGGACTGAAGTTGAATGATATGCTTGGCATTTATTTAAATGACAATAATAAGTACCTTTTACTGCACCCTTACTTAAGCAGCTGGGACTGGGTTAAGCATTTTAGATGTCTGACCTCACTTAATCCTTACAATAACCCCCAGGAATGATTGTCATTTTATAGGTGAGGAGATTGCTATCTAGAGAGGTTAAGTAATTTGCTCAATAGGACGCAGATGGTAAGTGGTAGAGCCCAGAACCAAGGATATCAGATTCTAAATCACCCATAGTCCATATCAATAGGTGCCTAAGAAAAAGATGGACTGAGAAAGGGTGTGATGAAAACCCGAAAGGATGCTGAGAAGATTGATTAAAAACCAGCGACTACATTTCATTATGTTCCCATGCAACTTTTTATTGCTCTAAGAATATTTGTTACTTTCATTATTCTCTTGTTATCTATCATAAAACTGAAAATTGGAACCTGAGGCTAAGTGATTGGGAGAGAATTATTCCTCACTTCTCCACTGGAATTTGACATAAGATCATATATCTAAGACCCCATTAGGAAGTTCTTGAAAGCAATAAGTTTGTAAACTAGATTACCAACAGCAAAGCAAACCACCTTGGGGTTCAGGAGTTCTGCGTTCTCTGAGACCAGAATGCAAACTATAAATCACCAAGACTTATGAAGATAATGAAGACTCCTTGAGGCCTCCCTCTGGATGCAGTGGACAGAGGTGCTGCTATACGCAACCCCACCTGGGCTTCCTATGGACACTGCCCTAAAAATGACTGCTATGCTCTAACAAACGTCCAGTGAAAATTTCATCCAGATTGACATAGATTGGTCAAAAAACCAAGCCTGAGTCTGAGCATGCAATCTGCTTGACTGGTTCTCATCAGGGTAGATTTCTCCATTGGGTTAGAAAAAGAAAAGTCCTAAAAGCGCTGAGGGCAGGTATTTTAAATGAATGAAAAGAACATATAAAAATTTAATGAGGGAAAATAAGTCAGCTCCTAGTTTTCCTCAAGAAAAAGGTCTCAGTGGTAAGGCCTTGGAATATGCCACACACTGAAAAATATTACCCTTAGAGGAATTGAAATTGAGGCCTAAGGGTTTCCTCCATCTTTGACTTTCTGTCCCCATAAGTGACAGGAAATGTGGTTTACTCGTAGAATTTCACTGTGGATTGCTTGAGGAAAGTTGACTTGAAAAAAAATCCATTGAAGTAAAGACAAATGTCTTATGGAAGGCAAGTACACAAATGAAAGGAAATGTTTAAGCTCTACTAAACTACTGATGAATTTTAAAAATGGTAACTGTGAAGCAAGGCAGGGTTGGAAATATTGTTAATTAGTGTATATTATGCCTTGTCTAATTAATCTTGAGAACCACGGTGAGTTACAGGGCAATTAAGCAGAGCCATTCCAGCCACTGACTTGCCAATTAACAGGAATTTTCCTTTCTTTCTATCTCCTGTAGAATTATCATTACTCCCTTGCTATGTGTACCATGGAATGACTCTTCCAAAGAAAAAATGCTGCTATCATATGAGTTGCCGCATTAATGTCCTATGTTTTTGTGTCTAATTCCAAAACATAGCATTCAACCAAAGGTGGAAACAGCCCAAACATCCATCAACAGATGAATGGATACACAAAATGCAACATAGCCATACAATAGAATATTATTCAGCCATAAAAAGAAATGAAGTTCTGACACACGCCACAATATGGATGAACCTTGAAAACATGCTAAGTGAAAGAAGCCAGACGCAAAAGGCCACATATAGTGTGATTGCATTTATATGAAATATCAGAATAGATAAGTCCATAGAGACAGAACACAGATTGCTGGTTGCCAGGGGCTGGGGAGAGGAGGAAAGAGAGAGCAACTGCTTAATGGGTATAAGGTTTCCTTGTGGGGTGATGAAAATGTTTTGGAACTAGATAGAGATGGCGATTGCACAACTTTGTATATGTACTAAATACCACTGAATTTTTCACTTTAAAATGGTTAATTTTCTGCCCTGTGACGTTCACTTCAATAAAAAAAATTGCAATAAGATAAAGCATTTTCTCTATGTCTTTAACAAAAAGGCCATGTGGAAATTTTAATGCAAAACTAAGAGTTAGGACAGTGTGATAAATGCTTCTAATAAAATCAAAATTGTGAGAGCAGGCCTCCTGTCCTCCACAGCACTCAAAAGTGAAGCATAAAATTTTTTTGGATGGGTCATAATCTTCTGAGGAGATGCAGATTTAATCAAAGAACTGTGGGTTTACTTGAGCAGGAAAACTCCCAGCCGCAATATTCTACCCACCATCCTTTATGCAAAAAAATTGCAGAGGCAATACCTCCCAAGGTTCTTTCTTTAAAGGTGTGGTTGTTATGTCTGTCTCTTGTTGCACCCATAGTGGGTGGGAGATCAAAGCTGTTCCCTACCAGAGATGGCTCCTCAGTTTCATGGAAGCACTGTGCACCACAGCGCTCACAGCTCATCTGAAGGCATGAACCTGCCTCCACACTCAGGCTCTAACCTCCTCACAGAGAAAGAGCTCTGAGTTTTAACCAAATCAGGAAATCTGAGAACACTGGAAAGTTCTCTTTGTGCTGTTTTAGGCTTCATGAGATTTGCTATATAGGATGCCTGCACCAAACCCTACGCTAAGGAAAAGTATTGTACCGGAGAGATGTATCAATTACGAATCCCAGGCCACTACTCCCATCCCTTCCCTCCCCAGAAAGTAATACCCTGGAGTTAGAAACTGCTTGAGTTATAAAATGATTTATCAGTACTTTGAAATAGTTCTGCTGACCATGATCAGAATGGTATCAAATTGGCTTAAGCAGGTTCAAAGCTAAATTGGTGGAAGAAACAATGGGTGTGTTTCTTAGTACAATCTTTTCCACATGGGATGATCTGGGAGTGTTATCTGAACACACTGCTATTCCTTACACACACTCTTTTCAAGTTTGATATTTGCACAGGACAGTGGCTAGAAAATAGACATATTTGAGTGCACATAGAAAGTAATCCATAAGCAATTATGCAATGTTGGAAGCAGGAGCTGAATGCAAACTTGAAAGCTACATTTGTGCAGCATCTTCATTTAGAAATTCCTAGATGTTGAAGGGGAAAAAAACCTAATTTGTGAGTGTTGACAGGAAAACGTATGTGATTATTCTAAAATCTCCTTTGCCTTGGGGCCATTTTCACAGGATGCAGGCACAGAATGCACTCGGAACTGTTCAGAGTTTCCCACCAAATCTCCTACTGTTATCTTTCTTGAGAAGAAGCAATGAAATAAATCAAGAAAATGAATTGATAATTAGAAAATTGATAACAAAACAAGCCCTAAAGATTGGATACCATTATTTGTCTTCGTCTCCTCACTCTAGAACTTTCTATACATCTTTGCAGGGAAAGGGGGAGGGAATCCATCAACATAATAAGATACTGACAGTCCATCTCTACTTGCCCCAAGCCATGAACACAGTGTTCCTCTCTTTAAGTACCTCCATTCATATCAAGGAACGTGAGAAAGACAGAGGTTTGCATCGAGATTCTTATCCAGAGATGGACCACTTGAGTTTGTGAACTCTCTGGAATTTTACAAAATGTTATTTACGTGCAACATCTAAAAAGAGGGTCAAAAATTTCATCAGGCTCTCAGAGAGATCCCTGACCCAGAAAAGCTCTAGATTCTTTAATTTAAAAGGCTCCCACTAGAGATTGAATGACTGAGCAGAACCTAATTTTGATTCAACCTTGGAGTTGCCGCCATCTTCATCATATTTAGAATTTCACATTGCTTCTCGACCTTGTCGCTAAGATCAAGTGTAGAATTTCACTCCATTGGTTTGTTCAACCAATTATTGTTGGGCCTACTATGTGTCAGAATGGAAGGTGGGGCAGAGAATCATTGTAAATTTTAAAATCAAGTCCCAGAAAATGAGGCAAACATTACACAAGGGAACTCACAATAGGAAACCAAATCAGGTATGTTTTATGAACACAGCGCTTGCTCCAAGGCAGTGATGACCGAAGCTGACCTGGCCCACTTGAGATTGGAGTTCAGATCAATTTTAGTTGGAATAAACCTCTCAAACCCTTCAGCCTTCCCTGAGTTTACCCTACACTGGTAGGCAGTGCACTGTGAGAAGGTCACCACTGAAATTCACATTGCATGTCTGCAGACATTCTCAAAACTAAATTAAGCCATTAACGTATTGTGGTTTCCCAAGACTCTAGTCTCACATATAATTTTTTGACAAGCTACTGTTGATTTGCCTCACGTGATTCCAGGTGGAACCAGTTCTGTTCTCTAGAATCTTCTCTGGCTAGATTCTGCCTCATCCACACAAACCCAGGAAGTATGAGAGTCTGAGTCACACGGGCATAGTTTAAAAAACGGTGTTCCAGCATGGACAATGCAGGTCCCCATCCTCAGCGTGTAGTTCCCATAGAGATCTCTCTCCACCCCCATGTATTTTTCTCACTGGACGCTGAGATTGCCTAGGCTTAGAGATGTTCAAGTTCACACAGGAAGCAGCAGAGTTGGATGGGAGCCCCGGGGCAGTGCTGCAGCGCAAAACCCACACTGCTGGCCCTAGCCATTCTGGGAAAGTGTCATCCCATTTTGCAGATAAGAAAACAGAGGTCTACTGTTTCTTTAAGCAAATCCTCTTGGCCCTCCCCCGGTATGTCCCTGACTAGGGTTCCGTGGGGCATGTTCTCTGTCACTTCCAGAGGGAAAGGAGACGTCCTCCACAACCAGCCCTTTTCCCTCTTTCTCCCCAGGTAAAACGTGTGCATCTTGGCAGTACCTCGGACACCAAGCCTTCGTATTTGTTTCCCACTGGAGAGCAGTGTTGGTCTGTCTTTAAGGCTCCTGGAGCAGCGACTGGCGCAGCCAGGCAGGGCTCAGGGGCGCTGACTCCAGCGGGGTGCGCAGAAAATCGCCTCTGTGCATTGAAGCCCTGGGTTCCGATCTTGCTCCTGCCAGCCTCTCCTCTGCCAAATTCAACACTAGGTATTAGCTCCTTTTATTTTCTCTGCCTCAAACCGTGAGGAAGCTGTGAAGAATGGAGAACTGCCCAGAGAGCGGCAGCACAGGCTGGTAGAGGCAGCGAAGCTGGGGGACCTCCAAAGGGGACAGGCTCCACCGGGTGCAGGGAGAGGTGAGGCTTCCAGGGTCGGGGGGGAGGGGGTAACGCCACAGCTGCCTGACACCCCGAGGCTGTGCGCTGTCACAGGTGGAGCAGCACTGTTGACTGGCACATAACTGAATGTTGCCTCTTATCAGGACAGCTTTTAGGCCAGAAATGCAGGTGGCAAAAATTATCTACCCATGTAAGCCAAATACAAGAGTTTCCGCCCCCAGCAGCATAATCTTCAAAGGCCCCTGCGAAAATAACCGTGCTCCTCCGAGGGCTTCGTATTCCCCAAGAGGATGTGGGCAACGGCCGGGATTAGAGTGAGGCGTCAGAATCACCCTGCACCTTCCCAGGTCTCTTTGTCACTCCGAGCTTGGAACCCCATCGCCTGGATTCAAACCCAGCTCCGGCGCCACCTGCTGGCCGCTCTGTGCGCATCGTCTCCGTATCTGTCAACGGGATGGTTGTAACAGCCCCTTCCCGGCGGGGTTCTGGGGCGGTCGGGAGACTCCAGAGCTTACAGCGGCGCCTGTCAGAGTAAGCACTGGAAAAGAGGTTTGCTATTTCTATGCCTTCTGTGTCAGCTGTGTCCCTCCAGTCACAAGACAGCACTACGTTTCAGTTAACAAAGACACAGCTAAAAATGAGATATTCTCATGCAAACAGTTCACTGACTCCAAAGAGAAAATATGGTTTATTCACATGGACACACAAGGTCGTGATGGAAGAGCCTTGTTTATCTGGTCACTAAGATTCTCAGCCTCAGCTGTCATTTTCAGACAAAACCCAAAGTTCTGTAAGCTGTGTTAACGTGAGGAACATTTCCTTGTTCCCCCTCAGCTGTGTTCGTACTTTAAAGAAATGTATACGAGTTTCAACCTTTTCTAATACAAATGGAGAAAAAGCAACAGAAAACTGAGAACAAAGGAAAGTAACTATAACTGGTAACCCCTTGTTATGGGTTGAATTGTGTCCCCCAAAATCCCTATGTTCAAGTCCTAACCCCCAATACTTCAGACTGTGACCTTACTTGGAAATCGGGTCATTGCAGATGTAATTAGTTAAGGCGAGGTCATACTGGAGTAGGGTGGGCCCCTAATCCAACGTGACTGGGGTCCTTATACAAAGGGGAAATTTGGACACAGACACACATACTGGGAGAAGATGAAGGCAGAGACTGGGGTGATGCGTCTACAAGCCAAGGAATGCCAACGTTTGCCAGCAAACTACCAGAAGCTAGGTCGGAGTCCTGGTACAGATTCTCTCACACAGCCCTCAGAAGAAACCAACCCTGCTGACCCCTTGATCTTCAGCTTCTGGCCTCCAGAACTAGGTGAGAATTTCTGTTGTTTAAGCCACCCGGTTTGTGCTGCTTTGTTATAGCAGCCCTGGCAAACTAATACACCCTGCCACAGTAAGAGAGTGCAGAAGGTTTATGTGGAGGGTAGTATGTAACAGTCAGTGGTCCATGGATATGCATGGATTTGTTCCTACCTGCCCTGCATGGACACTGTGCTCGGTCCTGGAGCTAAGGGTAAGTCATGGTCCCAGCACACAGGCACTCAAGCCTCAGCACTGAATTCCCTACCACCAGGGCGAGCGCTTGGGAAGGGTGTGAAGAGCTTGGACATGGCCCAAGAGGGATCTCCGTGTAACCAGTAGCAGCTGCACGTAACTGCGGAAAGCCGAGGTGGCCAAGGTGACAGATGCAACATCATCAGGAGTCTGGCAGTGATGGGAGAGGCTCCTGCCAGCTTCATAGGCCCAAGACAATGTTGCCGATGCAAAAATATGGGGGGAAAACATTATCTCATAGCAACTAGCATGACATCTTCTCTCACTGAAAAGACATTTTGCTAAGAATTTGGTGTGGGTGACTATGGTGAAACCCCAAAGGTTGTGCTACAGTAAAACTACGGGGTCACTAAACTGCTTTCAGGTGAGGGCAGGCTCTGTTAACGGCAGTTTTTCGTCTGGTGGAGCCAGTTAAGCTGAGCTCTGCACAGGGAAGGAGAGACCCCTAGTGGTAGGGCAAGAAAGAAGAGACTTTAGGGACAGGATAGAAGTGTCTAACTAATTAACTAGGATTTTCAACTTGTTTATGGGGTGGGGGGGTGCTTAAAGTCCTCCCTCAGTCTCCCCTGGGAATTTCCCAGTGACCCATTGCTCCTGGGTGCTTTGAGGAGGACCTTAGTGGGGGCAACTCAGTGAAAAGGAAAAATGAGCAGCTGACAGCTGGGTTAGCCCAGAAATTACGATACTTATCATCGCTCTGGTTGCAAGTCATGTGCACAAGGAAGAACACAGTCTGACTCCATGTAAAAACTATTCCCCTGGAATAACACATTCCCAAAACGGCGAGATGTTTGCTATATTCTTAAACTGGTCCCTCTGTGGGCAGAGAGGCTCGTCCTGTCTCACAAACACCATTTAAGGTGTGTAGCATCTCGCCCATTTCAAAGA
The DNA here is from genome assembly GCF_057802395.1 of Ceratotherium simum simum. NCBI lineage: Eukaryota > Metazoa > Chordata > Mammalia > Perissodactyla > Rhinocerotidae > Ceratotherium > Ceratotherium simum. The sequence continues at coordinate 78,146,988 of NC_141905.1, read as the reverse complement.
TGAGACAAGAATGCTTAGGAGGGCCCTAGTCACCTGCCAAAGAGTGCAGTGATGTGCCGTGGGACCTGGATTCTCACCCCACCCATCCAGATGCCCTTCACTCCAGAATGTGCCTGCCCGGCCCATTCGTGCCCACAGTCAGTCCACCAAGCCGGGAATCACAGACCACATTGTTTGAAATAAACATCCCGACAAATTTCCTGGGGGAGTAGGGGTAGTTGGAGTGGTTATAAGATTTTTCTAGAATGAAAGCATCTTGTGTTCATGGACTTTATAGTCAAGTTCTCTCTGCTGGATCACATCTGACCTTCTCCTCTCTCACTTTTGGACACATATACAGAAAGATCACCTTCAAAAGTTGCTTTTATCATATTTGCCCAAATCTCAATTCACAGGGTGATGATTTTACAGCCCAGAGGAGTCCAAATTGTTCCTTAAAGGGCAGAAATCTACTGAATGCCCAGTTTTTTATATTGTATGGTTTTAATTCCATCCGACTCAATTATGATTCTGTACATATTAAGAGTTTCACTCAGTCTTCAGGCTGCTGAATTATATTTTCTTAACAAAGTTCATGACATGGTTTATATATAATGAAATTCCATATAGCTACTAAAGAGTGCAGTAGATCTATATATAGTGAAGGGAAAATATGTCTATAGTATGTCAAATGCAGCTTAGTAAAAGTGTATATAAAGTGCCTATTTTTCTTTAAAAAAATAAAAGATCATTACATGTAAAGAGATACAAGACTTTCACACAACAACACAATGGTGAAAATTGGGAAAGGAGCCCCAAAGGAGAGGGGAGTTCTGTGTTCAGCTTTCCATTGAGCATCAAGAGAACATCCTGGGAAGTTGCTCCTTAGCCAATGGGCCAGCCAAATGGGCATTGTGGGTCTTTGGTTCACTAAGAGTTTTTGTCGTGAACAGCATCAAGTGCTTTTTTGGCATGTGTTGAGACGATCCTAAGACTTTTCTCCTTTAATCTGTTAGTATGATAATTTATATTAATTGATTTTGTTTATGTTAAGTCAAATCCAACTTGTTCATAATTTACACATTTAATTGATACAGGATTTTGCTTGCTAATATTTTCTTTAGGATTTTTGTAGCTATGTTTATGAGTGATTTTCCTTTCCCATTCAGTCCTTATGAGGTTGTGGAATCAAAGTTATCCAATTCAAAAAATGAATTGAGGATTGTTCCTGCTTTTTCTATATTCTGGAATAATTTGTATAAAACTGGAATTATTTATTTCTTGAATGTCTGATAGAGCTTGTCAGTAAAAACCATCTAGAATATCCTTTGTAGGAAGATTTTTAACAAATGGTTCAATTTCCTTAGATTATAAGACTATTCAGTATCTATTTCTTCTTGAACCAATTTTGGTAGGCTATATTTCTCTACAAATTTGTCTGTTTCATCTAAACTTTAATTTTTATAGGCTTAAAGTGGTTTATATTATCTTATTGTATTTTAATGTCTGCATTTCTAATATTTTTCATTTTTAATATTATTTGTGTTTCTCTCATTTTCTAGACCATTCTTATTAGAAGTTTGAAAATTTTTTTAGTCTTTTCAAAGAACCAAATTGGTTTTGTTAATCTTCTCTATTAAAAATGTTTTTCTATTGATTTTGTTATTCTAATGTTTTCTATTTTGTTAATGTCTGTTCTTATGTTGTTACTTCCATCATTTTGATTCTTCTTATGAGTTTATTCTACTTCTACTAATTCGAGTTTGACGGTTAGTTCATTAATTTTGAGCCCTTATTTTTAGTATATTAAGTCTTAATATACTAAATATATGTTATATAGAATATATTATAGAAATATATCATATAAACTATAATATATTACATTAAATTCTATTAAATATAGTATATTAAATAGTTAACACTATCAATTTCCTTCTAAGCAACACTCCATAAGTTTTGATATTTTACCAGTTCCTCATGCACCACTCACCCTGAGGAGTTCTGGGGCAGCTTGCTGGGTAAGGCTGACATCAGGCCTTTGGAATTTTCATCAATGGTCCCCACATACTATGGAAGACTCTGCTGCCTTCCCTCCCCCTTCCTTGCTAACAGACCCCCAGTTTTGTTCAGGTATTGAGTGTCCTTGGCCTCAGAGGCCGTCCCCAGCCCCAAGGGGTGAATGCTGATTAGTAAGCCATAGTGGGAATCCAATTCCCCTGCAGTGATTGGCACAGACCTGAACATGGGGCTCACTCCTGGCCATTAGGATTGGGGGTAAGTCGGCGGGGAGTGGAGGTGGGGGAATTTGGAGAAATGTTTTCCTTCCCAATAAAACAGTCAAGGGAGAAAACGCTGCTCCCTTCTCTGAATGTTGTCACATTCAGAAGGGCGACCTCCCAAGGCTATCTTGCAACTAGGAGGAGAAGTGTTACCAACAAGCTCAGAACGGCAGAGCTGAAAGGCAGAACGCAAGAGGGACTCGATGACGTCATTGAAGCCCTGTGTCTGCATTTCTTGTTGTGTGAGATAAGAAGCCCCTTATTATTTAAGCTCCTTCTAGCCACGTCTTATTATCTGGAGCTGAAAGTCTCCTGCAGATACCACATGAGGCCAGCCTCCTGCCTGCTGAATGTCACTTGATGGCAGAGTTTTTTGGTGATGTTGCAATGTGATCTTCGAGCCTGCAATCTATCAGGCAACTGGAAGAGATACTCATATGTTATTACAACACTCCTTGTACCATCTTAGAGAAAGCACGTTATTCTACATTGTTCTTTTGTTCATAGGAAGTCAAGAGAAGTTGCCTTTTGTAAATTCATATTAAAATGATAGATGGTCAGAATAAGCCTGTGAGAGGAAAAGAAAAATAAATGAAGTGAGGCGAGAGCTGATTGTGGCGATCCAGAGCACTCCCCTGGAAAATCACACGGCAAGCCAGGCCTCTCCACATGGTCTGGAAGATGGGAGCTGTCCCTGGGCACACACATCACTGCCTGCCAGGTAAACACAGGCATGCTGGAGCAAACTTGGCTAAGCACTTGCCTTTCTGAGAGACAGCATTTCCATTTTAGGGCCCTTTCTCACAAAACCTTTAAACAATATCTTTAAATTGTATTACATAGGGTCCTTTGGTTGCAAATGACTCAAAAATTATCTCAAACTAGTTTAAGAAGGAAAAAAGGGAAACACATGTTTAATGGCTCATGTGACCAAACCAAGGAAAGTGGTGTCTGGATGTAGGGATTTGAACACCGTCAGGACCGGCTCGTCCTCTCTCTGCTCTTCCCTGCCCATCGGCTCCATTCTCTCAGGCAAGCTTCTCCACAAGACTGGAATCACCAGGGCCAGCAACCCCGTCCTGATTCTCTCAAGCAGAGAAGCAAGAACCATTAATATACACATCATCATCTTTGGCTGCACTCCTTGTAAGTGAAGAGAAAAGAATATGGTTTTGCGTTGCAGAAAATGTTTATTCCTTCTTCCAAAGACAGAACAGATTCCTTCATCCAAAGTGAGGAATTTACAAGCCACTACAATTTGAACAATTTTATGCTTTAAATAAGGATTGAAGTAGCTTGATTTGCTTTGACAGTCAGGGAGCTCATGGATTCATTCAGTTGTGCAATTCTGCTGTAAAAGATGTTTTATTGATTACACCAAGGTATATAAAAATTTAAAAGTTAAGTTCCTGTGAAGCACATATTCTATTTCAGTTGCCTATCAGATTTAACCTTTTATCTCAGCCATAAAATTCAAATTATGCATCAAACATAATAAAGATCTATTCCAATGAATTGAAATTAGTTGTCATTTTAATGTGCTGTTAAACTATTCTTAATTGATAACATGCCTATAATAATGGTCAGTTCAAAGATGGAAAAGCATTACTTATAAGGAGTAATCTTCAAGCAGACACTATCAGATGGCCTTGTGCTTAAAGATTCTATTTCAAGGCAAGCCCCACTGCACTTAGAATTCTAATGAACCACACAGAGAGAATCCTTTAACAGCTTGGGTAGCAAGGAATGTTCTCCACAACTATATTCCCTTTCAAAGTGCGGAGCTTGCAAGCAAAAGTTAAAGGTAAGGGAATTAGTCGTATGAATATGCATTCAAATGAGTCAACAAACATAGACTCTACTGAGACCTTACTCATAACAGCTAACATGCCATGTATCAGAGGCTACTGCATGCTCTCTGTGGATATCAATTAAGTTAATTCTCACAACACCCCTGTGGGGTAGGTACTATTATCCACCACTTTACAGAAGTAAACTGAGAAACAGAGAGGTTACAAGACTTGCCCAGATCACCTAGCTAACAAAGTGCAGAGCACCAGGATTCTAACCTAGACTGGCTCCAGAGCCCATGATCTTCACGTGCCTGGGACACGGAGATCTGACCTCCTGCCTTCCACGGTCTTACAGGATCTTTGATGAGATAAAACCTTTCCACATGAAGTCATACTCAACAGTGCTTGAAGGCATATGGTGAAATGATTTGTACAGAAGTCTATCGATCAGCGAGGTGTTTCACGACTACCATGGTGGTCAATGAGGGTGGGAAAGGAGGTGGCTGGGCCTAGAAGGACAGACAGGATTGGGTTAAGGTGAGCAGGATTTGGACGCTCACAACCCAGAGAGAGATGCAGTTTGCCTTTTCTTTGCCGTAGAACAGAGTCATCTGTCTCCTTTCATGCAGTTTGGGCCAGAAGCCACAGGTCACCAGGAAACATATGACAAAACCATCCAGGTGAATAGCTGTAAACCCTTTTAACGAGGATGGTTAGTCAGATTCTAATGGAATGACAGCTTTTTAAAAAGGAACAGTTTAAAACAAAGCCTAGAGAATGCTTCTGGAGAGTTTGGAAAATGGCAGCATAGGAAGATTCTGAACTCATCTCCTCCCATGGACACAACAAACCTACAACCACCTGTGGAACAATTTCCTCTGAGAGAGATCTGGAAACTGGATGAAAAGAACCTCTACAACAAGGGGCAACACAGACAGGGAAGGAAGAGACAGAGGAACAGCCCTGCTGAGGGGAAAACCACACCCTAACCATGGCGCTTCACAGCCAGGAGCGATCTCAAAGGTACGGAGCTTTTCACAGAGGGTGGGGGATTCGAGCTCCACATGAGGCACTCCAGCACAAGAAAGATGAGATGCTGAAACACCTGGCTTTGAAAAACCAATGGGGGATATGCGCAGGAAAACTATAGAACTTCAGGGAAAGGAAAACCTGCTCTTAAAGGGCCTGTGCACAGGCTCACTCCATCTGGAAACCAGCACAGAAACACCAGATAGAAAAGTGCATAACTATCTTAGAGTCTAAAATAATTCACTATCTCTAGGAAGTCTTTTAACTTGGTAAGATCTCGGTTTTTTGTCCTTCAACTTGATTCATTTCTTTACATGATCCCTCTTATTAAATTTACTCCCCCCCAAAAAAAAAGAAACGTGCATAGTCCATTGGTAAAAGAGTCTCATTTACTAAACTCACAGCCCATCTTGGAGAGGCAGGAAGCAGCTTGCCCCCGCACCCCCCACTCCACCCCAAGAATTAGATGCTGGCACCAGCCATTTTTGAGACCTAGTTCAGCAGTACTGACACAAACACTGGCAGGCGCCATTGTGGAATCCTCCCTCTAGCCTGTTAGCACAGGGGCCTGCCCCTACCCCACTAGAGCACCTGAGGCAATCCGGCACAGCCAGGCAGCGCAGGCAGCCAGCCCCAGCGACCTGCCCCACCACCAGCAAACCTGCAGCTGACTTGCCCCGCTGGGCCTTGCAACCAGCCATACAGGGGTCTGCCCCACTCACCAGCATGCCCCAGGCACTTAGGCACACCTATGTTCATTGCAGCATTATTTACAATAGCCAAGACTTGGAAACAACCTAAGTACCCATCAATGGATGAATGGATAAGGAAGATGTGGTAAATATACACAATGGAATACTACTCAGCCACAAAAAAGAAGAAATCTTGCCATTTGTGACAATTTGGATGGACCTTGAGGGTATTATGCTAAGCAAAATACGTCAGATGGAGAAAGACAAATACCTTATGATTTCACTCATAACTGGAAGATAAAAATAACAACAACAACAAACAAACACATAGATATAGAGAACAGACTGGTGGTTACCAGAGGGAAAGGGGGGAGGGCAAAACAGATAAAGGGGCATGTCTGTACAGTGACGGATGGCAACCAGACTTTTGGTGGTGAACACGATGTAGTCTACACAGAAATCGAAATAAATAATGTACACCTGAAATTTATATAATGTTATAAACCAATGTTACCTCAATAATAAATAAACGAATAAAATTTAAAAAGCCTACGCCATGCACGTTTTACACTAGATAAAGTGACCCCTCAAAAGACGAAAACCATTGAGCTCCTGTGGACACTGCTACATGGAGGCTGTGGGACCTTAGAAGAGTCACATCATCACTCTGGGCCCGTGTTCCCTAATTGTAAAACTAAAAGTTCAAATTAAGGTGATCTTTAAGGTCAGTTTCAGTGCTAACCTCTGTGTTGGAGAGAGCCCCCGACCATAAACACACACACATACACACCTACACAAACACATACCCCTATACAAACATATCTATGCACGCCTGTATAAAATTTTCTTATTTAGGAGAAAAAGCAAGCTACACATTATTTTTCATTTGAGATATGAATAATTGGAAGTATACTCTAAGATACATTTCGAACTCGAGGTTGCTTTTCTTTTTTTTACCACTGTTCTTTTAGATTTTCATGTTTCCCAATTTTACTGCAGCCAGTCTTAATCAATTTCACAGACAATGAGAGGAAATGCGTTTGGAATAAACTAACTGATCCAAATCACAAGATAGTTTTCGTGAATAGTGCCCTTGTCTCCCAGACATGCGCCCTGGGAAGGCTAGATGCGCTAGGACAGGAAGGAAGCAGCAGGAGCTCCTGCCTCCGAATGACAAGGCCTGTTAACAGCACTACCATGTTGCCACTTGAAGACCAGGGTGGAATTTGTGTCGGATGGATTGCTGAAGGAGTGCGGTATAGAACAACTCAAGTCAACAAAACTCTGTTAGCATGTAGCCCAAAGCTCAGCAAATCTAACGGAAGTATAAACAGCTCAGCTTTAATAAGTAGAACGAAATGGTTGTGAACTCTCCACCTGCCATGTGAATGTTGGGGAAGGGGGCAGCCCGGGATCAGGCAACCAGCCAAAGAGTATATCACGTGACCCACTCCTTTCCCTGTGCCCTGCTGTGACCAGACTCTTGCTCTGCGTTTTCCAAAGGAACTCAGGGCTGACTTAGTTAATCATATCTTTGTCTCCTAAGATAGACCATCTGCTCTGGGGAATAGATTCGGACCATGAACGCTGATGCCCTTCTGACCTGACTCAGCTTTGTACTCAACTCCTGGGTTCAACTGGTGTTTATGGAAGGCAGGTGGCAAATAAATACACAATTGTGCTGTCCTCTTCACGGAAAGTGGAACGCGTCACGGGTAAGAGTCACACTGTCAATCACAGACAGCAGAATTGGATCCTAGGCATCTGGTAAACAGAGCAATAAATATTTTTACTTCTCATATCAGCAAGAGGGGAACTTCATCATTCTTTACTTGACAAGAACTCGTTCTGCGGAGAAATTGGAGTTTAACCCCTAACATGCCAACTCTGATGGGCAGGAAGCACTGTCTGCTATTTCATATCTCCAAGTCCAGCATAAATGTCCAAGGTTTGGTTTATTTTAGGTGCCCCTAAATGAGAGGTACCCCTGAGTTTGACTGTCACAGAGTGTCCTAGAAGCAACCTTATAGAAAAACTTAACTGAAGGTTTAATCGCACAATAGACATTCTCTTCACAGCAAATGGAATCATCAGTGTGGTTTGGGATGCGCCAAAATACACACCAGCCACTGGTCATTCTTTCAATAGAGTTTTATTCCCGAGGGACCTGAGGCTTTTTATTCTCCTGTCGTAGTATCTTCCCAAACTTCAGTCCTTTAAGACAGCGTGGCGTTTACAAAAAGAAAAACATAGCTATTGGTGAAATAGAATACTGTCCAAAATTAGACCCATACACGTACAACCAGTTGGTTTTGACAAAGGCACCAAGGCAACTCAATGGGTAAAAAACAATCTTTTTGAGCCAGCCCTGATGGTCTAGTGGTTAAAGTTTGGCGCTCTCACCACTTCGGTGGCCTGGGTTCGTTTCCCGGTCATGGAACCACACCACCTGTCTGTCAGTTGCCATGCTGTGGTGATGGCTCACATACGAGAACTAGAACGACTTACAACTAGGATATACAACCATGCACCGGGGCTTGGGGAGGAAAAAACAACAACAATCTTTTCAACAAATGGTACTGGAATAATTGGTCATCCATATGCCAAAAAAAAAAAAAAATGAGCTTCAAACTTTACCTCAGACCATAAAGGAAAAAATAACTCAAATAGGATCACAGACCTAAATATGACAGCTAATACTATAAAAGTTCTAGAAGAAAACATGGGAGAAAATCTTAGTGACATTGGATTAGGCAAAGATTTCTTAAGTAAGACACAAAAAGCAGGAACTATTTTTAAAAATTGATAAATCAAACTGCATCAAAATTTAAATCTTTTGCTCTGCAAAAAACACTAAGTCAATAAAAATACATGCTGCACACTGAGAGAAAGTATTTGCAAAACTTATATCTACCCAAAATATATAGAGAACACCTACAACTCAATAAGAAGACAAAAGGGGCACAAGATTTGGACACTTCACCAAAGAAGACATATGGATGGCAAATAAGTATATGAAAAGATATTCCATGTCATTAGTCATCAGGGAAATACAAATTAATATCACAATGAGATACCACTACACACCCACTAGAATGGCTAAAATTAAAAAGACTGACAATAACAAGTGTTGACAAAGATGTGGAGCAACTTGAAGTTTTGTACCTTACTGATGGGAATGTAAAATGATACACTTTGGGGAAAAAAGGCAGTTTCTTATAAAGTTAGCATACGGCTACTATACTGGTTCTATAAGAACCAGCAATTCAACTCCTAGTTATTTACCCAAAAGGAATAAAAGCATATGTCCACACACAACTTGCATGGAAATGTTCAAAGTAGCTTTATTCATAAGAGCCAAATACTGAAAACAACTCAAACATCTGTCAATGGGTGAATAGGTAACAAATTTTTGTATTTCCATACAAAGGAAACTACTCAGCAGGCACAAAATATATATATCCTGTATGATTCCATATATTTGAAATTCTAGAAAATGCAATCAAATCTATAATGATAGAAATTTTTTCTTGGTTTCATTTCAGTAACATCATAGTTATATTTTTACAATCAAGATTTTCACATAGTTTGTGTGTTATTGATAGCAATGACCTAAATGATTAAATAACCAAAGTGTAATAATTTTCAAAATGTACAAAATGGGAATAAATTTTCATTTAAAAATGTAAGTTAAAAGAAAACATCAGAATTTAAAAATCAGAATTATTTTTATGCTTTCAAAATAGGTTATTTTTCTTCTAAAATATTCCAAGTATGTGTGCAGGGGAAGGGAGTATATATAGTTAAAATAAATATTTTTTTTCTTTTCTTTTTTTTGGGGTGAGGAAGATTAGACCTGAGCTAACATCCATGCCCATCTTCCTGTACTTTGTATGTGGGATGCTGCCACATTATGGCTTGATGAGCGGTGCGCCAGTCTGCACCCAGGATTTGAACCTGCAAACCTCAGACTGCTGAAGCGGAGCACGTGAACTTAACCACTACACCACTGGGCTGGCCTCCAAAATAAAAATTGTAATTAATGAATGTAAAATACTTAAATCAAAAGTACTTAAACCTGGCCTCCAGCCCGGTGGTGTAGTGGTTAAGTTTGCACACTTCGGCCACCCACGGTTCACCAGTTCAGATCCTGGGCACAGACAGACGCACCACTCATCAAGCCATGCTGAGGCAGGGTCCCACATAGAAGAGCTAGCAAGACATACAACTGGGATACACAGCTATGCACTGGGGCTTTGGGGGAAAAAAAAGTACTTAAAGCTGAAACTTTATTTAATTTTTGAAAATGCAATCAAAGCTTATTAAATATATTTTATAGAAGTAAAACTATTCATAATTCTAGCATTCAATTTTCATCTAGTTGCCTATACAAAGAATAAATAGCACACTTCATGCCTGTTATATCTAGACCTACATATACACAAGTTTAAGAATTATATGCATTGTTTTAATATTGCAGAATATTCTGTATGTAACTACGGCAAATACTGTGCTAATTTATGAAGACCTCTGGAACCAAGAATTGGAACACAAAGAGAAGCAAGAAAATGCACACTTGTCTCTACTGGGAAATAATAACTCTTCATGCAAGAGTCTATCATAAGCTAATTAAAGATAAATTAATTAAATTGTCTTTTCTCTACCTCAGTGCTCTGCTGCTCAAATCATTCTTACCCTCCAGAGCAGCCCCAGCATAGGCATCAGCAAAACCCTCACCATTCACAGCATTCAGGGCCAGTTGCCTTTGTTGCAAGAACATAGAGCAAGAGACCTGGAGAAACATTTCCCTGGGGCCTGAACAGAGCAGCCACAAAGCAGAGTTTAGGGCTGTGACTCATACTGTGCCCATGTTGAGTACCAGCTCCTAAGTGACAGAGCTGCCCATTTGTGCTTTGATGTGTGTGTGTGTGTGTGTGTGTTCGTGTGTGTGTGTGTGTGTGTGTATGAGATATGCAGATCTCTTTAAGGCACGGGGCTCAGGGCAGGGTCCCCTCTGTCTGGGTCTAAGGGCAGCACTGCTTATGATGTCTCTCTTAAGTTTTTAGTCTGAATATAACCGCTTTTTTTTTTAGGATCTACTAAATTAATTTTTAATTATATGAGTAATTTGTGAACATATTACTTTATTGCAAAAGTATTTAAACATTAAAGATAAGACTAACATCCAACTCATCCATCCACCCAACCCACTGTTATGAGTTTGGCTACAAGCTTAGTACAAATTGTTCTAAATGCATTACATCATTGTAATAACTAACACTTGTGACATATTTACACTGTGCAAGACATTGTTCTAAGCATGTTATACCCATCATCTTTTTTTAATCCTCACAACAACCTCATGTAATAACTACTTTACATATATATATATATTCATATATTTACTTACAGAGGATCTGTAGCAGTGTGTGTGTGTGTGTGTGTGTGTGTGTGTGTGTGTTTAACATAAAATGTGTCATACTCAAGGCTTGGCCCTGGAACTTATTTTGTTCTCCTAACGTATCTTAGAGACCTACTCGTGTTAGGGCATTTAAATCAAAAATTTTCTAAAGACCTTCAGAATTTCCCATTTACTGAGATTTCTAATTTCTGGATTTCTAATTAGTTTCAGCTTCTGAGATCCGCAGGCAATTAGCCACCCGATGAAAGGTTAGCTGCACAGCTGGCCAAGGCAAAAACCTCCCTGTGCAAAAACTCCAATTTGCTGGGCAATCTTTTCTCCCACTAGACAGCTCTCTAAATGAAAGAAGGACAGAGGTCCCACTAGGCTATTTCAGGATGGTTTTCTAATAAATACACACGAAGAAGCGGAAATTGTAACGTCCATACAATTATTCTTTAATTACAGAAGCTCTTCTTACTCTGGACTAAATTACAAAACGGCCAAAGTTAATCTCAGCCTCCTCTCCCCACTCCCAGCCCCAGCACCCCAGCACCACCAGCAATTCCCTCTTGTGTTCTGAATTGTCAAAAGCTCCCCCGTGCGCCATGACTCCTTCTTCCTCCCCACCCCCACCTTCTTCTCCACCTCATAAATAGATAAATCTCTTCCTCAGTGTAGCTTTCAACTTGACGTTGGAAGAAATATAATCTAAGTATTTCACACTAATAAGTGAGTAGCTGATACTTCCCCTTTCAGAACAGCCCAAAGGATGGCTTGTTTTAATCAAAGTCTGTATTTGGTGAATTGAGGCTTTTTTGGGGAGACATTTAGCAACAGAGAGAACACTCAAATACCTGCTCCTCTTTATTGTTGTCCGTAGGAAAGACAGACGAGCTCATCGGTATTTATGATCATCAAACAAGCTGGGACCAGGGAGTGGTGCAGAGTGGGACCAAACAAAAATAAACAAATCAAGTGAACGTCATGAACTAACCAGGGCAGCTGGGACCTAAACCTGCGGGCAAGAGACGAAAGGAGAAATGGGGAAAGTGTGCAGAGATTTGATGAAACGGATATTTTTATCCTCTCTCCTTTGCAATAGCAAAGTAGAATTCAACTCCTTTATAAATCAAGGATTTGGTTTTTAGCATGCTAGAACCTTTCCGTTTCTTCATGAAAAGTCCCAGGATAATTTTTCTGACACTTATTTGCCCCCAGATTCTCATTGGAGAAGTTTTCCACCGTCACCCAGAGTCAGTTAGGGAAATAAAAGTCCTAACCCCTCGGCCATCTAGGTCCTTCCGTCTCTAGGTAATTCTCCACGGTTTTGAGGCTCTCTCCCCTTATGCACAAAACAGCTTTGTCGTATTCACCCCAACAGCTCTAACACATAGATCCAGTACACTTCATGTGGTTTTGTTAAGTTTAATCAGCAGAAACGTGGTCTGCACAAACTTCATGGGGACAGTGAATTCCTGGACAACTCTGCCGGGGACAACATGCCCCTCCACAGCCAGCCTAGCCGCCCCCTCCCAGAGACCACAAGCCGCAGCTCTCTGCACGGTCCTTACAGTTTGTCACAACTGAGTGAATCCACTGGCTTTGGTCCCCCACGGCCCGGACGAGAAGTCCGTGGTCCACAGTGGCCTGCTCACAGACCCACTCCAGTCTTGGTGGTGGGCAGGAACACCCCTCACTCCAGACGGCTGGAGCATCCTGAAAAACTGCCCTTTCTCTGGTGGCTGACTCCAGTTCTTCTCTGCCTTCCTCCACCTGTTTTCTGGAACTGCCACGGGAGTTCCGGTGCAAGCTCCCGAGCTGCAGGCCCAGGGAATGTCCCATCAGCCCGTTGGCTTTGCTGCAGAGCACACTCTGAGTAGCCCGTGCACCCTCTGGCCACCTCCACCTAAAGGTAGCTCTCAACACAGGGTGCCAGGCTGCCTTCTCAACAGGAGCACACATCTCCCGGGCAGAGGGCACCCAGCTTTGATTGCGAGTGGAGCAGGACTGGTCCCCCAGCCCCTGGGTAGGGATGTTATAAGCTGGCCAGCCAAAACAGTCTAACATGGGGGGTAAGGAAACAAGTCTTAGAATCGAGTGTGTTTGCATTCCAGTCCCAGCTCTGCAACTCACCAGCTGAGGGGCCTTGACCTTCTCTGAACCTCAGTTTCCTCATCTGCAAAATGGCCATAACAGTATCAGTAGTCAATTCATAGATCTGTTGTGAGGATTAAGTGAATGATGCACATGAAACCTTTAGTGCTCCATGAATGCTTGCTGCTCTCTTTATCCAATCAGCAGGCAGTGTGGGCACCTAGAACTGCCAAACGTCAAAGAATGAATGTACAGGAGACCCTATATTCCAGGCCCAGGGCCAGAACAGGAAGCAAATCGGGGCCGTGGCCATGGAGTCTGCGCTGCAGATAAAGAATGTGGGGGGCGGGGTGGGTATTCCTGAGGTCCCGGGAATCCAAAGGCAACGGGTACAACAGCAAGAGGAAGTACAGCCCTAGGAGAGGTCACAACCCACAGCACTGCCAGAAGGAGTGGTGGGTTTATGCAAATAAGGGCCATTTTAAAGGCCGGGACTCTTCCCGTCCCCAGTGGCTTGGTCTGTCCTAGAGGCACTTACCAGTGTCTAGCCTGGCTCCAGACAACTTGGTTCAAAGCAGCCCCTGCTTGGAACATGAAAGGAAAATGTCCTGCCATAGTCCCCCCTTTCCTACTGGAAAGTGTCTGTTTTGTATTTATTTATTTTTTTTTTTTAAAGATTTTATTTATTTATTTTTCCCCCCAAAGCCCCAGTAGATAGTTGTGTGTCATAGCTGCACATCCTTCTAGTTGCTGTATGTGGGACGCGGCCTCAGCATGGCCAGAGAAGCAGCGCGTCGGTGTGAGCCCGGGATCCGAACCCGGGTCGCCAGCAGCGGAGCGCGCTCACTTAACCACCAAGCCACGGGGCCGGCCCATCTGTTTTGTATTTAAAATATTAAAGAACTCCTCCTGAATTCTGTGCTTGGGATGCAAGATACTAAATTATTTGAAAGATGGTGCTATATACATACTCTTTTTAAAGGTTCCTAGAGCAGTGGTCCTCGGATTTTAACAAACATTGACATCATATGGGAATTCCAAATGCTGAGTCTGAGACACCTCCAAGATTCTGAGGTCGGATCTGCATTTTTACCAAGAACTCTAGAAGATTCTGATGTAAGTAGCCCATAGAGCATAATTTTAAAAACACATTAAGACATGATTCACTAGAAATATCTGAAAAAGCACTTTATAAATAAAATGTATGTGACTTTAATAAAAAGATTCTTCCAAAGTGGAAATCATATAACTGCTAATCTAATTATCACTAGAATTTCATCAGTGGGCTCCTGGGTGGGCAGGAGCTGATCTCTATTAAACCATCAAATTCTTAGGGAAGACCTCCTGTGTACCAGATATTGGGCTGAAGATGAGAGACACAGAGTGGGGTAAGACGCAGATCTAGCCCTCAAGAAGCTTGTAGTCGAGGGAAAGATTTCAGTCAGGGATGCTGCTGAGTCGTTTGCGCTTGTTTCCTAGCTGAGCCTGACACCAACCAGCTGGGCAACCTTGAACAAGTTGGTGGACTTCTCTAGGGCTCTGTGAGGAAAGGAAAAACCAGGAGGGAGAAGATAACGCAACACCTCAGGTTTCTTCCAACTCTAAAAATGCTATGATTCTACACATAGCCCTACCCAAATAGCTACAATCAAAAAACTCTTCCAAGTAAGAATATACAACATACTTAATTGCAAAGGATTTGATATCTTACAAACCGTTTTAAGAAGGAAATTGCATTCTATTCAGGCGGTGCTCAAGAAAATGGAAACCAAAAACTCATTTCCAAGGGCCTTAACCTAGAGTTCCTCTGAAAGGTTCACTGGAGAAATATAAAAGCTCTTTTTCTGGATCTATAGACTATCATCCTAAAGTATTCCACATACAGTTTGGAATATTTACCTTCAAGAATCCTGCGTTAATTTATATTACCTTTTGAAGTACCTTTCTTTGCGCCAAGTCACAGTGGGAACCGGTGAAAAGAAATTCCTTTCAAACTTTATGAGAATTAAATGTTTCCAAGAACAGCCTCACTTTAAACCCATTCTATCCAAAAATACAGACCTTAAAAAGCAGTACATTTCACAGTAATTATTTGCTTCACAGTGGAACTCACCAAGCATTTCTTTTAAATAAATTCTTTTGTGGCATCATAAATAAAATTTTATGTATAAACCATTACATGAAATAATAATAGCTAATATTTATTCCCTGCTTCATGAGGTGATAGTCTAAATCCTTGATGTGTTTTGATTTATTAATCTTAAGATGACCCTCCCAAGCTAAGTACTATTTTTTCTCAATTTTATGGGTGAGAAAAATAGGTTCAAAGAGGTTAAGTAACTTGTCTGAGTTCACACAACAATAAAGTGGTGGAGTCAGGAGTCCGAAACCTACACTATTACATAGAACAAGGTGCCCTGCAAGAATAGAACCAAAGATACAGCAGACAGTAAAAGGGGAAACCAGGGTCAACAGCAGACTGGACATTCTCCTCAAGATGTTAAATCATTAGTATTATCTATGTTGACCTTTGAAGTCCATATAATCCTAAACTGACTAAAATTTTAAATTTAAAAGGTAGTATCACCCTGAAAGACCCAGTCAGACTCCATTAATTCAGTTTCCCAGGCTTCAGTCATTTCTGTACCATCTGTGTGTTTTTTGCCGTATTCATGCACACCCAAACTATTATTTACTTTATACTTTCATTTAAGTCATCTACTTTATTCCAAAAGGATTATATATTATCTTTGAATTCACTAGTTTAGTGTGCTAATTATACTTTTTCAACTTTAAAATAGATATATAGCCACTTAGATTTAAAAATCACTCATGTATTTCCTAAGATCATTTCTTATTATACTAGTGGCAATATATACTGCAGTAGGGACACACTGTAATTAAAACCTTGTGGCTACTAGAACTATGATAGAGTTAAAAGGTATCTTTGTTGGAAGATAATAGGAAGCTTGTATTTATTAGAATGTCTTTAATAGAGATAAAGGCAAGAACAAGTTCAACCCAACCATCTGTGACTTTTAAACTCCAATCAATTGTCATGAAGCTGGGCCGGCCCCATGGCTTAGCGGTTAAGTGCGCGCGCTCCGCTGCTGGCGGCCCGGGCCCGGATCCCGGGCGCGCACCGACGCACCGCTTCTCCGGCTATGCTGAGGCCGCATCCCCCACATACAGCAACTAGAAGGATGTGCAGCTATGACATACAACTATCTACTGGGGCTTTGGGGAAAAAATAAATAAATAAATAAAATTTAAAAAAAATTGTCATGAAGAGCTGTGAAGAAATAAATATGGTCCCATGGGACAGTTTTTGTGACCCTCTAATATATGGTTTGTCCTCACATCAAATGTAATACAGCATATTGTGAGGAATTAGATCTTATTAAGCTCTATTTTCTCCCCCAAATTACCAATTTTTTCTAATTTTCAGATATCTTGAGTTTACTTTGGAAGAGAAACTTCCCACTGTTCAATGGAGGGAGGGCAGGATTTTAAAGTCTCCACTGGTCTGGGAACTAAGTTACTAAGACTTGGAGCCTCCAGATTCCTGTGAAAAGAAATTCTCATCAAAGAAATGGCTTTTATCATAGCGTGTCACTCCAGTGACAAGAACATAAAGGAGTGAAAGCAGCAACTATAGCCAAATTCCATTCACTCGTTTTTCTTATCATCCTTATAGAATCAGACTTGTTCATAGTTCTTAGAGTCCTGAGAGCTGGTTAATCCTTCAAAAGAAAAAGGTGATAAGCCAGAAAGTGCTAACAGCCACGAAGCCACAATACATTTCCTGCTGACCTTGTAGGCAGCTCTAGAACGTACTGAGGAAGCAGGAGAAAGATACGTAGTGTGGGGGGGCAGGGAGCATCTGATGTTTTTCTCTGTAATAGTCATCTTTATTTCACATTGAAAAAGAAGGAGTTTTATACTCTAATAATGGGCAAAAGAACTGCACAACTTTTTAGTTTTATAATTTATGCTACCGTTTTAGTCTTTTCAAAGAGATAAATGACATCATACACTCTTAAATCAATTTAGGCTTGAATTTATGTTAGGAAGGTAAACGTGACCACTGATATATCCATAATAAGTTTAATTTCCATTCGGCCTTTCTTTATAAAACCACAGAACTCATTCCATAAACCAAAATCCCATTAGCATATGTTAAAAGTACATCCAGAAGAACAGAAGTCATCTTTTGTTTTAAGTGTTTCAAGTCAGCCCATCAGTCCTGCTGGAGGGTCAGCTAAAGGGAGTTTAATATAACTACTCAGCTGATTGGCCCATAAATGACATGACATAGGCAAAATGAGGACTTGGGGATTTCAGAGATAGATTTTAAAAATCTATGAAAAGACAGTGTAACCTGATGGGTAGTTAGAATTCTGTCCTCGCCTATAGTGCCACAGACCCCTGATGTAGCCCATAGTGTGTTTTTTTCCCACCTGCATGGAGTTTTGGAAAATTGAATTAATTGCCTCATTTAAAAATTGTGAGAGTTCACATAAAAATGCGGATTTCCAACTACACTTTAAAAACACATTTCTGGCAACTCTGAGCTCACCCTCCACATGTCAGGGAGAGAGGAAGAAAGGCAGAGAGAGAGAAAGTACAGGTCCAGCTGGTGACAGGATTAAGAGCCCCTGGGAAGTCACCTGTTCTTCTGTCAGTGGCCAAGCCAGTATTAATCCTTGCCACCATCCTTCCTAGGAGGTGGGTAGTGTTTGCAAACAATGTGTTGCCGGGAGAGATTAGACTGTCTGACTCTCCCATGCTTCCAGACACCACCAAAACTTCTCAGACAAGTTAGAGGCAAACTCAGAAGCTATCTGTCCAGAGTTTCTGAGAGGCTGTTCAAGTGCAAGTTCGGAACACGTACGAATGTGCAACTACAAACGTTGAGATGTGAGACATATCACATCTTTCATGTCTTTAAATCATCTTCAGTGCAGGTAGCACCTGCTCAGCAAGCCACGATCACCACACAGAGTATTGCTGTGACAGGGTGGGAACTATTGAGCATGGTGGCAGCGCCCAAGGGGACCAACCTTGCTCCCAGGGGTCCTCTACATACCTCACCGTGAGAAGTCCCCTCTCCCAGAAGGGAAAGTAGACTTTTGCTCTCATCTAGTGTCCTGGAAACCATCTCACCCACATTCAGGGTCCAGTCCAGGGGGAATGCCATCCTGGACTGTGGCTCAAAAGGGCACCAGCCGGGTGTTGAACCAGTGCCTCGTCTGCTTAGTATGGTGAGCTCATTAATTGAGCCAATCAGGCGCCAGCACAGGGAAGAGGAAGATGTTGGAAATCTATGGCCAAGTGTCTATGGGAAAGAATATCTAAGTGAAAAAAGCAATTTGTAGAGAGTGCATGTGTGAAGAAATACCTTAAAGGATGCACAGCAAAAGTCAACAGCAACCCCCGGGGAGGTGGTCGGGGGGATGTTGGCCCACAGGGTCTGCTCTGGTTGAGCTTTCCACAGCAAGCACGCACTGCTTTCATAATCATAAAAACTTTTAAAACGGGGGCTGGCCCAGTGGCGTAGTGGTTAAGTTCTCCAGCTCCACTTTGGCGGCCCAGGGTTCCCAGGTTCAGATCCCAGGTGTGGACCTACGCACTGCTTTATCAAGCCATGCTGTGGCGGCGTCCCACACATAAAGCAGAGGAAGATGGGCACGGATGTTAGCCCAGGGCCAGTCTCCTTCAGCAAAAAGTGGAGGATTGGCAACAGATGTTAGCTCAGGGCTAATCTTCCTCACCCAAAAAAAAAAAACTTTTAAAATAAATATTTATAAAATATTAAGTATAAGATATTCTTACACTATATAGTATATGCTGTATGTAGGAATATATGCATAGAAAAAAGCTTGTCTCTGGGTGGTAGAATGATGGGTAATTATTTTCTTCTTTGTGTCTTTATCTTCCAAATTTTCTACTTTTATTATCTGGAAAAATAATAAATATTGACAGTAAATTATAAGATAAATTTTGTGTCTTAAATCATCTCTCACTCTCATCCTCTCACCCCTAAAAATTTTATTTAAAACAGAAAGCTCTCATTTGCCTCCCCCCTGCCCCACTGGTTTTCCATATCTTGTGTCCCCCTACAATATTTCATCACTCACAGCTATCCATCTCGTAACAAAATCTGCTGACATGGCCAATAAGTGACACTTCAAACAGAACCTCAGTGTTAATACTGGCTCAGAAGTAAACCTTTAGAGGGAGCTGGCTCCTAAATGTAACGTTCATGGAGCTCCCTCTGTGTCCCAAAGTCCACACCCACCGTGTTCAGAAGATCTGTGACTCAAAGTGTATGTCCTACTGAAGATGACTACAGATCATCAGGTAAAGAGCAAATCCCTCCAGAGAAGTCCTGTTTTGTGATATCCTCCAGTCTGGGGCTGAGGAGCTTCAGATGCTTTATCTAGACTAGACTCTGACTATAATGTGTGACAAATCTGCACTAGATAACGTGGCTGAAGGATGCGCTACCCTCACTCATGGAACTTATTCCTGGGGTTTGTCCTAAACACTATAAACCTCTGATGAATGTTCTTGATATGAAAGATGGCCTGTGGGTGCTTGGGAAAATTCCTCAAAAACTCTTTAACACAGAAAGATTCTATGTGCTAGATCCTAATGGTTACTGAGGAACAGAAATTTATAGTCACAAGGTACTTTCTGTACAAAGTTGTGTGACTTGGTGGAATTTGTCCCATCACTCTAAGGATACATGAGGCAGTGGGAGGATGCAAACACACACATACACACCTTCACACACAGCCTCCAAGAAAAGAAATGTATCAGGATGACCTTGTGAGATAGGAATCATGCACTTTGGCCCCATGCCCTCTACCCATAGTCTCTTTGGATCGTGAAAAGTGGGCCATGTTCTTGTCCCAGGGGCTGTGACCAGGTCATGTCCAGAGTGCAGAGTCAACAAATTATTTGCTTCTAAGCTCAAAGGCACAGTCCAAGTAAGAAAAAGTCTGAAAAGAGGTGCTATCTAGCAGAAGTGGTTCCCCATCCTGTGCCCTCCCCACCCCTCACCCATTCCCCTACCCGGAGCTAGATAAGGAAGGAGGCAGAGAGCCAAGAGGAAGGGAGGGAACTGAAGCAGTCTGCCTTTAGGCCCTGCTCCCAGAAGAGACGGTGTTGAAGGCCAGTGGCAGAGACCCAGATGGATCAGAAACCCCAGAGTGGGGAGAACCAAGCCTTACCTGTCCCACCTGGAACACTGGGAACCTTCTACCTTGTCCCTTGTGCCACAAAAGCCAGGAAATAGCAGGGAGGGCAGCAAGGATGGCTTGGAAGTGAGAGAGTCCTCCCCGTTGTCACAACCCTCCCAAAGACTCGGACAGGCGAGAGGAAGAGAAGCTGCTTTCAAAGAGCTCCTGAAACGCGTGGTCAACGCAGAGCCCTCTTCTCTACAGTTTCAATGCTCCTGATGACACCAAGAGACTGGGTGCACCCCACGCTGGCAGACACCGTAGTGAGGGTTCCCCCACTCTAGCTGAGGAGAGAGAGGGGGTGTTTGTGCCTAAAGGGTTGAGAAATGACCAGGGCCTGGAAAATCCAGAGGGAAGAGCCCCTGTGGGACCACCACAAATTCTGGGGTTATTTTGGTTGGGCACCTTCTAGCACAGTCGAGGCTGTCAGAGGGGCAGGGAGCTTGCTGACACCCACGGGTGGGCAGAGGCCTCCAGTGAGGATATGCCAAGCTCGCTGTCCACCATTCCTGCTTGGCTTCTTGGCCTTGCTACTGGCACTTAAGCCAGAACGGGATTACCAGGGGGTGTATATGGTAAGTTCCGGACCTGCCACGAGCCGGCTGGGTGACCACTGACAGGTAAGCGACTTTCTCTGAACCTCATTTTCCTTGACTGCCAGAAGAGATGCAGTCACCTCCCAGGGCTTTGGTAAACCACATAGAAGACCTCAAAAAAAAATGTAATTCTTCCTATTTCCCTCTCCCTGACGCCAGCTGGAATTCTCTGTATCTTTGCTGCAGCATCCTTCCAAAGACAGCTAACGCAGTAGAGTGTAAAGCCCAAATACTTACTATTTTACTTACTCCCACGGCTTCCTCTCTCCCCAAGTCTGCATTTAACAAAACTGCACATAACTCTTTATTTGCCTTAAAAGTACATTAAAAAATGTGGGGGTAAATATTTTTTAGAGACTTACTTCAACACATGCTTAATAATTTATTGACCCTATTATTTACCAGGCATGTTGCAAGTGCTTGATAGACCCAATCTTATGATCCTATAAATGAGGACAAGGAGGTAAGTATTATTACCTCTGTTTCACACATGAGTAAACTGAGGCCATTAAGTTACAAGAAGTTAGGTCATTAAAAACAACAATAATAGGTAATATTTATTAAGTATTTACTATATACCAGACACTGTTCTCTTTATATACATTAAATAGACATATAAATATATTTGTGAGCCTGGCACATACCAAGCATTAAGTGTGTGTCAGTGACTTAATATTGTCAGGAGTTTTCACTTAATCTCCCAAGAATCCTAGGAAGTGGGTACTTCTATTATCCCCATTTCACACATGAGGGAATCAGGTCACAGAGAGGTTAACAAATTGCCTTGGTCACTTAGTTCCTAAGTGGTAGAACAGGGATTCGAACCCAGAGACCAAGAGCTGAACTACTACAATCTTCTGCTCAGCTTCACGGCTGGTACGTGGTAGTGGTAGAATTCGAACCCCATGTCAGTCTGACTCCAAAGGTGTTGCCCACCTTGATAATTTCCGAAGGCCGTAATTCATTTACTTAGAGAAAGCTCAGTCAGCCTCTTTGTCCTGGTGGGAGCTGAGTCCACACTGACCGATCCCCCGCCCCGCCCAGGCCCTCTAGAATATCTTTCTGCTTATTCCCAAGTCTGGTGGCAACTCTGTGCCAGACAGACAGACAAGAGAAGCCAGGCAGCTAGGGTACCATGAATAATAATACCCATGCCCATCAGACTCTAGAGTAAGGCTGCTCTCAAAACTCAGACGTCCTCGTTCCTAAAGCGCACCTAATTTGCTCTCCTAACGGATGTGAGCGCTCCCTCCTCCAAACCCTCAGAGCACTCATTGTACTCTTTCGTGGAATTTCTCATGTCCTGACTTACATTATGGTTATTCAAGAACTGCACTTCTCACCCCTTCTAGAGTTAAGTGCCTTGAGAAGTGTATGGTTAAAAGATGGATTTGACTGCTGTGTAAGACACATCTCCAAATAACAATGGCTAGACAAGATGGGAGTTAGTTTCTCTCTCATATAATGGCACGGGTGCAGAGTGTGGGGCTGGAGGGTGGCTCTGCTCCACTGTGTTATGTAGGGATCCAGGCACCTTCCATCTGTGACTCTGCCAGCCTCAGAGGGTTGCCTTTATCTGTCTACAATGGTTCAACACCTTGTCTACATTCCAACCATAAGAAGGAGGAAAGGCAGCAAGCAGAGGGCCAGTGCCTGCCTTCTAAAGGTGGAACCACGTTAAAAGTTCTTTTGCAATCAAAGAAAGGGAGAGCATATCGTAAAAGAAATTAGCCATCCCAAGTGACTGTGTCTTAGGAAAGACATTCAAAACGCTATTATGTGCGTGCAGACAACATCTCTTCATTCAACAAATATGGATAAAATGTCACCGTATGTCAGACACTGAGCTAATCTTTAGGAATCCAGTGCAAGGCGTTTACAAACAAAAGATGAATAAGTGAATGAGCCCTTTTATGGAATAGCGATCTGGAGGTGAGGCCATGAAAATTTCATGAGAGCAAATAATTTAAAATATGGACACAAGTAATTCCTTCTCCTGGAAGGTCACAGATAAAACAGACACATTTAAAGCTGAATTTTTCGTGACTTGCTGAAAAATATGGAAAATCAATTATAAAGAAAGTAAACAAACAGATCTGATTTATTGGGCTATATCGCCACTACTGAAATATATTACAGAGTCTCAATCCTGAATTTTCACTTTAATGACTTTTTTTGTATTTTACTCTGAATTACATTTTTACTTTTTCTTTATACAAAATGAAACAAAAAAGAACAGTCACTTACTGTATTTAGATAAACATACAGGTCTAAAATTTAATTCTTTCTGCATCTTCCATAAACAAACATTCAACGGATTTAATCTGGGACAAGAGCCAAAAGTCCAATTCTAATTTATTATTATTTCTAAATTAAATATAAAGCATCACATAAAGCCTTTAATAATAATGTCAGTTGAGCTGCCACTGGAACGCATTATTGTTTTCGGCTATAGACGTCACCAACTCTGCCTTTCTCATTTCCCAAGTTCCACTAAGATGGAACTTCCCAGATGGTGCCATCACCCTCTCCACCTCTCCCCACCATAAAAAAGTCCAAGAAATGATTTGCACTTAGAATTTTAACTAAAATGCCAATAGTCATATGAATATTAATATCAAAGAGTGAAAGTTTTAAATTCAAATATTAAGAGACGGATGAAGGGCCGGCCCTGTGGCTTGGTGGTTAAGTGCGCGCGCTGCGATGCTGGTGGCCCGGGTTCGGATCCCGCGTGCGCATTGAGGCACCACTTCTCCGTTCATCCTGGGGCCGAGTCCCACATACAGCAACTAGAAGGATGTGCAGCTACGACACACAACTATCCACTGGGGCTTTGGGGAAAAAATAAAATAAATAAAATCTTAAAAAAAAAAAAAAAAAGAGACGGATGAAAGTTTTGCACTGAATTAAAATGAGGTTGTATTTAATTAGAATAAAGTTCTCTAGACTTAGGCTTTCATTTCAAAGAGGCAGAGGTGAGTCGTGGAAATTTGTATTTTCTTCCCTTGTGTTGTTAACTTGTGATGTTTTTCTCTGCATGCACTGCTCCTGAGAACCTGACTTTAATTTCTCTTTCCTCTCCTTGGCACCCAGACACACTGTACTTACACAGTGTACTGTTTCTAGGAGAGCAGCTGCTGGGCCCATTCTGGCAGCTCTTTTTGCTCCAACTGCATTAGGCTTGACCAAAATGAATAATTCCTAGGCATTAAATAAGAGTTCTTCATCTAGAGGAGGTAGAACATTGCCTCTTAGAATTTTACAATTCTCATTTTATGTAACTGAATTGTATGCATATTTATTCAGCTAATGTAGATAAAGTATTTGGCAGTGTGTCTGGCAAATAGTTAGCATTTGTTTAGGACCTGCCATAATTAAGGCACAATTCTAAGTCCTCTGAGAAACACTGAGACTCATTCATTCGTTAAAAATACTTACAGATTATTAACTATGTATGTGTGCCTATACATATGAATGAATATATTCATTCAAGATATATTTATGGAACAACTACTACGTGCCAGATATCATGCTAGATTTGCAAAAGCAAGCATAGTCCCTACCTTCATGGATTTTACAGGCTAGTGGAGAAAGCAGACAACCAAGTAATTGTACAAATAAATGTAAAACTAACTATCCAATGGGATAAGTGTTGTAAACCTTATAAAGCTTGGGTTCCTGTGTTCAGTTTCCTAGTAGTGTCTCAGTCAAAGAAACACAACCCAACAAACAAAAGTAATTTCAATATAGCTCAGATCTCTGTCAAGGTCATGAGAAATGGAAAGACTGAGAAACTATCACACCAGGGGGCTGTGGAGATGTGATAAGTAAATGCAGTGTGGTGCCCTGGATGGGATCCTGGAACAGAAAGAGGGTATTAATGGAAAAACCAGTAAATCCAAATAAAGCCTGGAGTTTGGTTAATGGTAATGTACCAATGTCAGTTTCTTAGTTTTGACAAATGTACTGTGGTGATGTAAGATGTTAACAACAGCAGAAACTGGGGAAGAGTTTCTAAATGTAATAAGGTATCTTGAATGGGATCCTGGAATGCAAAAAGGACATTAGGGAAAAAAAACTAACGAACTGTAAATAAACTATGGAATTTAGTTAATAACAATGTACCATCAGTTCATTAATTGTGACAAACGTATTATACCAATGTAAGATGCTAATGATAGGAGAAACTGAGTGCAGGATATATGGGAACACTTTGTATGATCTGCACTTTTTTTTTTTCGTAAATCTAAAACTGTTCAGAAAAGAGAGTATATTTAAAAAAGAAGAAGCAGAAGTAGTAGTGAGATCCTCTAGATGCTCTCCCCAACTTGGTATATTCTGGCAGCTGCCCCTCCCCAACCCTGGCAGAAAATGGGAGGTTTACTCACTGGAGTGGGTAAAACAGACCAAGGCACTAACCATAGTTGAGGGACAGATACTGAAAATAGGAAGATAAGTAAGAGTTCACATTTTCATGTTGAAGCACTCAGCTCTCCTCCCTGACTCAGAAACTGGGGAAATCAGGCTTCTATACTCCAAGAAGGAGATTTAAAAATTCTTCTCTGGCCAACTCAAGAGAGAAGATGTAAAGATACTTAGGAGATGGGGGAATTCCCCAGTGAAACAGCCCACCCTATAGTGAGGCTCGCACTCTGCAAGCCAAGTCCCATACACAAGGAGTTTTAGTGCCTCAATCTTAAAAATAATTACCAGATATCTGAGGAAACTCTTAACGTGAAAGACACTCAAAACAGCAAAAAGCAGTTTGGAAGAAACAGATACTACAAAGAGAACAAAAGCTTCAAAGCCGTATTTACCATTCTCAGAGCAGTAAGAGAATATTTTATCTCTGTGAAATAAGAATTGGGTGCTATGAAAATGAAAATGAAGAGGGAAAAAAAGGGCTTTTGGAAATTAAATTTTTAACCGCCAAATGAAAAACTTAGAAGAAGACAAAAAGACAAAAGCGTGAAAAATATGAGAGAAATAAGAATAGTAGACCAGTCTAAGAAGTCCAACACCCAATAACAGGAGTGCCAAGAAGGAAAGTACAGAAAAACAAAAGGGAAGAAAATTAACTTATTTATATTTTCACAACATTTTCCAGAATTTGAAGAATGAGTCTGCAGGTTGAAAGAGCCAACTGACAGTGCATACAAATAGACCCACTTCCAGACACAGAATCATGACATTTTGACACATGAGAGACCTGGTCAGCCAGACATCATAGTTCCATTCCCCTTCCCAATCACTGGCTTAGGACCGGGCATCAGGGCAATTCTGGCCAATGAGACACGAAGAGAAGTGTGCTTTGGACTTCTGAGACAGGTTTCCTGATAACTCACATAGATGCAGGAAGAAAGACTTCCCTTTGGCTGCTTCTGGATGTTTGGAACTGCCTCAGCCATCCTCGAACCACAAGAGTACAAAGCCTAAGAGGACACACATTTGGTAAGCGGAAGAGCTAGGTCTTAAATCTGACTCCAAATCCCAGGTCCTTAATTTAGCTGAAGTCTACACTGAAAGACTAACCAGGGAAAAATCAGACCTGTGGCTCCTATTACATCACAGTAGTTCATACATCAAGTGCCTCTAATTAGCTCAGGGCACTTTTCTGGAACCTCTGCAACTTGAATTTGTATATTCATTAGTATGAGAAAGTAACCTTACATCATAAATCCTTGAATATCAATAGCCTGGAAGTTATGGTGATAACAATTATCAGTTTAACCTACAACTCATTTAAAAGGTCATCTAATAATCGAGTATGTTCAGAAGGTTCTCTCACTTTCAGGTTCGCTTATTTCCATGCCAGATATTCAGATATTGGATCTCCAGCTGGTTAAAGCTGAGTACTAAAGGGGCCAAGGTCATGAATTTGAATCTGCAGGTATACCAGTTTACTTTAATCCATTCCACTGCCATCTTCACCACTAACTTCAACCAGTAATTTTTCAAATTTATGAAGTCTGACTCTAAAATACAAGGTGAGTTTTATCATGTCACCAAAAAAAATGAGGATGTGGTTGAATTGGGAGGAAAAAATCACCCTATTCCTCCAAAAAAAATATGTATTCATGACAGTAGTTAGAAAGTATCTTCTTTATTAACGAAGGGAAGCTATTGTGCTTTATGATCCAGGCAACAGTCTCACTGTATCCGATGGTCTTGACCACCTCCTACTGACTGATGACACCCAAATCAACACTTCTTGGCTAAATCGCTCTCCTAAACTCCAAGCCTTCATAGCCACCTGCGACTGTACGTCTCCTCCCGATCTCTTCCGTCTCCTATGGATATCTCAGCCTCAACCTCTCGAAGACTGATCTCATGGCCTTACCTCTCAAACTGTACCTTCTCCTTTCCATCTCAATGAATGGCACCGCTATGCAACAAGTGTCCAAGCTGAATCTTAGAAATCATTCGCAACCACCCCTGTCTGCAGGTCTGCATATCCTTCCTTCTTAATATTTCTTCACTCTGACACCTCCTCTGTATCCCAATTTAGGCACCCCTTTCCTTTTCTGTTTCAATGGTGTTCTAACTAATCCTTCTGCTTCTGGTATCTTCTGTCTCCAATCACCGTAGTCATTAGAGTTATATTAAAATGCAAATCTGATGTGAGGAAGCAAAAGAGGAGAGTAGAGAGGTGTGATTTGTCATGCAAGCCATATAGGTGTATAGTTTATCTTCTAAATAGGAAACCTCTAAGGATTTTACACAGGGGAGTGACATCATCATGAAAACCTTTTTTTTCTTTTTTGGCTATCTGATGGATGTAGGGTCTCATTAATATTTAAATTTGTGTTTTTGTGATTGAGGTTGAGCATCTCTTCTTGTATTTATTATTCATTCAGTCTTCCCCTTGTGTAATTTTCCTATTCATATAATTCCCTCCCCGTTTTTTTTTACTAATGTGTTTTCTATTTTTTTCCATGCTGATTTTTAGGTGTTTTTCTCTACATTCTGGAAACTGAATTTTTTTCAGTCATAAGTGTTCCAAATATATCTTTCCCACTGTCACCTATTCATTTACTTTGATGATGGCATTCACCTTTTAACAGCAGCCCCCAAAAAGCCTATTTTTTAATGTATTCAAATCTATTTTTTCCTTTATTGTTCAACTTTGAAAGTCTTATTAAGAAATCCTCCCCTACCCGAAGAGGGGGAAGCTCCCTAACTCATTCTACGAAGCTGACATTACCCTGATACCAAAACCAGACAAGGACAACACAAAAAAAGAAAATTACAGGCCAATATCACTGATGAACATCGATGCGAAAATCCTCAACAAAATACTAGCAAATCGCATACAACAATACGTTAAAAAGATTATACACCATGATCAAGTGGGATTTATTCCAGGTATGCAGGGATGGTTTAACATTCGCAAATCAATCAACGTAATACACCACATTAATAAAATGAAGAACAAAAATCACATGATCATCTCAATAGATGCAGAGAAAGCATTTGACAAGATACAGCATCCATTTATGATAAAAACTCTGAATGAAATGGGGATAGAAGTAAAGTACCTCAACATAATAAAGACCATATATGAGAAACCCACAGCTAATATCATCCTCAATGGTGAAAAACTGAAAGCTATCCCTCTAAGAACAGAACCAGACAAGGATGCCCACTGTCACCACTCCTATTTAACATAGTATTGGAAGTCCTAGCCAGAGCAATCAGGCAAGAGAAAGAAATAAAAGGGATCCAAATTGGAAAGGAAGAAGTGAAACTGTCACTATTTGCAGATGACATGATTTTATATATAGAAAACCCTAAAGAATCCACCACAAAACTTTTAGAAGTAATAAACGAATATGGTAAAGTTGCAGGATACAAAATCAACATACAAAAATCAGTTGCATTTCTGTACACTAACAACGAAGTAGCAGAAAGAGAAATTAAGAATACCATCCCATTTACAATTGGAACAAAAAGAATAAAATACCTAGGAATAAACTTAACCAAAGAGGTGAAAGATCTGTACACCGAAAACTATAAAACATTTCTGAAAGAAACTGAAGAAGACACAAAGAAATGGAAAGATATTCCGTGCTCTTGGATTGGAAGAGTTAACATAGTTAAGATGTCCATACTTCCTAAAGCCATCTATAGATTCAATGCAATCCCTATCAAAGTTCCAACAACATTTTTCACAGAAATAGAACAAAGAATCCTAAAATTTATATGGAACAACAAAAGACCCCGAATAGCTAAAGGAACCCTGAGAAAAAAGAACAAAGCTGGAGGTATCACACTCCCTGATTTCAAAATATACTACAAAGCTATAGTAACCAAAACAGCATGGTACTGGCACAAAAACAGACACACAGATCAATGGAATAGAATCGAAAGCCCAGAAATAAACCCACACATCTATGGACAGCTAATCTTTGACAAAGGAGCCAAGAACATCCAATGGGGAAAAGAAAGTCTCTTCAACAAATGGTGTTGGGAAAACTGGATAGCCACATGCAAAAAAACGAAAGTAGACCCTTACCTTACACCATGCACAAAAATTAACTCCAAATGGATTAAAGACTTGAATGTAAGACCTGAAACCATGAAACTTCTAGAAGAAAACATAGGCAGTACGCTCTTCCACATCGGTCTTAGCAACATCTTTTCAAACACCACATCTGGCCGGGCAAGAGAAACAATAGAAAAAATAAACAAATGGGACTACATCAAACTAAAAAGCTTCTGCACAGCAAAGGAAACCATCAACAAAACGAAAAGGCAACCTAACAATTGGGAGAAGATATTTGCAAACCATACATCTGATAAGGGCTTAATCTCCAAAATATATAAAGAACACATGCATCTCAACAACAAAAAAACTACCAACCCAATTAAAAAATGGGCAAAAGACCTGAACAGACATTTCTCCGAAGAAGATATACAGATGGCCAACAGACACATGAAAAGATGTTCAAAATCACTATCAGGGAAATGCAAATCAAAACTACAATGAGATATCACCTCACGCCCGTCAGAATGGCTATAATTAACAAGACAGGAAACAATATGTGTTGGAGAGGATGTGGAGAGAAGGGAACTCTCATACACTGCTGGTGGGAGTGCAAACTGGTGCAGCCACTATGGAAAACAGTATGGAGATTCCTCAAAAAATCAAGGATAGAACTACCATATGATCCAGCTATTCCACTGTTGGGTATTTATCCAAAGAACTTGAAAACACCAATTTGCAAAGGTACATGCACCCCTGTGTTCATTGCAGCCTTATTCACGATAGCCAAGACTTGGAAGCAACCTAAGTGCCCATCAAGGGACGAATGGATAAAAAAGCTGTGGTATATATACACAATGGAATACTACTCAGCCATAAGAAATGATGAAATCCAGGCATTTGTGACAACATGGATGGACATTGAGGGTATAATGCAAAGTGAAATAAGTCAGAGGGAGAAGGTCAAATACCGTATGATTTCCTTCATTAAGTAGTAGATAATAACAACAATAAACAAACACATAGGGACAGAGATTGTATTGGTAGTTACCAGAGGGGAAGGGGGGAGGGAGGAGGGTGAAAGGGATAATTCGGTACATGTGTGGTGATGGGTTGTAATTAGTATTTTGGTGGTGAACATGATGTAGTCCATGCAGAAATAGAGGTACAATGATGTACACCTGAAATTTTTACAATGTTATAAACCAATGTTACTGCAATAAACAAAAAATTTATAAAAAAACAAAACAAAACAAAAAATAAAAATAAAACTGTATTGAAAGTAAAAAAAAAAAAAAAGAAATCCTCCCCTACCCGAGATCGCATAGAATAATCTACATTTTTGTCTATAGTATTGCACTTTTATCCTTAAATTTAGGTGTTTAGTCCACCAGGAATTTACTTCTGGATACAGTATGAGATGAGGATCCAACTTTATTTTTCTTCAGATAATAACCCAATTTTCCCGAGATTACTTACCAAATAATCCATCTTTTCCCTATCTCTATAAAATACCAAGTTCCCCTAGACAGGGTCTATATCTGAATGCTCTTCTCTTCCATTAGGCCTGTTTTTATGCCTGGTCTTATATGTCAATATCTGGAAGTATAAGTCCCCTTTCTTTGTTCCTTTTTTCCCAGAAATGTCTTAGTTATTCATGAAGCTTTATTCATCTACCCAATTTGTAGAATCAGTTTATTTCTTAGTTATTCATGAAGCTTTATTCATCTATCCAATTTGTAGAATCAGTTTATTAAGTCCCCTAAAAATGCTCTTGGAATTTTAATTGGAGTTGCATTGAATTTATAGATTAATTACATGAACATCAACAGTTTAATAATGTTGTCATCCCATCCATAGCTCTTCATTTATTTTACATCTCATTTTATAGCCTTTAATATAAAAGTTTCAAATTTTTCTTCATAGAGGTCTTGAGACTTTTTGTTGTGTTAATTCCTTGAAAATTTATCGGTTTGTGGGGGTTTTTTTCTATTTTAATTGGTATCTTATTTTCTTTTACATTTTATAATGAATTAGTTCTAACGTAGAAGGTGCTATTAATATTGATTTTGTACCCCAAACCTTGCTGAACTTTTAATTCTCTTATTAGTTCTAATGCTTTATTTACTTTCTTGGTTTTACTATATAAATTCTCATACCATCTAAAAATAAGGGCAATTTTGTCTCTTCAATTCTGTATTAGTTATGATCTAGGTTCAGTTGCGTCTAACAGAGACAGAAAATAACAGTGACTAAAAGAGAGAAATTTATTTTTCTCTCTTGTAAAAGTCAGGATGTGGGAAGTTTGGGTCTGGTAGGATGGCCCTGCAGTCATCCAGGTCTCAGGCTAGTCCACCAGCCTTAGAATGTGTCCCTCATCCTTATGTTCCACGATGTTGCTCCTGGCATCACACCCACGTTCCCTGCAGCAGGACAAACAAAAGAAACATCTCAGAAGTTGCATACACAGCTCCTATTTACAAGCTACTGGCCAAAACCTAGCTGCAAGGGAAGGTGGGAAATCTAGTCTTTATTCTAGATGGCTGTTGCCTCAGCTAAAATTCAAAGACTATTCTAGAACAAGAAGGAAAGGACAGCTATGGGGGGGACCACGGCAGATGCTGTCATATTTTTCAAGGCCGCTTATTTCTTCTCCTCACCTTATTGTGTCAGCCAAGACCTATAGTTCTATTTCATGGGATGTATACTGTAGAGTTTTTTTTGTGGCTACCCATTTTCAGGTGCTTGTTAAAAAAATATTGAAACAATCATAATTTTTCTTAAGTCTATTAATAGCATATGTATTGAATCAGGATGCTTTTGGATGCAAGTAATAGAATGATAACTAAAATAACTTAAATAATGGAGATTTATTATTTCACATTACAATAAGACCCAAGGAGGAAGATATCAAGGTCGATTAGTTCTCTCGGCTGTCCCCTCGTGGTCGCAGTCCAAAGATCATTTCCTCACGTAACCTCACCTGAAGAAGAAAGCAAGAGTGAAGAAGAAGGGTGGGGATGCTTGTGGACTGCTCTCACTTTTCTCTTTCCAAGCAGACTTTCTCCATTGGTGAAAACTGGTCATATACCCACTCTAGTCAATCAACAGTAATAGGTAATGGAATTACCATGAATGGCTCAAAGCATCATGGTTCAACCCAAACAGCTGGGAGAAAGAGCCATCTCCTTTGAGCATGATGTCATCCTATATGTATGAATAAAACTGAAGTTAGTAAGAAAGAAGGGAATGGTTGTTGAGTGAGACACCATGGGTGTCTACCACATACTTTGATAAGGTTTCCTGATGTTAACCATCCTTGCATACTTGGGATAAACCCTTCTTGTTCATGATGTGTTCCTTTTTAAATACACCACTGAATTTGGTTAGCTAATATTTTTATTTTATTTAAGATTTTTGCATCTATGTCTGTATGTGAAATTGCGTGCCTTTCTCTTCTTGCCCTATCCTTATCCGGTTTGTATATCCAGATGATACTGGCTGAATAAAATGAGCATGGCTACTTTCCGTCTTTTTTCGTCTTTTTCTATTCTCTGTAAAACTTGTATAAAATAGGAATTATCCCTTGAAAATTTGGTAGAACTCACCATCAAGTCCTCATTATTTTGTGAAGGGAAACTTTTACTTGCTATTTAAATGTCTTTGATGATCACTGGTCTATTCTGGGTTTCTATTTCTTCTTCTACTTTTTTTAATCTTTTTTTTAAGAAAAACACTTTCCACATAAATACTCCCTAAGTTTTGGGATAATTTGTTACACAGCAATAAATGACTAATACACCCCTATATCTTATTTAGCCCAGGAATTATTTTGTGATATATTTTTAAATTTCCAGTCATATGGCATTTGTTGTTAGCTAGTCATCTGTATTAGTTTTCTCTTGCTCCTGTAACAAATTACCACAAGCTTAGTAGCTTTAAAACAACACAAATTTATTATTTGACAGTTCTGGAGGTCAGAAGTTGGACACAGCCGGTCTCACTGGGCTAAAGTCATGGTGTCAGCAGGGCTGCATTCCTTTCTGGAGACCGTAGGGGAGGATCTGTTTCCTTGCTCATTCAGGTTGTTGGCAGAATTCAGTTTCTCACTGTTGTAGGACTGACACCCCCATTTCCTTGCTGGCTGCCAGCCAAGAGTCATTCTCAGTTTCTAGAGGCCACACACAGTTCTTGGCTTGTAGCCACATTCCTCCATCTTCAAAGCCAGCAATGGCAGAGCAAGTCCTTTTCACACTACGTCTCTCTGACTGTTCTTCCGTAGCCACATCTCCCTCTGCCCTCAGCTGGCAAAGGTTCTCCCCTTTTAAGGACGCACGTGATAATATTTGGCACACCTGGACAATCCAGGCTACTCACCAGCTCAGGGTCCTTGCCTTCATCACATCTGCAAAGTCCTTTTTGCCACGTAATGTAATGTATCCCAGGTTCTGGAGATTTGGGTATGGACATATTTTGGGGGCCATTATTCTTCTTACCATACCTTCTGATACTAATTAATAATTTTATTATCTTTCCACCACAACACATAGTCTACATGAAGTCATTTCTTTCAAATTCACCAAGACTTTCTTTGTGGTATAGAACATAAATAGTTCTGTGCCTGTTCTATGTGTGCTCAAAAGAATGCATATGCTGTGTTTCTTAAATGTAAAGTTAAATGTATTTCTGCTAGTCTGAGTTAAGTAATCATGTATTAAACTCTTCTATATCCTCGGTTATTTTTTTCTACTTTAATTATCAGCTTTTGAGTATGTGTTAACATCTCTAACTATAATTCTCAATTTATCTATCTCTCATCTTAATTCTATCACATGTTGCTTTATATATTTCAAGGATATAATGTTAGAGGCATACGTTTATGATTGTTAGACCTTCTCAGTCTAGTGTGCCTTTTATCAGCATGCAACACCTTGATTTGTCTTCAACGATTTTTTTTTTTGCCATGAATTTGTTTTGTCTGATAATAAAATTGCTGCTTGAGCTTTATTTGCCTGGTGTATCTCTTTATATTCAGTTTGCCTGTGTGCTTTTGTTTCAGGTGCGACTTGGTGATAATGTGTTGCTGGGTCTTGGGATTCTCTCCTTTAGCCCATCTGAGAGTCTCCGACATTCAGCGGTCACCCTTCTTTCACAGGGCTCCTGCTCCTCAGATGTGTCCTAATTGTTCTTCTGAGTTCACCATCATTCCCTTAAGACTAACTACTCCTTGACTAGTGATGGCTCTCTAGAAGAGAGAAAAGGCCCAACCTTGTGCTTCTCCAGGTGAGTTTGTGGTATGGGGACAGAAAGTCTCTACCTAGGCTTTCCAGCCTCAAGCGGTTCCTGACAGGGCACCCTCTGGGATGGGCAGTGGTAGAAGCTCTGGTCTCATGGAGGTGGGCATTCCATCAGTGTGTTCACTTGCCTGCTTGTTTGGGAGCTGCTCTAGATTGTAAGGTTTTGAGCAACCCGAGTTCTGCTCCAGCCACACAAGCTGAGGTTTGCTATTGCACTGGAGAGGGTTTTCCAGCTACATGAGGCAACGTGAAGGAGAGAAAAAGCCCGAGTAAAACCCAGTCCTAGTCCATCCTGGCTTTGGTTTCCTGCCCTGCCCAACTTCAGACCGCATGCCCGGGACCCAACAGTCCTCTTTCTCCAAAGAGTTTAGGGTCAGTTGCCAAGTGAGGCTTTGAGCATCATCCCCCTCCCTGTCTCCTCTTGGGCATCTCCAGGTTGGGATCGGAAGAAGTTGCTGGCTTCCTTGACCAGCAGATAAATTCTGAATAGTCTGTAACAAAGATTTGTTTTTCTTGCAAGAAACTGTGCAATTGTTTGTTGCATATAAATCAGCTTAATTTAGATTTTGAGCCTCTCCTATGGCCAGGCTGGTGGGAAAATACAAGCCCTTTCTTTATTTTCAATAGGTGATATATTCACAAAGCTCAAAAATAAAAATATATATAAAGTAATACTGTGAAAATCTCCTCCTCTCCCCCAGATATAACCACTGATGTTGGTTTCTTATGCATCTTTCCGGAGTTTCGTTTTACATATACAAGCAAGCATAAGAATGTATTATATATGCCCACACACACGTATTCTTTTTTGGGGGGAGGATGGGGGGCTGCTGGTGAGGAAGATTAGCCCTGAGCTAACATCTGTTGCCAATCGCCTTTTTGCTGAAGAAGATTGGCCCTGGGCTAACATCTGTGCCCATCTTCCTCTCCTTTGTATGCGGGACGCCTGTCACAGCGTGGCTTGACAAGCGGTGCTAGGTCCACGCCCGGGATCCAGGTCTGCGAACCCCAGGCTGTGGAAGTGGAGTGTGCGAACTTAACTACTACACGCCACCAGGCCGGCCCCCACATGCATATTCTTATTTGCTCCCTTTTCCCACAAAGGGCAGCATACTATATAATCTACTCAGCATTTCGCCTCTGTTATTTCACTTAAAATGCCTGGTAGATCTTTCTCCACAGAGAGGTTGATCATTCTTTTTTACAGCTACGCAGTATTGCATGGTGTGAAGGACTGTGATTTATCTAACCATCTCCCACTGATAGCTATCGAGGTTGTTTACAATCTTCCGCCATTACAAACAGTGCTGCATTGAATAATATAGAGAGTTTAAACAATGGGAGGAAATGTGAAAAATAGCCGAGGCATTTCATTACACGACTGTTCCCCAGCAATTTCTTTCTCCTGCTGCTGTTTCTTCCTGCTGCATTTTTATTTTCCTAGAAGCCAAATGTTAATGCTTTATTGCAGTTTGCACGTTGTTCAGGGTCATTTTAGTGGTTGGAATTACACAATAAAATAGAAAAATGTGTATTTGTGGAAGTCCTGAAAGTTGCAACAACAGCAGCAAATCTCGCGTTTGTCCAGCACCTTCTGCAGCCCCGAGTGCTGAGACGGCAAGCTGGTGGAGACTTTGCAAGCTCAAGACACAGTGACAGTGACAGTCAGATGCAGACACCTCCTTTCTGTCACAGCAGCCTGAGAAGCCCGGGCTGTGCTAGTCAGGCCACTCTTCCCAGGGCTACTGACACTGTGGAGGGCACACAGGAACTTTCCTGAATGCTCTATAGCTTTCAAAACCCATGGTACATATACCTAAAAGAACTGAAGGCAGGGACTCAAAGTGATATTTGTACACCCGTGTTCATAGCAGCACTATACACAGTAGCATTATTCACAACCAACAACCCCTAGGTCTACTGACCGATGGATGGATAAGCAAAACATAGTATACACCTACAATGGAATGTTATTCCGCCTTAAAAAAGAAGGAAATTCTGAGCCAGCCCTGATGGCCTAGTGGTTAAAAGCTCAGCAGGCTCCGCTTGGCGACCCAGGTTCGGTTCCCTGGCGTGGAATCACACCACCTGTCTGTCAGTAGCTGTGCTGTGGCAGCAGCTCACATAGAAGAACTAGAAGGACTTAAAACTACGATATACAACTATGCACTGGGGCTTTGGGGAAGCAAAAAAAGAAAAAAAGAAGGAAATACTGGCAAATACTACAATATGGACAAACCTTGAGGACATTATGTTAAATGAAATAAGCCAGTCACAAAAGGACAAATACTATATGATTCCACTTATATAAGGTCTCTAGAGTAGCGAAATTCATAGAGACAGAAAGTAGAATGGTGGTTACCAGGGGCTGTGGGGAGGGGGAAATGGGGAGTTATTGTTTGATGGGTATGGAGTTTCAGCTTTACAAGATAGAAAGAGTTCTAGAGATGGATGGTTGCACAATAACGTGAATGTCTTTAATGCAAGTGAATTGTACATTTAAAAATGGTTGAGATGGGGGCTGGCAGGGTGGCACAAGCGGTTAAGTGTGCACGCTTCACTGCGGCGGCCCGGGGTTCACTGGTTCGGATCCCGGGCGCACACCGACGCACTGCTTGGCAAACCATGCTGCGATGGCGTCCCACATAAAGTGGAGGAAGATGGGCACGGATGTTAGCCCAGGGCCAGTCTTCCTCAGCAAAAAGAGGAGGATTGGCAACAGATGTTAGCTCAGGGCTGATCTCCTCACAAAAAATAAATAAATAAATAAATAAAAATAAAAATAATAAATAAATGGTTGAGATGGTAAGTTTTATAATTATGTGTATTTTACCACAATTAAAAATTTGTTAAAGAATAAAAAAAAGAAAAAACTATTCGTAGCCCCTTGATTGATGTCAGTCTTTCTGTATAAGCAGCTGTAAGCAGAGCCTTTTCTGATCAAATCACTTTTCTCCATGATCCATTTCTCCACATCAGTGAAGGGAGCCAGACAGAAAAGATCTTATCATGAGGACAATAGTGAGAACGCCAGTTAGTATTAATCAAGCCCTCAGTGAGCTAGGCACTATGCTGGGCTTCCTCCTTTCTCTCATTTTATCCTTATTAAAGCTCTGCAAGGTCAACATTAACTGCATTTTGCAGATGAGAAAACTAATATTCAGCAAATCCAAGAAAAACAGCTGAAAACTCTCAGCACTAATAAGAGCAAGGAGTAAGGCGGATGGACACAAGACAAATGAAAAATAATCAATATCTTCCCATGTACTAACCATATCCAACTTGAAATTCTTTTTTAAAAAAGCATCCTGAGGGCCGGCCCCGTGGCTTAGCGGTTAAGAGCGCGCGCTCCACTGCTGGCGGCCCGGGTTCGGATCCCGGGCGCGCACCAACGCACTGCTTCTCCGGCCATGCTGAGGCCGCGTCCCACGTACAGCAACTAGAAGGATGTGCATCTATGACATACAACTATCTACCGGGGCTTTGGGGGAAAATTTTTTTAAAAAAATTAAAAATTGAAAAAAAAAAAAGTCTCCTCAGGTGGAGGGCCACTGACCTGCAGTGAGGTTCCCGCTGTGCTGGACCGGCTCCTGCTCCACAGGAGGGCCCATGGTCCAGCTTCTCCTGGGTTCTTTGGCAGATACTTGTGGATATTTAAAAAAATAAATAAATAAAAAATAAAAAAGCATCCCGGGGCCGGCCCGGTGGTGCAAGCGATTAAGTGCGCACGCTCCGCTGTGGCAGTCCAGGGTTCGCCCGTTCGGATCCTGGGCGCACACCAATGCACTGCTTGTCAGGCCATGCTGTGGCGGCGTCCCATATAAAGTGGAGGAAGATGGGCATGGATGTTAGCCCAGGGCCAGTCTTCCTCAGCAAAAAGAGGAGGATTGGCAGATGTTAGCTCAGGGCCAATCTTCCTCACAAAAAAAATAAAAAAAGCATCCCATTCACAGCAACAACCAAAACTACAAAATACTAGGGAAGCACTG
Organism: Ceratotherium simum simum; assembly: GCF_057802395.1. Classification (NCBI taxonomy): domain Eukaryota; kingdom Metazoa; phylum Chordata; class Mammalia; order Perissodactyla; family Rhinocerotidae; genus Ceratotherium; species Ceratotherium simum. Next base: position 78,108,104 of record NC_141905.1, on the reverse strand, counting down.
TAAAAATCTACTGAACAAATGTAAATCAGAGAGGGATTGGAACAAGAGGAGAGAGTGAGAAAATTCACTTTTTACCTGGTGCAATGGACTGAACATAATATGTTCCCCCCAATTCATGTGTTAAATCCTCACGCCCAATGTGATGTCATTAGGAGGTGGGGCCTTTGGGAGGTGATTAGGTCGTGAGGGTGGAGTCCCCAAGAGTGGGAGTAGAGCCCTTAAAAAAGAGACCCCAGAGAGCTCCCTCACCCCTTCCGCCACGTGAGGACACAGTGAGCAGATGGCCGTCTATGAATCAGGAAGCGGGCCCTCACCAGACGCTGAATCTACTGATGCCTTGATCTTGGACTTCTAGCCTCCAGAAATGTAAAAAATAAATTTCTGTTGTTTGTAATCCTCTCAGTCTATGTCAGTTTTTTATAGCAGGTCAAAGGGACACCTAGTATTACCTCCGTACAACTTGAATTTTTATAACAACAAAAAAAATCTGTTAAAATAAAAGTGAGGTTAAGAAAAATTGTCCAGAATCAGGATTTCAAAGCAAATCAGTCCGAATCCAAAGGATTCCTTTATGCTCCACCACCCTAGAATCCACCCAGGATGAACCCTGTTTGTTTTTTTTAAAGATCACCATCAAAATGAAAACACAAGACCTAAAATTCCTGTGGAGGCCTCCGTGGTCCTGAGGCACGCAGAGCTTGAACTTCAGTGTAAACACTGTTGTTATAAAAGATTCCCTGATTTAGGAACTCTGCACTCCGGGGCCATGGCGTGGCACATGGAGGTGGCGCACGGGGGCAGAGTTGGTGGGAGGGCACAGTACATTGTACTCTATGTGACTGGCGCCCCCAGGACCATGATTCAATGCAGAGCCATTGCTCTTGGCCCAATTTCCTCTCCCATTTCCCAGCAGCCTGCTCCATGTCGCTGCCCCGATGTCTGACCCTGTGGCTTAGACCAGGTTCCCCCCACCCAGGCCCTTTGGATGGACCCTTCACTCACACTGTCTGCCTTCACCCCTGGGCACAACCTCTGCTTCCCCTTGGCACCGAGCCTTGAAGCTTTGGACCTCCCCTATGACAGGCCAGACTCCACTTCCGTGAGAGAAGAGTCCAGGCAGTTTCCTGAGGGTGCTCCAGAAAAAACCCATCCCTCGCCTCTCTGGAGGAGCACATGCCCTGCAAGAATCCCTCTCATTTTGTTCTTGGCACCTCCCCAAATGCTCGGCTCTTTACAGGACCCACAGCCATGCATGGCCCAGAGCTCCCAGAAAATGACACCCAATTGCTCTTTCGTGCTATTCTTTCTCTTCCCCACGCCCAGATTTCCAATCCATTAGGCACACCATCTGTTATATATATTCATTTTATGTACAGCAAATTCCTCCCATGTAGCTGAGTTTCTCTAAAAATATGGTAACATTTGCAAAGCACTCTTGCATACCTCGTTTCCCTTGGCCCTCACAGAAACCTTCTTAGGTAGACATCGGATCTGCCCAGGTGGGCCATCTATACAATAACAGTGATAATAATGTCTAACATTCTTGAGTGCTGACTGTGTCCCAGGCAATGTGCCAATAAGCATCTTATTTACATTATCTCATCTAATCTTCAAACCACCTTCTGAGGTTGTTATTATTATCCCCACTTTACAAATGAGGACACCAATGCTCAGATTTGTTAAGTAACTTTCCCGAGGTCACACAGCTAGTTAATGGTGTAGCTGGGATTCAAACCCAGGTCTTCAAAGTTCTTTCTGTTACACTGTGACTCAGGTAGAGGCAGTGATAGTAGATAAAAATGCCAATGCACAGTGAAGGAGGAAAGAGAAAAAATGTAAAAATCACAAATGAATTCAGAAAGCATATAAATTTGAACAAACGACCCTACACCCCTCCCTGGCGCTGAGGAAGTGTCTGTATCACAATGACTAATGCCTTTTACGCAGTCTCTACTCCAAGACAGGCCTAAGGGCTTCATGTGTGATTTTTCTTACTAGATATGTGACTTAGGGATGGTCAAGTCTCCCAACATCCCCGACTCCCAGTTTTGTCACTTGTGGAATGAAATGACAATGCCTAGTCACAGGGGTGATATTACAGGTAATTGAGATGAAGCATGACCAGCACTGGGCAGAGCAGTGATTATTACCATCGCAATGATTAGGATCAGGGTAAGAAAACATCCAAGGGGGTAGCCTTCCCAGAAGCATCCCAACCCACCCTAGCCAGCTACCTCCTCCCCATCCATTGGCCAGGACTGAGGATGTGACCATCCCCAAACCAATCACTGCCAAGAGAAAAGTGCCATGATTAGGTTAGACTAATCATTTGGGGTGGAAAAACACAGTTCAAAAAGGCAAAAGTAATTTAAAAGAAATTCCTTTTTATTTTTTTTCACTTGAGCCTCTCCAAAAATATTAAGAATCCAATTCGTAACATCCAGCAATATTTCTCACATACCTCTTCTCATTACCCCAATTTCCCTGGAGCCCCTCAGTAGACCCCTTCTCCCAAGGCTTGCCCTCTACCTCCAGCCCTTGAAGCCCCCTCCTACTATGTATATTGACCTACCCTTCAGATGACAGCTTTTCCTTCTTCCCCTTCTCTCTGGTCTGGTCTTTCTCTGCTTGACCTTAGAGTCATCATTACCCCTCCTTTTTTATCCCACCCAAACCCAATCTAACAGAAAATCCTCTGGCCTCTACCTGCACACTGGGACCAGGATCCAGCCACTTCTCACCCATTCCCTGACACATCAGTGGTCCAGGCCACCCCCTTCTCTCACCTGAATCCACGTAGGAGCCTCCCGTGTGGCCTCCCTGCTCCCACCCCTGGCCTGTAGAGGATGCCAGTGCAGCGCCACCCAGATCCACCCTTCAGACCAAGGCCTCATTTCCCCACCTGCCAGGGGTGTCACCTGCCAATGGCTCTCAGCTGAGTCCCTCCTGAGGGGTTGCTCTCTGAAGAAGCAAGCTGCCTGGCCTGAGCTCAGGCGCCCTTCCTGGGAGCAGCCCACATCCTACGACTGCTTGATGTAGGGACATAAAGCCCGGGCCTCTTGCCTCGACTTGGGACATCCTCAAAGGCCATCCCGTTGAGCCAGTGCTGCCACTGCAGCAATGAGACCTCTGCCCACCCTGCCTCCCTCACTGCCCCACAGAAGTTCCTCCTGAGGGCACACCCCAAAACATCCTGCACACTTTTCTCCTTCTCAGAGTCTGTTTCTGGGGAAATCCAGCTATGACACGCCCTATCGTCCTTTCTCACTGAAACAGCCAGACGGTACTATTAAACTTAAATCCCCTCATGTCACACCTCTGCTCAGATCTCTCCAGTGGCTCCCCATTTTTCTCAGGATAAAGTCAAAGTCCTAATAACGGCTCCAAGGCCCTGACCTCTCTCGCTTTGCTCCCTTCCCACCACCTCCCCAGCCTCCTTACCACGCCGGGCGTGCTCCACCTCCAAAGCCTTCGTTCACCCTGGTGTGCTCTCTGCTTGCTGTGCTCACTGCCCACTGCACTCTTGCCCCAGCTCTCTGCATGGCTCATGCCCTCACCTCCACCTGGTCTCTGCTCAAATGTCACCTCTGCATGAAGCGAGCCCTGACCACCCTTTTAAAGTTATAACACCCTTCCCACATTGTTAATCTCCCTTAGCCCACTTTATTTTTTCCATTGCATGTATCATATTCTAGAATACCATATACCTATATATCACTTATTTATTACATTTATTGCTTATTTTCTATCTCTCTTCCCACTGGAATGTAATTTCTCAAGAGCAGCGGTCTCTGTTTTGTTCATTGCTGCATCCCGAGTGCCCAGCGTGGACCTGGCTCATAGTAGGCTTACAGTAAATCTTTGCAGAATGAATGAGTGAATGAATGAATGAATCGAAACCTGCATCACAAAAGCCAAGATTCTCCTCAAAGGACAACAGCAGAGTTTTGTATGTCAGTCTGGGAAAGAAGAGTATATCTATACATTGTCTCACAATAATTTTTATCTCAGCACATAAATGCACTCCAGGTCATCTACCTCACAGAAGGAGAAGTCTACCTCATAAGTGAACATTGGCACTAATTTCAGTGCTCAAATTTATATTCATATTAAAATGAAATTTCTGCCTAGTGTAAAAAAAGAATAAATGATGCCCTTGGCCTGAAGTAAAGGCTTTGCCAGATGGTTGAGAGGACTAGATGAGATCCTGTGTGGTGACAGCTTCTTCCGGTGCCTGACACATAGTCAGTGCTCTACAGAAGGCATATTTGGCTAATTCTTTCATTTCTTCTGAATGCTCACAGCTTCAGTGCTAACAGAGAGAGGCAAAACATCAGACAGGTGATGTTAACAGTGGTTGGGTTTAGTCTTTGACATTAAGTGAAATTTACTTTAATTTCCAATTTTCTGCAATGTAGTTAAAATTACAACTTCATTTGTATAAATATGTATTTACCTAAGGGGAAGAAGGAATACAATGAGAGTAAAATAAACTGGAGAAAAATACTAGTGCGTGTACATGTAAATAATTATAGAAAATATTTATGAATTTAGAAAATTTCTGAATATATTTAAAAATGCATTAACCAAGAAGTGAACAGTAGTCAACAGGCAGCTGAATCAAAAATACAAGTTTCAGTTAATGGAAATTGTTATTAAAGAATTTTCTGGTAGAGAAAATGATGCATTTTATGCATTGATTTTTTTTTTTTTAAGGCAGAAATGGGAACCAAATTTAAATTGGGTCAGGGTAGTAAGAGTAGTAAACTTCACTATAAAGAGAAAAAAAATCCTTTAACCCATCCAGGTGGTTTATTTGATCCTATCAATGTCTGATTTCTCTGGCTCTTCAGAAACTTTTCAAACTTTAATGTTCACTTCCTCCTTTGAAGGGTGAAGTTCACCAACTCTTGTACATACTTAAAGACATTAATTTTTAAGCTCTCTCCTCTGATATAAAATGTGCACCACCTCCTCTCCTTTCATATTCAGTTTCCACTGGGGCAAACCAGGCACAAAAAGTTTGGAGAAACCTCAGCGATTATTAAGGAAGAACTATGTGGCTGCCACTCAGGCTGAAGAAATGGGTCAAAGAGATTTGAAAACAAACCCATCCATTAATTGTTTTCTATATGCCAAATATTTTACATCCATGAGCTCATTTAAATCTCATAACAACCCTAAAAAGTATAAGTGACTATTATAATCCTTATTGTACATTTTAGGACACTAAAGCTTTGAAAGATGACATTATGTGATGAGTAAGTGGAGGAACGAAGACTTGAACAAGCCCAGGGCAGTTTGTTTCCAGGGCCTGTGCTCTTAGCCATTACCCTACACCCCATCCAACCCCAGTGGGAGATCTGCTAGATCTCCCAGATTTCTCCCCTGGGATTATAGACAAAGGTGCACCGAGAGGAGAACACCAGCTCTGGGTGCACAGGGACCTTACTAAGGGCAAAAGCTGGTCCTTGGAAAATGTTCTCCCAAAGAGAGATGTGGCTGGTAAGAATTCCCAAGGCAAAAGTGTGGAAGCAGTTGTGGAAATTCATAGCAATAGTGCTTGCTTACTTAGGTCAAGGTCTATTCAGTGGAAGACATTCTTGTCAAGTAGTGACTTAAGTAGTGATTTAAAGCCACCCAGCATCTTACTATGATGTGTGTTAGTAGGTGGTTTTATTTGTATTTATTATTTATTTATTATTTCTTTGTATTATTCTTTGTATATTATTTATTATTTAGGGTTGATACTGCTTCTTGAAACCATTCAGCAGTTTTGGAAAATCCTTATTAATTATCTCTTCAAATATTGTTCCTGCCCTATTCTCCATCCTCTTGCCTTCAAGGACTCCAATTACACATATGTTAGATCTTCCATCATATTCCATGTCTCTTACACTCTTTCCTGTGTTTTCTATCCTGTTCCTCTGTGTGCTTCAGTCTATTTCTTTCTGATCTACCTTCCAATTCACTATTCCTCTCTTCATCTATGTCTTATCTGCTGTGAATCCACCATTGAATTCTTTTCTTCTGTTACTATATTTCTCAGTTCTAGAATTCCCATTCAGTTCTTCTGATATCTCCAGTTCTCTACTAGAAGTCTCCAAACAGTCATCTAACTTCTTGATAATATTAATCACTGTTATTTTACAGTCTGTGTCTAATAACTCCAGTGTCTGGATCCACTATAGGTCTGTCTTTACCGTGTTTTTGGTTTTCAGTCACGTAGATTAGACATTCTGTATGAAAAATTACACAGAAAATTTGAAGCTCTGGGTGATGTTACCTTCCTCCCAGAAGAATTTGTTCTGCTTCTTACAGGCAGTTCAGATAGGGGTAAATCACCATAATATAATCAGGGATTAAACTGATTTAAATTCGGGCTTCAGTTTTGGGAGGGCTGCTCAACTTCTGGTTCATCCCTATCTGAAGGACTAGACTGTCAGAAGTCCCAGCTGAAATCCTGGTGTATTTATCAGAATCCCTCCTCCTTGGCATACTTAAGCTATAATTTTTGTCCCCTCAGTCCCATAAGAATGCCAGAAGCTTTGCCGTCCCTTTAGTAGCATCTCAATTGCCACTTTCTGCTTTGGCGATTACCTCCAGGGGAGAAGTGGCACCAAACATCAGACCTACTTTGCTGCATTTCCTTTCTCTCTGGGATCTTGGTCCCTCAAGTCCTTGCTTCTTTGATAGGTCTCTGCTATCTTCGAACATTATTTTCTATAGATTATATTTTCTAGTTGTTTTTAGTGGGAGGACTGGTGTACAATAAGCTAGTCTACCTTTACTGAAAGTGGAAATCCCCCTCATGGCACAGTAGTTGAAAAATGTGATAAGTTGGGTACTGAAAATTGGGTGGAGAAAAAAGCCAACAAGGGAACAGGCATATTCTGGAAGATGAGATTTCTTGGCAAGAGGAAACACTGGATGGGCTACTCTGCTCTCCTCCTTCCCCTCTCATATGCATAATTTGGATTTAAGAGCCTTAGGAAGGTAAGTTAGAGAATCTGAACAGGTTTGTGAGGAAACAATACCTACCGCCAAAAACTGTATTTTCTGAAATTAGAGTTTCATGTTCAAGGGAAAATTTCATTTTTAAATAAAAGTAAATAACTGAAATGTCACAGATACTGCAAAAGGAATTTAAAATATTGCTAACACTGGCTACATGAATCAGACTAAGTACTAAAGTAAGACATATGCATCTGAATGAAAATAAATGAATGCAATACAAATCACATACACAGCATAAACAAGGTAATTCAAAACTTCCCGAAATATAAAGCCTTTCCAGAAGATTCAGAAAGGTTCAGAAACTGGATCACTATGTTTACATGTGTAAATGTGCAAGCCACATTTAAATGGCAACAACTGGCCAAACCAGTTTGTTGATTTAGACACAAAATACTGCCTTTGGGGAAACTCTCCACTTCTGGGTGATTCCGACTTGAAAGCCCTGGTAGGTGAGTTCAGTGGCTACTGTGTTCTAATAGAGAAATGCCTTATGGAATTCACATTTCCCATAACTGAATGTTTCATTTAAAATTTTTTTTGGTTCTTTAGTAGAATTAATTTGGGCTGAAAAATAGAAAAACCACTTTACTACACAGCTGAGTAGATGAGGTTTAAATCTACATTTAATGTACAGTTTGGGTGCATACCAACTCTGCCGCTCAGGGAACAGAACCTTGAGGGTGGTTTTGAGATTCAAAGAGGGTGTACAAAGACAGATAAAATCAAGTGAAGAAAGTCTTATTTCCATTTCCTTAGCAACGTCCTGTTTCACTTGACCTCAGAGAAATCTTACATTTTCAGTGATTGAGTTTAAAACCTAATTCAAATGTTCACAAAGCTTTCTCTGAAAGGAGGCTCATGAAAAGCTTGATCTATCTGACATATCTATCTTTCCACCAATACACATGCATGTGTATATACGTATATGTATACTCGGAAAATTGGAAACAATCCAAAAATCAAATAATAGGTGATTGGTTAAGTAAAAATTAATTTGATTTTATAGATTTTTTAAATGACGTATAAAAAATTCGAGAAATAGTAAATGAAACAGGCAAGTTCCAAACATTGTAATGTGATCCCAGTTTTATAAGGAAAAATGCAAAATCACGAGGGTGGAATATGTGAGATTTTTATTTTCTCATTTATGCTTTCCACGTTTTCCAAATTTTCTAATTCAACACAGTGCCGAGAACTATTTCGTATTTACACATTTTAGGGCCTGTCAGAGTTACCAATAATATATTGATAACTAATATATTTCCGTACCAAAGCAAAATGGTGCCACAGAAAGAGGACTGGACCAGGAATGGGAAGACTTGCATTCAAGTCCCAGCTTCACATTCACTCCTCCAAGTCCCTGCCGACAAGTCACATCACCTCTGGGAAACTTGGTTCTCTCATCTATAAAGATGAATTTGGTCATCGCTGTCCTGCCTTCCTCCTTTAATTAGCATGAATATCAAATGCAATAAAGCTCATGAAAGCCTTCTGCCATAGGGAAAGTACAATTCAATAAAAGGAATAATCAGTAACTACTAAAAATGCTCTTAAAGTTCTTGTGGATCTGACTCAAGCTTATAAAGTTAAAGGCTCTGTATTTACCTCAGATTAAATATCCATCCTCATCATGCACCTGTTCCCTCAAATACAAACATGGGACCCTGCATGGAGCACCAAAGCGGGAGTGTTGGACAGGTAGGTAGCGCCAGCCAACATACAGAAAAAACGAGATGTTTACGAAAACCACTCAAGTGAAGAAAGAGCTATCCCAGGCCCCAATGGCATGTTATCAATAGTTACATGAGGCAGAAAAAGACAAGGTAAGGACGTGTGAGAGTCACATCCACATATGAAGAAGAGGATAATTTTTTTAGATAATGTACTCCTCTCCCTTCCAAATCCACTAAAAAAAGAATCTTGATCAACATGTTGAGAGATTTTGTGCAAACATTGGAGGAACATAAGCTACAAGTAAAATCTTGAATTTTCATCTCATTTTTAAATTTTTGCTTTCTCAACTCTGACCACGGTACCACCATTTAACCACTATGTGATCTTGGACAAGTCACTCTACTTTTCTGATCTCAGTTTCCTCATCTGTAAAATGGGTCTGTGCCATTCCTATGCCATAAACTTCAAAGTAACATATAAAACTGTCATTCAGTTTTCCAGGTAGACACAAATGGACTTGGACTCAGCAGATGGGACTCTAATGCTGGTCTTGTCATTATCTGCAACCGTGACCAAGGCCCTCCCTTCTAGTCCTCGGATTGCTCGGGACTGGTTAACTGGGGTTAACCAGCCCCCAACTTGAGCCACAGTTCAAGCTATGCACATCCATTGTCCCCCCAGCTTGGTGTGTTTATATACTTGTGACCACTCTACTATTTCTGGTGGCACTTTGCGCTAGGACACTGCCTCTGTCTGACATGCTGACCTTGAAAAGATAGTGCTGCCAGCCTGCCACTGCCAGGGACCCATCTGGCTTGTTTTATATAGAAATAAACAGCTCTGCACTGACTGTCTACGGGCTCTTATTGTCCAATAAGACTCCCTGTGGCCAAGACTAGAAATTTGTGACATTTCGAGTCTTCCTCTATCTTCTTCAACATCTTCCCAAACTGATCATCTGGTTTTGTGTGACTACACTGAACATTTGTCTCCAACTTTTTACTCTAACTCTCCCACAATGAGCACGTACACCATCCCATGATGATATACGATGTATATCAATCTTTATCATTTTTTTCTTTTAAGACTATTTCTGAAAGTGAAATCACTGGGTTAAAAGGTACAGATTATTTTAAGGCTCTTGATACGTATTATACCAAATTGTTTTCTGGAAAAGAAGTACCAATTAGTAATCCTGCCAGCAATGTATGAAGTTACGTGCTCATCTTTTTTTTTCAATTTGCCATCATGAGCGGCTAAAAAAAAGGTCTTTCTTTTTACATTTTAATTTGTATTTTTGAGATAAGTAATGAGGATGAACATTTTATTTCAAGCATACTAGTTTTTTTTTTTTTTTAGTGAAGTATCTGTTCATGTCGTTTTCATATTTTTTAAGTTGCTAAAAGTTTGCCATAAGAAAATCTGTGAAGCAATTTCTTCCATAGCTAAAAAGGGGGGAGACTTAATTCTAGACATAAAAATTAAAAGTGACCACTTTTAAGCTGGTTGGGATTTGCACTATGCAAAAGTAAATAACATCTGTAAAATAAAAACTTCTTTAAACTTTCATTTCCCCTTGGGGCTTGACAAATGGGAATTTAATTCTAGTTTACCACACATGACCACTCTTGCAATTCAAGAAAGCTTTCCAGAAATTTAAAATATGCCAAGGAGTAGACTGTTGATGTTATTCTCTTAGCACCAAAGAAAGCAGTGACAGATATGGCTCAAAAATCCAGCCAGCAGACTGGATTCAAATCTCCGCATAGAAGGTCAGACCTGGTGGCCTAGTGGTTAAGTTCGGCACATTCTGCTTTGGCGGCCCAGATTTGGTTCCCGGACGTGGATCTACATCACTCATCTGTCAGTGGCCATGCTGTGGTAGTGGCCCACATAAAAAAAGAGGAAGGATTGGCAGTGGATGTTAGCTCAGGGTGAATCTTCCTCAGCAAAAAAAGGAAAAAAAAAATTCTGCATATAAACAGCACATGTTTGACTAGAGACACCCAAGGATTCAGAAACCTTAATCTTTACTTGTTTCTTCTGGAGGAGACTCATTGAGACTCAAAATCACCAATTCAAAATTCACTACATTTGACAAGAGTTGAGGTAACCTATCATTTTCAGGTAACAAAATATTGTCATTTTATAGAGAATAAAACTCTACGGGGCCCAGGCAATAAAAAGGGATGACAGAGGGAGACAGTCATATAGAGTCACACAGAGACCACAGCCATACTAGAGATTCTGACACTGACAAACTGATTTGGGAAAGGGGAAAAAATGTAGGGACATCTAAGGTTTGACTCTGAAATTTGTTGGAAAACGAAAAGTGGCATCAGAAAATGAATTCTGAAAGAAATTAGGTGAAAGATGTTTGAACCCAAGAAATGAGACAGTCTCAAGGAAAAGAAAAAGCAAATTTGCATTACAATTGTGCTTTGAATGCAAGATTCTGAAGAGCTGCCTACCTGAATGCTCGAAAAAATAAAATCTCTCCTCTCACACACATGACCCAAACATGACCTAAAGGGAGTTCCAATGAGAATGACAAAAAAGGACCACTTCAAAACAGGCAAATGAAGGGTTTCTGGATGGTATCCAGAAAAGTCTACCTAGTAAAAGCTATTGTGGGTATTATTTAAAGAAACTAAAAGAAGTGTTTCGACAGAAGATGATAGTTGGGCGGGGGGAGGTGAATTTTATATCTTTCCATAGGGAAAGCTTTATATTAAAGTTCTTTTTTATTCAGAGGAAAAAAAGCTTTAAATTCAGATCCTTAAAGTGAAGGTGAACTTCTGGCCTAAAAAGGACACTGCACCAGGTAACTGAATGTTCTAGAACCAGGCATCTCCTTCCTCGCTGCAATCTCCTCACCAGGTAACAGGCATCCTAGGGTGTGGGAGAGCGGGGGAGTGGGGCGCATTCCTTATACACCCTTTCTCTTAGCTCATGGATGTTCACGGGGGCCGGGATGTAACGGTGAGAAATTCTTTCATTCTAACGGTCCCATTTTGTTTGGGGAAGGGTGCCAGGTTGAGGACAGCTTGGCAGAGGCTGCAGGTGCCAGTGAAGAGAAGAAAGGGGGTCTTATCAGTGTTTCTGGGGACTCTGGGTTTGCCTCCCTTTAATGTCCTTTGAGAGCAAAGAATGGAATCTCGTTAGTCATTTTCCCCTGTTGAACTGTGCTTTTTGAACTGAACTGAACAGAGACCAAACCAGGGTAAAATTAATATTAAATCAATATCAACTGAGCCACAGCAGTTCAGGGGGAGCAGCGCCCACTCGGGGTTTCCGTGGTGCAGGGCTTCCGCAGAAGAGCTGGAGGCCCTGGTTTCATACTGTGAGAGGGAAAGGATGTGCGGCTCCAGGCAGTGCACAAACAAAGGAAAAGCAAACTGGGAGAACGAGTAACTGGCATGGCTCATAGAGGCAGCAGAAGGCAAGGCAGGAGAAAGGCCGGGGAAGAAGCCAAGGGAGGACATGAAATCCTGAACAAAGGAAAGCCCCTCGGAGGGACAGGAGCAGGAGCGACAGGTGAGCCAGGGACGGCTTGTGAGGACAAGCTGGGAGCGCAGAGGTTCCAGGATGGACTGCAGGACGGTCTCGGCTTCCCAGGCTTATGGAAAACCAGGGTGATGGAAGTGAGAACGGAGAAGCAGCCCACAGGGAACAATAAAACCTGGCAGTGTCCCTGAGACACTGGGAGGGCACACAGACAAGGACACTTCCTACACTCTTTTTTAAGGACAAACGACCATCTTGCATTTATTCCTCCCTTTTCAGTTCAAAGGGCAGTTACGCAAACTTCTAGGTCCTATTTAGACCAATATTTGGGAATCTTCATTAACCTAAGGCTTTTACCCTGGCATCCAAAAAAGAATACTTCAGGCAAAAACAACACAGCAAATTATAATCCACGTCTCCTAAAACGTATCCTTTTCTTTCAAAGGTATCCTTTGAAAATGTTTTTGCTTGCACAAAAATATGTACATATATATGAAATGGGCTTTGTGACTGCCTAGGTGTTTCCAAAAAGAGGCATGCAGGCAGTCGATTTGCAAGTATGTGAAAACACATCTTTCTATAATAGAAACTTCACTTTATTTTTGAGGCTTAAGGGCACTTGATTCTGCCCTGCCATTAACTGTGTGGCCCTGGAAAGATGGTTAGCTTCTAAGAGCCCCGGTTCCCTCATCTGTAAAATGGGGTGGATAATACCTACCTCCATAGGGCTTCTGTAAAGATTACATGAGAGAGCCAGAGCTGGCACAGTGCCTAAAAAAGAGTCGACACCCAAAAACCAGGAGGGCCCCTCTCAGCTCTTTCCCAGGGAGTAATGTTCAGAGAACTACCACAGCCTCGTCCACCTAAAGGTTCCCCAGGAGCCAGAAGTGCTCTTCAAAACAGCTTTGCAACTCCTGACTAATAAATATGCCCTGGAAAGAGACGCAAACGGGTCTCAGAGAAACAGCTGGACACAGGTTTGGAGAGGCGCAGGGAAGAAATGCTGCTTAGTAGGTAACAAGTTACTTTCCAATATTCCCCACTGTGCTCCTTTCAACAACACTGAATGCTATTAAGTGGCTACAAAAAGTACCCCTAGAAATGTTGTCTTCAAAACAATTTTATTGAAAATCATACTCAACACATTCATATAGCTCTTTTTGCATTTCATGCAAAACAGCTTCATTTCTTCCCAGTTGCCCAGGTGTACGATGCTCTTTCCCACCTCACGTCTTTCCACATCTTCAATGCACTTCCTCCAGGCTCCCACACCCACACACCTGCAGACACTTACACCCCTGTGAGCAGATGCTCAGCCTCTCTCTCTCTCGCAGCTCTCAGCTACAAGGAATCGGGCCAAAGTACAAGCCAGGGAGGATAGGAAGTGGCGGTGACCTGGCAATGAAGGCCTGGGTCTTCCCTGAACCTGAGCGCTCATGGTAAAAGAACAGTAACCGTAATGGGAAGCAGCTAACATTCTGAGTGCTCACTATGTGCCCAACACTGTTATATGCACTTTACTCATGTTTTCGTTTCAGCCTCACAACAACACTATGAGGTTGAGAAATTTCATGACAGAGGAAACTGACCAAAAACAAAAAACACTTTGCTGAGAGGTTAGGGGAAAAAATCTTGCACAAGGACCCACAGCTAAGAGGTAGAGCTGGGACACACACGAAGGCAGGTGGGCACCAGAGCGCTTTATTATACTAACAGGTGTTTGGTCAGCTCAATTTAGAGGTGAAATACCAGGACAAGACTGATGACCTGTTGCAAGTATTACGGAAAGATCAAGGAGACAAGGCAGCTGACATCCATCCAGTGCTTTGCAGGGAGATCACTCAACGGCAATCGCAAGGCTTTGCAGGAGATTCCTGGCACAGCAGGAATACTATGTCAGCACCTCAGCTCACAAAGGAACTGAATTCTATCAACTCCCCTTAGAGGACCCAGCCCTGAGGAGACTCATAACTAAGCCAGAATGCAAACTTACTAAGTTACAATGAGAAAAAACTATAACTTGGAAGAAAACCAAAACACTCAGTGTCTGCAGTGCAATTCACCCTCTTCTTCGATGGCAAAATCTACATGGGAAACCAAGTCACCACCAGCATGTTGCTTGGTAAACACTAAGGCCCAGCACTAAGGTAGTTAGATGCCACAAGTCATAAAGACCTGAAAGAATGGTAATATAAATATCAAGACCAATCATCCTGGGTTCTCCGGGACAGTCTTGATCTCCAGTACCCTATTTATAATCAGACTGTACACTGTGAGCAACTATTTCCAATAGATGATCATCCCTGACAGGATAGTGCTATCTACTCTCCAACTTCCTCATTTTCAAGCTCTATGTAGATCACTCCTTTCCAATAACATACTTACCTCAAAAATCAATATAATCTGTGTAGTTTCCTTTTATTATAATCACACTCTGGATTTGAGAAAACACCCTTATCTGATGGGTTCAAGAAACACACAGGTCTGTCTAACTTGGAAATAGCTTCCTCTTGTTATATACCACATTAACAAACCAGGCGTAGGTAATCATCATCAGGTTTATGATGACTCTCTGACCTTCAATTTCAGACACTGATGCTTTTTAATTTTTGTCCCAAACTCTGCATACGAAACCCTTTCAGAATAACTAGCGACTTGACTTGCATCATCTGGGGAAAAGGAGGGCATTAATCCAGATCAGGGGCTAGGGTAGGAGATTTCCAGGAGGGGATGAGCTGTTCCCAGGGAAAAGAAGGAGGTCAAGGTTTACTCAGCAGCTATACTCTCATCTGGTTTATGGACTGAAATTTGGAGACAGTTTTCATTTGAAAAAGGGTTCTGCTTTTTAAAAGTTTGCAAACCACTGATCTGGATGGTCTTCCAAGGTCTCTTCCAAGTGTTAAATAATGTTTTTGATTTTTAAAATTCTTTTATTCAACAAACACTTGGAAAGTGCCTTACTACATGACAAGACTCTGTGCTGGGCATGGTGTTTACAATAGTGAACAGCTTGCTAATAAATGCAGACTCTGCCCTCAGAAGACCTACTATTTTTTTGTTTTTGTTTTTTTTAAAGAAATTGAAGGGTGATGTAAATATATGTCCACAGGCAGAGTCACCAAAAACTCTAATTTATGTTTCCTCAAGAGTTAAAATAAAATCCAAGATTTCTGAAACTCAGCCGGTACACGTTTCTTCCATGGACATTGGTTCAAGTATGCCTTCTCCTCGGCCCAATGCTCAGAAGACGTAGGCTGAATAATGCAGACAAAACCAGTTATAAATTAAAAAATCAAACTGGATTTTATTAAAATATACATAAATAATCCTCATTTTTCTTTATCTTATCAGTTTGGGGAAGTTACGGGGAAATTAGGTGAAAAGTAGTAGTACTGGTGTAGAGAAACGATGGCCGAAAGGGAGTCAGTGAACCTGTACTCCAGCCCAGATCGTCTGAGAACGGCATTTAGTGTCATGTCCTCAGCTACAGAATGAGGTGGCTGGAAGACATGTTATCTGGGGTCAACTGGAGCCCTAAAACTCTACTGTCCTGATTCTATAATTAGGAGCAAATGTTATATATTAACTATATATAGCAGGTACTCACAATGAAAAGTAAAGAAACGCTGAACTCATAGGAAGACTTTTAAAGAAGACAAGAAAAACAGAAGTTGGCTGCTTAAAAAAATGCATTGATGTTACAGTTTTATTCACACTAATTAGAATATATACACAAAAAATGTGTATCATAAGTTGCTTTCAAAAAATTCTATGTTCCATGAGAACTATGTAAACAGTGTAAAATGTTTCTACTGCATAACAAAAGAAAATTCAGCATTCCTATGTAGTATTAGGAAAATATTTAAGATAATCTGAAGTTATAGTAAAACAAAGTGAAATATTACAGAACAGTCTTTTCATGAAGTAGATTTATAGTCTAGAAGCAATACATTTCATACTTTCAAACACTTTGGTATAAGTAAAATTAATACAAAGCAAAAAGAACAACTCTACTTTGGTTCTCACATTCATTGGAACTTCAGCAATGAGGCGACTGCACAGTTACCTTAGATGACAAACCGGAAAAGCGCTCATTTGCTCCCCTCTCCTGGTAGAAATGGACGTGCTGGGAGAATGCTTCCTAGGGCTGCTGCGCAGGAAGGAGCCTTTCACTCTCTTCCACAACTACGCTCTCAGCTACAGCTTGAAAGGCTTCATAACAACCTCAGATTCAACTTGGAACAAGTGCTCGTGGTTACTTCCTCTTAACAAATACAAATGATCCCGCATTAACGCAGTCAGAACTACAATTTACATTTAAAGTAGAACATAAATTTTTTAAAAGTCATATTACTATAGTTTCTCAAGAAGTCCATACTTGAATAAAAGAACATACTACATCAATTAAAAAAATATGCAAGTTTAATAGCCCACTGACAATAATTTTTTAAGAAACAGAACAACTGTCTGCATGCTACAAATATTTCTTCATTGATATCACACATTACTTTGACAACTATAAAACTAAACTGATCTGAGGAATTTTTAATTGCATAATTCTTGTGATTACATTTCTCATCTATACTGTCCAAATGTAGTACTGATTTTTTCATTGTCTTTTTGTTCAGTATGTTTTCTTTCAAATGAATCCCTACATCTGAGAATTACATCTCAGCAACTGTCGATGAATCAATACTCTGTGACCCATCACAGGAGCAAGCTGGGAATGTCCTCTGGGGATCTTCTCAGCAATGTAATTTATACTGCAACTTTCTGGAAAGACAAGCAAGTCTTTAAAAGAAAAAAAGAATCCTTGGTGAACTTCACAAACTTACAGCAATAATATAATAATGCATTGTTATTTTTTTCTGAAGTAAAACAACACACTGTGAAGTGCTCAACTTTACTAAACAAACCCTGTAAACCAC
Organism: Ceratotherium simum simum; assembly: GCF_057802395.1. Lineage (NCBI taxonomy): Eukaryota > Metazoa > Chordata > Mammalia > Perissodactyla > Rhinocerotidae > Ceratotherium > Ceratotherium simum. The sequence goes on along the minus strand of NC_141905.1, from coordinate 78,090,978 downwards.
CTCCGCAGAACACACCCCGTGAGCACAAGTCCCCAGGCCTCAGACAGGCCTCCGGAGGGACAAGTGCAGCAGGGAGCAGCCACGGAGACTGACTAGCATGATAATCTTCATAAGAAAACGAGCACAGAAAGCAAAAGACCAAATTTTTGTCAGGTTAATCTGAGGCTTTTTAAAGAACAATTCTAAAAAGGACTAAAGGAGATACACATAAAAGAATTATCCAGCAAAACTGATCTATGCTTGAATGAATCACGTATAGAACTGTTAATATTTCAAATTAATTATTTTATCATATTAGTACAGTATTAGGAACTTAAATTCTTGACTAAGTTTTACAACCAAGTATAAGAAGAAATATAACAATGAACACTGAACAAATTATGTCTGAAATGAAAGGTTCTTAGTTTTTCATATTAGGTGATGCTAAAATCCTGGGACTACATTGTTTGGGTTTTGCTTATTTTATGGAGAGAGTATGTCAGGGGAAATTAAATCATTTCAAAATTCATTTGGAATAATAGCCAAGACTATGCTATACTTAAAAACTTGCACTGTCAGACAGTAAAAACTATAAAGTGACAATTAATAAAATACCATATTTCACTGACTCTAATACACCATCAACTGCAAGGCACACCATTATTTTATGGACCATGCAAAGAAAAGATGCCCAGGATAGGGAGTCTAAAAGGAGACAGACTCACAAAAAGTGAGGTCACTGAACGGCTACAGCCTCAGTGAGGGGTAAATAAAATAACCCTTCTCACAGAAGCGACGGCAAAGAAGTTGGCACACCTCTTCCTTGACAGTGGGAAGAGACCCACAAATTTCGTGGTCTGAATTCGCACTACCAGTGCAGTCCAGGAAAATCTCAAGCAGAGAAACTAGCTGAAGCAGACGCAGGTTGGTAGTGCCCCCTAGTGACTGGCAGAAGAAAATACAAATCACCTTGGGAAGAACTCAACTTCCATCCAGGCAACAGGTGATTTTAAGGTGCACTCCAAATTTAAAGATGCTAAAAAGTGGAAAATATATGACTTGAAATCAGTGAAATATGGTAGATAAATAAGTTAACATAAGAGATGTCAGAAAGCCCAGAAAACAAATATTGGTCATATGATAAAAAATGTCAAATAATAGCATATAATAAAAACACCAAACCAACAACAAAAGGGTACATTATTCAATATACGGTACAGGCAAAAAAGATTATTTAAGAAAAAAGTTCAATCCTTTTCTATGCTGTATTCTTCTAAACTGAAGTCAAATGAAAAACAAAACCATTTAAAAACAAAAAGAAAATAAATGTAATTACCTAAATAATAATTTATCTTAAAAGACTGGCCGACATATTTTAAAAACATGCTCTCCACACCACCACCCCCGAATCCAAAGCATAAGCAAAAATAAAAGGCAAATGTCAAACTGGAAAAAAAATATTAGCAATGATAAAGGTTCATATCCTTAAGTATCATAATTATAAATCAATAACAAACAAAAATACCCTATTTTCTAAGGTTTCTCTATGAGGCACTATTATTGTATAATTTTTTAAATTGCTTTTTAAGCACACAGAGTATTTATTTAGCAGAATGTAACACCCCACACCGGATCCTATGACACACCAATGCCCTGCGCTGCCTCAGCGACCCCACCTCGCGCCTCTCACCCCAACCTTCGGCTCACTCTTCTCTCCTGGAATTCTCCGACCTCATCCTACCACTGACCTCTCGCTTTTTTCACCCTCCATCACCTCCCCTCAGCTCCCTTGTCTTTCTCTTCCTGTCTTACTCACCTGGCAAAACCCTAATCCTAGCAAACCCAAATATCTGCTTACTCTGAACCTCACCCAAGTAGCGGCAGGTGGCCAGAGAAGTCAGGCAACTGCGCTCACTGTACTCACTTCAAATTTACGACCAAACATCAAATGCACCTGCAATCCGATCCTACCACACTCTGCTGGTCAACTCCCTTCCCCTCACTCTGAGATGAGTATCATTCTGCTCCTCTCTCCTCACATCTCCCACAAGCCCGGGACTGGTGACCTTCCTCTCACACACTTCAGAGAGGAAGCTGAAGTAACCAGAGAACCTCCCTCTTCTCACCACCAATTTCACCCACCTATCACTGTCTGTCCCCACACTCTGCCCTCCTCCACTACCAGGAAAGATGCATCCCTGCTCCTTTTCTAAGGCTGAACCCTTCCCTTTGCCCTGGCCCTAGCCCGCATTGTCTTTGCAAGTATTTCCTCCAATAATTATCCCTTTTTGCTCTTGCATTATCAATTTCTCCCTCAATAATGGATCACTGTCATCAGCAAACAAACACACCTTAGTATCACGAAATGTCCCTCTCTTATTTCTATTACTCTTCACAGTAAAATTGTTTCCTCTCTGACCCCTTACCCCGCCTCAACCCACTTCCCCTCTGCCATGACATTAAAATAGCTTTGCTCAAGGTCACCAATGATGTCCTACGTCCTCCTCAAGCCAATGGCCAACTCTCGGTCCTCCTCTTACTCGACCTCTCAGCAGCATCTGACCTGGCTGATGGCTCACTCCTTGAAGTAGTCTTCTCTCAGCTTCCCTGAGATCACAAGCCCCTGGATTTTCTTTCACTTCCTTGGCTCCTCCTTCTGCACAGAACCCCTCTCTTCTCCACCTACACACTCCTCCTAGGTGATCTCACCCGGCGTGTGGCTTCACGTGGCAAGTACATGCTGATGAGGCTACGGTTATTATCTTTAGCTCTGAGCTTTCCTCTGAGCTTCAGACCAACATCATCAACTACTGACTTGACAAAACACAACTACTGATTCCAAATCCCCTTCATTCCCCCAAAGCCCTGCTCCCTCCACATGCCCTCCCAGGAAAAGGTGCCACCATCCCCCGAGTTGCTCACATCAAAATCCCACGAGTCATCCTTAACTCTTCTTTCCCTCATACCCCAAAATGAATTGCTCAGTAAGTCCGAAACAATTCTACCTCCAAAACAGACCTGAATTCAACCATCTTGGACCATTCTACCACTACACCCCTAGTCAGAGTCACGACTAGCCTCTTAACTCTTCTCCCTTCCTCCACCTTTGCCCAACAGCCCACCCTCCACCCAGCACCCAGAGCAATCTTTCTAAAGTACAGACCAAATCACCTCACTCCTCTTCTTAAAGACCTCCACTGTTTCCATTACACTTAGAGCAAAATGCAAATACCTTACCAGATCCCTCATAAGCAGGCCCACCCCCCTCTCTGACTCACCTCCTTCCACCCTCCCCTTCAGCATTGCCCTCTGGCTACACTGGTCTGCTTTCTGTCCCTCAAACACAACACGCCTGCTCCCATCTCACTACCGACCGTTGCAGCTGCCCTTCTTTCCACTTGGATTGTTCTCCCCATATCTTGAGATGTCCACCTCCTTCTCAGCCTTCACATTTTGACGCCAATGTCACCAACTCAGCAAGGCCTTCCCTAGAAGCAACCCTGTCACTCTCCACATCTTCCTATTTTATCTTCTCCACAGAACCTATCAATATCTGAAATTCACTTGCGTAGTAAAGTACAGGTTTACTGTCAATCTTCTCCCAGTAGAAGATAACTTAAGTTCCTTAAATGTGAGAATGCAATCTTGTTTACCACTTATCCGCAGCATGAAAACTGACGCCTGGCACATGGCAGGTCCTGAATAAATATGTGTCAACCAACTGAATGACTATTATATAACTGAAAATCTGGACTGTGGTAGCTTTTGACGCTACATTTAGTTTATTTTAATAATGTAATATCAGAAATGGTGGGGGTCAGCCCCTGTGGCCTAGTGGTTAAGTTCGGCACACTCTGCTTTGGCGGCCAGGGTTCAGTTCCCAAGTGCAGACCTACACCACTTGTCTATCAGTGGCCATGAAGGTGGCTCACACACAAAACAGAGGAAGATTGGCAACAGACGCTAGCTCAGGGCCCATCTTGCTCAGCAAAACAAAAAATGCTGAGAATTGATAAAATGGCATCAAGAGTGTGATTATAAAATAGCTTTTTAGACCTCTTACCTACTCTTATTGACTAAGACTCCTTAATATACATTAGGAAATTATCTAAATGTCCATTAACAGGAAACTGGCTAAATAAGACAGGATAGAGCCATACAATGGATTACTACGTAACCATTAAAGACAATGAAAAAGATCTACACAAGCTAATACGGAAAGCTGTGCAAGCTATATGGCTGATCAAAAACATCAAGTTGCAGAACAGTACATTCAATGAGATCTCTCTGTTTTAATATGCATACATATTTGATTGGATATGCCCAGGAAAACTTCTCTAAGGAAATCCTACTAAAAGTGGTTCTCTCTCCAAAATAAGAAGGTGGAGGCTGAACTTATCATATATTATTAGAAAATCAAAAAGTTACAGGAACTACTTTTGATTTTAGCAATTGAGAGCTCACTAATTTATATTTTACTCTTTCAAAGGCTAAAGCTAAATTTCTAACGTTTCAAAAAACACATCACCTATTTTTTAAAGTGATGCATAATCTAGTGAGGAAAAATAGGTAGCAGGTGTCTCAGGAGAACAGTCAGCAATATAGAGCGTGGCCGACTTGCAGGATTGCTCATTCATCATAGGTTTCCCCTTCCACATTCCTTCCTTCTATAAAAAGACTGGGAATGCTTAAAACAAAACTTTTATAATCTTTCATGCAATTTGGGGTTGGGGGAGACATGGGACATAGGCTTACTCAACAGGCATGAGTGAATTCTTTGACATGCTTTTGCTTTCCTAATTAAAAGGGATAGACATACTGATACTGCTCTTTCCCCCCTTATTCATGCTTTGACTGTAGATATGATGTCTGGAACTATTGGAGCCATCCTGTAACTATGAGGCAGCAAGAGCCAAGATGCAGGTGAAGAGATGCAAACAACTTGGTTGTCTGGGGGCATCATTCAATAGACGAGCCCATCCAGTTACATAAGGAAAACAAACCTCTATTTGTTTAAGGTAACGTTAGTTGAGTTCTGTTACCTACAACCAAAGGAATTCCTAACTGATATTCCTAGGAGTCTATTTTAAAAAGAAACTGAGGGGGCCGGGCCGGTGGCGCAAGCAGTTAAGTGTGCATGCTCCACTGCGACAGCCCGAGGTTCGCCGTTTGGATCCCAGGCGCGCACCGACGCACTGATTGGCAAGCCACGCTGTGGCAGCGTCCCATATAAAGTGGAGGAAGACAAGCACGGATGTTAGCCCAGGACCAGTCTTCCTCAGCAAAAAAAAAAAAAAAAAAGAGGAAGATTGGCAGATGTTAGCACAGGGCTGATCTCCTCACAAAAAAAAAACAAAACGGAAAATAAAAGAACTCAAATTCTATGCAGACTAGAAAGAAGATTGTTTAACAAGTCAGAAATGTAGACTGCAAACCAATTCCCTTCTTTAATGTCTCTATTCTAAATTTTTTAAAAAAAGCACTCAGAGGAAACGGAAAAAAGAAAATTATAGTCAATAACACCTCCATAAAAAAGACTTCAGAATGAAACATTTAGAATTTATACACAGGGCCAGCCCCGTGGCTTAGCGGTTAAGTGCGTGCGCTCTGCTGCTGGTGGCCTGGGTTCGGATCCCAGGTGCGCACTGACGCACCGCTTCTCTGGCCATGCTGAGGCCGTGTCCCACATACAGCAACTGGAAGGATGTGCAGCTATGACATACAACTATCTACTGGGGCTTTGGCGGAAAATAAATAAATAAATAAAATCTTTAAAAAAAAAAAAAAGAATTTATACACAAAATAAAGATAAACTCACAGAGTGAAACTGAAGTCCAATCAATGCTGGGGCTGTTCTGGACTAATGTTCATTGTTCGATAAATTTCTTTAAGTAATAACAGGGCAGTATCTTCAGATTCCCTATCAAAAAGAAAAGAACGTTTACTTAAGAGACAATTAGTAGAAATTAACTTCTATGCATAAAGGTGGAAAACACAGCTTTTATTCTATTCGACTCTACCTAAGGAGGGCATTAATGAAAAGAAGTGTAATCTCAGAGCTGTCCTTACAAATTGGATGGATACCATTCAGCTCCAAAATAGCCGTGTTGCAATTCTCCTTGGTGACAGGGGGATATATGAAAGGATGGCTTTTCAAAGTCCCTACCACTCCCATCCTGCGAAAACCATCCTACAAAAACAGTGTGCAGAGGCCGGCCCCATGATGTAGTGGTTAAGTATGGCATATTTCGCTTCGGCGGCCCAGGTTCATGGGTTCGGATCCCAGGTGTGGACCTAGACCACTCGTCAGCCACGATGTGGCAGTAACCCACATATAAAGTAGAGGAAGACTGGCACAGATATTAGCTTAGGGTTAATCTTCCTCAAGCAAAAAAATGAGGAAGATTGGCAACAGGTGTTAGCTCAGAGTAATCTTCCTCAGGAAAAGAAAACAAAAACAAAACAGTGTGCAAGTACCAAAGGCCTTTAAAGGCAGATGACATACTGCCATCTTCTGGAAACTAAATTAAAGGAGGGAAATACTGATTTTGAGTATATGGGCATTCAAATTAATATTCCATAACAAATGATAAATCAGCAAAAGAGTCACTAAATCTGCTGTATGTGCTAGCACCTAAAGGCCATGTGAATGTTATCAAAGATGAGAACACTTACCAATAGCATAAGTGACTCTGAAGAGCAAAAAGATATTCATTAAAACTCTCTATTGGCTTTTCTTGAAGAACGTAGTCAATTCGACGGCCTCCGTTTAGCATTCCAACCTTTCCTAAGTAGTCCTCATCCTTGGAAAAATCTGGACTTTCAACAATCTTTTCTGCTAGAATTTAAACCATTTCAATGTCAAAGTCAATCACTTAATCATTATCCTTTGACTTTAGCTGACTCTCTGGGCTCAATGAGAATATTGCTTGACACACGTAGCAACCTGAGGAGCTACCAGGCTCACTTCCCATTCCTCCAAAGAGCCAAGGGAAGAGGGGCTGGTTACTCGAGAGAGAGGAGAAAGAGCCAACGAGCTGACAGAAGTTTTGAAGAAAAGGGGTGAGAGAGCATTGTAGAAAGAAAGGAAATAGAATTAGAATCTGAAAAAGTCAAAAACATCAAGGCACAATGACCTGACATTGCCTGTAACGTCTATAACGGACACAGTTCAACAACAGCATCAAGATCATTTCTCAGAGTGGGTCTTTAGAATGCCTGAATACAAACTTGGTCCTCAACTCTGACACTCCACTCTGGTTTCTGAATCTCAGCAAAACTTTAAGATTACAGAGTAAAAAGTTCAGTAACTTATCAGGCAAAAACCTAGTAAAAAAGGATGACATGCATTTCGAAATAAAGATTATCACAACAGATTTTGCTTCACAGGAAGAGCCTCTACATTTTAACAAAAAAGACTAGAATGGAAAAGCATCATTAAATAATTTATAAGCGTGATATTCACAAATAACATTTGTACTGGAAAATGCCTCAAATATCAACTTTACCTTCAACTACTCGCTTTTCTTCTTCTTCTCTGATCTGACTGGCTACCTTCTCTAACTCTTCTTGCAACTGAGGTGAAGAGGTATGAGCACGGGCAAACTCATGCAACGTCTGCCAAGCACTTTTCAGAGAGCTAATGAAGCCCTGCTTCAAATCAGATCCCATACGCGAGAGACTTTCTTTCAACTCTACAGAGATGAAGATGACACATCAAGTTATTAGTCACTGGGTAAAATTCTGCACCACAAAAATTAAAACAAAAGTTAACACTATTCTCAGACAGGATAAGACCTCTTATTCCTCTCTTAAATGTCAAATATATGGAGTTTCTCAGCCAAGAACTCGCAACATGTTAAAATGTTTTGAGGAGTCGTATTCTGTCATTTTTTTAACAACTAAACTTGAGCCAGCCAAAACCTATAAATTTCCTCCCTCCAAAAAAAAGAGTTGAAATACTATAAAAATGTAAGTGGGGTTACATTCCCACCCCATTCATGTGGGGTTTTTTTAATGTAAGTTAAAATATGGGCCCAAGATTAAAAAGATGACTTTTTCTATTCTGTAACGTGGAATTGTTTTGAGAATTTGAGATTCTGAAATAACCACAATTTAAACTTCTAATTTAAAAATGAAGAAACTCCTGCCCCTTCACCTTTTCTACTTTTGTCTAATAAATCATATTTGAATTCAAGGTCTTTGAGCATCAAATTTCTCATTTTAACTTCAAAAAAGTCAAGTATTTTTAAAAAGCATGATGTAAACAAAAAAGAAAAAAAAAAAAACACTTTAAATAAGAGAGCATGACCACTTTTCCTGCTCTTCTCCTTTGTACTCCCATCCCTCCCACCCAACATTGTCAACTGGCATAAGAGAAACCTAAACTCCACTTGGAATTATTATCAATCCATTCTGTTTAATGAATTTTTTAAATAGAAAAAGTTTGTCTAGTTAGCAAGGAAATAACAGCTCACTTGACTTAGCATCAAATTTATTTCTTGATGGTTTGGTCATTAGTTCAAATGTTATTCTGCTTTCCAATTCCAAAAATTATAAACAAATCCTGTCAAAATCTATGCATCTCATCACTTTATTACCAACTTCCCCCATTCCTAATTATCTCAACAATTAGAAGGTTATCAAGGAGAAAGTCATCATGGAGAAGGAACTCATTCATAACTTTCTTTATAGCTCCTCCAAATATTCAGTAAACAGGTTCTGAACATAGTAAGCACTTAAATAACATTAATTCTGTCAGAATAGACTTTGTGTTAAAATTTTCATAATTCATGACAAATGACAGATTACAAAATGATAGGAAGGAAACAAGTTTTTATAGTATTTGCTCTTTACCTAAATGAAGTCTTTTTCTGCCTTTGTGATGTGGAATGAGAACTGCTTTTAGATCCAAATCTGGAACAATCATAGGTTCTAATCTATAGGCCACTGGATCAAGCTATGAATAGAAGAATTGGAAATTTATGAAAAGCTGTTTTATTTTGAGTTACATATCTTAGTTGGGTGAGAAAAGGGATAACTGGCAAACCAGAGATTTTGATTTTTTTTTTCACACGTTATTCAAATACCAGTGATTTACAACACGACTTTCAAGTTTGTGAATAAAATTACTTTCCAAGTAAAGCAATAGAATTATTTCCTTGAACAAAGGCTTTCTGGTAGAAAAACTTATTGGAAAGTATCAGACTGTATCTATTAGGACAGAGAGCTGAGTTGTACAGAATCAAAATCAGTATTAATTCCTAAGAAATACTCTGAGAATCTATTAGCATGAAGAGGACAGGCGTTTCACCTTCTTCAAAACAGGAAGTAAATGCAATTCACTCACTGGATGATAAATATTGAAGAACCCTTTACAGGTGGGAAGCCTGTAGTTCTCATCTATCCTGTCCACTCCTCGAATAGTCAGAAACATACCAATTGGAGACCCCAAGGCAAAGAAAATCTCTGGTTCAAAGTCTAATGAGCTGTAAATAATAGACACCTAGAAAGAATCAAAAAACAATAAAAGATGGTTATTCCAATGTCACATAATTCAAAATTCCAAAGTTCAAGCTGGAACTGCACTTAATTAAAAGCATCCCAACACAGATGATGCCCCTCAAGGTGTGGCTTAGGATGCTTATAATCACTGTCATGGACAGCTGCTCCTAGCTTTAAAGGATTAAAAAATTTCTCTTTAAAATCTTTACAGATTATTACATCCTCTGGCTATACTTTTACTTGTTGTATAGCATAATATATACAGTAAATAGCAAGTATTATATTTATTATAGTTATAAATGTGATTAAAACTGCAGATTCTAAATCAAACTGCCTGGGTTTGAATCCTGGCTCCACTCCTTACTGTGTGACCTTGGGCAAGTTTCTTAACCTCTCTTGCCTCAGCCTCACTTTCCTCATCTATAAAATGGGGATCATAACAATGCCAAACTCATAATGTGATTGAAAAATAAATAACCTAATCCACATAAAGTGCTTAGCACAGAGCTTGGCATATTTTAAGCATTTAAAGACTGTTACTTCTATTATAACTACCATCCTCATTTGTTAAGGTAAGTTTCTTTCCATTAGAAAAATGATTTGTCCCAAAAGAGCCTGGGTTTGGGGGCAGCTTGCATGCAGCCTCTCAGCTCACTGAGAACTGCCTAGAGTAAGAGAAAGCACCGACAGTCGTATAGCACTCTGCAGTTTACAAAGCTCTTTCGTTTGCTGCTCAGTGGCAGCGTGTGTCTTCATCATTTTAGTATCCTGAGAGCGAAGAACAACGAATGACACAATTCAAGTGCTCAGTAGAGGTCCACTGAAAGAGGGAGGTACGGCAAGAATCATCATGTCCACTTCTCACGTGAAGGCAGTAATGCTCAGATAGGTGACATCCCTTACCCAAGAGCACACAGCAGTGAGGGGCAGAATGAGGACTGCTAATTCCAAATCCAATGCTCTTTCTACTACACTAGGCTGATCTTTTTTTTTTTGGTGAGGAAGATTGGCTCTGAGCTAACATCCGTGCCGATCTTCCTCCATTTTTGTATGTGGGACGTCACCACAGCGTTGCTTGACAAGCAGTGCAAAGGTCTGGGCCCGGGATCCAAACCTGCGAACCCCAGGCCACCAAAGTGGAGCACACGAGCTTAACAACTATGCCAGCAGGCCGGCCCCTAGGCTGCCGTTTCTAACAAAGTCTAGACTTCACATCCCTTGGCTTGCCCTTATACTAGCAAATTCAATAGTTTCTGCAACTGATGAGGGCCACATAGGAGATGCTCTCAAGATTATGCATTTTCCCCCAGCTTCAGAAAAAAAAAACTTAAGAAAACTTACAAACTGAAAAAAATATTTACAACATATATGACAAAGGGCTAATATCCTTAATATATAAAGAATTCTTAAATATCAGTAAAGAAAAAAGGAACTCAATAGAAAAAGAGGTAAAACTAGCACTTCACAAAAGAAAAATGCCTAAAAACCGTATGAGATAATATCTAACCTCGCTAGTGCTCAAAGAAATACAGTGAGATATCATTTTCCCTATAAAGTTACCAGAGATACAAACAAAATACTAAAAAGAAAGTAAAAATCTCCTATTTTCATGTAAAAAAAATTATTTCTTTAGAAAAAAATTATAAAAGTAAGAACACGACATATTTTTAAAGGAGAATGATGATACCAATACTATGAGGGAGAGGGGAGAGAGGCAATCTTATAACCTGCTAGTGGGAGTACAAACTGGCACAACCTTTCCAGGGGCAAGCAGAAGTAACTACCAAAATTTCCATGTGCACATCCTTTAGCCCAGCTATCCCACTTCTACTTATTTAACTGAAAGATACAATAAAGAATGTATACAGAAAATTGATTTAAAACTGTTCACCACTGGATTGCTTCAAAGAGTGAAAAACTAGAAATTGCCTACGTGTCCAATGTTATGGGTTAAACTATGTCTCCCCTTAAAAAAGATACATACCAGTACCTGAGACTTTATTTGGAAATAGGGTCTTTACAGCAGTAATCAAGTTAAAATAAGTTCTTTAGGGTGGGCCCTAATCCAATATGATTGATGTTAATATAAAAAGGGGAAATTTGGACAGAGAGACAGACATGCACAGAGGGAAGACAATGTGAAGACGAGAGGACGCCATGTGAAAATGGAGGACCAGAGCGATGCATCTGCAAGCCAAGGAACACCTGGTAAATCACCAGCGCTGGGAAGAGGCAAGGAAGGCTTCTCCCCTACAGGTTTCAGAGGGAGCATGGCCCTGCTGACACCTCGGACTGGGACTTCCAGCCTCTAGAACTGTGAGACAATAAATTTTTGTTGTTTTAAGCAACCCAATTTGTGGGACTTTGTTACGGCAGCCCTGGAAAACCAGTACATCCAATAACAAGTAAATGACAGAATAAATCATTCTTTCAAAACAGTGAAACAGAGCAGTCATTAAAAATGAACTTGGAGACGGATATTAACTTACATGGGAATATATTCACAATATACTGTTTGAAAACAGCAAGTATAATGTTTTAGTAAAAGATTACATGTAGTATTTCCTCCTTTTTGTTAAAATATATACGTAAATATATACTCGATTAAAAGTCTAGAATGCCTTGTTCAAACAGTTAACAGTGGTTAGCTCTGGTAAAGGAGATTATGAAATTATTTTTTTACTCTTCTTTTGTTTAATCACTACTTCTTGGCTTTCTGGCAATGAATGATGCACACTGTGCCTGTTGTCTGGACTGCCCAACAACCCTCTGGGTAACAGATCCTACCTGCCCACAGTGGCCCACCCACCATGGAGGTGGCACATGACCTGGGCTGGGTCAATCAACCTGGGCCCCATTCCGCGGGCAACAAGAATTGGTCCAGAAGGACTTGTGACTCAAACCAAGTCAAGTAAAATCTCTCCTTGAAATTTTCCTAAATGGACCTCCCAGGAGAGATTCCTTTTCCTCTATGGTCATAAAGCTGTAAAGAGATGAGCCCAGAGCCACCAATACCCCTGACTCCAGTTTCATGGAGAAGGCCAACTCCCAGAGGAGGGCACACAGTGAGAGTGTCCTGGTGGCATGGAGCCCCTGGTTCCACAAATCTCGTTCTCCCCTCTGCCCCTTCACAGTTAGGTGAGGAAATATCTGCCCTTTATTTGCTAGAGTCTGTTCAAGTTTGCTCATGTTCAAAAACAGACATTTAAAAAATGCACTCTTGGGGCCAACCCCATGGCCGAGTGGTTCAAGTTCCAGGCACTCTGTTTCGGCAGCCCAGGGTTCACGGGTTCAGATCTCAGGCACGGACCTACACAACTCACCAGCCATGCTGTGGCAGCATCCCACATATAAAATAGAGGAAGACTGGCACAGATGTTAGCTCAAGGTAAATCTTCCTCAGCAAAATAAAAAACAAAAAATGCACTCTTTATCAATGAATTGGGCTTAAAAGCTTTAACAGGCTACAGCAAACATCCAGTTCCATTTGCTGCCTTCTTTAAATCATTCATGAAAGCACTCATGATAACAGAATCTTACACACACAACTATAAATATACTGAAAGTATCACTGTCTAATTGATTCCAGGGGCCGGCCCAGCGGTGCAAGTGGTTAAGTGCACGCGCTCCGCTGCGGCAGCCCTGGGTTCGCCGGTTTGGATCCCGGGCACGCACCGATGCACTGCTTGGCAAGCCATGCTGTGGCGGTGTCCCATATAAAGTGGAGGAAGATGGGCATGGATGTTAGCTCAGGGCCAGTCTTCCTCAGCAAAAAGAGGAGGATTGGCAGATATTAGCTCAGGGATGATCTCCTCACAAATAAAATAAATTAATTAAATAAAAACATAAAAAATAAAAGTATTTCCATACTTCTAAGCCTCTGAGATACAAGTATATTAAAGTATATTATTAAATGCAGCATTATCAACTACTTGGTCGATTTTCATAGGAATTTTTCCCCAAGGGAAGAATTGTGAATACTAAAAAACGTAGGTTGACTGAATGCAGCAAGCTTCTCTCACAGAAATTTAAGTATATTCTGAACATAATTTTCTAACTATCACCATTTCTGTTGCTAGTCTATGAGAGACTAATGCTATAAAATTATGAGTGGTGGAAAAATTGAAACAAAGACAATTTCAAAAGTTAGATGATATGTTCAGAAAACGTTCAATCCCTTATTTTGAACATTATGAAAGAAGTATACAATTTTTATTAAGAGAAAATCCATTTTCTCCACCCTCCCATAAATGTTTAAAGAATTTAAAGCCAACACAAATAATAAAGACGTGATTCCAACACAAAATATGCAGCCCTAGTCAACATGTAAACTTACCTGTCCAGTGCCAACTTCAAAAGACTCATAATCAACACGCACAGAAGAAACAGAAGCACCAACTGGCAGTTTCCTCTTGGACTCACTAGATTCTGAGGGGAGAGAAGCCATTTCTTTAGCTTTCTGAGCACTTTCCTCTTGTCCTTTCACAGAAGCGGCCATCACTGCCTTCTTTTCTGATGCTGCTTTTTTCTGTTCCTGTGAAATAGCAACATTTCATAACATAACCTTGAGGAAAAGTTCAGTTATCAGCTATCACTACGAAACATGCTATCTCAACATTACAGCACGATCAGTAATTTCTTAGACACAACAATGGCATTGTGGTGATTACAGAAATGTCCTTTTTAGAGACACACACTAAATACTTAAGGAGGAATTACCATGATGTCTATAATGTACTTTAAAATTCTTAATAAAAAAAAGATTAAGAAGCAAAGAAAAACTACAGCAAAACAGCTACAATTAAATCTAAGTATTGGCTATCATTATACTAGTCACTCTACTTTTCTACATAATTTAACATTTTAATAATAAAAAATAAAAAATTGGGGCCGGCCTGGTGGCGCAGTGGTTAAGTTCACGCACTCTGCTTCGGCAGCCCGGGGTTCGTGGGTTCAGATCCCAGGCACAGACCTACACACCACTCATCAAGGCATGCTGTGGCAGCATCCCACATACAAAAGGTGGAGGAGGACTGGCACAGATGTTAGCTCAGAGGACAATCTTCCTCAAGCAAAAGAGGAAGATTGGCAACAGATGTTACCTCAAGGCCAATCTTCCTCACCAAAAAAAAAAAAAGTAAAAAATGCCAACTTCTTCCTTTACAATCTCAACTTTAGACAGTTTAGAAGTACTATATAATTGTAAAATACATACTTCCTATAAAGATGTGTAATTTAGGAGAAATTTCTTCATTCAACACATTTACACCCATTATGTCTGCATTGAACCACTCACAAGTTTTCCTTAAAAGCGTTTTGGGAAGAACAGATAAACACATTGTGGTATATTCATACAAAGGAATAACTACTCAGAAATAAAGAGGAATAATCTGCAAATGATGCAACAACTGGATGAAGCTCAAAAACATTATTTTGAGTAAAAGAAGCCAGATACAAAAGAGTATGTAGTGTTGATTCCATTTATATGAACTTCTAGAACAGGCAAAACTATTCAATAGTGATAGAAATCAGAATAGCACGCAGTTGAATGGTGGGAGGCGTTGACTAGAAAGAAGCATGATGGAATTATGAGTGACAGAAACTCTCCATTTCTTGTTTTAGGTGGTGATTACACAGGCGCAAAAATTGTCAAAACTCATCTCACTGAACACTTAAGATGTACGCATTTCCAAAAATAAATAAGTAAACAAAAGCTTTGGGAGCATCTATGGAACAGGAGTATCACTGAAGTAATGAGATCAAATCCACTCACGCTGGTTTGTGATCACACCCTGATACAGCAGCAGCAGCAGGAGAACATGAACAGCTGCCGTGGGTGGATGTGGCCATTCCCCACAAGCACATGTTCCAGTAGCCCTCACTCCCCAGGCTGTGAATGACTGTGCAAGGCTCTGCTTAAACAGCTATCAACAGTGCCCAAACAAAACAGCTGGCCAAACCAATCTTGTCTATTAATGAATTCCAAATACTAGGAAATCAGGAAAACAAGTCCAATTGGTTAAGTCAACAGGCAATATAGCAAAAAGAAAACTCTCTGCCATCCAGCTTGGAACTGATTCCACCAAAAATGTTTTGGAAGGCATGGTTATCTCTGCCCTTTGGAGGCAGCAAAAGATTAAACCTAAAATCCAAAATGAAGAACATGCAGAGTGCTTCAGTTTAAATTTGCTTTCTTGGGCCGGCCCCATGGCTTAGTGGTTAAGTGCACGCGCTTCACTGTTGGTGGCCTGGGTTTGGATCCCAGGCACGCACTGAAGCACCGCTTCTCCGGCCATGCTGAGGCCACGTCCCACATACAGCAACTAGAAGGATGTGCAGCTATGACATACAACTGGGGTTTTGGGGGAAAAAATAAATAAATAAATAAAATTATAAAAATAAATAAATAAATTTCCTTTCTCACTCAGAAGTACCTCCCATTATACTCATAGAATATCCTAAATTGATAAGAGAGCTGTCTAAATAGATCATAAACTGTCCTATTGCACAGTTGTTTTATTTCCCCTAGACACACACAATAATTTTAAAATGAAGTGAACCTATACACACATACTTGACTATCAATATTCCCAACACTAAAAACTATTCCTTAAATGAAAATCACTAAAATGGTTTACAGAGGGGGAAAAAAAGCACTCAGACCACAAATACTTGATCTTCTGATTATAAAATAATTGGATAATTTTGATCCCATTATTTCAGTTATAGTAAATCAATAGGACACACCGTATTATCTTATTATTGATCTGGTAGCTCTTGTTACCTGTGAAAAATGTAGAGCAATCAACGCAACACAGCTGAGAAAGTTTCATGGTTCATCCAGAGGCAATTACTTTTGAATTTAAAAAATAAGATCACTTTATAGACTTTCATTCCTTTCAAAACATTCTTATATGCCATAATTTATATATCTAAGCAACTACAGTGTATAAACCAGGCTCCTTCTAGAAAATTTTCAAGAACTATAGAACACTTTTCTACTTTTTTCCTTTTATTATAGAACATAACCAAGGACACGATATAGGGCCTGAAAGCAGAGCTTCTCATTTCTTGTGCTTTTACAGGCTTGTGTGTCACTGGTGTGCACATGGAGACAAACGTGCTTAGGCACGGGGAACCTAGCCTGACAGAAAGGAACGACACTAGCGCACTCGGGGCCTGGTTTCAGTGTGACCACGGAGCTCGTCAGAGATTAATGCCTTGGGATCTACCTCACAGGCCTGTTGTGAGCCTCAGATGAAGTGAAGAGCTCTTTGTAAACTGAAATTATATGATTCAATATACAGAAAAAATGAAATTAAACTTAACTGCCAAAGCTAACATCCTCTTTCTCAACGCTTAATCTTCATTGTTACCTTCAATCAACTACATACCAAAAACAATGTTCTAAAGACATATTTATGTCTAAAATGTCTTTTGAGCTGCACCCTTCTTTTCCATTTCCTATTATACCCCATCATCTCTGGCTGAGTCACTGAATAATTACAAGGCCTACTCTAAGAAATTCCTAACAGCCTCCAGCTTCATCCCCTTCCAACTCCAGCTCCACATTGTAACCAAGTGAACTCTCGAAAACACAAGCCCATCATGGAACTGTCCCCACTGCTCCACTGCCCTACAGCAGTGGTCCTCAATGTCCCCTCAAAAACTGAAAGAGCTTTACTGCTGCTAAAATGAAACTGTGGCCCAATTCACAAAAAAATAAAATTTTAAAGATCAGGTTGCTAACAAAATTCTCTCAACTTCAAGATGTGCTCCAATTTTTTTCGCTTTAGTACTCCATCAGCCAGTAGGCCCTAGCAGACAGCAAACGAAAGCAAATGTTAATGGAAAAACCAGGAAGGAGTCAATATGTTCAAAAATTCATTTACTATAGATACATTTGCTCATGCCTGAAATTATAATGTGCTTCACAGCACATATTTTTAAATATTAAAATTTCTAAAGTTAAAATTAAAATTTAGACTGAACACAGACTTGGTGTTAAATCATGATTTGTCACAGAAGCAGGTCAGAATCTCATGATGTCTGTTTAAAAGCACCGTGACTTTCATGGCCATAAGAACACGGTGAGAACCACTCCCTTACAAGAGAAAATCCAAACTTCCACATCTGCCATTCTGGCCTCCAGACCCTCTGCCCCACCCTATTCCCAGCTCACCTGCTATTTCAGCCAGAGGAAAACACAGCCCACTGCTGGAAGGCCATTTCCCCTGATGGTACCTCTCCTTCAAGCTCAAGCATCTACACCTTGGGGAGGTCTTCTCTCACCAACCCCAGCCCCTTCTCCCCAGGCCAGAACTGCCACCCCTCATCTGGCTCGGACAGTACGGACAGCACACTGTTACAGGACTGATGCATCGTCACTGTGGTCAAATCTCTCCCCAACTAGACCACATGACCTCAGTTCATCTCCAAATCCTCAAAACTGAGCCCAGTACCTGACCCAAAAAATATTCATAAAATGCTGAATAACTCAACTGCTTAAGCTAATCATAACAAATTAGTCCTATGACTTGATAGTCATACTACATATAGGGGGGTATATGTTAAGTTCCAAACACATAACTCAAATAAAAGAACTACAGTAGTTCAAAAGATGGAAGGATCAACAAAGACCATGTTAATAACAACAAAAATAAAACAGCCACCCTAAGTGCTAATTTTTCTAATTAAGTATTTAGAAAATCACTACAAAATTAATTTAATAAATGAAAATTAAATAAAACTTGTGAGTTTTTCCCAGTTGTTTTATTTCTAAATGTTTTTTAGTTGTTACTTTGTTTTGTACTGCATTTTTGCTTTTTAATTATTATATAATGAGATTTTAGTGAGTGTGTTCTTATCTCTTTAGATGGTCAACAGGATTGGGAAGAGGGAAAAGGAGCTGACATTTATTAGGAAGGTATCATCACTCCCATTTTAGAAATGAAGGAAACCAAGGATCACAGCAAAAAGAGGAGGATTGGCATGGATGTTAGCTCAGGGCTGATCTTCCTCACAAAAAAAAAAAAAAGAAAGAAAGAAAAAATAAAAGAAATGAAGGAAACCAAGGATCAGACAAGTTAAGCAAACTGTTCATGAATATGTAGTTAATAAGTGGTTGAACTGGGAATTAGGGTCAGCAACTCATCGATTTGTCCGGAATAACTTAGTTTTTGTACTGGGAAATCCCCAAATATCAATTTTAAAACGGAAAGTCCTTCATCCTGGGAATTCTCTCAGTCCCAGGAAAACAGGGATGGTCAGTTACCCTAACTGGAATTTAAATCCAGTTCTGGCTGACTCCCAAATCTGGGCTTCCATCAACTCCACTACTGCGCCCTTGGGCAGGGAGCACACTAGCTGGCCTAACCATAGTGGTATTAACAAAAATATGCTAGTCACAGATGAGTTTTAGTTTCTTTTTTAGGGCAGAAATGAACTTTACCAGTTTAATCGCTTTATGTTTTACGAAGTTAGCTATCTTCTTTCTGGGTCCAAGGGGTATGCCCATTTCCTTCAGGTCATCAACTGTACACATAAGCTTTAAAAGCAAACAAACAAGCACATTAATTAACCAATCTAGTGACAGATGAACTGCAATTGAAATAAGGAAATTATAACAAGAAACCATATCATCTAAAGCAATCTAAGATCCAATCAATTTTTTTAAAGTTAATTTTTTTTGTTTTTAAATCATGGGTTAATTTAGACTGCAACATCTTAGGCTTCCAAATCTAAATCATTCTATTAATTTTTAACAGAAAACACAAGCTTATTGTACAAAATTCAAAAGCTATAGTCAAGCATACAACGAAGTCTCTCATCTCCACTCTTGGCCCAACCACCCAGTTCTCTCAGAAGCAACTGCTGGCAATCTGCTCTCCTTCCACAGATATCTTATGTACACACAGCATCTGCACGTTTTTCCTCGTGTGTGTAGCCTGCTACGCAAACAGGACTGAACTTTGCTCTTTTCAC
This sequence comes from Ceratotherium simum simum, assembly GCF_057802395.1. NCBI lineage: Eukaryota > Metazoa > Chordata > Mammalia > Perissodactyla > Rhinocerotidae > Ceratotherium > Ceratotherium simum. Next base: position 78,071,511 of record NC_141905.1, on the reverse strand, counting down.
ATAACGTTTCTTAGAGGTCATTTCACACCAATATCTCTGACGTCGTCTCATTCACTCAACAGCTGCAGGGTATTCCATTATGTGGAGGCACCATAAATGATTTCACCAGTGCCCTACTACTGGACACAGAGGGTGTCGCTAAGGTTTGCTATTACAAACAGTGCTGCAGTGAGTATTCTTGTAGATGTTCTTGTGCGGATATTTCTCTGTAGGAATTATTCCTGCCAGTGAAATTGCTGGGGCAAAAGGTATTTTTCATAGTTTAAAAGATATTGCCAAACTGCCCTCCACAGAGGCTGTACCAATTTACACTCTCACGAACAATATGTAACAATGCCTACTTCCCCTCCTCCTGGTTACACAGTATATTATCAAATTCTTTATTTTTGCCAAACTGATAGGTTAAAAAAAATCTCACTGCACTTTTAATTTGCATTTCTCTCATGAGTTTTCATAAGAAGCATTTCTTATGATAATACGCATTTCTCTCATGAGTTTTCATACGATACGATACTTGTTACTTCCTTTCCTATATATCATCTGTTCATATGCTTTGCCTATTTTCCCATTGTGCTGATGGTCTTTGTGTAACTAATTTGTAGAAGCTTTGAATAAGTAGGGAAATAAGCCCTCTGTCTATAACGTGTTCTAAATAGTCTTAATCTAGCACTGGCCTTTACGTGTTGTTTATGGCGTCTCCCGCTATGCAATTTTTCTTTTATGCTTCTGGGTTTTGTATCATACTTAGAAAAGCCTTCCCAAATTATATTAAAAAAATTCTCCTGTGTTTTTCAATTTTTTAAACATTTAAGTCTCTGCCTTATCTGGAATATATCGTGATGTAAGAGTGTTTAAATCATTGTTAATTTTCAATCTTATACACAGGAAAAACAATTTTAAACAAAAATGAATCAAACGATCACCAGTACCAGAGATTCCATATCAATCTTTTCCTTTTCAAAAGTGCTAAAGTATTCAGAGAGGCTAAGTCCTTCCAGAGTTTCTTGCAAAGTTAGGACTTCTTCATTTTCAACGTCAAGATCACAAGACTCATCCAAAGTCAGCTTTGGCTCTTCAGGCATCTTAAAAAAAAAGTCAGGAACATTGCAAAGCTCAGAAAAAGTCCCATAAAATGTCTCCTGATCTACAAAAAAATTTTAAACAATTTTGCTCTACATACAAATCATAATTTTAGGTAGTTTGTCATCCAAAGTTTGAATATTCTAAAAAAGTATATAAATTTAATAATCACTCATGCTCCCATTTCCCACAATAATTTAACTTTTTTTAAATCAAACTTTCTCTCACATTTAAATTTATAATCCATAAGGAAGAAGAGTGAGAAACTCAAACAACAAGCTATACGATTCCATTACACTTGTAAACTTCATTATACTTTGACATATAAAAACATTTCAGGAAACAATTCAGATTTTGGAAAACTGTTCAGCTCCAACTCTAAATCTAAATGTTAATTGGGTCATACCTGCTTTTCCTGAAAATGTGGCTGCTTCACAACTCCATTAGCAACAGCAAAAGGCCCAGGAGACTTTGATAAATTCAAATCTTTTTGATTAGACAGGATGTCAAACAATATTAAAGAACCTAAGAAAAAGAAGGATTTTGTTTTATAAAGCACTAGGTACTTGTATAACACAAAATAAAGTCTCTTACTTTTTTTTTCCAAGTCCGTAGGCAGAAGTGATACAAAAGTTACATGTTAATTACGATCTGATAATCAATATTCTTGTTTTGCCACAGAGAATAAATTAAAATATAAAGCATTCCTAGGTAATTCCTAGAAGAGGTAAACACCAACGGGAGAATCTAAAGTCAAAGCATTCACTTCTACCCTTTATAAAACTTAAATCTATAATTCTAAATCTTGCACTAACAATGTCACCCACACTGAAAGCAGTGATAACTCAACAAAAATTATGTTTAAAATGTGGATATTTGACAGCTTTACCTAAACTGTGACCAGCAACAGAGATCCCTCCTTTGAAGTCTGGGTTCCGACTCATAAAGAGTGCAAGCAGACGGTTTATCTCCATTCCTACTTTTTCCACAATCCTCTGACAGTAGGTGGGGCTATTGTAAAATAAAATATCTAGCAAGGTTTCATTGGTAAAGTGACGAAACCGACCAATACTTGGTAAAGTGATTTTCTTAATATTCCTGTTTAGACAGAAAAAAAAAGTATGTTCATTGAGTAGCCACCTTATATCTATGGATTTTTAAAAGTTTAGATTTTGATTTCTGAAAATACAAGTAAAAGAAGCCCACAGACTAATTACAAGTTGATTCTGTAGACAGAGTTATTAAAAATAAATCAAGATAAGGCAAAGAAGTTGTTATGTGTGCCTACAACTGTACTATGATTTTGGGATTCTCTGAAGAGTCATCATATAAACTAAGGCCCATACCAAGATTCTAATTTTATTTTTAAAGAGAAAAGCCTACTCTTCCATTTTTCTTCCAATTAATTGGAAATCAGAGTACCTGACAAAAAATTGTGGTGAAAGGACAATAGATAACGTAGCAAGGGGCAAGAAAGGAGCTTCATGGAATGAAAATCTTTCCTGATTTGAGAATGGCCATAGTAAAATTCATGAACATCCAGAGAGAAAGAAAACACTCTCATAATAGGGCCTAACAAGGAATAACATAGAATGCTGTTTGTAGGATCTGTTTTATTAAACCTGTGCCCTGAAACATGATGACATTCACTAGAATCCAGTTACGTTATTAGCCCTGTGTTCCAGTGTAAATATTTCCTAAATCTGTAGTTCTCAGCTGGGAACATTCAAAATTCAGTGGGCCATTTTTAGTTGTCACAGTGCCTGGTGAGTGCTGCTGGCCTTTAGACAAAGGATGCTAAACGGCCTACCGTGCACACAACAGCATTGCATGATAAAGAATTGTCCTGCCAAGAGAGTTTCTACTGAGGAACAATAATCTGGGGGCCTGGGGCGGGGCGGGTGCTACTGTTACCTAGAGGGTAGCGGCCAAGGATACTGCTAAACATCCTACAATGTAAAAGACAGGCCCTTGTCTAAACCACTACAGATTAGAATAGTATTTTAAAACTGGCTTAAATATCTTAAGATTCTCTTAAATCTTTACAATAGGAATGCATATGAGCCGGCACCGTGGCTTAGCAGTTAAGTGCGCGCGCTCCGCTACTAGCAGCCTGGGTTCGGATCCTGGGCGCGCACCGATGCACCGCTTCTCCGGCCATGCTGAGGCCGCGTCCCACGTACAGCAACTAGAAGGATGTGCAACTATGACATACAACTATCTACTGGGGCTTTGGAGGGAGGGGGGAGGGAGAAAAAAACAGAATGCATATATATGTATGCATGGACTCACACACACACACACACACACACACACACACACACACACACAGAAAAGTAGCATATAAACCTAACAGCCAGTATTTAATCATACATCAGAACAAGTATATAATTAAAATAAAGAAATACATTTGTTCAAGTCATAATAAACTATTTCATATTATGGTTTAAATTTTAAGTTTGACTAATCTGAAAAACAAGTTATCAAAATCCACCAACCTGTCAACACCTGTGGCATCCCCACCTAGGGAACTATGCCAATGAACTGGAAGGAACTCCACTCTGCTTACTTTCCGATCATCTAAAGCTTTCTTGAAATGCGTCTGCAGCAATTTGAGAGAAACCACCCTAAAATCATCCACTTAAAAAAAAAATCAGGGAAGACAAATTAAATTGATTAAATTTTCCTAGCTCGACAGGTAGTCAGCAATTCCCTCAAACATGCCAGTACTTTTATCACAAACTTTTTGAGGAAAAAAAGATAACAAAATTAGTCCAAAAAAATTAAACCCCAACCTTTTGGAAGCTCTTTTTAACTTTTCATTATTTTACAGGAATGTATAAATGACTAAAAAAACATTAGTTTAACTACCACTACTGGGAGTCAGCAGGGCACTATGGGTACACTCTGGAATCAAACTCCCTGCCGTTGGATCCCTGCTCCAGAAGCCACAGACTGTGATACGGGAGAGGTTAACTTACCCCTCTGGGCCCCAGTTCATCACCTATGGGGGGATAACAGTGACAGCACCTAGGCCCCAAACGCTGATTGTGAGGGTTAAATGATGTAATACATGGAAGACACTTGGCACACACCAAGTATTCAATAAATACAAACTATTATTATACAGACATAAAAATAAAACTTCAAAATTCTAAGTAAACCAGGCAGATTCATAGTTCCAGTAACATTTTCTCACAACTAATTCACTATAAATCAGCTCAACACACAGGTGTTTCTAGTTGCTGGAAGTGCTTAGGCAGAGGCTGTCTGTCAGAAAGTCTAAATTATTTCCAAGAGCCCTTCTAATTCTTCACAGTCTAGAATTTTATGAGTTATATATGTCATAAGAGCAAATCAAGTACAAATTGATATTTCCCAGTGACCATTTAAATCGCATCTTACAGTCCCTCAGTCAGTAGTATACAGCTGGAACTATCTTAAAAATGAACACTTAGGGGCAGCCCGGTAGCACAGCAGTTAAGTTCACATGTTCCACTTCGGCAGCCCAGGGTTCGCCAGTTCAGATCCTGGGCACGGACCTACTCACCGCTCAACAAGCCATGCTGAGGCGGCATCCCACATAAAAGAGCTACAACTCCACAACTATGATGTGCAACTACATCCGGGGGCTTTGGGAAGAAAAAAGAAAAAAGAGGAAGACTGCCAAGAGATGTTAATGCAGGGCCAATCTTCCTCAAAAATAAAAAAATACAGAACAATCAGGAGTTGGCTTTAAAAAAGAACACTTAAAAGTCCTTCTATTAGTTCTCAAATCATTCCATGAAATAAAATGACTACTACTTACCACATTCAATAATGCTTCTAAAGCGCAAGTCACACACAGGTCCAATGCCATGTACCATGAACACCAAATGGTCAACCTGAGGCATTTCCCCTACAAAAGAAATACGCACATACATACATACACACACACATACATACATACGTACATATATACATACATACAATGAGGTGGGAAATTGTTTGGGTTTTCTTACTTGAATAGCAATATTCTAGATATCGCCTTTGCAACACAAACTTGCCAAAGAAATTCATGACCCTTCAAAGCTAATAAGCCTCATTACTCTCTATCAAATGAGAATAACAGCTCAAAGTCCATCTTGGCAAATAACAGTGAACTAAACCAAGCAGTGGAGGAAGGAGGCCACCCAGAGGCTATCAGCATATGATGACCAGCAGTTTTGTACCAACAGAGGCTCCACAACCCTGTGATTTCTTCAGAAATCCTCAGGGCACTAAGCCCCACATGGAAAAGCAATTTGCCAATACAAACTTTAAAATCTTTCCCTTTAATTTGTTAGACTCATACATACTATATAGGAATATCTCCAACTTAAATCTACTATTTTACTCTGGTTATTTCATTCAGATTCACAATATGAGTACATTTATTTTGTAATTTCATAAGACAATGAAACAAACGAAGTATGTAAGTGTCAAAATAAAATCCATACTGTAAATAGTATAATAGGAGAAACCAAAACACACATACTGGAGCAGGGGTTGGCAAACCACAGCTCATGGGCCAAATCCTGCTCACTGCCTGTCTTTATAAATAAAGTTTTATTGGAACACAGCTATACCCATTTGTTTACATACTGTCTATAGATGCTTTCATACTACAATGGCCAAGTTGAGCAGATGCAATAGAGTCCACATGGCCTGCAAAGCCTAAAATATTTACTATCTGGCCCTTCACAGAAAAAGTTTGCCAACTTCTGTGCTAAAGTAATACAAACAAGATGAGGCATGACCAAACAAGGGCAAAAGTATTGCCAAAAGCCTAATAGTTTCAACAAGCAAAGTGCTTCTTCACAACAATACATATTTTAGAATCTATAATACATGGTTTGTATATCTTCAACAAAATTTTAAATTAAAAAGTAAACAGATATAAAAGTAATAAAATTAAAAAGAAAGATATGTGCCAACCTGGCTGATTTCTGCATGTTATGGTGGGTAATCCTAATAATTGTTTCTTTTTTCATCATTCTAAAAAATGAGGCTAAAATAGAGAAGTCTAAAAATGACCTTGGTCCTAAACAAACTATACACACCATCAGGAATTTCATCAAGGTTATCATCAATTCCACGCTTTACAACCCTGGGCCTTGTCTGTCCATCTTGTGTGGTTCCCCATTCATCTGGCACTGATGAAGGCTGGAACTGAACAATAACCTTCAAGATACAACAGAAGGATTATGACACTCACTACCGCTCACTACCAAATTCATTTCCACTCCAGTCTAAATAATTTATTTCAATACATAATAAAATACTTCGTAGAATGGATAGTCTATAAATCAAGTACCAGTACTGTTCTCCCAAAACCAATTTTGTAAAAGTCCTGCTACTGTCCATTAACCATTAAAACTAAGCAAATCAATACCATTATTCCCAATGCTTATGTTGGAAAATAATACAACTAAATCAGAAGTAGTATACTTTGATTTAAAAATGTAATATAAAAATCTAGGTTTACACATAAGAAATTAAGGAAAAGTTACCTGGAATAGAGAAATCTTTGTCTTAGAAAAACATTTACGGCAAAATCTTTTAAATAGTAAGATTCCCAAGTAATATACAAATTCAATTTGAATGCCAAAAACTGATTTACCCACCACATTTTAGGAAGACATATATTTTTAAATCAATGGTATAGTCATGCATCACTTAACCAGGGGATACGTTCTGAAAAATGTGTTGTTAGGTGATTTCATAGTCGTGCAACCATTATAGAGTGTACTTACACAAACCTAGATGGTACAGGCTACTACACACCTAGGCTATATGGTACTAATCTTACAGGACCACCGTCATACATGTAGCCCATCGTTGACCAAATCGTCATTATGCGGCACATGACTGTAATGCGTTGTGCTATGAACTGAGAATGGCTGCAACATCACTAGGCAACAGGAATTTGTGAGCTCTGTTAAAATGTTACAGGACTACTGTTGCATATATGATCTGTCGTTGACTGAAATATCATTTTTCAGCACAAGCCTGTATTAAATTTAGCCTGGTGTCATACAAAAATTTTTCTTTAAAAAAAAAGAAAAGAACGCATGCAAGATGGTATGCAAAATTTTTGTGTTTGTATAAAAAACAAAGGTTAAAAAAACAAAAACAAAAGGTTAAGAGTGGTTATCATTACGAGGAGAAATTGGGGGAATACAGTGGTAAAAGGCTTTTTTCATTTGATACCTTTTTATACTGCTTAAATTTTGTTGGCATATGAATATGCTTTTATTTTTATTTATTTCAATATCGATAAGGACTATTGAGGTGGTTAGATTATAGGTTATTTTTGTTTCCTTTTGTACTTTTCTGAAATAAATAGCATATGTGCTGAGAAACTTCTGTATGCCAAGCACTATGCGAGATGCTTCTGCATCAATTATCTCACTTTATCTAAAATATGACGCTGGGAGGTAAATCTTATCGCAGGTGAGGAACCTGGAGCGCAGAGAGATTAAGGATGGTAAATGAAAGAATCAGAACACCACTAATTAATATCTTAAAAACACATGAAAAGTTCATGGAGACAATACAAATAAAAAGAGGAAGGACATATTTTTACTTTCAAGGTTGAAACAAACCATCATCAAGGGCAGGGTGGACAAACTATGGCCTGCAAACCTAATCTGGCCTAGCGCTTGCTTTTATAATTAAAGTTTTATTGAAACAGACACAATGATTGGTTTACATATTATCTGTAGCTGCTTTCAGGGTACAATGGCAGAGTTGATAGCTGCAACAGAGACCATGTGGCCCATAAAGCCTTAAATATTTACTCTATGGCCCTTTACAGAAAAAGTCTGCTGACCCCTGATCAAGTACAAAAATTTATCAAACAACTTCAATGGGACACACTAAGCTTCAGCTAACACGTTGTTATAAAAACTTCATGAGAAAACTTTAAATTTCATTTTTGTTTCTATGATCAATGTGAACTACAGCAAGGTTTTAAAAGCAATGCACTTGTAATAAATATATCCCCACTGCAGAAGTTAATAAAAAATAAACATTTATCAAACACATTCAGCAAAATAATTATGAAAATGAACCTAACACTTTAATATCTTAATATCATTACCTTTGGATTGTGCATAACAATTGTCTCTCCACTTGGAAACTCTAATCTACGGTGCCATTGATTGGTGGTTACAGCTTTTTTATATTCAGCCTACAATAATGGAAACAACATATAAGACAAATCTATACCACACTGAGAGAAAGTGTGAAAGAAAATTATAACTATGATGGTCATAAAAATAACAGTAATAGCAGCTCTCAGATACTAACTGGTTTCCATACTTGCTTATCATTTTACATACATTACCTCATTCAATCAATTACTCTCAATACTCCTAAATAATATTATCCCCACTACATAGAGGAGAAAACCAAGGTTTAGACAGTCTATTAGTTCCCCAGGGCTGCCATAACAAAGTACCACAAACTGCATGGCTTAAAACAACAGAAATTTGTCTAAGTTCTGGAGCTGCAAGTCCGAAGTCAAGGTGTCAGCAGGGCCATGCGCCCTCTGAAACCTACAGGGAACTCCTTCCTTGCCTCTTCCTAGCTCTGGTGGTGTGCCGGCAATCTTTTGCGTTCCTTGGCTTACAGATACATCACTCAAATCCTCTATTTTCACATGGCGTTGTTGCTCTGTGTCTTAACACGGCTGTCTTCTTATAAGGATACCAGTCATTTCGGATTAGGGGCCCACCCTACTCCAGTATGATCTCATCTTAACTAATTACATCTGCATGGACCCTATTTCCCAATAAGCTCACATTCTGAGGTCCTGGAGGTTAGGACTTCAACATATCTTTTTTGGGGGTGGGGGGAGCACAATTCAACCCCTAGTAGAGATTTTAAGTTCACAATTTCACGAGATTACACACTGGTAAGTAGCAAAGGCAGGAACGTAGTTCACTCCCACCCACAACTTTCTGACTCCAAAGACTTAACTGTTCAACCCTTTTCTTACTCTTCCTCCAGATATACTACTCTGCTTTCTACAAGGCAAAAGTGAGGGCCTCTTGGAGAGTCAAGATGATTAATAACAATGATTATTTGACAATCATGTCAAAATAGAAATGTTTCTTTCTGTCTCCTGGACAGTCATTCAGTAACAATTCCTCTCCATCAGCCTCTATCCATTTGACCCTCTCCCTCACTTTGCTTTTTTAAATTTTAAACATATTTATAATTTTTTTTATTTTTTGGGGTGAGGAAGATTTGCCCTGAGCTAACATCTGTTGCCAACCTTCCTCCTTTTTTTGCTTAAGGAAGATTAACCTCCTCTTCCTCTAAGTAACATCTGTGCCAATCTTCCTCTATTTTGTATGTGGGTCGCCACCACAGCATGGTGACAAGTGATGTAGGTCCACACTCCGAATCTGAACCCACAAACCTGGGCTGCTGAAGCGGAGCACACTGAACCCAACCACTATGCCGTGGGGCCAGCCCCTATTTATAATTTTTAAAATCAAGATTACAAACAAAAATGTTTAAAGAAAGAAAAGTTTTACCATTTTAAGAATTATTTTCACTTCTTCATATTTCCTTTCAATCCACAGCTTTATAATAAATCTTGTCTGGTAGAGCAAGTTTCCACACATCATTCTTCAAAATGGTCTTGGTTATTCTTGACACTTTGACTTTACATATGAAATTTAGAAGCAGTTTTCAAATTTTACGTAAAAAACCCTAATGTGATTTTGATTGGGATTACATAAAATTTATAAAATAATTTGGGAAGAACTAATATCCTTATTATATTGAGACTGTGCACCTATGAACATAATATTAGCTCCATTTCTTGAGGTCATCTTTTACGTCCTTCAAATCTGTTTTATAGTTTTTCTCCATTTAGCTCATATATATCTTTTGTTGGACTTTTTTTCCTACTTATTCTGTAGTTTTGTTAGTGTTATAAATAGTATCTTCTTTTTTCATTATGGTTTCTAATTTGTTATTTCTATTGTATGGAAATGTTATTAATTTGTATATGTTGATTTTATATCCACAGACTTGCGATGCTAATGGTAGAGGTTCTCCTGATTTTCTATGTAGACAATCATGTCGTCATCAAGTTAAAAGTGTTTTCTGTTTCCAACTCTTCTGTTGTTTTGTCTTAGTGCTGATAGGACAGGATCCCCTATACAATACTGAGCAATATGTATCATCTGGTTCTCTTTTTCTCATGGGCTTTCTTACTTCCTAACCTGCCCTTCCTCTTCCCTGATGTGGTCTGAGTTTCCTGGAAGTGGCTACCCAGGAGGTAAAGTCTCCCTAGGTTAAGAACAGCCATGTGCTGTTCAGATGGTCAGTACATGGATAGCTATCCCACCTCAAACCCAGTGTCACCCATTTATAAACAGATACAGTTAGGATAAAGTTTATACTTTCAGATACTGTTTAGACTTGAAAATATATACTTTAGCTTTAAAATAATAGGACTAAACATCCAGCCTTGAGATGTTATACCTTCAGGAGAGTCCTATCAAAGGTGCCAAAAATTATAGTACACGTTTGTTTAATTATTTAGGTCTAAAACTAAGCTATAGATTTCAGCACTCCTTTACACATTTTTTTCCTTATTCAAATAACTAAAATTAAGACTGGTGCCTCCTGACATTTGGTATTTCCAACAACAAAATTAATTTTATGCCTTCTTTTCACTCTCTGCTCTTCTTAACTAGGTTCTGACTCTGCTCTAAATCAGTTTTTTTCAAACTGTGGGTCATGACCAGTAATAAAATGTAAAATCACTGTTTTAAATGAAATAGAAAATATCAAAGTGAATGACACCTAGAAGGCTAAGGACTGTTCCATGGACTTTTATTTTTAGTGGTGCATTAGAGCTGGCTCACACCAGCTCACAAGAGCTGATCACACATATCTCTTCTCAACTCTGTGTCCAATAACATCATGTTGATAGCTTAAAATTGGCCATGGTGGGAGTATTTACACTACGGAAATCAGCAAATGCTATAAATCAGGGGCTTTTTTTCCTGGATAGGCAGTTTACCAAATATCACTGTTTCTGGTAAATAAATATACGTATAGGCGTGTGTGTGTGCGCGCGCGCGCGCAAAGCGTGTGTACTAAATCTCAATGTAAAATGTATTTCTTACTACAGGTCGAAATGAGAAAAATTTGAAGCCTCTGCTCTCAACAAGCTTCTTTTCCAATTTATGTAACTCCAACTAACCTGTCTTACTTTAGGCCAACACTCACCTTTTGGTGCTGATTTGGTTACAGAATAGTATTTCAAAGTTACTACTATAGAGATTAACATTTCCAGAGCAGGCACAATTGATAACAACTAAGAATTGCATTTATAAATTTTTTTTTTTAAAAAAGTAAAATATACTCCACAAAAAATCTATAATTGTTATAAAAAATATGTATATGGATAGACAATAGTCTAAGAAAATATCTTTTAAATGTAGAGTTTGATTTGAAAGGATGACAAGATTGTGATTTAATTTTTCCTTATTTCTATTAATTATATTATTAAGTTCTCTCAGGACAAAAAAATTTAGTAATTAATAGCCAGCTGTTAAACTTGACTGTCAGCTCCTAAACAGAACACAAAACCTTGCTTGAAGCTATTCAAAACATGAATCCAGGCAAGATTTTAGAGGCTCTTTTTAATGTTAAAATTAGCGTTGTTTTGTTTAATGTTGGTGTTGGTTATCCAAGTTTTAATAACTACTCCATTAAAAAACAGTAACTAAAATGTTCTATATCTCATTTCCCATGTAAGCAACTGAATTCATTTAACTTATATCAAATATTTAATACTCAACTATGAAGGAGAATTATCACAAGAAATTAACACAACTAGATAAAACAACATGAACCACCAGTTATAAAATGGCTAATAAGTCTCATGACATTTGTTCCTATTTTGTTTTGTATTTATTATCATAAACCAGAGGTTAATTTCAAGCCTTTCACTGAGTATTAATTTGAAACGCGTCCATATGGTTGGCATGTGTTGTCAACAGATCCCAGAAGACTAAGTTCTTTTGAAGGTTTGACACAAGTAAGTAGCTCATTAGGTCTGTGATGTGCCCCTGAAAGACACTGAGGCCACGACTGGGACCTCATGAATGATGGCATCACTTAAAAAGCGATCTTCTTTGTCAATAAGACCAAGACAGGCTCTCTTATAAATAAAGTCTGCTCCACTGTGAGTAGTGTTACATGAAGCTCCAATGAATAAGAGTCTACATTTTTTTTAAAGAAAAGCATCAAGGGATAAATAAAGCCCACGCACCTCTAGTTTTTCACTGAACTCCTCTGTGTAGGGAATAAATCTGCTATCCGTGTCCCCTTTGTAAAACCAAGTACAGCGTCTCACTTCAGCTGGCTCCTCTTCCCAGTACACAGCTTTCCTCATTCGGTCATAGAGGTAAACGTCGTAGCGCCCTCCATCCGTGCCAAGAACCACACTCTCAGGGTCTGGCTGGACTGGAGCACAAAGCCCACATTTTAACCCGACAGTTACAAAGCATATTTAAAAGTAATAAATAACAAATATGGTGACAAGTCAATCCTTAAAGACAATAGAACTAAGCTCATTTTTGTTTAAAAATAGAAATTTGATCTGTGCTACTCACAATTATGACTCTTCCTTGTGCTTTTTTGTTTTTGTGTGTGTGTGTGTGAGAGGAAGATCAGCCCTGAGCTAACATCCACGCCAATCCTCCTTTTTTTGCTGAGGAAGACTGGCCCTGAGCTAACATCCGTGCCCATCTTTCTCCACTTTATATGGGACACCGCCACAGCATGGCCTGACAAGTGGTGCATAGGTGCGTGCCCGGGATCCGAACCCGGGCTGACAGCAGCAGAGCGCGCGCACTTAACAGCTACGCCATGGGGCCGGCCCATGACTCAAGTGAAGAAGAAATAGCCAGGGCAAAATTTAAAAACATGATCATAAAATAATTCAAATAACTCATGGATTTTGTTTTTAAATCAAAGCAGCAATACTCCAGGAAGTACATTTCTCAGGATCCTAGTTGGTGATTTTTAAGTCCCATGACGAGATATCATCAAGACACACAAAGAAATCTATTTCTATTACCGCAAGATTTCTCAGAGCCTTAACATACTCCTGTGCAGTGTCTATCTCAAGAGGTGGATAAGTTACAGCATTTCCAAAACTCACCTAACCATGGAACATTTTTTTCAGAGCATCTTCAGGAACAAGAGTTCCATAGAAAATACTTTATAAATGCCTCATAACTAAATAAATAAGGGAAATAGGAAAATTGACACCTGGATTATATGAACTACTCTATTTCTCTGATTTAAAACATTTTTAAACTAAAGAAAATAACTAAAACATTTAAATTGTTGAAATGTTCAAATTGTTGAAAATTAAAAAACATTTCTTCAAATACCTAGCTCAAATCACTCAGGACTTATATTAATATCACTATCTTGGGGCCGGCCCAGTGGCGCAAGCGGTTAAGTGCGCGCATTCCGCTGCAGCGGCCCGGGGTTCGCCAGTTCAGATCCCGGGCACGCACCGACGCACCGCTTGTCAAGCCATGCTGTGGCGGCGTCCCATATAAAGTAGAGGAAGATGGGCATGGATGTTAGCCCAGGGCCAGTCTTTCTCAGCAAAAAAAAGAGGAGGATTGGCAGATGTTAGCTCAGGGTTGATCTTCCTCACAAAAAAAATAAATAAATAAAAAATAATATCACTATGTTAAGGTACAGAGTCTGGTGAGGTCTACAAGGATTAAGGAATCTGACATTCACAAAAAGTAGCCCATAGATAAATACCCTTCATTTCTTCTCTTCCTAAAAGCAGACACAAACGATGCATGACCAGTGCTTACCTGAATTATAGATTTCTTCAAGATTTAAAGAGTCAAACACACTGAAAGGCATCCATAGTTGTTTGTATTCCACCTCCTTGCAGTAAAACCAGTGGGGTTGAACAGGTTCATATTGGTTTTGAAGTAAAAAAGGAGGTGGCGCTTGCACAGAGGGAGCCACAGGTCTAGCAAGTGTCTGCTGCTGGGTTGGAGGGGGCAGCCCCGACTGCACTGCAGGAGGAATCTGGAGGAGACAAAAAAGTTAGGACCCTCATGTTTATCCACAGGAACAATTTTCTATATGCTTCAGACCCAAACTGACATTAATAATAATTATCCTACATAAATTTCTGGACAACTATTTAGTTTAATAAGTAGGCCCCAAAGCAATTAAAATTTTTTCTTAAATCTAACAAAACCCCAAATCAGTCACAAAGTGAACTGGGCTTTCTCACATGATGGCAAAGTCAACTAACACCTTTACAGAAATCAATCCAGCAATATGTCTTCCGTAATTTATGTAATCTTTAAAACGTGCATATTCCTTGACCTAGCCATTCCATTTCTAAGAATTCATCCTAAAGATATAATTATAAAAACAAGTAAAAATTTATGTACAAGGATGTATACCAAAAGGTTATTCATAATAGAAAATCAGTGGACACAATTCAAATGTCTAACAGAAACCTGATTAAATACATTATCTTTTATTCAAATGCTGTAATTCTCTAGAGCCACTAAAAATGGTATAGAAAAAATCTTAATAATATCTCAAATATGTTCACAAAAGCCATATACAATATTTGGCTAGAAAACACCATATGATGTTTGTCTAGAAAAAAGATAAGACAGACATATAACAAAATGAAAAGAGGGGTTATATGGCGGCAATTTTTATTCATTTGATTATTCTGCATTTTTCAAATCTTCTGCATGAAAATATTTTTAAAATCATAATAAAATTATTTTTATATTTTTTAATTAAAAATCATTTTGGAATGTTGCACCACTGTTAAATTTACTGAGGTGATAACTGTACTGCAGTTATGTAAAAGACTATCCTTATTCTTAGGAAATACACACTAAAGTATTTAGGAGCAAAGAGTCACAACATATCTAACTGACTCCCAAATGTTTCCCCCAAAAATTGCACAAATACAGAGTGACAAAGGGAGAGAGAAAGACAGAAAAAAGAATGCTCAAACTCGTGACAGTGCGCACACACGCACAAATGGTAGAAGAAATGGAGTATTACGTTAATGATTAGTAAATGTGACTTAAGGGTACTAGGGTGTTCTTTGTGCTATTTTTATTTTTGCAACTTTTCTTTAAATTTGAAATTATCATCTTCTTAAATTCTTAATTAGAGGGCCGGCCCGGTGGCGCAAGCAGTTAAGTGTGCACGTTCCGCTGTGGCAGCCCCAGGGTTCGCCGGTTCAGATCCTGGGCGCGCTGACGCACTGCTTGGCAAGCCATGCTGTGGCGGCGTCCCATATAAAGTGAAGGAAGATGGGCACGGATGTTAGCCCAGGGCCAGTCTTCCTCAACAAAAAAAGAGGAGGATTGGCAGATGTTAGCACAGGGCTGATCTCCTCACAAAAAAAAAAAAAAAAATTCTTAATTAGAAGTCTTTTCAAAAATTTAATTAGCAAAAATGTAACTATTAACTATACTACATGCTATGAATCTGGTTACTTTCCAATATGCTAAAATCCAACATTATCAAGAGTTTGTGTACCGATATGATTTAAATTAAATGATAAAATGGAGCCCATTCTCTAACCCCAAGAGAGAAGTTAGGTTACACTCCGATTATAACACTGCTATCTCTGCCACACTGAGTTGGTTCTTAATTCTTCCTTTTAATCATTTCCCTTTTTTGATTCAGTTGATTTCCCTTTGGAAGTCAGTTGAATAATTAGCTGGAAAAAAGCATAAGGGAATTTCATCAAACTTACCCAATGCAAATGTTATTCCATCACTCTCCTGAGATAGTCTGACTGTCTATCCAAACTCCACAAATGTAAATAAAAGAAATTATTGAGGTAATCAATTTTAGTCGCTGTAATTGAGTGTTCTGATTGAACAGTATAATTAAAAAATGAGAAGCTGGCAGTCTGTTAATAATTGCCTCGACTCTCACAAGTCCCCAGATGACATTTATTATTGGTATCTTACATTAAAATCTGGAAATACTGACATAAGTTAACTCATTAAAATCAATTACTACTTCCATAAATAGACAATATAAACTAAAATATGAACCATTCAATGTGCTACCTTTAATAGAATGTTTACTTCAAATCATGTAGCTTACAAAGAATACCTCTAAAAATAATGTGCCATCATATTGATTATTAAAAGCACAGCGTTTTTAAAAACATAGGCTAAGATGAGAGAGAGATTAAAAATTAGAGTGAACACTTAGGATATAAAAACACATCTCCCTACCGGTGGCAATGATCCTGGAGGCATCTGGTACATCTGAACAGGGGGTCCAGAGGGCGGAGGATGAGTGGGATGGCCTGGTGTATGGCACTGTTGCAGCTGTGGTGGTGCAATATAAGGATTAGCCCTGCTGCTTACAGGGGTATGGCGATATGGATTGTATCCTTGTTGGGGTGTTCCTTGGGGTGGGCTCCCAAAACTTGAAGGCGGGAGACTACTTGGCTGAGAAGGCAGATAAGTATTTATTCCTATCTGTGAACAAGGTGGAGCACCATATTGAGCCTTCGAAACAGATGGTGAAAATGCATTTGACATATCTTGGGATCCCGTTGTAAAAGGGAGAGCAGTTGGGGACTTGGAGAATGCTGATTGTCCAGCCGATGTTGCTGTAGTTGTTAACGGTGACTGTCCAATATTCCCAAAAGGATCACTACTGCTCGATACCTGAGAGAAGTAACTAAATGTCTGTGGGGTAGACATGTGAGCAGAAGTCTGACCAAGGAAGCTGTCCTCCTCACCAACATCCGTGGAATCCTCTGAAAGGGAACAGGAGGGCAAATGGTTTAAAGGGTATTCTATCATTCTGTAGATAGGAATCTATACAGCAGACCTAGCAATTGTACCTCTTATTTTGTTGTTATATTTCTGCATTACAGAGAAAAAATTGAAAACTTTTTTGTTTTAAATGAAAAACTAGAAAATATAAATAAGAAACAAAAGGAGAGAAAAATTATAATTCATTCATAAGCCCACCTCCCAGAGACAATCACTGTTAATACTGGTAACATCTTGGTACATACCCTTCCATACTTTTTAAATAAATATAAATACTTATGTATTATTTATTTTGTAAATAAATATAAATTATACATATTTCTATATAGAAGCGTTTAAAAATAGAAACAAAATCTATACCTAATATTTTTACGTGTTATTTTGAATGTTTTTTCCTGTAAGAAATAATTCAAATATTATTCTACTACCCAAATACACATAGTTTTATTTCTACAGTAATGACAAGAAACTAAAGTACAGCTATTAACTGTTGACAAGAAGGGGTGTGTCAAGGCTCTTACCTACAAAGCACTCATTGTACAAATGAACATGTGGTATTTGCACTCCCAAGGCAAAGTAGGTCAACCACTAATTGCCATCACTAAAATCACACAGTATCACAACTCAATAATTAGTCGTTAGGGAACACCAATCGCTAGAAAAGTCATTTTCTAACCAAAGAAAGTTCTCCTCACTTCCCTTTGCCCAAATTGATCTTCACTGTGGGTATTATCAACACCAAACTATTTATCTTCTCTTCTGCCACCAAGTTGTAAAATAAAAACATTTTCCCTCCACATGGCCTCAAAAGTCCAGCCTACTCTTCCTTACTAAACTTCTATGAGCCTTTAGCTTGTTGAAACTTTTGTCCTCCTCTTCCTAATCTTTTCCTTCTCCTGGCTCATTCCCTCTTCTACAGCTGGAGGCATGGAGCCCAACCAGAGGGGTGGACCCACAGCCAGCACACAGGCACACTGTGATCCCTGCCCTTGAGACTGCCACAGGGGCCTTCTTTCAAGGTCCAGGCTCCTTCTTGACCTCTGCAGAAAGGGGCCACTGGGCTCACAGAGACTCTTGCTTGAGCTTCTAGGATGCTCCCATTATATTTCACATACATCAACTGAACCAAGATACTCCACTATTCACAATACTCCTCTCAGTTGTTTCTTTGTAACTAAAAATAAAATATCACTTCCTGCACAAGGCCCTTTATCTGCTTATATCATTCTACTTTTCTGATATATTTCCAGGTCCCACTCTCTCTTCTCAGTCCCTCACTGAGTCCAACCTCACTTGGATTCACCTGTAGTCCATCTCTCAGCAATCAAAAGCATGGAAAAACCTCGGTGGTATCTTTTATCCTTTAAACAACTTGGGATTAACCTGATCCATGAAACTTTTTCTCTGATTAGTGTCATACAAATGGAATACTGATCTCAACACACTGCCAGCCTCATCTCAGGGGCACTTTCTAATTACATGTGGACACATTTGGCACTGAGACCCACAACTTTAATGAGCACTTGTATACTTGTGACACTCCCAACTGACAAGAGATGTTCACATATTGGGATAAATGAGATAAGTATTCTGATTCAAAACTGATTCGGCTTGAACTAAAAAAAAAAAACCTGACTTTGGCCTATCAAACATACATTGTACATCTGCTTTATCCATTAAAGTAAAGAACACACTCTTAAGAATGCATACTTCCCCTCCTACGCCCTATTGGTTAGCACCCATATTTGTACTCCTAAAATAAGTTCCCTTTCCCAACACCAGGGTCATGTTGACCTGCTAATTTGCAACTACCTACCTATTTGAAACTTTTATGAAAATGTATCCTGGGCATGTTTAATGTACGTTCTTTGCTCTAAAAAGACATAAAACTGTAAGAAAACCATGTTTCTCTGGAAGGCTTTCTTCCTTTCTGTAAAAGGTCTTCCTGGGTTATAATCCTCACTCTGGCTCAAGTAAACTCACCTATCTCTCTTATCTATAGAACAGTTATTGGTTATTTTGGGTCGACACAACTCTGTCTCAAATCGAGACTGTTCTCGCATGGTCCAGAACCTATTTTCCAACTGCTTCCTCAATTCTTTTGGCAGACTTAGCCACATACACCTCAAACTTAGTAAGCCTAAAATTGAATTTACCATCTTAACTGTCCCCCTCCAGGTGCTCCTTTTACCACTATCTCAACAGATGTTTGCCAACATCAATCCACTCAAACCAGAAATCTAGTCTCTCAGACTCATCCCTCTCTCTCATACCCTTCATTTCATCATTCAAATCTTCATTCAAGA
This sequence comes from Ceratotherium simum simum, assembly GCF_057802395.1. NCBI lineage: Eukaryota > Metazoa > Chordata > Mammalia > Perissodactyla > Rhinocerotidae > Ceratotherium > Ceratotherium simum. Next base: position 78,052,244 of record NC_141905.1, on the reverse strand, counting down.
AATATGTACACGGCATCCACTATATACCAGGCAGAGAGCTAGGTCTTGGGGCTAAAATTGAACAAACAGAAGGCACCTCTGTGCTGACAGTCTGGCCTTCAGTGAGTCACTAAGTCCCAACAACTTTACAGTCTAAAAATCTCACACGTGTTCCCTGCTCTTCATACCCAATGTGGCTGACTAGGGCTAGAACACTGTCCACTCCTGCCTGACTCAGTGTGGCCTCCAGACTGATCGCTCTCGTGACAGTCAGCTTTACTCTGGTGCAATCTCAGAAAACTCCAGTCTTTCTGAAACACACCTCTAATTTCACTGCCTTGTTTAACATCCTTCAGAGGCTCCTCACACCCCAAAGGATGAACTACAAACTCCTCAGTATGGCATATGAAGCCCTTCGTAATCTGGTCCCCATTGACCCCTCGAGCCACTCCGCTGCACACACTCTAGTCACACCGATCTACTGGTGGAGGGGCAGGGAGAGAGGGGGAGGGAGAACGTGAGCACCTACCAGCAAATCCTGCCAAATCTACAGGTTTTCACACATACCTGTCTCTCCAGACTCCCTAATTTCTATGTATCCTTCGACACTCAGCTCAAGAAGCATCTCCTCTGTGAGGCCCTGCAGGCCTAAGGGATGTCCTCTCCCTGGTCAGCCACAGCGTTCACAGCAGCCTTATCAACCCCTTTTTCCCGCCATTACGTACCCGTATCACAACTGCTTACACCGTTGGGTACAGTGTGTGTGTGCGTACTGTGCAGTCACTGATGGCAATGCTATCTGCTCTTCCGCGTCTCCCTGACATGTGGAATGGGGCCTCGCAAATAGAAGCTGCTCAACCCATGTTTATTGAATGAATGAAACTGCTTCCTATGTGTCTCTTTCACTGACATGATTAACTGTTGCTTCCCACGAGACAGGTTCTTCTTTCGTCTCTGGAAATTCTCTGAATGGGTTTCTAACGATCAAATCTCTTTTAGAGGTGGAGAAATATTTGTTATAGAATTTTAGCTCTAAAAACTACTAATTTCCTCATTAAAAAGTAAGCTATCGGGGCCGGCCCCACGGCGTAACAGTTAAGTGCGTGCACTCCATTGCTGGCAGCCCAGGTTCGGATCCCGGGCACGCAGCGACGCACCGCTTGTCAGGCCATGCTGTGGTGGTGTTCCATATAAAGTGGAGGAAGATGGGCATGGATGTTAGCTCAGGGCCAGTCTTCCTCAGCAAAAACAGGAGGATTGGCATGGATGTTAGCTCAGGGCTGATCTTCCTCACAAAAAGAAAAAAAAAAAGTAAGCTATCTCCAAGAAACAAGTTTTCAAGACAGGTACAGTTATCCTGTACTTGACAATGAAAATGTTCAGCATTAATTGATAGTGACACACACAAACCAAATGCTATATAGCAAGGAAGACAGGCATGAACCAAACATTTGTGAAGCAGAAAATAATACAAAAACCCCACGTATGGCCTTATTTATTCACGCAACTTCCCACAGCATTCTGCTCCAGCCAGGCTAGTCCTTCACCAAAAATGGCAACACTTAACCTTTCAGCCACACTGTCAAAATGAGACATACATATTCCTGACTCTCATCCTTTCATTGGTTCAACAAAAACCTATTGAAAAATTGGTCTACAGCACACCAGGCACTGTTCTAGGTATAAGTTCCTGCTCTCATGGAGCTTACACTCTAGTGGGATAAAATAAACAAATATGTGTATATGCCAGTTGGTGATAAGCACCAAGATGAAACATAACCAAAGGGAAGGGGAACCTTCAAGTACAGCTGCCTCTGGTTTGCCCTTCATTTCTCCATGAAACTTTCCTTAGTCCTCTAAGCAAGCAGAAATTATTCAACGGGAAAATATTTAGTATTTACTGAGGATCTATGTGCTAAGCACTAAACAAGATCTTAAAAGTAAAAAGGTAAATAAGTCATAGCTGTAAACCTCAAGAAGCCCACAATCCAAACAGAGAGGCAAATATGTTTATTTCACAAACATTTATATAACGCTATGTGCCAGGTACTATACTCACTGCTTTACAAAAATTAATTCACTTCTCATTACAGCCCTATGAGGCTGTAAATATATGGAAACTGAAGCACAGAGAGGTAAACTAACACGCCTGAGGTCACACAGCAAGTTATTGCAGGGCCAGGGCTGAAAAACAAGTCTGTGCTCCTAAACACCAAGCTCTGGGTATGCCACATAATTGTTAAACAGCAATCTCCCTAAACAATGATAAAGATATGAAAAAAGAGCTAGGGTGCACATAGGAGTAGGGACCTAAGAGAACAAGAAACAGCTTTTTAGAGGAAATGATGCACTGCCTTGAGAGACAAGGATTGCATTCTGTACCTCTACTTTGCAAATATTACATGTCTATCCTAGGAGAAGGACACTGCCTACCCTAGGAGATATCCCACTGTATCCTAGGAGATATCTTACTGTATCCTAGGAGAGGGGGCACTGTCTAATTTATGTGCATTCCCTGCAAGCACCTAGCACATCAGTAGGTGTTCAATAAAAGTTTGTGAAATGCCAGCGCAGGAGCGCCCAGCACTCGGAACAGAGGTTCCTTCGACGAAGAGCAAGCCTCAGGACCTGGTCCCCGCCTCTAAGATCCCAAAGCCTCAAACCTGGCCACTGATGGCCCTGGCAAGCTACCCAGACGGTTGGATCGAGGCAGAAGGAAAACCTCCCGTCCGACCCCCATCACCGCACGCCCCCCGCCCGCCTCCCCGCACACGCTCGCTCAGCGGACCCCGCCCCCCCACTACCTCCGGGCAAGAGCAAGGAGGCCGAGGCAGCGGCGGCTTGAGTGACTGGGATGAATGGCACGTTGAAGCTGAACTCCGTGGCCGAGGAGGAGAAGAGTAAGTTAGTGCCCGACGAAGAGGTGGAGGCGGCCCCGCCGCCACCGTTAGGTTTCCTCTCGGTCATGGCTACAGCCCACCGTCCGTTACACGTCTCCGGGCAGCTGGCGCGGCACCGCCGGCCGGAAACCAGTCACACTCGGGGCCAGCACACTTCCGCACTTGCGCACCAGGGCCGGAACTCCGGGCGGCTCGTCAGCCGCCTTCTCCCTTCGTCTAGGGGGCGCCGCCAGAAATCAACATGGCGGCGACGGCTTCGTGCCGGAGTCCTAGCACGTGACGCCGTCAGCCACTGCCCCTGCGTGGCTGGGGGCGGGGGCGGGGGCGGAGGCCGAGGCTGGGCTGCAGCTTGGGAGAGGGAGCGCGGTGGGATCGGAATCAAGGCACAAGTTGACGCTGAGAGGCATAGGTTGCGGGGGGCGCTCTGGGCTTCCTGAAAGTACCGACAGGAGCGTTTAACTGGCGAAGATTTTGGAGGAACAGCAGAAGCCTGCAAGAGCAGGTAGCAGAGCCATGTCCGTAGATGGAGGGAGGAAGAGGTGTGTGGGCCGTGTGGAGCCAAGGCTTAGGCAAACTCACCCACTCTGGCACTCATGTCTAACCCGCCCACATGACTTTCTGCACTGAACTGAATTCTTTTTTTTTTTATAATTTTATTTTATTTTTTTTTCTCCCAAAGCCCCACTAGATAGTTGTATGTCATAGCTGGACATCCTTCTAGTTGCTGTGTGTGGGATGAGGCCTCAGCATGGCCGGAGAAGCGGTGTGTGGGTGCACGCTGGGGATCCGAACCTGGGTTGCCAGAAGCCGAGGGCATGCACCTGACTGCTAAGCCACAGGGCCAGCCCATGAACTGAATTCTTATTGTTGGCCCAGACGTAGAAGTGGTAAAAGTTTTGAAGTTTTTAAGCCATAGGGAGGAAAAAATAATGTTTCAAAGAGAAACCGGGGAGGGCCGGCCCTGTGGCTTAGCGGTTAAGTGCGTGTGCTCCGCTGCTGGCGACCCGGGTTCGGACACGGGCGCGCACCGACACACCACTTCTCCGGCCATGCTGAGGCCGCGTCCCACATACAGCAACTAGAAGAATGTGCAACTATGACATACAACTATCTACTGGGGCTTTGGGGGAAAAATAAATAAATAAAATTATTAAAAAAAAAAAAGAGAAACCAGGGAATTGAAATTTAGCCGTATGACTTTTTGAATAACTTTCTATATCTGTCTACAATAATCTGACTAGTTCAATCCCAAAATGCACTGTGGATGATTTGGACATAATTGTCATCTTTCATATAGAGATTGTGAAAGAAAAATAACAGATGAGCAGCTTCTTGGAGGGTAAGAGAGGGAGATAAAAGAGATCCCGAAAGAAACTTCAAAATAATGAAACTACCCCCCCACAGCTGTTCATACCTATATAGAGATTGTTTATTAATAACTTCAGTAATACTTAGTGTGCTTACTGTCAAAGGTAAACAAAGCCAGACACTAGTTAAAGCAATAAGCATAGATTTTATTCAGTGATAACTGTTGCAATAGGGGAGAGGATATGTAGTGAACTGACCTTAATTTCCCCAAAACAAAAGGCTAGAGACTTTTTAAAGACTGGGTTGCACTAAGGCAAAGGCACTGTAGGGTGCCAAGGGGTGTTGATCCACGTGACCAGGCCACCTGGGTTTGTTAATGGGCACTTATCTGAAAGAGAAACAAGCGCCTCATATCTTTATGACAGGCAATGGTACAAGTTAGAGCAAGGTACCACCAGGCTGAGAGGAGACAGCTCTCAGGTCCTTGCCAAGACAGTTCTGGGTGACAGAAGATTTATATCTCAAGGGGGCAGAGGAAAGATTTATAATCACAAGCTTTCTGAAGTAACTGCTTGAAGAGGGAGTTGAGGGCCCTGTATGCCTATCACCAGCTTTTGGCTAGAACACACAGTAAATTCTCCTGGCTCTGTTGAGCTTTCTCAGGCAGGCATTTTAAGGGGCTGGGGGTCATCCTGGGGACATGGTTTTAACCTGGTAGAAGCCATGCAAGAGTTTGGTCAAGGAGAGAGTCTTTGTCATGTCTCTGGGTGGTCAAGGCAGTATACTAAATCCTGGGGATACTGTAGTATATAAGATAGACACAGGACCTTTCCTTCTTGGAGCTTACGGTCTGGTTGGGAAGACAGACAACTAAACATGCAATAACAACAAAGTGTGATGAAAGTTATAATGTAGAATTTCCCAGTGTGTTATATGGAATATTGACACCATCTGGGGAGGGAGGTATAACCCTCCTGTGGGGAGGGATAGCAAATATTTCAATCAGACCATCAACAAAGGACCTACCTAGTCTGGGGTGACATGAAAGGCTTCTCTGAAGAAGAAAAATTAAAGTTAAGACCTGATAGACAATGAGTAGAAGTTAACTGGAAAAGCTTGGAGGGGAGAGGTTGGAGGAAGTGGTAAGAGACAATTTTAAAGTTACAGTATGTAGGGGTACCCTGGGATGCCACGTTTGGGTGTTAAGGTTAGAGTATGGCTGGAGCCCAATGAGCAGCTGGGAGAAAGTTGGGAAATGAAAGTGAAAAACAGACCAAGGCCAGATGGGCAGGGTCTTACAAGTTAAGAGCAAAAGAGAGTCAAAGAAGGGTTTAAAGGAAAGTGGAGAAATAATGACATTTGCTCTGTAGAAAGTCCACTCTGACTTCAGTGTAATAAAACAGATGAGGAAAGAGCAAGCCTGGAAGTTGGCAGGCTGCTGCAATGGACCAGCTGAGCAATGATGGTAGCTCAAATTAGAGCAATTGCAGTGGGAATGAACAGAAATGGGAGTAATTTCCAGAGAAAGATGTCAGATTGAACAGATGGATCTTCATTTTCTTCCTCCGGAAACTCTGTTGAAAACACAATAGAGTTTGTTTTTTTAAGCATAAACCCATAAGGATGAGGAGAATGGGAAAGGATTTGACAGCAATAAGATTTTGGAAGACATCAAAAAAAAAAAAAAAAAATGGACCAATGGTAGATGATTTAGCAAAGCAGTAATGGGGAAAGCCCAAAGGCAACTTTATTTGCACCATAGAATCACCAAAAAGCTTAGGACCTGATAACCTCAGGTGCCTCTGGAAGTGGCAGTGAAGCTGGAGAGAGAGGTCCTATAATTAGGAGGATTGGTTAAAATTGTTTAAGAAGCAGTTAGGTCCCTTCCCCCACTCTGAGTAACTGGACTACTGACCATCCCCTTTCTAGGAAAAAGACTGTAAGTTTTTTTGGAGTGGATAAAACAGAAGGAAGATAAAGCAGATATGTACGTACTGAATAATAAAACAATCTCTCCCACAACCCCAGCCCAATTTCTCCACTCAAGTCCAAGCACACTAACTGCTGGGTCTTCAACCTCTAGGCGGGAGATTAGAGGACTCTTCTTTGGGGCATGGGAATGAAAGACGTAGAGATACTGAAGTCAGGGTTCCCTGATAAGAGAGTCCAGCCAGATCACCCCATAATTAAGCTCACAATGAACAAGCCCCATTTATATGCTGTGAGCTCCCAAACACTTTTTTAGTCCCCACGCTTAAAATATGATCACCACATACTTGAGGAGATCTTTTAACTTGAAAGATAGAGATCAAAACAAGACACACACAAAAAGAACAGGAAATGGCAACTTAACCCACACAGAAAGAAAAAAACTTTAAAAAATCTACCAATAATATCCTCAGAGGGATAAGAGGGTCTTCAAGATCAGAGTGCTATTTAAAAAAGAAAGAAAAGAAATAGTCAATGAATGAAAAAGAAAGTCAGTAGAAGGAAGATAAATATGAGGAAATTTCCCAAAAAGTAAAGCAAAAAGGCAAACAGATGAAAGTTAAGAGAGAAACATAAGAAAATTAGAATGCCAGGCAAGGAAATCCAATATCTGACTATTAAGAGTTCTTCTAAGAATTGAGACAAAATGCAGAGGAGGGACTCATCAAAGAAAAATTTTTATTTCCAGAAATGAAAGATACAAGTTTCCAGATTGAAAGGTTGAGTACCCAGCACAATAGTTGAAAATAGACACACACCAGAGCACTGGAGACAAACAGAAGATCCTTAAAGTTTCCAGAAGGATAAAAACAGGTCAAATGCAAAGGAATTCAACAAATATTTACCTCTCAAGGACACCTTCTAAGAAAGCAAATGGAGGAAGTGCTCCACCCAAATAAAGGAATGAGCTAAGAAAGTCTTCCTTTGTGGGGTACAGGAAACATGATATCCAACACAGGTGTACAGGGGAATGCAAGCTGTTTTAAGAAGAAGACCCAAAAATGCAATGACTCAAACAAAATACAAGTTCATTTCTCTCTCACGTAAGGGTACACGTTGGTGACCACCTTTCCATCTTCAAGATACGAGCTCCACGGCCTCTCTAGTTGTTGCCAGCCAAGGCAGCAGGAAGGGGTCAGAGCAGTTCAGGCACAAATGTCTCATCTTAACAAGTGAAGCAGAAGCTGTAGGAGTCACTTGTGTTCACATTCCACTGTGAGAATGTCAACAAAAGGCACTCCTAGGTGCAAGAGGAGCTGGGAAATACAGTCCCCACCTGAGTAGCCACATCCTAATTACAGTTCCATAACTATGGAGGAGGAAGATTTTGGTGGGAAAATGGCAATCACCACTACAGTCTGCCCCTCTGACCACCAAATACCAACCCTTCTTTCCAAATAGAGAATTTACTCACTTCCTAAGGGAGGCAGCCAGCTGCATCCAGCTCAAAAATCCGGGATCTCTGGGTGCAGCTCAGCCCTTTCCATCGGGCCTGGATGTGGCTCCTCGTGAGCTGTGACTATAAGACAACCAACAGACAGTCGTCGAGCAAGAACAGGGTAACTGCAATGGAGACTCCCCCTGGGAAAAAGAAGAAGTGGAAAACATGGCAATCACCGTTCTATAGAAATGATTGAATCCTGCTAGGCATAAATTGAAAATGCTCCCTGCCCTAACAGTGGAGAACGTTTATGTTTAGTCTTTGCTGCCCCTGAAAATAACTGCCCAGTCCACAGTCCTCCGTGGCCCTGGCTTTGCCTTCTGGGAGTTTTCTCCTTGTCCATGAATTTTCATGGCCATATCTGAAGTGGCATTGGGAAGCATGTCTTTTTCAGGGACTTTACAGGTTTGGCAGTCCACTTCCTGCTAGTACGAGTTTGCTTTGAGGCTTGAACAGTTGCAGTCTTTTTCAGGCCAGGCTCCCGGTATCTTACTTCCAGTTAGTTCCATGATCTTTACTTCTTTGTCTGCCCTGAGCTCTTTTTTCTCTCAGCCTAATGGTGGTTAAGTTGGGGCCATCTGAAGCAATAGGCTTGGTGGCAAAGCTACGTCCTTGATCTGACCTTTGCCACAGCGCTACATACTTTCGTTTACGTGAAAAGTCTTAAAGGACCCTTGAAAATGTCTTTGAGCCAGATGCTTACCTCTCGTGATTTGAATAATGAATTGACTGGCTTTTCCAATCCTGGCAGGCCCCAGTTTTTCCCGTGCCATCTAATCTGGTAACACTAGCCATTTGTGGCTGTTGAGCACTAGAGATGTGGCTGTCTGAATTGAGATGTGCTAGAAGTGTAAAATACACACTAGATTTAAAAACAAATTAGTTAAAAAAAACCTTAAATATCCTTTAATAATATTCATATTATTTGTTCAAATTAGAATGTTTTAGGGCCGGCCCCGTGGCTTAGCGGTTAAGTGCGCGCACTCCGCTGCTGGCAGCCCGGGTTCGGATCCCAGGCGCGCACCGACACACCGCTTCTCCGGCCATGCTGAGGCCGCATCTCACATACAGCAACTAGAAGGATGTGCAGCTATGACATACAACTATCTACTGGGGCTTTGGGGGAAAAATAAATAAATAAAATCTTAAAAAAAAAAAAAAAAAGAATGTTTTAGATATGTTGGGTTAAATATATTATTAAAATTGATGTTACCTGTTTCCTTTTACTTCTATTAATGTGTTAAAAAGGAGACAACAGGCCCAAAATGGAGTCACTTGTGCTAAGCCCCACATCAGCAAACCAAGACTTAATACCTAACCTCATTGCAAGTTCAGCCTTTCCCAGGAATGTAACCTTTAACCAGTCAGCCTGGAATTACCCAGTCAGTACTTGTGAGGAAATCCACCCAATAGGCCACTTCCATGCCCCTTAGGAGGGCCAGCTTACATTGCATTCTTTGCTAATAATTTCATTTTCTACCCACTTTTGGTCTTTAAAAACCTTTTCTTTCTTTCTTTCTTTCTTTCTTTTTTTTTTTTGGTGAGGAAGATTAGCCCTGAGCTAACATCTGTTGCCAATCCTCCTCTTTTTGCTGAGGAAGATGGGCCCTGGGCTAACATCCGTGCCCATCTTCCTCTACTTTATACGTGGGACGCCTGCCACAGCATGGCTTGATAAGCAGTGCATAGGTCTGCGCCCGGGATGTGGACCTGCGAACCCTGGGCCGCCAAAGCGGAGCATGCACACTTAGCCACTATGCCAGCAGGCCAGCCCCAAACCTTTCATTTTCTACAGCTCAGTGGAGCTCCTTTCTATTTGCTAGATGGGTTTCTGCCTGATTCATGAGTTGTTGCATAAAGCCAATTTGATCTTTAAATTTATTCAGTTGAATTTTGTTTTTTAACAGATTTGGTGGAAGCAACGAGATCCAAAGCAAACTTTTGCTGGCATTCGGGGACAACAAGAAACAAGTGTGGTACCTGAGGAACCCTTTGAGCATTGTCTTTCTTGCCATTTCCAAGGGCCATGGGTAAATTCCTCTCAGTTCTCAGCTCCATTTTCTTTGCACTGAGCTCCTGATCTACTTGGCTTTCCATTCCAGGGCTTTCTGGGTCAGCTTGAGCTGACAGACTGTTCCATCCAGAAGCTGAATCCCCAGCCCTTGGTTCAGTCTGCAATTCCCCATTTGATTGGAAACCCCAGCCCTTGATTCTGTCCCAAGATCCACATGGGAACTCTTAGTGGCAGTTCACAGTTCCCCTTTGTGTGGAGGCCCCAGTCCACAGTCCCCATTTGTTGAGGTCTGCTGGTTCAATCCTTTCGCCAGTCCAAGGTTCCGTAGTAGGAATTGGTGGTGGTACACACAGGGCCTTCTTTTGGACAGCAACATAGTAACTGGTATGATGTTATCAGTCATAATTCCAGTTACTATCTTAAAATGTTGTGTGTCACAGCAATAACCAAACTCCCTTGTCAATTCTATTATAATGAACTCTCATTAGATCTTTAATAATAGGCACTTCTAAGTCTTTTGTCATTTACAGAGAGTTATTGTTTTATTCTGATGCTTTGCAAAAGTGTTCCTGCAAAAGTGCTTCATGTTCAAGGAGCTTTATGGAAAGAATTTTGACAAGTACAGATTTCTGATAACTTTAAGATTATAAGACTGAACTGGGTAAGAATTTCCAGAAGTAATGAAAAAAAACTGGATTCAAAAAGAACAAGAATTAATAACATGAACTGAGGAGGATGATTATAATTTTTATGACTTGTTTAAAACATTGCTGGTTCTTTTTTTTTTTATTGCAGTAACATTGGTTTATAACATTGTATAAATTTCAGGTGTACATCATTATACTTCTATTTCTGCATGGATTACATATGTTCTCATAAACATTGCTGGTTCTTTAATGTTTTGTTTTTCCAGATTTAAGGAAACCTTTTCTCTGAAACTGTCTATGACTTGCCACAATTTGGAAAATATACCACTGTAAGCAAAAATGAAACATTTACTTTTTTTCCCTACCTGATCCCTCCAAAATTCAGAAACTCTTAAGTGTTCTTTTCTTTTGTGTGTGTATGTGTGTGTGTGTGAGGAAGATTAGCCCTGAGCTAACATCTGTTGCCAATCCTCCTCTTTTTGCTGAGTAAGATTGGCCCTGGGCTAACATCCATGCCCATCTTCCTCTACTTTAAATGGGATGCCACCACAGCATGGCTTGATAAGTGGTGCATAGGTCCATGCCCGGGATCCGAACCTGCAAACCCCGGGCCACCAAAGTGGAGCACACGAATTTAACCACTACTCCACTGGGCTGGCCCCTTCAGTATTCTTTTCATGGCAATACAGTTAGTTATTGGCATAAGTTCTGCTTGTAACAGGACACTGTTGGAAACACTGGCTATATTACCAAGACTTTGACTGGATTGTCATATTTGAGGGAGATATGCATAGACTCAGATATGACCAGACAGTTTTAAGGAACTAAGGTTGACTTTACAGAGTGAATAAAGCCCCATGAAAAAATCAACCTAGTACCTTGCTTACAAAGTTCCAGCAAAGCAGTCTTAAAAGAGCTTCTATGGTCAATCACTATTTTTGCTGCTCTTATGTAAATGTAAATAATCAGGCCAAGTCTGATGCAAACAATTTAGTTTTACTGTGATTATCCTTGGAAAAAAAGAAATGGGGATAATTATAGAGAGAAAAACTATGTTTGCACCTTTGTCTATATTAGATTCTGATCTTGTTAACTGTATTCAAGGTTTTGTTAACTACCTGTAAACTGGGCTGGATCCTGAATTCTTCTAGTTTCCTCAAATATCTGACTACAACTCTCCAAACTAACCTTTCCAATTCCTCCTACACTTTTGATTTGGAATCACTAAGAACAAAGACTGCCCTTGAATCTCCTTGGAAGGGACTATACCAGGTCCTCCTCACTACCCAGATGGCAGCCAAGCTTCAGGGACTTGAACCTTAAAAGAAGGCTCCTCCTGACATGTGGTTCTATGCAAATGCTGGAGACCTCCAGATCAAATGGACGAGGAAGAGGACTAGCTGACATTGAGGTAGACTGCTTCCCCCCAAGACTCTGGATCAAGACTTCATTCTCTTCTCTTTCTTTCCTTTACTCTGGCATCAGCCTGGAAAGATAACACCATCACCCATATCTCCTAGGCCATTGCTAAGGGGGGTAACCTTTCAGATTGCTGGATTTGTCATCAGAAACTGACCTGTCCATGATGCTGGAGACCCCCTGGTCCATTTCCCTGTCTCTGATTAATAACTCCAAACCTGAAGAACTTTGTGTCCAGGCTCTATGCAAAGAAAGGGACACAAGGCAAGGGTAACCAGAATAAAACTACCTGTGTTGTCTACAGACTCTTAAAATTTTACTGGCCTCGATGGCTGTCGCCTTTCCAGTCCTGAGCCACAGATTCAGACAGGAATTACCAGGAGGCATTCATGACTCAGGATTCATTTCCTTTGGCAGGGCCATATTTACCTGGTTAGGTGTAAATGTAAATGAGGCTATGATCAGGAACCTCTCCTTAACTCTTTAAAGTCCTGTGGAATCATCTGCTAAAACGATAGCTGCCCAACAGAAATCCTTAGACTCTCTGGCCATAGCCCTTGATTCTCTTTTAGCTGAGCAAGGAGGTGTCTGTGTTGTGGCCAATACCACCTGCTGCACCTGGATTAACACTTCTGGAGAAGTTGAAACTCAGTTACATAATATCACTGAGCAAGCCACTTGACTCAAAAAGGTGACTCTTTCAACAATGTCTTTCTTTGACTTATTTGATTTTGATGATTTGGGTCTTGGGGACAACGGGTCCAAAGTGCACTCCATACATTGGGAATTATCCTGCTTGTAATAATCATAGTAATCTCCCCTGTGTGTTGTATTCTCTCAAAAGCTTTAAATGCATGTTCACAGTCACTAACCACCAAGCAAATGATCTCCCTAATATTGGAACGTCAGAAAAGGAACACTGACTTGAAGATTGTGAACCTGAAGTTGTTGTTGTTTTTTTTTTTGTGTGAGGAAGATCAGCCCTGAGCTAACATCCATGCCAATCCTCCTCTTTTTGCTGAGGAAGACCTGCCCTGAGCTAACATCTATTGCCTAAATCCTCCTCCTTTTTTTCCCCAAAGCCCCAGTAGATAGTTGTATGTCATAGTTGCACATCCTTCTAGTTGCTATATGTGGGATGCCGCCTCAGCATGGCTGGACGAGCAGTGCGTTGGTGTGTGCCCGGGATCCGAACCCGGGCCGCCAGTAGCAGAGCACACGCACTTAACCGCTATGCCAGGAGGCCGGCCCCATGAACCTGAAGTTCTGACCTGTGAATATCGCAGAGATTAAGCAAAAAAATCATGACTTGTAAATACCACACAAAGGATGAACAAACGCTGCAAGCACTACAGAGCAGAAGCTAAATGTCTCCTTACATTTCGATTACATCTCTCAGTTAAGCTGAGAGTCTGATCAAAACAGAGAATTGTTAAAAAGGAGACAATAGGCCCAAAATGGAGTCACTTGTGCTAAGCCCCACATTGGCAAACCAAGACTTAATACCTAACCTAATTGCAGGTTCAGCCTCTCCCAGGAATGTAACCTTTAACCAGTCAACCTGGAGTTACCTGGTCAGCACTAGTGAGGAAATCCACCCAATAGGCCACTTCTGTTCTTCTTAGGAGGGTGAGCTTGCCTGAAACAATGAATTCTTTGCTAATAATTTCATTTTTCCACCCCTTTTCCACCTTTAACAACTTTTCCTTTTCTACAGCTCAGCAGAGCTCCTTTCTACTTGCCAGAAGGGATGATGCCTGATTCATGAATCACCGAATAAAGCCAATTTGATCTTTAAATTTACCCTGTTGGATTTTTTGTTTAACAAATGTGACTCCTAGGGCCGGCCCCGTGGCTTAGCAGTTAAGTGTGCGCGCTCTGCTGCTGGCGGCCTGGGTTCAGATCCCGGGCGCGCACCGACGCACCGCTTCTCCAGCCATTCTGAGGCCGCGTCCCACATACAGCAACTTGAAGGACATACAGCCATGACATACAACTATCTACTGGGGCTTTGGGGGAAAAAATAAATAAATAAAATTATTTTTAAAAAATGTGACTACTAAAAACTTTTAAATTACATATGTGGCTTGCACAATTTTTCTGAGATATCGAATATACAAACAATGGCCAGACCATCTTTGACAAGAGAACTCTGACCCACAACCTTTGCAGAACTGGCCCAGAAAGGTCAGGACTCGGTCAACAAGTCCAACTTCCCTGCTTGTTGGCCCCACTCACTCCTCAGAAAACAAGAATAGTTGAGAAATCCCTTCTCCCTTTTGTGTTCTAAGAAAGGGCTAACTATAACTATAAAGGACCACCTTGCTGTTGCATATTCCAACATAAGACCCACCTCTACCCTTCCTCAAGGACTCCCTTGTTTTATAAAACCTCAAATTTTAACCCTCTTCTTGGAGATGTTCGTGAATGAATAGTCTCCCTACTGCAACAACCTAAATAAAAGCCTCTCCTTCGTTGTCTGGGGCATTTTGCCTTTCACCTGTCACAACCCATTATCCAACCACTAAACTAGAGCCACATTACTTTCTGTTTGTTATGGTAACACTCCACTTCTGATACCAATTTCTGAATTGTTTACAGTAAGGCTAGCAGGTGTAACAAAGAGACTTCAGAATGCAATGTTCATACGAAAATCCACACTGTCTTTAACACAAGGTCATTCTAGTCATCACCATCTCACCATCAGGAAGGAGGAAAGAGCATATCCAGGGCCAAATCTTTTCTCCAAAGAAATTGAAGGAAGTTCCAGACATCTCATTCATTCACAGTTCACTGATAAGAATCTAATCACAGAGCCCTACCTAGCTGCAAAGAAGGCTGAAAGATGTAGTCCCTAGCTGGGCAACCAGCTTCCGCTACACCTTTGTAGCTAGGAAATGCAGTTCTTCCCCGGGCAACTTATCTGTAGCTATGGAAGAAGGAGGGAACAGATTTTTTTGGTCTCAATTAAAAGATGAAAGAGGAAAAGAGAATATTTAGGATAATGGTGGTAGGAGATGCTAGGAAGACAGTTTTGCACAAGAAGTAGAGGGCAGCAAGTTCAGGTTGGAACAGGTCGAAAGGCTCTGGGAAAGATGTCCCAGAAAAATGAAGTATATAGAATATTTGATGTGTCTAATTATCTAGAGAAGAGATCTAGGCAATTGATGGAAGTGTGCATTATCCATTCAACAACTGTTTATTGAGCACCTATGATATGCCAGACACTGTTCTAGGTGCCAGGGAACAAAACAGCATACAAATACCAAAATCACTGCTTCAAAGATCTTACAATCTAGTGGAAATTCTAGTGCAGTCAGGGTTGAATTAGTAATAAGTACATAGAAAACTAGCAAATGTTTAAAAGAAACATTTACCCCACCCTGGAGGCAACTACATTCAATCCTTTCAGCTGATTCTTTCAGTATTTCTATATTTTTAAATTAACATGATTACATTGTCACTTCCAGTTTTTCCTTTTTGTCTCCTTTGCATTACATCCCACACAAAAGATGAGGATTTTACTCTATTTTGATCTTTGTCCTTATCACATATATGAAATCTTCTCATCCCCCTAGCCTCCTAAGTTAAATTATAATGGTGGCTAGATCAACATTAAAATTTTAACATTATTATGACTTTGTGAACACTATTAATAGCCAAGTCATATAATAAATTGTGATTATTTTAATTTTTCTATACAAGTTTTGTTTTCCTAGGCTTGGAACACTTTTTCCTCACACTTTTCAGCTAGCTAACTCTTATTTATCTTTCAAGTCCTAGTGTAAATGTCACATCTTCAGGAAAGGTCAAAGCATCCTTCCCCCTTACCCACAACCCTCCCTCAGTAAAATAGATGGTGCTGTTCATTCCTCTCACAGAGCTTCACTTTTTCTTGCCTGGCACCTACCATGGTTGTAAATGAATAATTATTTAGTAATAAGTCTCCTACAGGACTGTACGTTCTATGAGGGCAGAGATGGTCTCTCCTTTTTTCATCCCAGTATCTCCAATGCCCTCAATAATTACTTGCAGACAGCGTTACTTAATGCCTTCCTGGGTGGGGGTGCAAGTGCAGTTACTGACAGTGGGAAAAAAAATCTTGCCATGGAGATGTACCCTCATGGACCCTCCCCTGGCCTCTTACATTTTCACAACTACTTAGTAGTAGTATCAACACATTTTGCCATAGGAAAATTAGAGGGTGAAATTATTCACATTATAATTACATTTCAGAATGATTACAGTGTCTCTTCAAGTAAAATCTGAGCAATTATTTGTTCAATAAATCACTAAATACTCTTCAGAGGGAGAGACCAAAAGCTGAAGTGTTCCTAGCCATTGCTAAATTGGTGTCCAGCTGCAATTGCATATAAAGCAAATCTGAAATTATTATGATTTAAAAGCAGATATTTTCATGTCATACATTTAATTTGCAAATTACTGGCCATGAAGCTAAAATATGGGATTTCTCCATTCAATACCAGGGAGTTGGCAACCCTCTCTGCTAAAGGAATGAGTGAATGAGCAAAGTGGTGGTAATGCCCCGGATTTGCAACCCAGTTTTCTCAGCTCACCCAAACTCACAAGAGCCAGATGTATAATCCAGTATGCCAATTAATTAGTTCACAATGAGAAATATAAATTAAACCTTTTTGCCCTAAAGAGGGCTTGAGATCTGAGTTCCGTTCTTGTTCTTCTGGCTCCCCACTTTCTAGACTCCATTCAGATCATCCTCCTGTTAACAGGCCCTATTTTCAGCTGATGAGACTGGGGTTTTCCCTAGGCCTAGGGAAAACACGCAGTTTCATTACTGTACTTGCACATTTTCCAAATTTCCTCATTAAAAGGTCACCGCAGATTTGATCTTTTGTGTGTGCTGATGGCACCGTCTTCATTCTGAAGGTATCCTGATACACACGTTCTGCAGGAGCCTCGCCAAAGCTCCCTGGCTGGTTCAGGCTTCCAGGCAGACGCTGCTCTCGGTCTGTTTTCGCAGTTTTGAGCTGACCCCTCAATTAGGAACTAGGCCCTCTACCACAGTGCCTGAGATGACAGCAAAGGGAGCTCGGGGTCTTTCAAAGCCCCCTTATCTAAATGGGTAAGACTTTATCCAGCTGAGGGAAAGTCGCTAGATAGGGTTTCGGGCAGGGCGCCAGAGAAAACAGTTGCCACCAGCCAAAATAAAAAGCACCAAGAGGTGGTGGGCGGTGACCAAACGCTGCTTCACCCACTAATTTTGCCCAGAGATGACTCGGAGGTCTCTTTGGGCTTGTGCCTTGGAGCTGCTGCGGCCTCCGACCTGTACAAGACCTCACTACGAATTAATAAACCAGATTTTGGGAATTTCCCCCATCACGCTTGCACAGGGTGACAAACAGTAACACGCCGCCTTCGGCCCACGACGCCCCGTTCCGCGCGCGACACCCTCTCCGAGGCCGCGCATGCCCTTCCTTTGCCCGACTCCAAGATGGCGGCCGGCCCGCCGCCGCGCCTCGGCCCCGCCCCGGCCTGGCCCGCCCCCGGCCGACGGCCCACCCTGCCTCCTCGCCCGCCCGCGGGGCCGCGCAGCGCGCTCCCGCCGCCCCTCCCCGCGCGAGCTCCACCCAGGTCGCAGGCAACGCGGTCGGCGGCGCCTATTTCCCGCCATTGTGCGAAGTGGAGGCTGGGGGCCCGCACGCGCCGCCTGCCCGGCGCCAGCAGCTCCTAGGCTGCCGCCGCCACAGCCGCCGTTCCCTGAGGCGCGGGGAGGCCGGGCGGCCGGCGCCCCGAGGCTCGCCCTGCGTGGGAGGGCGCGGGCGAGGAGCGGCCGAGCCCCCGAGGAGGCGCCGCGGCGCGGGACGCCGGGCCGCACCGGCCCCGGGCCGTCGGCGAGATGCCGTGTGGGGAGGATTGGCTCAGCCACCCGCTCGGGATCGTGCAGGGCTTCTTCGGTGAGTGGCGGCGCCGGGGGCGGGCCGGGCCGGCCGCCGAGTTTGCCGAGCCCGGGCCCGGCCCCACGCGGGGCTGCCTCGAGGGCTCGCGCGGCCGAGACGGTCAGCGGGCCTGCGCCGGGCGGCGCCGAGACGCCGGGTCCCCGGGCCCCCGGGCCCGGCCGCAGGTGCCTCCCACCTGCCCGATTCGCGGTTCGCGAGCCGAGGTTATGCGGCGGGGAGCCGGCTGCCGGCCGTGATTGACGGCCTCGCTCTCCTTGGCGTCCCCACCCGGGGCCGAGCCCGCGGGCGGCAGTACTCGGAGAGCTCCTTGCCCCCTCGGGGGGCCCGCACAGATGGGGTGAGGGAAAAGCACTTTGCCTGTGGGGAAGCCTGCAGGGTATTTCAAAACTTCCGGTGTGCCGGGGGAGTGCTCGCTCGCCGCAGAAGTTGGTTCTAACTACTGTATTACACACATCCTCCCTTTTCGAGATAAGATTTAGTGTAATCGCTTAGTTTTTCTGTTAGGATGACTTGAAAACCTGCCTAGTATACATCTCTTGGGCCAGAGCTAGCAAGAAATGTTGACCTGCTCAGATGAGTTTCTACCTACAAAGAGCTTAGAATGCTGCAGACGAGCTTAGTAAATTATAGTTGCAATTGTTATTAATGCTACTTTTCTGCTAAGAGTACACGGAGGAAAATTTAGGTTTGTTTGTGGTTAACTGGGCATTTTGACACCCCCTCCCCCAGGTCTTTTTGCACTTAGGTGTGGTGGAGGCAAACCCAGCCAGAAATCACTGTATTAGATCGTAGCACCTGTCTTTTCTGGAGGTAACTTAGAGTTGTAGAGTGGCTTTAGCTCATTTATAACGTCGTGGGATGTTAGTGAGAACGCCTAAGAAGAAGCTAGATAGTCCCCAGCAGCCAAAACTGATGGCGTAAAATGTATTTCTTGTAGGAGGGACTCACTCAGCAACTCTTTATTCGTTTTCCCTATAATTTGAACTAGTTTAGTTATCTGGTTTCCCAGGCTGAAACTAGAGGCAGCAAATTAGAAGAAGGCCTGAGTAGGCGTCCGGATTGTAGCCAGTGAACACTGACAACTTGATAAAGAAGAAGTGGAAACCTATGTACATATTTTTTTTTTTAAAGGCAAAAAAAAAATCATTATATATCCATCAAGGGTGCTTTGAGGAAGGGGCAGATATCCCTCCACTAAATCCTAGTAATTAATTTTTATAATGAATACTGAAACCCATAATTGAGGTCCAAAATCATAGCCCCAAAATGTGGAGTGAAGATGAAATTGCACAGTTGGTTTACAAGGGTGCAGCTGCATAGATACTTTTTAGGAAAAACCCTTCAAAAGTAAAAAGTTCTTGGGCTTAAAAGATGAAGTTCCAGTTACGATATTTAGAAAATTTATTTACGAGAACTACCCCATACCCTAGTCTTGCTGGACAAATGAGATGATTTTATATTTGATATGGATTTGAGTGTATTTGGGTCAGATTTTGTCTCCTAAGTGTGTGATCCTAAGGGCCACATCTCCTTATAGTACTGAAAGGGTATAATTTGGATATAAAATACTGGCTTTACACTATTTTGTAAATTTTGTGAATTGTTGAGGGGACCTGGCCCTTATTGATGTGTTTCCTCCTGGATTGTCTTAATCTCATATAGGTTGTGTTTTATAGAGGAGAAACTAATACTGTTTTACAGTCATGAATTTTTTGTAGAAGCTGTTCTGAAGCATAGTATATATTTTTACTATATTTTCTATCACTGTGAATATATTGAATATCTTTATAATAACAGCATTACAGGTATGTTCGTGTGATAAGTAAGTCAGGTGTTAAACTTGTAGACTCTTTGGTTTAGTAGGAAATTCTTTTGAATCGATTTTTTTCTCCAGGTAGAAAAGTGCTGCAAGTCTTTTGTGGTTTCTGAGGCCTTTCTTGGTTCTACCCCTGCCTTACCCTCAGACCTCATCACTACATTCTCCCTCTTATTGAACCCTCTTTCAGTTCTTTGATTTTGAACCTTGCTTCTAGGCCTTCTGCATAGGCTCTTAACTTTCCCAGGTCCCCCCCCTTCTCCTCCAACTTCCACTTTCCTGGCTAAATCTGACTCTTCCTTTAAGCACCTAAGTTACGTACCCCCTGCTCCACGTTACTACAGGATCCTGTATGTCCTGGAAATTGGACGTGTAAAGCATATTGTTGAAATCGCTTGTTGCTTGGGTTCCTTTGCTATATTTGACTCTGGGAATTCAGGGCCTGTATCTGCCTTATTCACTAGTACATCCTCATTGCTTAGAGTACGCCTCGTACATTGAAAATGCTCACTGAACATTTGTTGAACAGAGGCAGTGGAAAGACGGATTATCGATCAGAAGTGGTGTAAATTGGGATGGTTACTGTGACCACAAATCTCAAACTTAAGACAGTCCTGGTGGACCTTATGTTGGTTCAGAGCATGTGATCATACCAGGAATGAGTTAGCTTTCACATGCAAATCCTAATTCTTTCTTCTTGGTTTAAGTAAGAAACTTTAAAGCTCTCATAGTGGCCAGTCATAACCATATGAATCATAATTCGTCTTTGTGAACAAAGCTGTATTTTAAATTTATATCTGCCATATTACAGTTGTTAATATGTAAATTTTTCCTGTAAGCCTTCATAAAATGCCTTTAATGTTTAGTTCCAGTTTCTGAAAGATTTTATATACAGGACATTGAGGTCCAAAGGCTTGAAAGATAGGAATACTTTATTGGGCTCTATTATGTTCATAGTGCTAATGGCCTAGGCCCCACAGTGATTGTTCATTTAGTGACCCATATCAAATTGCTTCTCTTAAACAAAAGCAGGAATCTTTAAAAAAAAAAAAGTTTTGTATGCTTCTTTTTCTTTTAATCATTTTTTATTTAAAAAAAGGAAATTTTCTTTACTTGAATTAATAACTACTGTTAATTTCAGAGGAAGTAGGAATGCTTATCAACTCTGATTTCTTTCACTATTTTCTCTATAGGTTGTTGGTTGGGTCAAGATCATTATTTTTGGTTATATTCAGGGTCCTCTGGTTGTGTCTAACAGAACTAGAACTACACTAGCTCGTGAAAAAAAGCAGTGGTGTGTGGAGGAGGGCGGGGTGGGAGTATGTGATCACTAGCTTTTTAGAGTTTAAAGCAATAATAAAATTGACTAAAAGTCCATCTGCCTTTTTATTGTCTCCATGATTCTAAACAGACAGTTCACCCCCTTTTGTCTGTACCCACCTTGGATCTCTCCTACCACCCCACCACCCTTGGTAGGCCACTGGAAAAAAATTGTTATAAGCCTATAGATCCCAAAGACGGGGAGGTTGCTTGGTATCCCAAGAGACTACTGAGTAGAATCAGGAACTGGAAAGCCAGCAGGAGTCCAAGCAACTCTTATCAGTTTTTCTTCCTTAGGCTATATTCATCTCTGCACACAAACTTACCTTTCTCTACTCCACAGCTCCTGATTTCCCTTGTCAGGTCCATCCCACAGGAGCTAGCATCTTTATTTTAATACCAAATTCCGGGGTTAGAGAATCTAATTGGCCCAGCATGGAGTCAGGGTTCCACTCATGGACCAGTCAGCTATGGCCAGGGCACAGAGTTATGTAGGACAGTCATGACTGTTGAGGCCCACTCCTCAACAGTGGGCGAACTTCTCAAGAGAAGAAGAATGGATTGGATGGCCATGGCAAAAGGCATAAATATGTATATATGAATTTCTAAATTATTAAATAATAACTTGCACATGGTTAAAAAATGATGCTATTAAATGAAGAGTAAAAGTATGCTCTTCTCCCACTGAGGTCACCATTTTTAACTGTTTCTGATTATCGGTTTTTTTATTGAGATATAACACATAACATAAAACCCACCATTTTAAAATGTGCAATTCGGTGGTTTTTATTATATTCACCACTGTCGTTTCCATCACCACAAAAAGGAACTCCATATCTGTTAGCAGTCGCTCCCAATTGCCCCCTCCCCCATCCTCTGACAATCACTAATTTGCTTCTGTCTATGATTTCCCTATTCTGGACATTTCATATAAATGGAATCATACAACATATGGCCTTTTGTATTTGGCTTCTTTAACTTAGCATAATATTTTCAAGGTTCATCCATATTGTAGCATGTGTCAATACTTGCATTCCTTTGTATGACCGAAAATAATATTCTCTTATATGGATATACCACATTTTGTTTATCCATTTATCCATTGGTGGATGCTTGGGTTGTTTCCACTTTTCAGCTATTGCGAATAGTGCCACAATAAACATTCATGTGCAAGTTTTTGTCTGAATATACGTTTTCAGTTCTCTTGGGAATATACCTAGGAGTGGGATTGCTAGGTCATATGCTAATTTTATGTTAGAACTGTTTTCCAAAGTAGCTGCACCATTTTACATTTCTTAATTTTATTTATTTATTTTTCCCCCAAAGCCCCAGCAGATAGTTGTATGTCATACCTGCACATCCTTCTAGTTGCTGTATGTGGGACGCGGCCTCAGCATGGCTGGAGAAGCGATGCGTCCGTGCGCGCCCGGGATCGGAACCCCCGGCCGCCAACAGTCGAGCGCATGCACTCAACCGCTAACCCCCGGGGCCGGCCCCATTTTACATTTCTACTAGCAGTGTGTGAGGGTTCCAATTTCTCCACATCCTTTCCAACACTTGTTATGTTTCCTTGTTTTATTAGTTATATCCATCCTAGTGGCGGTAAACTGGTATCTCATTGTGGTTTTGATTTGCATTTCCCTAACAACTGATGATAATAGCATCTTTTCGTATACATTTTGGCCATTTGTATATCTTATTTGGAGAAATGTCTTTTCAAATCTTTTGCAAATTTTTGAATTGGGGTTTTGTCTTTCTATTGTTGAATTATAAGAATTTCTTTATGTATTCTGTATACTAGACCCTTATCAGATATATGATTTGAAAATATTTTCTCCCATTCTGTGGACTGTCTTTTCACTTTCTTGATAGTGTCTTTTGACACAAGTTTTTAATTTTGATGAGGTCCAGTTTATCTATTTTTCCTTTAGTTGCTTATGCTTTTGGTGCCATCTGTAAGAAACCGTTGTCTAAAGCAAGGTCACAAAGATTTACACCTATGATCTTTCTAAGAGTTTTATAGTTTTAGCTCTTACATTTAGGTCTTTGATCCATTTTTAGTTAATTTTTGTGTATAGTATGAGGTAGGGTCCAAATTCATTCTTTTGCAATAGGATATCCAGTTGTCCCAGCACTATTTGGTTTTTGGTTTTTTTTACGTTTACCAGTTTATTTTAAAGGATATTATAAAGGAAACAGATGAACAGCCAGATGAAGAGGTATACAGGGCAAGGTCCGGAAGGGTCCCTCGTGGAGGAACTTCTGTCTCCATGGAACTTGAATGTGCTACATTCTCAGCATGTAGTTGGGTTCAGCAACCCAGAAGCTCCCCAGCACTATTTGTTGAAGAGATTGTTCTTTCCCCACTGATGGTTTTGGCACCTTTGTCGAAAAAAAATCAATTGACCATAGACGTAGAGCTTTATTTCTGAACTCTCAATTCCATTCCATTAATCTATATGTACATATAATCTATATGTACATGCCAGTACCATGTTGTCTTGATTACTGTAACTTTGTAGTAAGTTTTGGAATCGTGAAGTGTGAGTCCTCCAACTTCGTTTGTTCTTAAGATTGTTTTGGCTTTTCAGGGTCCCTTGTATTTCCGTATGAATTTAGGATCAGCCTTTCCATTTCTGCAAAAAAGGCAGTTGGCTTTTTGATAGGGATTGCATTGAATCTATAGTGCTTTTAGTTCTTTTGATAATAAAGAATGGTTAAGATTACAGACTTTAGAGCCAGACTGCTTCTTAACTCCAGGGCCATACCCAGGGTATTTGGCTCTCTAAGTGGATCATTTTTTAATACCTTCCTTCTTTATACTACAAAATTATTTTCAGTAATAATCATGAAATAAAGCAATATGTAATGCTAAAGGTATTACATATTTCAAAATAGATCTAAACATGGCTTCTATTACTTTCTTCCCTCCCCCCTTTTTAGAATTTTTTTTTGTTGTGTTCCACTGTGTTGATGTTTCATGTTAGTATGGGTACCACACTTCAGATTTGAATAATTTTGTATTAATTGTATAATTAAGTAATTCTTTGTATTAAGAATAACTTCCCAAGTTCCTCCAGGACAAAAAAGCTCAACTATTACTCAGTAGTATTTATAGCTACCTAATAGTTTGAATTTTGGTCTTTAGGTTTTAGTTTAATAATTTTTTATATAAATAGTTGTCTGGTAACTAATAAATGAGTTTTAATAAAACTCAAACATCTGCAAAAGAGACAAATTAGACAACTACCAGATTGTTCCACTGATATTACTAATGTATTTTATTGATTTATTTTTTAGTTTTAAAGCAAATAACATTTTAAGAAGAATACATTTGTGTTAAAGATATTATTCAAATTCAGTAAAATATTTCATGTATGAGCTAAACTTTGCACCTACTATATCACTAATTTCACTGTTTTAAATATTAAAGAGGGGCCGGCCCTGTGGCATAGTGGTTAAGTTCTGTGTGCTCCACTTCGGAGGCCTGGGTTCGTGGGTTTGGATCTTGGGCGCGGACCTACACACCACTCATCAAGCCATGCTGTGGCGGCGTCCCACATACATAATAGAGGAAGATTGGCACACATGTTAGCTCAGGGCGAATCTTCCTCACTTACATACACACATACATACACACATACACACATACATACATACGTACATACATACCATACCTAACTAACTCACTAGCTAACTCAAGTTGTTCCATTGAGGTTAGAATTGAAGTAACTTGAGTTTTCTTTCTTCATCTTTACAATCACTGTGTTATTGTGTATTTCAAATCTATTGTGTACATGTAGGACTCTACCACAGGGGTTGGAGATACTAACTGTGCCCTAAGCAAGTTTGGACTTAGAAATTTACCATCTAAACAAACACATGTAGCTGAGTCTGTGTTGGGAGCCAAGTGTGTAACTGGGGATTCTTCGAATTAACATTTATATAGAATGCTTTGTTTATTAAACGGTAAGTGGTAAAAATATACTAATTTGACACTTCTACATATATTGTTAAAACTCAAGAGTAACCATAATTGTTTAGGATTTAAACCAACAAAAGATTTTTCAAGGAGGAGTATTTTATCACTGACGTTGTTTAGAATTACCGATGCTTGGTGATGGTAACAGCAGACTGAGTTTTAGTTGGTTTTTTTTTTTTGTGAGGAAGATCAGCCCTGTGCTAACATCTGCCAATACTCCTCTTTTTTTGCTGAGGAAGACTGGCCCTGGGCTAACATCCGTGCCTATCTTCCTCTACTTTATATGGGACGCCACCACAGCATGGCTTGCCAAATGGTGCGTTGGTGCGCGCCTGGGATCCGAACGGCGAACCTCGGGCCGCTGCAGCGGACCGCGCGCACTTAACCGCTTGGGCCACCAGGCCGGCCCCGGTTTTGTTATTTTTAAATTCCCTACAGGAAATGCATTTCCTTATTGCTAGTACCTGGGGTAGACCACTCCTCCCACTTGTTTAGTAGGTCACTGCTCGGCCCCTCTTACTTCCTAACTTTTGTGAACATGTGAAATTAATTAACCTTTCTTTACCTCAGTTTTATTATCTGTAAAATGGAAATAATAAGAGAATCCATTTCACAGTGATAAGGATTAAATGAGATAATGCATATAAAGAGCTTAGATTAGTACCTGCCGTAGTCTTAAGAGTTGGTTAAACATTAGCCACTATACTTTGTTATAATTTATAATTTACAACCATTATTCTAAATATATGTTTTACCTCCATTTGAGTCTGTGTGTATACTTCCCCCCCTCATCCTGGATTTTGAAGACTTTATTTTTTAGAGCTATTTTAGGTTCACAGCAAAATCGAATGGAAGGTACAGCGATTTCCCACATACCCCCTGCCTGTACACATGCATAGCCTCCCCCATTATCGACAGCCTCCACCAGGGTGGTACCTTTGTTACAATTGATAAACCCAGATTGACACGTCATCACCCAAAGTCCATAGTTTATATTAGGGTTCACTCTTGGTATTGTACATTCTGTGACTTTGAACAAATGTATAATAACATGGATTCATCGTCATAGTATCATACAGAATAGTTTCACTCCCTTAAAATCCTTTGTGCTCCATCTGTTCATCCCTCTTTCCGCCCTAAACCCTGGCAACTGCTGATCTTTTTACTGTCTCCATAGTTTTGCCTTTTCCAGAATGTCATAGTTGGAACTCTACAGCATGTAGCCTTTTCAGATTGGCTTCTTTCACTTAGTAATATGCATTTAAGTTTCCTCCATGTCTTTTCCTAGCTTGACAGCACTTTTCTTTTTAGCACTAATATTCCATTGTCTAGGTGTACCACAGTTTATTTATCTGTTCACCCACTGACGGACATCTTGTTTGCTTCTGGTTTTGGCAGTTACAAATAAAACTGCTAGAAACGTGTGTGCAGGTTTTTTGTGGACAAAAGTTTTCAACTCATTTGGGTAAATACCAAGGAGTGCAATTGCTGGGTAGGTAGTATGGTAACAGTATGTTTAGTTTTGTATGAAACTGCCAAATTGTCTCCCAAAGTGGCTGTACTATTTGCATTCCTCCCAGCAATGAGTAAGAATTCCTGTTGTACTCCATCCTCTCCAGCATTTGGTTTGTCAGTGTTCTGGATGTTGGGATGTAGTGGTATCTCGTTGTTTTAATTTGCATTACCCTAATGACGCATAGTGTGGAGCATCTTTTCATATGCTTATTTGCCAGCTGTATATGTTTTTTGGTGAGGTGTCTGTTCAGGTCTCTGGCCCATTTTTTTAATTGGGTTGTTCATTTTATTATTGAGTTTTAAGAGTTCTTTGTTCTCCAGCTTTGTTGTTCTTCAATATTGTGTTGGCTCTTTTGGGTCTCTTGCCTCTCCATATAAACTTTAGAATCAGTTTTTTGATATCCACAAAATAACTTGTTGGGATTTTATTGGGATTGCATTAAATCTGTAGATCAAGTTGGGAAGAACTGACATCTTGACAATATTGAGTCTTCCTATCCATGAACATGGAATATCTCTCCATTTACTTAGTTCTTTGATTTCTTTCATCATGGTTTTGTAGTTTTCCTCATACAGATCTTGTACATATTTTGTTAGATTTATATCCAAGAACTTCATTTTGGGGGGTGCTAATATAAATAGGACTGTGTTTTTAATTTCATGTTCTACTTGTTCATTCGTAGTGCTTAGGAAAATCATTGACTTTTGTATATTAACCTTGCATCCTGCTTCCTTGCTATAATAGCGTATTAATTCCAAGAGTTTTTTTGTTGATTCTTTTGGATTTTCTACATAGAAAATCATGTCATTTGAGAGTTTTCTTTTCCTTCTCTATCAGTATACCTTTTATTTCCTTTTCTTGTCTTATTGCATTAGCTAGGACTCCAGCACCACGTTGAAAAGGAGTGGTCAGAGGGAACATCCTTGCCTTGTTCCTGGTTGGTGGGAAAGCTGCTGGTTTCTCACTTATATTATTTTTAATTCTTCTATTCCTTTCCTTTTAGATTTAAAGTCATATTCTAAAATCTCTTTTTCCCTCCAACAGCTTTAGATACTATTTCAGGCCTTTCACTGAGGAAATTAGTGTCTCTATACTGCCCTTCATTGCTTCTACCCAATTTGTGTCAGTCATTGTGCATTACAAAATGTGTAATATTTACATTCTGTGTGCTTTGTCTGATCACATTATAAAGGTTAAAAACCAGTGAACAGCATTTACAATATTATGATAATATAATTGTTTTCCCTGCAGGACCTACTAGGATGTTTGGACCAGTAGGGAAGGAAGGAAACATAATCCTGTCGTTAAATTATTTTGCTTTAAGGACAGTGTTTCAAGAATCAAGTCAAGTGGTTTCTTTTATACTCCAGAGTTTACTATCAAGCCATAATTTATAGTTTTTCATAATAAAATAGGTCTTTGGCTTTATCAGATGCTTAGTTCTGTATCCCCTGAGAGCATATTTTTTTTTCTTTAATCTTTTAATGTGGTACATTACTAATAAATTTTCTGATGATGAACTATTCTTGCATTATTGGGATGAGTACAGCTTGAACGTGATTTCTTTTTTAATACTTCCTTGGATTCCATTAACTAATAGTTTATATAGGATTTTTGCTTCTTTGTCTTTTGTGACATTGGCCTGAAACTGCAAAATTTTCTGGACTTGGGGCTTCATGAGATAGGGAGGAAGGATTAGCTACTGTTTCTTTTCTTTCTCTCATATTGATATTGGACATACAATGTTCTTTGACAAATTGTGATAAAAATAAGAACTCAGTCTGCTAATCTTTCTTTAAATTTAAATCTAAATTTTCAAAACTATTAGTTTATAGTTCATATTATTTTACATCGTTTTTAGTATTTATAACATTTCCCCTTTTTTCATTTTGTTTTTTTCTATTACCTATAATTATTTTTTTCCTTTTAGTTTTGTGTTTTATTTAATTCTTTCCTCTTGTTTTTATTTACTTGTATGATTTTATTCTTTCTTTGTATTGTCTTTCTTTTTTTTCTGAACAGGCTTGCCAGGAAAAGTCTATGTTAATATTATTTGTATTGGTGTTTTTGTTCTCCATTCCATTGATGTCTGCCCTTAGTTTTATTCTTTCCTTGTTTATTTTTTTGGGTTTGGCCTATTGCTCTTTTTCTAGCTTCTTAACTTGAATACTAATAAACTCATCTATTTCTTTTCTTTCTTGGCATTGGATAAATGTATTCAAATCTTTAACTTTCTCTCTCAACATCATTTTAGTATTCCACAAATATTAACCTGTATAGCTTTCTTTATTATCCTGCTGAGAATATTTCATAATTACCCCTACAAATTCCTCTCTAAACTAAGAATTATTTAATAGTATGGGTTTGTTTGTTTTAAGTCATTATAGATGTGAGGGTGCTGTTGTTTTAAGCTTTCCTTTGGTTACTGAGTTCTTATCTTGTCATATTTTGGTCAGAGAACATATTGTGCATTTGAGGTTTCCTTTCTAACTAGTACATAGAACTTTTTGTGAATGATGTGTACTGAAAAATGTACTCTGTGTTTGGATATTTATACATATTTATTAGAGAGCTTGTTAATTATCTTATTCATACTTTGTGTTTTGTGCTTGATTTATGTTTCTGAGAGGGATGTGGTAAAGTCTCTAATTGTGATTGCTGTTTGATTTGTTTTTCTCTTTAGTTCTAAAAGTTGTTGCTTTATGTATTTTGAGGCTATGTTGTCAGGTACGTGTGTATTTTATTTCCTTAAGCAGTAGTGTGTTAAAATTTAATTTACTTAGATTTGTTTGTATTACTGCATTTCTCTTGCCTTTTGAACAGAAATTTGACATCATTTTCACTAAATTCTTCCAGCATTTTATTCATACCATTTATTTACTCAAAGCTGTTATCTTTTTGTGGATGTTCTTCAGTGAGCCCTCTGAGTTATTCCTCTAATTTGTGCCAGTTGCTTTTTAGGTTTGTTGCTTAGTTGTCATACTGGGATTTTTTTTCCCATTGCATTCATGAGTTAATTCTGTTGTTTCTTGGATCCCATGTTTTCCTCTTCATTGGCTTCTTCTTTTTAAATTTTAAGATATTTTAAAGAAAAGTTGTGTGAGAAAGAATAAGAGTTACATTATGTAATGATAAAATAGTCACTTCACCAAGAAAACATACATGTAAATGTACCTAACAACAAAGGAAAAATCTACAGTTGGAGATTTTACTTCACCTCTCTTAGTATTCCACAGAACTAGTAGATAGAAAATCAGCAGGAGTACAGAACTGTAAAACACCATCAATCAAGTAGATCTAATTGACATTTATAGAACACTCCACCTAACAACAGCAGAATACACATCTTTTCAGGTGTCTGTGGAACATTCACCAAGATAAACTACATCCTGGGTCATAAAACAAATATTTAACAAACCTAAAAGAATTGGAATCATCAAAGTAGGTTCTCTGACCATAATGAAGTTAGAATAGAAATCAGTAACAGAAAGTTAAGAAATTCAAACTTGAATTTTTGAACAATCCATGGTTACAAAAGAAGTCTCAAGGGAAATTTTAAAATATTTTGAATTAAATGAAAAGAAAACACAACATATTAAAATTTGTGGGATACAGCCAAAGATGTGCTAAGAGACATTAAGAGCATTTATTAGAAGAGATGAAAGGTCTCAAATCGATAATTTAAGCTTCCACTTTATGAAACTAGAAATGGAGAGCAAAATAAACCCAAATCATACAGAACAAAGGTAATAATACTAAAGATAGAGCAGAAATGAATGAAATTGAAAACAGAAGAAAAAGAAAATCAATGAAACCCAAAGCTTCTTGTTTATTTGTTTGTTTACAAGAGATCACTGAAATTCATAAGCCTGTAGCCAGACTGGCAAGGAAAAAGAAAAAGGGAAGACACAAATTACTGATATCAGGAATGAAAGGGGAGATACCACTATAGACTATAGACTGTGTGGATGTAAATAATACAAACTGCTCTATGGATATAAATTCAATACCTTAGATGAAATGGGCCAATTCCTCAAAAACCATTGTATTAGTTACCTGTTTCTGTTGTTACAAATTTAGTGGCTTAAAACAATATAAATTTATTATCTTACAGTTGGAGAGGCCAGAAGTTTGATGCAGGTTTCACTGGGATAAAATCAAGTTGTCAGCTGGTCTGCATTCCTTTCTGGAGGCTCTAGGGGAGAATCTATTTCCATGTCTTTTTGCAGCTTCTAGAGTTTGCCATTTCTTGGCTTGTGGCCCCCTTTTATTTCAAAGCCAGCAGTAGCAGATCGAGTTCTCACCTCTTCTCACTCTGACTTCGTCTTCTCTTCCTTCCACGTTTAAGGACCCTTGTGATTATCTTGGACCCACCAAAAATCTCCCTGTGGTAAGGTCAGCTGGTTATCAACCTTAATTCCATCTTCTGCCTAAATTCTCTTTTGCCATGTAACATATTCACAAGTTCTGGGGATGAAGATGTAGACATCTTTGGAGGAGACATTATTCTGCCTACCACAACCACAGATTATCCAAACTCACTCAAAATGAAATGGATTTCCCTCCCCCCCAGCCCTACCCTCCCTCCAGTGTCCCCCCAGAGCTTCTATTTTACTTTTTGTTTCTATGAATTTGGCTATTCTAGGGACCTCATATAAGTACAATCATACAATGTTTGTCCTTTTTTGTCTGGATTATTTCACTTAGCATAATGTTTTTAAGGTTCATCCCTGTTGCCCTAATTGTCTTTGACAGGTACAAAAAGCAAGTCAATGGAAAAGGATTTTCTTTTCAACAAAGATGTTGGAACAGTTAGACATTCGTATGCAGAAATATTAATCTCAACCTAAATCTTATACCTTATACAAAAAATAACTCAAAATGGGTCATAGAAGTATAAAACCTAAAACAATAAAACTTAGAAGTAAACAGAAGATCTTCATGACCCACGATTTGGCAGTGAGTTCTTAAACATGACACCAAAGACAATGCATAAAATAAAAATTTGATAAATTGGGCTTCATCAAAGTTAAAAACTTTTGTTCTGCAAAAGAACTGTTAGGAGAATGAAAAGACAAGCTATAGACTTAGAGAATATATTTGAAAATGGTATATCAGATAAAGGACTTGTATCCAGAATATATAAAGAAAACACAACAGTAATTAACTCAATTTTTAAAGGGGCAAAAGATTTAAGTAGATTTAAATGGACACTTCACCAGAGAGGATGTAAAGATGGCAAATAACCACATGAAAAGAGTTCAGCATCATTAGCCTCTAGAGAAATGCAAATTTAAACCATAATGAGATATCACACAGCTATTAGAACAGCTAGAATAAACAAAAAAATAGTGACAATACCAAGTACTGGCAAGAATGCAACAGCTGGATCTCTTATGTGTTGCTGATGAAAGTGTAAAATGGTACAGCCACTCTGGAAAAGGGCAGAATCTTAAAGTTAATCATACATTTACCATATATTTACTCAACTATCTCATTCCTAGGTTTTTACCCTAGAAATGAAAGCTTATGTTCACACAAAAA
This sequence comes from Ceratotherium simum simum, assembly GCF_057802395.1. Classification (NCBI taxonomy): domain Eukaryota; kingdom Metazoa; phylum Chordata; class Mammalia; order Perissodactyla; family Rhinocerotidae; genus Ceratotherium; species Ceratotherium simum. Next base: position 78,020,433 of record NC_141905.1, on the reverse strand, counting down.
TTTGTATTCAAATGTTTGTAGTTGTTTTATTCATAGTTATCAAAACTGGGAGACAATCTAAATGTCCTTCAGCGGGTAAGTGGAGCAACAAATTGTGGTTCAGCTATACAGTGGAATACTACTCATCAATAAAAAGAAATGAACTATTGATACACTTATGTGTTGGGGGTTCCAAGACCACCCCTATGTTTGGAGATCCATTAGAAGGACTTATGTGACTCTATATAGTTGTACTCTTGGCTAAGATTTATTACCGCAGTGTGGTAAGGATATACAGCTGGATGCTAAGGGAAGAAGACCCAGTTGGAGTCTGGATGAATCCATGTGTAGGCTTCCCTATACTCTCTCCCATGGGCGAGTTTATAGATTGGAACACTTGATATTTTTAAGATGTCAGTTCTTCTCAAATTAATCTATGTATTTAGTACAACCCTAATCAGAATTTCAGCAGCCTTTACATACAAGTTGACAAGTTGTTCCTCAAAATTATATAGAAATGTTCAGGATCTACAATAATTAAGACACACTTGAAGAACAAAGTTAAAGAACTTAACTACTTGATTTTAAGACTTATTATCAAGCTATGGTGATTAAAGACAGTATGATATTGGCATAAAGATTGACAAATAGATCAGTATAACATAATAGAGAATCTAGAAATACATTAACATAAATATAGTGAGTTGAGTGACAAAGCAATTCAGTGCTAGAAAATCTTTTAATTAAATAATTCCGAAACAAGTGGATATCTTTTTGGGAAAAGATGAGCCTTGACCCTTACGTCACACTATAAACAAAAACATTAATTTGATATGGATTATAGACCTAATATGAAAAATAAAAAACATAGGAGAATATCTTCATGATCTTGGAGAAACTAACTGTAAAAGAAAAAAGTGAAAAACTGGACTTCATCAAATTAAAAACTTCTTCTTAAAAGACACCATTAAGAATATCAAAAAGCAAGCTACAGATTAGGAGAAAATACCCTACGTATATCTGACAAAAGACTTACTTCTAGAGTACACAAAAAATTAGTATAATCAGTAATGCCACAACAAACTCAATTTTTTAAAAACGTGAGTAGTCACTTCACAAAAGGATTTACTGGGATGATCAATAAACGTATGAAAAGGGGAACAGCATCATTAATCATTAGGGAAGTGCATGTTAAGACTACAACTAGAGGCCACCGCATACCCAGCACAATGACTAGGATTAAAAAGATTGACAAGACCAAGCATTGGTGAGGTGGAACAACTAGAACCCTCATAAACTGTTGGTAAGAGTGTAAAAGCCTATTTATTTTTTGTTCCTCAGCTCCCCTGACCCCTAAACTAGAGCAAGATTGAGTGCAGTGGTGTTCAAATTCAGATGGCCAAGAATTCATGGGAAACACGATAGAGTGATATCTGTGGGCTGAGCAGGACTCTTCGTTGCAAATCCCAACTCGATTCCACTTAAACCAAAAAAAGTCAATACATTGTCTCAGGTAACAGAATTCGTGGGCGAGTTAATGTCAGGCTCAATTACAGCCAGATACTTACACTATGTCTACAGAAATCTGCCTCTCTACTCTGCTTTCCTCTGGGATGGCTTAGTTTTCAGATGGACCTTGGTCACAGTGGCCACAGGCAGCTTCAGGATTATAAGCTATAATGTTGCACCCAGTTACTAAACCTTACTCCTGGGATTGTCTTTGATTGGTGCACCCCTAAACCAATCATCACCACTGAGGCCTTCGACTGAGAGTGAGGGTGCAGCGGTTCCTCCCTCAAAAAGAAGCACTGTCATTAGAAAAAGGAGAAGTGGATGCTAGTCTTGCAAAACAACATATTTTCTCTACGTTGTATTTATTTAATGTTTACTTCTCTAATTCCAGAGCTCTTATGTCCTAGGCCCTTGCTAGACCCTGGGAATGTAAAGGTTGATTGTCTGTGAATAGAGAGCAAGTTTGTAGCCTGGTGTTGAAAACTCCTTGTGATATGCGTGGCCTCATCTTCCTTTTGTTCATTGGCTATCTTCTCTTCCAGGCACTCGTTGCTCCCTGTACTTGAATTTCTGGTAGTGTCCATCCTCGTCCTTTTCCATTACTGTTCCTTCCCCTTGGAGTGCTCTCCGTCTAGAATATGCCAGTCCCTTCTACCTCGACATGATTCAGTTCTCTCCCTCTTTCAAGGCCTGGCTCAAACAACACCTCTTTCAGAAGCCCTCTCTGAGATTCTTTGACCTACATTGGTTTCTCCTCTTTGCTTTTGGCTGTTATTCTGTCCATAACTTATCTTAGCTCTAAGTTCCTTCAGCTCTAGGTGTCCTTGTCGCACCTGGAGGAATGCTGGGCACACAGTAGGCTTAATAAATAATGGACAGTTATTGTTGCACTCTGGATATTTTTGGAATTATCTATTGCAGTCCTTTAATTGTCCAGCAGTACTGGATATCTGTAAGCTGGCTTTGACTTACATTTTTGAAACATATAGCTCCTTAGAAGTAACTTACCGCTTCCCAGTCCCTCTTTGCTGTAGCTTCATCACCTGTTGGTGGCATATTCGTGTTTCTTACCAAATGCCATCAGAATAGTAGTGTTGGTGTGGCAAGTGTGGCAATCATGGCTGCATGTCAGTCTCCTCTTTAAACATCCATTTTGACTAGAAGCAAAAATACCCATTGTATTTGTTTTTTTCCCCAATTCAATAATCGTTTATTGGTGTGCATCTCGTAGAGCAGTGGTTCTCAAACTTCAGTGCATCAGAATCAGCTGGAGGGTATTTTAAAACACGAATTGCTAGGTCTCATCTCCAGAGTTTCTGATTCAGTATGTCTGGGATGGGCTGACAAATGTGCAGTTTTAACACCTACGCAGGTGATGCTGATGCTGCTGGTCAGGGAACCACCTGTGAGGGCCAGTCTGCTGGTGGACTTAACGCTCATTGCACATCGGAGTTGCCGAAGGTTTTTCCCCTTTGCTCTTTTTTCAGAACTAGCCTTTGCTCACTTAAGTAAAAGCATTTGGAAGCCCTGCTAAAGCATGGTGTTAGCAGGATTTTATGAGTATTTATAACAGAATCAGCTCCATAACAAATATAGACAAAATTCCTTTACTCCACAGCTCCATAGCACCTGTGTGATGAATATAAATGGTGGAAATATTGACCACCTATGGTTTAGTGGTTCTCGTTCATGAAAATATGTATTCCTAATTCTGTTGATAGTTCACTCTTTGATCTTGGCCAATTCCCATAATTTTTCAAAGCCTTGGTTTTCTTATCTTTAACAGGACGTTAAAAACACCCTTCTCACCATTTTGCAGTCATCATTGCAAGAATCATCAATGGATGCCAGATCTTCTGGGGGCAGGGAGGAGTTTCATGAAAATTATTTGCATGGTCTGGAAGTGTCTCCTGTAGATTGACTATTAGTTGTAAGGGGAAAAAAGTAACTACAGTGGAGAAAGTGGCTACACTTTGACTGGGTGATGAAAATTAACATCATCAACGAGGGGAAGATGGACATCTTGTCTCTAAATGATACCCTTACCAGGACACAACATCACTTATGTAGGAGCCTGACTGGTAACACACAACTGCAATCTAATCATAAGGAAACATCAGACAAACCCAAAGTCAGGAGCATTCTTTTTTTTTTTTAAGGATTTGTATTCTTCAGTATCAGTGTCATAAAAGATAAAGAAAGATTGAGGAACTGTTCCAGATTAAAGGAGATTAAAGAAACATAATAGCTAAAAGCACTATGTGATCCTAGACTGGGTCCTGTACTGAGGGAGAAAAGGTGGAATAAAGGATAGTATTGGGTCAGATGACAAATTGGAATATGGATGATGGATTAAATAAAATCATTGTATCAATTTTCAATTTCCTGAGGTTGATAACAGTACTGCGGTTATATAAAATAATATCCTTATTCTTAGGAAACATACATTGAAATATTTAAATGTAAAAGTATATGATGTGTGTAAGAATCTCAAGAGGGTTAGAAAAATATTTGAGGGTGCAAATGATAAAGCAAATGGGGCAAGGATACAGGTGTTCTTTGTGCTGTTCGTGTGGCCTTTTTGAAAGTTTGAAATTATTCCCAAATAAAAAGTTTAAAAAAAAAAGATCACCTTCTGCTCTTCCTTTCAGGGTAGTTGTAAAGATTTTAAAAATCTGTATAAAAATGTTTTCAAAGAGCAGTGTGCTTTACAAAGGATGGTTCACATGCTGCTTTGTCTAGGTGGCCTCCTGTCTCATTCTGTGGACGCTCTCAGCCAGGTTATTACTGCAGGAGGTCAGCGTCGCCCTGATTTGTAACACCAGCCCCCCAGGAGGGCAGCTTCTTGAGTGTCCAGTGCAGTGCTTCAGATGCAGGCACGCTAAAGTAACGTGTGACTCACCTGAGCATAGTCTGTTGTGATATATTGTACCTTTAGCGTTGAAAAGTGTATTTTTCTTTCAGCCCAAAATGGAGTTAATCCTGACTGGGAGAAGAAAGTAATTGAATATTTTAAGGAAAAGCTGAAAGAAAATAATGCTCCTAAATGGGTAAGCTTGTTGCTGTTTGGGAGTTGGGGGGGCGAGCGTTGGGCAACTTCCAGGTTCTCTCAGTAGAGTAGTAATCCACATATAATTTAAAAATATATAAATTAATGACTACTCTCCTCTGCTTTAAGTGCATATTTATTAAAAGAGTTTGGTCTCTTTTGCAACTTAAATTCAAGCAATTAAATGCTTCTACATTGGTACCTCTAGGTGGCAGTAACTGATCATGTTACTTTCTAAGAAAAAATCAGTAGTTGTGAGAGCTTCAATTATCTTTATTACCTTTATTTTAGAAGAACTGACATGTACTAGTTTTAAAAGAAGAGCTCAGCAAAGCAAATGCCTTTCTGCCAGTTGAAAAGTGTTCTGAAGGAAAAGCATCCTTTTACGTAATAGTCAAATGTTATCATATGAACTTGCAAGAACTCAGAAAGTACTTTTGTCCAGATATTTTGTTATGTTGGCCATTGAGATCATTTGGCTCCCTGATGGGGCTTGATTTTCTGTGTGCGTGGTTTGCAATTTGGGTCTGGATATATAGTCTATGTATGTGTGCTTAATGTTCTATAGACAGAATATTTTATCGACTTAATTGTTTTCCTTTAAGGTACCGTCACTGAATGAAGTTCCCCTTCATTATTTGAAACCTAACAGTTTTGTGAAGTTTCGCTGCATGATTCAGGATATGTTTGACCCTGAGTTTTACATGGGAGTTTATGAAACGGTTAACCGAAACACAAAGACACGAGTATGTGTTGCTTTTCGCATGAAACTTGCTGTTTATAGTTAGTGGTGTTAATTTTGTCCTTGTGTTGTTTATGGTAGTTTTGATTCAGATATACTGATATAATACTGTTATCCTTTGTTTTGGGTCATAGGTTCTTCATTTTGGAAAATATAGAGATGTAGCAGAGTGTGGGGTACGTATCCTTAGGATATATAAAACATTTTTAATAAGAATTTTTTCCTAAGAGAATTTGACTCTTCTTTGGTTGATCTTAAATTTATCTTTTGTGTAAATCAGTTCTAAAAAGTCATGTGAAATGTTTTCTGTATTTGCCTTTTATTTAAGAGTTTCTCTGATAGGATATTTTGATCTTCTAAAAATCTTTGAGACGATGGAATATTGTAAATGACAAAACTAATTCCTTTTTTTCCCCAATTATCTATATACTTAGTTAAAAAAAATTACAGGTAATGATAAATTCTTTTAAAATGAAAGTAGGAGATTAAGGCTCAATACTTGCTTAATTAAATTTGATTAAATCCTGTCCTCTTTTCCTGGGAGAAAAAAAGTTTTTAATAAACTTAAGCTTTCTTTGATAATAGAAACTCTCTTACATATCAATAGTGGGAGAAGGAAGGAAGAACACTGGATATAATTATAATTGTGAAAGGGATAGTCTTGAGGTAGAAACTTACTAGAAAAGCAATTATAGAGGAACCACAGTATGTCTGCATTTTTTTTATTGGTTTTCTGATAATAGAGGAACAACATGCAGAATTAAATTTAATTTCATTCAGACACTTGTTCGACATGCCTGGCATTATAACTGGGAAAAATTTAAAATTTATTTCTAGTTTAATAGTAAAAAAAGATTATCAGCATGTCAAAATAAATATATTAACTGAAAATGTCTCCCATATTTTGCTTTTTGTGTGTTTTTCATGTGGTTCCATTGAAACACAGACGGTAATTGTCAATTGTTGGAAAGAAAACAAGTATCACAGGTGGGGATTGACCAAACAGGTGCTTATGCAGGGCCTCAGCAGAAAGGTGGGATCTTGGTGGAGTTACCTCCATTCTGGGTCTAGTTCTGTGCTTTGCAGATCCAGAATCTCAGTTTAATCAGGTTATCTAGGGCTTTTTACGTTCTGGGAGTCTGACTCCTGCTTACCCAAACCTCAAGAGATTGATTTGTAAACCCCTATACCAGCCCATTAATTCATAGTAGTTGTTCGTGATAGAATAGAGTGTTCTAGTTCACTGGGCCAGTCTGGACAGAAGAACAGCTCTAATTGGAAAGGTTGCTGCAAAGATTATATTAAACAAAAATGTAACTTCTTACAACTATTTAGAATAGTGGACTTGTGAAAGATGGATTTGTTTAATCTTACACATGATGACCTTCAGGTCTCCCAGTGTGTTTTTTCTTTTAGAGTATTTTCATAAGGTAAAATGTTGTGCCAAGTCTAACGAATCAACTTAAAAAATGCTTACTGCATCCCTTGTTTAAGGAGCCCTAAGTCATATTAGGCTAATATATTAATACACAACTTTTTCTAGTACACAGTAGTGCAGTATCACTGTAGCTCAGTAATCTCAGCATCTGGAAATGGGAAAATAAAATAGATGTGATTCTCCATCTGTGACACTACCAAAGGCAGAGTTTGTCCTTTGTTGCTGAAGAGTCTTAAGTAAAAGCACCATGCCAGAAAAAGGGAACTTGGGGAAAGAAAGAAACAAACAGAAAACCCAGCTTTCTACACATTTTTTCAGGCTCAGACTCAATGTCTCGGGTCCTTTTTTTTCCCTACAAAATGGAATATACATTTTATTTGCTTTTAAGAGGATTTTTTTATACTATAAAAGTAATACATGTTTATTAAAGTAATTTTTTAGTGTTACATCTTGGGCCCTTTCTACCTCTTAGGATTTTCTAAGTGTATTTGAAATACAGAATATGCCCTTTCCAGGGAATAATATCTGACTCTTAAATCTCATCTCAGAGCTACCTGGTAATGAGTATTTCATTAAATTCCTATTTTATAGGCTGAATCCGATAGTTTTCTGTGAAAGAGACAGTGAAATTACCATGTGCTCTGTCTTTGAAAAAAATAAAGTATCCTGTTTATTAAAAAGGATTTAATTTTGTAACCTAGAGTGCTGTGCATTGTGGATATCAGGAAAGGTAGTATATTGATTATTACATGTGAAATGATTTTATGCCAATTTTCTTTTAAAAAATGATAGTTTGGTTTTAGTAGTTGCTTGTTAATTAACTTCTAATGTGAAATATTTACTATGGTTTTATAAATAATATGAAAATGTGGTTGCTAATTTTTAAAAATTTTGTTTTGCTTAATAAAATTTAAAAATACCCTTTGTGTACACCACAGCCTCAACAAGAAGTTGATTTAAACTCTCCAAGAACTAGTACTTTGGAAAGACAGACTTTCTATTGTGTTCCAGTGCCTGGGGAATCCACGTGGGTAAAAGAAATATCCTTTCTTATGTGTTGAATGTTTTCTGATTATTTTTTCAATTGAAAAGACCATAGTTCACATTTTGAGTTTTTAAAAACTTAGTCTTTTTACTCTAGTGAAGTTAGCTCGAAAAAAAAATGTTTCTTCATTTCCAAAGCTTGGCTTTATTTGAATAAAATGTGTTTCATTTGTTCTAAATAAGAAAACCTGTAAGGCAACCTAAGTATTCATCACTGAGAAATGATAATATGGTACATTCCTATAGTGAAATACTAATAAAAAGATTGAGGTAGTTTAAAGGTACTGAAAAAGAGAATTATGATAATTAAGTAAAAAAATAGTTTTAGGGCCGGTTCCGTGGCTTAGCGGTTAAGTGCGCGCGCTCCACTGCTGGCGGCCCGGGTTCGGATCCCGGGCGCGCACAGATGCACTGCTTCTCCCGCCATGCTGAGGCCGCGTCCCACGTACAGCACCTGGAAGGATGTGCAGCTATGACATACAACTATCTACTGGGGCTTTGGGGGGAAAAATAAATAAATAAAATTAAAAAAAAAGTTTTAAATTAGAACTAATTCTAATTTTCTTGAGGGAAAACAACATGTTGGTTCTTTTTTTTTTTTGTGAGGAGATCAGCCCTGTGCTAACATCTGCCAATCCTCCTCTTTTTTTGCTGAGGAAGACGGCCCTGGGCTAACATCTGTGCCCATCTTCCTCCATTTTATATGGGACGCTGCCACAGCATGGCTTGCCAAGCAGTGTGTCGGTGTGCGCCCGGGATCCGAACCAGCGAACCCTGGGCCGCCACAGCTGAGCGCGCGCACTTAACCGCTTGCGCCACCGGGGTGGCCCCAACATGTTGGTTCTTTTGAGAGGAGATTGTGGAAACATCTCAATCTCTTTTTTATTTAATTTTTTTCGTTAGTAATTTTTTTCGGCATAATTCACATGCACTGAAATGCGTAGACTTTAATGGTACATGTCAGTAATTTGGATAGATGCATATGCCCATTTCATTTACACCCCAGTCAAAGTAAAGATCTTGGGCCAGAAAGTTCCTTTGTGTGTACCTTTTTCCAGTTACCACTCCCCTACCTTGCAACTACCATCCTGATTTCTTGCTCTGTGGTTTTTTAACCTATTCTTGAATGTCCTACAAATGGAATCATAGAGTACATCATTTTTTGTGTCTCATGTCTTTTGTTCAGTGTAATGCATTTGAGAGTCATCCATGTGTGTGTATCAGTAGTTCATTTCTTTTTATAAATGATAGTACTTGTTTATATCTTCTCCATTTGATGAGCATTTGGGTTGTTTCCAGTTTGGGGCCTGGCATTGTCTCTTTGAGAAGATTTTTTTTTTTTAATTTTATTTATTTATTTATTTTCCCCCCAAAACCCCAGTAGATAGTTGTATGTCATAGCTGCACGTCCTTCTAGCTGCTGTATGTGGGACGCGGCCTCAGCATGGCCAGAGAAGCGGTGTGTTGGTGCACGCCCGGGATCCGAACCGGGGCCACCAGCATCGGGTTCGCACTTAACCGCTAAGCTATGGGGCCAGCCCTGTGAGAAGATTTTTAATTCACTTTTTTTAACAGTTATGTTGTGTCACTTGTGATAAGTTGTATCTTTCAAGGAATTGTTTCAAAATTATTTAATCTCAGTTGTTGAATTTATGTCAATAACATAAAGCTTTTATTTCCTTATTTTCTTTTTAATGTGTGGGGGATATCTAGCAGTGGTCTCCTCTTCCATTTCCAATAATGTTAATTAAATATTCTCTTTTATTCTTGATCACTGTTGCTAGTGGTTTATCAAAAACCCGACTTTTTACTTTAATTTTCTGTTTTCTGTTTCATTGATTTCTGCTCTGAATATTTTCTTCCTCTTTAGTTTTGTTTTAATTCCTTTCTCTAGTTTGTGAAAGTAGATGCTCAGATCATTAATTTCAAATCTTCCTTCTTTTCTAATATTAGCATTTAAGGCTGTAAGTTTCTCTCTAATCACTGTTTTCCACAAATTTTAATTTGTTGTTTTTACTGTCATTCATTTCAAAATATTTTCTAATTTCCCTTGTGACTTCTTTGCTCCTTGATCTTGACAACACTGTACTTCCATTTACCCCTCCCATTCTTTGTCCTGTTGTCATACACTTCACTTACTTGTACTTAAATTATAGAGCCCACAATATATTATTATTTTTACTTTAAACAGTCGGTTGTCTTCCACATAAATTAAGAAATGAGAAAAACATACATCTTTTATATTTGTGTACATATTTACCATTTCTAGCTCTTTTTGTTCTTTGTTTTTTATCTGGAATCATTTTACTAAGCTTTTTTTTTAAGTACAGATCTTTTGCTGATGAATTCTCTCAGCTTTGGTTCAAGTGAAAATGTCTTTTTTTTTTTTTTTTTTTGTGAGGAAGATCAGCCCTGAGCTAACATCCGTGCTAATCCTCCTGTTTTTTTGCTGAGGAAGACCGGCTCTGAGCTAACATCTATTGCCAATGCTCCTCCTTTTTTTTCCCCCAAAGCCCCAGTAGATAGCTGTATGTCATAGTTGCACATCCTTCTAGTTGCTGCATGTGGGACTCGGCCTCAGCATGGCCGGAGAAGCCGTGCGTCCGTGCGCACCCGGGATCCGAACCCGGGCCGCCAGTAGCAGAGTGCGCACACTTAACCGCTAAGCCACGGGGCCGGCCCTCGCCTTTATTTCTGAAGGATCTTTTCACTGTATATAGAATTCTTGATTGACAGGTATTTCCCTCTCCAACACTTGACTGCCATAGTTCTGTCGTCTCCTGGCCTCCATTGCTTTTTGATGGAAGGCTAACCATCGTCTTATCATTGTTCCCCTGTGTGTAGTGTCTGAGTTTCCTCTCACTCTTCGAATGTTCTCTCTTTCTCTGTGGTTTTAGGCAGTTTGACTATGATGTGCCTAGATATGGGGTTTTTTTGTGTTTATCTTGCTTGAGTTTTTTTGACCTTTTGGATCTGTGGGTTGATATTTTTCAGATTTCAGCCTTTATTTCTTCAAATGTTTTTCTGTCCCAGTCTCATCATTGTCTCATTTTCTGGGACTCCAGTCACATGATTGTTAAGACTACCTGTTGTTGTCCTCCAGGTGACTGAGGCTCTGTTTTTTTGTTTGTTTGTTTGTTTCAGATATTTTATTTTTCAGTTCTAGATATTTTATTTGGTTCTTTTTCATTTGTTTCATTTCTCAGCTATTATTACTCATCTGTTACTCATCTTTGACTCATATCCATCTTTTCTCTTAAAATTGTAAATTTTATAATCGCTTTTTAGTGTCCTTATCTGCTAATTCCAATATTTGGGTCATCTCTGGGTTTGTTTCTATTGACTATTTTTAGTCCTGATTATAGGTCATATTTTCCTGCTTCTTCACATAACTAATAATGTGTTATTGTATGCTGATACACAGCATTCTAGAAAGTTTGGTTTTGTCTTCATTTCAAGAATGTTGCATTTTGTTCTGACAGGCAGGTGATTTAAGTGGATCACTGTCATCTTATCGAGGCTTGGTTTTGGGATTTGTGAAGGTGGGTATGGAGTAGCCCTTGCTGTGTAGGACATAGTCCTTACTCATGAGATGTGCTATTTCTCGGTCTCACCTGAGTGCCTGGGATGTTCAGCAGGGTCCAGTTCTAGTGTTGCACAACTTCCAGAATCTCCATTTAGCTCGAAGCCAACAAGCAGCTATTCTCTGCTAGGCCTCAAGGAATCTTGACTTGTGCATCCACAGCTTTGTATTCGGCCAAAGACCCAAATGGAACCTGCACAGATTCCTGGGGCTTCTGTCTGCAACTCCTTGCTCTCTAGTACTGTCCTGCAAAGTCTAGTTGCTTCAGTAGCCCTGAACTATGTCCTGTGTTTTCTCTACCCAACAAGAGCAGGGCTTCCACTTCTCTTTGTTGCAGATTGGAAAATGCCCCCAAGAGAGAGTGTGGAGTTTACTCGGTATGTTTCTCCTCCTTCAAGGATCATGAGCTTATGCTCTCTGTTGTCCAGTGACTGAAAACAGTTGCTTCCTGTCTCTGTCCAGTTTTTCACTTCCTTACAGCAGGAGTAGGGGTCTTAAGGTTGAGCTGTTACTCATGACCAGAACTGGAAGTCTAGCCTTCTTTTAAAATACATTTTTATTTTAACCAAATTGCCAAACTAGTAATCTTTTATCAGTCATATAATTAGCATAACTTAGGATATTGCTCCATTCGTGGTAGTCTTTTCTTAACCTTTCATTTAACGCCTATGTTAATGCAAACCAAGCTCGAGTCAGTCCTTCAACATCCTACACGCCCAGTCGTCACAAGAGGAGTTACGAAGACGATGAAGATATGGACCTACAGCCCAATAAACAGAAAGACCAACATGCAGGTACCAGACAAGCAGGTAGCGTGTGCCAACAGGCTTTCTGTCGACTTCGGCTCTCTTGCAGTAGACTCATTTTCAGAATTGTTGTGTAATATAGCTCTAGATTTATGAGCTGGCATGATTTGACAACCTTGCTTTCAAGTTTACTAGAATTTTTTGGCAGTTTGGGGAGTTCGTACAGTACTCTTTGGTCAGACTGTGCTTCCTCTGAGCGATTAGGCATCACCTAGTGAGAAGGGGCTGCTCGACTGTCAGTTTTAGTCTCCAGTGGTTAGCTGAAACAAGTCTTTTCTCTTCGTATTTATTTTTCTCTCAGCACTTAAGTGATTTGGAAGCATAGTACTTTATCCTAAAAATGATTTATTTATATCTGAAAACATCCTCTGTTATTTTCTTTTTGGAATAGTGGTACTTTTATTTGATTTAGTAAGATTGAAACTATCAGAGGAGAAACATGAAATTGTGGTATGCTAGATTACTCATTCCTAAAGTTTAGAGCAGATGACCCTTAGAATAGTCACAGTTCTATTTGTCCTATTTACGTAGGTTTATAGTGGTTTATTTCTTAACATGCTTAAAATCCAACTAACTCTGATTAAAACAAGGAGACCAAAAGTTGAAATTTTCTAAGAGCATGAGAGAATTTCAGAATTGGCATGTATCATTATTGCTTTCACCAATCACAGTTTTTGTGAGCAGTGAATTTCTTCATTACAAGCAAGTAGATAAGTTGGTCTTTATTTCTCCTTTTATGTACCAGTCACTTCTCTTTAGCACCATTAATCAGAGTGCAAGTTAAAGGGAGAGACGGTAAAACACAGTAGTCTACTTAATTGGTGTCTGTAAGATTGGGTGGAGAGGGCGAATATCACAGTCAGTGGTACACAAAGATTTACTAATGAATTTTATTTAACCACGTGTTATTCTACTTTATAAGTTCATATTACTGTATTTCTAACCACGTGTTATTCTACTTTATAAGTTCATATTACTGTATTTCCTTAATGCTAAGGCATATTTTAAAGTTTTTAAAATTGGATGTTTTACAGTAAATATATACAAATGTGGTAGTATTCTTTCTTTTTCTCCATTCACCCCCAAATGTTTATTAAAATTAATGGTATATCATAACAATAGGTGACATATTAGAATCCAGGACATATGGTAATTCTCTTTCTTATCACTTGAGCAATTGATGCTCCTTTCTGTTTCTTGCTCCTTATGTTTGAATGTCATACTGCAGGGCTTTGAGTGCAGTATTTATGGAAACTTTATCTTGGTTGTTGATTTTTAGGCAATCTTTTAGGCTATATATATTTTTAAACTTTTTTTGAGATAAGTGTCGATACATATGCAGTTGTAAGAAATTATACAGAGAGATCCTGTATACCCTTGACCCCGTTTCCCCCAATGGTAACATCTTACATAATTATAGTAGACTATCATAACCAGGAAATGGGTGTTGATACAATCCATCGACCTTATTCAGAATTCACATTTTTCATCTGGATTTGTGTGTAATGTATTTAGTTCTCTGCAGTTTCATCACCTATGTAGATTCATGTGACCACTGCCACAGTCAGGACACAGAGCAATTCATTACCCGCATTTCCCATGTTGCCTTTTTACAGTCACACCCACCTCTCCTGCCTCTCCCCTCCCCCCAAGTCCCTGACCCCTGGCAACCACTAATCTGTTCTCCAACTCTGTAATTTTGTTATTTCAAGAATATTATATAAATGGAATCATATAGTATGTAAACTTTGTGGATTGGCTTTTTTCATTCAGCACAATTCCCTTGAGATCCAACCAAATTGCTGTGTGTATTAATACTTTATTCCTTTTTATTGCTAAGCAATATTCTGTGGTATGGCAGGCTGTATTTTGATTCTAACTAGTTATCAGCCCTATACTGTGGCTATGTAAGGGGTAGAGCCTGTCTTTTAATCATCTGTGTGTCCCGAACAATTAGTCTGATTCCTGGTATAGTGGATGTTAGTATTTGGTAAACGAATTTATCGCTATATGGTTTTATTATGCTTAATAAGTAGAAAGAAGTGTGTTCTACTAACGTGGTTTTGTTCTCAGTAGACTGTATTCTTTAGGTCAAAGATGTCAAAGTAACCATATTAAATATTAAAAGTACTTCCACGAGATTTTGATGGGGGGAATATGTTGCCATTTTATTGTAGGGGGGGAAATTATTAAATTTTCAAATTTTCATAATAATCTTTGTTCTCTTCATAGGTCAAAGCTTCGTTAGCATGTGTTATCTCCTTAAAAACTATAACAACTTAAAGTTTGTGAGCTCAGAAGCATCGTTTATATCAGACATGACAGCCTCTTTAAGAATGTTCTTTGTCTCCAGGGGCCCTTAGCCATGACTAAGCACAGTGCTGTCCTTTGAATTTAGGGAACGTTGGTGGTCTTCAGTGGTGTGGAGAGCCGAAGCGTTTAGAAACTGAAGCTTCTGCTGGGCAACAGCTGAACTCCCTGAACCTCTCATCTCCTTTTGATCTGAATTTTCCACTGCCGGGAGAGAAGGGTCCTGCGTGCCTTGTGAAGGTAGTAAAGCCTTTCACAGACCTGACATTGACATAGATGTGTTTTATGTCTCAGAAATTAAAACGGAAAACTCTTTTTTTTTTTTTTTAAGATTTTATTTATTTATTTTTCCCCCAAAGCCCCAGTAGATAGTTGTATGTCGTAGTTGCACATCCTTCTAGTTGCTGTATGTGGGACGCGGCCTCAGCATGGCCGGAGAAGCGGTGTGTCGGTGCTCGCCAGGGATCCGAACCCGGGTCGCCAACAGCAGAGCGCGCGCACTTAACCGCTAAGCCACGGGGCCGGCCCTAAAACGGAAAACTCTTAGCATTTGTATTAGTTTTGTCTTTCTGGTGTAACAAATCACTGCAAACTTAGTGGATTTAAACAACAAAAAGTTATCATCTTACAGGCATTAGGTCAGAAGTCCAACATGGATCTGACTGGGGGTAAATCAGGGTGTCAGCAGGGCTGCATTCCCTTCTGGAGGCTTCAGGGGAGAATCTGTTTTCTTGCCCTTCCCAGCTTCTAGGGGCCGCCCACATTCCTTGGCTTGTGGCCCCTTCCTCCATCTTCAAAGCCAGCAGCAGTGCATCTCTCTGACCATTTCTTCATAGTCACATCTCCCTCTGACCATAGGTAGGAAAGATTCTCCCATTTTAAGGACCTGCGTGATTAGATTGAGCCCACCCCGATAATCCACAATAATCTCTGCATCTCAGGGTCTTTAATTTTTGCAAGTCCCTTTAAGTTAACATATGTACAGATTCCAGGGATTAGGATGTAGATATCTTTGGGGCAATTATTCTTCCTACCACAGCATTTTTAGAGAATTGAAGACTATTTCAAACACAAAGTAGAATGGCTTTTTAGTTCATGTCTACTTCCTTCCTGTATCATTTCTAACTTCCTGATATCTACTTCATTTTTACCATTCTTACTTCTCATCAAAATTCATTTCTCACTTGTATATAAAATAAAATAGAAGGAAAAAAAATTCGTAATAGTTTGTTCTCCTGTCTTGCTTATTCTAATTTTTTAATCCTGATAGGTGAATAACTGATACAAGTTTCAGAAATGATCATCAAGAATTTCCGGTCGTATTTGTTGTGATTTTAACTTAAATGGTACTTCAGTTACGTAATACGGGGGCCAGAATTACATTTTTCCTGCTGTGCCACAGTTAGGTCTCACCAATAGGAGGCTTGGACAGTTACAAAAGTCCATCACAACAGACAACATTGAATGTTTGTTTTTTTCTTGTGAAAAACCTAATGGCCATTCTCAGTTTGCTATTAATCCTCCTAATGTTGCATAGTTTGTGAATAACCCCAAAGTTAGTAATCCTGGGTTTTTTCCCCCGTCTCTTGGTGTGGTTAATAGATTTTGAGATAATGCAGTTTTCTAGTTTTAGTTGACCATCATCCTTTGGGGAAAGCCTTTTCTTTGAAGTAGTGTGGTATATTGAAAACAGACATTGTCTGGGAGTCGGGAATCCTGTGTTTGAGTCGTTAACTTATTGGCTAACCAGCAGAATGACCAGGCAAGTACCTAACTTCTCTTGGTCTCAATTTATAAAATAAAGGAGTTGCTTTAAGGTCCATTTCTTGATCTAAAATTCCAAGATATTATTATTATTATTATTACTTCAACACTAACATCTTATGCTTTTTTGGTGTTATGTAGTCCTAACAGCGAGATTTTGTGTGGTCGCTTGTTAGGTCTATGAAGACTGGGATTGTTTCAAAGTAAACGATGTTCTTGAGTTGTATGGCATACTGTCTGTGGATCCTGTGCTAAGTATACTGAACAATGATGAAAGGTGAGTTTATTTGCTCTTTTTTTGGTAACTTAATTTTGATATAATTTCAAGCTTACAGAAAAGGTGGAGGAGAGTTATAAAGAACACCCTTTTTCCCTTTGTCTAGATTTACTGGTTGTTTAACAGCTATGCCCCATTCGCTGTGTCATTCATTTGTGCTCTCTTATCTACAGACATTTTTCTATACATACATACATTTTTCTGAAACACTTGAAAGTAATTTGCATATAACATACCTATATCATACCCTAAATACTTCACTCCATATTTACTAAGAAGAAAGACTTTCTCATATATAATCAGAGTACAGCTATCACAATTAGGAGATTTGCCATGAATACACAATACACTAACCCAGAATCCATACTTAATTTCACTAATTGTCTCAGTCATTTTCTGGCAGATTTTTTTTTTATCCTGGGTCCGGGATCCATAGGCTCACTCATTGCATTAACCTGGAACAGTCTGTAGCCTTTCTTTATCTTTCATGGCCTTGATGGGTTTTTTTTGACTTAACAAAAATTCATTTCTCACAGTTCTGGAGGCTGGGAAGTCCAAGGTTAAGGCACTGGCAGCTCCAGTGTCTAGTGAGGCCTGTTTCCTGGTTCGCAGATGGCTGTCTTCTCTTGTATCCTCACATGGCAGAGAGCAGCAAGCCTTGACACTTTTGAAGAGTATAAGCCAGCTGTTTTGTAGAATATCTCTCAGTTCGGGTTTGTCTCATGTTTCCTCATGATTAGATTCAGGTTATGTGTTTTGGGCAGGAATACCACATAAGTGATGTATCCTTCTTAGTGCATTACATCCGGAGACATGAGATGTTAGTTTGTCCCGTTACTGATGAGGTTCATTTTGATCACTTGTTTAAAAGGTGGTGTCTACCAGGTTTATCTCCTGTAAAGTTGCTATTTTTCACTTTTTAATTGATAAGTAATTTGAAGGGAGATACTTTGAGACTATGTAAATATCCAGTTCCTCATTTAACTTTCACCTGTAAAGTCTGAAGATCTAAAAACATTTTAGTCATTTGTTTTAGTCATCTCACAGTAAATCTATCATTTGCTAATTTATTTAGCAAATCTGAAAAACTCGCACTGTATTTCACTGCTTGTCTGCTCGCTATTCTCGGGAGGTATCATGAAAGAATAAAATTCAGGAAAAACAGCAAGATAGAGATGAGTGGCTTCTCCACACACTGAATAATAGAAACCTGACAGCTTTAAAGAAAAAGACCAGTGTTTGAGACATGCTGTCATGTATTTGATGTCCCAGCTGAGAGCCCCACAGAGAGTAACTGTGTTTTGAAATAACCCGAGTGACATACTATATCCCATTTAGTGCAGTGACAGCATTCTGAGTAAAAACGTTATTGTCCTTGAAGAATAGAATATGTACATTATATCACAAAATAACCTAGCTAGCCTGAAATCCGTGTGATGTAACGAATGAGGAGCCATTTTCTGTTCTTGAAGGAGATGTACAGGTGGAAGTGTTCTTGGCTTGAGTTCTAATGTTGTTTTCAGAGATGTACGTTATTTTTACATCTGCACAACTGATGTATCTGTGAATCGAAGCTTTATCATCTCTCCGTAGGGATGCCTCGTCGCTCCTGGATCCGATGGAGTGCACAGACACCGCCGAAGAACAGAGAGTGCACAGTCCTCCTGCTTCGTTAGTGCCCAGAATTCACGTGGTGTTAGCCCAGAAGCTGCAGCATATCAATCCGTTACTGCCTGCTTGCCTTAACAAGGAGGAGAGCAAAACCTGTAAGTGTAAGTGCTGCAGCCTCGTGACCCAGAGCCCGGTATTCCCGTGTGTCGGGAGCGGCCCGTGACGTGTGCTCACGGTGGAGCCAGTCGGGTCCTCATTCGTCAGAATAAGTGTCTCTAATAATCGCCATTTTTTTGCCCCATTTTCCTTTATGTTAATTCTCTTCATTAAAATGAGGCCAAAAAAAAGTATGCAAGCTGTTGTATTTTGAAGATTCGCATCACTTGCTGACCAGTATTCTAAGTCTGTGCTAGTCGGCTACTGACTTGTAGTGCCTTGTTCCCCAGAGTTGTGTTTTTAGCCTGAGACGCTTAAGAGGAGCTGGTGCACGTGTGTTGAATCTGGTCTCCCTTCCTTCTGCAGTTGTTTCAAGTTTCATGTCCGAATTGTCTCCAGTCAGAGCAGAACTGCTTGGCTTCCTCACTCATGCCCTCTTGGGAGACAGTTTGGCTGCTGAATACCTTATATTACATCTCATCTCCACAGTGTAAGTGCTGTATTCCTGGTGGGAATTAAGGAAAGTTTGGTGTTTTGTTGAAAGTGAAAAAGAGCAAGAGGGTTTCTGAGGTAACTTGTGTGTTTGAGGCTTCATCATCTAGTGGTTTTTATTTGTTCTGAGTAACAAGTGTGACACCAAATCACAAATTCCTTTTGTCAGCTTTTCTCAGTTTCACATTTAGCATTTTGATTGTGTCTTAACTTTAAGAGCCAAAATCATAAAGAACCTGGCTGACGACTAAAATGAGCTATTTTATTTTATCCTTTTTTGCGTTCTGAATTCCCTGTGTCTTTATATGTGTGTGCAGTCAGCGAGGTCCATCAGGGGCACATCTCACTTGTATGTGGATGTGAGCACCTCTCCCTTTCGCTTCACTCTATTTCTTTGTTTTCTCATTTCAAAAGTAACGTGTGCCTTTAACAAGTTCCAAGAGCGTAAAGAAGAAGAAAGAAATTGTCTGTACTCGCACCACTCAGAGATCATCTCAGTTAACACATTTTGGTACATGTTCGTATCATCTGTTTTTGTTTACATACACATACATCCCTACATGGATCTCAGTTATACTCTAAGCACAGATCCATACCTTGCTTTTATCATTTGACTTACATTAAACATTCTCCCCTCATAACTCTTCATGAACTTTTTATGGTTGCACAGTATTTCATTATAGACACTTGTACCATTTCCCTAAATGTTAGGTTTTCCTAGTTTTTCTCTATTATAAATAACACTGCGTAAACATCTTTGTACTATGAATCTCTCCTCAGATAGGATTTGAGACAGTAGTACATAAAGGTTGAAAGCACAGACCCTGGAAACAAACAACCTGTGTTCAAATCCGAGCTCCTCCACTTCCTGGCTGTGAACTTGGGCGTGTTACTTAGAATTTCTGTGCCTCAGATTTCTCATCTGTAAAACGAAGATAATAATACCTACCTCAGAGTGTTTGGGGATTAAATGAGAAAGCATCTAAGCACTCAGAACAGTCCCTGGCACATGATTAGCACTTGAGTATAAGTATTGGCTGTTACTTTTATTGCTGTTATTCTGATAAATAAAATAACCGATCAGAGTAATCTTCTTTATTTTTATGACAGTATTAAGCTAATTTTTCTTTGTTTGCTTTTTGATGGAAATCAGGAAATCACCTGAGTATCTTAGGTTGATCTTTTTTTTTCTAGATATACAAGAAGAGATGTTCTTCCACTAGGAAAATTTACAGTTAACTTGAGTGGTTGCCCGCGGAATAGTACCTTCACAGAACACTTATATCGGATTATTCAACATCTCGTTCCAGCAGTAAGATCAATATAAATATGTATTATAAACCTAAGCACACTTTCAAAATCTATCTAATTGTCTTTCATTCAACCCAAATATTTAACTTTGAGATTTTAATAGACCTCATTAAGGGGAAACAAAGCCTGCCAAGTTCCATAATTTAAAATGTACTCACCCCTCAACATTTCACTTTTATTGCCTTAGCACAAATTTCTGTAAGTCTACAATTAACATGAGCACAGTAACTCGCTTAAAATTGTCCTCTCGATTAATGCCAATTTGTTTGTGCAATTTGGTATCCTTTGTGTGCATTAAAGTCTTAAATCTAAATAAACTCTAAATTACAGGGGCATAATTCTTTTAGCTGAGGTAATAAAGATCTTTCTCTCCACTGCCCCACTTTCAATTCCTGTTTGGAAAGCTGAGCCACCTTTATTTGCCTGGGCATGTGGAATGCGGTGTTTGTATGGTGGGGAGATCTTGGGAGCGGGGGAAGTGCTTCTGACTCATTGTGTGATTGACAGTGTTGGTCGCTTCTTACTTTGCAAATTTAAGAGGTTGAAATAGATCATTCATTTAACCGATGTTTCTTGAGTGTCTGTCAGTGCTAGCTCTCTTCAGGCCCTTCAGAGCAGCAGTGGATCAAATAGAGCAGCGGTTTGCACACTCCTCGACTCACTTCACCCTCTTTTTTTTTGGCGAGGAAGATTAACCCTGAGCTAACATCTGTTGCTAATCCTCCTCTTTTTGCTGAGGAAGATTGACCCTGGGCTAACATCCATGCCCATCTTCCTCTACTTTATATGTGGGACGCCTGCCACAGCATGGCTTGATAAGCAGTGCGAAGGTCCACGCCCAGGATCCAAACCTGTGAACCCTGGGCCGCTAAAGCGGAGCACGCGAACTTAACCACTATGCCACCAGGCCAGGCCCTCACTTTACCCTCTTAAAAAATTATTGAGGACTCAGAGGTGTTGTTTATGTGGGTTGTATTTATCTTTAACTTACCACATTAGAAATTAGAAACTAAAAATATGTTAAAATATTCATTAAAAATGATTGCATATGAACATAAGTAAAATATTTTATAAAGATAACTATTTTCCCAAAAAAAATTAGTGGTAAAAGTTGACAAAGAATTATTAAAGTGACATTGTTTTACATTTTTGCCAATCTCTAATGTCTGGATTAATAGAAGACAACTGGATGGATTGTCATATCTGTTTCTGCAGTCAGTCTATTGTAATATGATGTTTTGATTGAAGTATATGAAGGAAAGCTGGCCTCACACAGACAGAAAAGTAGTTGGTGAAGGAAGGACTGATTTAATAGCCTTTTCAGATAACTGTGGGTATTGTTCTTTGATACTAGACCAAAACTGTCCATGGGCATTTTCTTAAAGGTTAGTTGGAAATCTGAAATCTGAAATCTTACCTTCAGTGAACTTTTCACACTCTGCTATAGTAAATTCATTGGTCGTCTTGCACACTGAATGGATCTTTTATCCATGCATGATTTCAACTCATGGACCCCATAAAAGGGTCTCAGCAATTCCCTTGGAGTTCCCTGGACCACATTTTGAGAATTACTGAAATAGATTTTAAATTATTGTGGTGGAAGACCAACAAGTAATCAGTAAATACGTAGTATGTCATTGAAGTGCCATGGAGAAGAGTAAAGGCCCAGGAGCAAGGGGATCTGGAGTGCTGGGTGGTGGGCCAGGGTGGAGTTGCTAACATGTACAGCGGGATCAGAGAAGGCCTTTCGATAGGGTGCAATTCAGGGAGAGACTGGATGCAGGCGTAGGAGCAAGCCAGATGGCTGTCTGGGGGAAGTGTCCATCCTCTGCAGAGAGAACAAGTGCAGAGGCTCTGAGGCATCTGTGAGGAACGCCAGCAGGGAGGCAGCGTGGCTGGTGTAGAGTGAGCACTGGGGCGAAGAGGGGGAGGCGAGGTCAGAGAGGCAGCCCAGGGCCACTCAAAGCTGTGAGCCCAGGATTTTAGTAGCACATGCTTAGAATACAAATGATATTTTTAAATGTGAAAGAGTTACCGGAGGCAGGTACTCAAGCTTACAGCATAGTACGGTATTTCTTTTTTGTTATTTTTATTCTATGTCACTTTGTAGTGGGTTTGTTTACTCTTTCATTTTTACCGTATCCCACTCCCTTACATTACTCTTATGTTTATGTCTAGCTAGCCCTGAACTTTTTCTAAATAATTGCCTCTTGAAGATCTTGTTTAGTTTTCACAGTGGATGACGGGTGAGTGACCTGTTGATGCTCGTTTGGAGCCAGACCTTGCTGTGCCACCTTTTGTTTCAGCAGGCTCTGCTTCCTTAGGGGTCGTTCGCTTGCCCCTCTAAGTGGTCATTTCCCTGCCCCTTTTCTTTGAATTACGGAGCCAAAGTACAAAAATCCTCTAAATTTTGAAAATATATCTTGTCTCTTCCTCGACACGCTTCTCCCCCGCCCTGGTCTCCACCCCTACCACATTTACTGCTTCTTAGGCTGGAGTGACAGAAGAGGAGATTGGAGGGTGAGGCAGGTGCAGAGGGCGCTGAGCGCAGTGGGCTCGGGAGACGGGGAGGAGGCGCAGACGTTTCCCTCGGGTGCGCCTGGGTGCCGAGGCAGCACGGCCTGGGGAGTGAGGCCCGACACCTGCGCACCCGCCGCAGCCCAGGCTGCTCTGTCTGCTCCTCGATTTTTCTCAGAACAATTTGTTCAGAAGTCTGCAGGAGTCAATGAGGAATGAATATGACGTGAATTCAAGGAGCATGGAGGAAAGTTAAGCTTTTCTCTCCCCATCTTGATGAGTAAATAAACATTTTGTTTTCTGTTTTACTCGCCTGTTGTAGGTTAAAGAAGTTAAGCTTCTGGATGTTTGATATATGTTATCTCAATTGTCTATCATTTGTTTCTGGTTTACTGGTAAAATTAAAATTATTCTATAAGAATACTGAACAGGACAGTTGAGATAAAGCAGCTCATAGAATCAGTGAAATTCTTATTTAGGATATACATATGATTTTTGCTTCTAAGAGCTCAAAGAAACCATGAGACTACTCCCTTAGAAATTGATAAGATCCTTCTTTCCATGTAAATCACAGCGTTTAACCCCAAATATATATTTTCTTGAAACAGGGAAGTTTAGTTCATTGCTCATTGAAAAATTTCTCTTTTCAGTCTTTTCGTCTGCAGATGACTCTAGAGAATATGAACCATCTGAAGTTCATTCCCCACAAAGACTATACAGCCAATCGCCTGGTCAGCGGGCTTCTCCAGCTGCCCAGCAACACTTCTCTCGTCATCGATGAAACTCTCCTGGAGCAAGGGCAGCTGGACACGCCAGGTGTGTGCACGGATACGACCCCTCCGTTTCTCACCTCCCACTAAATCCAGACTGGTCATAACTTTTTAAAAGAATAACTGTGAACAAAGACAAATTTCACATTTCACAAGTATTTAAGATAAAGGCTTGCCATATGAATTTGGTTAAAGCATATATTATAAACTAATAAATTGTGTACATCCACTATGTTTTGTCATAGTTCATGACAATAGTGCAGTGATAGAACAAGTAAGCAGCTTCTTAAAGGCTGAAAAGGGAGGAAGTTTTGCCTTTGGTCATATATTACCTCGAAAGAAAAGTGTAGAAAAGATCAAATAAAACATTTTTTACCACCTAATGTGAAGTTTTAGAATTTTTTCAAAGAATCTCTGAAAAAACTATTGAGTAGATTGAATGGTTTGGACTGACCTCAGTTATGGCACATGTTATAATAATGTTACAAGGAAGCAGATTGCTTTGTATTCAGATGAGAATTAAGAAGACACTTTGCTAGTGATAAGTTCAAGAGGTAAAGGAAGAATTAAAAATAATGTAGACTGGCTACCTTTGAGGCAGAGGTGAGAATAAAATCATTAAAATTCAATAACCTTATTCCTGTATATAAAAGTAGTTTCACTTCTACCAGATTATGTTAGCTCTGTGGACACACCACACAGAAAGTAGTCATCCTGACTGGGAACCTGTTTTATGCCTTGTTGCACATCAGATGCTATGTATTAGATTTTGGGGGTGTCTTGGCCCCAAAAACATGTTTGTCTAGCTTGACAGATACTGTCTGAAGCCTGTTACCTAATGAACATTTAGCTCGGTCAATTGGACAGTGCCTCATAGACTTTTTTTAAAGCAGTAGAGACCTCATGTCTTATAATTAATGTCAGCAAAACTAATTTGTTTAGGTGATTAAAATCAAATGACTGGAAAATCACTTTCTTGCTTTTCTAGGTGTTCATAATGTGACTGCTCTGAGCAACCTAATAACTTGGCAGAAGGTGGATTATGACTTCAGTTACCACCAGATGGAATTCCCCTGCAATATTAATGTTATTATTACTTCGGAGGGGAGATCACTCCTGCCGGTACGATGGGTCATTTAAAATGGAGAGAGGCTACATGGGAGAGAGAGCTATATTTCTGTTTTGTTTCTTGGTACTGCTTATTGTTAATAAGTTAAACTTGTTTCAAAATTATGGCTGCTGATTATTAATGAGGTAATTGATTATTTTTTTCCTGCCGTGAGATGAAAACTTTATTAAGACCCAGATATCAGAAAATCACAAGACAAGGG
The DNA here is from genome assembly GCF_057802395.1 of Ceratotherium simum simum. NCBI lineage: Eukaryota > Metazoa > Chordata > Mammalia > Perissodactyla > Rhinocerotidae > Ceratotherium > Ceratotherium simum. Next base: position 77,995,741 of record NC_141905.1, on the reverse strand, counting down.
AAGAAAGCTGTTGATAGCAGAAACTCCCACATCAAGGCATAGAAAGTAGAAGCTGTCTATAAATTGTCTGATTAACATCCAGACCTTTGTTCTTGCTGCCTCTGTCCCATTGTTTTCTGCCAATCTTATGTGAAAAATATTTTAGAGTTCCTTTTAAAATGTTCCTAATCACCTGGTACTTATTTTTATGCTTTATGATGAAATGTTCTGGTAAGTCATCAGAGTGAATTATGAAGAAAGCTTTTAATTTTGAGTCTTTTAATGATGATAAATATGCCCAGTTGTTTAAAAGGTATATAGTTTCTCTGTATAATAGTGTTCACCTGTGATTTATGAGAAACTGCCTATGAATGAGACTGAAATGGCCCATTGGTAAGTTTTCTGTGGGAAAGTGTGGTTTGCTTTATGTGGTTTCTAGAAGTGCAGTCAGTAAGATAGAGTACATATTCCATGATTAAGGAAACATCTAAAACATTATAATTAGCTGCTTTTTACAGATTGGCTACCTTTTTATATAGTTTACTGATATCATATAAAACTATATAAAATAGAGGAAATATAAGTAATCAAGAAAGGGCTAACTTTTGTAATTGTTGCTGAGGTGGTTATGTGTGCATGTAAATTAATGTTAAAAAGTGACCTCCCCCAATAGTAAATAGTATTTTCTCATTCCCTTAAGGGCTGATAGAGATGATGCATCCTCCTGAAAATTTAGATTAATTTAGGAACTTGGAAAATACTGTGTACTGTTGCTCTTTTTAGGCAGACTGCCAGATCCACTTACAGCCACAGCTCATTCCACCCAACATGGAGGAGTACATGAATAGCCTTCTCTCAACCGTGCTGCCTTCTGTGCTGAATAAATTCCGCATTTATCTGACCCTCTTGAGGTTCCTGGATTATAGCATATCTGATGAAATAACCAAGGTATAGTTGGGTTAAAATAAAGCATTTTCCTTTGTTGAATTGGAATATGTAATCAATTTATATTTACTGTAATTACTGATAAGGTAATTTTGCTGTTTGTTTTCTATATGTCTTATGTCTTTTTCTTCCTCTATTCCTCATTATTGTCTTCTTTTGTTTGAAACAGATATTTCTAGTGCACCGTTTTAATTTCCATGTCTTTTACAATACTTTTTTGCTTAATAGTTGCCTTGGGGGCTACAACTAACATCTTAACTGTAACAGTCTATTTAGGATTAATGCCAGTTTAGTCACAATAGTATCCCATGCCTTCTCTCCTCCTTTGTGCTTTATTGTCATACAGATCACATCTTTATACATTGGATATCCATCAACACATTTATAAGTATTACTTTTTACAGTTATCTTTAAATCAGAGGGAAAAAAAGTTACAAAGAAAAAGACATTGATACTACTTTTCAGAGTTACCAGTGATCTTCATGTGGATTCAAGTTACTGTCTAGTGTCCTTTCATTTCAGCCTGAAGAACTCTCTTTAGTATTTCCTGTAGGGCAGATCTGCTTGTGACAAATTATCTTTTAAGTTTTTGCTTATCTGGGAATGTTTTAACTTCTTCCTTTTTGAAGACTAGTTTTGTTGGATGTAGAATTCTTGGTTTATAGGCTTTTTCTTTCAGCACTTTGAGTATGTCCTTCCACCACCTTCTGGCCTCTGTGGTTTCTGAGGAGAAGTCAGCTAGTTTCTGATGAGAAGATTTTTTGTACACCATGAGTCATTTTTCTCTTGCTGCTTTCGAGATTCTGTGTTGGGCTTTTCACAGTTTAACTGTGATGTGTCTAGGTGTGGATCTCTTTGAGTTTATCCTGCTTGGAGTTTGTTGAGCTTCTTGGATGTGTAGATTAATGCACATTTTGGGGAAGTTTTCAAGAAATTTGGTAAGTTTTTAATCTTTTTTCTTTAAATTTTTTTCTGCCCTTTTCTCTCTCCTCTCCCTCTGGCACTCCCATTATATGTATGTTGGTATACTTGATGGTGTCCTACGAGTCTTTGAGGCTCTCTTCATTTTTACTCATTCTTTTTGCTTTGTGTTCCACAGACTGGATAATCTCAGTCACACTATCTGCAAGTTGGCTGAACTTTCTTTTAGTTGTATATACATGGTTTTCTTTAGTTCTTTGAATATATTTAAAATAGCCGATTTAGTCTAATAAGTCCAGTATTTGGTTTCCTCAAGGACATTTCTGTTGACTTCTTTTTCTCCAATGAAAGGGGCCATACATTCTTGTTTCTTTGTATGTCTCCTACTTTTTGTGTTGAAAATCAGATGTTTTAAATAACATAATGTGGGAACTCTGCTCTGGCAGTCAGATTCTTCCCCCTCCCTAGGGTTTGTTGTTGTTTGTTTGGTGACTTTTCTGAATTACTTCTATAAAGTCTGTATTTTTTGTTGTATGTGGCACTGAAGTCTCTGCTCTTTGCTTAGTGGTCAGTCAAAGATTAGATAGAAATTTAATTTCCTTAGATGCCTGGAAGCAGTATGTCTCCCAGTCCAAGCCCAGGGGCTCTGTCTCCATGTTGGGGCAAGCCTTCACTGCTCAGCTATGCAGTTCACAACTCCACCATAGCCTTCACTTTCTGCTTGCACAGAGCCTCAAGGTTATTCAGAGGTGAGAGCTTAGGGCCTGCTCAGATCTGAGCATGTGCACAGCCCTGTGCATGCATCCTTCTAAATTCCTAGGAATATATATATGTACGGTTTTCGAAGTCCCCTGTGGAGATCTCATTCTCCAGTTTTACCTTGTAAGGGTTTTGGTTAGCCTGCTGTTTGCCCCAACTATTACCCAGTGCCTCAGGCAGCTAAGATGGTCAATAATAGCTTCTGATTGTTTTTGATAAATGCCCTGGGGGCAGAGACACTTCTCCTCGGGCAAGCTCCCAGTCAGATTAAATCAAGACAGCCTTGCAAGTGGGTTCTTGCCAGGGAACCACTGGTCAGGCCTCTAATGACAGCTCTCTGCGAACGGTGCTTTGAAAGAGCTCAGCCCCACTGCCTCACCAGTGCTTGCCAGGCCGTCCATTCTCAGGGCTGCTTAGGGGGCAAGGGGCTAGAGCAGGTTAAAACGCCTCAAAGCTCAGTGTTCTTACCAAGACTCATCTGTCTTTCTCAAATAAATGCTCCCCAGATTGCTGCAAGCGTCTGGTTAATTGCCAGAGCTTTGAAGAGGCTGATTTTGATAACTTTTGCTAGTGTTCTTGTTCCCTTTACTGGTGGAGAGAAGTTCAGAGGTCCTTACGCTGCTGTTCTCCCTGACGTCACTCTTCCTCGTGTTTAAAGGCATCACGTTTGCTGTGCAAGTTGCTGACTGGTATCTGTTTGCCTGGCCTTCTCAAATGAATCTGAGTTTTGTTCTTTTGTTTAGAATACTTTCATCAGTAGTAGTATTTATATGTGTAAAGTTTGGTCCTCAGTCCTTTCACCCATATTGTCTCATTTGTCTAAGAGGCAGGGCTGACTTCCTCATTTTTACATCAGTCAAGGGACCATGTTACTTTTCCCTACAAAATGCAGTTGTCATTTCCTCATAAGGAAGAGTTCGTAAGTCGGTTTACTCTTTTGATAAAGGCAGTTGAAGATGACTTCGTGGAAATGCGCAAGAACGATCCTCAGAGCATCACTGCTGACGATCTCCACCAGTTGCTCATTGTGGCTCGGTGAGTGGTACATGTCCATAATTGCTTTGTCAGTAAGCTGTGTGTAAGTGCTGGAATAACTGAGGCAGACTTCTAAAAGTGGAAATGAACTTTTTCCTTTTAAAAACACCTTGTGAAATGGCCCATTGAGGGGGAAGTGTGTTTGGCCAGTGATCACTCCAGTGGAACAGGCATGCTTCTTGTTCTTTAAGCTTCAAAGAGTGAGTCACCCTCCAAATTTGACTCTTAAAAGATTCCTTTGTAGAAGTCTAACTTGGCTCTTTTTTTTTTTTTTAAAGATTTTATTTATTTATTTTTCCCCCAAAGCCCCAGTACATAGTTGTCTGTCATAGCTGCACATCCTTCCAGTTGCTGTATGTGGGATGCGGCCTCAGCATGGCTGGAGGAGTGGTGCCTCGGTGCGCACCCGGGATCCGAACCCGGGCCGCCGGCAGCGGAGAGCACGCACTTAACCGCTAAGCCACGGGGCTGGCCCCTAACTTGGCTCTTGACTTGTGTGTAGCTGCCAGATAGTCTTGTCTCCTAACCCAGTATTCCTAGGTCTTAAAAAAAAAAAAAAGAAAGAAAGGAAAAGGTATTATTCTAGGCCTAGACTTAAATTTGTTTCTGTATTTCAAACCAGGTTTCTGTCTCTCAGTGCTGGTCAGACAACGCTGTCAAGAGAACGGTGGCTACGAGCAAAGCAGCTCGAGTCTTTGAGAAGAACCAGGCTTCAACAGCAGAAATGTGTCAATGGAAATGAACTCTAAAGATCTGATACCTATGAAAGAGTAGTGGGCAAACGGTAGCCACATTATTGTAAAATTCAAATATCATTTATACCACATTGTTTTGTAGATAATTTGTATCAAAAACCAATGACTTTTCCTGAAATCAAGCCTGGTAACATCTAAAGTTTATATAATATTCAGTAAGGGCTTTTACCTTACTGATTTTATGGAGCTTTTGAAGTTTGTTTTATAATGATATAAATTAGTAACGATGTACAAAAATGTATTTGATATTAAAAGTTTAATATTGATAATGTTGCTGATTATACTATTTCCTTAGCTTCAGCTAAGTCATAGGCCAGACTCTGTTGAAATGCAAATGTCAAGTCCATTTGAAGAAAATTGTTACAATTCCAAAGTCAGAGGAATTGTTCGCTTCAGATTTTTATGTCTTTCCAATTAACAGTGGGTCTGAATGTGTTTAGTGGTCCAAGTTTGGGGAATGGGGTATACGTGCCATTCACATAACCATGTGAAATTCTATAGTATCATTTCCCAAAAACTTGACCACAGCAGCTTTTCTCCATTTAACAGTTGTTAACAGCCTGCAAAACTACTCTTTTTTCAGGGCAGTGGTTCCCAGACTTTTGGATTCATGGACCAGTAATATTTCCTAAAATTTGGGGGGCTGACAGGGTTGCCAATTTATTTTGCCAAGTAATCTGAAAGAAATCACTGTATTATCATCACCTTTTTTTCATAAAAGGACAAATTCAGAACAAGAAATAGTCCTTTAAATGGAATAAATGTAGCTTTTTGAAAAAATACTATATTGTCCTTATTTTTCTCATTTCACCCCAGTGAATTTGGGAACCACTGTTTTATGGGACTCACTTAAGGGGGCTGCCCTATGAAGTTGTTTTGCCCAAATATGAAAAGAGCAAAATAGTAAATTTTTTTTTAAACGCCTTCTTTAGAAAAAAAGGTTTTTAATTCTTTTCCTAATAAATGTCATTTAGTTGCTTTGATGACTGTATTGGATTTTGAACCTTTTATACGTTTACCAATTAGTTCCAGATGTGTTAGATCAACTCACCTTATCTGCTAGTCCAGGAACCCCCTGATCAAAGTGTAGGTAGGTTTTCCCCAGACCACTTACAGCTATAACAGTAAGTTTTTAAAGGAACAAAAGTATCATTACCTTAAGCTAGAAAGCAAATTTATGTAGTATAATATTGGCATCAGGAATCTTTGGAAAGGTTAGAACACTACTTTTTTAAGCTATCAGTGATTTACATATAAAGATTAATTTCTTTTAGTTAGTAACTTACCTACTTGGAAACATTAGAGATCAGTTAAATTTAAATCCTTAAATTGCCCCTCCTGGAAGGCCAAAATTGACACTGCTAACCAAGGAAACAGGGTCAGCCTTGAAAATCAAGCAAGTTATTATGCCTAATGAACTGAAGTGAAAATTACTAGTTGTTTAACTTTTCCTAAAATCTATTTTTATAAACTAATGTAAATAATCTGTTTATATTTAGAATTCTAACTGGTTTTCATTTTTATAACTGATAGCCTAGACCTTCCTAAAACTTTTAGAAATAAAACGAAGGCTTAACTGGATTTGTGAGAATAAAACTGAACAGAGTAGATTAGTTACCGTGTGTTTACTGTGCCAGTGTGAACTGTAATTTACCAAAGAGAAGTACGTAATTTGCTTGGTCTTGCAGAAAAATTCCCTTGAAAGGAAAACCCTCTTCCAAATAAATAAAACTTCCCAAATTACTAATATTTTGGGCTGTTTTTCATGAATTAGAAGACTCATCCCATGTGATCTTCACTGTGGAAAAAGATGGTGTACTCTAGGTGGAAAACCGTTATCAGAGGTCAGCTGAGGTACGCGAGGTGGTGCAGCATGCTGTCCTCCTGCCCAGGTCCCACTCAGGGAGGAGACTGGCACGCTGGGCCTCAGAAGCCCTTTCTCCCTTGTCTACACGTGTGGATGTGAAAGTTTGTTGATCTAATGCAATGTTAATCCTATTTGAATGACCAGGAAACTGAACAGACATCTCCATTACCCTGATTGGAACTAAACTTAACCTTCTTTAGTTTTCAGAAATCTCTTTGGAATTTCTGTGGTGCTTGAACACGTTTTATCACATGATCTTGGCTTATATTTTCTCTCATGTTGTAGGACACGTAATGTTTTCGAGACTCAGAAGAAAACTTGGTAAGAGTAGAATAAAAAACTCAGTTTCAATGTTTGGGTTTTTAAATTTGATGATTTGTGATCCATTTCATCATTTTTAAAGTCATGAAAACACTCCAAGGGAGTAAAATATTTGGAAAGGGTGGGACCAAGTGTTCAGTTATAGCAAACTTACCTTGCTTATGAATTCTTTAATCTGATTTAAAATCAAACCTTTATCTTTAAAATGTTATTCAAGGAATTCTCATACACGTTGTCACTTTAAATTACAATGATATTTTATTTTAAATAGTCACAAGATTTGACACTTAAAAAAAATACCACTAATAAATAACAAAAGTGGAAATACTTATCAAAGTTACAACAGACATAATGTTTAGCTGAGAATCACTTCAACAGTAAGGCTATAAAGATACTAGACAAACCAATACTTGTTTGGAATAAAATGTGCAACTTTCTTCACTGTATGGGCTTATAGCAGAGGCTCTGGTTCCATGTGGTCAGGGTTAGTCATAAAACCAGTTTTAGCACAGGTGTGCTCCAGACTAAATTTTCAGTAGTTGTGATTACACAAGATATTAAGGGCTTAATATCCCCTGCAAAAAATTACAACTTGAAGCCTTCCTTCAAGAATTACCAGGATCCAATAAGTGTACATTCTTACATTCCTGAAAAAAGAACAAAAACTTAATAGTGCTGGTATTCATAGCTGATGTCTCAAGTTTTCTTTATGACTGACAAGTCCTAATGCTCCTAGACCTTGGGGTGTACAAGGTGGCAGAATATTTTAAATTTGTTTAAGTAGAATACAGGGGAAATTAAGATCAAATGGGCATACATTTCTTGACTGTAGTGCCAATAACCCTCAATTAACTCTTCATAGGGAGTGGTTAAGCCATCAAAACTAAACAAATAGTTTCTTTTTTTTTTTTTTTTTAAAGATTTTATTTATTCAGTTTTTCCCCCCAAAGCCCCAGTAGATAGTTGTACGTCATAGGTTCACATCCTTCTAGTTGCTGTACGTGGGACTCGGCCTCGCGTTGGACGGAGAAGTGGTGCCTTGGGGCGCTCCCGGGATCCGAACCCGGGCCGCCAGCATCAGAGCGCGCGCACTTAACCGCTAAGCCACGGGGCCGGCCCCAAATAGTTTCTTATATTCAAATGCTTCTCCTTACCAGTAACACTTTAAAGTCACTAAAAACCTTACCTTGTAGAGATAATACACAGAAATGAACAGAAAACAATTATGAAAAACGCTAATCCCCTAAATGTATCCATGTCCATCCTTTAAGTGTCTACTTCATACACTCCATCCACCTACCCTACTCCAAAAAAGGTTCAGGTTATGTCCCAAAGTAACCTATTCCTGAATTACTTTCAAAGAGACAAACTGCTCTGTAGTGTATAAGCTACTCAGGTCTACACATTCTAGGATGATGTGCTTCTGTTGTCTTGGCTCTCAAATTTGGAAATCTGCTCAGGTTCAGACTCCTTTTAAAACCTTTCCCAATAAACAGAATTTGTGATCCCTAGATTTAAAGACAGTACAAGTTAAAATAGCCTAATATGTGAAACCTTTTTTTGGATTAAATAAAAGCCACAGAAGGATTCTTTGTGGCTAAAAACTAAATCTGAATTATTCGTGTCTGGCATTGTGTAAACACATTTTTAAGTTCATTTTGCTGGACTTCATTAACCACTTCGGGTTCTGCAGGGCTCTTCTGAACCTTCGCCACTGCAAAGTTGATCCCCTGGGTTAATCCAGCTTGGGTAATAGTAGCAACCTGGACCATGGAACTTCGAATCTTAGCAAAAGGCGAGACTGCTCTGCTGCTACTGCTCTCTGCAGGAGAAGGAGTTACATGAGGCCCTGTCTCAAGTTCAAGCATGCTGGATCCGGAGCCGGGGGTCTTTTGAGATACGACTGAATGCACTGGTTCCACTGACAAAAACTGTGGGCCTGTTGCAGAAAAAGACACATCTAATTGAGATGGTCGAGAAGGTATCTGTTCCATTGATTCTGATTGGGTTTCTTCATTAGAAACTTGATTGGTCATTTGATTTCCTTCCTCACTAGCCTGCTGAGAAACAGACCTGGTTTCTGAGAGCTGGGTCATTTTGTTTTGTGCCTCTTGTACAAATCTGTGGCAGTAAACATCCACAGGCTTGGCAAAGCCAGTCAATATGTGTATGTTGTCAGCCGAAGGACTTCTCTTCACAGGAGACTCCTGGCCTTTTCCAAGCCCACTTCCATGAGGAATAGTCATCTCTGAAGGAACATGAACGCTGATATCAGTGCTGCTAAGAGACTGGGATCGACTGCCTACTCGAGGTGCTGAAGCAATAATACCACAACTAGGAAGAACATAGTCTATTGGCCCTACGTTCTCTAAAGAATTATCTAGCTGCCTGTCTTCATCAGACTTGGAATTTGGAAGGAATTCATCAGAGTGGTATGAGTCATTATCTGAAGACATTTCCCCATCAGACTCTGCCTGGACTTTATTATCCATCACACCTGTGTTTTCCATGGTTTCAAGATTACTATCTGATTTCCAAAGATTTACTTTTAAGTTTGGTTTTAGAAAGTTAACTTTCATTTCAGGTTTTGTAAAGTTTCCTAGCTTTCGTAGATTGCCAATATTTACATTGGATTTGGTCTGTTTCACTTTTTGATTCAGAGATGAAAATTTGCTCATTAAAAAATTTTTCCCCTGGGCCAAAGAGCCTTGGTTTTGAGATCTGATGCCAATAATGTCTTCGTGAGGTTTACTGCTCTTCCTACAAATTAGAAGAGAAAAAAGTTAATTCCCCATGGAATTCAATATACGAGTTCCAATTATTAATGTAAGTGAAAATTCTGCACTATTTAAATTGGCCCCAATTTCTTGAAAACAGTGCATTGCTAACTGATAAACTCAGATAACCCCTCTGAGTTGACACTAGAACAGTACTGTCCAATAGAAATAGGTGAGCTATATATGTAATTTTAAATTTTCTAGCAGCCACAGTAAAAGCATGTTAATTTAAAAAGTATTTTACTTAACCCAATATATACAAAATATTGTCACTTCAACATACAGTTGCCCCTCAGTATTTGCAGGGGATTGGTTCCAGGACTCTCCGTGGATACCAAAATCCACGGATGCTCAAGTCCCTTAGTCAGCTCTCTGCACCCACGGGCTCCATGTCTGCAGATTCAGCCAACCTTGGATCGTAAATGCAGTACAGGAAAAACAGCACACGATCTGCACTTGGTTGAGTCTGCAGATGTAGAACCTGTGGGTACAGAGGGCTGACTATATAACCAACACTCAAGATGATTAATGAGGTACCTTATTCTTTTTCATACTAAGTCTGAAACAGCCAATGCGTAGTATTTTACAACAGAGCAGCAGAAGCCTTTATAACTGACATTGACGAGTCGCCCCCCAGGCACTGAGTGGGACTGGGTAGCCTGGCTGTGTGACCTTAACGCCAAGCAAAGCAAGCAGGCCACAGACGTCTCCTCCTCATCTTCCTCACGCAGGCCCCCCTGGTGCACTGAAGAGCCACCCTGTGGAACCACTACATCCGCAGTATCTTAATCCTATATTCAGTGAAGCTCTTCACAGTAACTGGATTAATTATGTTGGTTCTTTTGGACCAAACTTTTGTCTTTAGAGTTGATCATTGTCATCTCACGTTTCCTTCAACTGTGTTCCACCCAGCATTCAGAGAGGAAGAGGAGGTCATGGAAGAAGGGAGCAAAGCCTCCCGAGGGTAGCCTCAACCTGTGCTTTTGTGCATTATTCTGAGAATAAATTTGTTTCAAAACAAAAACCAAAAAATTTTGGTCATTTGGGGCAGCAAAGGTCTATCATATCCACAATCTAAACAACCGGCAAAGGCAACACTGACTATAAATGGGAACCTACAGCATCTTAACTGAAGCTGCTGCCTACACACATTCCAAGTTGGCTGAATTCAGGTAGAGTATGTTTAAAACATACTGGCTGTTTTCTCTACAAAGTTACTTAAATTTGAATGTTCCTTCTCTTGAAAGTATATCGAAGAGTTCTTAAATATATCACTTGTGGCCATAATTTAAACAAAAAGTATTATTTTTTGATCCACAGAAATTTGATCCTTCCCTCTCTAAATACCAACACAGGATAATGTGATTTCTCCTCCCCTTACAAATACATTTAAAGAAATAAGACTGGATAATAATGTCTTTATTTTTGAGAGAAAATCAAAGTAGTATACTCACCTCTCAAGTTTTTTCTCGATTATAGGTACATCTAATCCCATGGCTTGCTTGGTGATCTGCAGCATCTCTGCAATGCACTGAAGGGTATCTGAAACCCAAATATAATTGCTTGCCAGTTTCTCCAAAAAATACTAAAAAAATAGCAGTTCTAATTCAGAACACTCACTGAAATTTGTAGTTTTACAATTAGATACAAATTTATTTGCTACAATTTACAGAAAACTGCTACTTATTCATTACTACCCCCTCTAATTCAAAATGTTAACAGAAAAGTAAATAAAGAGCAAAAGAACAAAATCAATTGGAATAAAAAGTTAGAATATTCTAACTCATCTGTGCAAACACTGTGCTAGATGCCGAGGCAACAGACGTGAACGAGGCAGACATGATCCCTGACTACTATTCACAAGACGCACATGTGGGAAAAGCCCTGGCACCCATGCGGCCAAACACTGAGGATTCCCATTATAGGTTCCCTTGCCCCAAACTACATCATCAATTCAAATAATCTCCCTGTGTTGCTGGTAACAAAGCTGCTTTTCCAAGGTCTCAAGTCACACTATTTCCCTGAATCATTCAGTTGGTCATGGTAGGTACTGTCCTCAATTCCATTTGGGCTTATGAGAGCAGACAAAAAGTTATCACTGAACACTTTCATCACTCTTCATTACCTTTGCCATCCTCTTCTGGATTACGTATTACAGCTCTCAGCGTGTGGAAATAGCCACTTGCTTCTTTATATCTGTAGTGCAATCGCATGCAGGAGAACTTTGGCTTACCAAAAAGAGTGGGTTCAGGACCTAAAGACCCAAATGAATATATGTAAATCTTTCACATAACATTCACTTTCTTCTGTATCTTCAAAAGACCAACACACATTCATCAATCAGGTATTTAGCACATTTTCTTCATAATCTAAATGAAAGCACACAAAATACAAGCTTATCATGACAATTTGGTTTGATGAGATTACAAAAAAACTTCAGTCTCAAATATTTCAGCTTTCTTGATCGATGGGTTAATCTTCACAAGGTAAGTAATAACAAAAATACAGTTATTATTAGACTATATTCACGCATCTCTAAAGAATAGAAGGGAGGGGGCCGGCCCGGTGGCACAAGCGGTTAAGTGCGCGCGCTCCGCTGCGGCGGCCCGGGGTTCGCTGGTTCGGATCCCCGGCGTGCACCGACGCACTGCTTGGCAACCCATGCTGTGGCGGCGTCCCATATAAAGTGGAGGAAGATGGGCACAGATGTTAGCCCAGGGCCGTCTTCCTCAGCAAAAAAAGAGGAGGGTTGGCGGATGTTAGCACAGGGCTGATCTCCTCACAAAAAACAAACAAACAAACAAAAAAAGAATAGAAGGGAGTCAAAGAATAGACTACTAGTGATAGACAGTCCTTTCTGGTTCTAATAAGATGTTACCAGTTGCTTAAAAAATTTGACCCACTCATGGAAGAACCAGTATTTGCTTTCTATGACTTGGTTAGTATGTTAAAATTTACCTATTTCTATTTTTTCCAGGTCTTCTAAACTTAGCCGTTGATACTGGTTTACTTTATCAACTTCATCATCATAACTAGATAAAGGGAAAGGGAGTAAAATGAGGATTAAAATCAAAAGCATATTTGGTTTGTCAGCTGAGGTATAACAGTAGCAACTACTATGCAATTAAAATCGTCCACAGCACAATACATTCTGAGGTAAAGAACATAATAAATATTTTAAAAACTAGATAAAATGAGATGAACATATTATATAGTTCAATAGCTAAAGGAAAATCAGTTTATAGATCTTACACTACAAGAAATCAATTACAAAGCAAAAATAATTTCAGTTTTATAAAAACTTTTACAAAACCAACAAACCTAAAACTTAACCTAAAAGGAAGGCAAAACACACATACATACATACACTGAAGCTCTGTATTTGTGAACACAGCAGCTAAATCTGATATCCAAAATCAAGAATGAAAAATCCATATGACCAATGCCAATAGGCACCTGGGGCAATGACTAAAAAAATGACAGTTCACACAAGGCCAAAAAGAAAGGAAACATTTACTTAGAAAACAATAAAACAATTCTGGTAAGGCTAGGAGGAAGAATTTGTATTTTTTTGCTAATGGCATTGTTAATTGCTGGAGATCAACCTGGCAATAAACCACAAAAATCATATAAATTCATCATAACCTTGTAACCAAAGAGAAGTGCGTGCACACGCACACACACAATTATCTGCACAAAGATAGCTATATCATTCATAATAGCAAAAAAATGGAAGTATTTCAATGCCTAATAATGGGGAAACATTTAACTAAGGTATAGTAAAAAAAAAAACAATGATATATGGTCATTAATAATAAAAATGTATGAAGTACATCAAAACTTGGGAGATATACAGAAAATACTACTAAATGCTAAAAGAACACTATTATATAAACACACTGATTATAACTCTAAAATCACATTTTCAACCTAGTAAAAGGAAGTCAGAGTGATGTAACAGTTATGTAAGGTAAAGGGGGGGGGTTCCTTGAAGTTTCTTAAAATATAGTACAAAACCATATTCTTGAATTTTTTTTATGAATTCTAAAAAGGAAATTTACTCAAATTTAAAGAACAAAATTAAAAGCTTTAAATCAATAAGCAACTTACTAGGCCATGTAGTAGGCAGAGTTAGAAAGCAGTAACAGCACATCCACATCTCTGTGAGTAGCATCAATGAGGCTAAACAAACATGACACAGGGAATTAAATATTTTCATCTGCATTTTTGTCAAGCTTATTTCTACAGCAGAGCCACTTATAATAAAAGATTGGCCAAGGTGAAAAAAAAAAAAAAATCATCAATGAGTCCTACTTCTGAAGTTAAATGTATACAATCTATCCATTTGGAAATTAAAAGAAATAAAACGATCCAGTTTGGGAAGGAGTGGGGAAAGGCAGAGGGAAGGACTGGAGTTGAAGAGAGGTCCTTCCTCAGAGAGAAGCAGCCAAGGAGGGAGGACTCAGGATATAGGATGGAGGGGGGGGGTGAGGCTGAGAAGGGAGAAACTGTCTAGATTCTCTCACATGACCTAACCTTCAAAACGACACTGCATATTTAGGATATTTTTACACTCATGTAGAATGCATCCTTTGAAAGACTTTTACATAAATACAACATTCATATGTAAAAATGGAACCAAACCCAAGTTACTTTGCATTTTTCTTACTATAGATTAATTTACTTGGCTTTTAAGGAACAAGTAAACATTTCCTTATCCTAAATCTGTTTTGCCGTATTTCACCTCCACTCTAAAATCAAATATCAGAATAAGGGTTAGAAACTAGATAAGTGCTAATGAACCATTAAACCAAAACTACAGTAAAATATACATATTTGTAAGATTACTAACAAGAAAATGGTCAATGCATAAAATCTACAAATAATCAACAGATAACAGGCAGAATCTCAACTCAAATAAAACTTTTAATATAATATTAATAACAGCCTTTCCAATCAAAACGTGGAAATTAATCTGTGTTTTTATATTGGTCTCAAAATTCTACTGTAAGAGTGGACATTTCTGCCTTAGAATTTCATACCTATTTGCCAAGACTTACCAAAATGCTACTGAAAAACAAATGGTAAACAGTAGGGAAAAAAATGATTTGTAGACGGAATTTTAAGCCACACACTTAATCTGCATACAATTGGGTCACTGTTTAACCGGTACTGCAGAGAAAAACTGATCAAATTCTTAAACTGCAGTATTTTACATCAGCGGCACCTTGCTGCAGCATAACTCTAATAGTCTTAATCTAAAACAACAAATTTACCTAAATTTTCACCTAAAATATGCCGGAAAATACTACGAATGAGATAATAAGAGGCCAGGACCAGACAGTACACAAACGGATCCAAAACACGAGCACTAAGCAATCAATCAATGGGAAAAGGAAAACCACAGATGCAATGATCCTGAGGGCTTCACTGCGAGTACAGAAAACACCGCAGGGGCCGCCGGGTGGCGCAGCGGTTAGGCGCGCGCTCGCTGCGGGGCCGGTTCCGCGGTGGGATCCGGGCGCCACCGCGCACCAACGCACCGCTTGTCAGGCCGTGCTGTGGCGGCGTCCCATATAAAGTGGAGGAAGATGGGCACGGGTGTTAGCCCAGGGCCAGTCTTCCTCAGCAAAAAGAGGAGGAGTGGCAGATGTTAGCTCAGGGCTGATCTTCCTCACAAAAAAAAACACTGCAGAATGTACTTCAGTTTTGCACATTGATACTTACCTGCGCTCTGAAAATTGCTGGAGCCAAGCCATAAAAATTACGTCACGACACATATTTTACACGAAATAAATTCTACTACTACTACTAATTAGTGTAACTTAATCCTAGCTTCCTACTTTGGTATTAATATTTACATCAGTCACCCGTGATCCTCAGTCAAGAATATTGCGTCCTGAATGGAAAGCACTGGGCACGGAACAGGCGGTCGAGAAAAACGTCAGCCCTGCCCCTCCCGCATTTTTACTGACGTTCTGGCCAGTAAGTAATTTCCCTCCCGCCACCCTCCCCCTGAAACAAACACAAGACACGTTTTGAACACGAGCAAGAAGAGAGTCCCCTCCAGCGTCCGCCCCCGCCGGCCGCAGCGCGCGAGCCGCTCTACTCGTCCTTGTTCTCCCGCCAGTCGGGCCAGCCCTCCTTCCACACTATGAAGACAAAAACGGACAGCACCACGTGCAGCCCGACCACTGCGACAATGGTCGCGTAAAAGCCACTGTCGTCAGGGGACAACAACAGGAGACTCTGGAAAAGGAGTAGTTTACAGGAAAAATACAACCCCACAGGAACTTTAACCATAAGTCCTGCAAAAAGGAGAAAAATCTTGAAAGTCGTGGCCAGGCTGCTGCCCTCAGGCTTGGGCTCGGCAGCGTTGCTGGCGGGCCGCTGAGCGGCCGGAGGAGGCCGGTGGGAGCGCGGCATCTCGGCAGTCCGTCCGTCCGTCCGTCCGTCCGTCCGTCGACGAGTCAAGGCTCCGTCAGCGCCGCCCGCGCCAGCCCTCCCGCCCCCGGCCACTGCGGCGACTGCGGCAACCGCGGCGACCGCAGCGCGGCCGCGCCGAGCCCCGCCCCGGAACGCGCCGCGCTTCCGGCCGCCCACCGCCGCCGCGGCACGCGAGTGCGCAGCTCCTGCGCAGCCCGCCCCCCAGCACCCGGTGAGGGACTGAGCCCCGCCCGGCCGCAGGCCCCGCACAGCCGGCCGATCCTAATGCCACGAGCGTTGGCACGCACAGAGTGACCGAGAGTCCCCACTGCTCGAGGGCACGCTGGCGGGCGGGCCGCGGCACTGTCACATGCCTCAGAGCGTGGCTGCTCCTACTCCGCTACAACGGGTAGAGAAGTGGTCATCTGCTCTCGGGGTAGGAAAGCGGGTTAAACAGAGCAGGACAGATCAAGACGGGGCTTTGTGAAGACGCTGGAGGGCACGTGGACAGTGCGCCGATCTC
Organism: Ceratotherium simum simum; assembly: GCF_057802395.1. Lineage (NCBI taxonomy): Eukaryota > Metazoa > Chordata > Mammalia > Perissodactyla > Rhinocerotidae > Ceratotherium > Ceratotherium simum. The sequence continues at coordinate 77,979,433 of NC_141905.1, read as the reverse complement.
CTTTGGCGTCTCAGATGCCCCTCCGGCCGCAGCACACCCGCCGGCGCCCATCAGCCGTCATTCCAGCCGGAGCTCGGCCTGCGGCGGCTGGGGGCGCAAAGGAGCGGAAGGGACAGACAGCGAGAGCCCGGAGGGCCTGAGCGGTCCGCGCCAGAGGCTGTCTGCTCGGAAATAACAGAAAATGGCCCGGCGCCGCGAGTGGGCACCGGGTATGCACGGAGGAGGCAGAAACCAAGCAACCGGCCGGGGCTGTGCTGGACAGTGCCAGGGGGAGGGCTGCGAGGCTCCGAAGGAACGGCAGCCCTTCTTGCTGCCCTGCGCAGGGCTATTTGTAAACTGTTGCCGTAACTCTTTTTCTCCCAGATATTTAAACAGGGCTGGGACTGCAGTGAGGCGAATGAGGCAGCGGTCTCTAGTACAAAACATAAGGGGGTGCCAAAAAACCCAGCCATCAAGATAATTTTTCAGTGCGGTATTTTCAAAAACCAAAATTAATGTAAAAATATCATGATGAACAAAACATTGAGATTTTAAATAAAGCCAGTATCCGACCCTACACTTGTACTCCCAGCCCTGGTCCCTGTAAAACTTATATTTACAAAAACACATGGCACAACTCAACAAAAAGACACAATTTTAAAAATGTGCAAAGGATTTGAATAGACATTTCTCTAAGGAAGATATACAAATGGCCAACAAGCACAAGAAAAAATCCTTAACATCAGTTGTCACTAGGGAAATGCAAATCAAAACCACAATGAGATACCACCTTCACACTCATTAGGATGACTACAATAAAAAAACGGAAAATAACAAGAATTGGTGAGGACACAGAAAAATTGGAACCCTCATACACTGCCGGTAGGAATGTAAAATGGTGTAGCCACTGTGGAAAATAGTTTGGTGGTTTCTCAAAAGTTCAGAGAATTACACATGATCCAGCAATTTCCACTCCTAGGTATATACGCAAAAGAAAAATAGGTGTTCATAGAAAAACCTGTACATGAGTGTTTACAGCATCACTACAATAGCCAGAAGGTAGAAACAAATGCTCATTAATGGAAGAATGGATAAACAAAATGTAGTGTATCCATACAGTGGAATACTATTCAGCTATAAAAAAGGAATGAAGTTCTAATACATGTTACAAGATGCATGAACCATGAAAATATTATGCTAAGTGAATGAAGCCAGTCACAAAAGGCCACATATCATATGATTCCATTTATATGAAATGTCCAGAATAGGCAAATCCAGAGAGTCAGAAGTAGATTAGTTGCTCCAGGCTGGGGGTGTTTGGGGGGAAAGGGGAGTGACAGCTAACGAGTATGGGGCTTCTCTTTTGGTGATGAAAATGTTATAAAATTGACCGTGGTGATGATTGCACAACTCTGAATATTCCAAAAACCACTGAATTGTACACTTTAAATGGGTGAATTGTATGGTATATGAATTATATCTCAATGTGTTTTAAAAAACTATACACACAAGCCCAGGAGTGGATGGCTCAGGCAGGCAGGCAGGTGCCAGCTGCTGAAGCCCCCAAGCCCACCGATGGCTGGCTGTCCAGGGACCTGAGCCCCTACAGCCATTCTGCCAGCTACCTCTCGCCGTCCTCCACCAGGGGCTGCCTGCTCCGGGTCCACATCTCCAGCTCAGTTGATAGATTGTACAAAGGTTCTACAGCCAACTCAGATAGCCCAAGAGCAGGTTTCCTAACATCTCCCTTCAAGACAAAGGGAAAACTATCCACCATTTGGAAAATCTTTAAGCCTTGCAAATGAAGAAAAATACCAAATTTAAGGAACTCTTAGCAGTATTAGAAAGGATAATAATGATGATGTATACCTGAGATTTATACAATATTATAAATCAATGTTACCTCAATAAAAAGAAAAAAAGAAAGGATAATAACCACAAGACAAAGTAGAGAGGAGCTAATAAGAAGGAGAGTTCTTAAAGAACTGTCTAATCAAGATGGAGACATACAGTTAGCTTTAGAAATTCAAATGGGACATGATACCTCAGAGAATAATCCACCTGAGAGGAAAATGTAGTGAAATCTGAAGATGGTAATAGTTCTGTATCTGAAAAAGCACCGCCTCTGGAAGAAAAGGCAGAAGAGAAAAGATTGAAGACCACTCTGAAACACTGGTAGCTCCTGCTCCAGCTCCTCCAAGGCCCAAACCTAATTCCCAAAGCCACCTGTTCCTCCCAAAGGGGCCCACACTGGGGCCAGCCACAGCATGGTGAAGCGCCTCCCATTAAAGCAAAGATACCAAGACACTTGGTAGGCAGGCCCCGGCCTTCTACCCAAGCCAACAAGCCCAAAAAATGACCTGCGAAGTCACTGGTTCCAAAGCATCAGCTCCACTATCTACTGCATCCACATCATCCTGTCCCAAAGCTTCAATGGAGGCAGTTTCTAGTAAAACAGTAACAGTGGGAACCACGAAGCACAAGAAAAAACTAGCAAGCAGCTAAGACCTCAACTATTGTCAAATGCAACCACTTCTGGTGTGGTCAACCTTAGAGGAGATCCTTCCAAGATCAGAGTGGAAAGTTTCAATCCTGAGAAGTCTGTCCCTGCCACCAAGGAGTAGACCACAGACAAATTCCACAAGTCTGTGGCCCCACTGCCACTCTCCCCCTCTTAAGAATCAATACGTCATTCCCTCAGGCACTCCTGTTGTCCTGGTTAGCAATGGAGCTCCCTGCCCATTTCTCCTTAGGCCCAAGTCAATGTCTGTACTGAAGAATCAACACACAGAACCATTCTCCATCAGCATCGGCTTACATGTTAGCACTAACGAGACAGGGAAGGCTGCATCTCAGCCAAGGAGACCTGGGCTGATGGGACAATCTTCAGTATCGCTCGTTGTCCCATAAGACAAAGGTCAAAGAATATCACTAGACCCATGACTCTGACTCTGGTGGGCCTATTCTGTCCACCAATGACCATGAGGAAGAAGAAGAGGACAAGGATGGCAGTGGTAGGTATGCTTTGGCAAGTAAAATAGGCCAAGGGATACTCTCACAATCAAACTTAACAACCAAGCATCTAAGAAAGAATTAGAAGACAAAACACCTTGCAGTGACATCTGAAGAAGTGAAGAGGAGAGGCAGTGAAGAAGAGAGGCAGGGAATCCAAGAACAAATTGGTAATAGGAGGCTTAGCCAGAGGCCCACAACTGAAGAATTAGAGCAAAGAGATATCCTAAAACAAAAGAATGAAGAAGGAGAACAAGAAGCAAAAATGGAACTAAAGGGCAAACTCAGCAGAAAGCTTGGGCTGAGACCCACAGTGGCAGAGCTACAAGCACGAAGGATCCTGGCATTTAATGAGTGTGTAGAGGTCACTAATTCCCCTGACTAGGACCACAAGGCACACAAGTCCTGGGCCAGGTTAAGACCTACAGACAAGGCAGCAATAAGTACAGAACTAAATGAACTTACAAGCACAGAAATGGAAGCACACAAAGGTTTCATCATCCATCATGAAATGTGAGACTATCTGCAAACAGACATTGATAATCTTTGGGCGTAACACCACTTACTGAAAACCTGATAATGCACTGGAATTTGAAAGCTTAACTTGCAGTGAAGGAAGAGTGAGCTCTTGCTGTTTTGGACAGTGCTCCTCACCTCTATAACCCAAAGGGGCCAACGAGCAAAAAGGGAAGGATGCAGTGACACCTGCTGTCTAGCATGTACTATGATGTAACTTATTCTTCATCAGGAGCTTTAACCAAAGATGAGCAGAGGAAAGTCACCGGCTCTCTGTTATCAGAAAGCCAAATTTTATAGTGCAGGATTAAGGTAAAATGAGAGTGCAATTGCTGGGCACTAGAGAGGGGTGGGAGTCGAAAAATCAGAAAAAACAAGAAGTGTTTCATCATGTTAATGAAGAAAAGAGAAAACTGAAGCACAATTGTATTTCTGAAGTAGGCATTTGGTAGCTGGGAACTTATTAGGGGATTTAGGAATCTAACTACCCAACAAGGATTTCTTAAAGACGTGATCTTAGAAAACTAGTCTTGTTTCAGCATTATTTTGGTACAATATAGTACCATTAATTTATGTTGTGCCAGTGAGTTCAGTTGCCAGAAAGAAGCTTGAGTGTTTTCGTGCATCTTTTTCTTCAATGCAAGAGACTTCTACTGACACTTAACAAGTGTGCTTAACCAAATTTTGCTGCAAGCTTTAAAGAGCATAGCTAAACACACTTTACATTTTTTTTATGCTCCTAAACAAGGATACCAACTTTACACAAGAGTTACAGGACTGGAAATCAAATCAGATGTAATGTGACCTTACAAAATAGTTTTAGAAATAAATCTTTTGGTCGTTCCCTATTTCAATTATCTCCAAAGTGGAAATAAAAATACTTAATCTAAGGAAGATGATACTGACAATCACAAGACCTTTAAAAAACTGAAGTACAAAGTTAAAACTTAAGCAAAATGCAGGTGTGCTACCTGCAGATATTTCTGGATGAGAATTAAGAGTACTACCTTTTTTTTTTTTTTGGTGCTGCATTAAATTGGACTGCTGCTATTAAAAAAAAAAAAAAACTAAGGTACATGAATCAAAAAACTTTTTACCAAATGGCTTATAAGAGCACAGAAATTTTCTGCTAAGTTGTGTGTAAGGAAAACCTCATCTCTTATTTTAAGAGTCCACAAATTGCATCCATACATATAGTATTGACTATAAAAGCAAAATAATCCATGAAATAAAAGTCATGGAAGGTTTCATTATGAAACTAGAGTCAATATTTTTAAAATTAATTTTAACATATAAATACTACCTTCATTCCATTGTTCTTTCAAGCTTGTTTTATGCCCCTTTTATTAAAAACACATGAAATTTAAAATAAGCTAAAATCTAAATAGAGCTTTTTATTCTCAGAACTTGGTCTAGAATTTTCTGAAATATTTCTGATTCATAATATTGAAAATTATAATTTTAGATTTCAGCCTAAAAGCAAGCATTCAATCTGGTGGATAAATTTAGATCCTGCCATTCATTGATATTTTAAAGAACCACTTAAAACTGGATGATTTTTGTTAAAAAAGTATTAAGCACTGGTTGGTCTATTTTTTTTTTATGCAAGGCCAGGACCACTTTACAACTGATCAAAGTAATTAGCATCATTGCACCTCTTGCTGTACTCAGTTATGTGCATTAATACAATAAACCTAGATTCTGGCGGTGGGAGAAAACCCACACAGCCAGCTGCAAACCATAGTTTTACAATTTTTTTAAATCAAATATTGTATTAAAATATTTGTTTTCATTACTGAGTTTTTTAGTGCCTCCTTAACTTTGCACCTAAGGCAAGTGCCTCAGTCAGCTTGCCTCAGTACCAGCACTGTATTTTAAAACTGCCATGCACCATGCGTCCATGCCCACGGCTTTATGGACAACTGCTATTATTCATTACAACAACTTAACGGCATCAGAAATTTAAGCACGTTAGTTACCAGGACACCACTCCAACTCACCTGGGGTCACAGTCAATGAGGGCCCAGCCCCCATGGAACTTTTCATTATCAGGCAGCAGTAACTTCATGTAACTTTGTAAGAGCTGGCTAATTAGTTCCTGGTGGCTCCTCTGATTTTCCTTATGCAAAGCTTCATGTTCTTTCTCCTTGGTAAATATGGAATAAAGATCTTCTGTCACTGGAATGCCTTGCATCAAATCTAGAGTAGAAAGTGTTAATATCTATCATGATTTTAGTTTACTAATACATTTTTAAAAATAAAAGAGAATGTAAGACCTAAAACAATAAAACTCTTATAAGAAAACATAGGCATAGGGCCAGCTCGGTGGCACAGTGGTTAAGTTTGCGTACTCTGCTTGGGCAATCCAGGGTTTTCAGGTTTGGATGAAAACAGAAAAAAGGTATCTTATTTTTCTTTGACTAAACTACTAAAATCCGTTTTTCCAGTCAGAACACACCGTATCTGTAGCTAATGAACCAAACTTCTTTACACAAGACTCCTCAAATTCCTAACTGGCCTGTGTCTAGGCTCTACTATTTGGTGTATGATAAATAATCAGAGTCAAAAATAGGATTTTAAAAATATTCTCAGGATAAGCTGTTATATTTGGTTCTACTCCAGAACACTCTACATTTACATTAATCCTACAAGGTAATACTTTCATGAAAATTAAATTAAAAAACATGCCAAGGCAGGAATTCCACTGGGCAATCTACCCTCCATTTCCTCTTCTAAATAATGATAAGAAATGGTTAGGATAATCTCTAAACCTGATACCCTAACGTCCTATTAAATCATGTTTATAGGAAAGGATGGTGTATTTGTCCACAGCAAGAACATATGATAAATGTCTTATGCGGAAAGAAAATAATCTTGTTACATCTTTCAGCCTTGAGTAATGAAAAAACAAACAGAATATGGAATTTTCAGTTGATGAGGTTTTAGGGTACCTTATTCCATATTCCAGGAGCTTCAACCCTGCCTTTTGTTACAGGAATAGCAAACTGACAAATACGTATGGAAATGAGTGGTTTCTCGTTAGTCCAGCTTAAAAAATTTGTCGAATTCTAATCTTAATTTGATTTATTGGGTAAGATGCTCAATATAAAAACACAAGTATAGGGGCTGGCCCAGTGGCATAGCAGTTAAGTGCGCTCCACTTCGGCGGCCCGGGGTTCGCGGGTTCAGATCCTAGGAGCGCACCGACACACCTCTTGTCAAGCCATGCTGTGGCGCATCCCATATAAAGTAGAGGAAGAAGGGCACAGATGTTAGCCCAGGGCCAATCTTCCTCAGCAAAAAGAGGAGGACTGGCATCAGATGTTAGCTCAGGGCTAATCTTCCTCACACACACACACACACACAAAAAACACAAGTATATTATAAAACATATAAACTATGTTAATGAAGTTGGTTTCTGTAAAACGTTAGTCACAGAAGGAATAACAAATTTTAAAGAAAGGCATTTATGTTCCTTACCTATAACAGCTTGCCTATAAGCATCCTTAAATCGATTCAGGTAATACCTATTTGCTGAGTTAACTCCATCTTTCATAACTCCTGCTAACTTTCTTTCTCCGGTCCTTGTAAAGTCACCCTGTCAAGGAAAAAAGTCATTTTGACAATTTATTCAAACACAAGAATGTTCTCCAAGTCAATGTGGGCTTTCAATTCAAGACTAGAATTCTACAGGTTTTTACAATTTCCAAATAATGCAGTTAAATTAGAATATCTACTAGTACTTTACTCTATTAGTACTTTAGTCAAATAACTAAACATGCTATTTGTGGCATCAAGTCTTCACAGTTAGATGGCGCTTTAAGGTAAAGCAATTCTTGGCAAACTGTAGAATTTCTAGAATTTACAGGTCAAAACTTATTATATAACAAACAACAAAAACATTTTCAAGCCTCAAACTAGTATGACATTCAAAAACCACAAATTTCTGACGTGGGAAAATGTGGACAGTTCCCTAGTTTATTATAATGGAATTTAACCTGTGGATGTGGATGCACGTATACAGAGAGAGAGCAGAGGTTTCTGTACCTTGCTGCACATTACAATCACTGTAGAACGATCCAATGAAGATTTAATTGTTCTGTTTCTCTTGCTTTTCACAACAAAGGTGTCAGAGCAAGTCCCTAGAGAGGTGGTGATTTAAACTTCAGGCAAGTAAAGCACGGTCTCTTTTTATCCCATCCCAACCCCACTATTTCTATCCATGGCAATCTCAGAAACAGGGCTTGTCCTAAAACCGACAATTTAGGAAGAACATGTTGCCAATTAGTCAAGTCATTCACAAGAAATATTAGTTTAGCAACAAGAATCTATTACAGAAGAGAGACATGACTGCTGTGTCCAAAGAAGTTTAATACCAAAGGGAAAAAAACAAGTATTTTCTTCCAGCTTTATTGACATATAATTGATAAGAAGCATTGTGTAAGTTTAAGGTGTATAACGTGTATATGTATATATGTGTGTGTGTGTGTGTGTGTGTATATATATATATAGTGAAATGATTACATCAAGGTTAGTTAACATATCTATTACCTTACATTGTTTCTTTTTGTACATGTGTGGTGAAAACAGTTAAGATCTACTCTCTTAGCAAATTTCAAGTATAGTAGCAGATTTCAAGGACACAATACAGTATTGTTAACTATAGTCAACATGCTGTGCATTAGATCCCCAGAATTAATTCATCTTATAACTGAAAGTTTGAACCTTTTGACCAACATCTCCCCATTTCCCCATCCCCTGGAAACTACCAATCTACTCCCTGTTTCTATGAGTTTGACTTTTTTAGATTCCACATATAAGTTAGATCATGCAGTATCTGTCTTTCTCTGGCTTATTTCACTTAACATAATGCCCCCAAGGTTCATCCATGTTGTTGCAAATGGATTTCCTTCTTTTTATAGATGAATAATATTCCACCCAATACACACACACAGAGTATATTTTCTTTAGCCATTCACCTGTTGTTGGACACTCAGGTTGTTTCCATGTCTTGACTATTGTGAATAGTGCTGCAATGAACATGGGGGTGCAGATATCTCTTCTATATACTGATTTCATTTCCTTCAGATATATACCTGTACATGGGATTGCTGGATCATATGGTATTAACTTTTTGAAGAACTTCCATATGTTTTCCATGATGGCTGTGCCAATTTATGTTCCCACCAACAATGGACAAGGGTTACCTTGACTCCACATCCTTGCCAACACATTATCTCATCTTTTTGATAACAGCCATTCTAACCAAAGTGAGGTAATACCTCATTGTGGTTTTGATTTGCATTTCCTGATGATTACTGATGTTGAGCACCTTTTCATATACCTGTTGGCCATTTGTATACCCTCTTTGGAAAAATGTCTGTTCAGGTCCTTTGCCCATTTTATAATCAGATTATTTGTTTTTCTGCTATTAAGTTGTATGAGTTCCTTACATATTTTAGATATTAACCCCTTATCAGATATATGGTTTGCGAATATTTTATCCCATTCTGTAGGTTGTCTTTTCATTTTGTTGATTGTTTCTTTTGCTGTGCAGAAGCTTTTTCATTTGATGTAGTCCTGCTTGTTTATTTCTACTTTTATTGATTATGCTTTTGGTGTCACATCCAAAAAATCATTGCTAAGATCAATGTCATGGAGCTTTTCCCTTATGTTTTCTTGTAAGAGTAAATTGTAGTTTCAGTCTTACATTTAAGTCTTTAATCTATTTTTTTTTTTTTAAAGATTTTATTTATTCATTTTTTTTCCCCCCAAAGCCCCAGTAGATAGTTGTATGTCATAGGTTCACATCCTTCTAGTTGCTGTACGTGGGACTCGGCCTCGCGTTGGACGGAGAAGTGGTGCCTTGGGGCGTGCCCGGGATCCGAACCCGGGCCGCCAGCATCAGAGCGCGCACACTTAACCGCTAAGCCACGGAGCCGGCCCATTTAATCTATTTTGAGTTAATTTTTGTGAGTGATGTAAGATAGAGTCCAATTTAATTCTTTTGCATGTGAAGATCCTGTTTTGCCAGCACCATTTATTGAAGAGACTATCCTTTCCCTATTGAGTATTCCTGGCTCTCTTGTCAAATATTAGTTGATTGTATATCCGTGGGCTTATTTCTGGGCTCTTGGTTCTATTCCATTGGTCTATGTGTCTGTTTTTATGCCAGTACCATATTGTTTTGATTACTATAGCTTTGTAATATAGTTTGAAATCAGGGAGCGTGATGCCTCTAGCTTTGTTTTTCTTTCTCAGGATTGCTTTGGCTATTAGGGGTCTTGTGGTTCCACATGAATTTTAGGATTGCTTTTTCTATTCCTGTGAAAAATGCCATTGGAATTTTGATAGGGATTGCACTGAATCTATAGACAGCTTTGAGTAGTACGAAAATTTTCACAATATTTATTTTTCTGATCCATGAACACGGGATATCTTTCCATTTATTTGTATCTTCTTCAATTTCTTTCATCAATATCTTACAGTTCTCAGTGTACAGATCTTTCACCTCCTTGGTTAAATTTATTCCTAAGTATTTTATTGTTTTTGATGTTATTTTTTTTTTTTTTGGTGAGGAGATCAGCCTTGTGCTAACATCTGCCAATCCTCCTCTTTTTTTGTTGAGGAAGACTGGCCCTGGGCTAACATCCATGCCCATCTTCCTCCACTTTATATGGGACGCCACCACAGCATGGCCTGCCAAGCAGTGCGTTGGTGCGCGGCCGGGGTTCCGAACTGGCACACCCTGGGCCGCTGCAGCGGAGAGCACACACTTAACCTTAACCGCTTGCGGCACTGGGCTGGCCCCTGATGCTATTTTTAAAGGGATTGTTTTCTTTCTTTTTCAGATAGTTTGTTATTAGTGTATAGAAACGCAAATGATTTTTGTGTGTTGATTTTGTATCCTGCAACTTTAGTGAATTTATTTATTAGTTCTAAAAGTTTTCTGCGGAGTCTTTAGGATTTTCTATACATAAGATCATGTCATCTGCAAACAGAGACAATTTTACTTCTTCCTTTCCGATTTGGATGCATTTTCTTTCTTTCTCTTGCCCAATTGCTCTAGCTAGAACTTCCACTACTATGATGAATAGAAGTGGTGCGAGTGGGCACCCTTGTCTTATTCCTGATCTTAGAGTAAAAACTTCTAGCTTTTCACCATTGAGTATGGTGTTAGCTGTAGGTTTGTCATACATGGCCTTTATTATGTTGAGGTGTGTTCCTTCTATACCCAATTTCTTGAGAGTTTTTATCATGAAAGGATGTTGAATTCTGTCAAATGTTTTTTCTGCATCTACTGAGATTATATCATTTTTGTCTTTCATTTTGTTAATGTGGTATATAACGTTTATCAATTTGTGTATGTTGAACCATCCCTGTATCCCAGGGATAAATCCCACTTGATCATGCAGTGGTTTAACGGTTTAATGTGCTGTTGAATTTGGTTTGTTAGTATTTTGTTGAGAATTTTCACATTTATATTCATCAGGGACATTGGCCTGTAATTTTCTTTTCTTATAGTGTACTTATCTGGCTTTGGTATCAGGGCCTCACATAAAATGAGTTTGGGAGTGTTCCCTCCGCTTGTATTTTTTAGAAGAGTTTGAGAAGGAGTGGCATTAGTTCTTTAAATGTTCGGTAGAATTCACCAGTGAAACCATCTGGTTCTGGGCTTTTCTTTGTTGGGAGGTTTTTGCTTACTAATTCAATCTCCTTACTCATTGGTCTGCTCAGATTTTCTATTTCTTCATGATTCAGTCTTGGTAGGTTGTATGTTTCTAGGAATGTATCCATTTCTTCTACATTTTCCAATTTGTTGGCATATAATTGTTCAGAGTAGTCTCTCATGATTTTATATATTTCTGTGGTATCAATTGTAATGTCTCTCTCATTTATAATTTTATTTGAGTCTTCTCTTTTTCTTGGTTAGTCTTGCTAAAGGTTTGTCAATTTTATTTATCTCTTCAAAAACCAACTCTTAGATTCATTGGTCTTTTCTACTGTTTTCCTATTCTCTATTTCATATATGTCTGCTCTAATCTTTATTATTTCCTTCCTTCTACTAACTGTGTGCTTAGGTTCTTCTTTTTCTAGTTCCTTTAGATGTAATGTTAGATTGTTTATTTGAGATCTTTCCTTTTTATTACTAAAGGCATTTATAAGCTATAAATTTTCCTCTTAGAACCGTTTTTGCTGCATCCTATAAGTTCTGGTATGTTGTTTTCATTTTCATTTGTTTCAAGATATTATTTTTTTTTTTCCTCCCCAAAGCCCCAGTAGATAGTTGTATGTCACAGTTGCATATCCTTCTAGTTGCTGTATGTGGGATGTCACTTCAGCATGGCCAGACAAGTGGTGCATCAGTGCATGCCCGGGATCTGAACCCAGGCTGCCAGTAGCAGAGCACTTGCACTTAACCGCTAAGCCACGGGGCCGGCCCCTCAAGATATTTTTTGATTTCTCTTTTGATTTCTTCTTTGATCCATTGTTTGCTCAGGAGTGTTTTTCCACATATTTGTGAATTTTCCTCTTGTTAGTGATTTCTAGTTTCTTACCACTATGGTCGGAAAAGATACCTAATATAATTTCTATCTTCTTGAACTTGTTGAGACTTGTTTTATGATCTATCCTGGAAAATGTTCTGTGTGCACCTCTGAAGAATGTATTCTGCTGCTGTTGGATGGAATGTTTTGTATATGTCTGTTAGGTCCATTTGATCTATAGTGTTGTTCAAATTTGCTATTTCCTTATTGATTTTCTGCCTGGATGATCTATCCATTGTTGAGAACAGGGTATTATAGTCCCCTACTATTATTGTATTGCTGTTTATTTCTCCTTTAGTTCTGTTACTATTTGCTTTATATATTTAGTTGCTCCAATGTTGGATACATAAGAAGTATATCTCTTTAAACAACAAATTGTACAAGGACTTCTAAAGTTCAATTTCCTTAATTAATAAAAAGCTTTTTGATATTTATCATTCAACCAAAAGATGGAATGAGCCTTTGATGTTATAAGAAATTTGTTATAAGAAATATCCTGAGACAAACTATTAGCTTGAAGGAAAATTAACACAAACCTAATTTAAACTAATTCAACCACATCCTATTGCCCACAGAGGTAGTATTTAGTGACCAGTGACTATATTTTACATTTAAATTAAGTTCTTTGAAGATTAGCCCTGTTGGAGCCTCAAAAGACTATTTATAACAACCCTAAAAAGATGATAAAGCATTTATTTAGCATTTACTTTGTGCCAGGGAATGGTCTAAGCCCTCACATACATTAACTCATATAATCCCATGAGAGTCTTTTGAGGTGGGCCTAGTATTATTCCCGTCTTACAAATGAGGAGACAGACACAGAGAGGTTAAGTGACTTGCCCAAAGTCACAAAGCAAGTAAAAGGCAGGGTTGGGATTCAAATTCAGAGGAGACAAATTATCATACTAGGGACCAAATCCTATCAACAGACATGTTTTGCTTTGTCTGTATAAAGTTTTAAAAACTATTTTACATAAAATTCCAGATTTCCAAACTCCCTTGAAAAACTGGAAGATCTAGTAACACTGGGCCCCTGTCCCCATAAGGAAGTAGCAGAACAGCACCCTCCTGAGACAACATATGCTCTTCCTTAGGTCCACACAGCCCCATCTCTCCCTTTAATCTAATGGGTGGCCTGCTTGAGTCACATTACCTGGCCCCAGTAGGAATTCAAATATGTGACCCTTGCCTTAGCTAAACATTCCAGAAAGGAGTCAACTACATAGACCTACCACCCGTAGCCCACCTATATTTCTCTCAAAAACAAAGTTGGTTTTAAACCACATTCTGTGTCCCACAGAATGATCCACAAATGCTTGCTGCAGCTATTTACCTTCAGAGCAGCTGTCCCAGCGTACTGTCTGCTGATGGAGTCACCGTTGTTGGCCCACATTATCTGATAGATCCGATTGCATTTCACTGGTAGTGGCTGCTCCGGGGGCATCACACCTAATTTTTTCAGCTAAAATCAACACATTGGTAGATTAACTACATATAAGCCAGGAAACCACAGCATCCAATATATATTGCAGAAAAAGGAAGAATGTTCATATACAATTTAGGACCCTTAAATAAAAGAAATGGTGTTTTCAGACTTTTTTAAAATAAAGTACCACTTGAGAGAGAGTTTTATGAACTGCTACAGGAGAATAAATAGAATGAAATATTTATACTGTTTTGGTGTAATTTTTAATGTGTAGGCTCATATTATATTTTGTCTTTGTTTTAAATTTGCCTATGGAGTGAAACTATCAAAAAAGCGCATTGAAACAACAGTAATATTAATAGTAGCAGAACAATCAGTGACCAATAAGTGTTAACTCTGCGCTAGGTCTAGGGTTCTAAGAGCTTTTTTACATAAATTATCTCATTTACTCCTCATAACAACCTTACGCAATCAATACTCTTATTACTTCCGTTTTAAAGACGAGGAGACAGAAGTTTGGAGAGGCTGAGTTCTTTGCATGAGGTCAACACCTAGTGTGTGGAAGAGCCCAGGCGTGGACTCAAAAGCGTGGTACTTCAATGAGACATTAGAAGGAACAGACTCACATCCTCAAAGGATAGTCATTAGGTTCTATCAAAAAAACCCAGAAACCATGCTAAAAATTTCCACCTTGAGAATTGGTTACCCAGGTGTTGGAGGGCTGAAAGATCTAAAAGGGGACACTGAGTAACAGACATCATAACTGCAGGAAGCAGTTCCACCAACTGGGGTATAAAGGGAAGAGGCTGGTTCTGTGGTGCCAAAGGAACCAACAGCCCCAGAGAGGGTGCTGCTGACAGGAATATATCACAGGTGAAGAAGCTTGTTCCTTTTTCCTCCTCCAGCCTCATGGTCTTCCTTTAGCGCCCCCTACTGGCAGAGCCTGACATGGAGCTGGCCGACCGAGCAGAAATGTGATGTACAGACTCCCAGCCCCAAATACAGAAGAGAGAGTTTGGAGCTGAGAGGAAAAAAGGTATATGACCACACGGTGCCACCCAATAAATTTTCAAATGTTGGGCCTCACATTTTTGAAAAGAGTACTTAAGAAAATACTGTTTGATTCAACTTACTTCTACTTAAGGTTAAAGCTTTCTGGGTTTTAATGCAAGAAGGATGTTTGTATGCTGTAAATGTTCTATAGGACAAAGATTTTAGTTATTCGTTTATACATTAAAATAAAAATGAATATTTACAATCCAACGGACTCCAAATTACCTGCTGTTCCATGACCACTCGTGCGATGGCAGCTTGGACCACGTTGGTGCGATCCAGGCAGTCCATGCAATTAACACGAAAAATCCCTTCTTGTTTACAGATTACACCAGCTTGATCAACCCTTTTCAAAAATAGTATGGGATTATTTTACAATATGAAATACTTTAGTAAGTTTTCCAAAATCATACTTCTTTAAATATAACAATAAAAACAGCAGCAGTGGTTATCAATTTGCTTGGAATATTATTACATGGCAGGCATGATTGAGTCCTTCGTAGACACTGTTGTTAATTTACACAATAACTTGACAAGGAAGATATTATTACCCCCATTTAAAAAACAAAACAAAACTGAGGTGTAGAAAGAGTGACTTGCCCCAAGTCACACAACTACTAGGCAGAGCTGACACAACCCTAAATTATGCTTTTCTACACATTTAAAACCAGAAGGCACTTTAAAACACCATCCTGTCCCTCCTTTCCAACTCCACACAGAAATGCATCTAAACTCGCTTGAACAGACTAATTCACTTTGCCACCCAGTGAGGAGTCATGCAGCAGGCCTTGCTCATCTAATTTCTCTGGCCACTCGCGGCCTTAAAGTCTAATCGAATGTTCTCTTCTGTCCTTTAAGCCAATTTCTTCTTTCTACATCTCCCTCCTATAGTCTGAGAATTGTCTTCCTTCTCTGATAATTTTGAAATGACTGAAAACTGAGACCAAGTACCTCAAATCCTTCCTTCTCACGTTAGGGATGGTGAGAAAGAGGAGAAAGAGGAAGGCAGACCATGGAGCAACAGAAGGAATTAAAGAACAGTCATAGAGCCTTTCACTCCATTTTGCCCAACCATCTGACACCTTTTCCCTGTTCAAAGCTAACACTGCCTATGGGGACTGGCCCTGTGGCTTAGCAGTTAAGGGTGCGCGCTCCGCTACTGGCAGCCCAGGTTCGGATCCCAGGCGCGCACCAACTCACCGCTTGTCCGGCCACGTTGAGGCAGTGTCCTACATACAGCAACTAGAAGGATGTGCAACTATCACATATAACTATCTACTGAGGCTTTGGGGAGAAAAAGGAGGAGGACTGGCAATAGATGTTAGCTCAGGGCCGGTCTTCCTCAGCAAAAAGAGGAGGGCTGGCATGGATGTTAGCTCAGGGCTGATCTTCCTCAACAAAAAAAAAAAAAAAGCTAACACTGCCTAATTGACTAACACTCTCTTGAAAAGGAGAATAGGAATTGGGAAGCAAAACAAAAATGCTTTCTCAGCTTGCTGCTATTATTTTAATGCTTAGTGGTACTAGACAAATACATATGATTTCACAGACCAAGAGTTTGTCAAACTCACTTATGAAATACCTACCAACACCACTTCATGTCAAGAATAATGTCATAAATGGCATCTGTCAGTGTTTGAACATTCTCAAACTTCATTCCTCGGCTAAAATACATGCCAAAAGAAAGAAAAAATCTTTAATGGCATTTCTTTTTAAAACTTATGATATTTAAGGTTGCTTGGAAAAATTAAGAAAATCAACACATGAGATTACCATTACTATAAATTATATAGACAATTTTATAAATGTTTATAACTAATCCGCATTGTGAAAGTAAATATGCTTAAGAATACACTGAAACATATCAAGGGATCTGAAGTTTCTTTCCCCACCAAATTTTCAATACCTAGGTAAATGAACCCACATTAGACCCAGAATTATGACAAAAGAAACTTGCTTTCAAAATACACACAGGTTACCATCGAAATGATTCACAGATTGTTGTTTTTCCAGAGCAAACTCTAGTGAAATCTATCCACAGGAACAAAGTATTACTAAAAGAGTATAAGATGAGCCAGCAAGATAATTTTTAAGTAAAGAAACTATTATTTCTGCCAGGCTCGGACTAAAGCAGAAATAAAAAGCTCCAGGAGTTCTTTAACTGAACAATAAAAGGGAAAATGGAACTCTAAGTCTTCATGTAATTTTGGAACAGAAAGACTGAAAATATTTCAGGAAGAATTAACTTAAATTGTTAGCCAAAATAAAACCTATATGAAAATTAAAAGTAAGTAAGCAAGTTATGCTCCTTCACTTTCTCTAAATGAGGAGAAGAAATTTTTCTTCCCAATAAAGAGAAGAAAGACTAAGGTCCCTGTAGCAGCATCTACCACAAACAGTGGAACTGATCAAAACTCATCTCAGGAAGCCATCTTACCAGTGCTCATGGAAGTCAAAGGAAACGTAAGTGAGGTGTGAGCTGTTCAAGAGCAACACTTGCTTCAGGTAAGCATCGCCAATAATTTTCTCTCTTCCTGCCTGGTCTACCAAGTTAATAATAACCTGTGAGAGTAAAGAAAAAGAAGAAATTCAGTTTAATCAGATATTAGGATCATAATGTGATTTTTAAGGAATTTATTTGGAATTATGTTTTAGAAATATTTTATAGCCATGCTTAGAAATTAATCCACTCAAGCATCAATTGTTTTCCCTATAAAACTAGATTTTCCTTTGTTACATTTAAGTTAATGAGAATTGTTTACATCAATGACATTCATAGTTTTATACATTGTTTATTTTCAATAACCAATTAGGATACATAATGAAAACGAGGTCCTTTATAATAGCAAATACTTAAAGTTTCTAGAATAATTTTTAAAGAAATATACAAGACCTACATACTGGACACTATAAAACTTTGCTGAAATAAAGAAAACCTGAATAAACAGAGACGTATCATGGTGTTAGATGACAAGATTCAATACTGTAAAGATGTCAGGTCTTCCCAGATTAATCTATATACTCAACAGTCTCAATCAAAATTCGATCAGGATCTTTCTATGGACTTGACAAGTTAATTTTAAAGTTCGTCTAGAAGGACAAATATGTGGAAAAAATTTTGAAAACTAGTAATAAAGGAGGACTTCTCCCATGGGAGAGCAAAACATACTCCATAGCAATTAAAACTGTGGTACTAGTGTAGAAATAGATGAATGACTCAATAGAACAGAACAGATAGCATACAGACAGACCTAGGTACATTGAGGAATCTAAGATATGATAACAATATCATTCTGGGAAAAATATGGACTATTCTATAAATGGTATTGGGATAACTCTCTACATAGTGGGGAAAAAAACCTTACTTTAGCTCCCTCCATCTCATTACACACAAAATAAATTTTTTTTTTTAAAGATTTTATTTTTATTTATTTATTTTCCCCCCAAAGCCCCAGTAGATAGTTGTATGTCATAGCCGCACATCCTTCTAGTTGCTGTATGTGGGACGCGGCCTCAGCACGGCCAGAGAAGCGGTGCGTCGGCGCGCGTCTGGGATCCGAACCCAAGCCGCCAGCAGCGGAGCTCGAGCACCTAACCGCTAAGCCATGGGGCCAGCCCCACAAAATAAATTCTAGACACATTAATGATCTAAATTTTTTTTCATGTTACAGAAAGCTAGAAGAATATTTGGGATGATGTTTCCATAATTGTAGGATGGGACATGACTTTCTAAGCATAAAATAAAAACCAGAGGGCATAAAAAAAGTAGACAGATGTGACAACATAAAAATTTAAAACCTATAACAAATGACCGTATAAGCAGGGCCGGCCCCATGGCTTAGCGGTTAAGTGCTCGAGCTCCCCTACTGGCGGCCCGGGTTCGGATCCCAGGAGCGCACCGACGGACCGCTTGTCCGGCCATGCTGAGGCCGCGTCCCACATACAGCAACTAGAAGGATGTGCAACTATGGCATACAACTATCTACTGGGGCTTTGGGGGAATTAAAAAAAGACAGTATAAGCAAAGGTGAAAAACCAAAGGACTACCTAGGGGAATACACCTGCAACAAAAAAACCAACAATATATAAAGAGTGCTATAAATCCAGTAAGAAAAAAATGGGTAAAAGATACAGAGGAAATTCCCAAGAGAAAATATACAAATAGCCAATAAACATGAGACTACAACTTTGTTAATAATCAAAGAAACACAAATTTTAAAACAGAAAACTAGTTTTCACCTATACACAGGCAAAAATTGAATACTAAATATAGACAGCATTGGTGAACATATGGGGAAATGAGCACTGGCTCCTATTGTGCTGAGAGTGTAAACTGGTATAATCTTTTTGGGAGCAACAGAGTGGTAGGTATCAACTTTAATGAAAACACACTGTTTGATCCAGCCATTTCACTTCTAGAAATCTATTCTATAAAGCACATAAGTGTCCCAAAATATAAAAAAGATGTTTTCTGGAGAATTTTTATAATAGCAAAACTATATCCTAAAGATCCACCAATGGAGAAATGGTTACACAATAAGCCATGAGCTATTAAATGAAAACAGTTGCAGAATAATGACACACATGGTATAGCCCTCTTTTGACTTAAATGTTGAATATGTATATACGCATGTGTCAAGATGTTTTTTGCTGCAAATGACAAATCACTGACTCAAATCTCAGAACAAGAAGTCTGGAGGTTGCGTGAGTTTCAGAATTGCTTAATTCAGTGGTTACTGATACCAGTTCTTTCCATCTTTTTGTTCTGCCATCCTCAGCTTACTGGTCAACCCTCAGGCTGGGTCACTCACGGTCTTGACATAGCTGCAGCAGTACCACGTCAAATCCAGACACAACCACCACCGGGACTGCAGGTTCCTGTATCTCTTTTTATCAGAGCAGGAGGTCTTTCTCAGAAGCGCCCCCAGCCGACTTCCCCTCACATTAGACCTCACTGGTCAAAATGCCAATGAACAGACACAGACCTAAACTAATCACTGGCAAAAGCAAGAGTGGCACCCCTGCGACTGAGTCAGGGCCACGGTGGGCCCACCTCCCAGAGAGCAATTCTGAGGATGAGAGTGGATGAGCGAACACTGTCAAGGTACTGTCAGAAACGAGGAAGCGTCTGCTCAGTACACACGCCTGTAAAAGTGAAGTGTACCAACAGATCTTGCAAGTCAACAGGGAGCAGGGATGAGGGGGGTGAGGAGGTTATTTCTTCCACTTCCTTTACACACCTCAGAACTGTTTCAATTTTTATAATGATTATGTGTTACCTTTATTTTATTTTATTTTATAATTTATTTATTTTTCTCCCAAAGCCCCAGTAGATAGTTGTATATCATAGTTGCACATCCTCCTAGCTGCTGTATGTGGGATGCGGCCCCAGCGTGGCTGGAGAAGAGGTGCGTCGGTGCGCGCCCGGGGTTCCGAACCCGGGCTACCGGCAGCGGAGCGCGCGCACTTAACCACTAAGCCACGGGCCGGCCCCTATGTGTTACCTTTAAATTGTGGTTTATTCTTTGTAGTTATTTATAATTACACATATTGCTAATACAGGAATTTATTCACATTGTAAAATACGCAAATGTGAATAAAGGTCAAATCCTTCCTGACCACAACCCAGGCCCTGGAGCCTTCCCTGGAGGTAAACTACCCAGTCCCGCAGCCTTGCCTGGAGGTAAATTCCTGTCCCCTTTCAGCCCACATTAAAGCACTCCTATATAAATGTGCATGCCACGGATGTGTGAGAACATATATATGGAAGAGAATTATATATGTACGAGATACAGTTTTGTTGTGTGGGATTTTTTAAATAGTAACATACCATATGCTGTTACTGCTTTCTTTTCTCACTCTGTGATTTTAAGATCTTTCTGTGTTAGTACACACAGATTGACCTCATCTTTTTTTCTTTTTTTCTTTTTTTTGGTGAGGAAGATCGGCCCTGAGCTAACATCTGTACCTATCTTCCTCTATTTTGTATATGGGATGCCGCCACAGCATGGTTTGATGAGCAGTGTGTAGGTCCGTGCCCAGGATTCAAACCTGCAAACCCTGGTCCGCTGAAGAGGAGTGTGTGAACTTAACCACTACACCACCAGCCCCGACCTCATCGTTTTGAAACACTTGTATTCAACACTTCAGATGGGCCATACTTTATTTACCCACTGACCTCCTGATGAACAATAAGGTTGCTTTTACGCTGCAATGAATGTTCTTGTACATGCTTCCTTAATTGAACATGTTTCTCTCAGGGAGATTTAAAACTTCTTTGTATGAGAGTTCCAGTTGCTCCACATCCTTGACAAAAGATATTTCCCATCATTTTTATTTTAGCCATTCGGATGTGTGAGTGGTGGTTTTAGTTTGCATTTCCTTGATGATTAACAAAGTGGAGCACCTTTTCATATGTGTATCGGCCTTTCGGATATCCTTTTTCATGAAGAGTCTTATCAAGTCTTTTGTCCAGATTTCTTTTGGGTTGTACATCTTTTTTTATGGATTTAAAAGAGTTTTTTGTAATATTCTAGATATGAGTCTTCTGTCATATATATGTATTAAAAAATCTTAAATATCTTCTCCCACTTTATGAATTGCCTTTCCATTCTCTTGACGGTGCCTTTTAATAAATAGAAGTTCTTATTTTAATAAAGTCAAATTTATCAATTTTTCATTATAGTTGGTGCTTTTTAAGTCTTATTTAATTGTAATAAAGTTTCAATGAATAACAAATGGTAAAGTTTTAATAAAAATTAAAAATTTAGTATAAAGTCAAATTTATCAATTTTTTTCATTATGGTTAGTGCTTTCTAAGTCCTATTTAAGATCTAAGGTCAAAAAGATATTCTACGTTTTTCTCTAACTTATCATATTTAAAGATTTTATTTATTTATTTTTTCCCCCCAAAGCCCCAGTAGATAGTTGTGTGTCGTAGCTGCACATCCTTCTAGTTGCTGTATGTGGGACGCGGCCTCAGCATGGTCGCCAGCAGTGGAGCGCGAGCACTTAACCACCAAGCCACGGGGCCGGCCCCTCTAACTTATCATATTTAGATCCATATCCATCTGGAATTGATTTTTTGTATATGGTATGTAGGATAGATTCAAAAAAGCAAAATTACTGAGTTAACAATATAAGTGTATTTTATTTTGATTGATAATACCACTCAAAATGGCTGTACCAACTTATGCTCCCTCTAGCAAAGTGTGCAAGTTCTGATTTCCCCCAAATACCTGCCTTTATCTCTTATTAGCAAACTGTATCATTTCTTTCAATCTGAGGGTTTGTTTTTTATTTCCCTGCTGGGACTTTCTTTGGGACTGCACAAAATTTATATCTTAGCTTTGGAAGACTGAAATCTATTCAATATTGAGTCTTTCCTTCCAGGAACATGGTATTTTCTCTCGATTTAGTTGGGTTTTCTTTCGTGTTTTTCAGTAATTCTCCCCTCTCTTCCATACATATGGTATCTTTTTTGCATGTTTATTCCATTTTAGGTTATTTCTTCCTCTTTTATTTTTGTTGTTGTTAGAAAAATGCATCCCATGGCATTACACATTCAGACTAGTCATTGCTAATGGATGAGAGAGTTACTGACTCTTCTATATTAATCTTGTATCTGAAATCTGGTCATCTTATTGAACTTGCATTTCACCTCACAGTTTTAAATTGATTTTTGTTTATATGATCACATTCCTACACATGAGTGTATGAATACATAAGAAAGGTGGGCAGAGAAAGATATTGAAAGATACATATCAAACTGTTGTCTCTCCAGGAGGTGAAACTGTAGGTGGTACTGAGAGATGCCTTTCATTTCTAACTCTAGATACTTTTCAGATTGTAATAATTAATTCACAGTAGACTAATCTCTTATCTAAAAACAGTCTAAAGTAGCTGACTCAATAATAATTCTTAAAGAATATTAAGAATACTCTTAGCTTATGTGTTCTTCAACTTCATGATAAATGCCATTTTGCTTAATTACGAATAGTACATTGTTATTCTCATGAAATTTAAAGAAGCAGATACACAACCATTTCTAAATATGAAGGAACATTTTGTTACTAGATCAGAGCCCACCTGTTTTTGGTAAATTTTCAGTTGTTCTTCGAAATGGGCACAGAAATAGGCAACAGTTTCCTTTTCACCTACAAAGAAGTGATACAAAATCTATTTTTCCTTCCCATGTTTAAGACAGATATTAGTGTCTATTCCATCTTTACTCTTACTTTTAAATAATTTATTGACAGCCCAAATGAAACTAAGATTCTCTAAAACCAGTACCTGTATTTTAAAATGAAATGCTAAGCCAAAGATCTCTCATTTCTTTTTTTCCCAATTAGACTAAACTGAAACATATGGAAAGTGCAAACTGTGAAATTATGACATTTATTATTTGCACATCCAGCCTACTTGTCAGAGGTTTCATGTGGTTTATAACAAAAGAATAAAAACCCCTCTAAAAAAAGGATATTAAAAATTGAAGTTTTACTGAATTCTCACAAATACAAATTAAGTTTTGAGAGAAAAATATTCTGTAAACAATTTTTAAAATCAACCTCATTCAGTAATCTAATTAGATGGACATGACTTAGCTATTCTAGTGCTCAAGTAAAAAATACTAGAAGAAAATTAAATCCCCAATATTTAAAACAACAACAACAAGCCTTTCACAGTGAGACATTTGAGTCAAGGCATCTTAGCTATTTCTTGTCAATGCCGTCTTGTTAAGATATTTCCTGCTTCTACAAATATTGGCTGCATTTACTCTTTTCCAAAATTAAGCATTCAATAGAGTATGCTTCAAAGAAACAATAATTTAAAATCTGAAATAAGCTACGTTTTGCTCTATTTGTTGGGGAATTTTTTTATTGTTAAATTACTTAAATTGTCAACAACCATTATTACTCTTACTATTATTATATCACTTTCTAAATTTCACTGTATGAGTTATTGTTTTGAATGAAGTATCTGGCAAAGCAAATCCAAATCTATAAAATATCCAATATTTTTAAAAGTATTCCCTCTGAAATCATCATTTGCAAACCAAATAACTGATATGCTTACTTTTGTCTAGCCGAGGTCTTGGATTATATCGATACCCAACCTGGCTCCAAAAGACAGGCACAGAGCCTCGTGTTTGAATAAATGACAAGGTATGATTATGAACATGAATTAACTGCTCAGTCTCCACGTAATTTGCAACATTTCCATTTTTATCCACTCCTCTTCGTTTATAGCGCATTCCTAGAAGAAAATTAAAACAGATAACAGCAACATTTAAAAAAAATTTAGTCTAACCAGATTGTGCATTTTAACCAAATCTATGTCTTTCAGAATAGCCCTGGGGATCTAATGTGCAACTGTCAGGCAGAACAGTATCAACTTACCCAAAATCATAACTGTATGCATCATTGCTTTTTAAAAGTTGAAGCTAAGACTGTTCCTGTGAACTGAAAGAGAAGGGTTTCCCCAGAGGTGTCAGCACTTGGGGAGGATTTATTACTGTGATACAGGCTGGCAGTGGAACACTGATATTTAAAAGCACATCCCAAGCGACTTTCTTTTCTTCCCCGTGTATATACCTCCTTTCTTTCTCCTTTTGCTAACTCTCCCCCATTCACCTCTCTCCCATAATTGGTCCCCAAGTACATCACAGAGTCACTGAGCGCTTTGAAACCAACTGTTTCCAAATCCATTACTGTCATCAGCATTTCAACACATCTACAGATTTTCCATTCTTGCCTGATTTTATTTGCACACTATTACAGCCTTGTACTCACCTGCTCTATGCCTACTTCGGCGTGAAATGAGAGCCACCAGAAATCGTGGGTGAATGTCATCCACACAGGTGGACTCCTGAGGGGGGGTCTCCGGGCTGCTTTTCTCATCATCAGATGACTCATTATAATTAACCACAAGTTCCTCAATCTGCACAAAACCTTGGATAATGGGGATAATCCAGAAGTCCACATCTGGTGTCTGAAAATAATATGAACATCACCTTGTTTCTATTCTGTACAGCACTGCTACTTTCTTAAACCCCAACAGTGGCTAGCACGTATTTGTCGGTTTATTGGAAGCAGAAACCTTCCATTCTTTAACCATATTTTCTGCTTATTGGAGAACACTAGGGAATGGAGGGAGGAAGGGAGGGAGGAAGGGGGTGGTGTAGTGGGGAGAGCCTTTCCTTTTCTTTATGGTGATCATTCAAAAAGAGCTGCCTGAGAGAAACCACAGCACAGGAGCCAGACTGCGGGCTACAGATTCAAGCTCCACCACTTACTAACTCACTCAGGTGACGCACTTAACCTCACTATGCCATCACCTTCTGCTTTGTGAAAAAGGACAAATTACTACCTTGTAAGGTTGTTTAAAGATTGAGTAAAATGTAAAAAGTGTTTAGCATAGTGCCTGCCTTAGAGTACGTATTTAACAAATGTGGCTATTATGATTATCCCTGTTCGTATAAAAAAATAAAGCCTAAAGATTGATTTTAACCCCCAACTTTATTATGCCTTTAATAAAATACAATCACTCTAATCGCTTTATTATGAAACACAGAGGTCTCCTCTATTTTCTAGTTTAGAAAAAAACTTACTTCACCAAGCTAAAGTCCAAGCAGTAAATGAACCCTCAAAAAAAGGCCTTTGCATAAATATCTTATTTTAACAAGTCATTCAACATAATTAGGAAAGTATTAATTAAAGTTAGAGATTTCCTCTTCTGTGTCTTTCAGACTAAGAATACTCAGATTTCTCAACCGATTTGCAGGGAGAGCAGAGGATAAAAAATGCTCGAGAGAGCTGTTCTTAGCCCCTTTCTCTCCTGTCTCCATAACTGTAACTAGCCTTAATCTCAGCATCAACTTCAAATCCACCTCTTCTTCCATAACCATATACTCCAGGTCCTACTTCACAGTTTTTTTTTGTTTTATGGAGCCTGCAGATAGGATCTTAGGAAAGTGGTTAGAGTTGAAAACAGTGAAGTGAAGGGTCTACCTGCATTCACTATTTTTATCACCATTCCCATTATTTGTATTTTTGTTCTAGCAATAAATGCAAAACTCTTGACAGGAACAGAGAATGTATGCTGCCAAATGCCAACTTTATTGCAGGTCATCAGTTTTAAATGGTAATGCAAAGTGTCTGAAAAAAACCCTGCAAAACATATTAGAGCTCAATATGTCAGCAAACAGGACAAATACTCGTTTTAGACACCCTTATTTTCAATCCTCTATCACAGAGTTTTGATGGTCATAGTTTGATCAGCATCATAAAGAGAGATAAGGACATTTTCATGCCTCATTCTCAATAGAGGCATGATAGCTATCTAGTGTTAGGCACCACTAGATAGTGAAAATCATTTATACTAACCACTACCAAGGGGGAGAAATAGAAAGAAGAAAAAGGTTTGAAATTTCTGAAAGGTTAAGAAAAAGATAATAAAGGCGCCAGCCCAGTGGCGTAGTGGTTGAGTTTGCGCACTCTGCTTTGGTGGCCCAGTGTTCAAGGGTCCGGATCCAGGGCGTGGACATATACACTGCTTATCAAGCCATGCTGTGGCAGGCGTCCCACATATAAAGTAGAGGAAGATGGGCACAGATGTTAGATCAGGGCCAATCTCCCTCACCAAAAAGAGGAGGATTGGCAAGAGATGTTAGTTCAGGGCTAATCTTCCTCACCAGAAAAAGAAAAAGATAATATGTGATACTACTCAGCTATCTGCCCGCTTTGTGTCCGAAACAGTAACTGGCACATAGCAGGCCTTCCAAAAATGTTTGTTGGGGCCGGCCCCGTGGCTTAGCAGTTAAGTGCGTGCGCTCCGCTGCTGGCGGCCCGGGTTCGGATCCCGGGCACGCACCGATGCACCGCTTCTCTGGCCATGCTGAGGCCGCATCCTACATACAGCAACTAGAAGGCTGTGCAACTATGACATACAACTATCTACTTGGGCTTTGGGGGAAAAAAAATAAATAAATAAAAATTTAAAAAAAAAATGTTTGTTGATTGACTGGGTAAATGAATTAATTGTCCTTGCACAGTCATAACTCTCCAAAACAGGTGACAGTAAAGGAAGAAAGTAATCATCAAACCAGAAGGAATCTTATGCAATAATCTCATTATATTCCTTGTCTTCCTTGATTCAAATACTGGCAGTCCTGGAATGTCCTTAGAGATTTGTCTGCCCCAATTCCCAGATGAGGAAACAGGAAAGTTAAATGACTTGGTATCATTAAAGGAAAACTGGGCTTCAACATTTCCAATGGGCAAAAAAAATACCTCTTTTATAGGAACTCTATGGACATTAATTCCCTAGCCTTAAATTACTACTATCCTATGAGAACCTGCTAAAAGATTGGCCTGTGGCTAGGCAGCGGAACTGTAAACTGCCTTAAAATAATGCCTCGGTTTTCCCTAGCTAAATAATTCCATTCTATAGGGGAAACATTATAGTGAGATTTTAAATTTATTTTAACACAATTAAAAAATAGTTGCTTAGCAACTATAAATAACTTAGGATATTTTGGAAACAACTACTCACACCAATCTCAGTAAGATCTTGTATCATATATTTATTCCAAAAAAATCGGTCATCAACCTGGAAAAGGTAGAGAATAAACAGTTCAGAAACACATTGTTTCAGTTTTCCTACCGAAGCCAAAGGGTCCATAAGTTGTTCTGAGGGAAAACCCTGGTCTGATCTGTGAGAGGTACCTTTTGCCAAAGGGGCCGGGGGTCCCTCTCCCCAGCACTTTGCCTCTGCACTGAATTGGTCAGGTCATAGGTCAAGCTGTAGTAAAAGGATTCTGAGTCCATGAACATCTTCAGCAATTCCTCAAGTAATCTTCTCTCCAACTTCTCTTTTTCTTTACTTTCCTTAACCTATAAGAAATGAATCTACTATTACTGCAGGAATTAAATGCAAAGCATTATGTGGATAATATACAACTTCCTAGGGAAGAAATGAAAATAACCCCAAGGACACGTAGAGACAGCGCTTTAATAAGATGAGTGGTCTGAAAATACGTTTACTGGGCGGAAAATTACTCCTCAATTTAAAACTAATCAAAGATAAATCCCAAGCCCATATCAATTAAATTCTTACTTTCTTTTTATTAGGAGCAGACACATTGGATTTAATTTGCGTAAGGGTCTTCAGTAGAAACTTTGAGTCATCAGGAGATGGTATAATCTTCTCTGGTTTGTTAATTCCAAAATGATGCTTCTTACAGAGCTAAATAATTAGGGAGAGAGAGAATTTGTCATCATCAATATCTGTTTGTTAAATGTTCAGCTATGAGTGCAAAAGTGGATTCTACTGCTCATGCACTGTGAAAAGTAAACCTCACTATTATGTTAAGTGAAGTAAGCCAGAAAGAGAAAGACAGACACCATATGATCTCACTCATATGTGGAATATAAACCAACACATGGACAGAGAAAACTGTATTGTGGTTACCAGGGGCAATGGGGGTAGGGGGTGGGCACAAGGGGTGAAGGGAGACATGTATATGGTGATGGACAAACAAAAATGTATAACCAAAAATTTCACAATGTTATAAACTACTAAAACATCAATAAAAAAAAAAGTATCATGAGTCAGTCAAATGACAAGTAGACAACTGATAATCAGAAAACACAGCTGTGGGCCAGCCCCGTGGCTTAGCGGTTAAGTATGTGCGCTCCGCTACTGGCGGCCCGGGTTCGGATCCCGGGCGCGCACTGACGCACCGCTTCTCTGGCCATGTTGAGGCCGCGTCCCACGTACAGCAACTAGATGGATGTGCAACTATGACACACAACTATCTACTGGGGCTTTGGGGGCAAAAAAAAAAAAAAAAAAAAAACGAGGAGGATTGGCAATAGATGTTAGCTCAGAGCAGGTCTTCCTCAGCAAAAAGAGGAGGATTAGCATGGATGTTAGCTCAGGGCTAATCTTCCTTAAAAAAAAAAAAAAAGAAAAGAAAACACAGCTGTGGTTTCAATGATTAGAAAGCTACAGAAGAGGATAAACAAGAATTCAGGACAGGATACACTTAAGATTTAGGGGCAGAAAATTCAGGTTAGGATTGTAATCATAATAAGCTCTTATCTAATATAACTGAAGAATAAAATGCTCTGGTTGAGGTTTATTAATGCTTTGAAATTGGCATTTAAGATTAAAAACATTGCAAAATACACATTTGCTATGCTTCAGGGGCATTACTTTACAGCTATCGGTGCTAAATACTCATTCACACTAGTTAACTGAGTGTTTTGGTTGAGAAGATGTCAAGAGTCTGCTCTATCGGGAATCTTAAAAGCTGGACATTTCAACAGCTCTCTCTCCTCCTATCCTCACACACATTAATGAAATCAGCATAAAGATATACTCTTTGAGTCCAGAGGTTAGTTAAATTTGAAGAAGCAGTAAGTAGGGACCGCAAGGAAACGTGCATTCCAATTGACAAAGGGAGAAAGAGGATGGGAACGTGTTAAGACAAAAGAAGGGCACAGAGGTTCTAGAGATGACTACCTGGTTAAAGTCAAGGGTTTTACACAGAATTTCATGTGGCTCAACACACAAAGCAAATACTCAGAAAGGTACACAAGGATTCTGTTAACCATAT
Source organism: Ceratotherium simum simum (assembly GCF_057802395.1). Classification (NCBI taxonomy): domain Eukaryota; kingdom Metazoa; phylum Chordata; class Mammalia; order Perissodactyla; family Rhinocerotidae; genus Ceratotherium; species Ceratotherium simum. The sequence continues at coordinate 77,950,281 of NC_141905.1, read as the reverse complement.
GCAGACTAATTCCATTTGTTCAACACTAGTTTCATTGCTACACCAAGTGGTAGATTCCTGTTAAGAGCTAATAGTTACTAAAAGCTTATTATTAGTGTCTTACTTACAAAATAACTATTACTAGACAATAAACAGGATGGGGGGAAAAAACCTTAATGAGGAGAACAAAAGCTAGTTCAAGCTCTGATTTAAAAAAATTTAAAAGGGGGGGCATTCCTGTTTTAATCAAATTTGGAAGTGGACAATCTTGTCAATTATATCCCAATACAGCTGAGGAAAAAACTGAAAATGGAGACTGATAATTGGTCCAAATATTCAGATGTAATGGAATCTTATGGATTTTAAGCCTTTTCAAAATTATGGCTCTATTATAATCAAAAACTATCTATTATAATCAAAAACTCTACTCACATGGGTTTCACAACATGATTACAACTTTACACTGCTCCTGCCCTACCAGTGACAACAAGGGAACTAAAGAGGAAGTGAAACATATTTACAGTTGTCCTGCCAAAACTAAGCTAATTTAATTTCCCCTCAAAAAAACAAAAGTAACAAGACCTTGAGTTGATGGGGAAGGACAGAAGAACAAAGCATATAGACACTGCTGACAGCAATTCATCACTCCCTCATCCTCTCTGATACACCGTCTTCACTCCGCTGCCACTCGTCACTCTTTACCTCTTTCACCGCTTCCTTTCCGACCATTTGACTTTCTTACTGTCTTAGCATCCCAAGGTTCAGTCCTTGAGCCCCTTCTCTCCCTGCATTCACTCCCTCAGTGATTTCATCCAGTCTCACGGCTTCAAATCCCATCTATATGCCAACCTCTCCCTCCCAAATGTATGTTTTCGGCCCAGCTCTCTCACCAAATTCTAGCATCACAAATCCCAACATTTCTACTCAACCTCAACAAGTCCCAAACTAGACCTTCATCGTCCCTTCACTGCCTTCATCTCCCACTACTCTCCTCCCCTTGTTTCCTCCACTCCTTGCTGTTCCTCACCACGTCAGGAACACTTCCACCTCAGGACCTCTGTTCTAGCTGTTCTCTCTGCCCAGACACCCTCTCCCCAGATTCCTTACCACAATCTCCAACCCTGGCCACTCCCTCTCCAACCCTCACTGTGGTCAACTTTTATTCCCCATAGCATTTACTACCTCCCAATATATGACATAATATAATTATGATGTTGATGTTAATTGTCTGTCCCCCCTACACACACTATAATGTAATCTCCAAAATGGCAGGGATCTTTGTTTTTTTGACTCATATATTTCTAGTGCCTTAGCAGTACCTGGCATAGGAGGTCTCGATAAATATTTGCTAAATGAATGAATGGGCTCTGATGCTACAAATATAAGTGGCAACTTCCAGATTCACACACAAGGCATGTAAGTAGTCCTGGGAAAACCATCACTCCCCTCTTCCATGAATACACCTCATACATCCCCACCTTCCTTGGTGCAGAATCAGTGGGGTAGCAGAGAAGGAGTTTTAAGATACTCTCCCTTTAGTCCCCTGCTGCTGCTTCTGCTTGTGGCACTGCGCAATTGTTGGTTAGCCATTTTTACATAGAATGTTACTAATTATCTAGTCCCATTAATAACACTTTCTTTAAAACATCTGAAAACATGCCCCAAACCTAGTTATCGATTGCTACAATTTTAATATCCAAAACAGGATATTATACATTGTCAGACATAGTTATTCCTTAAGAGCATTCAAGGGCCAGCCCCGCGGCTTAGCGGTTAAGTGCGTGCGCTCCGCTGCTGGCGGCCCGGGCTCGGATCCCGGGCGTGCACTGAGGCACCGCTTCTCTGGCCATGCTGAGGCCGCGTCCCACATACAGCAACTAGAAGGATGTGCAGCTATGACATACAACTATCTACTGGGGCTTTGGGGGAAAAATTAATTAATTAATTAATTTAAAAAAAAAAAAGAGCATTCAAGCCAGCAAAATCCCCCTCTCCCCCCAGGAATATATGAAAGACAATTCTAAAGATCTAGCTATTCTAAAGTAATGTTCTAGCAGCATACCTAGTCTGCACCCACACTTTCCTCATTCTTAGAGGAGGGGAGCTGTTTTTCCCTGCAAGGCTGGTTTCCTGCTGTGTCTCTTCTAGGATCAAGACCTTGCCCCATCATCCCCCACCCTTCCCCCAATTAGCCCCTTTCCTACCACCTTTTAATATTATCCAAGTTTACCAGAATCTTTTTTTAATCCATTCCTCAACCCTGGAATTTTCTCTGTGAGTTAGCAGGGTACAAACAGTGACACAGTCGCTGGAATTGTGAGAACTATAGTCTGATTAGCCAGCCCTGGTGGTCTAGTGGTTAAGATTCACTGCTTCGGCCTGGGTTTGTTTCCCAGTCAGGGAATCACATCACCGATCTATTGGTTGTCATACTGTGGCAGCTGCAATGTTGCTGTGATGCTGAAAGCTACACCACTGGTATTTCAAATACCAGCAGGGTCACCCATGGTGGACAGGTTTTAGCAGAGCTTCCAGACCAAGACAGACTAGGAAGAAGCACCTGACCACCCAGTTCTGAAAAAATTGGCGATGAAAACCCTATGAGTAGCAGTGGAGCATTGTCTGATACAGCACTGGAAGTTAGAGGATGGTGCAAAAAGACCAGGCAAGGTTCCATTCTGCTGTACACATGGTCACTAGGAGTCAGAATCCACTCAACGACACTAGCAACAAATAGCCTGACTGGAGTAGGTCAAAGAGTGAAGGCCCAATGAAAGCGTTCAGGCAGAGTAAAACAAGGGCCTCTTCAACTCTGAAAAGGATAAACCTTATCTCCAAGAGTAAGACACTAATGATCACCCCCTGCCATCTCTTCCTCTGGTCCTCATGACACCACTCTCTCCAGGTTCTTCTCCACCTCTGACTGTTCCTTTTCAGTCTTCTTTGTTGGCATCTCGTTCTGTCTCTAAAGATTATGGTGGTTCCCAAGGTTCTATCCTTAGCTCTCTTCCTGTTCTTCACACTCTGTCTAGAAAATTTCATACTCTTTCCTCATTTTAACTACCACTATGTTTAACTCCACATTTCTAACTCCATTCTTTTGCTCTGATCTCATGATCCAAAAATATAACATCTCCCCACTACTGACACACTAGTCCCTCAAATTCAGTATCTCCAAAACTGATCAACATCTGTCTCCCAAATCTTGTTCCTTCTCTGGTATGCCCTATCTCAGGCAATGACTATACCACCCACTGGATCACTTACGCAAGAAACCTTAGAGGCATCTTCCATTACTCTTCCTCTTAAAATCTCTCCTCTTAAAATCTCTCCTATCGACCCCAACTACTTCATGCTGATTGTTATTGTGTTAATTCAGATCCTTTACCTTTTGCCCAGATCAGTGTTTCTCAAGGGAAGTGCTACTGGCTTAACAGACAGGAGCATTTTTTATGCATGATTATCCCACTCTGTGCAGACAACCTACCAGCCTCCTTTGCATGAGCTGGGGAGCCTCACTCCAGCACCAGGCTTCAAGTATTGAGCATGGCTCCAGGCCCCCATCTCCCATGTAGCCCTTTTAGTTCCCTTTACCATGTAGGGGCCAAATCTCCACCTGCCACTGTCTGCTTCTGGATCCCGAATCCAGGAGCCTATGGTCTCAGTTCCGTCTACTGTTCCATTTACAGTCCATGAAGACGCTGCTTCTCTCTAGGCCTGGCAATGTCTTCTTTTTCCTTTTTTTTTTTTATCTATCCTTTCTGGGCTTAGAACAGAGTTGATATAGGCCCAATATCCCTTAACTTCCTTATCGACAACTCCAAAACCCAAAAAACTCTAAAACCTGAAAATTTACTTTCAAGTTTGTTACAAACTCATTTAATGGCAAAATATGCCCTGAAGTGATATGAAGCTATTGATAGTCATCATTTACCTCCCCTAGTATGAATATTCATATAACCTTCAAGAAACTTAACGTGCTGTATTGTGGGGTAACACCCCAGACTCACTGGGTACAAATAGAATACATGGAATAACCTTTTGAAAACCCCCAAAAACCTGACTTCTAAAACACATATGGCCCCAAAGTTTTCAGATAAGGATTGTGATCTGTATAGCAAAGCACAAACTCACTACGCCATCTTGTCTGGAAGTCTCTGTCTCTTAAAACCATTTTTTTCTAAACAGAAATTTAAAACTACTTTAAATATAAACATTTTCAATGGATATTTTAGAATCTTCCATATAGTTACCTTTAGAAAAGAAAGTATAGACCACTATCTTTTTAAAAAGGTTAAATTCAGTTCTGAGCATCAGTAACTTATTGTGTGTATCTACTTAGCTGTACTACAAGTAGTTGGTATGCATGAGATGGTTAAAAAGGTCAAAGGGTTTCTTTTTTTCCTGTTTTTTGTCTATGAAATTGCTATTTATATTTTTTGGCCTGTTTCATCTATGTGTGAAACAATGTTGCCCAACAATAAACCAGAATTTAATTTTGCTGAGTGGTTCTAAAAAAAAGGTTAAATTCAGTCCTACCAAAAAACAGGGATAGAGAAAATTACTTCTCGAGATCCCTTCCAGTCCTAAGATGCTTTGTTTAGACAGAGCTCTTGGGATTACAACATGTAGTGTTGACAGTGGGGTCACCTTCCCTTTTCCAGAGGCCCAGCCAGTTCTGATAGCACAGGCTCTGGTTCTTATCACAACTCTGATACACAGGACCTCAAAAAGAACACCACCACCCCGGTGCTCCCCTCCTTGTTCTCTCACTCTAGCAACTTACGTTTCACAACCAAGATTAACAGCTGATGCTGCTGTTAAAGAAAAGGAAAATAAATGATTTTACTTTAAAAGTTGGTATCTATGTCCACCTGGAGTTAAAACTTTAAACAGATGTCTAATGGGAAACTAAGTATGGAAAATGATGCGGTTATCTATTTAGGCAATGAGATACAGCACATAAGATATGCAGACATGGAACACAAGCCTATAAAACTTTAAAGGATGTTTTTTCAAAAGAAAGAAGATCTATGTTCTCATTTATTTGAACTCCACAGATTCTTCATACCTTTGTATAGATCATTTTTTTAAAATGGCACATTACTTTGAAAAACAGTCTAGCAGTTCCTTAAAAGGTTAAACATAGAATTACCATACAACCCAGCAATTCTGTTCCTAGGTTTACACCCAAGAGAAAAGAAAACAATGTCCACCAAAGATTCGTTCACAAATGTTTACAGCAGTATTATTCATAACAGCCCCAAAGTGAAAACAACCCAAATGTTCATCAACTGATGAATGGAAAGATAAAACATGGTCTGTCCATATAATGGAATAAAAAGGAATGAGGTACCAATATATATACTACAGCAAGCATGGAACTTTGAAAGCACTCTGCTAAGTAAAAGAAGCCAGTCACAAAAGGCCACATATTGTATGATTCCATTTATAAGAAATGTTCAGAATAGGCAAATTTATAGAGACAGAAAGTAGATTAGTGGTTGCCTAGGATTGAGGGAGCTAGGGTTTGAAGGCAAATGAATGACTGCTAGTAAGCACAGGGTTTCTTTTTGGAGTGATGAAAATGTTCTAAAACTGATTGTGGTGATGGTCACAAAACTGTGAATAAATTAAAAACCATTGAATTATATGCTTTCAATGGGTGAACTGTATAGTCGTATGTGAATTATAAAAAAAAACTGACAAGCAAGCCATATACTTGAGGTAAAAAGGCAACTAAGGCAGAAAACTAGACATTCTATTAATTCCAGACTGAAATAAAATTGCTTCTGCTCCAATTACAGAAGATGGACGAGGACCTAGCAAATGTGAGAACAGTGGCCACGCTAGAGAGCCCAAGGGTCCCAGTGGGGAAGGATGAAAAGCAGTGGGTATGCAGAGTGACACACGGGTGTCCAAATCAGAAAGACACACCGAGACGACACAAGCATCAGTGTTGTTTAAAAAAGTCTTCTTACCTGTATAAAAAGTATGTTCATGAAAAATAGGGGTTAAGTAGGAAAAAAATATGTAAAAATGCGGAAAATAACAACTATTCTGGTAATTTGAAAGTAATAGTGGTCCTCCAAAAAGCTTAGGGCAGGTGGAAACAACCATTAAAACTCACTGGAATATTGACAATGATTATTTCTAAGTGGTGAGATTTTTTCCTTTTCCTCATGTATAATTTACCGTATAATCAAAAAACAAAAATTAAGCTTTTAAGAGCTCCTTTTAAATAAAGTTATATGGAAATTGAAATAAGGATACCAAAGATTTAATTAACAGGACACAAAATAAGCGAGCTCTTGGTGATTTTCAACGTAGCTGTTCTGTGCCCTTCCTCCTATCGTTCACTGTTGTAAAGCGCCTTCACCACCAAACAGGATAAAAAAGAGGGAGAAAAAAGGCTTACATGCAAATTTCTAAAATTATATTCTCCTGAGAGAAAGGTGTACCAAACTATTCACTAAAATAGGATCTGAAAATACACTCAGTACAGTAATTACATTCACCCCTAACTAATAAAGGTCATCATAGCTTCAATAATTAACACAGACTATACCTTTAATGCCCCTGATAAGTGCCGTAGCTTATACAGTCCAATAGTACTGCAAAAATACTCAATCTCATTTTCATTTCTATTTGAAGATCATCTCTTTCACTTGAGAGTAACAAGAGAAAGAAAAGGAAAAGTTTGAAGAATAAAAAAATTCTTTAAGCTTTCATGCTATTCACATTTCTGTGTTTAAAAATTCCATGTAAATCTTATTTCCTAAAGCTTTTCTCCTCTCCATTTATACAACTGTCAGCTACTAGTGTCAAAATGTTACACACTGGTGGCCACAAAGGGCATCAGAACACCTCCCTGAAAAGTCCAACGAGGGTCCCAAGCTTCTCTGCATGAGGAGTGACAGTTCATTCCCCCAGGGTCGGGAGTGCTGAATGTACAAACTGATGACTGACAGGTGGACACGGTGCTGGACGAGCGGGCCCCCGGCTCTAAATCTAACTGCCAGGGCCCCAGGCTTAACGCTCAAACCAGAATGCCAGCCCAAGAGGTCCTCACCCTCAAGGCAAAGGTTGATGACAGAAAGCCATGCTGATCTTTCAATTTACTAGCAAAGCCATTCAAAAGACACTGATGACAAATTCACGGGCTTAGTAAACTAAGACAATTTTTGCTAGTCTGGCTGCTCTTCCCTAAAATCAAATGCAAACCAAAACTGACTGCACTTGCTTTTAACAGGCCTAATTGCCAGCTAATTTATTTGTCTCTAGATCGGCAGTAGTGAAGAGTATTCTGGCTCCAGTGCCAATAAAAGGAAATAAGAAGTACATACTCTACTCTCTTTTGGATTCCTGTAACATATAGAATATCAAGGTCCTCTTAAACTCGTTTTAATTTTGGTTTCTTAAAATTAGATTGTCAAACTTCCAGTAAAACCTGAACATAAAAATAACTATATTTTTACTTAGTTTTTTCAACAATTTAACCCTGTTACCAAACTTCCTCCCCAAAAACTCAGCCTGGAAAAACATGTACTGAGCTGTGGGGCATTGGGTGCTATGTTACCTGTTACCTGCTGTTCAGGTCACAGGGAGACAGCTCAGCAGAGTGCTACAGGGCCAGAGGGCCTGAGTCCAGGTTCGGACCCTACCACACACGAGCTGGGTGCCTCAATCCTTGCCAAGGCTCCTTTCTTCATCTGTACAACATGGATCCTAACCTTATATGGTGGCCTGAGGGATTAAATATAATAATCCATGTAACCCTCAGGACCTGCCTGGCACATCACATGGTGATCTAAATAGGCTAGGACTATGGCAGAGCAATGACATCCCTAGACGCCACCTCCCCACACCGATAACAGGCACAATACAAATGCTTTTGTGGGTTACTTCTACCAGACGGTGGCACAGTGTGAAAAACACTGGCCCTGGGCAATCTCATTATTTTGGCCTTAAGTCGCTCTATTGTGGGCTTGGTTTCCTCCTGGAAAATGAAAAGATCGCACTAGATCAGTGGTTTTTCTTTCTTAAAAAAAAAATTACAAAAGAAATATACGCTTAGAAAAATCTCAAGAAATACAGATAAAAGAGGATATAGTAAAAGTTAAGTCTCACCTTCTTGACTCCCCCCCGTCCCCAAAAAAAGTTTTTAAGCTGTACTATGCAGAATCCTGGGGCTCCCTGGAGGCAGAAGGGGCCAAGCTGGCAGGGCCCCAAGGATTCACTCCCCCCATCACCACCTCAACCAGAGCAACTCTGCTTTGTGTATCTTATATACTAGATTTCACAGATTCTGAAACAAAAGTTCCACTACTAAAATAAATTTTGAAAACCACAGGATTAAACTACTTTAAGGATGTTTATCCAGCTCCAAAATTATATGATTCTGGTCTATTAAACCAAATTCTCATATTTACTATCATATTTATATCAAGTTTCCACAAAATTTCCTGCGACTTCACCTTACCTCTAGCTCAAGATCCTGAGGTTCCATTTCAGAAAGTGATAGCACAGCAATTTTGGTAACTTTACAGACTTCATGACCTCCTGGAAGTTTGCCCACTGATGCTTTCTGCCGAATTAAAATAAGCCACCATGGAAGATCTGAAAGAGAAAAGCAATGTCTGGTATCTGTAAAGTGCTACTGACCTGGCAAGCTGAGGGTGAATAACCTAACAACAACAAAGTGTGCATCAGATACAACTCTTCAAAGTAAAGCACACGACAAAGATATAAAAATGGCCCTTAAACATGTGAAAAGATGTTCAATCTCACTCACAATTAGAGAAATGTAAATTCAATTGTAGTGATACTGTTCTCACCTATCGGATTGGGGAAAATAAAGTATGACAGCACATTGGCTGGCAAGGCGTGGGGAAGCAGGCACTGTCATACAATGCTGGTGAGAAGACAGACAGATGCAACGTTTCTGGAGGGAAATTTAGTGATACCTAACAATAAAACATATGCACTTACCTTTTAACCTAGCAATCCCACTCTTGTGAATTTACCCTGAAGATACACAATACAAGAGCACAAACACTCAAGTCTATTCATCACAGCAATTTGTAGCTGCAAAACACTGGAAACAACTCGACTGCCCAGAAATAGAATGGCTGAACCAACTATGGCACATCTACTCAATGGAGTACTATGCAGCCGTGAAAAAATAATCTATGAACAGATAAGGAGTGATTCCTGGATATATTAAGTGGATAAACTGGATATATTATTAATAAATATAATAAGTACATAATACAATCATATAATGAGATTACTAAATCAAAGTACTAAAGAGTATCTAGAATGTGCCACCCTTTATGTAAGAAAGATATGAGAAAACATGCATATACCTGCTCATTAGTACAAAAAAACGAGAGAAAAATCAGCAATCAATGACATTGGTTACCTACAGGGGTACGCGGAAATGGGATGGAAGAAGGGGGAAACAGGAATGATAATGGGATCAGGGGAAATGACAGTTCTCTGAGTATACCCTTCTGTATAGTTCTGACTCTCAGAACCATGGTAATGTTTCACATCCCCTCAAAAATAAATAAATAGTTCAATTCAACCAGAACGTGGGGGGAACCCAAAACAAATGCAAACAGTAACCCAACTCTGCTACAGATGGAAAATGTAACCACACTGTACGAGACAGGGAAGAAAAAACTCACCTAAGTAACTTTGGAAAACAGTATTTTGTAAAGATAAAGACAAAAAGAACTGTACACAATATTGTACTCTGGTTAGTGAATTTGTTTATCAGAAGGGTATGGGTTAGCAATTCCCAAACTACTTTATGTGTAAACACTAGGACTGAGCAAATAAGCAAATATATTGAGGAGAATGGGGGCGGCAGGGGGAGATGGTAAAACAAAAGAAATCTTTAATAAATACGAGAGAGAAAGAAGGAAAGAGAACACTCAGAGGCCTAGTAGTTATCTTTCCAATTTTTACTTCTCACAAAAGACTTTTAATTAAATGAGCAATAGTCTATGAAAGACAGCATGCAAAAGCAACTTGTCAGTTTATGAGGTTACACTCTTAAAAAAAATAATACCTAATTAGCACCAAAAATAAAAATAATTGAAATAGTGTTTCAGGAATTTCTTATTATAGACAAATAACATGATGGATACATATTTCCCATATGAAAAAATATTTTTAAAAAAGATATATAGTATTTCAATTTCCCCCATTTTTTCCCCAATATTAACCAACTCTCATTTTTGGGATAGTGCTTTGAAGATGTGCTTTAGGCATTTCATAAACACAAACGTTTGGAAACATTTCATAATTCTTTATAGAGTAGGGTGGAAATTTACTCCAAAGTTTAAAGGCTCTTATAGGCCAATTCATTACTCACTATCATTACACATTAACCAAGGACATCCCATGTGCTGGGAAGTGTGTCAGGCATGGATGGATCAAGGTTACCAAGCACCTAACACTTAATAAACCTAACATATAATAAAGCACATACTACATAATGCACTGTTGAAGGTCAATACATTTTGTTAAATAAGAAGAAATCCTTACCACAGGTCTCTCAACCTCACAGGAGTAATTTCTGTTTTACACTGAACAACCTAGAATATCGGCAGCTGACCAGACGAGCCAACGTCTGGAAGCCCTCATCCTGGTTCACCCTTCTTGCTGCCGCTTACTTTGGATTCACTTCATATGAACTCCACAAATTGTGATTTAATAAATTACAGCAATGACAAAAACACAATGTGCATAATCAAACGGAATAAACGTCTTTCCAATAAACCATCTAATGGCAAAGTACCAAAATATAAAAATATTAACTTTCAAACACAGAGGTTTTGTCCCATACATAAACTCACTTGGGAGACCAAAAGGCATCCTTTTTTCCACAAAAAAACATTGGTATTGCTAATATTGAAATTCAACTTACAAAGTCAAATACATTTTAAAATAAAATACGCATGTTTTTCGAGTTTAGCTAGCTACTCATATAGAAAGAAGGTGAGAAACTGAGGAACTGCTTTAAAAAAATATTACAGATTGAAGTTCAATATATCTGGGGAGTTATAATGCAGATTAAATCTGAGAAAACACCACGTAAATGATCTCAAACAACAGAGAAAGAATCCTGTAAACAGCAGCCTCCCTCTCCAGCGAGGCTTCAACGTTCCGGACTTTGAGGTCAGAACTCAGACTCAGATTTTAGCTCCATCACTGATTTGCCATGTACTACACAGCACAATACTTAACTGCTCTCATTCCTGGTTTTCTCACCTGTAGAAGTGAATAAAACTGCCTACCTCAGAGAGTAACTGTGAAGATTAAACAGTAATTTTTATAATTCATGTTATTACTACTAAGAGCTAACGTTTACCAGATAGCAAAACATACTATAAAGCTATGGTAAATAAAACAATGTGGTACGGGTATAGGAATGGACAAATGAATGCTAGAATAGAACAGAAAAGACAGACACAGACCCATGTATATGGGCATCTAGTAAATGATGATAAAGAGAGGGAAAGGACGGTGTGTCGATAAATGGTGTTGAAATACATATTGAAGTATATACGTATATAAAATCTGCTTTGAAATGATTTAGCAGCTGCGAGCGTGGGGACCATGGATAAAAACTTCTTTTTGGGGGCTGGCCTGGTAGCATAGTGGTTGAGTTCGTGCACTCAGCTACGGCAGCCTGGGGTCCGCAGGTTCAGATCCCAGGTGTGGACCTACACATCACTTATCAAGCCATGCTGTGGCAGGCATCCCACATATGAAGTAGACGAAGATGGGCACGGATGTTAGCCCAGGGCCAATCTTCCTCAGCTAAAAGAGGAGAATTGGCAACAGATGTTAGCTCGGGGCTAATCTTCCTCACCAAAAAAAACACATCTTTTTGTAGTTGTCTTCCAATCAGATCTACAAATTGCATTGGGATATTATGTCTCTCAAATCTTTTAATCGAGTTTCCTGTCTTACTGTTTTCACTCTCACACATTGACCAAAAAGAAGAAACTAAGAGTAAAATTAATAAGAAAATAGATATCTACTAGTTATAATCTAAGTAAGGTGGGAGGGTGAAAATGTTCTAGAATTAGATAGTGGCGAAGGCTGTACAAACTTGTGAATATACTCAAAATCACTGAATTGTACACTTTCAAAGGGTGAATTTTATGGTATATGAATTACATCTCAATTTTTTTTTAAAAAAAAAAGCTCCTTCTAAAGAACAAAAGAACTTGTTAGGAGTCTTACCTACTGGAGCAGAGAATACAAAACTAAAAAGTGTATTCTCTGCCAAAGACAGAGGTTAAGCTAGGATAGCCTACTAGTTCTTGAAATGTATCAACATTAGTGAAAAGACGTAGCTGTTCGGAGTAGTGTTCAAAGGAATAATTAAAATTATCACAATAGAAAGAAAATGAAAATTTCTAATTATACACTGAGATATTTCCAGGCAAAATCACTGAGATTAGAAAACAAAGCAAAACGAACAAACAAAAAACATCATGGGAAATAACAGCAATCTCTATTCCTATAATTATTTTGCCTTTGGTGAAACAAAACACCACAACAACCCCCAAAAGCTTGGAAAGTCCGGCAAGAATGAGCCTGTGAGTTACAGAGTTAAACGATCCAAATATATTTTTTATAGTTTGAGTTTTAAGACAAAAAAAAAAATGTAGACGTATAGCATCACTATTGTTTAGCAATCCCAGTATCCATCAGGCACACTTTTGTAATAAAATTTTTAAAACCACCCATACAGACCATTGTATTCATTTATATCACCCACCAGGAAAAGAAACTTGGCTCAAAGCCGCCACACTGAGATCTAGATACGCAGTGTAACCAAGTGGCAAAGGCAATTTAGTCTGGTAAGGTCTTTTGGCATAAAGACATTTTCAACTTTTTAAACATATCACAATGGGGAAAAAGTCAATTTTGTAACACTGGCTCTCCAGGAAAAGACAGACAAGGAAATGTGACTTCCCCAGCAAGATAAGAAAACCGATTAGGAAATGATTATCTTGAAAAGTATGACTAGCAGGGCAAGTAAAACAATAGTCCTGGAAAAGATTCAACTGCTTGCCCAATACAGTAACTGACTCATTAAAAGGGGATAAACAATTGTGGGATAAAGATTTTCATCAAAAATTTTTTTCATCAAACTTTAGAAAAAAAATAATGTTTTCACTCTACTCACGACCTCACCTCTAGGAAGTATTGCATCTACCTATTTCTCGACACAGCTATCCATCTTACCATCAGATAGAAAAGATAAGCACTTAGGGCCGACCCCGTGGCTTGGCAGTTAAGTGCTGGTGCTCCGCTACTGGCGGCCTGGGTTTGGATCCCGGGCACGCACCGATGCACCGCTTCTCTGGCCATGCTGAGGACGCGTCCCACATGCAGCAACCAGAAGTATGTGCAACTATGACACACAACTATCTACTGGGGCTTTGGGGAAAAAAAGGGAGGAGGATTGGCAATAGATGTTAGCTCAGAGCAGGTCTTCCTCAGCAAAAAGAGGAGGATTAGCATGGATGTTAGCTCAGGGCTGATCTTTCTCACAAAAAAAAATTTTAAAAAAAACAGAAAAGAAAAGATAAGCATTTAACGAGTATCCAGCAATCCTTTTTATTTTTATTAATGTTAATTAGATAGGGAATATATGAATACATTCCATTTGTTTAAAAAAGTAAATATTACAGACAAAACTAAAGTTCCCTTTGACCATTATTCCCCACTCCATGCAAATTCTTTAACTCTAATCCAAATCCCACTTTGTGAGTTCTAGATAAAGCTGTGTGGCATTAAAAAAAGAGTAAACACCACCAAATACTCATCAGTGGCTCATTCTCAAAGAAAAGTTCTCAGTAAAGAAGTCTTTCTTGTTGCACTTATAGTTGACAGGCTTATTTAATATTTAATTAAATTATGTGATTACAATAGCGAGTAAAACAGGTCTGGGAACAAACACAACAAACAATCCACCAGAAGAAGAGGGCTTCCTACTCAGTCCCCCACCAGCCGCCAGCCTTCAGAGCACCCAGTGCATCTACCAATAGGCTTTGCAGAGGCAGTGGGGCATGCTGGTTAATCTGGTAAACAGGATTAAGTGAGATTCAATTAAAAGAGCTCCTGCCGATAGAAATACATATGCAGTACATACTGGTATGTGCCAGACACTTGAAGTGAATAAAATATTTGTGTGGAAATGATTTTGCTTTTCTGGTTTTTTTTTTTTTTTTCTGGCTTTTTCCAAAGACTGGTTCTAATTTGAACTGGTTCAGTACGATTTTTTTTTTAAGACTTTATTTTTTGAGGGCTGGCCCCGTGGCTTAGCAGTTAAGCACGCACGCTCCGCTGCTGGCGGCCTGGGTTTGGATCCCGGGCACGCACCGCGGCACCGCTTCTCCAGCCATGCTGAGGCCGCGTCCCACATACAGCAACTAGATGGATGTGCAACTATGACATACAACTATCTACTGGGGCTTTGGGGGGGAAAAAAAAAAAGGAGGAGGATTGGCAATAGCTGTTAGCTCAGAGCTGGTCTTCCTCAGCAAAAGGAGGAGGATTAACATGGATGTTAGCTCAGAGCTGATCTTCCTCACTAAAAAAAAAAAAAAAAGACTTTATTTTTTGAGAGAAAAAAAAGGGACTTATTTTTGTAGAATACAACCATAACTTATTTTGTAGGTTCTGTGCTCACTGCTCTTTTGGACACTTTGCCGTTTCTCTGCATCTCTCTCTAATCATTCATGATATGACCAAAGGTAAAAATAAAAAGAGAAGGTGAGTCTGCTATCGACTCTCACGTGTTGACCTCCTCTAGCTTGCACCAAAACAGCAGACTATATTCCTGAGGACAGAGCGCTCCCTTCACCACTTCTGGAGCTCCAGGGAGGAGCGGCTGGGAAACGGTGAAGTGGAGAGCACCCACTGCCTTAACACTCACAGTAGATTGTGAAGGAGAAGCCAGCACAGTAGAATTTATAATTAATCCACATGCCAATAAAAACTATCCCCAAGACACAGGTGGATACTATGCACTCCAAAGTTGTCTGTAACATAACACTCAAATATAAATGTTTAAATTCTCAAAGGGCTTCTGCAGATCATGCCTCAAAGAGCCACAGAGGAGTCTGTATTTGCACCAGATATATCAGAGGATGGAGATATGTCGATAAAGATGGGAAAAGAGAATTAGGAAAGGAGATAATAGTCAGCTCATCTTTCCTTTCTTCTGGGTCAAGCTGACAATAAGAAAACTTTCTATGCTTCTCTGTCATTTCAAACTGACAGTCTGAACTAATAAATTTAAGCCAAATGACTCAGTGCTCTTTATATATTTTGAAGTTATGTTTAGGTGCATACAAATTTATGATTGTTTTATCTTCCTGGTGACTTGAAGCTTTTGTTATTTTTGAAACGTCTCTCTCTGTGCTTCTTGCCTTAAAGTCTGCTTTGATATTAGGATGGCTACATCAGTTTTCAATCGGTTAGTATTTGCGTGGTTTATCTTTTTTCTATGTTTTTACTTTCAACCGTTCTGTACGCATATAACTAAGGTGTTTATCTTTTTTTTTTTACTTTTTTTTTGTGAGGAAGAGCGGCCCTGAGCTAACATCTGCCAATTCTCCTCTTTTTGCTGAGGAAGACTGGCCCTGGGCTAACATCCATGCCCATCTTCCTCCACTTTATATGGGACGTTGCCACAGCATGGCTTGACAAGCAGTGCGTCAGTGCACACCCGGGGTCCGAACCGGTGAACCCCGGGCCGTGGCAGCGGAGGGCGCGCACTTAACCACTCGCACCACTGGGCCGGCGCCCTAAGGTGTTTATCTTGAAAGCAGCTTATAGATGGATTTTATTGGTTTTCCAGTATGAAAATCTTTGTTTTTTAAATTAAGTATTGACTCCATTCATATATAATATAATTATTGATATAGTTAGGAATCAATCTACCATTTCTCCCACCTGTTCTATATATCTTTTTTTGTCTTTTAGATTAAAATTTTAAATTATCAATATTCCATTTCCCCCCTTAATTAACTTTTTACAATCTTTTATTATTCTGTTAGTGG
The DNA here is from genome assembly GCF_057802395.1 of Ceratotherium simum simum. NCBI lineage: Eukaryota > Metazoa > Chordata > Mammalia > Perissodactyla > Rhinocerotidae > Ceratotherium > Ceratotherium simum. The sequence goes on along the minus strand of NC_141905.1, from coordinate 77,934,202 downwards.
TTACATTTTTTGTGTGTGTGTGTGAGGAAGATCAGCTAACATCTGCCAATCCTCCTCTTTTTTTGCTGAGGAAGACTGGCCCTGGGCTAACATCCGTGCCCATCTTCCCCCACTTTATATGGGACGCCGCCATAGCATGGCTTGCTAAGTGGTGCGTCAGTGCACACCTGGGATCCGAACTGGGGAACCCCAGGCCGCCGCAGCGGAGCACGCGCACTTAACCGCTTGCGCCACCGGGCCAGCCCTTGTCAGTGGTTATATTGTAGGGGATGATAACATGTACCCTAACTTACAAAAGCCTAGTACTTTTGCCAGTTCCTGGACAGTGAAAGGAAATTAGAACACCAACCTCTTTTACCTCCCTATTGTTACTATTGTTGTTATGTATTTTAATTCTGTATTAATTTTAAACCCTATGTAAAGCCAAATTCTTTTAAATTTACCAACATATTTACCCTTTCCATGGATCTTCATTCCTTTCTACATCTCTACACTCCCATCTGGAATCATTCTCCTTTTGCCTGAAGAACTCTCTTTAGTATTTCTTTTAGTGCAGATACTGCTAGTGATGAATTCTCTCAGTTTGTCTCAAAATGTCTTTATTTTCCTTAATTTTTGAAAGTATAAAATTCTAGACAGGCACTTGGAAGATATCATTCCATTGTCTTCTGGCTTCCATTATTTCTATCAAGGCTTACTACATGCCTTTGAATTTAATGTGTATTTTTTCTTTGGCTGCTTTTAGGATGTTCTGTCTTTAGTTTTCATCAGTTTTATTATGAGGTGGCTAAGTGTGATTTTCTTTATATTCTTTCTCTTGTGGTTAAAAGTACTTCTTGAGGGGCCGGCCCTGTGGCTTGGTGGTTAAGTGCGCGCGCTGCGATGCTGGTGGCCCGGGTTCGGATCCCGGGTGCGCATCGAGGCACCACTTCTCCGTTCATCCTGAGGCCGAGTCCCACATACAGCAACTAGAAGGATGTGCAGCTACGACATACAACTATCCACTGGGGCTTTGGGGGGAAAAATAAAATAAATAAAATCTTAAAAAAAAAAAAAAAAAAGTACTTCTTGAAACTATGACTCGTATTTATAGTAGATTTTGGGAAATTCTTGGCTATTATCTCTTCAAATACTGCTAGTCTGTTGCTGTCAGAAACAGAATCTGACTAGTTTCTTTTGATCTCATTTTTTTAAACATATGAAATATCTTTAAATGATCCATTATATAATACTATATTAACACACTATACATTCTAAGAGAATCTAATAATTCAGATAGCTTAATGGCTTATCTTAAGATAAATTATGTTCCAATTTAAAGGATCCTGCCTTTTTTTTTTTTAACAAATCATTGGTAGAAATTTAAATTCAGTCTGAAGTATGCATAAAACCTACTTCACTGATACCTATTGCGTAAGCTATTAGTTGGCCATTTAGTACTTTTAAATGAGTACGAGCATGAGTCTATAAAGTAGGTTTTATGCAAACTTACACATGACTTTAAATTTATACTAAAGATATAAATTCATGGTATGTTTAACCCAGTTTTTTGTTTTATATTTAAAGCCATTTCTACTTTTTTAAACCACATTAAGAGAAAAGCTTTTTTTTTTCCTAATGGACATAAAGCACCATACATCCCTGAATATATTTCAGGGAGCATTGTACATCAAGTAAGTGGAATTATAAGTAATACTACCACCGCAATAGTCCTTGTCAGGTAGCTGGTAGCTAAAAGTACATCACATTGGGCTTCTAATGCTTTCAGTGACTAAAGAGCCAGTTATTAATTTGTTCATCTTCCATACATAGTAACTACTCAATGTTTCTCAACTGCTTGCTCTGTTGCCTACTAAAGTCTCCTAAGTCTGGGTTTAGAGAAAACTGACAATGACTCATAAGGAGAGCATCTAGGGCAAGAGGCAGTTTTAATAGGCTCCATTTCAAAAGTACCAAACGGTAGAATCAGAAACATATTCAGCTTAGCCTGTGATGCTTAGGATGAATTTAAATTCATTCTAATAATAAAATTCCTAATAATGACCTGCCAAAATGAAATAACCTATTATACTCTATAAAAATACAAAGTCTTTTATATCTATAATAGTCTTAGAAAACTAGAAAAGTCTAACTTATAAAGTATCATTGGGCAAAAAGAATTTGCGCATAAAAGTACATTTTCCAGATAACTATAGCTTATCCTCCTAAAGGGCTAAGATGTTTTCTTATATGTTTATTGAAAACTTTCATATATTATATACTTTCCTATTAAGTATATTAAGTATACAAAGTACAATTGGGATTTTTATTCATGATGCAGGTTTATCATCATGAAGATAAACTGATACTTTGAGAGGTGACATAAGCATGCTTCAAGGTTGGAGGCGATTGGCCCCGACATGGGGATCCAAACCCACAGGCTGTAACAACCTGATAACCAAGCCAATTAAATGAATAACCTTCATTCTCTGCTTGGATGGCTGATATTAGCCACGTCTAAGTAAGTGAGAACGCACTATATTTATCAAGAATCTCCTTTCTTAAACACAATTAGACCTGATAATAATTTGATTGTAGTCACTTCAAAATGTTCAATAAGATAGAAAGTTTAAGAAGAATATAGAGGAGGAAACAAATATAGAAAGCACCTTTATAGGCAGCCCATATATACAGTCAGTCACTCCTACCTTAACAATCCTCTTCTCTTTCTGATGCTAAAATCTTTTAATATCACCGCCATAGGCATCACTGAGAAAAACATCCGGAGTTTAAGAACAAATGGGTTTATAACTAGAAAAATGGAATGATAGCAGAATAGCAGAAGAGGCAAACTGGCCTGTCTCTAAAGTATCTCTCTGCCTGAAAATATAAAAATCTGCTAGTTAGAGATGTGCTCAGAAATAAGAAGTATGCCTGTCTGACGACCTTGGGAGAGCTCAGAACAACGGATCACATTCATGTGTCTAGTTCAAGCATTGCTCCAACCAGGGTGGTGCGACCATCTGCACCAAGGAGACTGGAGGGCAGATTAGGGACAAGGGAGGTGGTGCAACACTCTGAAGCACAGAGTGATGGAACAGGCTAAAGGGAACAAAGAGAAAGGCCATTCAGCACCCAGGTGCCTGGGGACAGAGGAAAAGGAAGAGGAGGGAAGCAAAAGACAGAGGTGAGAAGACGCCAAAGGAAGGAATCTCGCCCACCACTTACTGCCTGCTTGCAAGACCCAAAGCCATTACTAGAACAGGTCAGATAAACTACAATTAAAGAATCTTTTAAGGGTTAACCAGGAACCTAGTCACCAATGAAAATCTTACCTCCAAAATAAATACTTCTGAGATCCTCATGAATGCCAAAATGAATATAAAATGACTGTATTTGAATTACACTTTAGATCATTTCTATTTTGGTAGAAATGTTATATCACAAATAATACTGTTTCTTTAGAATACTTCCCTCAAAGCAACTTTAGTACATGAAAAAAATCACCTGTAAACTACCAAAAAGCAGATTTTTTAAAAATTAAGATAAAAATCAGAAGTAATGGGGCTGGCCCGGTGGCGCAAGTGGTTAAGTGCGCACTCTGCTGCAGTGGCCTGGGGTTCGCCGGTTCGGAACCCCGGGCACGCACCAACGCACTGCTTGGCAAGCCATGCTGTGGCGGCGTCCCATGTAAAGTGGAGGAAGATGGGCACGGATGTTAGCCCAGGGCCGGTCTTCCTCAGCAAAAAAAAGAGGAGGATTGGCAGATGTCAGCACAGGGCTGATCTCCTCACAAAAAAAAAAAAAAAAAAAAAATCAGAAGTAATGACAACAGGCTACAACAAAAGCTATCTTCTGACTTAAATGTTTTTAATGGCTTTATTGAGATACAATTATATACCATAAAATTCACCCACTGTAAGTATATAACCCAATGATTTTAACAAATTTACAGAGTTGTACCACCGTCATCACAATCTTTACATGTTTTTAATAATGTGAGTTGTCAGTAGACAATAAAACACTCTGCTTCTCTCACAATGCAGTTGTACACAGACAATTAAACTTGTATTTGAAAAGAAGAAATATCTAAATGTGTGCCCCAAGAAGCAGGCCTCCAGCAGAGGCTGAGAGCTCCTCAGGGGCCCTGCCAGGCTCCTCTTCCCTTTTCTCCAGTGCCCTGGAGGAGTGGGGTTTTCCAATAGCTTTTTAGGAAAAGTACTAAAGCAACGCTAGTGACACTCAATTCATTCATCACTAAAATATATAAAATATTTCACGTCATTAGTCATAGCAAGAAAGGCTCCATAGACAAAAGACTAAAATCACACTTTTTAAATCATATACATAAAACACTTTATCATTTTAATGACTGAGACATCTTCATCACTTCAAAAGTGGAGAAACAGCAGATGGCAAGTACTAGTTTAACGAGAGTTACTTGAGTGAACTGCATCTGTGGCTGTTCAATACTACAAGTAGTATTTCACTTAATTACTAAACCAAGAGCCTCTATTGCCAAATTAAGCAAGACTCCTGACAATTTTCTCTTAAAATTATTTCTGAGTATATCATGGAATATATACTTTTGCTTTTTATATTCAGATACTTCTTACCCTAACTGAGCTTATCCTCTTTTCAAACATTCAATCTTCAAAATCTCTAACTGAAAGAGCTTTTGTGATCCATTTAAAGTCTTCAGCCTAAAGCAACCTCTTCATGGTTATCTGTGTGAAACAGGCTATCTCCCCAACATGACACAGAAAATACGTAGAGGAAAGACATCAATCACGTGGGCCTTCCACACAGCTGCTTACTCGGCCAAGAGCCATCTCTCCTCTTCCCGCACCCCCACCCGCCCCTCACCCTGGCCCTGTCCAGATTATCTCTACTCATTTTTCAGGCCTCAACCCAGACATCACTTCTGCAGGGATGCCTTTCATCCAGGACCTCCTCACACCAGTCAGGGCCCTCTGTCATTTGCTTCACAACATCCCACGTTTTTTTTCAGAAGCTTAAGTCTAATGATAAAACTGTATGATCGGGTAATGAACGTCTGTCTCGGATTCGATTCTACGCTCCTGGAAGCTTTGAGTTTTGTTTGCCCTGTAATCCCCAGTACTGAGTGCAGGCCTTGGCACACAGCAGGCACTCCATAAACATCTGTTAAGTAAATATTTGCTGAATATTCTTGTATTCTTGAATAGCCCCTGCACAGGGGCACACAGCAGGGAGCAAAACAGACACAGCCCCCATCTTGGAGTTTATCCTCCAGAGGGGGGACAGACAAAAAAGAAGAAAACAAAAAATTAATGTGTAATTACAGTTGTGATAAGAATTTGACTATCATTCTTACTTCTTCCTGGATACAAAGAATAAAAACTGCTGATTTTTCATGGAGCTTTACTATTCTTTCATCTATTTAGCACATTACATGTCCCTTCTACTTTATGTTCCTCATGTTAATAAATCCCAACCAATCAAACCAAAGTCAGACACATTCAAGTGGGGGGAGATAAATTACATTACACCCTGACTGAAAGTCCACTTGCCTGCAAACATCTGGGGAAGAGGCCTTCCAAACTGAAGAAAGGCCAACGGATCTAAAAAGGTATTCTCTAGGTACCAGGGTTAATAGAACAATCTTTGGCAGTGCTTGCTAAAAGGAAGGGCAATTATCAGCAAAGGATACCACAGCCAAATAATACTTTAAAATTCTTCAACCACATTTTAAAAGGGGCGTGTGGATTATGAAATAGAACCTTCACTAATGTTACTAATATTTTACTACTTAAAAACATTACCTTTTATAATCCCCACCATGTAGTCTTTTAGTGACATGTTAATATCATCATAGTTTCAGCAAATATTAATTCCCATTATTAGGAAAAACGGTCCAAGTTTAATTTTTGTTCAAAATTGTATAGCTAGAACTTAAGTGGTTCTCCAGTGGAACATCTGACACCTCTAAGTTACTTTTAAAACTAAGGAAAAAGGGCCGGCCCCATGGCTTAGTGGTTAAGTGCGCACGCTCCACTGCTGGCGGCCCGGGTTTGGATCCCGGGCGTGCACCAATGCACCGCTTCTCCGGCCATGCTGAGGCTGCGTCCCACATACAGCAACTAGAAGGATGTGCAGCTATGACATACAACTATCTGCTGGGGCTTTGGGGGAAAAAAACAAATAAATAAAATTATAAAACTAAGGAAAAAAATTAATAGCCAGCATCTGTTGAATGCTTCCCACTATCAGGAACCATGCTAAGCACTTTATGTGAGTTTTATTAAATCTCACAATAACTGTATCAAGGAGGCGTCATCATCTTTGACTTATAGTCAGCAACTGAGGCTTAAATGAAGTAACCTGATCCCAAGGCAACTGTGTGATCTTCAGGGTTAGTCCACCTCTAGGGCAGGTGCCTAGTCAATGCTATTTGGGGAATGGCCTACGTCACTGTGAAATAAAGGGTAAGGAGCAACAGACGGAATTCTTTTGACATGCTTTTGTAATAAGCATTCCAGTGGACATTAGGTTTCTGTCATAAGCTGAACTACGTCCCCTCAAAATTCATATGTTGGAGGCCTAACCCCCAGGTACCTCAGAATGTGACCGTAAAGAAATAGGGTTTTTAAAGAGATAACTAAGTTAAAATGAGGTCATTGGGGGGGGGTCCCAATCCAGTATGACTGGTGTCCTCATAAGAGGAAATTTGGACACAGACGCACACAGAGAGAAGACGATGTGAAGACACAGGGAGAAGATGGCCATCTACAAGCCAAGGAGAGAGGCCTCAGAGAAACCAACCCTGATGACAACTTGCTCTCGGACTTCTTGCCTCCAGAATTGTGAGAAAATAAATGTCTGTTGTTTAAGCCACCCAGTCTGGGGAACTTTGCTATGGCAGCCCTAGCAAACTGAGACAGTTCCTGAATCACACCTGCTTGCATTCCACAGAGCTCAGAGTTCAGTGACAGTCAGGAAGAGTGCAGGGCTCACCCACACCGTTTTTTGACTGTCAATGACATCTGTTCAAATAAATTTATGTTCCCATCTCACTAGGCAAGAACAATAATTTGTGCATGAATATGTAGAGAATAAGTAGGAGGGAAACAGGAGTGAGTTTAAGTACAGACATCTTATTCCCCTCATCCTATACCCCAGGAAGGTAAGATGTTCCCATGGGAAAAGTCCCCTGAAGTGATTATCTCAGTTCTAATACATACCAGGAGTACACCTTCCATCGGCCAAGCTGATGGTGTGGTCAGAACAAGAGCTTTAATGGGGTGCAGGGAGGGGAGGGGATGAGGCAACCGCAGGACAGAGGATGAAGAAAGAGAAAGACAGAAGAGTGAGATAGATGCTCAAAGGGCAAGGAGCTGGGGGTGGAATGACACACACAGGATGGAGCTGTAGTTCTCTCCGTGGGTGAGGGAAACAAGAACAGCAGAGGGCCCAGAAAAGATTTTCCTTTGCTTCCTCCCCACTCCCTTTCTTAACAGTCAAATCTTATGTGAGTGATATGACAAGAAGAAAAAGAAAAAGTACAGAGATTAGGAGAGAAAAATTGAGACACTTTCCCTGCCCTTCTTTCCTTTTTTTATACTTTTTCTCCAGTTCACTCTATTCCTCACATAGTCCTCTTTCAATATATCCCATATAACAGGTGCCCTCACTGCCTACCAACCACTTGTTTTTGGTCCAAAGAAAGGCAGGCAGTGCAAAAAGTGCAAGTACACATAAATGGTGGCTGACCACAGAGATGACCACACTTTACCACCTCCTAATAACCATACTCTCATAGCATCATAAACTCATCAACCAGTAACATATTTGTACACTGCTTGTAGGAGATAACTTTTGGGTTGTCTGCCAAGTTCAAACCCTCCTGCTCTGACTGCCCCTCCTGCCTAGAGGAGTGGGCCTCTGGAGCATGTTGGAACTTTGTGACCAGGGAAGGCCCTTGGCCCAAGCTGGGCCAAAAAGATTCTCTTTCCTAGGAGTCTGAACTAGATTCACTACCCAATCCTTGATAGCTAGTCAGTCTCCAGTGGTTGCAGGGTACATCAGATGTTGGTTGGTTTGAGTACCATATAAGGGCAGAAATTTTGTCCTACATACATAGAAACAGAGAAAGTCAAAAGAAGAGAAGAATGAAGGAGATGGATAGGGACAAGTGGTGGTCAGAGACCACCTGCCCACAAAAAAGTAATCTCGGATCCTGTACAGTGTCCACTTCTTGCTTGGGTTCCTTATTAAAATTTGTTTTTGCATAAGCTGATAGGTTTGTATTTGCAATCATAAGAGTCTTAATAAAATAGTGATTTATAATTTATTAAGCACTTTCAGGCATATTGATCTCATTTGAGACTCATGATACCCCAGGGGAAAAAAAGAGGGCAGTTATTTTTACTTTTATTTTATCAGTTACAAAGTAAAGGCTCAGGGAACCCTTCCTGGGATGCACGCCCCAGTGAAGTCCTCTCCACGCTGGCTCTGGGTTTGGCTGTGTGACTTCCTTCGGCCAATGGGATACTAGCAAGCTCAGTGACACAAGCAGAGGCTCGATAAGCCCTTGCACATTGGGACTGGTCTTCTATCACCCTGAAAAGATACCCAGGTATCCAGGAAAGAGAGAGAGGACGCAAGGAGAGGCCTTGTAAGATGAAACACATGGAGAGAGATGCCACGTGAAGGAAAACTGCAACACCTCAGGCAAACCCCCAGCCCAGTGCTGCCACGTGAACGACCACAGCCCAGAAGAGAGTAGAAGAGCCTCTTGGTCAATCCACAGGCTCGTGAGATATTATACACTGTTGCTGTTTTAGGGCATCAGCCTTTGGGGTAGCTTGTTATACAGCAATAGATAAATGAAACAGATGGTAAGTAACTTCCCCTATATCCCAAAGCTAATAAATAAAGCTTGAATCCAGGTTTCCTGACTGATTTCAGTGATTTAGTCACTGCTCCAAGATGTGACTGAAATTGAAGAAAAATAACTCAGAAGTTTCATACACTTCATTTAAACAATAGAAAATTAATTTTAACTCAGAACACTCAGAAATTATCTTGTCAGCATGTAAATGAATTAAAAATATATGTAAATGTGGACAGGTAGGAGAGTGTTACTAAAATACTTAGCATGGTTACACAACGTCAAAATGCTTTTCTCTTTTGTATTGCAAGAATTAAAAAACTACCAAAGATAGAATATACAACAATGTTCATAGCAGTATTATTTCTAATAGCAAAAAAGAAACAAACAATCACCCAATGACAGGAAAAAGGACAAATTGTGATATATTCATACAATAGTGTAAATAAGGAACTAAAGTTTCATATATCAACATGGATAAATCTCAAAAATATAAAGTTGAGTGGGGAAAAAAGAAGTGAAAGAAAACAAACAGCTTAAAATCATTTACATAAAATCCCCAGAATACAAACCTTAGCAACATATTGTTTAGGGATACATAATAAAAGCAAGAACGAAAATCAAGGGAATAAGCACAAAATTCAAAACAGCAGGTTTTCCTGAAGGGAAGGAAGCAGGATACACTTGAAGAAAGGCAGAGTGAGGGCTCCAAAAACACTGGTCATGTTTCATTTCTTAAGCTGGGTGGGAGATATATGTGTGTTTGTTTTACAACAACCTATTACCATATATCTGTGATAAACAGCTTTTCATATCTAAAAAGTATTTCACAATAAAAACAAATTAAAAACAACCAAAGAATGTAGCAAGGAAAATTAGATAGTCTCCTGTAATATATGCTTTATTTATAATATCCAGAAATCAACCTAGGGGCCATCCTGGTGGCACAGGTGGTTAAGTGCGTGTGCTCCGCTGCAGCGGCCCGGGGCTCGCCAGTTCGGATCCTGGGCACACAACAACGCACCGCTTGTCAGGCCAGGCATGCTGTGGCGGCATCCCACATAAAGTGGAGGAAGATGGGCACAGATGTTAGCCCAGGGCCAGTCTTCCTCAGCAAAAAAAGAGGAGGATTGGCAGATGTTAGCACAGGGCTGATCTTCCTCACAAAGGAAAAAAAAAAAAAAAAGAAATCAACCTAGCTCCCAAATGCTCAATAATTTTATCTTAAAGGAATAAAAAAGGGAATATTACAGAGGTAGCTATACTCCCAATTACAAAGCTATAATGGTAAAGCCTCCTATAGTTCATAACTCATATTAAAATTGATACCAAAGGAAAACAGATATTTAAATTTAGTGCATAAAATATTTCATTTAGTCTTTTTTAGGACCTTTTGGGACCGGCCTATATAACATCTATTTTCTCACCAACACAATCCTAAACCCAGAGCACAGGTGCCTGTCCTTCCAAGCGAAGGCATGGTGAACGACCTAGACCTTCCATCAATTTGCCTGCACTGGAAAGGACCACACTGCATACTAAGAGACCCATCTTCTTCCCTGGTCAGAGTTCATCGTGTCAGGAATGGACAGCTGACCTAAAGCCAACCAGTCATGGTCTGCCACCTGCCCTACCTCTCCAGCCTTATTCCTACTATCTTCTCTCTTGAAATCAGTGCAGTCGGTATATCTTTCCATCACAGCACCTACCACCATTATCAAATAACTATACATTTATTTCAGTGATTACTCACCGATGTCTGTTTTCCCTCCTAAACTGTAAGCTCCACGAGGGTGGCAACGGGTCAGTTTTTGCTCACTATTGTGTCCTACCAACTATCACAATACCTGACACATAGTAGGCATTTGATAAGTTGTGTTTTTTTTTAAGAGGAAGAAAAGATTGTAATACTATGCCTCCTTTTCTCTAAAGCTTTATTTTTATTTCATTAAACTTATATGGAAATATCCCTACTTCGGGCAGACTCAAAATTAAGGCAAAGGAATCAAACCATAACAGAATCTACATTTATCCTCAAAGAAGAAAATGTCGTAGAATGCCAAATTAAATTTGACAGGATTAAGTTTACAGAAACATACCTGAATGAAGCTGAATTTTCCCGATAACACCTTCTACCAACCCCAAACAAATGGGATTCCAGGCAAGAAGTAGATCAGTAGCTAAAATGGAATAAGACACAGTCATGAGAAAATATTCATCAGAAAACATATTAAAACAATATCTCTAGCAGTATATTAAAAAATTATCAACGTCCCAAAAAAGCAGTTATGAACATCCAGAACTGAATACATTACTATCAAGCAATGTGAAAAAGCATTAAATCTGAGGCCTGAATAAGACTAAGACTAAGACCAGTTAGGGGATTGAGCTGACATTCTGAAACTCTACTCAGATGGGAGTACACTGGCGCCCTGCAGTGGAGGGAACAGGCTGGTACACTACAGGAGGGCAAAGGAGAGGAGGCACCCACAGGCCTTGCTACAGTCAGTCCCAGACCCAAAGACAAGGCCTGAGAAACCACCACAGAGATGTCCACTCACTGGATCACACTCTGGAAATACCCTTTCCCAAAGAAGCTTACACCAAGCGAAGAAATCCAGAAAGCCAGTGCTCTTTTATGTGACACCTAGGGCAAAAACAATAGGAACGGCTTCCCTGTATTGAATGCTTACTGTGTGCCGGGCATCCCAACCAGGGTTCCTCACCTGAACCACAGAACAATGATTTGGATGACTGTTTTCTCAATTCTCCCAAGGATGGCACACAACTGGTACCACTCTAGACGCATAGGAGAGAAGCTAATCCATTACACACAACGGATGCCTGAAGACATGAGGGCTTAGTTATCATGTGGAACCCAGGCTGCAAAAGGCTGTTATATACACGGAGATAAATGCAACACTAGAGGTAGCTCAACAGCTGGAAAAGATTAGCAAGAATGAAAACAATATTTCTCTTAGCAGGAAAGTAAAATTACATTTTAATTATTACCATTTAAATTTTGTTTTGGTGAAATTTATAATCAATCTGTAACTCATGGGTTAATTACAGACTTAACAGTTTGGTCTCCAAATTCCTTTGCATTTTGACTATTGTGTCTTGAACGTCTTTGTTGTTAATGATATATTCAATGGAAGGCAAAAAAAAAGTGGACTTCTTTGTTCTTATTGCAAGAATTAAAGTAAATAAGCAATTAACTTTTTTTGTTAATGTGTTCTACACATTATCATTTCTAATCCTGACAACTGTGTGAGTTGGGTATTCGGGGTACCATTTTACAGATGAGGAAATGCAGCCTTAGAAAAGTAACGTGACCTACAATGGATCAAGGGCAGAGCTGCGATTCAAAGCCAGGTCTGCATGACTCATGGCCTGTGCTCTTAACCTTCCTCCTATAGCGCTTCCCTTAGAAGCTATGCTTGGAACTAATCCATTAGACAATATTTACATTTTAAATAACATGCATTCTTATTATAAAAGTAACACTGAATAAAATTGAAAAAAATATTTTATCTATCCCATCCCACCACGAAGAGATAAGTCATTATTTTGCTACATTTCAGGCCATAGGTTTGTGTGCATACCTAATTGCAATACTACAAATACAGCATTATATGCTGATCTTTTCTTATAACATTTCATGACTATTTTCTCATGTCTTTAAAATACTCTTCAAAATTATAACTTCACAGCTGCATAATTTTCCACTTAATGAAGGACTTCCTCACTCCTGGGCATTTAAGTGATTTCCAGTTTTTCCCTATTATAAAAAATACTGTGATAAATGAACATTATGCAAATATTGTATTTACCTCCCTAATTAATAGCTTTAGGACAGATTCCTAGGAATGAAATTAGTAGGTGAAAACAAAAAAAATTTAAAGCTTCCAAATATTACCAAATTGCTTTCTACCAAGGTTATAACAAGTTAAATTTCAGCCAGAAGCATATGAAAATACTAGTTTTAAAGTACTCGTCAGCATTTAGAATTTCTTTTTTAATTTTTCTAATTTGAGGGCATCCATTGCCTAACATGATGTTTATTTTCTTCTCATTGTTGGTAAGATTAAACATTTAATTATAAAATTGGTTGCTTATGTTTCTTCTTCTACTATGATTTTCTCATTCAAATCTTCTAATGATTTTTCTTCATATTCCCTATTGATTTATGAATTCTTTTTACATTAAGGACATCAACTCTTTGAGATGTTTGCAAATATTTTCACAGTTTTTAACTTTTATACAAATCTATCATTTTTTTCATTACCTTTATGCTTAAAAAGTTGTTCCTTACCCAATATCAAAAGTATTTATTAATTTCATCTCTTTGTTAATTTTTAAAAATCTAACTAACTCTGCTGGAATTCATGTTGGTGTACAGACTAAAAACACCCTGATTTCTTTTCAAATAGGGAGCCAGAATCCCTGTATCAGGCAGGCCAAGTCTCACCATCCGCCACCACAGATGTTCCTGGTCAGGAAAGAGCTCCAGCTACCCGTAACCCTGCACCCTGACCTCAGGTGAACAGACCGTAGTTGTAAGACTCTACCCCTTGGGTACTAAATGAGCTCTAGAAATATGGAAGAAGAAGGAAAAGTTAGAGCTAAAACAGGCAGGGACAGTTACATAGAAGTGGAACTTCAAGCATAAGGAAAGCAGCAAGAAAAACAATGCAGAGGAAAGAAAGTGCCAGGTTTGTTCTGGAATTCGTCCCTTCATTGGAGAAACACTTATCAAGTACCTGTTAGGAACCAGGCACTGTATCAGGCTAAGAAGATATAAAAATAAAGGAGTGAACAGTCTAGAACAGAAGACCTATGGGTATGGTGGAGATTTGAATTGATAAAACTGGAAAAAGTAAACTGAGGCCAACTGTGGAGAGACTTGAATAAAAGACTAATGAGCCTGCGCTTCCTGGACACCACGGCAGGCACATAATGACCTGAGTACAAGGTTGCAGCCAGGGATTTGCTGACAGCATTGAAACAAGGTGGACACTGAGTGTAGGGAATGAGTTAGAAGGTTACTTCAAGAGTCTTGGCTTGAAAGGACATGGAGCTACCCTAGCTTGGGGAGTCAGGTGGGCAGCAGGTGAAGAATGCACAGGAAGAGCTGAAGATGAAACACCTCCAAGGAAGCTATACCAAGGACAGGAAGAGAGTACATCAAAGATGACATGAAACATCTACTCTCTCCTGAGGGGGGAAGCTGGGGACATGGACGAGAAGAGCAAGAAGGAGCAAAGAAGAAAGGAAGGACAGTGTGTACAGCAACCAGGAGAAAGGGGAAGAGAACCTCTTAACTCAATGCCCTTTTGCATCTTTGGCATTTCAAACCCTGTAAATACAGCAGCCATTCAAGAAAATTAGAATTTAAGTTAAACTAGGAAAAAACTATAAAGATGACCAAGTTTTGTGGTCTAATGACTAAAAATAATAGTCACTGATAATCTTTGAGGTCCAGAGAGAGAATCAGCTAAACCCATTAAGACTGAGTTCATGATGGGATGATCAAGGAGATATGTCTAGATAAGAGAACCAGAGGAGATATTAAAGGAGGAAAAGAAAACAGAAGATGATGAAAGCAAAAGCACAGGTATAAAAGTTAACCTTGGAAAGGAAGGGTACTACTTTTTTCTAAGACTGGAGGAAAAGATGAAACGCTAAATATAGAAATGGAGAGGAGAAGCAGATGAATGTATCAGATGGTCTTGACTCAGTAAAAATAGGAGTCAAAGTTATCTTTGCTTCAGCAGGGGGAACGAGGGGAACAGAGAGGCAGCAGAGGCTTGGTATGGTGAGAGGAATCCAGAAAGTCAATTTGTAAATGTTCTATGTGTGCTTGAAAAGCACGTATATTTTTTTAACTCAGTATTTTCAAGAAAAAGGTCAATCCATTAATGGGTCATGAAATCCATTTTGCATTTTGTATAAGATCAGCATTAACAGCAATGAAACAGAACAGAAAATTGAAAAACTGCACCAAGTAAGAGGACACATTTCATTAAACTTTTGTTTCTGGTACATACATACATGTATGTGTTCACCAGGTCATGATTTTAAAAGTATTTCTTACTATGGATCTCAGACACTTGAACACTTTAACTTAACACTTAAATTGAACATTTAACTTTGGGGTAAGGGCTCATTATATCAACTTTGTTTATTATTTTGTTCAATTCCTCTATGTATTTGCTAATTTTTTTGACTGCTTAACCTAAGAGTTTTTGAGAGAGGGCTTATTTTTTTTTTAATCTTATGCTTTGTGTATTTTTTCCCCCATTTTTTCCTTCTTCATTTTTGCCTTACATTTTTTGAGACTATGTTGTCAGTCAGGCATATACAGATTCAGGATTATTATATCTTCCTAGCGAACTGCTCTGTTTATCAGGATGTAATAACTGCCTTTAATGCTCTTTGCCCTAAAGTCTAGTTTGTCTAACATTAATATTGTGAAAGAAATACATTAGGCATAACACGGAATAAATATGAACATTGCTAATTCAATCGTATAACTTCTCCCACTCCCCACAGCCTTAGGAACAAAGTCCAAATTCCTTGGAAGGCTTGTAGACCTTGCATGGGCTGGTCCTGTCCACCCTCCTCCTGCCTCCCCACCCCCAGCATCCTGGTCTTCCTTCAGTCATCTAGAAGTGTGCACAGGCTGGGCCTGGAATGCTCCTCCCCACCCACTTCTGCCTGCTCTTCATTCCAGACTCAGAACAAGGGTCACGGGTGTTCCCTCACACATTCCCCACTCCACCCACCCAGTAGAACCCATCAGGATCTCTTTTGTGGCCCCAGTGAACCCTGCTCATATTTCCATCATAGCACCTTATTTTGGTTTAATGCCCCTAATTATTGACTTGCCTGTCTCCCTGACTGAAAAGGAAGCTCATTGAGTCTCATTCAGCTTTATGTCCCAGTGCAGGGTACACAGCAGGCTCCAAAATGCTAAATGGACGAATGAACCTTTGACACGGAATGGAGAGGCAAGTTGAAGTCAGATAATTTGCATTGAATCATGTTAGAAGGGTTCACTATTTAAAGTGGCAAAGCTAAAGTCACCTGCTCTATTTCAGATAAAGGCATCAGGGCTGGTAGAAGCAAACTGACGGTCCAATACTACACAGCTTGTCAAAATGAAAATACCATTTCCCACTCTCAGTCCAGGGCTCTTTCTAACATACCTCTAACACCGAGGTTTCCCTACAAAATGTTCTCACGTGTAATACTCTCGTTTTATATTTGCATGGGGCTTTCAGCATACCACCATCATTCCAGCTGCACAAGCCATTACCTGGGGTCATCCAAAATGCTTTTCTTTCTCTCCAAGACTTACTGATTCTATCTCCTAAATGCCTGGTGAACATTTCACTTCTCTCCAACCACAATGCCACTATCTTTGTGCAGGGTCAACACCTCCTCTATCTGGATCATTAAAAAAGCTCTTGTCAGCCCCGTACCTAGCAAGTTGCTTAACACATAACAGGCACTCAAATATTCACCGAATGCAATGAGGCCTCTATAGACAGTTTGGTACTGCGGGACCCTAAGGTAAAAGGCAGGGAGCTCCAACAATGAGGCTGAAGAACTACCAGGGACTAGCTCAAGAGGACAACAGATAGTACATTCAGGAGCCATTATCTCCAGACAGGGCAGATTTGCATTTGAGATTGACCGGTAGGACCAGTGTGTAGAGGATGGACATGAGACGGCAAGCCTAAAGCCAGAGATCCAGGCAACACATAGTATGCACAAGGGCAGCCTGGGGCTGGCTCTGGAAGTGGAAGGCTGGACAGTCAAGAGATGCGGGTGTGATGTGGGCACAGCCTGGTTCGGTGCCCCAGGTGAAGAGTCCTAGCTCTACTACAGTCTCGGAACCTCTCTCAGCTTCACCTTCCTCTTTCGTAAACGGGAATTTCATCTAACTTACAGAGTTTTTATGAGGATTAAATGAGAGAATTACATGAAAGCGTCCAGCACAATGTCTGGCACATAAATGTTCAACAACTTTTAGCTCAAGTTGGGAAATGTATATGTATTTAAAATTCCAGGTTCCTATCACAGAATAAATCTCTCCATAGATTTTTTTAAAATTTTATTTATTTATTTAATTTTCCCCCAAAGCCCCAGTAGATAGTTGTATGTCATAGTTGCACATCCTTCTAGTTGCTGTATGTGGGAAGCGGCCTCAGCATGGCCGGAGAATCAGTGCATCGGTGAGCGCCCAGGATCCGAACCTGGGCCGCCAGCAGCGGAGCACGCACACTTAACCGCCAAGCCACGGGGCCAGCCCCCTCCATAGATTTTTATTTCAAGGGTCTACATACGGCTTTAAAAAAAAAAAAAAAGGAAAGGATAAAAAAAGAAAAAACACAACTTCAATATTTTTTACTTATTAAATCTTATGGTAAGGCCATCATTCCTGAAAGCCTTCTCAGAGTAATAAATGTTTTATGAAAACCTCAATGCCAAGCTACGACCCCAGGATTTTTTTTCCTCATAATATGAAACATAGATCTACAGCTCTGATGCAGCTCAAAACTAGGAATCCAGTCTCAGTCCCAGCAACCGAATTCACGTCCAAACGGCAAACCAAGCATGACGGCCAGCTTTCTCCCCTCCCCTAAGTCCCCTGCATTGGAGAGAAGGAGACTCTAGAAGAGGAAGAGTCTAACGGGAGGTAGAAATATGCTTGTGCGGGCCAGCCCCGTGGGCGAGCAGTTCAAGTTCCCTGTGCTCTGCTTCGGGGGCCTGGGTTCACTGGTTCAGATTCTGGGTGCAGATCTATTCCACTCATCAGCCATGCTGTGGAGGCAACCCACATGCAGAATGGAAGCAGAATGGCAGAGACAGCTCAGGGCTAATCTTCCTCAAGCAAAAAAAAGAGGAAGATTGCCAACAGATGTTAGCTCAGGGCCAATCTTCCTCACCAAAATATATATATATGCTTGGCAAAAGACACGGATATTGGTAAACTTTAGTTACCTGTGTGAAAATAAGTACTGAGTCCTAAGTCTTGAGAAACCGTAGAAGAATATAAATAGAATGCATAACTTTTAATCAGCAATAGAAAGATACCTGACAAAAATTCAACATATCTAATGGGAGATAGGAAAAGGTGGTAGGGAAAAAAAAAACAAGAAAAAAGCACAACAAATAGAAAATATAAATAAAAGGTAGAAGTAACTCCTAATATATTAATAATTATAATAAATGTAAAGTTTCAACTAACCAATTAAAAGACAGACTACTAAATCTCAATGCTTCTATCAGTTTATTTAATTCTATGCCTATTTTGTCTACCACGGTAGCTGTGGCCTAGCACAGTGTCTGACGCATAGCAGGCACTCATTTAATAGCTATTGAACCAAATGAATAAACCAGTAAAAGCAAGCATGAACGAGCAAACCGAAGAATGGATTTCTCCTACAAATTGCTTATTTTCATTGACTTTTTAATAAGACTAACATCTTAAGTTTTTATTGTTTTTAAAGGATGCCCCAAAACACCAGTCTTGGCTATACAGGCACTTTAATGAGAAAAGCATTTATCTTTCAATAAATATAAAAAATGATGAGCATGTGATTTCCCACAATGAAAGATTTACCTAAAAATTCTGGGAAACTTTAAAGTGTCTTAAGATCTCTAGCAGGTGTCCACGGCTTCTCGTACCAACATAGAGACAAGAGACAAAAGACCGCAGAGGAAGGCCTGAAGCAAACAATGTAACCAGCACAAGAAGGGAGGCTCTAAGTGTTTTTGTGACTTGCTCCCTGGTACACTGTCTGGAACACAATAGACACTTCAAAATGTGTTTGTGTGTGTGTGTGTGTTTTTTGTGTGTGAGGAGATCAGCCCTGTGCTAACATCTGCCAATCTTCCTCTTTTTTTGCTGAGGAAGACTGGCCCTGGGCTAACATCCGTGCCTATCTTCCTCTACTTTATATGGACACCACCAGAGCACAGCTTGCCAAGCAGTGCGTCGGTGCGCGCCCAGGATCCGAACCGGCAAACCCCGGGCTGCCGCAGCAGAGCGCGCACACTTAACTGCTTGCGCCACCAGGCTGGACCTGTGTGTGTTTTTTAATCTATTACTCTTCACTAAGGAAATAAAATAAGTTGGCATTAGCAGAGTCTGTTTGTACAGACACCATGTGTACGTAGATGATATTAGTCTAAGCATATGTAGCAACTACACTTAGTAATAGACACCATGTCACCAATATTAATGGCTACTCTGAAGGCAGAAGGTATTGAATGGCAGAGAAAATGACGAGTGGGCTTATACCACCCTTCCACAAAGAACAGCCATGTAATTAATCTGCTCCAACAAACATACTGCTTTTCTTTTTTTTCGCTGAGGAAGATTTGCCCTGAGCTAACACCCATTGCCAATCTTCCTCTTTTTGCTTGAGGAAGATTTGCCCTGAGCTTACATCTGTGCCAATCTTCCCCTATTTTGTATGTTGGTTGCCGCCACAACACGGCCACGGACAAGTGGTATAGGTCCGCACCCAGGAACGGAGCCCTGGCCGCCAAAGCGGAGCGCGCTGAAGTTAACCATCAGGCCATGGGGCCGGCCCCACAAACATATTGCTTTCTAATCCTTCCTTCAAAAGGTATATTCCAAGGTGGCACACAAACTCAAAATAGAAACATTTGAAATTTGCAAGCAAGTTTTAAAATTTAGGATTATCAAAGTTATCTAATAGAGAGCAGAGTTGCTTACAAATTACAAAAGTATAACATCTTAGAAACAATGACAAATTTTAATTAGTGAAATAGAGTAACATACACTCAAAGACATAAGTATTTCGTCATAAGCTCAATTGTTTGATCTGACCCATTAGGTCAACATTTCCACCCTTATTTCAGATCCATTTGACAGTACATGGTTTCTATTTTCATATGCCCTCCTCTTCCTGATACACAGAAAACAAATGATTAAGTACTGTGTGCCGGCAGAGCATGAGTCATTCATTCCAAGAGCCCAGAGAGATGGCGCACCCTCAGCCCAAGAACTAGCCTGGGTTTTGCACAGCTGCTGAAGTTTATATGAAGTTTCACCTGTGCCTTTGGGGGAAAAAAAGGTGCCAGGGTATGGATAAATAATGAGATCCAAGTCTCATTTCCTGCTCAAGACAAAGAATATTATTGCTCTGAAAAGACAATCACCAAAGTCAAACAGATGAGCAAAAGGTTCTAAAATGAGGAACTAAAAGTTTCAATTGTTAGCTTATCCATGCTTCAGTTCTCAGAATTTAATCAGGCCAGGAAAACAAATTAAGGAAGAGTTTGATTCAGGTGCCATCTTATAAATGCAAAGTTTGATACACCTTTCTCTGAACTCTCTAATGGTAATTACTTTCCAGCATTCAGCAAGCTAAAAAACTAATCCAATTGAGAAGTTCTGGCAGCTGGTGATTTCTCAGTGTGAACTCCAGCTCAATGGTTGTCAATCCTGGCTGCTCATTACATCATCTGGGAGCTTTATAAAATATTGATGTCTGGGGCCCACTCCTCAGAGTCTGACTCAGCTGGTTAGGGTGGGGCCTTGGCATAGGTATTTTGTAAATCTCCCCCAGGTGAATCTAATGTACAGCCAGGTTGAGAATTACTGGTCTAAGTGATTATAAGTTACTGGATGGACCCTGTACTAGTAGCTTAGTTTTACCCTATCAATCTGATTCAAAGAAGATGCCTGCGCCATGTACTTTAAACTCTTTCATATAATAAAGTACCATAAACTGCAGAAAGAGGTCAAAATATACTGAGTTGACAGAAAAGCTGATCTAAGCTAGTATAAAAAATTCATTTCAAAAAAATAACCTGAAGAATACTTAAAAGATGAGATACTACCTAGGAAAAACAGATCTTAAGAATTCCTAGACTTTGCTATTAAAAAGGGGATCTAATTACAGTGCAGCAAGAGGGCCACAAAGTTTTGATCATGATGATGAAGGACATTAGAAATTGTTTTTTAAACTCTACAATATCTACAATATCCAAACTAAAAACTATCATTCTCCATTTGAAGCATGAAGTCCTAATTGTCACATCTCAAGAAAGACCCACTGCAACTCAAAAAAGAACACAGGACAACTAAAGAAAAAGACTTTCATGAAAGGTGGAAGGTAATTAGGTCCTGGAAGGACCATAAAATTACGAAAGGTGAGGACGTGACAGTATATTCAGAATACCATGGGCTGGCCCCGTGGCTTGGTGGTTAAGTGCGCGCGCTCCGCTGCTGGCGGCCGGGGTTCGGATCCCGGGCGCGCACCGGCGCACGGCTTGTCTGGCCATGCTGAGGCGGCGTCCCACATACAGCAACTAGAAGGATGTGCAGCTATGACATACAACTATCTACTGGGGCTTTGGGGGAAAAAATAAATAAATAAAATTATTAGGGCCGGCCCCATGGCTTAGCGGTTAAGTGTGTATGCTCCACTGCTGGAGGCCCGGGTTCGGATCCCGGGCGGACACCGACGCACTGCTTCTCCGGCCATGCTGAGGCCGCGTCCCACATACAGCAACTAGAAGGATGTGCAGCTATGACATACAACTATCTACTGGGGCTTTGGGGGAAAAAATAAATAAATAAAATTATTAGGGCCGGCCCCATGGCTTAGCGGTTAAGTGTGTGTGCTCCACTGCTGGAGGCCCAGGTTCGGATCCCGGGCGGACACCGACGCACCGCTTCTCCGGCCATGCTGAGGCCGCGTCCCACATACAGCAACTAGAAGGATGTGCAACTATGACATACAACTATCTACTGGGGCTTTGGGGGGATAAATAAATAAATAAAATCTTTAAAAAAAAAAAAAAAAAAAGAATACCAGCATAGGAGACACATGTTTAAAAGACACGGTTTGGGAATAAATGAAGGGGAGTATAGCTTAAATTACAACTTTCCAAACTCATTACCTTAGGAAGCTGAATATATAACCAGTTCAAACAAGGATTAGATAAATTCTTGGATAATAAATTCATAATGCATCACCCAAGAAACACAGCAATGTGTTGGGATGTACCCCTCACCTTTGCTCTCCCCAAAACTGTCTTTTGATATAACTTTCAGAAATAGGATTCTGAGAGCCAAATCAGAGCATAGATGAGCTAACAACTGGTATTTTCCTTAACTCATTTTAGAGCTCTTAAACAAGACACATAAAACTAGTACTTCCATCATTAAACAGATGCAACCTTTCTCCCCGCCAGTGCTTAAATAATTTCCTAGCTTTTCCTAAAAACTTTGCTCAAAACTAACTTACTCTCTTCCATCTAGGATTGTTTGCAGAGTCATTCTGCTGCCATAGGTCCTTACCAACAAAAAGCTCTGCCTTCAACCTGCCATCAGATCTAGGATTTGCCATTTTAGTTGGCCTCAAATGAAGAACCGCTTTTAGATCAAACAACAAGGGCCACAGCACAGCGTCCTGTGGGGTGGGGTGGGGGGTATGCAGGAGAACCAGTACTATTTCAGTCTGGCCAGTTAGGCACTATTCATTCCTAATAGCCAATCACACACGAGCTTTTTTTTTTTGAGTACCCAATTAGGAGGAAGCCATTGTGCATACAGAGTTATTTCTGGTAAGACAAAAAGGTCCATAAAAGTCCACTAGTGGGTACAGCCAGTTTCTTCCAGGGCTTTCCATTCACAGAGAGAAACAATCACAGTCTATTTACAGCTGGAAGAAACTTCACAGAATCAAATAAAAAAGCACCTTTCTTCCCATTTTCTTCATTAGGTTTTCACCATCTTGGGGGGAAAAAAAAAACCACAGAGACCTCAAACTTCAGGACTCAGCTCAAATCTCCCACTGAACTCTGTCTTAGGGCTGTATCACAGCATCTGTCTAGCATCCTGTGTGTGTCTCTCCCCATCAGACCACACCCTTGCTAGGGTAGAGACTGTTTCATCCGTCTTTCTATTTTGGCACAATGCCCGGCAAACAGGTCTTCAATAAATATTTGTTGAAAGAATAAATAAATGACTTCACAGAATTTGAGACTTGATATAATTTAGAAGGAGAAAGAAATAGAATACCAAATTAGTTAGATGGGGGCAGGTGGGGCTGCTTCTTTGAGAAAAGGGGGTACTAGCTAAAAGGTGCAAAGGGGATAAATGCACTAGCCACTAGAGATGAATCTTGGATGTCAAGAAGCATGACTGCCCAGGAGACTAGCAAGCTATTACTCTGCTAAACTCTGATCTGCCCACCACAGCCACTCCCTGGAGCGGGGCGGGGGAGGTATCTTATGCTGGAAATAGGGAGAATGTATTTCTGGCATAAAGGCAATGTATAATGATACTGTGAAGCATCATTAATATTATACATGTAAACTACTAAAATTAAAAGTATTATGGCATGTTTAAAATTTCCTAACATTCAGATGTTATGACTGTTTCAAACTGCATATACCGACCACTGCAGAAACTGTGGAATTTGAAGTTCAGTGTAAGTAAAAAGCTGTTTCCACAAATAAGATTCATAAAGAAAATGAATGTACTTTTAAATATCCCACTATCAAGTTAAAGAAATGCAAGGTTAAACTTGAAAGAACCTGAAATTAAAAGGAAGTAACTGAGGACGCGTCCCACATACAGCAACTAGAAGGATGTGCAACTACGACATACAACTATCTACTCGGGCTTTGGGGAAAAAAGGAGGAGGATTGGCAATAGATGTTAGCTCAGAGCCGGTCTTCCTCAGCAAAAAGAGGAGGATTAGCATGGATGTTAACTCAGGGCTGATCTTCCTTACAAAAAAAAAAAAAAACCAAACAAAAAAAAAAGGAAGTAACTTAAAAGAAAAAACACCAAACAACTCGGGCCTAAAATCAAACTGTATTTCACTCAACCTGCCTTGCTAAAGAAGGCAGGCCGGAGTGGATGCTTTTTTCTTAATGAGAGCAGTTCCTTTAAGGGTCTCACAGCAACCAGAAAATGAGTCATCCTAGCAGAGCATGGGATTTAATTAAGATACTACCAGTATATGTTGTGATAGTACTATAATGCTAAGTGTTCAGTGTTTATCCTCACTTTCAAAATACTATTTCTACATTATTACTTAATGTATTATCAACATTATAATTATACTAATTATAAAAAATATTATTTCTCTATTTTGTTAAACATACTCTAATTCAAATGTTCTCGGCTCAATTATGGTCAGTTAACGCATAACAGTTATGACTTAGACCAGCTAATGAGTAATTATTTGTTAGAGGTTCTACAACATTGCTGTTACTTCTCAGACTTATGTTTGCAAGACTAGATTTTAAAAGGTTATATTTTAAAACATATTTGTACAGGATAGAACAGTTTACAAAAAGATACACAGAGAGATAGTAATACAGCTTATAAAGATTTCACACATTTAAATCCCCATAAAACCACACTAAGGCTAGACTATGGCTCTGAGAATTCACTGAATCGATAGCAGAGCCAAACTAGTTTGATTTTCCCATAGTCTAGCATCTACCTGCAAACACATCAGCTAATTTTGTCATAAATGACATGGACAAAAATCAGCAAAAAGCAACATTGTTTTGTTTTTTTTTGCATAAGGGTCAGTTTGAGGAAAATAAAAATGTCTTCGGGTCCCATTTATTTTCATTTTAAACAGAGAACAGTTTTATTGAATCCCATAGACTTAAAGTTAGAGTCCCCCTTTTAGTGAATAAATTGACAATGAGAAATTAGCACGGTTTTTTTACTTGGCAAGAGAGGCGGCATTCTAGTCTTCTGTTCTTATGTTCTCCATTTAATCCTCCCAACAACCCCTTTGCTGCTCAAGGTACAGAGGGTCGACCAGGGACTAGAATTATTTCAACTGATTCAAGACAGTTTTTACAGAAGACCTGCTGTGGGCCAGGTGCTAGGGACATGGTGAAGAATCTGCATCACGTTCTCCATGCCCTGGTGGAATTAGTTAGGCTGGGCAGGTAGGACAAGGGGGAGCCATGCTGCTGGGGATCCTGGAGCAGCACCAGTGCAGCCAGGTTCCCTAAAGACCAAGCTGTCCAGACACCCTGGTTTCTGGCACCTGCATGCTCTACCCTAAAAGGCTGATACTGCCTCTCCTCTGAAGCTACCCTTTGGCAAGTCCTGGCCTCTGCTGGCTATGGCCTGGTCAGAACACAAGCATCTAGGATTCAGTGATTCTACAAAGGTTCCTCCCCTCTTTGAAGGTGGTCACCCTAAAGACTTCTTCTCTACCATTCCCTCTCTGCTTTATATGCTCTGAAAGGATGCCTGTGAAATTGGATCTAGGACTCTTTCAAAGCTAGACTGGAAAGGCTTCGGGTTGCTCATCATTGGCTGAAATAGTTCCCATCCAGTACACATCAATGTTCCTCCTCAAAAATCCACCCTATATCTATTCCCTTCCCAAACTGCAGATGTTCTAAAAACTTAAGAAGAGAAATCTGATAAACTGACCATAACTGGAAAAGCAACTAGTCAATCTATTATATAATGACATTCCCTGTAACTATGTAAACTAATTTTGCAAGAAAGGAATCAGGGCAGGTGTAGAGTCAAAGAACAAACCAGTAGTCCGGTTATCAGCCTTTTTCATTCTATATAGATCCTTCCTCAATGTGTGTACTTTTACATTTGAGAGGTTTTTTTTTTTTTTTTTTGGTGAGGAAGATCAGCCCTGAGCTAACATCCATGCCAATCCTCCTCTTTTTGCTGAGGAAGACCGGCCCTGAGCTAACATCTACTGCCAATCCGCCTCCTTTTTTTTTTTTTTCTTTTCCTTTTTCTCCCCAAAGCCCCAGTAGATAGTTGTATGTCATACTTGCACAGCCTTCTAGTTGCTGTATGCAGGATGCTGCTTCAGCATGGCTGGATAAGTGGTGCGTCAGTGCTCTCCTGGGATCCGAACCAGGGCCGCCAGTAGCGGAGTGCATGCACTTAACCTCTAAGCCACAGGGCTGGCCCCCTTGAGAGGCTATTTTATTCGATATATGGGCTATACTATAATGACTATGATCGCTAAAGATACATTTCAGATATTACTCATAAAAATATAAATCCTATAATTTTCTAGTCAAGAAAGTAGAAGGTTTATAAAATATTTTTGTCAATATTGAGGAAAATTTGGCTTTGGAGTCATATACTGGGTTAGAAGCCTGTCTCTCCCTCTTACTCTGCGAACTTGGACAAATTACTTCTCTGTGCCTCACTTTCCTCATCTGTTACATGAGGATAATAATAAAATCCTCCTGAGATTTATTGTGTGGATGAAATTACACAGTACATATAAAATGCTTAGAACAGTATCTGATTCAGAAAAATGCTCATTAATAAAAGCTGTTGTTAATACCTACCATTAATCTCAATTGACAATGCAGACAACAAAATATTCACAAAAACTTCCCTCAATCTGTAAAACCTGATTTGAAAAATTGTCATCAGTCCCCTTAGAAAGACCCTGTCTTTCTTCTTTTTTGAAAGCCAAAGAAGGGGAGGAAAAACTTTGGAAACATGCGTCTTTTCTATTTTGCACACATAAAAATAAATGTTCATAAAAATAAAGACCTGTTCAGTCCAACTGCTACCATGTTAGAAATATAAAATATAGGGTAAAAAGTAGTTCAGGGTATAAAATTGGTAAGCCATTTTAAAGAAACTGAAGACTTAAAGACACTAGAAAAAAATCTGGATATTCAACAACAAAAATGGTTAGAAAGATTTTTGCAATATATTTAATAACTAATTTTTAAATTAAATGCCCTATTACATTTTGTCACACTAAGTTCTGAATTTTTAGCAAAGATGATTTTTTTTAAAAGTTCAAAATCTTTTTTTCAAAGTAAATACCAAATGACACAAAACTCTAAATAAACTGAATATCGTTTCATAAAATATGATTCCTGAAAAGAGATAAAAGTTCTATGAGAACTTCAATTCCATAACTATAATTTCTCATTTAGAAAAAATTAGCTTCAGGGGCCGGCCCGGTGGCACAAGTGGTTAAGTGTGTGCGCTCAGCTGCCGCAGCCCGGGATTCACCGGTTCAGATCCCGGGCGCACACCGACGCACTGCTTGTTAAGCCATGCTGTGGTGGCATCCCATATAAAGTAAAGGAAGATGGGCACGGATGTTAGCCCAGGGCCCGTCTTCCTCAGCAAAAAACAGGAGGATTGGCATTGGATGTTAGCTCAGGGCTGGTCCTCCTCACACACACAAAAAAAGGTAACTTCATATGACATACTAAAAATAATTTTATTATCAAAAAATAACTAAGAAGGGGCCAGTCCAGAGGCATAGTGCTTAAGTTCGCACACTCTGCTTCGGCAGCCCGGGGTTGGCAGGTTTGGATTCTAAGTGCAGACCTAGGAGCCGCTTATCAAGCCATGCTGTGGCAAGCGTCCCACATATAAAGTAGAGGAAGATGGGCATGGATGTTAGCCCACGGCCCATCTTCCTCAGCAGAAAGAGGAGAATTGGCAACAGACGTTAGCTCAGGGCTAATCTTCCTCACCACCACCAACAAAAAAAAACCCCTAAGAACAACAAGAACACTTCTTTATGTTTCTGTGAATTCTAACTGATAGCTCATAAGCCCTCCAAAAAAGTGTTCACTGGCATTCATCAGAGTATCATCTCTCTACATATAGTTTACATGCTTATGAATGTTATGTGTATGACAGATGCTTTACCATCTTTTCGTGGTCACTCAGCCTCAGAATAGAATGAAGCAGTATGCAGCGGGAAATTATATAACACCGTCGTATCAGACGAAGCCACGAGGATGAGTGGAAACAATTTTAAGACTGAAGAGATGAGACCATATCACTCTTCCCCAACAGTGGACTGTATTATACTCCTTTTTACATCTTTAAATTACAATCCTTATTCTCAGCTAGTAAAATTTCACTTTCAAGAGATTATTGAATTTTTACACAGGGCTTCATCATTTTCCCTGGTAGAAAATAAAATAAAACCACCTAAATATTTTTCTCCGGTGGTCATTACCTTGCAATAAAGACATAAGCATCCACCACAAAGCAGTGCTTTGTATGAATACAGACTACTCACTACCCCTAAAAAAAAATGGAAACACCAGAAAAAATAATACTCAACTATTTAGAAAAAGAGAATTGAAAAATTTAAACAATGTTAAAGAAGAAAATAAGAAATACTACCACAAAGATTTAAAAAAAAAAAAAAAGGTAATCCTAAATCAGATAGAAAAATAACACAAGTAGAAATGCACCTTTCCTCACATTTATTTTCTCACTCAGCTGGACAGAGATTTTCCGCCCCAATTAGAAGATATTCAAAACAGAGCCTAAAATGAGTAATAAGCATAACACAACATCCTATTTATGGCAATGATATTCCTGAGAGAAAAACTTGGACTTAAACTTAATTCAGGTCAACTCAACCAAAAATGCCCTCTGCATCCTAAGCACTCTAAAGCCCAGAGATACCAAGAGGAGTAAAGGACGGTCCTTGCCTTGGGGAATGCACTGTCCACTGGGGAAGAAGGAAGCAAACTATTCCTATATGATGCAGTAAGGGCTATAATCAAAGTGTGTACTAAGTGTATAAAGCACCTGGAAATACAATAAGGGAGACCAATAATCCTGTCCCAAGGATGTGGGCTAGGGTGAGCACAGGGTGGGGTGGCATCCGAGCTGGGTCTTAACAGAATAAACTGGGCAGGAAAGGGGGCTAACAGTAACAAACATTCCAGGCTAAGGAAATGGTCGTTTTAACCTTAAATATCAATACTGATTCTTCTGATATCTCTAGGAAAAAGAAAAGTCCTGCTTCAAATAGTTCAATAGCCACAAACATAAAAACCACAATGCCTGCAGGCTTTCCTGGTCTCATAATACTGCCCTTTGGAAAAGAAAAGGACTTGGTCAGTAACTATTCAGCTGAATAACCAATAGGAAACAATGAATGATGTTAAATGCTTTCATTACAAACAGCAGCAAAACTGGCCATAAAAGCAGAGGGAAAAGGTCCAATAAAATGAAGAGAAGTTTAAATGATTCTCTAGAAAAAGAACTGAAAGGCACTTACCCAATTAAAATACCATTATTAAATTGCCATTCTTTAGAAAGAATCTTAGAGTACTGGATAGGATAAACTATTTGGTAAAGTCAAGTGCACAGGGTTCTTTATTCATTGGCTGTACTTGAAAACCTGAAGATCAAAACAGGCTGTTACTTCTGAAACATAATGGCGTCTTCCTTCCTCCAGATTTGTGGTCTACTTCAGTCTGTGATCTGCTATATCCTAAGAAGTGAGATAAACTGAACTGCAAAGACTATAGCCATTTTATTCAGAAAAAAAGTTTTTAATTTGACTTCTGATATGGACTTTGGATATATAAACAGTAATTCAAACCATACGGCTTAATCCAAAATGCAGGCCCAGGTGACTCTGTGAATATTCCTTGAAGGCTCCTGAGCTGCTTTAGCTCAGAGTATGGGTTTAAGTCTTTCCATTGAAGGGTAAGTCACTAGCCAGCATCCTAGAAAAGTTGATTTACTTCACTTGAGGGGTATAATTTATCCCCAAGCAGCCATTAGGATTGGAGAGCCTCCTGTGTACAAGAAACCAACTTAAACCAAACAGAATGACATATAATTCACTTAAAACCCATCCTATTCAGAGGACTCCCATGGTCATACCTTGTTCCATGTAATTCCACCATCTTGGATCATCTCTGTCAATCTTAGGGGCTAAGAGAAAGGAGTGAGTGGCCCTAGAAATGGAGACAACCCAGTCCACAATATTTACATATGCCTCAATTCACTGCCCAAATAGACAGATGACCACCTAGAGATTTCCTGAGTGTTTTCATGAAACACGTCAGTTCTTGTCCTCCAAGACGTACACTGAACAAACACTCAGCAAATCGGTAGTAATTTTAAAACACTTTCATTACGTATAAGGACTAAAAAGCCCAACCCTCATTTTATAGATGAGGACATGAGGCGCAGAAAAGTGTTTTGTCCAATGTGTTGGAGACGATCTCAAGTTTCATCCAGTTGTAACAGCTAAGCTCTTAGAATCCACAGAGTTGGCTCTTTGACAGCCTGGGAATTTTGCAATCTACCTTTCTTCAAGCTGCACTTGAAGCCTTATCCAAACTTTGGAGGGTGGGATGGAGGAGTGGGGGGAAGAGGCAGGCAAATGGTCAAATCAAGAAAAACAGAGAGAAGAGAATGACTGGAGACGGGCCAAAATTAGCCTATTTACAACAACCTCCGTCCCAAGACCATCAAGAACCTCATCTGGGTGCAGTAGTTTCTCCTCCATTCTGAATAGGTGAAACAGCAAGAAAATACACCCAGAGCCTAAGAAAAATAATAAGTTCTCCTTCATTGCTCTAGCAAATCAACTAGCAGGACTTCATAAGAAAGCAGTGGGCCCTGCCAGAAAGTGTTCTGGGGGCCAACTCTACTCTCTGGGACCTCAGGCGAATTACTCAACCTTTCACGTCTGAAAAAGAGGATGCCACCACCTGCTTTGTAAGGTTGTTGTGAGGATTGAGAATAATATATTAAGAGACCAGGTCCTTGAAAACCATCCTATGAATGTTCACTGCTGTGATATGAAAAGGCTCATTTGGACTTTTTCTATTTTCGATTTACACCTAGACCTTTTGTCTAGATTACATACAAGAATTACAAGTACATTGAAATGCTCTGGCTATTTCTTTAAAGAACTCTATTCTCACTTCCCCTAAAGTGAAAGATCTCGGAGGTGATTAAGGAAAAGGACTGGCAACCGCAGAGGGGGAGGTGCTACCGAGTCCCCTCATAAAGGCAACGCCCCTGGACTGTGAGATCTCTGAGGGGCAGGACGGTTCTGTTTATAACTCACCACCGCGAACTGGTTTTCCTAACGCAAACTAATCATTGTAGACTCAGGCATCTCATAACCGCTTACATGACACCCAAACATGGACCCACAACACACCCTGTATCGCACCATACTGAGTCACACAAAAATACCAGAAGTTTAACATTACAGTACAGCTTAATTGTAATACTAAAATGAAAGAAGAGGTGCTTTAAATCGGGTGCCTATGAGGTAACCAGAAGGAAGTCACGCCTTCAATAATAAAGGACCAGAAACACACAGAGGTCAACAGGGAGTGAAGCTCCGGCAGGACGTTCCACTCAACTGGCGCGATCGCTTCTGGTCTGAGATCGGGATTCGAACCCAGAACTTGTCGTGAAGGACGTATGAGAGGCCTGTAAGGCCAGGAGCACCTCGATCGAACTTTCGTGGGGGAAGCCGGCCGACTCCAGCTCGGAGTCCTCGGCTCGGGGGATCCGCTCTCTGGACGGACCTCCAGAGCAATCTCGGCGCGGAGGCGCGCTCGGAGGGACGAGGGTCGCCGGCCCTTTGTCCCCCGCGGAGGGGCAGGAAATAATGACAGCTCGCGCGCCCTCGCTCGCGCCCGCCCCGCCCCGCGCGCCAGGGCCGCAGGCGGCGCCCGCTCGGCTGCCCCGGCTGAGGGGCCCGGCCGCGCCCCCTCCTCGCCCCCCGGCCCGCCCCGCCGGGCCCAGGGCGACTCCGGGCCGCCAGCCTCACCGGGTCGGAGCTGGAGGCCGCCGTCGCGGCGGCTGCACCACAGCGCGCGCTCGCCCTGCTGCAGGATGTAGTGGTCCTTGGCTTGGAAGAGCTCCATGCCGGCCCCGGGCGCCGAGGGAGGCGGCGTTGGCGGCCCGGGCGCGCCC
This sequence comes from Ceratotherium simum simum, assembly GCF_057802395.1. Lineage (NCBI taxonomy): Eukaryota > Metazoa > Chordata > Mammalia > Perissodactyla > Rhinocerotidae > Ceratotherium > Ceratotherium simum. The sequence goes on along the minus strand of NC_141905.1, from coordinate 77,902,598 downwards.
GCGTCTCCGCGGCCCCCCGACCCAGGCGGCCCGCGGGGGGCGCGGGGGGCGTCCTCGTCGGCCGGGGCCGCCAGAGCCCGCGCCTCGGGGTGCGGCGGCTAAGGGAGCGCCCCGGCGGCCGGACCCGCGCGAGGAGAACGCGCGGCGCGGCGGCGGCGCGGCGGCGGCGCGGCCTTGGACGCCTCTCTCCCGGCTCCGCCCCCTACCCGGCCCCGCCCCGGCCCTCAGGCCCCACCCCCTCTCTGGCTCCTCCCCCTGCTCCGCCCCCTCCCTCTCCCCTGTCTGCTCCCTTTCCTGCCGCCTTCTCCAGCTTCTCCCGGGTTTCACTTGCGGCTCCTCCCCTCGGCTCTTCCTCCTCCCTCTTCTCCCCCCAGCCCGGCTCTTCCCAGGCCCCTCCCCCAGCCGGGCGCGCCTTCTCACCAGCGGGGACTCGGCGCGGAGCCCGCCGCGGCTGACTCAGGCTGGCCGTCCTCTTCCAGTGCGGCCTTTGGAGCAGAAGCCTACTCATGAGGCCTCCCCTCCCATGCTGGGGGTTGTTCGTTCCTGTCACCAGCCCTGGGAGAAGCCAGGCCGACTCCGTAAATGCAACGTGAAACCCCTCCTACCCGGGTTGAGCTGCCCGCGGAGAAGCAGAAAAAGCGAGGCAGGAAGTGCGACCAAGGGGCTGGTTGCGGGGCTCTCGGCCAGGCTCTCCTCCGAGCGGAGGCGTCTTCTTGTTTCGGTATTTCCTCTTAGAACCCTGTGACGCTTGACAACAGCAGGCATTCAATAAATGCACATCAACGAGGAGATGTAACAATAGAAAATACACAAGCATTAGCAGCACAGGGCTCTAAATAGCGAGGAGGAAGGGAGCAAAGTTCAGAAGCTGTTGTGTCCCAAATTAAGCAGGACGCGTCTGGGAAGACTTCATAAAATAAGTCAATGAAGTGGAAGGGATCTAGTCTGCGGAGTATAAGATGGCCGGAGAACCTCTCGTGGAAGGAGGAAGTCCTCCCGCGTATCTCTGAGCTATCTTGAAAGGCCAGGTGGGATCTTGGAAGAGAATGGGGTTTGGGAGTCAGGCGCCCAGCTCCAGGTGTGATCTAGCTGTGTGATCCTGGGAAAGTCTCTTGGTCTCAGATGGTGGTTGAACTAAGTGACCTGTAATTACACTCCCCGTTTTATAAATCAATGAGTCTTTCTACTCCTATCTCCTGCCTTTTCTAATGCCTTAGAAGGAAAGAAAAAATACAGGGTAGGAGACGAGAAAAGGGAGGCAGTACTTTTAACCTGCTTAGAGAAAAGTGAGAAGGCCCAAAAGCAGGAAGGAGTTCCACATTACTAATTATTCCAGCCCACACTGATTTCTCTGTTGAATTTCCATAGCACAAAAGGTCCCATGATGACAAAATGTCCTGGAATCTCTAAGTACCACGCCTTCTGGGCTGCCCAGACACTTCAACATAAAGCTCAAGAGCAGTGATTGCTATATCAAATCTTTGTGATAGGACTTGGACACAGAAGATAATGGAGATAAGAAGGTGATAAGAAGGTTCAGTGGAACCATCAGTTTCAGATTTATTCTTGAATTCAGCCATATGTTGACTTTCTTTTGCAAAAAAATGGATAGTGAGAAAGTCCCGTGAAAACAGTATGTTATGCAAATTACTTCATGATTTTGTAATGAAACACATTGCCAGAGGTGAAGAAAACAATGCTATTATAACTGTTTCAAAACAATTGATTAGGGGCCGGCCCCATGGCGTAGCAGTTAAGTGCGCATGCTCAGCTGCTGGCGGCCCAGGTTCAGATCCTGGGCACGCAGGGACTCACCGCTTGGCAAGCCATGCTGTGGCAGTGTCCCACATAAAGTGGAGGGAGATGGGCATAGATGTTAGCCCAGGGCCAGTCTTCCTCAGCAAAAAGAGGAGGTATTGGCATGGATGTTAGCTCAGGGCTGATCTTCCTCACACACAAAAAAAATGATTAGTTGACTGAAACTTTCCCTGATGTTTTAAATCAGTGGTTCCAACCCTGGCTACCTAATAGAATCACCTGGGGAGTTTTTCAAACATACCAGTGCTTGGACCTCAGACCACTTAAACCAGAATTTAATTAGGGCTCTGGTATCAGTATTTCTTTGTTTCTAAGCTCCCCAGAGGATTCTAATGTGCAGCCAGGATTAAGCACCACTGTTTTAAGTGAAATTAATTGGAATAATCTGCCAGAAAACAGCAGTCAGTCATTAACTAATACCATTGTATGCAGTTGTTACCTGTAAATCCAGAGTTAACAAGCAGAGTCCTTAGGAGAGAGAAAACCTGAAGGAAAGATGCTCCTGGAATCGGTCTGACCCAGATGCACACTGCTGTCTCCCTCTTGCTCGAAATGGATGTTTGGCTTTGGGGTAGGTAGAGTCCTGGCCTGGCTGAGCAGAATGAGTGACAAGAGTAAATATGCTGTCCCTGGCAGACATCTCGTCCCCAGTCTCCCGCCACAGCTGCCTTGCCTTGTTCCTGCTATGGACTTCTTGAACCTTAGACCCTGCTTGCCTGCCTGCTGCGCCTGTAGCTTCTCCACTCCCTGGCTGGCCTCCCCATCCTTGGCCTGGGGCCCTGCCAGCCTTCATCATTCTCTACCAGCTTCCTAATTCAAGGAATGAATGGTGTCACTGAGGTTTTAGTGGAAAGTTTATGTGATGCTGTTCTGTTTTTTAAACATGAATGACCATTATGCATATTATATATCTTCTTTTACGTGTATGGTATGTTTATATTAAGTATATTCACTAGGGCATTAGGTTCTAGCCAGTTCTGTGTGATCTCAATCAAGTCGCTTAATCTCTTTTAGTCTCAGTTGCCTTATTTATTAAAAGAGATGATCACTAAGGGTTCTTCCAGCCCTGAAATCAATGAATGTGAGGAAATGTGTTCACATAGTTGAACATAACACAGATAATGACGGTAAATGACTCAACTCTGATTATCGATTTGGCCTTCAATGTCAGGTTAGGTATTTGGCTCTGAGATTTGGGGTTCTGATTAGACTCTAGTGTCCTCTGGTGAAATTTGACTTTTAACATCGTCTCCTGTATACTCGTCCACAGTCTTACATGTTGTTTGTCTATGAGAACTTTCCTCAGTCTTGTTTGTGTATGAGAAATCTCCCAAAGGACAGATTTTTAAAAATACATATTCCTCCTGCCAGGAGGCTGCTAATTTCTTAGGTCAGCAGGCAGGTAGTTAAGGGCCCACAGCGATTTTTACATTTGATGAATTGTCAGCCAATTTCTCATGGATTTGTCTGCCAGTAAACTTGTGCTACCTCCTCCCATAACTTCATCAAGGACAACTGGAAGTTGAAACAACCATTTGGAGCATTTGACATATATAAAATTGTTCATTTGAGAAGCATCTAGAACGAACAGGGGGAAAGTCCCTCAGGAGACTGTCACGTTGATCTAAATGAGAGAGATCCCTTTGTTCAGTGGAAAAGACCATCTCTCCTCCATTGCTGTACTTTGGGGGGTTAGTAAGTGCTGGCTGTTTAGTGGTATGGCCTGATAAAATTGTCAAGGACAGGGCCAGCCCAGGGGCATAGTGGTTAGGTTCTCACCTTCTGCTTCCACGGCCAGGGGTTTGCAGGTTTGGATCCCAGGCGGGGACCTACACACCACTTATCAAGCCATGCTGTGGCAGGTGTCCCACATATAAAATGGAGGCAGATAGGCACGGGTGTTAGCCCAGGGCCAATTTTCCTCAGTAAAAAGAGGAGGATTGGCAACAGATGTTAGCTCAGGGCTACTCTTCCTCACACACACACACACACACACAAAAATTGTTAAGGAGCCAAGTTATTGTTTAAACCAGCTATAATAATTCTTTCGTGTGTGTGTGTGTGAGAGAGAGAGAGAGAGAGAAAATGAAATGTGTTTTCTGCATCTAATCTTCCTCCTTCCAGAGGAAAGATAATTAGCCTTTTACAGTGATAATTTCATATTTGTCTAAAGCCAGCTGTCTCTCACTTCCCTTCTGTTATGTATTTATTTGTCAATTAAAAAAATAGTTTAAAAAATTAGATAGTTCTAAATATGCTAATTTGAAAAAATATCCAAGGTATAGCATTAAATAGAGAAAGTCCAAGTTGCAGAATAGTATTTTATAGTACCCCATCGGCTTTTTAAAAGGGGAGAATAGGAGAGAGATTGTTTGTATAAGCCCAGAACATTTCTGAAACAAAACACAAGGAAGTGTGGTTACCTCTGAGAAATGGAAATGGAGGGGGGCGTCGCAGCAGCAGGAGTCGGGAATGCAAGATGGAGGGTAGAAACTTTTCCTTTCCACTTTATATTCCTATACACTGTTTTGATTTTTTTAAATATTTTATCCACTGACTGATTTTTTTTCTTGAGGGAGATTGGCCCTGCGCTAACATCTGTTGCCAATCTTCCTCTTCCAATCTTCCTCTTTGTTCTTTTTTTTTCTCCTCAGAGCCCCAGTGCATAGTTGTATATCATCGTTGTAGAGTTGTAGCTCTTCTATATGGGACACCACCTCAGCATGGCTTGATGAGGGGTGAGTAGGTCTGTGCCCAGGATCCGAACTGGCAAACCCTGGCCCACCAAAGTGGGATGCGTGAACTTAACCACTACACCACGGGGCCAGCCCGTTTTGATTTTTATAACCATGTTGCTTTTAGTGCTTTAAGTTTAAAAAAATGCTAGTTAAATATGTGTGTGTGTTTAAAACTCATTCTTCCACCACACACACAAAAATATTTTTGGGTAATTTCATACCTAAGGATCTAGAACTTTTTGCCTTGGCAAGCCAGCAGTCTAAGGCATAGTTGCTTTTATTCATCTTCGTATGCTGCTTAATATTTTTGAGCTTTCCTAAGACCTTAGTGCTGTCACAGGGAGGTATAGTTAAGTAGATAAGCCATTTTTCTGCACTGTATACTCTTTTAAATGGAGTAGAAGGAACAGAGTTTTTTCTTTAGCACCTTTTCTAAACTACAGCAGTAGCTGTGGCTTGTTCTTCTCTCTGCTGATAATAATGCTCAGGCTGATGGCCTGTTAAGGCCTGTACCATGGTAAATCAATAAGAATTGTCAAAAATGCCTTCTGTTAGATAATCACGTTAGAGATTTTTTAAAGAATGCTTTGTACCAGAAAACAACGGGGACAGGGAGGAAGGGTGGAATTACTCCTGTAGAAACTTGGTACATCCTTGGAAAAGCTGCCCGGTAAATTTTAAACCCATTGTTTCTTCTCCTAGTTGAAGAAAAAGATTAACAGCTCACAGTGTTTCACCATTTCATAAGAGTAGCGCTTAGTGACAAGGAAATATAGGGTTTTGGTTTTCCTAATACTGCTCCGTCCTTTTCCCTCCGTGACAGCAAGTCATCACTGAGGCTGAGGAGGCGGAGAGAAGGGTGTGTGGAGGGGGAGGGTGTTTGGACTGCTCCTTATGGGTCAGCAAAGGGAGCGGGGCAGCCAAGAGTGGAAGGTGATTTGCAACGTCTCCAAGACAATGTTTTTAACAAGGCCCATGATGGGTGACCAGAGACTGACTGCAAATGTGGCAAATATATTTTCAAACTTTGGCCCTCACTCTAATTTCAGGTTTAGAGCGCTCCTGCTGCTTCTCAAATATGGCGGGATACTAAGTTTTAAGTTGCAGCAAGCAGTGCATCATTTCTCACAGCTTTTCTCATTGCTGTTCTCCAGTTTAATCCAGTGGGGATTCTAAGTTGTAGAGATCATGTTATAAAGCTACAACCCAAAGGATTCAGTTCAGGGCAGCACTGAAGTTAAAAAAAAGAAGATCCATTCCATACAATTAAAAATAATTTGAGAAAACTCGAGTCCTTTCTGCGTATTTCTCAAATAGTATAAAGCCCTCTGCACATTTTTTAAAAATCTTATTTCTTGTCTCTTTTCTTGTGGCCATTGTCCTCATGCAGCACAGATACCCCCATACTTCTCCTCTCCAAACTCTTCTCTAGCCTCCTTTCTCTCTTTCAGGTCATTGCTGTGAAATCTGACCAAACCACGTCAGGCTATTTCCCCTGGGAAGCCTGGCCCTCGCTGGAGGGTGGGAGAGGGGAGGAGATAGCAGGAGGCTAAGCCAGAAAGCTCTCCAGCTGTGGGGAAAAGAGGACAGGCTGGGAACAACTCAGACATTAATAGGTCTATCCCATCACTTCAGCATGAGCCAGTTTCCTCCTGGGGATTCAGTAATACTATTTTATTTAGAATGGTAAAAAAAAATGTGGCCTGTAAACAATTTCATCTGGGGCCCTTACATTCAAAGGCTGCAGACTAGTATCTGGACTTTTCTTCTCTTGTGATTTCATGACTGGAACTCGAGTGTCTGGCTCAGAGGAGGACAGAAAGCTTCGGGGACTGGTATCTGCCTTCAGAGACAGAGAAGCTCTGGATCTGAAGACATTCCCCAAAGCATCACCAGTTCCTTGTTTTCTGCTGACCCGGCCTATTTGGAGCAAATTACTTACTGTTCTGCCTGTCAGGTCAGAGCTGAGAAATCCAAGGGGGATGGAGAGGGACAGGTAGAAAGATCAATGTCGAGAAGCAGGGGGTTTAGATGAGCTCTCTTGTCTTATTCTCTCCTACCCTATGCCCCACCCCAGGCCCAGTAAGCAGAAGTGTTTGTCAGTTGTGTTCACTCCCCAGTCAGTGCTGGCAGGTGTTGAGCCCTGGGTCCCAGCCCACCTCCCCTATTTTTTTTTTTTTTAATTTTTTATTTTATTTATTTTTCCCCCAAAGCCCCAGCAGATAGTTGTATGTCATAGCTGCACATCCTTCCAGCTGCTGTATGTGGGACGCGGCCTCAGCATGGCCAGAGAGGCGGTGCGTCGGTGCGCGCCCGGGATCTGAACCGGGCCGCCAGCAGCGGAGCGCGGCGCACCCAACCGCTAAGCCACGGGGCCGGCCCTCACCTCCCCTATTAACCTAGGCCCTATGTGCTTGGGCAAATCTCCCAACTCTCCAAGGTCAGTTTCCCATATGTAAAATGGGGATAAAATATAAAATTTTCTTCACAAGTTTCTTGTCAGGATTAAATGAAGTAAAGCCTTTGAAAAAGTATCCTAAAGTGTTATAGAAATGTTATTTTATAATTTTTAAAAAATCTACTTTATAAGTGTAAAGTTTTCCTCTCTAGATCTCAGATTATTTGACATATATATAAATATATATAACATGTTATATATATATAATTTTTTTTACATATACATTGTAAATATGTATGTGATTCAGATGCTTTTAGCTCAAATCACATCATTGGGAAATAGGAGTAATAGATGTTAATCATATAACTAGGAGGTAGATACTGGCCTCGATTCCCAATCAGAGACAGAGGATTCACCCTGAGGCTAATGAAACTTAAGCTTCAGGACTTGCGGTGTTTCATCCAAAGCCCTATACCTAATTCTGTATTCATTATTTTGTAGTCTTCTTTCTAAAGAGGACTCTCCATATTTTAAAAAGCTTCATAAAAGAACATTCTGTGCTTCTAGAATTCCAGGAGAATTTGGAGCCTGCTCTTTGTCTTTTCTTGATTCGTCCTTCTCTCTTTGATCATTCTCTTGTGTCATTTTAGCCCCTCCCTCCTTTCTAAACTCAGATATACTTTCTGCTACCTTCAATTCTCTAATCCACTCACAATCATGTAGCTGGGTGAACACACATACACACACACTCACTTCTATCAAGAGAGAAATTTAGAGATCGGAAATAGTGTGTGCAAGGATAGCACTGTTCATCCCAAGTGACTCAGAGAGAGCTATTCCCGTTAATGTGGAGCCCTTAGAGGGAAAATAGAACTAGGAAGAATTCATTGATTCAATAATGCTAGGGTTATAGATTTTCCAGGAGTGGATTCAAAAGTACTATTAATAGGAAGAAAGTGTTTTCATCATGTGATATTAGACTAAGTTGTCTTTGGAAGAAATGTTACACTCAATGTAGCAAAGTGTGCTTGCCCTTGGGTGATTCTGAAGGAACCTGACCACAGCCATTCCTGGTGGAGGAACTCCCTGGAAGCAAGAAAGGCACCACGGTCCTCCCCCAATTCGTAGCAACCCAAGCTCCCCACCCCTCACCCCTTCTAGAGCCAACAGAGGAATGTCCTCAGTCACATCAGGCTGAAGCCTGAGGTGGTAGATACTTGGGGAGATAGAGGGCCACTCCCAACCTGTGGGAAGTGTTGGAATTTTCAAAATAGGGGCTAGGAGACATCAGACTAGAGATCAGAAGAGGCAGGAGACAGACACTCAAAAATTGGAGAGATAGAATTGAGGAAACAGTATCCATTCAGAATATTCTCTGAAAGCCTAAACTGAGAGGCCTTGTCCCACCCCATTCCCACCCTGAGTGGCATAAGGAAAAGAGTAAGTTAGATGAAGGCAAAGCTTCCAGCCCTATTACTGGACTGTTTTAGGTTGCTTATCTGACATTTAAATAAACCCCTGAGCCAGCTGATTAATAACCCTCAAAGATATCAAGTCCTAATCCCTGGAACCTGTAAATGTTACCTTGTATGGAAAAAGTATCTTTGCAAATATGACTAAGGATCTTGAGATGTGATTAATGGTCTTGTCCTGGATTATCCAGGTGGGCCCTAAATGCAATCACGTGTATCCATATATGAAGGAGGCTGAGGGAGATTTTACACACAGAGAGAAGGCGATATGAAGACAGAGCAGAGAGAGATTTGAAGATGCTAGCCTTGAAGATGGAAGTGATATAGCCACAAGCCAAGGAATGCCAGCAGCCACTAGAAGCCAGAGGAGTCATCTGCCCTAGAGCCTCTGAAGAGAGCAGGGCCCTGCTGATATCTTGATTTTGGCTCAGTGAGGCTAATTTTGGACATCTGAGCTCCAGAACTATAAGAGAATAAAAGTGTGTTAAGTTACCACAGGAAACTAATACAATGCCTGACAGAATTCTACTCATGTTTGGTCTGGCAAAGATGGGCAGCACTGGCTTCTAATCATCAGATGTGGTGGTGATGACTTGTGGGTTACCAGTGGAGAGGGCCTCCTGTCCTGTAGGAGACTGTGTTGGTTTCCTAGGGCTGCCATACAAATTATCACAAACTTGGTGGCTTAAAACAACAGAAATGTATTCTCTCACAGTTCTGGAGGCCAGAAGTTCAAAATCAAGGTGTTGGCAGGGTTGCTTCCTTCTGGAGGCTCTGAGGGAGAATGGTTCCATGCCTCTCTCCTGCCTTCTGATGGCTCCTGCAATCCTTGGCTTATAGCTGCACAGCTCCAACCGCTGCCTCTGTCTTCACATGGATCTGCGTGTGGCCTTCTCCCCTATGTCACTGCATATCTTCTCCTTTTCTGTTTCTTTTAAGGACATTAAGGTCATTGGATTTAGGGCCCACCCCAATCCGGGACATTCTCATCCAGAGATCTTTCAATTAGTTACGTCTGCAAAGACCCTATTTCCGAATAAGATCACATTCATGGGTACTGAATTGGACATATCTTTTGGAGGGACACTATTCAATCCACTGCAGGGGCCAATGCCCCTTTCTTCCTCGTCATAGGGGAATGATAGAGAATTCTAGCAATCATCTTGCCTAATGAAGATTCGGCAGGTTGCTGCAACTTGCCTAGGATCAGGAGCAAAATTCTGACATCAGGCCTCATGGAAACCAACCTTGGAATTTTAATCCAGTGTGATTCCCACCACATCACTAGCCTCTTGGTAATTCCCTACCTACAAACGCACAATGCTATGTCATTTACAATCAGCTTCAAATATATACCTCACTAATCCTCACACAACCTTTTTTGGCAGAAAAGATAAGTATACCATAACTAAACAGTGAAAACTAGGGCTTCATATTTCAAGTTTACATCTGAAAGATGTAAGAAAACATTTCAGTTCTAATACTTACCTTCCTGTACCTGTTGCTAAATGATAATTCTCATAAAGGGAAAGATTTCTCAAAAGTTGGCTGATTTTACATCCCAAAGCAGCTATTCTGATGTTGCAGAAGATAGATTTTCTACAGTGGAGGTACAATAATCACCTTACAGTTTATGAGGCATTCTCCAGTTCCAAAGCTCTTTATATGTGTTATCTTATTTGCGACAATGGATACACTAAGATATCCTCATGGAACTTCAGTCAGCGTTTTCCATTTACCGTATAGTGTGCTTGAAAGGAAGGGAGAACTATTTCTGAAGGTCTGTGCTGGACACTTTACCACTTGTCCCTGCCCTGCTCACTTCTGTATCAGTTTCTTGGGGCTGCTGTAACCAGGTCCCACCAAGTGGGTGGCTTCAAACAACAGAAATCTATTTTCTCACAATTCTGGGGGCAGGGAGTCTGAAATCCAGGTGTTGGCAGGCCCATGCTCTCTGAAGGCTGTAGGCGAGGATCCTTCCTTGCCTCTTCCTAGCTTCTGGTGACTTCTCGCAATCCATGGCATTTCTTGGCTTACAGCTGCGTCACGCCAATTTCTGCCCTCATTGTCACATGGCCTTTTCCCCGTCTGTGTCTGTGTCTCTCTCTCGGTTCTTCTTTTCTCATAAGGACTCCAGTCATATTGGATTTAGAGCCCACTCAAATCCAGTGTGACATGATCCTAACTAATTACACCTACAAAAAGCCTTATTTGTAAAATAAGACCACATTCACAGGTTCCTCATGGACGTGAATTGGGGGGAGACACTATTCAACCAAGAACACTTGCCCTAGGGAGATTTGTAGGTTTCTTTGGACGCCTTGATTCTCTTCTACTGCCCCTTTTAATACATCAACTCCTCACGTCACTCAGAAAGAAAAAGCCATATAGAGAGTAATAGAAGCCTGTACAAATTAATTGTATTGTTTCTGTCTATTTCTAGAGAGTACAGATTTATTTACTCTTAGTATAATTTTATTTATTTATTTTTTTCCCCCAAAGCCCCAGTAGATAGTTGTATGTCATAGCTGCACATCCTTCTAGTTGCTGTATGTGGGACGTGGCCTCAGCACGGCCGGACAAGCGGTGTATCTGTCGGTGCACACCCGGGATCAAACCCAGGCCGCCAGCAGCGGAGCGTGCGCACCTAACTGCTAAGCCACGGGCCGGCCCAGATTTATTTACTCTTAAAGAAAGGCAAAACATCAGCCATCAGGGAATCGAGTATGACAGCAACCAAATTATTAAAGTGTGACTATTCACAGCCGTCTCCCTCTGTTCCAGGAGTGTGTGCTGTGCATTGTTACCTGCACTGGGTCCCCTCCCCTACCCTCAGGAAGGGTTCCATCTCTGCCAGCCAGCCTATACATGATGACATACTCCAAGCTTTCAGAATTTTACCAAGCAGATCTCCAAATTGGTGGCTCTGCCACCCACCCTTCTCCTCTAGGCCCCTCCCACTGTCCTTCAAGCCAAGCTCGCAGTGGGGAAGGACTTATGGCCAGTACCCAGCTGTCTCAGCAGCTTGGGCTCTGCCACAACAAAGTCCCACACGCTGGGAGGCATAAACAACAGAAATTAATTTTCTCACAGTTGTGGAGGCTGGAAGGTCAAGATCGAAGTGTTGTCAGGGTTGGTTTCTCCTGAGGCCTCTCTCCTTGGCTTGCAGTTGGCCACCTTCTCACTGTGTCCTCACGTGATTGTCTCTCTGTCATGTGCTGTCTGTGTCCTAATCTCCTCTTCTTATGAAGACACCAGTCATATGGGATTAGGCCCACCCATGTGACCTTATTTTACCTTAATCACCTCTTTAAAGGCCCTATCTCTAAAAACAGTCACAGCCTGAGGTACTGGGGGTTGGGACTTCAACACAAGAATTTGGGAGGGACATAATTTAGCTCACAACACCAACCAAAGATCTCATCGTCTGTTTTCCTACTCTCCTCTCGTCTTCCCATCATCCCCTACCTACCCCTGGGGTCCATGCAATCATCCTACAAGATGTGGAGTCCTTTCTCTAAGCAAAATGTGAAACATACAAAATAATATGGATACATATAAACTGGATACTTGCAACAATCTACCCGTGATTGATATACTCCGTAAAGTTCTTGGGTAAATGAGAGTACCTATTAAAAATGATCATTTCAGGGCCGGCCCTGTGGCTTAGCGGTTAGGTGCACGCACTCCGCTGCTGGCGGCCCGGGTTCGGATCCCGGGCACGCACCGACGCACTGCTTGTCCGGCCATGCTGAGGCCGCGTCCCACATACAGCAACTAGAAGGATGTGCAACTATGACATACAACTATCTACTGGGGCTTTGGGGGAAAAAAAAAAATAAATAAATAAATAAAGATCATTTCAGAGACATATTGCAAATATTTTATTAACTGAGAAACTAGAAAAAACAGAGTCGAGAAATTTTGTTCCATTATTAATCTAATCTAAAACAAGATTTGCTGTGTGCTAAAAATAGCACTAAGAGTCTGAGCAAGATGACTGAAATAATCACGGGTTTTTTAAAAAATCCGAGAAACCTCAATCACAACCAACACCTAATGTGAGAAAGTGTCGTCTTCTTAAAGCACACAAAGGTGAAAAATGGGCAACAAAAAAGTCTAAATTTTAGAGACAGAATGAAAGCCAAAGGGTTGTGTGCATAGAAAAATAAAACCAAATAGCTATTTATATTTTTCGCTGGGGCTTGAGGAAAAAGGACATTGGTAATGCTGTAGAGAAAGGTTAAGGCTGAAGACAGAAAGTAAGCACACAAATATCCCTAGCCCCAGGACAAAGGATTCCTCTTTCAACAGGCAGAACAAAACCTTTTTGGACTTAGAAAGTATGAGACCAGAGCTTATCACTAATGATGATGTAATTAAGCAATGGATCTTTTTTCAGGTCATCAGCTTAGTGTCAGTTCCAAGTTCTATGTGACTCACTGTGGTAGTGAGAGATGTAAAAAAGCATGAGGTCAACAGGATTTATGTCAATTTCACATATTTACAAAAAAACCCCACAGTGCTAGGGATGCATTCCATTTACACTCATCTTTACAACCTAACAAGAAAGAGAATATTCAACCGAAATATCCTTCTCTGCCATAAGTCTGTGAACGGATTAAAATAAATAGCTGAGTCCCTGATAGAATGGAAAAATAACAACTTTGCTTAGGTGTGGAATCACCAATGACATCAGAACAAGAATTATTGTCAGGCACCGAGGAGAAGACAGCTTGAGGCAAAAGATATGAATAACAAGTTCTGAGAAACAGAAAGTCAGTTGAAAAAAAAAAGAGAAGGCAAAAAGGATAATAATGCTACCACTAATTTTCCACAGCAGCCTCTATAAGGCTCAAAATATTTCAAAGACGTATTTTTATTCTGAGGTAGCAGGAAGTAAACATCAGCAGAATTTCAGATGGTTTCAGTGGTGTCTGAATTCTCCCTGCAGGATCTCCAGCCCTGGATGGAGCAGCACAGAGGACGACTTGAAGAGACAGTGTATCTTTTTTTCCTAGGAGCTTACCAACTCAGTCGTCAGAAAGTTTCCCCAATCCAAATATGTATTATTTTAATATAAAAACACTATTTTTTAGTAATTATATTAAAATGTCAATCAGAAATCAAAAAGCAATTGAGAGCAAGAATTAGTCCTATTCTACAGATTAAAATAAGACAGGGAACAAAGAGATGTGATCGTTTGATCAGTGTGTTAGTTTCCTAGGGCTACCGTAACAAATTACCACACATGGGGTGGCTTAACACAACAGAAATTTATTCTCTCACAGTTCTTTCTTTCTTTTTTTTTTTAAACAGATTTATTTATTTATTTATTTATTTATTTATTTATTTATTTATTTATTTATTTATTTATTTAGTGAGGAAGATCAGCCCTGAGCTAACATCTACTGCAAATCCTCCTCCTCTTTTTTTTCCCCCCAAAGCCCCAGTAGATAGTTGTATGTCATAGTTGCACATCCTTCTAGTTGCTGTATGTGGGACGTGGCCTCAGCATGATCGGAGAAGAGGTGCGTTGGTGCACGCCCGGGATCCGAACCCCGGCTTCCAGTAGTGGAGCCCGCGCACTTAACCGCTAAACCATGGGGCCGGCCCCTAGTCTCTCACAGTTCTGAAAGCTAGAAGTCCAAAAGCAGATGCTCCCTCTGAAGGCTCCAGGGAGAATCCTTCCTTGCCTCTTCCAGCTTCTGGTGTTGCCGGCAATCCTTGGCCTTCCTTGGCTTGTAGATGCATCACTCCAATTTCTGCCACCATTGTCACATGGTGTTCTCCCTGTGTGTCCGTGTCCAAATTTTTCTTTTCTTATAAAGATACCAGCCATTGGATTAGGGCTCCAGTATGACCTCATCTTAACTTGATTACATCTACAAAGACCCTTATTTCCAAATAAGGTCATATTCACAGGTACCAGGGACATATCTTTTGAGGGAATGCAATTCAACCCAGAACAGTCAGTTTAAGAACAAGATACTGCTACCCAGGGGTAAATTTACTCAAAACCACCAAAGTCCACTCCTCTCCAGGCAAAAAAGGGAAATAACACTGTGTTTACTGGCAAAATAGCCCAGAATCTCTTTCTGAATAAGCTTTCTAGGAGTTCTTCCCATCTCTAAGATGCATGATTCTATGACTTGAAACTTATTGTCACATGGAATCTATCTATAACATCTTATGTGACTTTTCCGTTACAAAATTTTCACATTCCCATCCCTAAAGCTGGTAACAGTGTTTTTCAGAGTAAACTTCTTCCAAAATGGGATGGTCTGCTCTAAATGATTCATCTACTCTTTAGAAGGAAAGGAAAAGAGTTTCCATAGAGAAAAAAAACAGAATAATTAACATTTTTGGGCTTCCATTCTGCATAAGACTCTGTGGTAGGCACCACTGGTCTACTTCATGTCTATGATTGTCCCCATTTAGGGATATGGAAGATGAGAGGCAGAGCACACAAGGAACTTGTCAAGGTCTCATAGACCTTAAGAGGGTAAAGAGTAAGCCACAGACAGATGGACCCTACTTCTGACCCCAAGAGCAAAACAACTGGGACTAGAGAGAGGAAGAGAGATGATAGAGTGGGAAAGGCCCAGAATAGAAGCTTCCGTCCTTCCCTCTGTACCAAGCAAAGGTTTGTTTAGGAGCTGCTGATTCTGTTTGTGCAATGTTACCTCTGACCGACTGACAGAATCAGAATAAGCCACTCATACAACACCCTACAACAGGGGCCCATTGTCATGTGAGTCGGGTGGCTGTGAGCTAAGCATTATTCTCAGCTGTACCGTGCTTTGTTGCGAGGCTGGAGGAAATCATGAAATGTAATCATTCTTTCTGAGTCTGGAGAAGAACCAACAAAATTAAAGGATTCATTCGTGGGTGACACCACATTGTTTCATTTTACCCCACAACATTCTTTGTCCACCTTCTTCTTAAAAAGCATTTATTCACTCAATAACGACTACGTGCTAGTTTTAACAAGTTTATAGCTCAAAGTAACTACTAGATATCAGCTCTCTTTTTTCTTTAGAATTGCTAAACCCTAGAGAGGCAAGTCATAATAACTCCTGAAGATTTCATCTTAATGCAAGAGAAATATAAATAACCAGATTTCTTCTTTCTCTTCAGACTTAAAAATGAAATTTCGTGTGATTTATCTCTGCAATTGCAAGAAAACATTAACTCTATTTCCTCCTTTTTAGCTTGTTTTACTTCTTCATTTTCTGCTGTTCTGAATTATTTTATGTTGCCGTCTTTGTCCTTAGAATTTTCCTTTCCCTCATTTTCTTTTTTCTTTCTCCAAACAGTTTCCTAATTGTCCCGGCTGTTTCTTTCTTGTGGTTCTCTCTAGAATCATAAAAGCACAGAAATTTAAGGAGAAAAGGGACTTTCAGTTAGTTTGAGAGCACCATTTTACAGATAAAGGGCTAAGGTCAAGGGAATTGCATCAATTTGCCCAAAGTGATGCAGCTAATTTGTGGGAGGATACAGGACTAGAACCTAGATGTCTCGATTACCTGGACACAGCACTGGTTCCTTCTTTGTACCTAATTCCACATTTATATAAGAAATTTTCATACCCCAGCCGTGCTTGCTGATCTCTTGTGCTGTGCAGTAATGTCAAATCCAGGCTGTGGGGCATCAAGTACAGATTTTTAAAAGTTAGTCTGGTGCTTAAAATATTTGAGAAGTCATTCCTGGGTAGATGGCAGAAGATGTCATAAAAGTTTGTGAAATGTGGCATCCTTATTATTTAACTTTATGAAAAAGAGAAATACAAAGAAAAGAAAAAAGGAAAAAAGGGGAAATTTTGATACAGTTTTACCAAGAGTAAAAGTGTTGAGAAAGAAAAAGGAAGTGAAATTATACAACTCAAAAATATACTCATGATTTACTCATAAATTTCCCTCATGAGCACAATCTAATAATAAAACATAAGTCAAACAAGTAATTATAATCAACAGAGGGAAGACAATGTTTTCCATTGACTAGAATGGGACTAAATTTTATTCAGTGTTGTGTCCCCACTGTCCTCACAGTTCCCGATGCATCATAAGTGCTCAATGCACTTAGTCTAGTAAATGCTGATTGAGATAGATATGTGGTTTACAGAAAGTTAAATTAGAAGATTGCCTCGACTCTGGATTCAGGGTTCTTTTAATGCCAACATCCTATAATTCCAATTTTGAAAATCAGCACAAAAATATTACCAGTTAGTAAGTTTTGAGCTTCTCCCATTTACCAGATGTTGAGATGCATGTATAAAGTAGATATGATTTGAATTCCTTGGCTGCAAGTAACAGCAATCAACTCAAGCTAGCCTAAACAAAAGAGAGAATTTATCATGCGACACGAGTGTGTCTCGTGAAACCTAGTACTCACCAAATCTTCCGTGTCCTCCTCTATATTTTCCAGCCTCCCTTGCAGTTCATTTGGGGCCATGTGAGTAGATCTAGCCAATGGATTGCAATGCATGTGTCACTTCTGGGCTGATGAGTGACTCTACCTCCTCGAAGACATATGCTAAGTGAAATAAGCCAGTCACAAAAGAACAAATATTGTATGATTCCACTTATATGAAGTACCTAGAGTAGTCAAATTCAGAGAGACAGAAAGTAGAATAGCGGTTGCCGGGTGGAGGGGGGAGGGGAGAATGGGGAGTTAGTATGTAATGGGTATGGAATTTCAGTTTGGGAAGATGAAAAAAGTTCTGGAGATGGATGGTGGTGATGATTGCACAACAATGTGAATGTACATAATGCCATTGAACTGTACACTTAAAAATAGTTAAGATGGTAAATTTCATGTTATATATATTTTACCACAATAAAAAAAACCCAGAATAATAAAAAACCAAGGTAGAGAAAATCTGTATAGCTTTGAATAAGGAGGGAGAGGAATCATGCACATGGTTGCATATATTTTAAAAAGAAAAATAAACATAACTTTTTATTTTTGTGTGTGTCTGTGAGGAAGATCAACCCTGAGCTAACATCCAGGCCAATCCTCCTCTTTTTGCTGAGGAAGACTGGCCCTGGGCTAACATCTGTACCTATCTCCCTCCACTTTATATGGGACGCTGCCACAGCATGGCCTCATAAGAGGTGCATAGGTGCACACCCGGGATCTGAACCTGGGCCACCAGCGGCGGAGCACACGCACTTAACCCATACGCCATGGGGCCGGCCCCAATGAACATAACTTTTTAATTGTTAACTTTAGTGGAAAGGAGGGAATAGAGTTGAGGGCACAGGGCTATAAGCTAGATTTATTTGAATGTACCTTGCTTTGTAGATTGGATTTTGAAACTCTGCATGTATGTCACATAATTATAAAATAAAATAAACAATCAAAAAAAAAGAGCAGCTGTATGTCCTCCATCTCTCTTTCCTCTACTCCAGCAACCTTGCAGGTCGCCTAGCCCAGACAACATAGCTACAAGAGAGAAGGGGTTACTGACCACTAAGGAATTATGTGAGGCAAGAAATAAACTTGTGTTTGGTTAAGCCACTGAAACATGGCAGAAACAAAGGTAGAGTACCTGACCAATACACCAGATGATGCAGGTAAAGCACTTGGAGCGGGGGCTCTGGCCCATGATAAGCACTCAGTACCTGTTACTAGCAATATCTTTAACCTGAGGACACAAACGCAGCCAAGCCACCTAGCAGCCCTGGAACCAAGAATGAGAACCTTCCAGCTCCCTGTCAGACTCATTTCTTCCACTCTTTGTACATCTGTTTTATTTTTTTCATGTAGAGACTAGTTTTCTCTGTTTCTCTCTCTACATGATAAACAGAAAATAAGTCCCACAACCCATACATTTATTTTTCCTCCATTCAAGAGACAAGTTCAGACATTGGCTATCTCTCAGTCCAATTCTAAATCCTCTGAAGAGAGGATGTTACTGGCTTAGCTTGGGTAAGTGTCCATTCATAACCCAATAATATAGTCACTGGGAGAGGGTCCCACCACCCTCCAGCCCCTGCCATGAGTGGGGCAGGCAGTCACCCAAGAGCAGTCCCCAGCAGATTCCACAAGGCATGCCCTGCAGAATGACTCTAATGGTTAGGGTATAGGTTCAGAGATCCAAAATAATAATGGCATCAACAAGAAAGAACAGTCTTTTTTCTCCCTTTGAACAGCTGGATATAGGCATTTTAAGAATTTGTATAGTGGGTTGAATAGTGTCTCCCCAAAATTCGTGTCCACATGGAACCTCAGAATTTGTCCTTATTTGGATATAGGGTCCTTGTGGATGTAATTAGTTAAGGATCTCGAGGTGAAATCATCCTCAATTTAGGGCAGGCCCTAAATCCAATGACTGATGTCTTTATAAGAAGAGGAGAGGACAGAGAGACACACAGAGAAGGCCATGTGAATACAGAAGCAGAGATTGGGGTGATGCTGCCATAAGCCAAGCTGTAGCGGGGGCCACCAGAAGCTGGAAGAGGCAACGAAGGATTCTTCACTAGAGTCTTCAGAGGAGCAATCCCCTTGCCAACACCGGGATTTCAGACTTCCAGCCTCCAGAACTGTGAGAGAATAAATTTCTGTTGTTTTAAGCCACACGGTTAGTGGTAATTTGTTATGGCAGCCTTTGAAAACTAATACAGTGTTTCTCTGGGCATCTGGGACCCAGGATACTTCCAGCTTCCTTTCCACCACCCTACAAGGTAGCCCTCAACTTCAGGATCCAAGATGGGTCTGTAGTCTTTATATCCACTTGAGCATTGGGATGAGAAGGAGAGAAACAGGAGCTCACTCTCTCCTTTTAAGGACACATCTCTGAAGTAGCGCCCGCTACTTCCACTTACATCCCACAACCAAGCCTCGCGGCAAAGGAGGTGGGGAAATAGTAGTTACTCTGAGTGGCCAAAGGCCCAGCTAAAATTTAGATTTCTATTACCAATGAAGAAGAGAAGACAAGATTTTGGGAGACAATGAACAGTCTCTACCCCTATGAGGAAATTATTTGTAAAGTTTTGTTTAACTTCCTCGCATCTTCTTATTTTGTTTTCACAAAAAGATCAAGGACAGACTTCTGGAGGTTTCACTGGATCTGGATGTTGAATGATGGATGGGGGCCAGAGGAAATCAGCAGGAAGGGCATTCCAGCCCAAGGGGTGACCTGAGCAAGGACCTGGAGCCCTTAGCCTAAATCGATCACTTCTTTAGGAAAACATTCCTTGGCTCCCCAAATTAGGTTATGTCCTCTGTCTCACACCCACTCAGCCCACAGTTCTCCTTTGTAGCATTCATTGTGCTTGTTCAAGTCTGCTGACCTGATAAAGGAAAGCTCCTCGAGGGCAGGGACCATGTCTGTCTTGATCACACGCCAGGTTCCCAGCACCTGGTTCAGTACCCAGCACACAGTAGGTGCTCAATAAATATTTGTGACTGAATGAATGCAGGGACTAAGGTAGGAGGGTGCATGTTTCAGCATGATCAATAATGTATATGGCTGATATAGAGTTCTGAGCTGCTGAGGAGTGGGCCAGAGTGAAAACTGACTGGAGACTGGGGCCAGACTTTGTGAGGAATGGGGGGCTGCTACTTTTTTAAAGCAGAGATTTGCTTTCAGATAGTTAATATGGTTGTGGTATATAGGATTTCCTCTTTTAGAAAATGGAAGTAATGATACATATTTGATAGGGTTGTTGAGAGGATGCGATGAGATCCTGGTGCCTGGCTCATGGAAGGTAGTCAGCAAACAGTAGCTGTGACTAGAGGAGGGAAAGGCTGGGGGACACAAGTCAGGTCACTCATTTATCTGTCAAACGTTCGATGACAGCACTCAGTGAGTCAATGAGAGAGTCACCCCGTCACCCCAACTCCAGGATGCACACCAGTAGAACACATGTCCAAGGATCTCTAGCCAAAGGGGAAAACCAAGCTTTATGCAAAGCTCTGGGAAAAGCTGGATTTGAACATGGCTTAAACCTAGGCCTAAGGGAGACATAGTCCTCCTCTCTCTCTACTGAACTGAATGGAGCAGGACCCATAAGGCAAAGGTCACTGGACCTACCCATCCAGTCACAGTGGAGACGTTGGAAAAGAGAGAATGACAGATCCCCACATCCCCCTCCCCCAGGAGTGTGGCCTGTCAAGGGTTCTAACCACACAAGAGCATCATATCTGAACTCAGGAAGTGAAAGAAGGGTGGTGCCTGGGGCCTTGCCTTTAAGACCAGCTACCCCACCCACTGATGTTAGTGATGC
Source organism: Ceratotherium simum simum (assembly GCF_057802395.1). Lineage (NCBI taxonomy): Eukaryota > Metazoa > Chordata > Mammalia > Perissodactyla > Rhinocerotidae > Ceratotherium > Ceratotherium simum. The sequence goes on along the minus strand of NC_141905.1, from coordinate 77,881,939 downwards.
CATCAGATGTCCCTCTCTCCCCTGGGAGGAAGCAATTAAAAAGGAGGGGAAGGATGGTGAGAATGTCTCCTCTGATATTCTCCCCAATGGAGACAGAAGCAAGAAACCTTCTTCTCTATGTCCTGGGTCTAAAGAGAAATTAAAGAGGAGTTAAAAGTGTATCTGGGGGCCAGCCCGGTGGCGTAGTGGTTCAGTTCGTGCGCTTGGCTTCAGTGGCCTGGGGTTCGCAGGTTCGGATCCCTGGCGTGGACCTGTGCGCTGCTCATTAAACCATGCTGTGGCAGGCATCCCACATATAAAATAGAGGAAGATGGGTACAGGTGTTAGCTCAGGACTAATCTTCCTCACCAAAAAAACAAAAAACAAAAAACAAAAAAACCTGTATCTGGTTCTCTTTAAGCTGTCAGACATTTGAAGATTGGGGAGGTTATTCCTGGGATGAAGAAGAGGACGTATAAAGGCATGGAGTCACGAAAGAGCATGACAAGTCCAGAAAATAGTCTGTAGTTCATTTTGTTTGTAGCGTAGTGAGTGTGAGAAGAAAACAACAGAAGTATCTAGACAGGTGGGCAGGAACAAGACGGTTTGTCAAGACAGATTAATTTAAAACATGGTCTGAATGTTTGTCCTCCCCAAATTCATGTGTTGAAATCCTAACCCCTAAAGGTGATGGTGGTATTAGTAGGTGGGGCCTTTGGGAGGTGATTAGGTGGTGAAGGGGGAGTCCTTATGAATGGGATTAGTGCCCTTATAAATGAGGCTCCAGAGAGCAATCTAGCCCCTTCCGCCATGTGAGGACACAGTTAGAAGTCTACCACCCAGAGAGAGCCCTCACTCAACCATGCTGGCACCCTGAGCTTGGATTTCCAGCCTCTAAAACTGCAAGAAATAAATTTCTGTTGATTATAAGCTACCCAGTCTGTGGTATTTTGTTATAGTAGCCTGAACAGACTCTGACAGAAATCAGAGATGAACAGCAAACATCATATTTATCTGTGAAATACTAGAGGCAATAACACAATAAAAAAGAATAGGCGGCATAACAATTAGAGAAGATAAGACAAAATTATCACTATTTACAGATGATATGATTGCCTACCCCTTGCTCTATTACAGAAACAGCTGGATTGGAGGCTGTGTTAGTCTGCTAGGGCTGCCATAACAAAATACCACAGATTGGTGGCTTAACAACAGGAATTTGTTTTCTCACAGGTCTGCAGGCTGGAAGTCCAAAATCAAGGTGTTGACAGAGTTGGATTCTCCTGAGGCTTGTCTCCTTGACTTGCAGATGGCCACCTTCTCTCTGTGTCCTCACATGGCCTTTCCTCTGTGTGAGCTCATCCCTGCTGTCGCTCACTCTTCTCATGAGGAAGGGTCCCACCCTTACAACCTCACTTAACCTTAATTACCGCTTTAAAGGCCCTATGCCCAAATACAGTCACATTGGGGGTTAGGGCTTCAACATATGAATTCTGGGGAGACACAATTCAGTCTATGAGAGAGACTAAGACCTATGACCATCACTGGGCTTCTTGATATCTTCCCTGCCAACTGATCTGAGAGAGAGAAGAGAAAGGGAGAGAGACAGAGACAGAGACACACATCAAGCAAGTATGCTAAAGGCTCCCTCCCCAGTTTCTCATTTCTCCTTGGAGAGGAGCGAGAGGGGAAAAAAGAGAACAGGCGTGTTACTAACAGTGGTTCTCAAGCCTGATTGCTCATTAGAATAAACTGGGGAGCTTTACAAAATTGTCAATGCCTGGGACACACCCACAGATTTTTGAGTTAATTGGTCTAGGGAGAGTCTGGGCCTGTGTATCTTTTTATTGAGATGTACTTCACATCCCATAAAATGCACCTTTTTAAAATGTACGATTCAGTGGCTTTAGTACATTCACAAAGTAGTGCAACTATCACCACTTTCTAATTCCAGAATATTTTCCTTACTCCAAAAAGAAACCTCAGACCCATTGGTAGTCACTCCCCATTCCTCTTTACCCCCAGCCTCTGGAAACACCAATCTACTTTCTTTCTCTATGGATTTGCCTATGCTGGACATTTCATAGAAACGGAATCATACAATATGTGGCCTTTTGTGTCTGGCTTCTTTCATAGGCTTATGTATTTTTAAAAATCTCTCTGGTTGTGCAGCTAGGGTTAAGAACCACTGTGTTAGCAGAAGTCCTTTCAAGGAAACAAGAGAATCTCCAGAGGAATTTCTCTGAGGCTTATATAGGGTCAGTCCACAGCAAGAGATTCCCAGCAGCTCCAGCAGAAAAAGCTGGTAAAGGGCTCTCACTGGCCCAAAATGGGTCACATGTTCACCCACTGGCCAATCACAGTGGCCAGGGAATAATCACATGATTGCTTCTTTGAACTTTAGCTTAAGGAAAATGGGGGAGTTGCTGAAGGATTTTAAGTAGGGAAGGACATAATCAGATTTAGAAAGATCTACTTATCTAGGAAGTTTAAACTGCTGAGGAAAACCAATTAACCTTAAGACCCAGCATATTAAGAGTCTGATACAATGATGCTACTAATAAAAAAAGATATTCTCTGTTATGGACTGAATTTTTATGTAATCCCAGAATTTATATGCTGAAGCCCTAACCCCCAGTGTGATGGTATTTGAAGGCAGGGCCTTTGGGAGATGATTAGGTTTAGATGAGATCATGAAGGTGAAGCCCCCATGATGGAAGTAGTATCTTTATAAGAAGAGGAAGAGAGATGAGAGCTCTCTCTCCACCATGTGAGGACACAGAAGGAAGGAAGTTGTCTTCGAGCCAGGAAGAGGGCCCTCATTGAGGCCATGCTGGTACCCTGATCTTGGACTTTCCAGCCTCCAGAACTGTGAGAAATAAATTTCTATTGCCTAAGCCACCCAGTCTATGGTATTTTGTTACAGCAGCCTGACCTGACTAAGTTTCTAAGTGCAATTACCAAATATAGGAAATAAAGAAGGCTGAGGATCTAGTTAAATGACCCCATGGGGATGCAATCAACAAAACCCAGACTGTGGGAAACTCTACAGAACAACATGTTTCTTTTTTTTCTTTCAGTAAATAAACTGCAAGGAAAAGAAAGAAAATAGAAGGCGAACCAACAGATTAAAAGACGTTTAAAGACACAGCAACCAATCATAATGTATGGCCTTATTTGTTGCTAATTTTTAAAAAGCTTATGACATTTATGAGACAATTAGAAATCTGAACTCTAGATACTTAATGATACTAAGGAATTATAATTAATTCTTTTTAGGTGTGATAATGGTATTTAAAAAACCTTTATCTTTTAGAAATACATACTGAAATATTTATGAATGAAATGATAGGATATATGGGATTTGCTTCAAAATATTATGTGACGGGGAGTAAACTGGGATAATGATGCAGCAGGCCTGCCCTGGGTTGATGGTTGTTGGGCTGGGAGAATGGAAACACAGGAACATTATAATATTCTGTCTTCTTTAATATATATTCAAAATTATCCATAATAAAAAGTTTACAAGTACTAAAAGTACGTATTTATATTAAAGCAGTCCTGCCTCCATTTTTTTATAGTTGTTTGAGTCTTTATGTAAATACAAAAGCACTAAAACTGTATTTCTTTTTTTGTGTGTGTGTGAGGAAGATCAGCCCTGAGCTAACATCCATGCTAATCCTCTTTTTGCTGAGGAAGACCAGCTCTGAGCTAACATCTATTGCCAATCTTACTCCTTTCTTCTCCCCAAAGCCCCGGTAGATAGTTGTATGTCATAGTTGCACATCCTTCTGGTTGCTGTGTGTGGAACGCGGCCTCAGCATGGCTGGAGAAGCGGTGCGTTGGTGCGCGCCCAGGATCCGAACCCGGGCCGCCAGTAGCAGAGCGTGCACACTTAACCGCTTAAGCCACAGGGCTGGCCCCTATATTTCTTTTTTAAAGGAGGAAGGGAAAGAATACTCTGGCCATAGTGAGCCCTCTGGATTGAGGGATTGGAAAACTGAAGGTGAAGAGCCCAGTTAGAGGGCTGTTTGAATGACCCAAGGACAGTGTTGGTAGGAGGGAAAAAGAAAAAATAAAGAGATACTTAGAAAGTGGAACACTGGGTATCTGATATATTAAGGAATTGTTGTCAGTTCTTTTATGTTTGGTATTCGGTTGTGTGCGGAGAGTGACAGGGAGATAGGCATTGAGTGTGAGGCCCAGTTTCTGGCTTGGGCAAGTGAGTGGCACCACCTACTGAAGTAGAAAACATCGGGGGAGGAGAAAATTTGAGGGAGAAGGTGGTGAGTTCAAATGCACACACAATGTCTTGGAGGTACTTGTGGGACATCCAGGTGGAGCTGTCAAGTTGGTTAAGAGGTCTGGGAGGAGGTCAGACAGATCTATATAGTTGGAACCTATTAGTATAGAGCAGGTGATCGTGGCCACATGGAAGAACAAGACCGCCTGGAGAGGGACTAGAAAGGAAGAAAGGACTCTGGAGAAGAAAGGAAACTCTGGGCCCAGGGGAAGGCCAACTTTAAAAGGAATGATGGAGGGCCGGCCCCGCGGCTTAGCGGTTAAGTGCGCGCACTCCGATGCTGGTGGCCCGGGTTCGGATCCCGGGCGCGCACCGATGCACACTTCTCCAGCCATGCTGAGGCCGCGTCCCACATACAGCAACTAGAAGGATGTGCAACTATGACATACAACTATCTACTGGGGCTTTGGGGGAAAAAAGGAGTAGGATTGGCAATAGATGTTAGCTCAGAGCCGGTCTTCCTCAGCAAAAAGAGGAGGATTAGCATGGATGTTAGCTCAGGGCTAATCTTTCTCACAAAAAAAAAAAAAGGAATGATGGAGAAAGAAGAGCCCCCAAGACAGGCTGGAAGGAAGCAGCCAGAGATGTAGGAAAAGAACTAAGATGTGTAAATGTCACGGAAGTCATAGGAAAAGGAGCAGGAGAAGGGTCAGCAGTTTCAAAAGCCACTGAATGTTCATATACAGAAAGATTTGAAACTATCTATTGGATTCAACAACAAAGACGTTGTGTACGATCTCAGCGAGAGCAGCCTCCAGGCATAAGCCAGCTGCCTTGGGCTGAAGAGTGAATGGGAGGAAAACAAAGATGCTTCTCATGGCCTGCTCTCCCCCTCCACAGCCCCTTCTAAGGGAGGCTGCCCTGTCCATGATCCTGTGGCCCTAAATAGCCATATCCTGTAATATGAGGCCAGTGACCTACGACTCCATCTCGTCAATTGAAGAAATTAGATTGGGCTAATTAGATTCCACCTCTCTTGGGAATCTGTCTGTTGACAGTGGGAGCTGGGCTAATGATCCTGAGGTTGACTGGAGCTGGAGTGATCATTATGGGATGGTGCTCAAAGAGAAGTAGAGAGAGGGGAGAACAGAAGAGACAGAGAGACACAGAGAAAGAGAGAGGAGAGGAGGAAAGAGGAGGGGAAGGTAGGGGAGTGGAGGGGAGAAAAGATGAGCAGCGTCTGATCCTGATGGGTTTGCAGTCCCTACTCTAAGTTTCTATGGGACTAGCTGTGCTTCAATGTCTTATCTCTAGATTTGCACATGGTTTCCAACGTGACCCTACAAGAGGCAGCTCCTTTGAGTCAGCCAGATGGGTCTCTATTCTAAAGGAACTTGAGTAAAACAGAAGCAGAGGTGGTGAGTGTAGACAACTCCTTCAAGAAGCTTGGTTTTGCAAGGGAGGAGAGACATGGGGAAATGACTGGATAGGGTGATGAGAGTGACTTAAAGATATTTTAATGCTGATGGGAAAATTAAGACTGAGAGAAGCTGGACACACAGAGAGCTAGGATAACAGATAAAGCAAGGTCTCAGAAGAGGTGGATGGTGAGATCATCCTCAAACACAGCCCATGAGCTCAGTTTCATTAGCACTGATGCATTGGGCTCTGCTCCCAAGGACAGAGTGGGTTTTCTCTCAGCTGCCCCTTCTGATCATGCCTCAGGAGCCATAATGACTCTGTGCTCTGTCTTAATCCGCCATGCCATTCTATCAGGCCTTTAGCACCTTAGGTTCACCGTATAATATATCACGTCAAATGCCTCAAAGACTTGCTAAGTCACTGCCCAGAGGCATTTGACTGCTGTATGTAATTGCTTACCGTTGGACTTTAGCAGCACCCAGCTCTAATATAGAGCTTCAAAGATAGAGTTGCTTATATTCTGGCTGTTTCTAGCTGTATCATTTAATATCTGTGCTCTATGATACAGCTCACTTAAACATTATAAACACTGGTTTTAGCAGATAAGCTGGGGAATAAATAGTGATGTTCATCTGTATATACGATATTTAAAAAGGAATGAGGAATTGATGCAAAAGAAATTGCTATTTATCTTTATTCAAATCACAAAGGAAACCAATAGTTTTTCCAAAAAGTTCAAAGACTATAAAATGTAGGACTTACAAAGTAAAAGTTTCCTGTATTTCATTTCCAGAGAAAATCTCTATTTATAATATGATATATATTTCCCAGACCTAGAGTACTAACATATGATATATACATAAATGTTGTCATTCACCTTCTCTTTTACATCTTGCTTTTTCACTTAACAATACTCAAAACTGAACATACAACCTGATAATTTTGTAAAGTATACACGCATAGAAAAAATAATAAAGAGAAATGTAACATAATGCCAATAGCGATTATCCCTGGGTGTTAACATTATGAAAGAGTTTTTTCATTTATATGTTTTCTGCCTTCTGAATTTTCTGCAATGGAAGTACATTACTTCTAAAATCAGAATATATATACACACAACACACACATATATGTAGAATCTACATACACATACACACAACACACACATATACATATAATATGTATACCTGCACACGCATACACACATGCACACATATATATTTGAAAACAAGAGGCAAAATGATGAATTATGTATATCTTGGTTAGTTTCTCATTTGAACGAGTTGTCTATATTGCTACTAACGTTGATGTCACTACAGAAATCCACTGAGATTGATGGTGAAATGTGGGCCCAGGTCTTTAGAAACCGAGCCTCCTTTTCACGTTGCTGAACCATGGTTACCTGCCTCACTCACGCCTTGATGCCATCAGCATCCTGGTTGGAGAGTCTGCACAGCAGAAGGCTATAATACATGGGGAAAGAAATTGTGTCACAGACCTGCTAACAAGCCCAAATATTAACATTTATGGGTCAGAAGGAGAAAGGAATGCAAGTCAGGAATGTATTAGTTCAGACCAGTTGTGAGTGAAACACAACAGAAAACAAGTAATAAAATGTATTGGTTCACATAGTGAAAAGTCCAGGTGTAGATATCTGTCAGGCATGGTTGGATCCTGGGGTTCAGATTATGTTATTGGAACTCGATCTCTTTCTACCTCTCAGCTTTGCTTTCCTCTGGTTGGCTTCATTTTGGTGCATACTCTCAGGTTCTCCAGAAAAAGACATATTTTCATAGCTTCAGCATAAGCCATGGAGCTGATGCTGGGGCTCTGATTAGCCAAACCTGAGAAAAGGTATGGAGAGTGGAGGAGTTCAGGCCCCTCTGAGCTACATGGGCCCAGAGTGGAGGACCAAAGTTTTCCCAAAATAAAACTGAGGTTCTTCTGTTAGCAGAAGAAGGGGAAATGGCGAGCAGGGAACAATGCCAGATGCCCATATTGGTGGTCAGGTTTGTTCTGAGGTCTGCCTTTACCTGCAGACGCTCATGTCCACATCTGAAAATGAGAGGGTGGTACCAAAAATCTCTAATGTTCTTTCTAGCTATAAGGAATCAGCGTCAAAAAAAAAAAAAAAAAAAAAAAAGTAATGTCTCTATAGTGATCACGGTTAAAAACAATTTTTTCTTTTCCAGAAAAAGAAATGTGGGTGTCAGCTGCTTGAGCCTTGGCATCTGTCAGGCCAGGGATCTGATCTCCCCAGGCAGCGGGGGTAGGATGGGTACCCACAGGGGACCTCCGTGTCCCACAAGCTTGAACTCAGCCTCAAGATCCATCCTATCAACCATACAGCTCCTGTTCTCCATTCCACCTTGACATCTGATTTGCTCTGGTGAAAGCAGGAATCAAGGACTAGACAGCATCTTGCCTAGCAAGTTTATACGTGTAACGTGCCACTTCTCTGCTCAATGGATTTCAGTAGCTCCCTATCACCAATCAAATTTGGCAAAAGGTCTCATCTTGAGTTTCAAGGCATAATATGGTCCCTACATACCTGATAGATGTACTTCCCACTCTTTGCATATACTCTATGCCCCAGCTACTCCAGACAGCTCTCTGTAGAACTTCTCCCCATCAAGGACCTGAAATTACCTATTTCCTTTGCAATCTGCTCAACAGATCAACCCTAAGCAACCTGGGGGGCAGGACTGAGGTTTGCCGATGTACATCTAGGTCCAAGCACAGCACCTGGTGTACGCTAGGCTCTCAATCATTGTCGAATAAAAATTTCCCTAAATGCACTTCATACTTTTCCACCCGCAGGCTTTTGTTCCCGTTACTCTTGCTTCCCAGAAGATTAGCAGTCTTAACTAGATTGCCCTAATCTACTGTCCTCTCTCTCTGTGAACCACTCAAAGAGTCCTGATTACATCTGCATCTTATTAGCAAATTCCATGCTGTCCTGCATTGCCCCAGCACACTGCATTCACACTACTGGTTTACTTGTTTTATTGTCACTTACCCACCTCACCCCTGCTAGGCTGAGAAGAGCTCCCGAAGGCAAAGGATAGGTCTTATCTGCCTCTACATCCCCATCTTACTCTCTCTGTCTTGGCAGCAATTAGAATAATGTTTGCCATATCACACGTATCAACAAACCCTGCGTAACCCAGTGGGGACAGGCCCCTCTTCTGTGTCCTGGAGTACTTCTTGCTAAAATATTGAGAGGAGAGTGGGAACAGGAACCAGATATTCAGTCCTGCTGCCTCCCAATTTGGAAACTGCCCTCAGACAGTAGGACTCTCTAAGTCTGGGGATACCTGGTAGTACCTCAATGGCAGAGGTGTGGGAGGAGAACTCAGCTGCAGCTCTGTTGGAGACGCCCTCCCAGGTGATCAGAAAGTGCTTACCACCCCTTTGCCTGCTTTACTAGTCTTTGCTAATCCAAACATCACTGAACTACGATGGAGGCCACAGTTGTGGACTGAAGGTGCAGGTAGAGCTCGCAGAGCAGCCAGTATAGTCTTTAGAGGAAGGAACAAGAGAAATATCTGCACTCACGCAGTTCCCTTTTGCCACCCATGGTGGGGAGGTCTTATAGCACTAGGCCTCCAGGAAGAGGGGGCCCACAAATACACTCCTTTCCTCCCCATCTCTGTCCATCTTCTCTCATGCCCCTTTTCTCCCAGACCTCTCTCATGTAACTAGACCTGAGGCCCTATTCTTTCCCTCCAGAAACTCTCCCCTCTTCACAGGTTATTAACCCTATGGCCCAAATCTTGTTGATTTTTTTTCCTGCTTATTCCATCAATTCATGAGAATTGTGTCCCCAAATCCCCCGCTATGATTGTGGATTTGTCTCTTTCTTTTTATGTCTGTCAACTTTGTCACCTATTTTGAAGCTATGTTATTTATTAGGTGCTGGATATAATGTGTACAAAGTTATAGATATAATTCGAGGCTCTGGATGATGGTAAGATGTATTTTTGCTTCTGGCAGGCAGTTAGGGTCTGGGCAGGTACTCTTCAACTCTGGTTTTAAACCAGAGGCGACTTTGCCCACCAGGAGACATTTGGCAATGTCTGGAGACAGTTTTGGTTGTCAGAACCTGGCGGGGTGGGGGTGGGGCTACTGGCATCCAGTGGGTAGAGGCCAGGGATGCTGCTAACCATCCTACAATACACAGGACAGTCCCCACAACAGAGAATTAGCTGGCCCCAAATGACAATAGCCCTGAGGTTGAGAAACTTTCCCTTAATCCAATCAAAATTGAGCTGATTGGAAGCTGGGGTTGAATCATTGTGAGAGTTTCTCTCTTTTCACCCCTTCTCCTTGGGTGTAGCCCTTTGGAAGTCCTAGCTGAATGCCTGAGGTGTTTACTTGCTCCTCCTCCTTGGTGGCCCTGAACTCCAATTTTTGTCCCCTTAGCATAAGATGCTGGAAGCTTCTCTGCCTCTTGAGAATGGGCAATTGCCTCAAAGCTAATCTCTCTGCTAACCCTTCTCTCCAGGATCTTGGCTCTCAAATCCTCACCACCTTGGTAGCTCACCTTCAAACACTTGTCTCATATTTGTTTTGTCCAACTTTTCTAGCTGTTCCTTTTTTTTTTGCAGGGAAAGATTCGCCCTGAGCTAACATCTGTTGCTAATCTTCCTTTTTTTTTTTTTCCTCTCCAAAGCCCCAGTACATAGTTGTATATTATAGACGTAAGTCGTTCTAGTTCTTCTATGAGAGCTGCTGCCACAGCATGGCAACTGACTGACAGCCAGGCAGTGTGGTTTCTCAAGGACAATTGGGAAGTAAACCTGGGCCACAAAGCAGTGAATGCTGAACTTTAACTACTAGATCATCAGGGCTGGCTATTTTCTAGCTATTCTTTTTTTCGGGGGGGGGGGTGGTGAGGAAGGTTGGCCCTGAGCCAACATCTGCCAATCCTCCTCTTTTTGCTGAGGAAGACTGGCCCTGGGCTAACATCCATGCCCATCTTCTTCTACTTTATATGGGACGCCACCACAGCATGGCTTGACAAGCGGTGTGTCGGTGCGCGCCTGGGATCTGAACTGGCGAACCCCGGGCCGCCGCAGCAGAGCGCACACACTTAACCGCTTGTGCCACCAGGCCGGCCTCTCTAGCTGTTCTTGACAGGAGGGTTGAACTGCCTTACTGGAATCACCTCTCTCCACAGAAGGAAGAAGTTGCCTCTCACTCTTTTCTTGAGTCTTTCAAATGCAGGCTTTTGGCTTTACCATGATGTTCAGTTTCTTCTCTGCCCATACTTCGTCCATTCTGCATGGAGAGGGGCAGCTCTAGTCCCAAGAGGAGGAATGACGATGGGTGCTCTGATTTCCTGTAATTACTGCCACCAGCAAGAGCTATGGGAGAGGAGGTTTGTGTGTGTGTGGGGGGGTGTTTCTTATTAGTTATTTAAAAAACAAACATGCTTCATCATTAATTTTTCCATTCTCATACAAGGGGAAAATAGTCCAGTTTCATATAAGAAAATCTTATTTTTCCTCTCAACTTTATTTTCACCCTGCTCCTTGTGAAAGAATAAGCCTGGCATTAAAGTGCTGAGAACATTTGCCTTTTTCCTCCAAGTCTGGCTTACATTGCTGGAAAACCAACTAAGATGAGACTGGGCCAGATCTCTAATGGGTGTGGTCACTTCCCATTATTAGAATGGAATGCTAATCAGATTGTGAACTAGATTATTTCTGATTCACGAATCTCCCCAATTTTAGAAAACGGGAGTGTCTCATTTATTAATGGAATGAAAGAGTGAATGAAAGCACGGCTGTGTTCTAATCTTTAGGCCTGCACTCCGCCTGTCCTGTACTTGCTACCTTTACTTGGTTTTCAAATAAGGCCTTAGTCTTTGTCAGGCATCACTTGTGTTATAAGAAATAAAACACAATGAAAGAAGTAATTCATTCTGAAATGGAGAGCACAATCATAGGAATGACTTCCTGAGAAGCGGAAAAGTATTTCTTTGGGCTGGGGTAAAAATGGACCGCACAGTCATGAGTCGCCCCCTACTGGTCAGTGAGATGAAATCCCTCGCTTCAGATTTGAAAAATTTGTTCCATTGAGTCCTTTATTAAGGATCACAGAACTGAAGCAGAATTTCATGAGTCCAAGGGGAAGCAGCTTGCCAAAACACACAGTGAGTTACTGGGGATGCTGGGATGAAGAGCCTGGATCTCAGGACTCCAGGGCCTAATTTAACAGCCACAGCCCCCCAAGGCCAGAGGCCGCTAACCTTAACCTGTACTCATAAATTAACACTCCTGGAGATTTCCAACCTTCAAGTAGCTTTGGTAAAGCCTTAGCTCTAAAGAAAGACGTTGAGTTTCACATTCCAATGTAACACAAGAAAAATCACATTTATCTCAATTCAATCATTACAGCCATACATTTCGTACTTATTCTTGGGACCCACTTCCTTCCTCCATCCCTACCTCCCTCGTGTTTTCTCCTCCTCCTCCTGCTTCTCTCTCTCTCCCTTTCTTATCATTCTAAGAAACTTTATCCTTAAAACTGTTCATGAAATGTCATTTTATTTTTAAACTCTATATTTTCTATTTTGACCATTTTTGTTCATTACTATAATGAACAAAAAGTCAAAATGGAAGAGTTACCATATTTTTAAATCTTGAGGGATTAAACATGTATTTGGGATAAGGATCTTCTGGTCTTTTTTTGTCTGAAAGAACTTTATGACCCAAATTTATCAAAATTATTTCAGAAAATGTTAATACAAATGGGCATTTATTGGGAGAAATTTCTAAATTATGCCAGCTGCTTCTATGTCAGAGGGTGGACCCAGAGTCATCTTAGAGCTTTCATTATTCAGGCAAGAGTCTTTGAGTAGATTCTTTTAGTTATGAAAACATAATGGCAAGTAGGCACTTGTTGCCCTGAGTGGAAAGTGGCATAAAGCTTTTTTGAAGGGTAGGTGAAGTCTGCCCCTCCCTTAATGCCTCTGGATGAGCAAACCTGGCTGCCAGAGATAAAGAGTATAAACTTGTCTCACAGTCAAGGAGCATCCTGGGGGCAAAACCTCCAGATTCTAGCCCTTTCTCTCTGAGATTCAAAGACAGGAACACCTTTTGGGATAGATGAAGGGTCAGTGACAGAAAAGAATACAAAGGCCAGAGGGAAACCCTGTGCGAGAAATCTGAATTGCAGAGCAGGGGTGTGGGAGTGTGAGGGTGGGGATATGGCAGGGAGGTGGTAAGGAGTTCAGTGAGGGTTCATGGGAAGACACACCCAGACGCCCGAGGATGGATGTCCACAGGTAAAAATTAGTTGACTGTATTCGGCCGCATTCTGTTAAAGTTGGCTAAGACTCGCATTAAGATGAAGGTGTTCAGAAGTCTTGTATGGTGACAAACACCTCCTCCATGTCACACCTGGGAAAAAAATGTGAACAGTCAATGTGCAGGCTTCTCAGGACCCCTCCTGGTTTTGCCTCTTGACAAATGCCATGGATTTACAGACCCCTCTGTTAGCAGAACATATTTTGCACATCCCCTTATTGCTCTCAGCAGCCGTATTCTTTATGCTAAGTAAACTGTTTATCTGCTTATACTAATAGGTGTGTGGGTTTGCTATCCAATGAACTGGAAAGGTCCATGTCCATTATTCAGGCCTGAGCCGTCTTCATGGGGATGATATGCTGGTTCCTGCACTGAGTATGGCTAAGGAGGAAGTTCTGGATCCAACTGCTGGATGTATCAGTGTGATCCAAGATAGCTTTCAACTCACAGCTTGGAATGCAGCCCCAGGTGATGGACTTAGGGATCCAGGCCAGGTCACTGCTGAAGGGATGGGCATTTGGTAGCCGTGTTTTGAACCACGTTACTCTGCTTTATCACTCTGGTTGTAGCTGATTGGGCCAGGGGTGAGTACTTGACCCAAGGCAGACAAGCCATGAGCTAGCCAGTGCATTACATCACCTGGTGCTAACATATGAGCTTCAGTCAAATCTATGCTCTTAAACATTTAACTAAGATATATAGAGAATGAGATGTGGAGAAACTGGAACCTTCCTATACTACTGGTAAGAATGTAAAATGGTGCAGCCACTTTGGAAAACAATCTGGCCGTTCCTCAAAAAGTCAAACAGAGTTACCATATGACCCAGCAATTCCACTCCTAGGTATATACCCAAGTGAAATGAAAACACATATCCACACAAAAGTTTGTACACGAATGTTCATGGCAGCATTATTCATATTAGCCAAAAGGTGGCAACAACTCAAATGTCACAAATTGATGAATGGGTAAATAAAATGTGGTATCCATTTTATTTATTTTATGGATCCATAAAAAAAATATTTATCCATATTTATTTTTATGGATCCATGGTATCCATGTGTGATATCCATCCACACATAGATGTTTTTCTGTAATAAAAAGAAGTTAAGCACTGATACATGCCACAGCATGGATGAACCTTGAAAACATTATACTAAGTAAAAGAAGCCAGTCACAAAAGACCACACATTGTATGATTCCATTTATATGAAATGTCCAGAACAGGCAAATCTAGAGACAGAAAGTAGATTCGTGGTTGCCAAGGGCTGAGGGGGAAAGGAGGGTTAGGGGAAATGGGGAGTAATTGCTAACGAGTATGGGGTTTCTTTTTGAGATGATGAAAATTGTCTAAAATTGATTGTAGTTATGGTTGCACAACTCTGAATATACTAAAAACCTTTGAATTGTATATCTAAATGGGTTAATTGTATGGTATGTGAATTATATCTTAATAAGGCTGAAGTTAAAAAAAAAAAGAGGATGTGCAACTATGACATACAACTATCTACCGGGGCTTTGGGGAGAAAAAGGAAAAAAAGGAGGAGGATTGGCAACAGATGTTGGCTCAGGGATGGTCTTCCTCAGGAAAAAGAGGAGGATTGGCATGGACGTTAGCTCAGGGCTGATCCTCCTCACAAAAAAAAAAAAAGACATGTAGAGAACGAAACAGGGCATAGTGGAAGAGGAAGCTGGAAGGTTCAGACATAAAGAGAGGCCGTCTGGCCATCGAGAACCTCTGTAAGCCAAAGTTCCAAAGATATAGAAACTGTATCTCGAGGGAAGGACTGGAGGAGGAGGAAGGTGATAAGAAGGTCTTCTAAAGCTGCATGATTTCACTGCTACCAACGCAGTTGCCACCCTCTCCAAAGCTCTCCTATAGCTTTCTAGAACTCTCTGCCTCACACAGCTGAAAGCCGGCAGAAGCACATCCTTGATCTGCAGAATGCAAGAAATCAGCTCCAACAGCCTTCTAACTTGGGAGTTAACTCCACTGTTCACACTATTCCCACACTGCAGTGGTCATTTGAAGCTAAGCAGTTCCAAGAATCTGCAGCTCAGAGAGAGCCACGTTATCGACATTCTCAGAGTTGTCCACTGTGAATTTCCATGTGACTGATTCCCGACCTAGGCCTTTTTGCTGGAAGTTTGTCTGCTCTGTCCCACCCTTCCTGTACAGTGGGAGAATGGTAGGAAGGCATGTGGGCATGTGGGGTTAGTGAGGCTGAGCATGTTTGCCTTTAAGGCTCCAGGTCAGGAGCTGGCCCTCGCATCTGCTCTGTCTAGCTCAACGCTCCACCACCCAGGACTGAATCTGCTTACATTTTATTTAGAAATGTATAAAGGGGCATCCTTTTTGTGTCTCGGTTTTGGAGTTGGACTGCCCCCGCAGTCATTACCCTTCCGTACACACATGCTGAGGAGCCTGAAGGGTGACTGCTGTGGTTAGGCCCCAACTGCTGAGGCACTAACGGTCAGTGTGCTCTTACAGTCCCGTCTTCATATTCCTTTGTGTTTACCAACAGCAGGTTCCAGCGCCTGGGCACCATGCTGCTTCCTTGTCTCTGTTTGCAGAGGTCATTCTCCCTGACGGCCCCATCTCAGGGAAATTGGAATGGCCAGTGGTTGCCAATTTGAGTGCTTTCCTGATGGCATCATAGGCCCTGATTCTCATGTCCTACTCATTGGTGGAGAGAGGAGAACAGAGCAACTTCAGGAAGAGCTGGCAGCTTAGCTCAATGGCAGACCCTGGGCCACTCTGGATCCATGCCTCTTCAGCTCATGCTCCCTTCAAGGCCTGGCCTGGGTGTTTCCTGGGTTCCAGGGCTCACAGATCTTTGCAGTAAATCCCGTTGCTTGAGGTCCTTTAAGGGGGTCTCTGTTCCCTGTTCCTTGCAACCGTAAAATCCCTGCCTGGAATGCGCTGTAAAAAGATGTCATCCAGACTTGAGCAGGAGGTGGCCGAGATGGCAGAGAGAGAAGAAATGGGAGTGGTGTGCCGTTACCACTCCCCTGGACTCTGCCCAGATACCATCTTGAGTTGGAGAGCAGAAAGACCAACACCCGGGACCTGTCCTTTGGCCCTTTTTTCCTTGTCAGTGGTGGTATAAAGGGAATGACAGCAGAAACAATGCTCCCATTCATTGACTGTCTTTTTTTTTTTTAAAGATTTTATTTATTTATTTTTTCCCCCCAAAGCCCCAGTAGATAGTTGTATGTCATAGCTGCACATCCTTCTAGTTGCTGTATGTGGGACGCGGCCTCAGCATGGCCGGGGAAGCGGTGCGTCCGTGCGCGCCCAGGATCGGAACCCGGGCCGCCAGCAGCGGAGCGCGCGCACCCAACCGCTAAGCCACGGGGCCGGCCCTCATTGACTGTCTTGGGCAAGTTGTCCTCAGGATTAAATGTGTTACTTCATGTAGAGTTAGGTACTCTTATTGTCACCATTTAACTTAGGGAGAAACTGAGGCTCAAAAAGTTTAAGAAGTTGCTGAAGGTGGCAGTTACTGAGTGAGGAGGCTGGGATTGGAACGCAGCCTACCTGACGCCCGAGCTGACTCAACCACTCCACTCAAAATGCCTGCAAACAGGGCAGCCCAGTAAAAAGAGGCAGAGTGATTTGAGTGTGAGTTTCATTTACACAAGGGGACCTGGAGGCAGCCCATGGACTTCTTTAGAACAGAGGGGTCAGGGGCTGGGGGGCATTGAAGGCAAACTAACCCAAGTGGGGAACAGTAGAGTGTGGACATATTTTTGGGACCCCCCCCCCCGCCCCCGGTCTAACAGGCGAATCTAGCAAGCAAACTACAGAGGCTTTCAATCAGTACGATAAAACCCATGCTGTCCTGTGAAGCAGCCGTGCAGGCCATCTTCAGCCTGTGTCAAAATGACCTTGTAGCCCCCCACCTCATGACTGAAGACGCTAGCTGGACAGATCCACAGCAGGAAGAGATAAAGGGATACCTCACTCTCACATTTCCCAGCTGCAAATCTTAGCAATTGAGGGAATAAATAACGACACTCGTCCTTGCCTCCCTCCACACAGATAATGTCCGCATCTCTGAACTTGTGTGATGTAGAACCAAGGAATTCTTGTTTATATTACTTTCAATGTATAATCTAGAGTAAAGCCCAGATGTACGCTATCCCTTTTTTTAAACATATATGAAATCAAGGAGTAATTTTTTTTTTTTGGTTTTCCTCTGCCGTTCACATGCACTGTTTGTGAAAGAGAGATAAGCTGCACTTAAACCCACACCCCTTGGAGCAGTTCCAACAGAGCGCTGGACTGTTGTCTTGGGTTCGAACTCCTCATGCTGATTACTGAATAGACTCCTTCACTAAGATCACCCAGCCTCTACTTCAGTCAACAAGAGTCAAAGAACCCCAGGCCACAGTCCTCGCTCTCAACACTCACAGGGGTGGAAGGAAGGACAGAAGGGACTAGAGATGGAGTAAATATTTACTGCACAGTGGGACGTGGAACTTGCTAATTGGCAGCCCTAAGGCTGAATCTGGCCTGCAGATGGGTTTTGTTGGGCCTGCCTGGGTTTTTAAAACATTTAAAAATATTTTAAAATGGATCACATGAACAGACTTCTGGCCTTTCTTGAAAATTGGAAATCCCTTACAATACTGGACCCATGTCCCCATCTGGCAACCACTGGCTGGGGCTGAGCAGCAGCCCGTGTCCGCCCCCTGCCCTGCCCCCACTAGGACAGCTGGCTCTGCCACTCCTCCCCCTGGTGGCCTCCGCGAGCACTTGAGACTGCACCCCGGGGAGGGCTTGTGCAGTGGGAAAGCTGACTCGGTGCTGAGGGAACCTCAGAATTTGAAGTCTAGGTTCCTGGAGGGTATCAGGTGAATCTCCACCTTCCTGTGTGCCCTGCAGGCAACTGTGCATGTAAGTCTGGTGATCAAGAGAAAGAGGGCACCAGAGACATACACACAGAGATGACTGGGGTTTGGGAAGTGGAAGCCAGGGACCCAGTGAGAGTGTGAACAGTATGTATCAGTCAGGGTTCTCCAGAAAAACACAACATGAGTGTGTGTATATGTGTGTGTGTATATATGTGTGTGTGTGTGTATATATATATATATATTTTTTTTTTTTTAAAGAGATTTAAGGAATTGGCTCACGTGATTATGGGGATGAGCAAGTTGGAAATCTGTAGGTCAGGCTGGCGGGTGAGAAACTCACGCAGGAGCTGATGCTACAGTCTTGAGGCACAATGTCTTCTTTTCCAAGAAACCTGTTTTTGGTCTTAAGGCCTTCAACTGATTGTACGAGGCCCACCCACGTTATCGAGGGTACACTCCGTCATTTAAAGTCAACTGATTGTAGATGTTAACCACACCTACAAGATACCTCCACAGCAACACCTAGATAGTGTGTGATTAAATAGCTGGGTACTATCACGTAGCCAAGTTGCCACATAAAACTATCACACAGCTGTAAGAGCAGTGGGTTGAGGAAGGGAGGGAGCTTGGGAGACGTCACCGTATGAGAATGGGCCAGGGAGGAGGATGAGTCCGGGCAGTTCGATGGGGAGGAGCACTGGGAGATGACCAACAGCTGCAGCACCGCGCCTCCAGGAGTGGTCTCGGGGTGGGGGTGGATGGCGGAGTGTAGAGCAGTGCATGGGAGACCAGGGGGTGACTTCAGCTGGCTCTTTCAGGATATTTGATGATAAAAGCATTAAGCTGAAGAGCAAGCAGGAAATGTTTCTTTTTGGTTTGCACCTCGTAGGCTAAAGAGAAGGAAGAAGCCAGCTGTGAGAGAAGGTGAGATGAAGTGGAAGAGAAGAAGGGAGGGGCTGGTGGTCGGATTTCCCTTGGATAAGAGGAGACCTTCTTCCTCAGCAGCAGAGCAGTGGAGAAAGCACGGCCTCCACGTGGCAACCCAGGACATCAGGACAAAGCTTTGGCTAGAGCAGGCAAGGACAGGAAAAGGAGTGTTCTAGAAAAAGACCTCTTCTGCCTGGAATACTTTTTCCAATCCCCTCCGCATCTCCTCGCACCTCCTTCGGGCTGGCTTCCAGGTGCACCCAGAACTCTGCCCAGCTGTTCTGGTCTCGACTCTGGGGAAGACCCGTGCAGAGCGCCTGTGGCTGCCTCCTCTCCCTTCCACTGAGTGCGGATGGCACCACTGCTGACTTCTCCTGCTCTCGCCTCTAGTCCTGGACCCTCCTCGCCCTGCTCAGCATTCTTCCTTGGGACCAAAGCAGCTCTTCGTGGTCCCCACTGGTTCCAAGCGGGCAGCGCTGGACAACAGGCAGCTTGAGTATCAGGACCGCAGGGACACACCCAAGCACGCACACACCTAACTGGAGGAATCTAATTGTTAAGTTTTCAAAAGCAACAAACTGTAACATAGCAAATTCAGATCATCCTTACACTTCTTCGGGGCTTACTATTGTTTTTATTTTGAATTACATATGGGGGGAGGCACCACTGTTTCTTCCACGCTTATGGCCTCCAAGGGCTTAATCCAGCCCTGCCTCTCACCCCTTCGCACTCAAGCTCTTCAGAGCTCAGAGGATGTGGTGGCACAGCCAAGACACAGGGAGGGCTGCTCAGGAAGGGCACGGTGCAACACAGGGTGTGGGCGCCGCCTAGAGCTTTTTCTGTGCCGCCTGAAAGTTCAAAACATGCTGGAACACGGAAAGAAAGGTATTTGCCTGAGTGACTCAGACATGTTCCAGCATTTTCCCACAGGCTCCTGCACATCCCAAAATAACTGCAACCCTGGATCCTGTCCCTTGGCATACGATCACATTTGTATAATGTTACAGAACAGCGGGCAAACCGGCCACACTCACATGGGAGTTGCAGGAATGCACAGCCCATAATGGAGACCCACGCTGCAAGGCTGGGCTGGTAGCGGAGAAAAAGCAAGCACAGAGACCACGACAGTAGGAAGTATGGACTCACCAGAATCATCCAGACCACCGAGAGGGGACTTGGTCAGTGCTCACCTTTCATATACGGGGAGAAAGAGGCCCAGAGAGAGGAAACAACTTGCTCAAACTGACACATCTGGGGATGACAAGGGAAGGGTGGTGGGGGAACTGGCCCTAAACTCTCCTCAACTAATGTTGATGTTTACTTCTGAGTAAACAGCAGTTTAGCCTTGGAATCCTAAGATCTTAAATCTAAGGGACTTTAAGGGCCTCCTGGCCCTCCAGGCTGCCCATGTGCCCAGGTCTGGACAACAATGTGGCCATAAAGAGGTATCAGAATGGAGCTGCCCTCCAGGGTTTTACAGTCTTGCCTAGGAAATGGCTAAAGACCTTAAAACAGCTGGAAAGCAACTGGGCCCTGGCGAAGAGACCAAAGGCCAATGGGAGTTTTGGGAAAGGAAAGTCTGAGAAGGAGGGTACTGTCCACATGGGGAAGGTTTCACAAAAAAGGTGGGCCTCAACAGTGGGCCAGATCTGGAAAAGAAAGTAGAGTATGAACACAGACTCAAAG
The DNA here is from genome assembly GCF_057802395.1 of Ceratotherium simum simum. Lineage (NCBI taxonomy): Eukaryota > Metazoa > Chordata > Mammalia > Perissodactyla > Rhinocerotidae > Ceratotherium > Ceratotherium simum. Next base: position 77,861,508 of record NC_141905.1, on the reverse strand, counting down.
GTGGGAACGGGCTGGAGGAGGGGTCTGGACACTGAGATGAGAGGAAGGTGGGGTACTCCAGAAAGCTAGAGAAATCAACCCAGGGATCTGGGCTGCCAGCGTTGAGGCTGCAAGTGACCTTCAGTGTAGACACCACTACTTACTAGTTCCAAGTCACTTGCTTTTATCTGGGAGACAAGAATCATCTCAGGATTTTGACACAATATATAAAGAAACAAATGCCCTGACCTAGGAAGAGGTGAGAGGTTATTCCCAAATTTCTGTGGCACTCAGATAGACCTTTCACTCTTGGCCACCACAGCCCACTTGGTGCTAAAGATGGTGCACTGTAGTGAGACAAACATGGTCTTTGATGTCTCGTGGACCTGGATTCAAATCCTGCCTCTACTCCTGGCTCTGCGGGTGTGAGCAAGTCACCTTGTTTCCTCCCGTCATATGAGTACAGTAATAATAGCTAATGTTTGTCATGTGTCAGGCACTACTTTCACTGCTTCATATGTCTGAATTCATTTAATGATTTTTTTTCCCATTTTACACTGAGGAAACCAGGAAGGAAAAGGCTATGTAACTTGTCCGTTGCCCCAGAGCTATTACATGAAGCTGTGATTTGAGCCCAGGAGTTCTGATTCAAGCCTCTGTTCTAAATGATGTTCTCTTAAAGAGCACTGAAATGATTACATAAGCCAAAACCCCCGACACTAGGCAGATACGAAGTGGATATCCATCCCCTGACTCCTGCAGAGGCCAAGACAGTTGAGTTGCTAAGAGCCCAGGCAGTTGCCCCCATGCAAGGCCCAGAGACCACCAACACAGGCCAGGGAACTCCTGTCCTGATACCCACGTACCACCTAATTTGGATAACAAAGTATTCTAACTACAGTAAACGGCCACCTATTGATGATGTTTAGTGATAAAAATAACATCAGCCTAATTCAGCAACCACTCAAGAAGGCTTAATGTTGAAGTCCATTGAGAAAAGATGCCCAAGTCACAAAGAAATGGTCACGTTATCTTTGGTTCATTTTAAAAATAGACCAGTAGGCATTTTTTTGCCCTATTTACACGTTCAAGTTTCTAGAATCAGCGGTGCACCTTCAGCAGTCAGTTTGCACTCCCCAAATGAGTTCACCCAGGAATGATGTTGGCGGATTCCCACCAGAATGACTTCAACCTTTCCCAGCAAGCTAAGAGTGGCAAGTACACCAGCGTGTATTTTTGTGTGGCACCGTCAGGCACCAATATTAAACGCAATACAGTCATGAGGTATTCAGTTCAGGGGCTCTAAGTCAGCATGCTCCCGGGGAGTCCCAAGGCCTTTCTTCCTTTTCAGGTTTATTTGGCAAGCAGTGAAAAAACCAAAACCTGGCACATTCCAGGGCTGTGGTCCTTCCCAAGCTTTTAAAAACCACTGGCATAGAAAGAAGGTTCTTCTTCCACCCAGTGGCTTCTGAGCGCATCTGATCCCTAACCCCAGTGGCTTCTAGGAACCCAATCTGGGGAGATAAACCCAGACCGGTTTAGTGACTCAGAAGTGTCAGATAAAGATGACCCCAAGACTCGCATACAACACATTCCCAACCAAGTGACCTGGACTCCACAGAACACTTTGGCCAGCCTCGGGCAATACTGGGAACTGGTTTCTCGTGCACTTCTGAACCATCTCAGCTCCTGGGGAGGCCTGCAGATGGCCTCAGGCCAGGTGGGCAGAAATGCTGCCCCAGTGGCACCTTGGCTGGCGCAGTCTAAAGAGGTAAAGTGGGCACATTCCCATTACCTGAGCTCATAGCCCGGAGTCTTTCCAGGTTCCAGCTGCAACGTGCAAGGTGACCAAGACTCATTCTCTCGTGAGCTGGGCCAATAGAGATGTTACGAATCCCAGAACAGGCTTGTAAGTGCGTGTGCCATATATTCTTACTGAAGCCAGTGAGAAACAATCTTGATGCTACCACTCTTTTCAAAGTTTTAGAAACCACACAAAACATTTTGAGTTATAGTATTACTTTATTTTCTTTTTTTAAAATGTACCATTAAAGTCATCCAACATACAGATACTCCTATGGCTCCTTACACATTTTCTTCTATCTAAAGTCTAAAGGTAGGTATTTTAGCTATGAGACGAAAAAAATCATCCCATTAAAATGGCAACATTTCTGAAAGATGGGTTTCCTATTTACGTGATGGGAAATCGACTCCCCATCTACCCACTACAAAACTCCTTCAGCCCAGAGCTACAGGAAGACAGCTCACTAACATGTGGTGCCCATGCAGAGAGAGGGCCCAAAACGACAAGCCATGGGGTTAAACTTTTGAAACAAGCAACTTTTTTATTTGCACAGAATGAGAATACAGAAGAAAAGCATCATTTCCCTTGTAGCCTTTTTATTAGTGTGTTTCGCCTCCACCCAAGTTACTGCTTACCAAGCGGCTATGAATAGTAAAAACCAACTGATTTCAAGTCCCTGAAATGCATGCAACTGAAAACTGCCTAAAGCACACAATCAGTTCCCAGTCTCCGGGTCTGGTCTTCATTTAGGGGAGACTACGGTGCTGCTGGGTCACCAGCTGTGTCTGTCGTGCTGCTGGGGTTTGCAGGCACTGCTTCTTTGGCTTCTGCCTGCTGGGTTTCAGTTTGGGGACCTTCTCCATTTCTGGCACTTTTCATACTCTCGTCTGCTGCCATGGCACCCATCTCCATGATTTCCTGCAGTGGCCGATCGGTGTCAAGGGAGCTGGGCTGAAGTTCATAAACCTGGACTTGACCTGGGACATCTATTGCTTTCTGTTCAAGTCTTTCCAGGATGGTCTGAACCTTCCTGACGCCATCTCTCCTGGCCTGACGGACATCGGCTCGTCCTTCGGGGTCTACCGAATCCAGGGCTAGTAGCTCTTTGGTCAAATACTCCTCTATCATCAGATACTTTTTGTCTGTCTTCTTGCCTTCAAAGCTGTCCACAGCCTGCTCCAGCCCTTGCACCCTCTCCAGGATGGCTTCCACTTTCAGCACACCCGGATGTTTTGGGGGTGCCTCAGCTTCTCCTAGTTTTGAGGGTGTGGTTTCTGCAGGGGCAGGGCTGGGGGCTGCTCTCTCTTCTACAGCCACACTCTTGGGGGACGGGGGGACAGCAGACAGGGTGGGGCTGGGAGGACAAGGAACTGGAGCAGGGGAAACTTTGACTTCCACCTTCTCAGAGGGAGGTGGGGGCTTCTGGGAAACCGGCTGAGAATCTGCCTCCTTGCGGATCACTTGAATGGGGATGTGTCCAGGAAGGAGATCTGGTCCAACTGGGCCTGGTTTGCTTTCTGGTTTGTTTTCAGGCTGCGGAACAGGCGAAGATTCTCGATGGGTCACGGGCTGCTGAGGAGAGGCAAGGACAGAAAGATATTCTCAGTAACTGGCTGAGACTCAGAGGCAGCTGTCTGTAGCTAATACCAACCAGAAAGAAAACTGGGCAACGGCTTTTGCAAAGTTTAACAGTGTAGAAGAGATTTTCAAAGTCAACCAACAGCTGCTACAACATAAAAATATGATATCAACGATATATGTGACCAAACCATTTGTTACACTTCCATTCATCACCTTAGTCTATTGGTCTGTTACCGCTCATTGAATTTTTTTTTTTTTTTTTTTTTTGGTGAGGAAGATCAGCCCTGAGCTAACATCCATGCTAATCCTCCTCTTTTTGCTGAGGAAGACCGGCTCTGAGCTAACATCTATTGCCAATCCTCCTCCTTTTTTTTTTTCCCCCCAAAGCCCCAGTAGATAGTTGTTATGTCATAGCTGCATATCCTTCGAGTTGCTGTATGTGGGATGCGGCCTCAGCATGGCCGGAAAAGCGGTGCGTCGGTGCGCGCCTGGGATCCGAGCCCAGGCCGCCAGTAGCGGAGCGCGCGCACTTAACCGTTAAGCCTGAATTTTTTGGTAGATGGTATTCCTAGGGCAATGAAAAGAAAACCAATATAATTTTCAAATGAAAATATCAACAACTCACGCTGACTGCTAATCTAGTTCAATTCAAAGCAAAGCCCTAGGTGACTCAGACACTCAGGGGACGCAGCCATGAAGGAATAATTGCTACCTGTCCCCCCTCTTTATGCTGTGTGGACAGTCTCTGTTCAGGGTGTGACTTTCCAATCTCCTGTTTCAGAAAATTTATAATCTTTTTTCCTAAACTTATGACAACCTAGTGGTTTCTGCCCAGACTGATATATTTTTTTGAGAATAAGCAAGATGCCCAAAATAGTTAACCCTGCAAGAATTTGCTTGGGCACATCTGTGCCAGAGCTAACACTCAGCTGTGCAGCATCTCTACGCTGACTTCTGGCCATACAGGCTGAGATACTCTTTAATGTGACATAAGCTATAGCCAAATATTTTTAAAATAAGCTATGCTTAAAACAAATATCTTGGCTCTTCCAGCATTTAAGTGAATATCTAAAACTCCTTTAAAATATATCAACACACCCTAATTTCATCAACTGGGAAGTAAGAGTTGGACTACATTATTTTTGAAAAATCAATTGTGAAGATGGCGGCGTAGGCAGACTCTGAACTCACCTCCTCCCGTGGACACAGCCAATTTACAACTACTCGTGGAAAAATTACCCCTGAGACAGAACTGAAAACTGGATGAGAGGAACTCCTGCAACAACGGACAATCCTAACTGGGGTGGAAGAGGCAGAGACTCCCTTCCGGAGAGGAAAACGCCGCCACAAGCCGCCAGCGCCACGGCCGGAGCAGCTCACAGGTACGCAGCCTCCCTGGAGGCGCGGGTCCTGAGTTGAGCGCCTGCTGTGGGCATTTTGTGGACCCAGCACACCGACACCAGTGGCATAATATCTGACCTTGCTCTGCTACTAAAGCATTGGGGAGCACCCCAGAAAACCCTGTTCACAAAGAAACTAAAACTGGCTCTTAAAGGGCCCGCACACAAACTCACCCAGTTCCCAGAAAGCATCCTAAAATCACCAGAAAGAAAGGTGCACACTGCTTGGTGACAAGAGACTCACCTAATAGGCCCCTGAGTGCATCTCGGTGAGGGGGTGAGACCTCTCTCCAGGACTGGGACATTGGCGGCGGCCATTGTTGTGGCTCTGGTGAGCGTGCTGACACAGACGCCATTGGAGTTTTCCCCTGAGACCTGCTAGCCCAGGGTCTGCTCCACCCGCCAGAGCACCGATTTAATCCAGCTCAGCCATGGCAGGCAGCCCACCCTAGAGACTGGCCCCACTCTAACAACAAGCCTCAGGCAACGCGGTGGGCCTGCATAGATTGGTGACTGGATTTTCTGCAGCCTGGCAACTGAGCTGACTTGAGCGGGGCAGGGTGTGCACAAGGAGCTGGTGGAGAGTGTGGGGTGGTGGCGGAGGTGTGGGGCTCCCGGGCCAGGGAGAGACTGGGTCCGCTTGGGGAGGTCGGGCACTCACACGGGCAGGACTGTGTTGACTGTGTGTGTGTGGACCTCTGGGCGGCAGGGCTTGTCAGCTGCAGAAGACTTGTGCTTCTCAAAGACCCACATAGGAGGTTTGCCCCACCTTCCAAAGCCTGGAAACAATTGGGTGCTCCTGTGCCTGAGGCCAGCCCCACCCAGCTGCAATCTCAGAGAGCTAACAAGAGACCTAATAGGCTAGAGGTTTACAGCAATTCTAAGGCCCTGAGCCTAACAACCTGCCACACTGTGGGCCTACTCACTTAAAAGAAATACTGCAACACAAATGTGGTATTAGAACTTACAGCCAACTGTGCTGGGGCTCCCCACACCTGATAAAGAGACTGAAGGGCCCACAACAACTACAAGCAGCTGAGCATTACAACAGCTGGCCAGGAGCATAATTCAGCCTCCTGGGCGCCTATAGGGGGAGAGCTAACAGGCCACAATAGAAGGACACACGTAGCCCACATAGGGGCCACCCCTGGAACATTGAGAACTGAGGGAAGACACTGGAAGCCTCCTAAGCCATCACTTACATAAGGTCACCTATCCAAGAGCAGGAGACGAGCTGACCTACCTAATACGTAGAGACACAAGCACAGGAAAGAGGCAAAATGAGGAGGCAAAAGAATACATTCCAAGTAAGGGAACAGGACAAAACCTCAGAAAAGGAACTAAGTGAAACAGAAATGAGCAACCTACCTGACAGAGAGTTCAAACTAAGAGTGTTAAGATGCTCACTGATCTGGGAGAAGAATAGATGAACTCAGTGAGAATGTCAACAAAGAAATGGAAGATATAAAAAGAACCAATCAGAAATGAAGAATACAATACTGGAAATGAAAAACTCATTAGAGGGACTCAAAAAGCAGAGTAGAGGATACAGAAGAACGGATCAGTGAGCTGGAAGAAAGACTAGAAGAAATTACCCAAGGTGAACAGGTAAAAGAGAAAAGAATTAAAAAGAGTGAGGACAGTCTAAGGGACCTCTGGGACAACATCAAGCGCACTAACATCCGTGTTATAGGTGTCCCGGAAGGAGAAGAGCGAGACAAGGGGCAGAGAATCTATTTCAAGAAATAATAGATGAAAACTTCCCTAACCTAAGGAAGGAAACAGACATCCAGGTACAGGAGGCACAGAGAGCCCCAAACAAGATAAACCCAAAGAGGCCCACACACCAAGACACATCATAATCAAAATGTCCAGAATTAAAGATAAAGAGAGAATCCTAAAAGCCGCAAGAGAATGTCAAGTTACATACAAAGGAAACCCCATAAGGCTATCAGCTGACTTCTCAGCAGAAACCTTACAGGCTAGAAGAGAATGGCACGATATATTTAAAGTGCTAAAAGGAAAAAACTTACAGCCAAGAATACTCTACCCAGCAAGGTTATCGTTCAAAATGGAAGGAGAGATCAAAATTTTCCCAGATAAGCAAAAATTAAAGGAGTTTGTCACCAAGAAACCAGTGTTACAAGAAATGTTAAAGGGACTGATTTAAGGAAAAGAGAAACCCACAAATAGGAAAAATTCTCTATTTCCACGATTAGAACGTAATGGATACAAATGCACAAAAAAGAGGTTAGATATGATATCAAAAACATAAAAGGAGGGAGGAGGGTAGTTAAAGAGGACTACATTATTTTTAAAGTACTCCCAATTTAAAATATTAAAGGCCACTATAGTGTTCAGTTAGGTCCAATTTTTGCAAGCCTCCAAAAAGGGATCTTTGAACAAACTGTAAAAGGGAGGTCACCACAAACATACAAGGTTAAGGTAAGTGGACACAGGATTAAATATTGTTTCAGCGATTATAGGAAATACATGGGAAAGAGATGAAAGGAAGCATCTCCAGCTCTGCAAATAGGCACTTCTTTCCCAGGATTACTGAGCTTGAGTGAGGACCTTGTGCCCTCTTAGCTGTCTGACGCTAGCAACCTCCTTTTCCATCCAATCTCTCTTGCAACCCAGACATCCTCAACTTTGACCCTTAACCTTCATGAACCAGCAACAAGCTCCTCTGTGGGTTTTAAAACAATGGCTGGGTAAGAAGTGACTTTAGAAATACTTAAGAAGGGTGCCGCCTGGCTTGTACCCTTCAAAAATGTCAAGGTCACGAAAGCAATGGAAGGCCGAGGAACTGTTCCAGATTGAAGGAGACTAAAGAGAAATGCCATCTAAACGCAATGCTCATGATCCAGATTAGATCCTGGAACAGGGGGAAATTCCTATAAGGGAGATATGAAAATGGACTGTGTATTAGAGAATCATATTGTACAATGTTCAGTTTCCTGAATCTGATAATCCCATGGTGGTTATGAATGAGAATGCCTTTTTCTTAGGAAAATATGTGAAGTATTTATGGGTAAAGGGGCACGATATCTACAACTACATCTCAAAGAATTACAATATGTAGATGATACATATACAGAGAGAAGAAAGGACAAAGCAAATGTAGCAAAATATTAACAAACAGTGAATATGGATGAAGAGCATACTGGATTTCTCTACATGATTCTTATAACTCTTCTGTAAGGTTCAAGTTATTTCCAAATAAAAAAGCTTAAAAAATAACAGTAAAAGGAGGGTGCTCTCTTAGAGGACAGTGTCATCATTTGTAGTAAGAAGATAACCTATATTTGTTTACAGAGGGATTTCCTTCTAAAAACTGTGGCAGAGAATTAATTCAGCTGCTCAAGCTGCAGCCAGAGGGGGCCCAGGGCTGCAGAATGTTCTGCTGCTAAGCTACAAGCTGCTAAAACTAGATGACCTCCTCCTCCAGGAACCAGAGCCCCACATGTCTCCACTGAAGGATGAGCAGACCTGTGCCTAGAACTTTCACCAGGCCAGGTTTCCCATCCACTCAGCCAGCCGGCTCATCAGCCGGGCGATATGGTACTCTACCGCAAAGGAGAAGAAAGGGCTAAGACACAGTCCCTGTCCTCAAGCTCAGAGCCGAGCTGAAGAGAGAAGATGAACACTTTTGACATGCACAGAACAACCACATGCTGAACTGAAAGGGCCTCATACGAAGTGCCATGAGAAGGATGAGTGGGCTTCATGGAAGAGGCAAGACCAGCTTGTCCCTTGGAGGATGGGGAGAACTTGGATTGTGAAGGCATTTCAGGGAGCAGGTTCAGCACGAGCAAAGGCTCGGAAGTGGGAATGACAGACTGGGCTTGCAGGGCGGAGAAGAGGTATCAGCGAGGAAGGACATAAGCTGCCTGGAGGAGGTCGTGGCTGGGGCGTGGAGGGGGTTTGAAGGCCCTGAGAGGGTGTGGTGGGCACTAAGACATCTGACCCCAGGTTCTGCCCAGCTGTTTCCCCATCGTGGTGGTTGGCGCTCTGCCTCCAAGGCAGCTGCAATGAACAATGAGCAAAAGCTGTAGAAAGTACTACAGGTTCACAGCCCTTGTCCTGCATTTCTGCTGACCACTAGCCATTTCCAGGATCTTACTTTCCCCCAGTTACAGCTGTGTAAACTAGGCAGGGCTGGTGGGAAAACCCAAGACACCTGCACGGAGCTCCTTAGCCCCTGGAGAGATGCTGCTGTAGCCAGTCTGCCAACACCAGCTCCCATACCTGAGGCCTGTCAACCACGGTGTGCACACGGAGCGGCGATGGAGAGTGCAGTGGCGCGCTGCTTCTGGCTGGAGAGCCCTCCCGGCTGGATGCACCCCGGACAGGCATCCGGAATGGGGATGCGACCTGCGGGGGCCGGGACTCCCAGTCATCCCCCTGGATCTTGTGATAGATGGGCTGGTGGGTCTGGTATTCACCCTGCTGAGCCGGGTAGTGGATCTTCTGGGCTTGGTGGCAGGAGGGTTGGGCCACCGGCCGGGTGACGTTTTGCTCATGTATCACAGGGATGGGGATGTAGCCCCGGGGAAGCTGGTGACTGCCCAGGCTGCTCCTACCGGAGGAAGAGGGCAGGCTGGCTGAGGAGGATGAAGACGAGCAGTCCGAGGCAGCTGGAGACTGGGATCGCTGTAAGACACAAAGGGTAGAGGCGTGGCCCTGTGAACAACCTTCTGCCTGGCACTCGGACCTTGCCTCCGTTACGTGCCTGCTCAGCACAACAGGTTTAACAGGACCTCCTCTCTGTAAGCCTTTCCGTTTTCAAAACGTAGTGTTAAGACTGGGAGCTCGGAGTCAAGAGGCCTTGGTTCAAATTCTTAAATGCTCAACAGCTTTCTGAGCCTCATCTAAAATATGGAAAAGAGGACAAAAACATTACAAACATAGGTACTGCTTCTCTAGGAAAGGGAAAGAGCCTCCCGGAGTCCCGTGTTAACTATGATTTGTCACCTCCAACCAGGCAGTGAAGCCCAACAGATCCAGAATAGAGCCAAGGGAGGCAATCCCAGCTCTGGGTGCAGACAAGGAGCGAGAATTCTATGCTCGAGAACAGTGCCAGTGGACACAATGGGACAGTCAGCAGACAGGAGAACCAAGAGGGCTTACTGCTCAGGAACCCTACTGGGGTCCAGTGGCCCTCAAATCTCAGCTAAGAACCAGATTAAGAACTGCTCTTTAGACATCAGTACTGAAGTACTGGCTTCAGGCTGTAAACCCTGTAGTAGAGCAGCTGCCTTCCTGACTCCTTATTCTGGATTTCCTTTTAAACTGTGGGACCCTGTGAGGGCAGGTATGCTATCTCATTTTCACATCAGGATAGCTCCAGGCAGTTAATATTTATCCGTAAATACTGAACTGAACAAAATACCACAGAACATCTCTGTGTTTCTGAAAGAGAAAGCCCAGTGGGAGTAAGGAGCATCAAATTAGGAGCCAAAAGGTCAGGCTTCCAGCCTCAGTGACAGCACTTCCACCTTGATGCATTTGGACCAAGCTGTTTACCCTTATGAGCCCCAATTCCTTAACTACAAAAATAAGCCACGATCCCCATCCACCTGAAAAACAAGCCTGTGAAACACTGAGGGACAGTGTGGGGCTGTCTTTGTGGGCGACCCTGATGCTGCAGGCCAGGCCCAGACGCCCTGCACTGGATCGGGTGCTTGGCCCAGGGCGCAGGCAGCAGGGTCTGGGGCCAGCCAAAGAATCACAACAGCTCGAGCTCCCAGGTTGCACCCCACGGGCCTGCAAGCCAGGCCTCTTCTTACCTCAGGTCTGTGGGAGGCTGGGGGCTGGGCCACCTCGGCTGCTGTCCCCGCCTGTCCACACTGTTTATCTGGCTGGGTGGCTTCCACCACACCCCGCAGAGGTGACTGGGACCTCTGAGGAGCCGCAGTGGCCGCCTCGGTTCGGAATCGCTGCGTCCCAGGCTGGGGATACGCAGAGAAAGGGCGTGGCTGCCGGCTCTCGGCACCGTCATGGAGGACAGGAATGGGAATGTAGCCTGGTCGGAGCCGGGGATACACAGCGTGGCCTTCCCTAGTGGGCAGCAGCCTGGAGCCTTCCCGGGAAGGGCCATTTGCAGAGGATGGAGTTTCCTAAAATAAAAAGAGAAGAAATACAGACCAGTTAGAAATCAGGAAGGAAATGCCCCTGAAGAGGAAAAAGCATGGTGCTGAGTGCTCCCGTCTTCCAGGGTGACGCCGCACAGTGTCAGCCAGGATGGCTGAACATAGAAAGCACGGCTGCACGCCCCCCTTCCCACTTCTGCCAGACACCCCCTCCTCTACTGAGGCTGCTGTCTGGCCAGCAGTTTAAGAATTAGGGGCATCAAGAGAAAGCAGGTGAGCTGAGGTATCTGTGGAGCACAAGAGAGGTCCCAATTTCCCAAACTGCTAAGACAGGTTTCTTTTCTGGGTGACAACTGGGCAGCAGTGTATGCAGGAGAGCCAGTGACTATCTCCCAAACCTTCAGAGACCCAAATCAGAAGGTGCAAGGAGGATTCAATTCCAACTCACTAAATTATAGCCAGCTTCTCTGCTTCCTAAAAGGTCCTTATGTTTCCTAACAATACAGAGTTGTGCTGGACTCAAACAGGCCACAGCTTGGAAATCTCCGCAGAGAAGGGGCAGTGAGGGGAGGCTGACTCTCAGGAATATTTTCAGAATAAGCTGCAAGAAAGTGAGATACACAGGGAATGCAGAAGCAGCACAGGATGAGAACAAAACCCAGGGATTAATTGTGCTGGTCTGATGATGCCCACAAAGCCTGCCTGGCTGGGCGGCTGGGGTCCCTCTCCTGTCCTCTCATGAAGTTCTCCCTTCAGCGGCCTGGCTATTTTGGGACCCTTGAGAAAGCCAAGTTCCAGATGTACCACAGAGAAAGATCTTGTTTCAGACAACAAGGCTGGCCAGTCACTCACCAGGCAATGTCATCTCTCAGCAAGCAGAGCAGGGCAACCAGAGCCAGGGACCCCCCAGGCTTTTGGTCCTATCTCCCAAGCACTAGAGGGTCCTTTACAGAGGAGGGTGACTACGGATTTGTGCCACTTACACACATCCGAGTGAATCAACTATTAGGAAGGAGAGTGATCTTTCCTTAAGGAGGCATCTCTCTGAACTGCACACAAACACCAAAGGCTGAGAATCTATGAGCTTGCAGGTGTAATTTCCACTGCTGCAAAACTGGTCACAAGTAAGGAAAGCCAGGGCTGTTTTGCATTTTGAGTGATGGACCACTGTAATGTGGCCGTGTTGCTACAGTTGTGGGCAACAGTTGGCTGACCCTGGAATTTAGCCCTTTCAGACCCATCAATTGCTTCCCTCTTGCTGAGACTCTGCCCCAGGAGGGCCTCCAGCACACAGGAGAGGCAAGGGTGTCGCCATGTCCTTGGGGACACCAGCAGACAGGCACTCTCAGATTAGAATACCCACGTGCTCAGGGCGGTGGCATTATTTTAGCCTGCTTTAACTCTCAGGTCACCCAAGAGCAGGGACTGGGTCCAGGCCTCACATTCAGAATCGAATTCCTGCTGTGAGACAGGCAGCAAGAGGCACTGAAGAAACCCTGTGCTGCTCAGTGCTGATTCCTAACACGTCGTCTGGGCACTGTATCCACTCAGTGAGCACCCTTCCTTCCAGCCTGAAGCAAGGGCTTGGACAAGTCCTGTGATGTCTATCTGCTGGCTGCCCAGGGGCACTGTTTCCTCCCAGCCACGCACAAAAGCCTTGCGCCATCTGCACAGTCCACGGAGCTGGGCAGTTAGCAAGCCCTCATCCACTGACTACCTCCTGTGAACACCCTGCTACTGAGCTGCCACGGGTACTGTGGGGTTAGCAAACCAGCACAATCCCTGCCAGCTAGCAGCTTACAAAACAGTTTAAGCCTCCGTGAAACGAATAGGAACCAAAGCTACCCTGAAAGCACGGGAGGCCCTGCGGACGGCGGATACCGTGGGCTTTTCTAGCTAGGATGGGGCTATCCTAGATAGGGTGCAAGTTCATTCTTACCGCTACCAGTCACAGTTCTGGGATAATTCTCTTAATCTCTGTGAGCCTTAATCTCATCTAGAAAATGGAGCTAGCAACATCTACTCCGCAGGACTGTTGTGAGGTTTTAGGAGAACACAATAAGAGGGATGCCCAGAAGGTCGAAATGCATGTGTCCCCTCCCTAAATCAGCACGGGACTATGCTCCTCAGACCCCAAAGTATCAAAGGAATCAAAACTGAAGGACAAAGTTAACTGATGGTGATTGGACACAGGATGGTGACTGCCCCCGGAGGAAACGGTAATGACTAGGAAGGGTCTTGAAAGAACCTTCTGAGGGGATGGAAATGTTCTATATCTTTTTCTTGGTGGTGGTAGACGGGTGTATACCTATGTACAAATCTATCAAACTATACACTTCCCTGGCACTCCCACACCGCCCATCCCTGTCACATTCCACCCACACTATCCGGTTTTAACATGTGAGGGCTGCCAACTTCACCATCCCTGCACAGCCGGCTGTTAGCTGTGCCTCCTACTCAGACCCTTCCAGGGCCTGGAAACCTCAGATAGGCCTGGCCGAGTCTTGGTTCCTCCCCGGCCCCTGGATCCAGAAGGCACTGGAGCTGGCTGCCAAGAGCTGTGCATTTTATGCACCTCACAGAATATATCTTGTACCTCAGTTGAAAGAGAAAAAGGAAGGAGGGAGGGAAAGAGGGAGAAACGAAGAACAATTCTGCCTGCCCAAGGGACTGTGACAGCAGAGACTGCTTCCCAGGGCCAATACTGGACCTGGGTCTTAGAGGAAGTGCCACGTTTGGGTCAGTGGAGGAAAACCTGTGGTCACTGTAGGCGGGCGTGGGGGTATCAGAGCAGCAGTGGGAAAGGGGGTGGTGCTTGAAGGTAAGCGCTGAGCTGAAGATAAGGCTGGAGGCCCAAAGGGCCAAGCTGCAAGTGAGGCCCCACGTCCACTGTCCTGCGAGTTGCTGACAAGAGATAACTCAGCAAGGTGGGCAGACCTGAAAGGAGAAACTAGGACACATCAGGAAACGAGAGGAGAAGTCAGGGATGAGTAAGGAAGTGAGGCTGAAGCAGGGCCGAGGGCATGGAAAGGAAGGGAGACCGAGGAGCAGAAGAGATGGAAAGGCCGCCGTGGCTGGCAGGACAGGAGGAGGAGCTAAGGGAAGGGGCCTCCACAAAGACCCGAGTTCTGAGCCTATGGCCGCCTGAAATACTGCTGTCAGGTGGCACAAGCTGGAAGGCGGGGATGGTTAAGGGTGGCCTGGAGGCTGCTTTCCCTCCAGTCCTGAGGTCTGTGCTCCTGGTTCTGTGTGAATTATTGACCATTTATGCCATTTAATAAAAAAACACACATCTCTCCATGAGCTTCACATCTAAAAGAAGGCAGGCTCCCCTTCCACCCTGGTGGGGTTTTGTTTAGAAAAACACTGCTTTCGGTAAGTTAAAAAACCACATCAGTTTTACAGAATAGAAAACTAAACACTTCTAAATGAATGAATAATTTAAACCAAAAATGAAACTCCCACCCATAATAAGGTCTGTCCCGGGAATGCTGATGCCACCTTCTAACGTTTCTACTTTGCTATCCTGAGAACCCTGTCAATAGCCAATGCTTTAGTTTTTACCAACTAAAAAGCACCGCCCAAAAGAGTTAAATTACCCTTTCTAAGAAATCTTCTATAGTGTTTTCATCACAATGTAGTAAAAAAAGATATTTTTTAAACGAAAAAAGTAAAAACGTGTATTCATGATTCTCCTAGAATACGACCAGAACATGTCTCATCAGTCCCAATAGAAGTGTTCTCAGGTTCAAGCACAAGTCCAGAAAAAGCCTTTTGGTTACAGCAGCATCTTCCACGTAAGACTCACTACCTGCCCCACGGACTTCAATGGGGACCAGGGAATCCGCCTTCCTGAGTTTACGCCTCTGTGATCATGTGACAGCGCTGGCGGATCTCAGTGACCACGCAGACGACTGCGAGCGCCGCCTCCTCATCGCAGCCTGCCTGCAGCTTCTTACAGACTGATGATGGCATCACAGGAATTATTTTCCAGTGCAGCTTTAGCTCATTATCCTTATCTTTGGGTAAAGACATCAGAAATACATACCTACAAAATCCCATGAGGAAATAAGAGCCAGCGTCCTGACTGTCACGGCTTATCTCACCTTGTTAATTTATAAAACAAAATGGTTAACTCTTTTCCCTTGTTCACGCACTGCACTGAAGTCCTCTGAGGAGTGTCTCAGAGGGCGCCAAACAACTCCATGAGATGGCAGGATAAAAAGCAGGAAAAATTACCCTAGATGAGCCAAAATCTGCCCTATTAAGTACAAGATATTATCATGAGAGAAGCCTTGGGGTCAGGTTCTAAGCTTGGGTGAGCCCTTGGGCTTACACAAGTCTTGCTTGCTTAAGAGTGCGTCTAAACTTTGCTCCTGGGTTTTAATAACAATGCGGGTGCTAAGGGGACGGCCAGGAGACGTGGAAAGAGACTGCACTTGGTCCGAATCCTGGATCTGCCCCTAAATGTGTGTGCTACATTAACAGCTCACATCCCCTCTCTGGACCTCAGTTTCCTCAGCTGTAAACGAAGGGGAGGCCCAGAAGTTCTGTAAAGCATTGCTTCTCAGACTCTAGGGGGCATCAGGAGCACTTAGAAAATGCAAAAGAAATGCAGACTCAAAGGCCAATCCCAACAAAGTCTGATTCAACAGGTGTGTGGTGAAGCCCAGCCAGGACTACACTGAGAAACCGATCTAAAAGAAGTTCCTTCCAGCTCTGACATTCTCTGTGGCCTCTGATGAACTCTGAACATCTACATAAAGCTCAAAAACAAGGAAAAGTCGATGTCACGGAAATATAAAAATGGCCACTCTTAACTGCACTCAGTTAAATCATATCAGAAACTGCTGGAAGTCAAGGAGCTCCAAAGTTTCACGTACCAAATGAAGAGGAGGAAGCTGCTGACCTCCTGGAAGGACTCCTTGCGCCTTACAAGCCGGGCAGGAACATAAAAGCAGGATGGGAACCGCAGTTCTTAGGCACCTGCAAGGCATATGCCCACCACTGTGTGGGGCATCACGCATTCGTAGCCTTAGCTACTTTGGCGACAACCAGGGAGCTGGGTTTGCCTCGACCCATCCATAACTGGTTCCCTATACAGTGAGTGGCCTCTGAAACCTGAAAACAGCCCCCCACCTCAGCCCCACAGTACAGCACCCTCAAAAGATGAGCTCAACACCTACAAAGCACAGCTCCTGGCAGCGCGGTCTGAGGGAAGGTAGCAGTAACAAAGGTAACTCTGAGGGCTGCCCCGTAGCATCCTGCCTTGACAGCCCCGGAGTCTTAAGTAGGACACAGATTATGTTAACTGGGTTTTTAGGCCAGAAGAGCCTTCACACAGGTCAGGTGTTGACTTTTACTAAGGATACTTCTAAGCTTCTAAACAAAGAAAAAAAGATGGAGGGAAATAGGAATCCCGAAACTCCCCATATATCTAAGACCTGCATCAAAATTAAGTGCCTTAGCTCACCTCTATCAGGCAGGAAATAAAAGAAAAATTTCCTTCTAAAGCACAAATACAGTTGAGCTTCAACATCCTACCAAAACTTTCCATTTGGTATTACAGGCCATAGAAATGAATTAAATGTTATTGCCAATTTGATATATAAACATTTGTTTGCATCCCCACAGCCAAACTCAAAATTCCTCAGTTCCCACTGGATTGTGATAAAGGGTCTCTTCCACTGTCCCCAGCCCTGTTTTGGGCACATAATGGACACTGGGTAAATTTTGAATAACAAGCCAAGTCTACATTCACCGAAGTTCGATTACTGCGCTCCTGGTAAGACAACAGTCTGTGGTGCCCACCGACTCTGTAAGCAATCTAGTCCCAGGTGATCGGAGGCTTTACCTGACAAGCCCATTATGAAAGTATATCTACTCTGTCCCGGAATTACTGAGATAGGTGTCCCTATATGTTTCTACTGGGGAAACCTTTTTAGATAATGAAACTCAATATTGCTTCTCTTTGCAACTGCGTCCAAAAGGGTAGGAAAGAACCAGCATGAGCCCCGGTCTTCAAGGTGCCATCCTGGGCTCCAGTCCTGCCGTGCTGCTCACCGGCTGTGTGCCCTCAGACAGGACTCCTTGTTACTAAGACTCAGTTTCCCCAGCTGTAAAAATCCCCACACCTCCCAGGGATTTTTGCAAGATGTAAGCGAAATAAGAAAAAGTCTTTATAAACTCTGCACTGCTCCATGCCCTACACTATTACGTTCCTTCATTCCACAAATAGTTGTTGATGGACCCAGCTTTTCTCAGGCAACAGTTGATTGTGCCTATTGTTTATAAAATTGTAAATCTGTGTCTAATTCCTCAGTGGTCTCACCAAGCTGGTAATGAGCCTGTTAGAGTTAGTAGCCCCTTTATCTGAGAGTCTTAAGAGCACTAAGTACCAAGGATGTCATTTTCTCTGCTGAGAACGGTATCTAGTTTCACAATCTGGAAGCAAACAGCTAAAAACAACTCTAGGGGCCAGAGTCCTAAACTCCTCTGTCCCTCCAGAAGGCACCAGGCAGCTCCTCTGAAGGGGCCTGCATTGTGGACAAACTCACTGCTGCGAATCAGCACCCAACTTGCACTAATTGTGGCTCCCTGCACACACGCCCCTGAGATCTAGAGGAAAAACCCAAGCCAGGCTGGGGCAGGAGGATCTGCCTGGGAGTAGAACATGAACTGGTATCTCCCAAACATCCTCAGTGCGTCCTCCACCAGGGCATGTAAGTAGCCTCCAGGCACCACTGACCACAGCTGGGTATTTCCCCTGCTGGACCAAGTGCTGACGGCTCAGTCAGCATCCAGCCTCCCTAGTCCCCCAGCCCCTGGAGCCCTTCTCAAGAAATTCCATGGAGCACATGCGGCCCAAGGTCACATGGGAAGTTACTGCAGATCCAGGCAGGGAACCCCAGTCACCAGACTCCCAGCTTCTGAACTCACGGCTTCAGGGAAATTAAAACCTACCTACTTCCGCTTCAGGAAAAAAGAAAAAGAATAGGGACACCTGCTTTAATCAGTTTAAAGCCACGAATCACAGATGGAAGAATACTGAAATTTCCATACCGGGAATCAAAGTCTATCTGAATTCAAAGAGACCTCCTCACAGTATATTTCCACGAGTTTCTCAAGGACTCATCTCATACTAAGGTGGAATCACTTGGCTCGTCCATCTGCTAGAAGCAAACTGTGCAAGTGTTTGTCGGTATCAGGGTACAAGGCTTCACTAGACATGCATTTTGTACAAAACACAATTTCCCCGAAGAAAAAAATTTCCAATTCATCACCCACAGCTCAGGCAAGGGGAGACCCTCTCTGACTGACGGGGGCTGCCTTGTAGGGAATTCTTGGGAGGACTCTCCTTCCCCACCCTAAGCAACTACTCAGTGTTCCTCCTCCAACAACCACACTCCCCTGAGAGAGGGCCGTGGCAGTTAGAAAACCCCTCCCTCTCCTTCCACCCATGGTAACATTTCCACCCCTTAGAGCTGGGTCCAGAATGGCTGTGCAGATGGCCGGCCCCTCGTTAACATGGCTGTTTCCCCCCAACACCGACTAGGCACCTAGTTCCTGCCTGGCACTGTCCTCGGGCCTGTGCTGAGACTCGCAGAGACCCCCCTCAAGGAGTTGGGGCTGAGGGTCAACACAGCACCCCACGCAGCACAGTGCAGGAGACATAATGCGCCCAGCCTGTTTAGGGCGAGGGAGCAGGGAAGAATCTACAGGCAATGGGGCTGTGGGCTGCAGGTCTGGCTGAGGCTCCAGGAAGCCAACAGCCTTCATGAGACCCCTGGGCTGGGCTGTGTTGTCAAGTTACTGCCCAGCTACATACCACCCTCTCAAGGGGCACAGGAACCACCAGGGAAGGGGGCTGAGGGTGGAAGGAGAGTCAGCTGAAGTGGTACAAGGGGGATGAGAGGAGGCCTTGCTTCTGAGAAACAAGACTTCAGGCCTATCTGGGAGCCAACAGAGCCATATCCAATCAAAACTGTTTACCACGTGGGGAAGCCAAACGCCTCTCTGTGAATCCCCTCCCGCTGTGGGGGAGGAGGCGGCTGTGGTCATTCCCACAGACTGCACACATGTGCCAGGTCAGGCCCTGACTCATCACTTTCCATGCACCAGCCCCCTTGATCCTCACAACATTGCTGGAAGGTACTGTTGTATGCCTATTTTACAGAAGGGGAGACTGAGGCTCGGGGAGGGTGAGTGATCTGAGACCACTAGAACCCAGGTTTGTCTGACGCCAAGGCCTGGGACTGGCCTTTCACTGTTATAACCCTTTCACTATTCCTGCCCCATTTGTACACTGTGTGATGATAATGGTTTGTGGCTAACGTCTTCAAACTTCATCTTCCCGGAGTAAAACGCAGCAGGAGGGAAAGCATTTCACTTCGTTCGGTTGAGCTGGGCTGAGGCTCAGACCTGGAACATTCAGTCCGAGTGTGCTCTGGGTCAGGGAGCCAGGGCTCGGTGCTGAGTCACTGCCTGGCTGAGGCAGGGTGGCGAGAGCGAGGGCACTCGGCTCAATTCTGAGTCACCAGAGCCCCAAGACTCCACAGGCACCCAGGGTCTGTGGGACTAATCCCGAAGATTACAAAAATGAAGTGGCCGCCTTCTCTTCCACACACACGTGCTTTCCTATCCTCCCCCACTGTTTGCATTTTTAAACCATTCATTCATTCATTCAGCGTCCAAGAAGTATTAGAATAACTGACAAAACTACAATTCTCCTTTAGTGAACACTGAAGAAGTTATTTTGAAATAGGAAATGTTTGTTCTCCAACAGGATGCTGAAGAACTTGCAGCGGTAAGTCTCACCTCAGTCACCTGGGACAGAGCTCTGTGCTGGGAGCTCTTTGGCAGCCAAGCCGTTCACAGGCTCCTGACACAGGCAGTGAGCAATCTGCAATTCTGGGCTGTTCTGAATTGACAGTGACAAGACGCTTGACTACGCCATGTCTGATCTTACTGTCAACCACACGGAAAAAAAACAAAACGGAAGCGAGCCTCCTTTCCCAGCGCTGTGAAGAGCGCTGGGGCTGCTCTCAGTGCAGCTGCTCTCAGCTCCCAGCCTCTCCAGCAGGCCTACTTCAAGATGCTGTATCACTGGTGGGGACAAAAAAGAGCTTCTCCAGACCCATAAGGATGAACTCAGGGAGTCAATACTGAAGTTCTCTGTGGAGAAAAGGCCATTCAGAAATGCGATAAAAAGGAACCAGCTCCTAGGGGACATTTGGGAGACTAGAACAGTGTAGTACTTGGGAACCCACAGAAAGCTTCCCAGGACACACACACACTCCAGTCTGCACTTCAATGAGGGCGGCTTTTCTTTAACCAGCCTGTCCACTCCGGAGCCCAGGCCCACATTTTACTCTTCTCCACACAGAATCATTCAATTTGTACTGAGCCTGTAGACCCTGCCAGGCACTGAGAGGCAGAAAGATAAAACAGACGCAGACTCTGCCTCTGGAACTCTCAGCCCACAGGGACATGACCCCAAGGCAAAGCAGAAAAGTGGTGCTTTTTGGAGGAAAGATTCAAATTAAAGTAATGTGGAGTCCAAGGCAGGGACAGTCTGCTTCCAAACAGAGATGCAGGAAATGCTTCATGGACAATGGCATTGAAGGAGACAGAACTGTCCACTATATGACATTTAACATTACGACTTGCAGAGAGCAGGCACTCAGTAAATTTCAGATGGATGAATGAGTGAAGATTTGGGCCTATCCCCCAAGTTCAGACCCAGGCTCAGGAAGTGAGCCAACATTTCTGATCAGACATGGACCCAAGGCTGCTTATTCCCGAGGCTGTGACTGGCGAGCTCTGAGTATGCAGGACTTCTAAGAAGCAGCCAGGCTACTAGGGGCAAGTCTGTCAGGCCCCCGGGTGAGGGTAAACCTCTGGCCACAACAGTCTTTCTATTTTGTCATAACTGACAGGCCTCAGGCCAAGCACATCCCCTCTCCAAGTCTATTTTCTCATCCATAAGATGCACCTAATACTTTCTATCTTAGAGAGCTGCTTTGAGGATTTAAAGAGACAAGGTTTGTAAAAGCAGTGTCTGGCACATGTATATACATATGTTGAAAGACAAAAAAACATTAGGTTCATTCCTTCCTAAAGAAACTGTCTCTGATTAAGCTTCTGCAAGCTGCCTGGCTTCCTGAAAAGCTGCCAAGGCCCCCAAAGAAACCTTTGTATAAATATGTGAAGACTTAGTAACTCCAGATATCTCACACAGTCGCACAACGCCAAATGAGGGGTGGGGATCGACCTCTATATCTGCAAAAGGAGGGGATTTGGAGCTTAGCTTCCAAAATCCAGGTGTGAACCTGAGAACCGAGGCAGAGGAGCCGCCCGGGGGTGTAAACTTGATTCACAGGCCATGGGGAACCAGGAGGGGCTGGAGAATTCCATGGTCAGGTATGACAGAGGTTTCTTCAGTGTTCAGCAGCACTAGAGGGTCCTCAGAGGCTTTTGTCTTCAGCTCTCAGTTTTTCTGTGTAAGGTGCTTAAATATTTAAGTACAATATTAAAACAGCAAAAATGTGAAGGACAGAGTAGGTGTGGATTATGCATGGTTTCCTATTTTTGATGATAAACATTAGATCATTTTAAAATGCCAATAGGAAGTAATAACCATGTGGAGTGGTTTATATAAGGCACCATGTGTCATTCCAGAAACGAGGACGGCACTAATCAAGCCTCATGGGTGGTATGAAGCTTTGTGACTCACAACCAACCCCAACAGCATCAAACAGCTAAGCCTTCCCCGGCCCTGGCTAACATCAAACGCCGCCACGGTTCCCGTGTACCGACTCTACCCTCATAAAGGGCAAATCTACTCTACAAAACAGGGGACGAATTATGTCCAGTTCTTACATAAGCCAAACACAGACTGTTCTTTAGAGGGGAAAATGAAGGTCTTGGATGAGCTGGACTCCTAAGGCATCTGGCCATGCTCTTTATCCCCAACAAATCACTGTTCATCAGTCACAAAGGAATTTGCTCTGCCATAACTGCAACTTGCTGGAAATACAAAGGAGAGAATGGCCACTCATTTCCTGATTGTGCTCCGATTCTGCTAACAGGCACAAGAGCTTACAATCGATCTGCCAAGAGCAAAATGATCTCATCTTCAAGAAAATTCAGGAGGCTCTGCTGAACCTGAAGCAGAATAAATGGGTGTCTCTACCTCAATCATAACTCAAAACACTTCCAATTTCCTCTGAAAGGATATTTCTACCTCTCTCTCACGGGTCCTGAGTATAATCTGTCAAATTATTACAGTGAGCTTCTGCTAGGAGGGCAAGACGGGAAGGAAACCCTCTGGCTTGCTTCTTCCTGGCGTACAGGAGGGTCTTGGGACCACCTTGAGTCTGACCACCTCCCCACACCTGGGACTGCCACTTCGCCAGACTCCATCCCTCCCCAGGCCACCCCCATATTCACACTCCCAGAAGCCAGGCACCCACCGGGGGAGTTTCACCAAAAAGGAAAACGGAGGCTGGGGCAAAGGCTCTGCAGGTTAGACGTAAGCAGTTGCCGCTTGAGGGATTCCAGGGCCCACATGCAGGCGTTTTCTACATCACAGCTCCCCCCACACCGCCCCTACAAAATGGATTACCATCCTTCAGTGGCTCCCAAATGCCAATCTGGCTGAATCAGAATCATTTTCTGACTTACAGATTTCCGGGCCCAACTCAGCGATTCAGATTCAACATGAGGTGAGTGGGGTCAGGTAGGGGGGTGATGCAGCTGGTGATCTGTGTTCTTAAAAGGCTTCCCTGGGGGCTGGCCCAGTGGCATAGTGGTTAAGTTCTCGCGCTACGCTTTGGCGGCCCGGGGTTTTGCAGGTTCGGATCCCAGGCGCAGACCTACGCACCACTTATCAAGCCATGCTGTGGCAGGCCTCCCATATAAAGTAGAGGAAGATGGGCACGGATGTTAGCCTAGGGCCAGTCTTCCTCAGCAAAAAGAAGACGACTGGCAACAGATGTTAGCTCAGGGTTAATCTTCCTCACAAAAAAAAAAAAAAAAAAAAAAATAGGCTTCCCTGGAGACTGCCAGGCTTGGGAATCTGCGCAGTGACCTCCAAGATCCGCAGTTAGAACAGCTCTGGTGCCAGGGAGGTTTGTGAAGGAGCAGCACAGCGCCATACTCCAAAGTCTCGGCCTCTGTTTATTCAGTGAGGAGATCCCAGAGGAGCGGCTGCCCCGGAACTGAGCATCTCCTGACTCCAAAGCCAATGCCAACCTCTCTGCCAGGGAAGGGGCCTGGACTGGTATGAACTTGCCAGGAGATTAGCGGGAAGCCCACGTGTGCAGAAAATCGATACCCAGGAAGACTGCAGGTGGGGAGGTTCGGTTGCTCCGAGTGGAGCTGGACAAAGCCCCAAGTCTTTGCCTCTAGCCGTCCTGCCTCTGCAGTGAAGGGCAGGACACTTGCTTTCACTTGTTCCCTCTGCAAACATGGGGATAAAGAGCCACTCTAATCACTTAAGGGGAATGTGGGAGGATCAACTGTGAGATGACAGAGTATGAGACTAAATAAAACGCCCAAGTTGTAGACTTTTTCTTCTTCCCATGAAAGCCATTCCTTTACCAACATGGTTAAACTGTAAACACCCAAAAGCTGTCTTCCCCAGAAGAGGGCTTTCCCTGTTTTTCAGGCTCAATGAATAGGTCTTTACTGATTGACAGCATCTCTTCCTGAAGGTAATGATGCTCTGAGGGTCCTCTTGGCTTGGCTCCTCCAAAACCACCCTTTGTTTTAAGCCAGGGCCCTTTCCTCATTATACATTAAGAATCTAGTTTCTAATATAAAGTAATACTCAAGGATTTTCCATTGTATTTAGTCTGGAGTGAGGTGTAATTCATATAAGTGAAAGTGAATTAGTCACCCACATGTTCTGTATCAAAGCACAGGTTGCAAGCAATGAAGCACAAAGAGCTAATGAACTGAATGTTTTCTCCTTATGTTTTGGTGCCATGCTGACAAATCTCAAGTAGTTAATTTGGTAAAGAGAACTCTTTTTCTTGAGTTGATCATAACCAGCCACCATCCAAGTAATCACAGCATAGAAGTCAGCCACCCAATACTTGGTGGTCTGGAGGACACAAAAAATAATCAAGTATTCCAGCCCACATGCTTCACAGTTTCATAAAAATTCAAGACACTTCTACCTTCTTCTGAACAGATACACCGCCTCTTATTAGGACTTCCTGGTGTAGTTCTCCCTCTGCTTTTAGTACTAGCTGAGTGACCTCTGGAAACACATTTGAACTCACTGGGTTTCTTTCTCAGTAAAATAAAGAGGCTGAACTAAAAGATCTTTAAGGACCTTTCAACTTTAAAATTCTGACTGTTTGATTTTCAAATCAACTTTTCCAGCGTCAGACTTCTGGTTTAGTAGTCTTATTTTCTACTTGTTAAGAACAATACTAGTAACTCAACCTGTCTTTCCCCCCTTAGGGTTAATGAAACCACAGCCTCACCCATCCACCAGATGGGTACCGGAAGATCTCAACTTGCTGGGTGAGTTTCACACTGAAAACAAAGTACCGACAATCTGGGTCTGGTACTGCACTCACAGTGGATACGTTCAAACCATCTTCTGAACGCAAAACCAAGGATGCCAGCAAATTCTGACTGTTCCTGTCTCTATAGAAAGGATCCCTCCAAAGGATAGTTTTTTACCACACTAAAGATCTACATCCATGCAGATGAGAGTACCAGGGCAGGTTTGAAATGAGCATTAGTTTCACCCAATAATGGGCTGACCAGACACACAAAAAAGAAGGTATAATCACGCCCCGCCCAGCTAATTACAGCCTCTTGTACTAATTTTCAGAAATAAATATACAATTAATTTCTTATAAATGTAAGTTGCTGAATATATGATGTCTCACTGTTGGGCATCAGTGTTAACAGTATTTTTAAGAAAAAAGCACATAAAAATGAAGGTGGATAATACGTATCTTTCTTCTAAAATAACGACAAACAGCATTTTTAATTTTGTGAATTTTTAAATCTTCAAAATAACTTACCAGCTCTGTACAGCTTTTATTTTTATTTCGCCCAGGCAGCATAACATTACTCTTTCTTTAAGTATATTTCTTCCTGCCAAGCTTTTTATTTTGAAAAAGCTGAAATTTATGGTAAATTACAAGAGTAGTACAATTAGTTATAATTTTTTAAATTAACACTCATCCCAAATTTATATTTTCAAATTTTCATCCTCCTAAGGATTAAAAAATACATATCCTTGCATATACGTAAATGAGGCATACTTCCGCTGTATTCACAAAGGTATTACTACTCAGTTACGGGTGTATTAGAAACAAATCCTAGGTATTCTCATACCATAACAAGGAAGGGAATGTATGCCATTAAAAAAAAAAACTCATTCTCTTTCTCGCCAGTGTGAGGCAATGTCGTAAGGCAATGGCCAACTATGAGACAGTCTCACGTATTTAGTTTAGAAACTGCCTGGGAAAACAGCATCTTGTTTTTAACAAATCATACTAGAATATATTCTTATTGAAAACAGTTTCGAACAATAATACAATTTTAATTTCAAACACAGAAAGGGGGGGGAAAAAAGCAATGTATTTACATCACTCTCCTGAGTCACTCTGCTCCTGAGACTGGAGAGCCAAGCCAAGATACCCCTCAACCAAGTGGAGGAAGTTTAGGAGGTGAAATTCCTAAGGGCCCACCACCCGGGCTTGCGAATGGGCCCCTGGCGGCCGCCGAAGCGCGATCAGCAGAGTGAACCCGGGATCTCAGGCCGGCGAGCCGGGCGGAGGCGGCGGAGGCCGCGGCGGGGCCTGGCCCCGGCCTTCGGCGCTGCCCGAGGCCGCCCGCCCCTCCCGGCCCCTCGAATCGAGCTGGTGGACCGGACCTGGCGCCACCGCGCGGGTCGCACTTCCCGGGCCGACCCCCGGAAACCAAATGCGGCCCAGGGAGGACAGTGCCCTCCGGGGCCTCCCCCTCGCCCCGACGCCGGCCAAGGGCGGGCCCGGAAAGGGGGCTGGTAAGGGCGCAGCGGGCCGACTCCCCGGGAGCTGGTGTCCGCGCGTCCCAGGCGGCCCTCACCGCCCTCCGGGGCCCGGGCGCGGGCGCCTCGCGTCCCCGCAGCCCGGCCCGGTCCCCCGCCCTCGCCGTCGAGGGGGCCGCCGGCGGGGCGCGGCGCGGGCCTGGCTCACCTTGGGGCCCTCGGGGGGCACGCGCGGGTCGTTCCACGTCGTGGTGCGGCTGTTGTGGTCCACGAAGAAGGGCCAGCCGGTCTGCGGGTCGATCTTGATCTCCCAGCCCGGGGGCAGGGGGTCGCGGTCGCCAGCGCCGTTGCCGGACGCCATCTGCACCATGGGCGAGTGGGTGGCAGCACTCATGCTGGGTCGGGGTCGGCCCGGAGGGGCGGCCGCCGCGGTGCCGGGTCGCGGGGTGCGGGTGGCGGGGTGCTGGGTCGCGGGGTGCCGGGTCTCCAGGCGCCGAGTGGCTCCCTGGCTGCGGCCGGAGCGAGAGCCGTGCGCGCCGCCGACGTGTCCGGGAAGCCGGCGCCGGGCACCTTTATGAATTAAAGGAGGGGGTGACGTGGCCCGAGAGGGGTGGAAGTGTCTGGAAATAGCCTCCTCGCTGCCAAAGGGGAAGGAGGAGATAAAGGGAGGTAGCAACTGGCCGGCTAGAAACTTCTGGTCCCATCCAGAGAAGTTGGCGGCGGCGCGGACTGGATGCGGAGCTCCGCCCTGAGTCATTGGCTATAATCGGCGCGGGGCGGGGCGGGGGCGGGGCCTCAGCTCTGCCGCCCCTCCCCCACGCTTTCCCCTCCTCCCCCGCCCAGCTGCGGGGGTGGCTGTCCCCGGGCGGGGGTGGCCCCGGGCTGGGTGGCCCCTGCGGCAGGCCGGCGGGACGAGCGAGCCCCGGGCCGTCGTCTGTGTGTCCTGGGCCGGTTTCGGTTTTCAGACTCGCTCCCTCTTCTTGGAGCCGCGTGGCTGTTCCCGGACCCCGGAGTCCGCGCGCGAGGTCTCTGCTGCTGCTGCTGCTTATGAAAACAAAGTCATCCATCGTTCGCCTTTAAAGTCGTTGGTTTTAAACTAGAGTCTGGCCCACCCACCCCCTTTGCTCCTTCGTATACTGATACTCGGGGACACAGGCGTCCCTCAGTTACGTTTTAATCACTTTTTTTTCACGGGCTCAAGGGCCGTCCAGAAGGAGGTCTGGAATGTTGATCTGACACCATAACCAAGCCAGGGAGAAAATGGAAGTGCCAATGGAAACTCACCTGCTGCCTTTTGAAACCTAGGGGAGAAAGATTGCATCAGCTCAGGCTTTATGCTCCTGAACCTCATATCTCAAATATAGAAACTGTTATGGCAGTGGATGACTTTAAAGAAAAATCACATCCTGTGGGGTTTTGGTCTTGTTTATGGTAGAGGTTGGTTCTTGCTATCTGAAATCTTGACTTTCATTTGGGAAGTAGGGACCAAATCGAATCATGAAATTTTTTTGTTCTGTCGATTCAATGGTGGTTGCACTTGTAACCTCAAGAGAGCATCCCAATTCCTCTGGGAGAGAGAGAAGGTACCCCAAAGGGAGAACGTTTGGGAGGTTCTATTTTAGATCCTTAGGCATGCAGACTCATTGCCTTCCCCAGAAACATTTTGAGATGTTGCCTTGGACTAATATGGGGTCCAATTTTCCAACTCAAATTCAGAGAATACCCTGGCACCCTCAGTAGCACCTTTGGTCTCTTCCTGCCCTCAAATTACTCCTTTTGGAGCAAACGCTAGAGAGGCCTGCTGATTGTTTCCGATGGAATGATTCCCACTTACGTAGTTCTGTGTGTCAGCTTTGAAGTCCAAAAATTCAGTTTTGTAGAAACACAGAGGTGATTAAGCCCCAGGGACTGACTCAGGTCACCAGATACACAGGAGACTGATGTATAAACCCAAAGGCCAGTGCATTCTTTTACCATAAGAAATATTGCTTTTGAAGGAGCTGGACCCTCAAGTTCATTGGTCAGTATCTATCTTATTCTTCCCTATTTCTGAAGCCCTGAGCACAGGACTGGGCCCAGAGTTCATATTCAATAAATACTGATGTTTGTTGAAGATTGAATCCAAAGTGAATTTTTATTTCTCTCTTCTTCCTTAGCTCAATTAGCTTTCCACTACAACTAGAGTTTAAACATGGAGAGCATTCTTTGCTGGCTTTTTTTTTTTTTTTTGCTAGACAGAAGCAGGTTCCTCTGGGATTAACAGAGCTGCTTCTCACAGCTGTATTCCACCAGGGGCTTCAAATGGTTTTGTCTAAAATGGAGCCATAAGTCTTAAGAGAGCTGGCCAGAAGTTCCTTTGAGCTCTGCTGAGTAACAGGGAGCATGTCTGTCATTGGTGGCTTTTTTTGCCTCTAGGTCTTAAAACACTAGTTCCCCTGGTGCTATGGACTGAATGTTTGTGTCCCTCCAAAATTCATTTGTTGAAACGTGTTCCCCAATATGATGCTATGAGGAGGTGGGGCCTTTGGCCAGTGACTGGGGCATGAGGGTGAATCCCTTGTGAATGGGAGGGATATAAGTGCCCATATAAAAAAGACCCCAGAGACCTCCCTCACCTCTTCTGCCGTGTGAAGACGCAGTGAGATGGCCATCTATGAACCAGGACACGGGGCCCCCCCTAGACGCCAAATCCGCTATTGCCTTGATCCTGGACTTCCTAGCCTCCAGAACTATGAGAAATAAATTTCTTTTGTTTGTAAGCCACACAGTCTATGGTATTCTCTTATAGCAGCCTGAAGCCACTAAGAGACCAGGCCTTCTGGAGTTCATTTGCCCAGATCAAAAGCTTAAACATGACCCTGGAATCCCCTTTCTCTCTTACCATCCAGTCATCACCAGTTCTGTAGATTCCACCTCCTCAATATTCCGTGACTCTGTGCAGTCTTCTCTTTCTTCAGTGTCACCAACCTGATCCAGGTCACCCTTATCTCTCATCTGGACCCTGGCAACGGCCTCTAGTCTTTTCCATGTCCAATCCATTGCCCACATAGCAGCCAGAGTGACCTTTTTCAAGCACAAATGGACCATGTCCTTTCTCTGGTTAGAATGCTTTAATGGCTCCCATTGCCCTCTCTGTATCCAAGTCCACGCTCCTCGGCCTGATGTACACAAACAAGACCCTCCTCCCTCTCCCTGGTGCACACTCTGTCGTGGCCCTGCTGAGCTCTAGCAGGCACACACTGCACTTTCTCATCTGCACTCACTGCTTCCTCCACCTTCTCCCCCACCCCCAACGCCTCCCACTCCCTATGTCCAGCTGAGTCCTCTTCATCTCCAGGTATCACCTTTGGCATCACTCTCCTTCACCCTCCTAATCGGGGTCAGGTGTCCCTTCTAGATGCTCCCATACAAATCCTGTACCACCCTATCAAGAGCACTGCATTGCAATTGTTTGTTTGATGGGCTGATTTGCTTATGGATTGAGTTTCTTGAGGGCAGGAGCAGAATCTTGATCGCCACTGTGTCCCCAGCCTCTGGCACAGTGCCTGGTAAATAACAGTTATAAAAACAATAACAATTTTTGTGTGTGTGTGCATGAGGAAGATCAGCCCTGAGCTAACATCCATGCCCATCCTCCTCTTTTTTTTGCTGAGGAAGACTGGCCCTGGGCTAACATCTGTGCCCATCTTCCTCCACTTTATATGGGAGGCCGCCACAGCATGGCCTGACAAGTGGTGCATTGGTGCGCGCCCGGGATCCGAACTGCGGCCACCAGCAGCAGAGCGCGTGCACTTAACCGCTACGCCACGGGGCCGGCCCGAAACAACAACAATTGTAATGGCTACCATTTATGAGCATTTACTACATGCCAGGTTCTGTGTTGTGGGCTTTATGTGGATTATCTCATTTAATCTTTGTGGCGGAGGCTGTGATTCCCTTTGGAATGAAGGACTTATTCCGCCAGCTGCTGGGAATACTCAGGAATACCAATCTCAGCTGTCCTTTCTGATTGGCTCAGCTGAAGGAAACTGCCTTGCCCAGGGTTGCACATCCTTCCTGGGGCAGCCTGCATCCAGTGGCTGATCTACTGAGGGGCGTGAGGGCCCGGCCCTTTTGGTCCAACTCAGGATCCGGCTCCTGTGGTCTCCCAGTTCCAGAGCACCATCTGGGGTTGGCTGCTGCTTTCTATGGAACTGCAACCCCTCTCAACTCTCTCTGCCCGTTCCTGCTTCCTGCTCTCCCCTTACTGGTACTCTTGAGAGAATTCCCTCATAAAATCCTGCTTGCTAACTTCTGTTTTACAGTCTGCTTCCTGAGCAACCAAATCTGGAGCAATCCTCTCAACAGCCTTATGGGTAGGTATTATGTTTCTCCCTTTACAGGTGAACCAGTTAAGGTTTAGAGATGCTAAGTAATTGCTCAGTATCACAAAGCTCATGCTTTGTAGGGGTGGGATCTGAATTTAGGCAATTGATTCTAGAGCCCATGCTATTAACCAGGCACTCAATAAATATAATAAGTGAATCAATGGCTTAGTCCCTTTAGTCTCCAAGGCAAAAATTTGAAAAGCTACATTTCAGAAGCAAAGCTTTGTGCACATAATTTTTCTCAATGCCAAGGAAACAGGGCAGCAGTGGGCTGCTGTGGAAGATCACAAGTCAGCCCTGCCAATGATGTGGACGGACCTGGCTGACTCGTAGCACAGGTCACAGAGAGACAACTCAAGCCTAGCCATAATGGTGAGTCCTAAATGAAAATGTCACCCCAAAGATTTCAGTGCCTGGAGGATTTAATCCTTTTCTAATGGAACACATGCGCTGGCATAGGAAAACAGCCACTTCTCCCCAATCTGTGCAAAATGCTGATCATCCCAAGTTGTTTTTGTCTGTCTTTGGGATGTTATCAGAGATCAACATGCACACCTTCACCAGCCAACCCCTCTCAAGGGACCCTTCCACTGTGGGCAGCAAAGACAAGGGGAGGCCAGGGCCACCTGGATGGACGCTGTGGCCTCTCTCTAATGTCCTGATGGTCAAGTCCATGGGGAGAGAGGGGTCACAGCAGTAGGTGTTAGAGCAGAGAGTAGACTAGGAGAAGGCTGGTATGGTCATGCTATGCAGACCTTTATGATAAGCTCTAGAAGTACACCCTGGTTGGGGAGGGGGTAGAAAATCAATATGACTTAGCAGAACAGTTTCAGATTTCAACACTAACTTTGCATCTGTTTGTTATTAAAAGTTAAAGTCTGTGCCTGCTCGAGCCCAGCGCCCTGTGCTCTCTGAACTCCTGTGGCAGGTACAGCCCGTACCAGGCATCTGGGCCTTTAATCATAAACTATCCTGTTTTGCTATTTAACTCTCTGCGTTCTTCCCTGGAAGGATGGCAGGAACCGTCAAAATGGGGACTCTAGCATTAAAAGCTGATTTTTTAAAATATCGGACACTGTGCTAAGCACATCGGGATCTAATCTTATTTAGTCCACCCAGCAATCCTAGGAGGCATTAAACCCATTGTGTGGATGAGGAAGCAGGCTTAGAGATGTGGAGTAACTTGCCCAAGTTTACGTGACTGACCATTAGGTAGAACTAGGATTTGAAACTACATTTGTCTGATTCCACGGCCTGTGCTTAAACATTCCTTTGCCTTTTGCTGCTTCTCCTTCCTCAGTGAGTCCTAGCTCCCCAGCTGTACTGGGTTGAATAATGTTCCCCCAAATTTTATATCTTCCCAGGACCTCAGAATGTGACCTTACTTTGCAGATGTAATCGAGTTAAGATGAGGTCATACTGGATTAGGGTGGGCCCTAATCCAATGACTGGTATCCTTATAAGAAGAGGAAAATTTGGACACAGAGACACACAGACACACAGGGAGAACACATGTGACAAGGGAGGCAGAAATTGGAGCAATGCGTCTACAAGCCAAGGATTGCTAGCAACCGCCAGGAGATGCAAGAGGTGAGGAAGGATGCTCCCTAAAGTCTCCCAGAGAGCATGGTCCTGCCAACACCTTGATTTCCAACTTCTGGCCTCCAGACCTGTGAGACAGTAAATTTCTGTTGTTTTAAGCCACCCAGTTTGTGGTACTTTGTTAGGGCAGCGCTAGGAAACAAAGATAGCAGCCATACCATCAGCCTTTATCACCCAATGCAAATATCACTTCTGTAATCCGTAGCAAGCATCACACTTGGGAGCATGATTGACAGATTGTTCCATTTGTCCCTCATCAAGCAGAGCAGCACAGACAGGAGGCCTTTCTGGACTCCTCACCTCCCCACTAGGCAAAAATCAACCCTCTTCCTGTTTGAGGAACTGTCACCCCTGAAAAGTGCTAAACTCTCAACTCATTGGAAGTGAAACTCTTAAATGTGTTTTGAAATGATTTTTTTCCCCTTCCACCTATCAAAATCCTCTAAATCTTAAGGTCAGGTTTCGGTCGTGTCCCTCTGACTAAACATAAATGAATTGATAGCTGATCAAGCCAAAAATCAATAAATAGTGATCGAAATGTAGGAAGAGAGTAAAAAATGCCTCGTTACCCATTTATTCATTCACTCCAGCAAACATTTGAGGGCCAGGCTCTGGGACTATAACGATGAATGAAATGTAGGCTTGGCCTCTTCTCTGGAGGCGAGAACCCTGTGAAGAGTTCAATTATATTACAACCTGGTAAATGATGTTTTATCTGTATCTGTAGATACAGATAAAATGTTCTAGGAGCCGGAACGATGGAGCAATCAACCCAGCCTGGTGAAGGTGGCAAGGCTTCAGGGAGGAATGGACATTTGTGTTGAAAAAACTTTTTAGTTGGTTCTACATGCACAGGATACGAGACTCCAAAGGCACCAGAGGATACTAGTTTGGTAGGGCTGCTGTACCAAAATGCCACAAACTGGGTGGTTTGGAACAATACAAATTTATTGTGTCATAGTTCTAGAAGCTAGAAGTCCAAGATCGAGGTGTCTGCAGGGTTGGTACCTTCTAAGGACAGCAAGGGAAAAATCTGTTCCATGCCTCTCTCCTGGCTTCTAGTGGTTTGCTGAGAGTCACTTCAATCTCTGCCTTCATCTTCACACAGTGTTCTCCCTGGGTGCCTGGCTGTGCCCAAATTTCCCCTTTCTATAAAGGTACATGTCATACTGGATTAGGGGCCCACACTACTCCTGTATGACCTCATCCTAACTAATTACATCTGCAGTGACCCTATTTCCAAATAAGGTTACATTTTGAGATACTGAGGGTTAGGACGTCAACATATGAATTTTGTGGGTCACAATTCAACCTATAAAAGGTACTCAGTGAAAAAAACGTCTCCTTCCCTCTCATGTTCCCAAGCCGCCCAGGTCCCTTCTCTAGAGCCCACCTGTATCCCCAGATTACTCGGTGTGCTTCCGGGGGGTCCTCCATGCATTTACCAACATATATGTGCACACTCTTCTCACTCACAAGTACTAGCACACAGTGTGCACTGGCAGCGTGCTTACTCTTTTCCCTTAACGATATCCCTGTGAAATTTTCCACATCAGTCCATACAGACCTTCCCTCTTCCTTTATGTGGCCATATAGTAGTCTATAATTTATTTAACTGGTCTCCTATTAATAGACGTTCATATAGTTCCCAGTCTTTTGCTATTACAAACAATGCCGCAATGTATTTTCTTGGGCATACGTCATCTTGCACAAATGTACAAGTACATCTATTAATACCTGGGAGTGGAAGTGCTTGGTCATCAGACCAGTGCATTTTAAAATTTGAGATGTTTTGCCAAATTGCTCTCCAAGGAGCTCAGAGAAGGTTAGTCTTGCACCAGCAGTGTTCACAGCGCATGTTTCCCCACAATCGTACCAGACTGCATTATCTAACGCTCTGATCCTTGCCAATCTGATATATTTTCTTTGTACTTTTAATTTGCATTTCTATTATTATGAGTGTAATTGAGCATCTTTTCTTGTGTTTAAGAGACATTTGGACTTTGCTTCCTTTGAACAGTCTGTACCTTTCCTTTGCCCATTTTTCTACTGGGACTGAGGAAGAATGAAAAGGATTTTTACAGATGCAGAAGAGGGAATTTTACAAGGGCACCAGATAATTGTGGGGCGCATGAAGACGGGGCCTGGCATTGAAAAATGGCTTGAGGACCTACCACCTCTCCAGTCGCTAGAGATTTCTGGCCTGGGCCTCCCTCCTCCAGCCTAAGCAGCAGCCTGCTCAGGAACCAAGAGAAGCCTGGAAATTAGATTCTGGGTTTAGAATTACAAATTTGAGCTTGGACCGTGAATTGGCTGAGAAAGCATTAGGCCCCTCCTCTACGCCTGGTTTATCTCTAGGGGGCTGATTTATGCTTGGTTGGGGGTGAGAGAATAAGAGGTGAGACCTATTGCATGAATTAGTAATAGGCTTGGGAGAAAGATGAAGCTTGAAACAGATACATATGTCATAAAAACATGGTCAGAGACCAGGGTCAGAAATTTCTCCCTAGACTACAACATGCTTTTGTGTTATTCTTTTTTCTTGACTCGCTAGGGCTATGCTGAGTTCAAACCCAAATGAACAGACATTTCTATCTAAACCTGTTATTATCTTGGAAGGTGACCAAGTATGGATGAAGAGTTGTTTTCAGAACAGAGAAAGGAGCAGAGTTATGCTTTTGGTGTCTCTGCTGTCATGTGCTTTGCACTCTGGGGACTAGGCAGATGTTGGTCGCACATCCTCTGTTGTTTCCAGAAGGTGCACGAGGTTGCTTCCAGAGGATCTATCAAGTCTCGCTTTTCTATTCTTCTACTGTTGGGGGATTTATTGAACACCTCCTGACAATAATCCCTGAGTGTGGCCCTGTG
This sequence comes from Ceratotherium simum simum, assembly GCF_057802395.1. Classification (NCBI taxonomy): domain Eukaryota; kingdom Metazoa; phylum Chordata; class Mammalia; order Perissodactyla; family Rhinocerotidae; genus Ceratotherium; species Ceratotherium simum. The sequence continues at coordinate 77,826,811 of NC_141905.1, read as the reverse complement.
GGAGGATTCAGACATGTAAGAGCTGACCTGTGCCTTTCGAGATGGTAGACTCTACTTAGGGAAATAAGACTACTGTGATGGTTAATTTGGTGTGTCAACTTGCCTGGGCCATAGTGCCCAGATATTTGGCCAAACATTATTCTGGATGTTTCTGTAAAGATGTTTTTTGCATGAGGTTAAAGTTTAAATCGGTGGACTTTGAGTAAAGCAGATTACCCTCCATAATGTGGGCGGGCCTCATCCCATTGGTTGAAGCCCTTAACAGAACAAAGACTGAGGTCCCCTGAGCCAGAGGGAGTTCTGCAACTCTTCCCTGGGTCCCCAGCCTGCTGGCCTACCCTGCAGATTTTGGATTTGCCCCTCCATAGTTGTGCGACCAATTCCTTAAAATCTCCCTCCCTCCCATATATATATACAAATATGTATATGTAGGTATATATATGTATATGTACATATATATACACACACACACGCACACTCTATTGGTTCTATTTTTCTGGAGAACCCTAATACAACTACTAGTGAGTTCCATGATCCTGAAATCAGTATCTGACACAGCACAGGGTGAGAAAGATGCTGAGGGGAGGGACGAAGCTGGGGAGGGATGAAGCCCCAGCAGTCCGGGGGGCCTTGAGCAGGAACTGGAGACTTGAGCAGGATTCTGAAGCAAGGTCAAGTTTGAACAGGTGGAAGAAGGAAGAAGGGCCTTCTGGGAGGGGAAATAGCAGGAGGAATTGTGTGGAGCCCAAGCAGAGGACTGATCTTGCAGACACAGGTGCCCTTAGCACCAGGTGCCTTCCCCATGGCAGCTGTCATAGTTGCCACTGGACGCTTGTTGTTAGTGGGAATACGTGTTTAATGCCTGTCTCCCTCTTAGGCCGTAAACTGGTGTTTTTTGAACATATGTGTTCCCATACCTACCTAGACTGTTAACACAAGTTGGTTCAGTTGTGTTTGAAAAAATATTTGTGGAATGAATGAATTCACTTTGTCTTCCTATTGAATTATAATCTATGGCAGAATTAACTCCCCGCCTTGTTCCAAAAGAGGTCAAGAAATTGGCGATGATGGTTATAAGAATTACTTTTTTTTCCCGATGGGGAAATAATTTGTTACTTTCCATTTCAAAAAACATAAACAATTCAGACAATGCAGAAAAATAGAAAACAGAACATCTCTAGACTTGTTGCTCAGAGACGAGATGTGAAAAAAATAACGTTGAATCACCATTAACTGTAAAATGTGATATATTACTATTGCCACGTTATCAGATCTTCCCTGGCTCTTGAATCGGGACCCTCATATTTATTGAGCACCTACCACTATGTGTTAGGGACTGAAATACCAGGGTCAAGAAGACAGACACAGGTTTCCCTGCGTTCTGGGAGTGTCTCGCTGGTTAGAGTCTTCTAGAATCAAAGCTTTTCCTGACTTTGGTGTTTCTGTGCCATCCCTTGGCTGTTGGACACACAGTCTTTGTTGTTGCTGTACTTGAGTACATGTTTTTCTTTCCCCTTCCAAGGCTGTGGGGGACAAACCTCTCAGAGCATGTCTCTGGAGCTGTTTCCATTTTATACAAAATGGGTTAAATGTGAAGGGCCCTTTTCATTTCTTCCCTTAGATCCCTCTGGAAACTTGGCCTCCTTAATGATTTCTTTGGTTGTTGTTTGTGTTTAAAGATCACATTCTTCTACTAGGCAGCAGCTATTCACCCTGACAGGCCAAACTGGTTCAAGTCTTTATCACCTTTCACTTACAAAAAGAAGCATTATTCTCAGTAAATAGAGAGAAATAATTAGCACCATTTCCTTTGTTAATGTTTGGACTTTTTTAATGTTAATAATTTTTAAGTACATAAATAATATATAAGGTATATCCTTGTTTGAAAATGTGTTTTAAATTTTAAACTCGTGTGTAAATGAAGCATTTCACTTAGCAAGACTTCATCTGGCCTTCTTTGCGTTTTTTAGGGTTGTTCTTACAGGGTGGAGGCTAGAGCTTAACCCACTTGCACTTAGGAAAAATCTGTCATGATTTTCCAAAATTCCTCTGTTTCTTAGATCAATTTTATTTAAAACCTATGGGGGCCAGCCCCGTGGCACAGCAGTTAAGTTTGCATGGTCTGCTTCGGTGGCCCAGGGTTCACCTGCTCGGATCCCGGGCATGGACTTACTCACGGCTCGTCAGGCCATGCTGAGGCAGTGTCCCACATAGAAGAACTAGAACGACCTACAACTAGGATATACAACTATATACTGGGAGCTTTGGGGAGGAAAAAAGAAAAAAAAAAAAGAGGAAGATCGGCAACACATGTTAGCTCAGGGCCAATCTTCCTCAATTAAACAAAAAAAAACCTATGGATTACCCATCCAGCCATCCCATACTGTTTTTGTTTTTGTTTTTTTTGTGGGGGAAGATTTTCCCTAAGCTAACATCTGTTGCCAGTCTTCCTGCTTTTTTTTCTTCTCCCCCCCGACCCCCGACCCTGCCACCAAAGCCCCAGTATGCAGCTGTGTATAGTTGTAAGTTTTTCTGGTTCTTCTACGTGAGCCACCACCACAGCATGGCTACTGACAGACAAGTGGCGTAGGTCTGCATCCAGAACTGAACCTGGGCCATCGAAGCAGAGTGCACCGAACTTTAACTGCTAGGCCATCAGGGCTGGCTCTATCCCATACTGTTTATTGGCCTCAAGATGCCAAGACCTACTCGTAAACTGGAGCAGGAGGTATCTGCCTTCACGGTGCCTGTAATCTGGTGAGGCAGCCTCTACCTCTGGGACAGGCCTGGTGGCCCCCTGGGAGTCCACACAGTATTCCACACCCACAGCACTGGGCAGGTAAAGGTGCACTGAAAGTTGGGAAAAGCATTTGCTAGTCAGTGGCAGCTCATGGTATGTGCAAATAGCAGGCAGGTTCCAAAGACAAGGGAGGCACGCTGTGCTCATGCTGGACTCAGCCACCGACCTAATGTGGGAGAGGAGGCCAGCGATTAGGCTTCTTTCTCTTTTTCTTTCCTGTTAATATAAAGGGTAGAATTAGATTTTATGGTTAGAATTTTTAAAAATTTATTGTTTCCTCTCTAATTACAAAAGCAATTTATATACATATATATATATATTGGAAAATACGGAAGTCACAGAAGAAAATGAAAATATCATGAACAGGTGGGAACTTTTAAGGAGACGGAATTAAGGTTGAGATGGGGAAGAACTGACTAACAATTAGGAGTGAGCTCCCACTCACTGGCAGTATGAACAGAGCAGGGGACTGGATGACCAACAAACACTTATATGGAGCTTCCTATGTGCCAGGCCCTCTTAATCTTCTGTGAGGATTAATTCACTTAATCCTCACAAGAACCCTAAGAAGGAGGTGTTAGTGTTATCATCCCTGCTATGGTCTGTCTGAATGTTTATGTTCCCCCAAAATTCTTATGTTGAAATCCTAACCCCCAAGGGTGATGGTAATAGTAGGTGGGGCCTTTGGGAGGTGCTCAAATCATGATGGTGTAGCCCTCACGAATGGAACTAGTGCCTTATAAAAGAGGCTCCAGAGAGATCCCTAGCCCTCTTCCACCTCATGAAGACGCAGTGAGAAGGCACCAGCTAGGAACCAGGAAGAGGGCTTCCACCAGAATGTGACCATGCTGACACTTTGATCTTGGACTTCTGGCCTCCAGAACTGTAAGAAATAAATTTCTGTTGATTCTAAGCTACTCAGTCTGTGGTGTTTTGTTATAGCAGCCTGAACAGACTAAGACAGGCCCTATTTCACAGACAAGAAACAGAGGTACAGAGAGCTCAAGTAACTTACCCAAGGTTACACAGTAGAAAGTGTCAGAGCCAGGATACGAGCCCAGGCAGGCCAGCTGCAGGAGGCAGGCTCTAACCACAGGCCACGTGGCTTCCAGGGGCTTCTGCAACATAATGGTCCTCCTGCCCAAGGCCAGCCTTCACCAAAGCAACACGTGTCTCCTGGGGAAAGCCCAGGAGCTTGCTTTTGCCTTTTAAGTCACTCTGTAAACATGGTCTGTGGGACATCAAATTGGTCCTAGGACAATTATTTTTTAAATAATAAAACCTGCAACAGTGTACTTGGACTTCGCCCCCTGACGCAGGAATCTTGTGTCTACTCTAAGCTGCTTTTTGGTAGGGCCTGGACTGCTAAAAGGGGTTTCTTTTCCAGACATTATTTTCTGAATTGGCTGGGAGGTTGTTTGCAGGAGGATGAGGAGTTATTTGACGAGGATCCATAGGAAGGCTTTTCTTAGGCTTCCAATTAAATCTTTTCATTATGCAGATGTGGCCTTCTTGGTGCTGAATAAAGCTTTGCTGAATTTGGATGCCTATGGAATTATATTTGGAGGGATCACTATTACAGGAAACCAGGGAAGGAGCATTAGTTCCTCCCAAGCATGGAGGTCTTTTGTAATGGAGACAACAGCTTTCCTCATATCATACATGGCCCCTTGTGAACTAGAACCTGAAGAGGGAAGGATGCTTGTGTGTTTAAACAAGCCTCAGAGGAAGCCTTGGACCCGGTCTGCCTTCCAGGGTTGCTGTCAGGTCAGCCCCTGGAGCCACCCACAGTCCTCGTTCCTGTTTCGGATCCTTCAAGAACTTCCCGCTGCTCTTGGGAAGAGCCCAGGTTCTTCACTGAGCCTGCCAAGCCCATCACAGTGTCACTCCAGCTGACCTTGCCAGCTTAGCTCCCATCGACCCTGCCCTCCAGTCCCACTGCAGAGTCTGACCTTCCCCAAAATATACCAGGTTCCTTCCTGCCAGAAATGCCATTCTGCCTTTTGTCATCTGGATCTTCTCCATCTCATCCTTCAAGACCCTGGCAGAAGTCTTCTTAGGGAGTCTTCCTCATCTGTCCCAGGTAGAGGGAATCATCCCCACCTCTGTGCTCCCGTAGTGCCATGGGTGGACTTCTAGTATAGCCTTATTATGCACCAATTATAATTATTTGGTTATGGGTGTCTTCCTGTCTAAACAGAGAGGCCAGGGATCAATTTGTTTGTCTTTATTTTTCTTCCTCTCTCTACCTGTGGCCCCTCTGTTCAGCACAGTGCCTGGTGACCAATAGCTATATTGGGCAGGCTAAGCTTCCTGACTTCTGTCCCACCCACTATCTCATCGTAGAGAAACTGTCCTGACTACAGCCCTGTGCTAAGGCGTCTATTTTTTTTTTGTGAGGAAGACTGGCTCTGAGCTCACATCCATTGCCTATCCTCCTCCTTTTGCTGAGGAAGATTAGCCCTGGGCTAACATCCATGCCCATCTTCCTCTACTTTATATGTGGGACGCCGCCACAGCATGGCTTGATGAGTGGTGCGACAGTTTGTGCCCAGGATCTGAACCTGCGAACCCTGGACCGCCAGAGCGGAGCATGCAAACTTAACCACTACGCCACCAGGCCGGCCCGTAAGGCGTCTATGTTTTGGACCATGTGAACCTTGCCTCCCCCAAATGTCTAAGTGAAGAGTGGATCCCCAGAAGCCAACTCCATAGGCTTGTGCATGACCTGTGATGACCTGGGGAAAAAGATGAACTGACCCATCAGGCTTTGCTTTTAGGAATATGAAGTAAGAAACATGGAAAGAACTGGCAGGAGAAGACAGGAGGGGTGTGGCTGAGTTACATGAAAGGGAGAGAACAGGAGCGAAGACTTAGGGACGCCTGCTGTAAAACGCCCAGAGTGGCCTTGCCTCCAGGATACCCTGCAGCTCTTGTCTCGGGGAGGACCAGCTGTGGCCACTGTTCTTGATTTCTGAGCCCCCATTCCCGTTTATGGTAGCCAGCCTCCAAGATGGCCCCCATGATCACCCAGATAGTCCTCTCCCACTTTGAATGAGGCTGACTCTTGTGACCAATAGATATTGCAGAAGAAAGGGCATATGACTTCCAAGATAGGACATAAAAGACATTGCAGATTCTGCTTTGGTCTTTTGAATCATTCTCACTGGGAGAAGCCCGTCACCACGTTGTGAAGAGAGTAAGCAGCCTTGTAGAGAGGCCCATACGGGGAGGAGCTGAGGTCTTCCGCCAACAAGCAGCACCAGCTTGTGAGTGAGTCACCTGGGAAGTGGACCCTCCTGCCCCAGTCAAGCATTCGGATGGCTGCAGACCCGGCTGACATCTTGACCCTATGAAACCCTAGGCCCAAACCATCCAGCTTAGCTGCTCCCAAATTCCTGACCCACAGAAACTGTGGGAGATAATAAACATTTGCTGTTGTTTGAAGCCACTAAATTTTGGGGTAAGGTGTTATGCAGCAATAGACAACTGATACTTCTTGTTGTTTCTTTATGGTAAAAATACCTTGTGTTGGCTTGTGTATAAATATTTGCTATTTACTCTCCACTGCCTTGTGTGGTTGGTGGGTTCCCATCCACATGCTAGGGGCAGTTTATGCCCTGGGGTTAGCATTTGTTCCCATGAAGCACAGAAGAAGAGAAGGAAATCTCTCTTTTTCTCTCTGTATTGTATATACCAATAACATGTTACATCTGCTTGGTGTGTTACAGTTTTCAAAGAGTTTTTCATACACATCTTATTTGATCATTGTAGCAATTGACATGGATGTGTAATTCTACATCTCAGAGATACTCACAGTTATAGATTAACTTTACCGTGAGAACTTTTGCATTAATACACAGATAAAGTACTTTCTGCAGTTCTTCCGTGTATATATAGAATCAATAGGTTTACTTATTCAACAAATATTTACCGATTTCCTACTATGTGTAAGGAGTTAGAAGACTTATAGAAAGGAAGCAGAAATTAATCTTGCCTTTAGGGAATTTATAATCTAGTGGGAGCATTAAAAAGTGTAATAAATAACTAAAATACTATGCAGAAACTTCTACAGCCCTAACACCCAGAACTGAGCATTGGCCTTGTCCTGAGCGTTGTGCTAAAAGCTTTAAATGGATAATCTTCCTTGCTAGAATGTGATATCCATGAGGGCAGGAATCTGTCCTCAACTCTAACACCTGGAACAGAACTTGGCACACAGTAAATGTTTATTTAATGAATCTCACTGAATCCTCACAACCTTATTAAAAAAGCAGAGTAGCAAAGTGGTTAGTGCGTAGGTTCTAGAATAAGTCTCCTGGATTTGGATCCTCACTCCATTACTTGCAGGGAAGTAATCTTGGAGAAGTTACTGACCCTCTCCATGACTCAGTTTATGGACGTGAAAAGTGAGGGTAATAATAGTACCTAGTTAGAGTACCTAATAATAACAGTATCTCACAGAGTTAGCCTGAGGATCATGTGAGATAATTCATGTCAAATACTTGGAACGGTGCCTGACACATGACAAATATTAAAACATCAACTCTCATTACTGTCACTATGATGATCCCCATTTTACAGACAAAGAAATGGAGGCCTGGAGATGTTTAGCAAGCCAGGCTCATGCTTTTAACTGTATTGCTCAAATATTTCCAAAAAAGGTGGTAAAGGAAGGCAGACTGAGATTAGTGTCAGAGTATTTTCTTGTAAAGTAAAGATAAGGAAGAGTTAGTTCACATCTAAAGACGATGATCAAATTAATGCAGAACCTCTTTGGAAAACAGTCTGTTCTAAACCAAGGTCAGCTGGATTCTGGCCATGAGTTGCTTTTACTACTTCCCCTCTGTTTCTGGCAGAGAAGCCCCGCTGGGGTGGGAGAGAGGGACTCGCTGTGGGAGCAGCCACTTTTGCACGACTCACCAGGCAGTTTATAGCACAATTTAGAAACACCAGGGATAGCAAGATTACTAACCACGCTGTCTGCTGATGTAAACTCTATTTGGATACAATAATGGTTTTAAATAACCTCAAATACAATTACCACCCTGAGGATGGGGCTGGTTGAATGACTAGAGAAATATCATTCAGATAGTTCATTAACTAATTACAGGCCTCCACAAACAGCATATGCAAGGCAGGAGCTGTGGGGATGAGTCACAGGGCTGAGCTCCGGGGCCAGGGAGATGCTCAGCGCTCTCTTCTGGCGCCAGCATCAGGAGGTGGCATTCTTGATCGACAGAGGGACTCTTCTCCTCCTTGCTGTCTCCCTAGCATCTGTGGGAAGGTGCTATCAGAGACCCAGAAATACTTCCATGCCAGGGCCACAAGGCTTCAAAAGGCTCTATTCCTCTCCCCAGTAGCTAACTGCACTTATAACCAAAAACAGAATCTCCGAGAGCTCAGACCGGGCAGGCAGATGGCCAGTCACTCATTTAGTTAATAAATCTGTTGTCTTTGCTCTCTTGAGCACTGTGTGGAAGAATGTTTGCTGGGGGAGAAAGGCCACCTGCTGCCCTACTGCCTGGGGAGCACCTGCCATTCTTTCAGCTGGAAGAACTTAAATTCTCACTACACAGGACAGGGGTGGCCACCAGAGGCAGGTCTGGTTGCGTTGCCACCAAACGGGGGTCAAAAAAATTGTTCAAAGTTGTAAAAGTGTTTGCAAAGCACACAGGAGGCCTGCCACTTTGGACAAGTCACTTGTTGAACTTTAGTTTCCCAACTATAAATGGGGATAATATTGGGGTCTACCTCAAAGAATTATTGGATCAAATGACATAAAGAATGTAAAATTTTTAGCATAATGCTTGGCAAGAAGCCAGGGCTCAGTAAATGTGCAAGCTATTATTCTTGTCGTCATTTGACCACATGCACACTCTTACTTACATCCTTCAGAAAAGAGCAGATTCAGACCTCTGCTCCTTCCCTGCAGCATGCTCCTTCTGTCAGCCTTCAGGCTCTCTTGACATTTGGCCAGCCTTGTGATGGTGATAAAGACTGACTACTCAAAATTCTTTCTCTGAACTTTTAAAATCAGTGACAGTTGCACACGATCTCCTGAACGGCAAAGTTCCCCCAACAGCTCCAGGTCAGAATTGGCAGGACCACCCTCTCCCCGACTCCGTTTTGAAAAAATCTTAAGAGAAATACTGTCATGCATTGCTTAACGGACAGGGATACATTTTGAGAAATGCATCGTGAGTTGGTTCCGTCGTCGTGTGAACGTCATAGAGTGTACTTACACACACCTATATGGTAGAGCCTACTACACACCTAAGCTATACATTACTAATCTTATGGGACCACCATTGTCTATGCAGTCTGTCATTGACCAAAATGTCGTTATGCGGCACATGACTGTATAATTGAGCCTAGCTGGCTGTACTGCCCTATTTTTCTATTTTCCTCCAAAGTGAATGCCAGACATTTCTAAGGCCAAAGAGAGAATGAACATTTCTCAGCCTAGTAAACATACTCATCTGGATTCAGCATAGAGAGCATTAGCACTCCAACCATTTCCTGTAATCAGCTTGAACAATCCAGCCGCAAGCTTGCAAGTTAAATTCTAGAAGTGATTTTTCCATTTGGGAAGCTGTTTCAATTACAACGTCTTGCAGATGAACTTCCGATAAGTGGCAGACTTACAAGCCCTGGCACTTATGTAATGAGTCTGCACAATGGGAACCTTGCCATGACACAACGAAGAGGCCCCCTGGAGGCTGAGAACACAACCGCTGCACAGAGCGACATACCTCTGTGAGTGCTCTGAGTGCCTGCAGCATGCCAGACATCAGGTGAGACTCTGAAAAACTGCAGGGCCCAAACCTGGGCCCCATCTTTAAAGACTTGCAGTCCAAAGGGGGAGACTTATTTCAGTGTAACAGGCAGTGAACATTGGTGGCGTGAAAGCATTAGCCCAGCGTGGGGGTGAGGACGTGCTATCTGAGCTGAATCTCCAAGACTAACAGTCAGTCATGTGAAGAAAAGTGGGAAGGGCATTTCAGGCAAAGGGAAGAGCAAGCCAAGACCCAAAGGTCTGAAACAAGGTGTGTGTGCACGCGTGCATGTGTGTGTGCATGACTCCAGGCAACCCGGCATTCAAGTGCGAGGAAGGGAATGGCAGACTAGCTGGGGACAACTTTGCCCATCATCACCATTTTTAGCCTCAGACAGTCCTTTAGGTACTCCGCCAGGATGTTGCCTTACAGACATCAGATTTCTAGGGCATGAGATTCAGAATGTGATGAGCCCTCCCAAGATGCAGAGAGGCCAAGCACTTGCATTTCCAAGCTCCATCTTTGGAGTGCAATGGGGCCTGAGTGTTAGAATTAGGGTTCAGGGGGTAGCGGAATGGCCAGTCTGTGGAGGCTGAGGCACCAGAGACCAAGGGAAACTCCAGGACACAGCAATCAGTCGGGAAGGTCTCAGTGGTAGGCCACAGGAACAAGATTGAGGGCAGTTTCAGAGGTCATCAGGCAGGTAGCAATAGGCCAATCCGACAGCAGATGCCACTTTGCTCAATGTTCCTCCAGCATGGAAGACTTGGGAGCAGACAGAGGCTGCCTCATGAGACAGGAGCCTTGCACTTTTTCATTTTTTTGTATCCTACACAATTTGGGTGAAGGGTGCTTGGTAAGCGGGGGCTGAGCATATGAAACCTGCGAACCCACCCACCATCAGCTCACCCAGGAACTCTAGTGTGGGAGTTAACAGGGAGTCAGACAGACTTGAGTTCAAGTCCTAACCTTGTAGTTTGCTGTGGGACTTAAATTACTGAATTTCACAAAGTGCCAGATTCTTTGCTGTTAAACTGGGGATAATGGAGCTCATGGGTTGTTGTGGGTGTCAAATGAAGTGTTAGTGTGAGGTCTGGCGTCACAATGAGTGTGTAACAATAAGGGTTTTCTCCAGGTGCCCTGATAAAAGGTTGCAGCCAGTGGCTAATCTTGAATTGTTCAGGCTACTTGGGGGACAGTGGTGCCCTTCAGTTTGGAGGCCTCCCTTAATGTCGCTGTGGTGGGTAGTGGGGTCAGCTCATCCATAATCACATGCTTAGGAAACCAGAGTAGATTGACCCTGAAGGGCCTCCAGCCGGCCTTTTCTCCTTCCTGCGCTCCTGCTTCTGCTGAGCTCTGTTGTGCCTCCAGCAGCTTCTGACCACCTCCTCCATACAGGAGGCTGCCGGGCAAAGGGCACCCGGCTGGAGGTGACGCCACCTGGTTTCCTTTCACTGTCATAGTAGGACTCACTGAGACTGAACATTTCCACTGCCCCTCTTGGTTTCAAAATCCAAGAGGGAAAGATTTTAAATTATTAATGAGTTTGCTTTTTATGATAGAAGTCAAGCAGATTCAAGGTTAAAAAAAAATACTCACCTCAAATAACACAGGACACTGAAGTTGCGTTACTTTACTTCTCCTGGCCTCAATTTCCCAATCTGTAATGAGAGAGAGTAGTAAAACCTCCTCTCAGGGGTATTGTGGAGACTCAGTGGAGGCATTTGAGAACTGCCTGGTGCAACGCCTGGCAGAGAGCAAGCACCTGACTCATATCAGCGATTACCATCATAGCCTTTCCACTTCCAGAGATGACTTAGGGTTCCTTTCCAGAAATACTCCGTGCTCACAAGAAAATATGTTTACACACACATGCACACAGAGAGACATTACAGTCAGTGCTCTGCAACTTGCTGTTTTCACTTAGTCATCTTGGGCCTGTTTCCACATTAATACATATTGATTTCCCACATTCTTTTTAAATAACTGGGCAGTATTTGGTTGCATGGGAGTACCATAATTTACACCATCAAAGGAAGCATTTAAAATATATAATTACATATTCGTCCAGAGGTTTTATATTTGGAAATACATGCAAACAACCATTTGAATAATTCAAACATCCTTTTCAACATTTACAAATCTTATGAACTTGACCCACATTGTGTACCAACAGTGTTGCTGAGAGACGAACTGGAAGGTCAGATCAAGAGAACTGTGAACCAGACTGGCCGTGCCCAATGGGGCAGGGTGAAAGCAGTGTAAGGTGCTATACTTATTCCAGATTAATTTGGAATAGAATAGAATGTTAAAGGAGGTGTAATAGTTGTTTGTTCAAGCTTTTAACTACAATATAAAAGGACCAGTGGTTTTACTACTGTTTTTCCATTTGGCTTCCCGGCACCTCGAATTTGATCAGCGTCTTGCTGTTCAGAGGTATTTTGAAGTGTGCCAAGTCTTAATTGAAGTGGAAGTGCCTGAAACCAGAGTTAATACCATGAACAACAGGGAGTCGAATTTATGGAGGTACACTGTTGTTAGCTCTGCGTTTCAACTGCTTTCGGCTCTGGGGGTCAATTTAAATTCTGAGAGTAGGCTGGATGGTCGGAAGCTGAGCTGGATGGTCGGGCCAGAGCTGCAGCTCTGATGACTCAGCTGAGCTTTTGGTCCCCTTGGGATGTAAGAAAAGAATTCTGCTTCAGGGTCTAGGGACCCAGGTCGGATAGCGCCTGGCATGTGAAGCCTACTGAACGCAGCAGGCACTGTGCTGGGAGCTACAGATACAAGGACAGCAGGATGAGACGGGGTCCCTGTCCTGTTAGATTCCAGTTGGGGAGACTGACATAAACAAGCAAGCAAACAAAATAAATAGACAATAAAGAGAGCTGATGATTACACCAAGAAGGAAATAAACAGTGATGAAACAGAGAGTAACTGGGGAATCCACTTTCCGCGGGTGGTTAGGGTGAGCTGAGGCTTGATAGATAAGGGCCCAGCTCCGGGAAGAGCTGAGAAAGACCATTCTAGGCAAAAGGAGGAACAAGGGCCAAGGCCCTGGGGTGGGAAAAAGCTCGGTGCATTTGGTGAACTGAGAAAAGCCCAGGTGGCTGGATCATCGTGAGAAGAGGGGGAAAAGAAACTGTACTGATGGGGCCCATATCTTGCAGGGTCATAGAGACCACAGCAAGGAGTCTGGATTTCATTCTCAATGCTGTGGGAGGCCACAGCAGATTTTAAGCAAAAAAGTGATTCCTGTCTTTTCAAAAAGATCACTTGACTGCTGTCTGGAGAATGCATTGAAGGGAGGGAGAAGTGGAGAAGGCAGCGGCTGTTTTCCATGCAGGAGATGATGGTGCTGGAGGCAGCGGCTACAGCAGCAGACATACGGCTGAGTTATGAATCCAGATCAGAGCCCACTGCAGGCTCCAGGCCACCGAGATTCTCCAGAGATTCTCATCAACCCGCTCACCAGTCATCTGTTGAGCACTTGCCTCCCACAGACAAATGTCTGGTGTGGCAGGGTTTATAGGAACATTACGACAGACACCTGTCTCACTGGGTAGACCCAACACCCCCACACAATGAATTAACTTGTAAGATGCCAGGCCTCAGGCACTGGTGACCATGGGCACTAGAGCCAGGAGCAACAGGAACGATTTTGTTGGCACCACAAGACACCTGCCTTCAGGAGCCTTGGCAAAACTGTCAGCTATGCACTGTCTATGCCACCTCTCCTTTCCCAGCCAGGAACACAGGGTGACCCATCTCCCACACTGACACTCTACCAGACCCCAGCTTTAGCTACCCCAAGACACGTCTGCTTTTTAAAGTGGTGCTGTGACCCAAGTGGATTTTTCATTTTTGGTCTGTATGGGAGAGAGACTTAAGGTCTAGCTCCACCTGGTGACCTTCGCCAGCAGCCCTCTGCTGGCGTGGGACTAAATGAGTGCTATGTAAGTTCAGAGAAGGCCAACGTCAGGGCAAGACCTCTTGGAAAGACAGGCTGGGGGCTGAATTTGACAGTTGTTAGAAGCTGGACTTGAGGACGTCCGGTGGGGAGCCATTCTACTGTTAAGTGGGTGTAGCTTTTCTCTCTGGGCGCTTTTAAGACCTTCTCTTTGTCTTTGGCATTCAGCAATTTCACTATATTGTATTTGAGTGTGGTTTTCTTTGTATTTGTCATACCTGGCATAGATTGTGATTCCTATTGTTATGGGCTGAATTGTGTCTCCCTCCCCCCAAAGTACATGTGTTGAAGTCCTAAGCCCTAGTACCTTAGAATGTGATTGTATTAGGAGACAGGGTCTTTAAAGAGGTGATTAAGTTGAATGAGGTCATTAAATTCGGCCCTGATGTCCTTATAATTGAGGAGATTAGGACACAGATAAACACAGAGGAAAGACCATGTGAAAACACAGGGAGAAGCCAGCCGTCTGCAAGCCACAGAGAGAGGTTCAGAAGAAAATAACCCTGCCGATACCTTGCTCTCAGACTTCTAGCATCCAGAATTGTGAGAAGATAAGTTTCTGTTGTTTAAGCCACACAGTTTGTGGTACTTTGTTAGGGGGCAGCCCTAGCAAACTAATATATCTATCTCTAAAGATTCATGTCTTTCAAATTCTAGAAAATTCGCAGTCACTTCTCTTCGGCTGTATTACCTCTCATTCTTTCTCTCTGTTCTCTCCTGGACTTCAATTTAATGTATGTTAAACTTTTAATTCTTTCATCCATATCTCATGACTTCTTTCATATTTTCCATCTTTTTTCTCTCTCTGGGCATGCTGGGTAATTTCTTCAAATCTATCTCCCAGTTCACTCATCTTTCTCAATATCTGTGTCAAATTTGATGTTTAATCTGTCCATTAGGTTTGTTTAAGCAATTACGTCTTTCATTTTTAAAAGTTTCATTTCTTTTTCAAATATGGCCTTTAATTTTCTTGAGAAAAGTCAGATTACTTACAAAGGAATGACAATTAGACTGCCAAGAGACTGCTCGCTACCAATAATAGAAGCCAGAAAAGAGTAGACAGTATCTTCAAAATGCTGAGAGAAAATAAACTAAAGAATGAAGATGAAATAAGAGAATAAGCTTTTTGATTGCCTTATGGTTATTAACTAGGAATAAAAGGATATTACGTCAAATCAAATATTGAAGAAGTGGGAGGGAGGGTTGGTGAAAAAAGAAGTTACCAGAAAATTTTGGAACCACTGAATTGATTCAGGCAAGAATCATCAATAGATGCTAAAACTGCCAGTGAAATAATGTTGGGGAAAAGGATATTTACATGGACTCAAATTATTACCTCACAGGTTACTTACTAATTACAAAGAGCAGGAGGTATCTTTCTGAAGGAGAAATCTGGTGGACATCATCTTCGCCAAGTGATCAAACTTAATATGACGAATAATAGGACAAACACCATGGAGCTTCTGATGGGATGTATTGAGCATCAATACGTCACCTATACCGTATTCCTACCAAAAATATTTATCCTGAATATAATTATGAGGAAACAATAAGATAAATCCAAATCGAGGGCCTAAACTGTTAAAAAGTGTCAATGTAATTAAAGAACAAATACAGTTGTGATAAATTAGTATTTGAAATAAGAAAAGAGAAGCACAGACTCGGCTTATTGTAAATTACCTCTGCAGGGGAAACAGGCCCAGAGGAGAAGCGTATAGATAGATACATGGGGGTGGGTAATGCACTAATTCTTAGGTTGGGTGGTGGGTTCCTAAGAATTCACTTTATTATTCTTGACAATGTCATAAGTTATATATGTTTTTTTTAGTGTGTGTTACATATTATATGACGTTTGAAAATGGCATTTTGGCTAGAGGAAATCAGGAATGCCCAAATTCTACCTTTGGCCTATCAATTCTACCTAGACCTAGTTCCAAAGCGGGTGGCAATGACAGGTAACTGGGAGGCCAAGGGATCATGGATTGTTTCTCCGAACCCCAGTGCGGGGAGACGGGGTAGACTGGGCTGGACCGGTACTGCCCCTTTTAACCAGGTTCGTTGGGTTGTGAAGCCTGCTTACAGCTTCTGAGGTCTAGTATTTACTCCCCCAGAGCTCAGGCTTGAGTCTCAGATTTTGGGGCTGTGATGGGAGGAAAAGTTGGTTTCACACAGACCCATCATCATCAGGGAGAATGAACCCAGAGAGCAAGAGCCCGGGAGCCCTGGAGCTGAGTGCCGAGTTGAGGCAGGTCAGGATGGGGAGGAAGGGAGTGGGCAGGAGAGGCAGGCTGGCCCAGCATTCTCCCAGGAGGGAGCAGCCTGCCCTTTCTTACTCCTGTTCCCATTTTACAGGAAGGGAGTTAGGCAAGAGAGCTGCACCGTACCCGAGGTCCCTTTTACTCAGTGACTCTGTCCACCGGCAAATGTGGCCCACTCCGGAGAAACTCCTCTTAACATCGGGGTGGGCTCAGGTGCCCGGTGGGAAGAGGACAGGAAGGGACCCTGAATTCCTCCTCCTGGAGGACAGTCTGCTTCAATACGGCAGCTCCAGTTTAATATTTTAAAATTTAAATCGCCACAGTTCTTCCTTTCCCTTCCCTCCAAGGGGCCTACAGTCTCCTAAGATGAAGCGCTTGCCCAAACCCTTTGAGCAAGATGGATATTGTTATCCTTACACCCCGCTGGGTCAGCTAGTGGCTGGCTGGGTCCTAGGGACAGAGCTCCCTCTGCTGGCTCACGAGCTGGAGTCTTCCCAATGGTGAATAGAACTCTTCCTATGGTGACATCAACTTCAAATAGTTGTCATCATAATAATAATGACATATAACAATTGGTTTATTATATAGTACAATTAGCTCTTGCTGTAGATTAATAATTTTAAAATGAAGTACAGCAAGGGCTCTGGAGTCAGCCTGGGGCCCTTATTAGCAGTGACCTTTGGCATATTTCTTAATTGCTCTGAGCCTCAGTCTTCTCATCTGTAAAATGGATATAATAATACTGTATCAGTCAAGGTCCAGTCAGGAAAACAGAAATTACACTCATCCATTTAACAGAGGGAACAGGGGGAAATTGTTAAACATGTGTAGGAGGACTGAACAGACAAAACAGGTGTTTTGAGGTTACAGAAAATAGCCACAGGAAGCAGCAACTATCCCTTTGGTGGAGAGAAGAGATTGGGATTACCAGAACTGCTTCAGTCCTCCATTGCTGCTTAACAAGTTGCTCCAAAGCTCAGAGGCTAAACATTCTCTGGGTTGGCTAGGCAGTTCTGCCAGTCTCACCTGAGCTCATCCACGCTGCAGTCGTCTGCTGGAAGGTGGGCTGGGACAGAGAGGTGGGTTGGCCTCTCTCTCTACGTCTCTTTCACCCTCAAGGAAGCTACACTGGGGTCCCTCACGTGACGGTGGCAGCAACAGTCCAAGAGAACGAAGTCCCAAAGCACAAGTGCTCCTCCAGCCTCTGCTTGACTGTTTGCTGATGTCCCATTGGCCAAAGCAGGTCACCTGGCCTAACCCTGATGTAGGGGACTACACGAGGGCGTGGATTTCAGGAGGCGTGATCCATCAAGGGTCATTGGTGTAACAGTCAATCACAAGAGCCTACAAGTTTAGAGGAGGGGCCCCCAGTTACTGCTGCTACCTCGGGAGCTTGGAGGAAGGGGTCTCATGGAGACATCCGAAGAGTGGGTGCCCCCTGGCTGTGCCAGAAATATGGAAAGAAGTTGGAAATTGGCACCCTCTGCCGTTCCGAGGGAATCAGCAAGCAAATAGACAGGAACAAGTCCCTTCTCTCCTCCTTCTGCCTTCCAGACTCCCTCTAGCGGCCCCTTTTTGGCCAGCTGACAAAGGAGAAATGCAGCCTGCAGGCTCCCAGCCCTGGCATCGCAGAGCACAGGGTGGGAGCTGAAACAAACCTCCCTGCCTCGCAGGCTTGTTGAAGACAAGAGCTTGCACAGTGCTCAGCCCAGATGAAACGTTCAATAGGGGTTAACATTTGTTATTATTATTAACCCTTTCGTAATATTTTTAAAGCAAAATTTCACTGAACTCTCACTATACTAGGTACCACGCAGTGGGATTAAATTTGGAGATAACTGAGGTTTTATTCTATCCCAATATTTTCTTACTGCCCTTCAGCCCTCATCCATAAAGACAGTAACTTTTATGTTCTCAGGGGGAGAGTGTGTTGGGGGCTAGGCTTGTCATAGAAGTTCAAAGAGCTTCTGAGTGGATTTTTCAAACATGTAACTAAGTGGTCTTGAAAGCCACACCTTTCAATTGCAAGAGCTGGGCGTATGAAAGAGAAAAGGTTTCCTGAGTTCTCAGAAACGGAGAGCCTGGAGGGCTCGGAGTACAGAGCTCAGACCAAAGGCACAGAGTGGAAATGAAAGTATGAGGTCCCAGGAACAGTTTTTTTCCTGCCCCAAAGGAGATAATAGTGACCAACCGTTAGGAGAGTAAGAATCAGAAGGGCCTAACTGGATCTGTTACGTTGGACCTGACAGAGAAGCCCGGTACTCTGGCCTTCTCTAGGAGTTACAGTTATACACGAATTGCTGTGGGAAGGCCAACAAAGGAAAGATCTAGGTATTCTGTCTCAAAGAGCTGGAAACAGCCTCATCTATGTCCAGTAGGACACAGACAACGCACTCAAACTGAGGAATTGAAAAGAATTGAATCAAGGATCTATTTACAAAAGTGTGGGCAGGGTTTAGTAACAGTACAGTACCCTGGTACTAATTATAGCTGGGACCTATTAACTACCACTTTTAGGCCTGAGGGAGCAAGAAGAAGGACCAATTATGAGAACCTGCTGAGCTGTATGTTGAGGGCTGCTGGACAAGAGTTATGATTTTGGGGACACAGCCAGCCCATTGTAGCAACTCAGCAGGCAGGTTGAGAGAATAAATACTGTCTCTTGCTCTTTCCTGCTCCTTGCTAGTACGAGGGTAGCCAGATTACATGGGAAATACTTATGCTAAAAAATTATTGTTGTCTATCTGAAATTCAAATTTAACTGGGTGTCCTGTATTTTATCTGGCAAGCCTAGCCAGTACTGGCCGTTGGCTGAACCCAGATAGAAGCCAGAGCCCAGGACAACCTACTGATGCAGCCAGAAGGGGCCCTTTGGGTTTTATCCTGGAGGCAATGGGGATAATGGAAGATTTTCAGGCAAAGGATAAATACTTTATTAAATAATCCTTTATTTAATATTTGTAGCAACACCATTCATAATAGTACAGAATGCACATTAATAGAAGAATGAATAAATTACAATGGTCACATAAGGGAATATTTTACAGTAGTGAAAATCAACTACAGCCACATGCAACAACATGGATTTTTTTTTTTTTAATCAGCATCAGTTTATTGGTGGGGTTTTTTTTGGTATAAATTTCTTAAATAACAATATCTAAAGTTAAAAAATCAAAGCATATTTAATTCACATAGGATACATATCTTAATTAAATTTAATGGACAGGGCCGGCCCTGTGGCTTGGTGGTTAAGTGCGCGCGCTGCGATGCTGGCGGCCCGGGTTCGGATCCCGGGTGCGCATTGAGGCACCACTTCTCTGTCCATCCTGGGGCCGAGTCCCACATACAGCAACTAGAAGGGTGTGCAGCTATGACATACAACTATCTACTGGGGCTTTGGGGGCAAAAAATAAAATAAATAAAATCTTAAAAAAAATAAATAAATAAAATAAATTTAATGGACATGACATAGTTTTTAGGATAATTACTATATTGCAGAATTACTCTCAATCGCTATATATCATTAATATACTTAACTAGGCAGTTTTGTGTTACTATACAGTTCCTTTTCAATAGAATAATTTTCTTCAATGATTGCCTCCTATTCATTTTTTAGCATATTTTTATGAAGGCGTAATTTACATGCAGTCGTGTAACTATCACAAAACGAAGCTATAAAACAGTTCCATCACACCTCAAAATCTCCCCATACTCTTTTGTAGTCAACTCCTCCTCTAGCCCTCAGCCTCTGGCAACCACTGATCTGTTTTCCATCCACAGTTTTTGACTTTTTCAGAATTTCATATAAATAGAGTCATACAGTATGTAGCCTTTTGAACCTGGCTTATTTCATTTAGCTGAATGCATTTGAGATTCATTGCTATTGTTGCATGGCTGTTTCATTCCTTTTCATCGCTAAGTGTTATTCCATTGTATGGATGATGTACCAGTTTGCTTATCCATTCAGAAGTTTAAGAACATTTGGGACGTATATCAGTCAGTGTTCTTCAGAGAAACAGATCCAATAGGATATATATACACACACATATATATACACATATACATGCATACATACCTCAATATCTCTATATATCTATATTATCTATATCAATATCTGTATTCATCCATTATCTATCTATCTATCTATCTATCTATCTATCTATCTATCTATCTAGAGAGAAAGAGAATTTATTTAAAGGAATTGGCTCATGTGATTGTAGGGGCTGGTAAGTTCAAAATCTGTAGGGTAGGCCAACAGGCTGGAGGCTAAGGCAGGACTTCTATGTGACATTTCCAAGGCAGAATTCCTTCTTCTCCAGGAAACCTCAGTTTTTGCTCTTAAGACCTTCAGCTGATTTAATGAGGTCCACCTACATTATTGAGGGTAATCTCCATTACTTAAATTCAACTGATTGTAAATTTTAATCATATCTACAAAATACCCCCACAGCAAGATCTGGACTAATGTTTGACTAAACAACTGGGCACCATAGTCTAGCAAAGTTGACACGTAAAATTAACCATCACAAGATATTTCAAGTTTTTGGTGAATATTAATAAAGTTGCTATGAACCTTCCTTTATGGGTTTTGTGTGGATATAAGTTTTCATTTCAATTAGGTAAATACCTTGAAGATAGCTAGATCATATAGTAAGTGTATGTTTAATTTAATTAATTAATTTATTTATTTATTGGTGAGGAATATTAGCTCTGAGCTAACATCTGTGCCCATCTTCCTCTACTATATATTTTTTTTAAATTTTTTTATCTTTTTATTTTTTTTGTGAGGAAGATCGGCCCTGAGCTAACATCTGCCAATCCTCCTCTTTTTCCTGAGGAAGACTGGCCCTGGGCTAACATCCATGCCCATCCTCCTCTACTTTATATGGGACGCCCCCACAGCATGGCTTGACAAGTGGTGTGTCAGTGTGTGCCCGGGATCTGAACCGGCGAACCCCGGGCCACCACAGCGGAGCGCTCACACTTAACTGCTTGCGCCACTGGGCCAGCCCCCTCCTCTACTTTATGTGTGGGACGCCTGCCACAGCACAGCTTGATGAGCGGTGCATAGGTCCATGCCCAGGATTTGAACCTGTGAACCCCAGGCCGCCAAAGCGGAGTGCGCAAACTTAAGCACTACACCACCAGGCCAGCCCCAGTGTATGTTTAATTTTATAAGTAACTGCCAAACTGTTTTCCAAAGTGGTTATACCATTTTGCATTTCTACCAGCAACATATGAGAGTTCTAGTTGCTCCCATCCTGTCCACCACTTGGTATTGTCAGATTTTTAAAAAAAATTTTAGCCAAGGTAATATGTATGAAGGAGTAAAAAAAAGCAAGACTACATATAGCATATAGTTATAAAAATGAAAACTAAACAATATACATACATACATACATAAATGCATTAAAACTCTAATTTAGGAAACAAAGGAACGGTAAACTCAAAATTCAGGATAGGGCTTACATCTGTTTGTGGGGAGAAGGTAGAGGAATGGGAAATAAAAGAAACCTATAAGTACCTCTAAGTTGTTATCAATGTGCTAGTTCCTGGGTTAGATGGTGAGATCATGGTTGTTCATTATTTTATTAAAACACGAATAAAATAAAAAGGGCCACACACGGACCAATGATGACAGTGTGTTGCAAGCATTGTGATAAATCCAATTCTGTGCATTTGAAATCTAATTTTTAAAAAAAAGAAAAAGGAAAAGAAAGATTAGTGGCAAAATGAATAGTGTATTAGAATGGTGAGAGAATAAAGGCATGAAGAACCAGGAAGGAAAGATATTCCAATAATTGAAGAAAATTATAGACCCAGGTGGTGAAGGAGAGATGGAGAGGGGACAGATAGCAGAGGGGAAATGGACAGGACTCTGCGATCAAAGGAATGTAGGGAATAAGAGATGGTGGAGTAGACGGCTGTTTGTAGCTTGTGAGAATGACATCTTTCATCAAGCTAGGGAACTCCGGGGTGCAATTTTGAGGTGAGTGAAGAGCCCAGGAGATTATTCAAAATTCAAGTATGAGGGCTGGCCCGGTAGCATAGTGGTTAAGTTCGCGCAATCTGCTTCGGCGGCTCAGGGTTCACAGGTTCGGACCCTGGGCATGGACCAATGCACCACTTACCAAGCCATGCCGTGGCAGACGTCCCACATATAAAGTAGAGGAAGATGGGCACGGATGTTAGCCCAGGACCAATCTTCCTCAGCAAAAAGAGGAAGGCTGGCAACAGATGTTAGCTCAGGGCTGATCTTCCTCACACACACACAAAAAAAGATTTTTCTTCGGTGCCCTGTACCAGACCTGGGCCAAATGTCTTACATGTGTTATTCCATTGACCTTTTACAACAATCCCGTGGTGCTATTTTATATAGGATATTTGACAGAGGAGAAAACTGAGGGCCCAAAGGAATGCTGAGCAGCTTCAAGGGCCCAGTTGAGGTCAGAATCTAAGTTTTAATGGTGCTCATTGGCAAGGCTGTCCACTTTTTCTCTGGTCGCCCTTGACAGCCAGTAAAAAGGAGTGAACAAAAGAAATCTAAGGTTAGGGATTTGTGTGAAGGATAAGGGGGTGAGGGAGGAAGGTATAGTCTCTTAACTGATGACTGTGTCCAGGTTAGGGTCCTGGTCTAAGAGACACTGAGATCAAGGAGTTGAGGGACTACAGGAAGGAGCACGTCAAGACCTTCGGAGGATGTAACCGATTCCCCTTCCCCAACTGTCACAGACCACAGATTTGAGGACAGTACTTTTTATGTAGATCAGAGGTTTGTGATTTGCCTAAATTGTTTCTAAATGACTTTACACACCTCGGCCTCTGATAGCAGTAGAGGCTGAGATTGCTATGGGCTGTACTTTCAACATGTCCACGTTCCTTGTTTGTCTAAAACAAATGGCCTTTTGCCATTTGTTTTAGTTTCCCGATTTTATGAAAAGTAGAGCCTTTCCTCATCTACAGGGCACTCCCAGCCTGAAGCCCAGTATTGGGATGGGCAGGGGAGGGCTAGTTTTCCCACTGGAGCAGCCATATCAATTCCTTCCTTTTTTTTTTTTTAGATTAATTTTAATTTTTATCAGATCTATATACATAGTTTAAAGAATCAAATAGATCCATAGGGCTTTTTAGGAAAACCAGAAATCTGCCTCCTGGAACTTCTCTCATTTCCTATTCTCTAGAATCATCCACTTTCATCTCTTAACTGAATTTTTAGTGTTTACCTCCCTATCTTTAAATAGCTTGATTATGTTCCTGGTTTCTCAATTTTAGGTATTCATCTATTGACTTCCCACTACAGAAGATAAGAATTTATCTCCCTTTCACGTCTCATCTACCAAGGCAAACTCACACTTTCTGTTCTCTGATCCTCCAATATGTGCCACATTATAATTTTGGTTAAATCAATATTCAGTGTTTTTGTTATTATGACCGTGTAAATGCTATGCATAGCTGAGCCAAATCATACAACATAGTTACTTTTCCTTTCTTATACAACTTTCTTTTTAAGGACTTGGTAAATCTCTTATGTTCTGTTCCCTTGGTTTTGTATGTACTTATTACTAACATCCCCTAATTCTCCCTCAGATGTTTGCTCTCCTTTCCATAAGATCAAAGAAATTAGGTATTCATTACATTTCATCTTCTTGAAGAAATCTCTCTCAGAGCCTTTTAAAAGATTATCATAAAATACACGTAACCTAAAATTTACCATCTTAACCATTTTTAAGTGTACAGTTCAGTGGCATTAAGTACATTCACATTGTTGTGCAACCATCACCACCATCTATCTCTAGAACTTTTTCATCATCCCACTCTGAAACTGTATCTGCTAAACAATAACTCACGTTCTCCACTTCCCCAGCCCTGACAACCACCATTCTACTTTCTGTCTCTCTGAATTTGACTATTCTATCTACCTTATGTAAGGGGAATTATACAATATTTGTCTGTTGTGGCTAGTTTATTCCACTTAGCATGATGTCTTCAAGGTTCCTCCATATTGTAACATGTGTCAGAATTTCCTTCCTTTTTATGGCTGAATACTATTTTATTGCAAGTATACACAGTCATGTGTCACTCAATGACAGACATACGTTCTGAGAAATGTGTCGTTAGTTGACTTTGTTGTTGTATGAACATCACAGAGTGTACTGAAAGGGAACACAATTTGCCACTCCAAAATGTGTCTCTTTGACATGAGAATTATTTTAGGCTGATTATTTTTGTGTGTGTGAGGAAGATTAGCCCTGAGCTAACATCTGTTGCCAATCCTCCTCTTTTTGCCGAGGAAGACTGGCCCTGGGCTAACATCCATGCCCATCTTCCTCTACTTTATATGTGGGATGCCTGCCACAGCATGGCTTGATAAGCAGTGTATAGGTCCACGCCCAGGATCTGAACCTGCAAACCCAGGGCCGCTGAAGCAAAGCACGTGAACTCAACCACTACTCCACCAAGCCAGCCACTAGGTTGATTATTTTATTATTATTATTTTTTTTATAATTTTGTTTATTTATTTTTCCCCCAAAGCCCCAGCAGATAGTTGTATGTCATAGCTGCACATCCTTCTAGTTGCTGTATGTGGGACGCGGCCTCAGCATGGCCAGAGAAGCGGTGCGTCGGTGCGCGCCCGGGATCCGAACCCGGGCTGCCAGCAGCGGAGTGCACGCACTTAACCGCTAAACCATGGGGCCGGCCCTAGGTTGATTATTTTTAAGAAACAAAATACTCAGAAAGTTTTCTTGTTACCTCTCCCTTAACTGCCTAAAAGAGTTCAGATTAAAAAAACCTGTCTCAGGAAGCGACCTATCACCTTAGCATAACATGAACTATGTGGTAGACAGGGAGGAACCTAAAAAAGCCTGTTTGTTGGGCTCCCCTCTGTGTTCTTCTGCTTCTGTGTGGCCAAACACTTGTTTTCCAAATGTTTACTCCTTTTCACCCACCTGTGAATTACCTTCCTTCCCTTTAAAGTCCCTGATTCTCCTCATCCCCAACATCTTCTTTTGCCTTTAGCTGAGGATGGTATTTAAGGTGAGGGCTTCGGCCGTTTTGGTGAGTTACTCAGTTTTCCTGGGTTTCTCTCATGTATACATGTTATTAAACTTTCGTTTGTTTTTCTTCTGTTAATTTGTCTCATGTCAATTTCATTCTTAGACCAGCAAGAACCTAGAAGGGTAGAGGAAAATTTCTTCCTCCCCTACAGTACTTACACAAGCCTAGATGGTATAGCCTACTACACATGTAGGCTATATGGTACTAATCTTATGGGATGACCGTCATATATGCAGTCCATCATTGACTGAAATATCTTATTCAGCACATGACTGTACCACATTTTGTTTATCCATTCATCCATCAATGGACACTTGGGTTGCTTCCACCTTTTCGCTATTGTGAATAATCCTGCTATAAACATGGGTGTACAAGTATCTCTCTGAGACCCTGCTTTCAATTCTTTTGGATATATATTCAAAAGTGGAATTGCTGGATCACACGGTAATTCTGTTTTTAATTTTGAGGAAGCACCATACTCTTTTCCACCGTGGCTGCGCCATTTTACATTCCCATCAACAGTGCACAAGGGTTCCAATTTCTCCACATCCTCGCCAACACTTTGGCAAGGTTATTTTCTGTTTTTGTTTTTTGATAGTAGCCATCCTAATGGGTTTTGGATAGCAGGCTTTCCTTTTTGATTATTCCTTATCAATCTTTTTTAGGTAGTTCCTCTTTCTCTGATGTCTCCTTATATGTTAGTGTCCTCTCATGTTCTCAGCCCTCCCCAGGTGATGCTTTCTCTTATACATCTACAGATTTACTACTCTCAACGCCATCTGGGCCTCTATATGAGTTCCAGACTTCTGTACATTGGGCAGCTCTAAATACATGCCCCATCAGCAAATACAAAACAAAACTAACTTTCCCTAAAACTTGTTCTTCCTCCTGTATTTCCTGACTCAGTGAAAGGCCCCACAATCTGGGCAGACAGTCAAGCCATTAACATGGGAATTATCTCAGGTTTTTATTTCTCCTACCCTTCTGTCTCCCTGCTATCTTGTACCCATAACCTCTGTCTTTTCTCATTGCTACTGCCTAAATCCACTCAACATATACCTCCTTATTTCTTTCCTGGACTATTGAAATTATGTCCCAGAAGCTCTCTCAGCCTGAAATCTTTCATTCCTATAATAATCCACACAACAGCCTGAGTTATCTTGCTATAATACAGATCTGATATTACTCCTTTGCTTAAAACCTCTGACTACATATGGAAGAGTAAAGGACCAAAAATAGCCAAGACATTTCTAAAGAAGGGTAGGAAGGAGGAGACTAACTCTACCAGAACTTATTATGAACATATAGCTTTGTATTGGCACAGGCATAGAGAAGTTGGCCAATGGAATAGAACAGAGAGCCCAGAAACAAATGGTGTATATGTGTATATGTGTATATGTGGTGTATATGTGAAACTCCGGTATGTGGCTCTGGTGGCCATGAAGGTGCCCTACTCAGACCTCCCTCCAAGAGAACCTGCTGCAAGAAGTATAGTCAGTGGACAGCCTCCAGGTCTTCTCCAGGTTAGAAGACAGCAACTTTACATCCGCTGCAGCATTCACGCAGAGACCATGCTCTCTCCCAGGGCCACTTTCATCCAGTGACTGAGATGGCACGGGTACTGGAGCTGGGCCATTTCTGCCCACATGGGACTCCTCTAAGGTGCAATCTTTGCTCAGGGGCTCCCTACTGGCCTAGCCAAGACTTTCTTAGAGCCGCATCAATCTGAGGAAATTCCTAGCCAACTCTCCTTCCTTCCTTCTCTCTTTTCACAAGTGTCTAACCTGTATTGTGGGCATCCTGGCCTATTCCAGTTCCTCCTCCGTTCATCCTTCATAAGAGTTTCCCTCAATACACCTCTTGCACATCTAATTCCATCTTGGTATCTTTTTCTCAGAGGACCCAAACTGCACAATGACAGAGGGAGCATGTCAGATCAATCGGGAAAGGTTGGGGAAAGCTGTTCAATAAATGGAGTTAAAAAATCACGGTTATCCATGCGGAAAAATGTGAAACTGGATCCCTACCATACATGTATACAAAAGCTAACTCCAGGTGGATTAATGACTTAAATGTCAAATACAAAGTTTTAAAAGTTTTAGAAGACTGTATGGGTATGTTTCAGAATCTATAAATTAGACTCTGAGGTAGGGAAATATTTCTTAAACAGGACACACACACACACACACACATCCAAAAATAGATTTGACCACTTTAAAATTAAGAATTTTGTTCATTGAAGGTATTTTTAAAAAGAGAGAAACGAGTTACAAACTGGGAGAAGATATTTGCAATATACAGAAATGAGAAAGGATTAGCATAAGATTCCAAAAAAATCAACCAGAAAAGCACATATAACCTAATAGAAAAATAGGCAAAAGATATCAACAGGCATTTTTCAGAAGAGGAAACACATATGGCTAAGAAAATATGAAGAGATGTTCAATCTTATTGGTTAGGTAAATGCAAATTAAGATCATATTGAGCTAACACTTCAATTGATAAAAATGTAAAAAGTCTGATAAAAGCAAGTATGGAAGAGAATGTGGATCCATTCATTAAACCTCCTACACAATGCTCACAGGAGTGCAAATCTGTGTGTCCACTTTGGAAAAAATATTTGACGTTATCTTTTAAGATTTTTTTTTTTAAGATTTTATTTATTTTATTTTTTCCCCCCAAAGCCCCAGTGGATAGTTGTGTGTCGTAGCTGCACATCCTTCTAGTTGCTGTATGTGGGACTCGGCCTCAGGATGAACGGAGAAGTGGTGCCTCAATGCGCACCCGGGATCCGAACCCGGGCCGCCAGCATCGCAGCGCGCGCACTTAACCACCAAGCCACAGGGCCGGCCCTATCTTTTAAAATTGAATATGCACATACCCTGTGACCCAACAATTCTACTTTTAAGTATAAACCTGAATAGACCAAAGACAGCTCTTGCACGTCTATAATAGGAGACGTAGGAGAATGTTCATAGCAGCACTATTCATAATAGTAAAAACCTGGAAGCAACCCAAATGTCCATCAATGAGAAATCAGACATACAATAGTGAAAACAAATGAACTAAATATATAAAATATGGCTGAATCTTACCTATGTTACATTAGGTGAAAAAAAGTCTCAAAAGGGTACAAATGCATGTTTTCTTTCCTTTGTAACAGGCTTTATTTTTTAGAGCAATTTCAGGTTTACAGAAAAATTGTGCAGAAAGTACAAAGTTCCAATATACCCACTTCCCACTCCAGCAAAGGTCCCAGTATTATTACCATCTTGCATTTATGTGGTACATTTGTTGCAATTGATGAACCGATTGCAATTGAATATTGATACATTATTATTAACTGAAGTCCCTAGTTTACATTTGGATTCACTCTGTGTCGTACAGTTCTATGGGATCCACCATTACAGTATCATACAGAATAGTTTCACCACCGTAAAAATGCTCTGTGCTCCACCTATTCATCTCCCCCAGCTCCCTTGGGCACCAGTCATCTTTTTACTGTCTCTATTGCTTTGCCTTTCCAGAATGTCACATAGTTGGAATCATACAGTACGCAGGCTTTTCGGATTGGCTTCTTTCACTTAGCAATATACGTTTAAGATTCCTCCATGTCTTTTTGTGGCTTTCTGTCACTGAATAATATTTCCTTGTCTGGATGTACTACAGTTTATTCATTTACTTAATGAACGACATCCTGGTTGCTTCCAATTTTTGGCAATTACAAATGAAGCTGCTGTAAACACTCATGTGCAGGTTTCTATGTGGACCGTGAGTTGTCAACTTAGTTGGGTAAATACCTAGGAGATAGTTAGCTTTGTAAGAAACTGCCAAAATGTCTTCCAAAGTGGCTGTACCATTTTGCACTCCCACCAGCAATGAATGAGAGTGCCTGTTGCTTTACATCCTCATCAGCATTTTGTGTTGTGACTGTTTTGGATTTTAGACTGTTTTGAATTCTAATAGGTGTGTAGTGGACATATTCTTTTTATTACATTAAAAACAACTTGAAAATACAGGTGTATACACACACACTTTTTAGGTGTATATATATGTATATATATGGAAAAAACTTTGTAAAAAAGGAAAACAAGAAATGGT
Organism: Ceratotherium simum simum; assembly: GCF_057802395.1. Classification (NCBI taxonomy): domain Eukaryota; kingdom Metazoa; phylum Chordata; class Mammalia; order Perissodactyla; family Rhinocerotidae; genus Ceratotherium; species Ceratotherium simum. Next base: position 77,797,849 of record NC_141905.1, on the reverse strand, counting down.
AAAGGATGATGGTTATCCAAGGTAAGAGGAGGCAGGAGAATGAGTTAGTGTGTGTGGGAGGCAAACTATACATTTAGTTGTAAATTTCTGTCATTATAACTTTTTTTAGGGTGGAGAGTTCACAGCTATTATTACATTATTAAAAGCAACTAAATTAATAAAGACAGGTGTAGCAGGCTGAATAATGGCCTACCAAAGATGTCTATGTCCTAATCCCCAGAACCACTGAATATGTTATATTATGTTATGGTAAAAGGAACTTAGTTGATGTGATTTAAGTTAACGGTCTTCAGACGGGGAGATTATCCTGGCCCAGTGTCGTCACAAAGGGTCGTTGAAAGTGAAAGAGGGAGGCAGGAGGACCAGTCAGAAAGAGGCATAAGGACAGAAACAGAGATCAGAGAGGAAAGAAGATGCTATGCTGTTTTTGAAGATGGTAGATGGGGCCAAAAGCTAAGGAATGCAGGCAGCCTCTAGAAGCTCGAAAAGTCAAGGAATCAATTCTCCCCTAGACTTCAGAAGGAACCAGCCCTGCCAACATCTTGATTTTAGCCAAGTGAAACTGATTTCGGACTTCTGATCTCTAGAACCACAAGATAATAATTATTATTCCTGTTGTTTTAAGCCACTAAACATGTTAAAGCAGCAATAGGAAACTAATACAATACAGTGGACCAGACATGGGTCAATGATGAACTGGATTATGATAAATCCAGTTGTATACCTAGGTCCAATTTAAAAAAAATTAAAAAACCCTTGAACGACTCCTCACTGCCTGGAAGACAAAGCTCCAATTCCTCAGCTTGGTATAAATTCTTAACAATATGGTTCCATAAAGCCCCTGCCCACCTCTCTTAGTTCTCAGGACCCCTACTCCATGCATTCCCCCCTCCTCCCTTCCAAAAAAACTACTATATACTTGAGCATGGATCCGGGCCTCTGTGCCCTTTTGCAGTTCCCACTGACTCTTATAGGGCTCAGGTCCCTTGTCGTGTTCTCTATGAACACGTCCAGGTTGAAATCTCCCTCCCCTCCTCAAATCAACATTACAACGCTTTGGCTGCACGGCTGACCACCCTTACAGGATTAGGATTCAGTGGTACCAGCAGCACAGCCGCTTAGTCAGTACTCAGTACACGTTTGTAGAACCAACTCTTCAGGCACTAACTGGGACCCTTAAGCTAGGGCAACAGGCTGAAAAAAATCTTTCTTCACCAGCACCCTTCACTAAGCTACAAGAGCGGGGACTAACTCAGTAACGTTCTCCTAAAGACGCTTAGGTGGCGGGAAAAGGCGCACCGTGAACTTTTGTTAGGTGAAAAAACGTTCTACAGGGCTAGAGCCAGTTTGAACGTGGCTTCCCCCATTTTCAAGCAAGACCTCACTCCCCGTCCTCATGATGGATGTCTGTAAACAGAACCTTAAATCTATGCACGTCTCGGCCCAAAGATTGTTTTCACTCTAAGAATTAAATAAGGGGGTAGGAGGGCATCATCACCGCACCGCACACTGACTCGATGAGTCATTTTAATGGGTAGACCGCTCTTCTTACTCCCTTATCCGATGAGATCATAGATAGGGAAACCTTTGAAACTTGTTGATCTATCTATAAGCAGGCTACCTAGGCTGGGTATACCTATTTGCGGAAAAACGCGCCCAAAGGACGCAGCCGGCCCTTGGGAAGCCCAAGGGGCCCCGGTGAGCGCAGCTCCCAGCTCAGCGCCGGCCCGAGGTCCCCCCAAGCCCTCTGGCCCGTCTCGCGGGGCGGCGGTTGATGACCGCGGGCCAGCTGTTTTGATTAACAGTTGAGGGCCAGAAAGGCCTGCTGGCTCGGACACCACGCGGAGACAGAGCACTGCCTTGGCCGCAGTTGAAGAAACCGCTCTCGGGCTAGACGGGGGCGGAGCAGCAGCTCACTGAAGAGCCAACTGAAGAGCCTTAAAATGCCTGGAGCACTCCTAGGACAGCCCCCAGCGCGAGGCACTCTGGGACTTGTAGTTTACTTCCCAGACAATGTTTTTCCCACCTCGTTTCTCCGCCTTTTAACGTCGCTTTTATTCTCCCCCTCCCCTCCCAGCACGCCGACTTCCTGGTCGCCGCACGTCCTCACGTACGACTACACTACCCACAAGTCTCTTGTTCTCGTCCCAGCGCGGCACGGGCGCCGGCCGTCTCCCTTGGCTGTCTCCTTTGGACTACAGTTCCCAGAAGTCCTCTGGAGAAGTGCTTCCCTCTTTCATTTCCAGGACCACAATTCCCAGAGACTTCAGCTTCACGGCGGTTTTCTTTTTACCCGATCTCTTCTTGAGCTTGCTGGTCTTCGGCCGGCTACCAGGCGCACAGCGACGACGTGGTCCGTCGTGACCGGGCACAGGGTTTTCTCAGCGGCCCATTTTTCTCGCCCCTCCGTTGTTCCCTTTGCAGGCCGTCGCGTCTGGCCTGAGCGGTGACCTGGCGGGCCGCGCCTGCGCTCTGTCCCGTTTCCTGCCTGGCTGGTGGCGGCGGCCATTTTGTTCATCCTCCTCCTCCTCCTGCTCCTCCTGGTTGGAGCGCAGTGTCCGGAGCGGGCTGGGGGGAGAGAGCCCGAGAGCAGGGTTCGGTGCCTTTTCCTCTGTCCCCAGCCGGTGCCCGGAGCCCCCCTCCCCTTCCTCCCCACCCCCTCCCCTCCCCAGCCCTGCCCTCCCCCTTGTCCCGGGATCGCTCCGTCGCACCCACCATGATGGAAGACGACGGGCAGCCCCGGACTCTGTGAGTACCCGAGACGGGGGGGTGCCGGGCGCCGAGAGGCCCGGGCGCCGCGGGACGCTGAGGGAGGGAGCAGGAGAACGGGGCCGAAGCCAGGACTCGCGGCGGCTCCCTGGCCGCGGTGGCGCGGACGCGAAGTGTATTCCTCCTCTGTCCCGTTTTCCTTGGGAAGGAAGCCCTCCCTTCCCCCAAACACAGTCACTTCCTGGGGTCTGGGGCTTGTTGCGACCTTTTCCTCTCGCGCCCTTCTTGGCATACCCTTTCTAGGCCGGGTTTCTGCACCGCAGAGGCTGTCAGGCCCGGGAGAGCTCCTGCTGTCCCTCTGCTTTTGGGGCCCTGGGCTGGGCCGAGAGCTGCGGGTCCCCCCGGGGGCAGGGCCTGGTGGGGGTGGGACTGGGGGTGGGACGGCAGCCGCATCCCCTGCGGGCCGGGGGGAATTAGCACTCACGCCCTCCACGTCCCCAGCTCCAGTCGCTCCCGGCTCTTCTCCCAAGCTGAGCTCTCCGAGGAAGCCGGACGCTCTTCGGCCACTCAAGCCCCTACTCTTTCTGCCCCACGTGCCCCCGCCCACGCTGTCAGAAACACTCGCTCGGCGCCCGCTACTTTTGAAGTGCAAAAGGGATGCCTCTTGCTGCCGGAGCATCTTTCCTTTCTTGGATAACGAAGTTTACTTTGAGCGCTACCTACGACAAACTGACAGCCAGTTGTTAAACTGCTTTTGCTCATTTGGTGTTATTTCTTCCTAATCTGTTTGTGCGTCGAGACCTTCAGAGTTGGATAAAATTATGTCTTTATCCGCTATTCGACGTGTGTCTTTTGAGCGCTTTTTCTTCTATCTTGCTGTTGCTTTTTACATGAAGCTCAATCTAATGAATGAATTTCATCTTCCCACCGCTTATTCGAGTTTCCTTCCTTTCCTAATGAAGAGTGATGACTCAGCATATGCATTCCTTTCTGGATAGTGTGGCCCTCCTTTCGTTTTCCTGCATTTTTTTTTTTTAAGTCTGAGTAATTTCTGATAAATGTTTAAGTTGGGCACCTTCGGTTTTCCTGGCCTCTGGAAGCTCAGCGCACGTACCTCGAGTACACGGAGTCAGATCGCTGCTTTGTTTTCTCTGCCTGGTGTTGATATGATCATAGTTCACTTGGCTCTGCTATCTGATGGGGAAATTACTTTTTGGGGAATAGATGAATGTGCGTGGGTATTCAGGGAATTTGACTAGCTTCTCATCTCTTTACTCCTACCAAAGAAAGTCCGCTCAGTAAAAAAAGGTAGATATTTATATTCACTGTTGATATTTATTTGGTTTTTTGTTTTTTGGGGGGGAGGGTCTTGCACTCTATTCCTATTTCTCTAATGTCTCCCTAAAGTATTTGCCATCCAGTTTTGAGAATTTGCAGCCAACTTAAGCACATCAAATGCTTGAATGAAAAGCCTACTTAGTAGAACTTTTATACTTATGTTTTGTGTTGTTTTCCATTTCTTCCTTCTTTTCCCAGAACAGAGAGAATTGGGACAAACTTGAACATCTGTTGAAGCCAAGGCTTGGTATTTAGTTAGCGATGTGAACTTTGATGGAAGCATCTGGGAAAGCTGGATTTAGTGCCTAGCTAGCATGTGTTTAACAAAGATAAAAGTTACATTGTATCTAAAAATCTGAAATGTCATCATTGATCATAATAGCTACTGAATAATTGGTAAATTCTTATGGCACATTTCTCATTAACTGTATCTGTCTGTTCTTTATGAAGAGGGATTCCTGGTTTTGTCGTGCTAAATAGTATGCTATTTGAATATCTTTAATTCGTACAACTATCTTTGCATGTACCTTGTCTTCTTCTGTCAGACCTTAGACCTTCTCCAGTAGAGTAATAAGTTAACTTTGTCACGTATTTCTTACCTTTACCTTCTCCAATCTACTGTTCTTCCTCTGAAACACACTTAAATTGTTTATGTTTACAGTTATCTAAAAATGTGGCATGTATACATATGGGTAAAGAAATACCTTGAGCTTCTTGTACCTGTATGTCAGTACACGTTTACTATACTGTCTTCCTTTTTCCTTCTCCCACTCTTCTCCATGGGAAGGGGTTTTTTTTTAGACGAGGACTGCTACATCTTTTTAGGTCTTACCCTGCAGCACTTAGTTCACTGCCTGGAACATAAGAGGTACCCAAATGTTTTACAATGATTATACTTCTTTTCTTTAAATTGGTATTAAGTCCGTTTTTTAAAATTCCTGATTGATTTAAAATTATAGGGAGACATGACTGTCAGACGTGGTGCTGTCTGTTGATTTTTTCATATTTTTAAAACCTTTCAAATGTAATATTTTGAAATAAAAGCAAATGTTTCACAATTGGGATTTTTGTCAGATTTTAATAAAAATAATGCATAGTAGTTTTTTTTGTGTTCATTTTACGTATTTCTCCTCAAAACGTTCTTTTAGATACAAGTAACATGATAAAAACTTTGAACATGACTTTAGAGGTTGATATCTAGTAGGGTTTTGTTTTGTTTATTTATGGAGGTCCTTTTATTTTACACTGTGATCTATGGATTAGGTTTTCAAGTGGTTAGTATGTTTTAAAAGAATGTACTCTTAACAAAGTTTATCTTAAACTGTTTCCTTAAAATGCCTGTGTGTTACTAGTGAGGTTTTTTTCCTGCAGACACACACAAGCTAAGACATATGGTTCTATCATCAGAAAACAATATGGTGTTATAGCCTAGGTAGGTCTTTAAATATTCATTACCTACAGTATTACTAATTTATTTGATGGTATTTAAAGTGGTATAGAATTGCTTTGATGTTGAACCTGAAGTTTATTTGTCATATAGTTGCTTTAAAGTTCTGTTTTCTGATGTTCTTTGTTCTCATTTAACATTTATTTTGGGGTAATATGTATTGGGTAACTTGTGCTCTAAAAAAAACTAAACGAGATCATGCGTTATAATACTGGTGTTGAATTGGACTGCCTGACACCTACCTTATAGGACCCACATTTCAGGCTTGTGTTGTGGGTGGCTTTGCATGCAGTGATTGATCCATGGTATATCTGAATCTATAATATAACATTAAATTGTAATGGTGTTCTATTGTAGTTTAATTTATTTTTTTCATCTGTTTCTTGCACCAAAATGAGTAGGAATTGTGAATCTGGGATTATACTGTGTCATGCAATGCTATCTTTAAGGCTGTTCTTTTTTCCTGATGGAGACTCAGTCAAAAAGAGAAAATAAACCAGTGATTTAGAGTATAACCTGAATATCTAAGGGCAATAGCAGAAGAAAATACTATTAAATCTCATTATAAAACTTACTAGCGGGGGCTGGCCCCGTGGCTTAGCGGTTAAGTGAGCGCACTCCACTACTGGCGGCCCGGCTTCGGATCCCGGGCGCACACTGACACACCGCTTCTCCCGCCATGCTGAGGCCGCGTCCCACATACAGCAACTAGCAGGATGTGCAACTATGACATACAACTATCTACTGGGGCTTTGGGGAGAAAAAGGGGAAAAAAAGGAGGAGGATTGGCAGTAGATGTTAGCTCAGGGCCAGTCTTTCTCAGCAGAAAGAGGAGGTTTGGCATGGATGTTAGCTCAGGGCTGTTCTTCCTCAAAAGGAAAAACTTACTAGCCATCCCATGGATTAGGCTACATTGTGGCTGTAATTAAGCCCATAGTTCAATTTAATCATATTTTCTGTTTCTTTAAAGTGTATGTGTATGCGTGTTGATATCCCTTATGTAGTTGGTTGCTTTGCTTGTATCTCCTGCACATTTCTTCTGCCCTGCCTCCTTCCTAAAATGAAATATCGACAAATTGATCAGTTCATTGAAGGACATTGTTGCAGAATCTTCTCTTATATAGGAGCTTGTCAAGAACAAAAGCAAAAATGTTACTTTCATAGAAATTTAGTTATAGTATCTTGTGTAACAAAAGTGCTGGCAATTTCAGCCTTGGTAGGGCTCCTCTTTTCAGAGTGAGAGCGCATTTAGTGTTGAAAAAGTGTGATTAGTCTTCTGAAAGGCATGATGTTCTTAACTTAAAATTCTGCCCAGCTGGACATAGGAAGTAGTTTGGCAATGTGAACTTTTGCCCACTGTGAAGCTGGCAAGTTTCTAGTCTCAATTTGGATTTTAACCCTGATATTAGAGATAAAAGCATCATTTTCTGTTTTTAATGCTTTAGTTCCTGTAGTTGTTCTTAAAAGACAAAATAGACCTCAGGTATGCTCTTTTTTTCTTGACTAAAAAATCGTTTTGGAATTTCCTAAGTGTTTACTCTTTGAATTGAATTTGAGCCATTTGTCTTTTTTCTGTTATTTTGTATATGTTCTTCAAGTAGAAATTTTGTATTTACACACGTGGAACTTTAGAATATGTTGGCTACTTCATAAGCAGAGCAGGAAGAAAGTGAAGTGTAGAAACTGTAATTTAGAAAGAAAAAAGATACCATTTCAGTAGACAACCAGCCATTTCAGTACCCTGCTGAGAGCTGTTCTTGCCAGATCAGGTGTTGAACATTTGTCTTAAATATTTCTTTAGTATTTATTTTGGGGCAGGTAATTTTATGATAATGAAAAGGTACTTAAATAACTTTTTTATATTAGTTTTTGGAATTTAGTTTGCTGTTTACCACTGAACTTCCGGTGGAGATGTTTGAAAAATGGGGAACTTTAAAACTGGATTTTTCTATAAATATTTCATGACATTCTAAACTTAGATTAACATTTTGCTCTTTGGCATCAGTGCTTGAAATGTAAATTAACATGTCTACATGTGCCTCTAGAAATTCTTCAGAATCTATAACTGATTGGAAATAGGTTGACTTGGAATAAAAATCCTGTGAAACAGAAACAGCTTTAATTGTGACTGTTAGATATGGAAGGTAATTAATGCCCATGCAGTTTTTCCTGAACAAATCAGTGTTTAAATGGTAATGCAAATTTAAAACTATATAAATCATTTAAAATTTATTATATTAAAATGATAATTCTGTTTTAAACTTGTTACTAGTTAGCTTCAGTGTGTGAAAATCAGTTTTATCCACTCCTCTTCGATTCTCTTAGAAATGAGCTAATTAGCACTTTAGGTTAGATGAGTATAACACTTAGGAGACCAGGTTACTTCTTCATTTTCTTTATAGATAGGTCTGCCTTATACAAAAAGAAATTATTCCATGGATACAGGCTCTCAAACCCCTGTAAGTTAAAAAGGGACGGGCAGTTGTCTGGCTAGCTCATAATCCTATAACCTTTCACTACTGCTGGAAAAAGCGTGTCACTGCCTGGCCTACTGATGGGTCTGCTCTACTTTAAGTATAAAGAAGAGATGGCATAGTGGACCTAAACCAGTTTATCACTGGTTTAGTCTTCTAATTTTAAGTAAGTTTAACTAAATTAAAGTGATGTTGGACTTGTGTTTCAGTTTTAGACCATGTAAATTAATGTTATTTAGTGCATATTCCAGTGACATTCTTAGCTGAACTGGAAAATTGCTATTCATTCTTTTTTTTTTTTTTTAGTTTTATTTTTTTTTTCAGAGGAAACACAAAAAGCCCTGAGCTAACATCTGTTGCCAATCCTCCTCTTTTTGCTGAGGAAGATTGGCCCTGGGCTAGCATTCGTGCCCATCTTCCTCTACTTTGTATGTGTGACGCCTGCGACAGCATGCCTTGATAAGTGGTGTGTAGGTCCACACCCAGGATCCAGGCCTGTGAATCCCAGGCTGCCGAAGTAGAGCATATGTTAACCACTATGCCACCGGGCCGGCCCCAGAAAATTGCTACTCAATCTTAATCAGATAATTTTTTTTTTTTTTTTTTTTTACATTTAACCTTACCTTTTCAGCCTATTTTTCTCTTTTAGAGTGTTCTGTCTTAAAGCAGTTATATATTTAAAATAGTAACCATAGATGCAAGGCTTATTTTGGCCTCACTACTCATTTTCCAGATGTTGTATATTATAGTTAGGAAAATAAAACTATGTCCTTTTGCTTTCCAGAAGAAACTATGTTAATTTTACAAATATTGTTTGGTTTATGAGGTTGTTCATAACAGAGGCGAATTTTAGGAATTATGCACTGAGTACCAGAAAGACTTAAAAGTTTGGCAGTTTGTTAAGGTAAATTAAGATAAATCCGTGGTACAAGAGAAACCAAGGTGATCATCTCTGGGATGTGGTGGTCTTTTCTTTTCTTTCGAATTTATCTGTATCTTAAATTTATTATACAAAATACATATTTGTAATTTGACTACGATATAATTTGTAATTTAAAAAAAATCCCAGGCCAGCCCCAGTTTGCAGGCGTGGACCTACACCACTCTGTCAGTGGCCGTGCTGTGGTGGCGGCTCACATACACAAAGCAGATGTTAGCTCAGGGTGAATCTTCCTCAGAAAAAAAAAATCCCATATCTTTGAGTATGCGTAGACAAAGGTATACCTAGATTTGTCTTAGATTTTCTCTGAATTTCTAAAGAAATCTTTGTATTTGTTTTGTTATCTACATTAAGATGTATTTTATTGATTCTGATGCATTTTAGACTAGGAACTTTTATTATTTTACCCTGCTCTCCTAAAACAACAGTAGAGACTTATCGTAGATAACAATCTTATTTAGCAAGACAAAACAAAACCCTCCCATCTCTGTGTGTTTTGTTATGACTTTGCCCTTAATTCTGTTCTTTGTTCATATAATTGCTTTGGTTGGGGATCTAAGATAAACTCACCTTATGTCTAATATTTCTTTTTGATCAGGTATTTTAATCAATATTTGTGGTATTATTTGTGTGTGTTACACGTTATTTTAAATTGTGTTTCACATTTAGAAATTGTAGTTATCTTGAGGCTGGTTTCAATTTTTATTATTTTTATTCTAACAAATAAGATGAAAAAATGTTATATGAGGTACAGAATAATATGCTTTTGGGGTATGCAAGGTCACATTGGTTTGTTCTTTATAGAGTCTTTTGAAGTGGTATTTTAGTGGCCTAAGAACAATTGTTGCTTTCCTAAGTAAGGGCTAATCTTACTTTCTTAGGCTCAAACTTAAGTGGAAAAATTTTATTGAACATAGAGGAGGTTAAAATGAAATAAAAGGTGATGAGTTAAATGATAATGTGTTAGAGCCAAAAGCTGAGGGAAAAGTGCTGATAATGTTGGTTTTTTTTTTTCTTGTACAGATACGTAGGTAACCTCTCCAGAGATGTGACAGAAGTCCTTATACTTCAGTTATTCAGTCAGATTGGACCCTGTAAAAGCTGTAAAATGATAACAGAGGTAAGATCTTCCCAGTTCCATGTGCTGCCAGTTAGCATGATGTTTAACATTTTGAGATACTTGAATTTATTAGTATCAATTTTAAATATCATTTTAAGCTTCAAGTTATTCTGATGGAGAGATTCATGTTTGTTGTGTTGATTTCTTTGATTTGGCTGACAAACAGGGTTTAGTATGGAGTTTTTTTGAGAGGACAAAGTTTCTGTGCTGTTATTCTCAAATGGTCATTCTTCATGAGGTAGTTATCTTCAAGTGATTCTGCTTGTAAAAAGTTGTTAGAGCTTATCTCAGAGTGTTGAAAAACTAGATGATATTTCATACAATTCCAGTGGTGTAGCAGTGCCCAATGACTTGTGTGTCAGTTTGTTCTCTTCTTTTTTTTTAATTCATCAACTTATTTTTTTGGACTATTTACTATGTATCAGATACTACGGTAAGTGCTAGAGATACAGTGGTGACTAGGACAGTTCCTAGCCCCATGGAATTTTACAGTCTAATGAGGGAGACAGAGAAGTTAACAGGCACTAATGATATAGGATAATAAATGCTATGGAAGCACACAGCTTCAAGTACTGTGGGAGCACATTGGTCCAGTACAGTCTTAGGTCAGGGGAGGCTTCTTGGAGGAGTAAGTGTCTAGGCTGAAAGCAAAAAGGATAGTAATGGAAACTGGCTAGAAAGGAATTCAAGGAAGAAGGGATTCCAGATAGAGAGAAGAATGTTGGTCCAATGTGGTAGACAGAGCAGGAGTGCTTGTAAGAGAGAGGGCAAGACAGAAGCAGTAGCATGGTTGGAGTTTGGAATGGGATTAGTCATAAGAGATGCCAGGAGATGAGGCAGGAGTGTTCGGAAGGCGCCACACGCTGTGCTACAGAGTTTGTGTATATCCTGAGACAGAGGGAAACTGTTACAAACCTGTTAAGCGAATTGGCCTTTTGATCTTCTTTCCTAACTAATGATAATCATCATTCTATTCTGGTGTATTATCTCTTCTTTCCTCCCTGTCTTTGATTATTTATTCATTCATTCTTTCATTAATCAAAAATTTACTTTGTACTAGGCACTATTTAAAACACTGGGAGTATAATGGAGAGCCAGACAAATAAGGTTCCCATGAGTTTACATATTAGGGTATTGTTAATAAACAAGATAATTCCAGATAGGAATAAGAGCTATGAAGATAACAAAACAGTTCTGTGATGATGATTGGAGGGTTGGTGCTCTATAGGCTAGGTGGTGAGGGAAGATGTCACCTCTTTGAGCTGAGAGATAGGAATAACAAGATGGTGCCATCTATGTTAAGAGCTGGAGGCAGAGGGAACCCCAAATACAGAGGCCTGGAGTTGGTAATGAGTGTGGTGTGTTTGTGGAACCAAAGACCAGGATGGCTGGAGCCTGGTGGGTGGGGTGGGCGAGGGGAGTGGTGGGAATTGAGTCTAAAGAGGTGGGCAGGCAGGATTTGGAATTACATAGGGCAGTACAGGCCATGACAGTTTGGATTTTACTCGGGTTGTGGTGGGGTTTTAAGCAGGGTAATGAGGTACTCTGATTTATATTTTTAAGATTACTCTGTTTGGAAAATGACTGTTGTGTGGAGAATGGATTATAGAGGACAAGAATAGAAGGAGGGAAACCAGCTGGATTTATTTCAATAGTCTAGGTGAGAGATGATGGGGGCTTGTTCTTTAGAGTGGTAGCATAGAAGTAGAGGTGGGTAAATTTGGGATCTATTTTGAAGGTAGAATCAATAGGATTGGATTGGCTCTGGGACATATGGGAAAGGAAGACATCAAGACAGACCCTGAGATTCTTGTTTGCAAGAATGATGGATGGTGGATGATAAAGCTGTTTATTTGCTAAAATGGGCATGACGGAGGGAGCCCCAGGATGGGTGGGGGAGTGGTGGGAATCAGGAATTTTGTTTTGGCAGTGTTAAATTTAACATTAGACATCTAAATGGACATTGTATGTAGGCAGTTGGATAAACTAGTTTGGAACTCTAGAGAGACCAGTGCTAATGATACCAGCTTGTAGTGGTATTTGAAGCCATGGGGCTAGATGAGAATCTAGTTCCTAGATGTAGAAGAGACTGCTGATAGAGAAGAGTAGAGGGGCCTAGGTCTGAGCCTTGGAGCATCTCAACTCTTAGAGTGACATTAGAGTTTGAGTTAAGGAGGAAGAACTGCCTTCTGAAAGATCTCTAGTGAGGAAACAGGAAAACCAAAAAAGTAGGGTAGAATCTAAAGGAGAATATTTAGAGGAGGAAGAGAATTGTCAATTGTTTGGAATTCTGCTTGAAAGTCAGGATGAGGACAGAAAAGGGATCACAGAGGTGGCGAAGAGCTCATTGGTGAGCTCAACACGAAGTTTCGGTGGCCTGGTTGGGTTGGAAGCTGACTGGAGTGGGTTTAGGAGAGAATGGAATGTGAGAAAATGGAAAGTCACTAGAAAATTTTTGAGAAGCATTTGGTAAAGGTTTATTTTAATAGTATTTTTTAAAAACTTGTGTGTACAATCAGCCATTTGAGGGGTAGAGGAGTTTGAAATGAATTTTCATAATTTATCCATATTCTACAACTCCTACATTTGAACTTGTAAATAGCTTAAAATCTCATATTTCTCTGTCTTGACATTTATGTCATCCAACAAAAATTGGTGACAACACTAAGGTAAGGACACAGTTGATTTTTGGAGTGTCACTTGGTGGTGGTATAAATGGGAAGTTTCCAAAGGGCGTGAACTCCATCACAGACTCTAGGCATTTATTTTCCTTTGATAAAGTTCATTTCAGTGTATGAAAAATCCTTTTTTCCCTTAGTTTTGTGGTTTTTTACTTTAGATATTATTTACCTTGGATTCCAGCTTTCCCTATATACTATGATAAGTTTATATTATCGAGTCTAAGGCAAACATTAAAAACATTTTAACATCTCTGACAGTTGGGATGTGACAAAAATCAGTGGTGTCTTAAATGAGATGAAATGCATTGTGATGTGAATGTATAAATGTGCGTGTGTGTGTGTACATGTACTACGTACATTGAATGGAATCTGGCCTACTACTAGGTAAATAAACTTGAAGTCAGTATGCATGAGTAGACTAGTTTACTAAAACCTGTTGTTATCATAGATCTACCATTGGACCCCCATATGTTTTGCTACAATTATCAGTGTTTTCCTTAGACCCCATCAGGGCAGAAGAGGTAGGAGTAAAAGGAAAAATTGACTAGCGCAGTTTTAGCTTATTATTTGCCTTCAAATCCTTTCTTCAATGAATGTTACTGGTAAGTAGTGTTAACTCTTTACAAGAAGAATTGAAGTGCATATTTTTATTTGGAGTCTTTTCTCCCATTTCCTTTCTCTGCCTCTTAGTTAAGAGGAGACTTCATATGGCTACGACAATAGAATTTTGTATGAGAGCCCATAGTTTTCTTGTCACTATTAATGATCACACTTTTTTTCCCCTCAAGGAAATGCCTTCTGATTGCTTCACCACTATTGTTTTAGACGTCTTATTTTGGATTTTTCTTCTAAAACTTTGCTGGAATGAAAAACAGTGGTTGTTGAAAAGATCTTTATTTTATCTGGTATTTTTATCCTTTGTAAGTGCAACTAGAATTCCACATTTTAAATATTATTTTTTTAAGGCATTTTACATTGAACAGTGATCAATGTTTTTAACCTTACATAAAAAATATATTTGTGCAGTTGTGTAGTTATTCAGTATAGGTTGCAATTTTATGAAATTCATTTTCATTTTGGTTGTTAGGTGATGAAGTTGCTATAACTTAGGTAGTACTATTTACTTTCTCATTGTCTTTATAAATATCTACTTGCAAACTACTGTCAGGCATAGTGTTGTAGAATATATTTAGTAAAGATGTCTTATATTGGTATTTTTGTGATATAAAATTGTAGCTTTGTTCTGGAATATTTTATTTAGACACATTTTCAGAAATTCTTTTCTTGATCACTAGTGTTACTTCTCTGGTCTTTGGAAGACCAAGCCAAAGTATATAGAGTCACTAGTGCATTAGAATATTTTGAAAGATAGGGAATTCATTTCCATAGCTGGTTATAAATCTGAAATTTTCCTGTTTTTTTATTCTCATTCCTTCCTTATCCAAAAAAGAAATACATAATTTCGTCTCATCATATATAGTACTAATCCTTTTTTCAATCAGGAGTAAAGTTTGTAAAGTTGGTTCATTTCTGTATTTTTTTATAGTCATGGGATACAGTTTATGAAGGATTATGATGCATAAATAGAATTCATCCTTTTGAAAATAATGTTGGGAGAGAAGAGCAGTGGTAAGGAGTGGTCCTTATCTCTCAAATCTGAACTTGAGGTTTTGTTTGGTCTAATGTAAACTTCTGTTTTATATTTAACATAATTCACCAGAATTCTGTGTTTTGATTTAATACTGATAGTCATGATTCTATACTGCTTTTGAGTTCTGTTTGAGTACAGCAGTATTCTGAGGTGCAAAGTCAGGCGTAGCTGTAAATCTTATTTTTAAAGTGTTAGGCTTTCATAAACTTTGCAGTCTCACCTTGTACATTCCTAGCTGTCAGTAATGTTTTTTCCTGGATTTTCTTCTCAGCAACCCGATAGCAGAAGGGTCAACTCTTCTGTTGGATTTTCTGTTTTGCAGCATACAAGCAATGACCCATATTGCTTTGTGGAATTTTATGAACACAGAGATGCAGCTGCTGCATTAGCTGCTATGAATGGGAGAAAAATTTTGGGAAAGGTAAGATAAAAGAATGATGGCACCTAATGAGTATATATATTTGCATGTCAGATTAGTGGTTTTCTTTCTTAGCAAGTTTTTAAGCAAATACTCAGCTCTGCCAAGTGATGGTTTGCTTTATTCAGCCTAGTGCTTTTACAGAGATAATCCTGCTTGATAAATGATTTAGTAAGTGGTGAGTGTTATGATTCATAATGACATGCCTAATAATTGTATTAAATATAATCTTTATTTTTAGGAGGTCAAAGTAAACTGGGCAACAACACCAAGTAGCCAGAAAAAAGATACTTCCAGTAAGTACTCCTGCTGCATTTTACTGTGGAAGAGTTCTGAAATTATCCTGGCAGCATTACCAGCTTAAATAGGGTTTTTTCTTCCCGTAGTGTTGCCTAAAAAAGGTTTAGTAGCTGACTTCTTAAGTATTTGATTACCACATGCTTTGATTTCAGATCACTTCCATGTGTTTGTTGGGGATTTGAGTCCAGAAATTACAACAGAAGATATTAAATCAGCATTTGCCCCCTTTGGTAAAATATCGTAAGTATCATAATCAATACTATGCTCAATAGTGATAGGCAAAATTGTATATGATTAACTCGTATCAGAATTAAGATTTTCTTTCCCTAGTTAGTGTGATTTTTTTTTTTGTTTATTTGTTTGTTTTGGTTTTTTTGATTAGTAGCTGTTGTTGAAAATGTTAATGTCATTTCAGTGTTTTGGGGTCTTGTTTTTATCTAATCCTGTGTATAATATGTTAAAAATTTTTAAGTGATTCTGTTTGTTATCTTTGAAGCAGATGTTTGGGTGGTAAAACCTATTATAAAGTCCAACTTTTTGTCAAATGTTTTCAAAATTTGGTGGTTAAAGATAATGGGTTAATGAAAAATAAATGTGATTTATACTGTGTGTTCAACTTTTATAGGAGGAGTTTATAAATGGGGGAAAGTAGGTAAATCCTTGGATATGTTGTGGTTAAATCGGAAATGTACATGTTTAATTATAATGATAAATGTGTTTTGATGTTTTAGCTGAGAAGTAATACTATTATAGTATTAAAATGTTTCAATGTCTGAGCCATAAATGTGGGATTAATTAGTAGATGTTTTTTTGTTAGTGGTATTTGATTCTACTAGTTAGGGCCCAAATGTGGTTTGATTTTTAACAAAGTTTATGCTCAAATTTCACTGTATGTTACTTGATCAAATATATTGAAAAATTAAAAGTGGTTACAAGTTCTATAAAATGTTTATCACAATTTATCTTTCTGATTAAAATAAGTTTATTTTATGTATTTATTTCCTGTAGATTTGAATTTAATGTTTTAGCACTACCTTACAAGAATATATTTCAACTAAGAACAACAATATTTTCTCTATTCAATTTGTTGTTCTATAGATTTAATTTATTTGAAAGAAAGATTTAATTCTTAATTTTCTATTTTGATATTTGCTTTGCTTTTTAATCTCTAAATGTGGTAAGTAGTAATGTTTTAAGAATCAGTATAAAAAATAATACAGGTTGCTGTTTTTCAATCTTTATTTATACCTGAGACCTGCAGTTTTTCTAAAGTCCAAGTCACAATTAAAAGTAATAGCATTCTGGTTATTTTGCAGAATTGCTCATAAGAATGGACAGGATCTTGAAGGCTAACTGCAAGGAACTGTGCACACTGGAACTCAGTTGTAGATTTTTTTCTCATTTCTATTTATTCTTATTATACATTATTTATATATACATATTTTAGTATTTACATTTTAACATTCTATATTCGATGGAGTTCTATATTTCCAATCATTTTAACTTACTCACTAAAATTTCTGTGTAAATTTGTTGTTTTCGTACTGGTGTGCTTAGCATTGTTGTTAGTTTTTTATTCTCCTTTCTTAAATTTCTGAAAATGTCAATTTTTCAAAATTTACAGCTGCCCAAACTCCAAAATGATGGTAGAGAATTGACCAAGAAAAATAAAGAAATCTGTTAACAGGCCATGTATGCCTTTTTAATTCCTATTTTTTCCTCTTTTTCAATTTTTTAATATTTCATATATTTTGTATCACTAGGCAGAAGACATTTAACTATTTAGAGATTGCATGGTAAAGTAGTTAGCATTGTTACAGTAATTTATAGAACCAGTAAACCTTAGAGGACACTAGCCAATAGAATATTAGAAAAGGAAACTATTGTTCCTATTAATCTTCAAATTTGAGCATTTAGTTTAGAAAGTACAGGCTATTTGATTAGGTTGCATGTTTATTACATGTTTTTGTCCTACTGCTTTTTTCTAACAGGTAAAGAAGCGTTAGGGAGAGTTCAGGAATGGCTGTAGTTAATTAGGGCTAACTGAAATTTTATTTAAAAAAATGCTCACAATACAGTGTGTGTGGTTCCTTTTAGTTTTTATTTTGAGGAAGCCTCTTACTTCCCTCATTTAGCTGTGCTTCTTTTCACAGGGATGCCCGAGTAGTTAAAGACATGGCAACTGGAAAATCCAAAGGCTATGGTTTTGTATCTTTTTATAACAAACTGGTACGTTCTTTCAACTCAATTTAAATTTAATACAAAATTTAGTCATTAATTAATCTGAAACTTGAATATTTTTGGATGTCAACTACAAACACAAGTTTTTTTGTAATTTTGTCTGTTTCGATAATAGAGTATAATCCATTCTTTTTCATGAGCTTGGAAATAGCTGGGAAAAATTAGGCTGATTATAAGGAAGAGTATTAAAGTTGCATTTGTGCTTTGGTGAAGGTAAGATGTATTAGAACTAAAGCTCAACCTCATGAGTTAATCTCAGAATTTGGAGAGAAGTTAAATTATATTTAGTCTTAACCATGAAAATCTTAGTTTTAACTTTTTAATTATTATCCATATTTTTGTAGCTGGGGTGTTAATGACTACAGCAAATTATGCAAATGAAAATTTAAGCAATTGTCTTGGTTTTTGCATGTATTCTTTAAGAAAGAGGTACCAAAATATCTAAGCATTTGCATTAACTGTAACATCAGATAATAAAATGAGCTGTGATATTAGCATTTTAGAACAGTTTCAGCAACTTAAATTACCTGTGTTTTATTGAAGCATTAAGATAAAGGGCAGGAATTGTATTCTTTCTTTGCTTAGATTCCTTGCAAATTCACGTTAATTCTGATAATCTAAACTCCTTTTTTATTGATAATCTAAACTCCTTTTTTATTGACGGCTATTTTACAGCATTTTAAATCACAATGCAGAAGTCTTCCATCTTAAGATGAGTTTTTAAACTTCTGTCATAGTAAAAATCCATTGCTACTAGAATGTAGATTTTTGGGAGCAGGTGATTTAGACCTTAATATTAGAGTTTTTATATTTTCTTCAGTAAAAGTTACATTACAGATCAATCATAAAATTAAGGTATTTTAAAACAACTTTGTCTTGTGGGATTTCTGCTTCCTTTTTTTTAATCAGTGGGATTGTGATTCTTCTTTGCATATTTGAATTATGATAAAGTTCCCTTGATGCTTAAATGCTGTCCTGGTATTGAAATCTATAAATAAAAATAGCTTTTATGGGCCGGCCCCGTGGCTTGGCGGTTAAGTGCACGCGCTCCGCTGCTGGTGGCCCGGGTTCGGATCCCGGGCGCGCACCGACACACTGCTTCTCTGGCCATGCTGGGGCCGCGTCCCACGTGCAGCAGCTAGAAGGTTGTGCAGCTATGACATACAACTATCTACTGGGGCTTGGGGGGAAAAATAAATAAATTAATAAAATTATTTAAAAAAAAAAGCTTTTATGAATCCTTCAAGTTCAAATCATTTTCTTTGTGATATTAAATTCAGTTTTGTTTGTTTAGAATGCTTAGTGAATTCATTTACTGATAAGATTTATTGGATCCAGCAGTGCCAGCATTTTATTTCATCTTACTGGGTCTTATATACCACTATTTTCTGTGTTTGTAATTGCGCGCGCTCTCTGTTTTTTCTCCACAGGATGCAGAAAATGCAATTGTGCATATGGGAGGTCAGTGGTTGGGTGGTCGCCAAATCAGAACCAATTGGGCCACACGTAAACCACCTGCACCTAAAAGTACACAGGAAAGTAAGTTATGTCCACTATATGCGTTAAAACTTAGATGGGTACCTCACAAACTTGTGTATCAGTATAGTCTTAATTTCTTAAAACTTAAATTTTATTAGCATTACAAGTCTCATTTCATCTTGAATTTAATTGTCTAAAAATCATTGGGCTTTGATATAAGTATATTTGGACCTGTGAATCAGCTGATTTTTTATAACTCAAATCATAGCGTCAAGAAAAAAAATTCTATTTTCTCCCCCAGTAAGGCATATCTTAATAGTATATAGTAATCAATTCTATAATACTATACAACTGTCAGCATTTTTTTTTCTTTCTTCATATAGATAACACTAAGCAGTTGAGATTTGAAGATGTAGTAAACCAGTCAAGTCCGAAAAATTGTACTGTGTACTGTGGAGGAATTGCTTCTGGGTTAACAGGTATAGTGTTTGGTTTTCTAATCTCCTCCTCTGTGGAACTTCATCACTATTAGTATCAATTTCGTGATAAACATGAACCTTAAATATTTTATTTGTATGTTTTTGTTTTTCAGATCAGCTAATGAGACAGACATTCTCACCATTTGGACAAATTATGGAAATAAGAGTTTTTCCAGAGAAGGGCTATTCGTTTGTCAGGTAAAATTCTACCTGTAATATTGTTACTCTTACATTTGATCCGTTCCTTTCAGTTATCTTATTTGCTCCCCTCAGGTATCAGAGTTTATTTTAGTACGTCTTTGTGATGTCAAACTTTAAACTACCTACATAGTGTACTTTAGGAAAATACCAAGTTGACAGTTATAAACTAATGTGTTTCTGTATTATTTACTGTGTTAAGTTCTTTAAAAAATAAAAGGTAAGAAACCTTATTATCTTCTTCTCAGATTTTCAACCCATGAAAGTGCGGCCCATGCCATTGTTTCGGTGAATGGTACTACAATTGAAGGGCATGTTGTTAAATGCTATTGGGGTAAAGAATCTCCTGATATGACTAAAAACTTCCAACAGGTAATTCGATTTTTTGTAGCACTTTTTGAGGTTTCCATCTTACATATCTACATAAAAGCTTTAGAAAACTGTAAAATAAACAAAAAAATAAATAAAAGCATATAGCTGCTTTCAGTTGATTTTATTAATGCTATTTCAAAAGTGATTATTTTGCGGTATTAACTGAATCTTAATACTTTCTTTTCACAGGTGTCACCACCCCAATAAACTTAGACAATGATAAATAACAGAGTCCTATTCACATAAGGGTGCTTACTTAGTTTTTCTCTTCCTTGTCTCCCACTTTCTTCAAATACTGGATTTCTTACTTGTTCCCTAAAATAGTAATTTGCTTTTTCCTAGGTCGACTATAGTCAGTGGGGCCAGTGGAGCCAAGTTTATGGAAACCCACAACAGTATGGACAGTATATGGCAAATGGGTGGCAAGTGCCGCCTTATGGAGTATACGGGCAACCATGGAATCAACAAGGATTTGGAGTAGAGTAAGTTTGGGTTTTTCCAGTATAGAAACAGATATTGTTCTGACAAAAGAAATTAAAAAATGTGTGTTTTTAGAGAGAATCTACTTAAATTAAATACATCGAACTACTTGGCATTTTAGGTGTTGTAGAAACCTTATGAAAAGTGATTTATGATGCTAAAAATTTGCTTTTTATTACCTAGGTGAAAAAGGAGGTTGGGGTAACATTTGGTGTGTCCTAGTATCTCTATAAGCAGTTGGTAGAATTTGATTTACGTTTCTAATATACTGTTTTATCTACTTGTTTATTTTTGCATGGAAAAGATCTTTGTCTAGATACGTTCAGAAATTTAATGATTTATACCCTTGGCTTCTGTGAGAAGCCACAGATTTATCTGTTACAAAATAGCTTGCTTTTCTTCCTTTGTTGATAGAATGGGTTGGTCCCTTGTACTTTTTTCCCCCCAGGCCAGCCCAGACCTTTATTTTCACTGGTTCCTTCTTCCTTCTCTTTCCAGCATGAACTTGTGTTTTTAAAATTTCTTGTAAATTGATAAACCATGTGTGCAGTATATGATGGGTAGATGATGTGTTGAATCATTTGTCGTTTTTTGAAAGTCAGTTTTGAGATACTCTTCAGAAAAGTCATTGTGTTAAGTTGTGGTTATCTTAACAGAAAATGAAGAGCTAATATTGAAATAGATATTCTACATATGTGGATATATATCATTTCTTTCTTTGCTCTTTGTTGTAGTTATGTTGATTTATCTTTGTCTATTCTGTGATTAGGGTCTGCTTGATTTTTGTATAAAGGTATAGATATTTTTCTCTTTGTGTTTGCTGAAGATTTTTTTTTTTCCTTCCAAGTCAATCACCTTCTGCTGCTTGGATGGGTGGATTTGGTGCTCAGCCTCCCCAAGGACAAGCTCCTCCCCCTGTAATACCTCCTCCTAACCAAGCTGGCTATGGTATGGCAAGTTACCAAACACAGTGAGCTGGGACTCTAAACAAAATTGTAATTCATGATAGCTTCAGTTTCCTGTGACACTCTGAAGACATGAAAGTAGACATCGGAAAATGAAAATATTTATTTTAAAAATTGAAATGTTTGGAACCTTTAGCACAGCTTTGCTTTGGTGAAGGACACATGTCTTCTAGTTCTGCCTTTTTAAGTTTTTGTTCATGATGGATATGAACATGATTTTTCTTTGTGTACAAAAACTAAAATAAAGTCAATAAAGACAATTCTGACTACAAATTTTGATATAATAGGAGAAATGGGTAATACATTTTGATTCTTAGCTACTATTCCATTTTTATCTTGCTGTTCAGTATTTTAACTCACTGTGTTTTTAAAAGAGCAAAAAAGGGAGGATCGTGAAAAACTGGGAATCACATATAAGTTCATCCTGAACCTTGATACTCCCTTCCCCTACCCTGAGGTGGACCACATTTGAAGTCAGCAGGAAAAAATGTGATATTGAGAAGAAGTACATGATTTTGGAGTCGCTTTGGAGGAAATACTTTCTCTATGACTAAAGAAACTGAAGCCAGACTGATAAAGAAATTTTGCAACCTAAATAAGGAACAGCATTGTCTGAGTTACTTGAGCGAATGTTGGTGATCCACATTAAGACATATTTTTAAAACTTTAAAAAGTGTTGATTATTAAAACTGTAGTAAATTACATTTCATTTGGGGGGGAAAATTCCAAGTATGGTGTTTGTATTAAAGTCAGACAGTCATACTTGTGCTTTTACATGAAGTTTAAATGATATGCATTGTAAATATTGAATAACACAGTGTTTAAAAAGCATGCTTCAACATAGAAGTAGCAAGCAATGTAATTATTTGAAGTAACACTTAACACACTCCACTGCATTGAATGCAATGGATTGATAAGAATGTTTAAGACTGACATTTCCAAGGTTGGCTACTATGTAAAATTAAAATTATACAAATTACTATACAGAAAAAGCCTTAATTTTAATTTCATATAAATCTTTGATGCATTAGCACATTTTAAAATGTCACTGGAATTAAATTTTTTGTTGTTGTTGCTTTGCATCACTTGGTATGTAAATACCTTAATTAAAACCTTGTAAACCTATTTCAAGGTTCCTATAAGTTGTATAGTACAGTGTTTTTAAAAAATCTTGGGGTGTTTTTTAAAATTAGATATATTTTGCCCAAGAATTTTTTTAATAAGATTGCTAAAACATCTTATTTAGACAGTTTGTTGTACCAATTTATAATTGGATATTCAGCTTAAATAGTACACAGAGTTGTGACTTTGATTTTTAATTCATTTTTTCCCCTGTGGGTAGTGTGCATGGGATGATCAGCCTGAGCAGAGGCTGAGTTGTATGTGTGGAGTTTGTAAATGAATCGATGGGGTAGATGTCAAGATTGAAGTTTGCTTCTGAGGTATTTTTCAGACTACGTGGATAAAATCTGCCTCAAATTTCTGTCATAACAGGAATGTAAAAGAGATAAAATCTTATGTATTTGAATTCTGACAGCTAGGGGGTGCAAATGTTTAGGCAATGTATTTGAAGTGTTTTGAGGCCTGGGCACCAAACTGAGAAAACCCTTTACAGTTAAGTAGTAAGATGCAACTAGCACCCACAAATTACTATTTTTTAAACTTTTGAAGTCTTAGAATTAGCTTTAAAATAATGATGGTTTTATAAATTGGTGACCACAATAATTTTGGTGTTATTTTCCTTCTTTCCCCATTTAGAAATATAGACAAATATATTAAACATGAAAATTCACAGAGTCTGAAGTTCTTCATCTTTGGGCCAGATTTTTTATGGCACTTTAGTTTTAACCACAGTAGTCATCTATTATACTCTTCTGTTATAAAATTTACCCTTATTTCTTTTGTTCATGGTTAGTGTCTTTGGGGGACGTTATGGAAAAGTTACTTTATATTTTTTAAGGAGAACACTCAAATTATATCAAT
Source organism: Ceratotherium simum simum (assembly GCF_057802395.1). Lineage (NCBI taxonomy): Eukaryota > Metazoa > Chordata > Mammalia > Perissodactyla > Rhinocerotidae > Ceratotherium > Ceratotherium simum. The sequence continues at coordinate 77,774,574 of NC_141905.1, read as the reverse complement.
TATGCCTCGTAGTTAAAAATTTCTTGAATATACGTGAAACTTGAACAGCTAAAGACTTTTTTTTATATATATTGATAAAAGCCTATTAAATTCTCAGTTTGCCTTTTTTGGTCTGCCAGTAAATTAAATACCTTATTGCGATAACAGCTAAATACAGCTGCAGTGTTTTCTGGTTGTATATTCTGTGATTTAATAAAATTATCCAGATTAGTTATATTGCCATGGTAAACATATGACTGAAGTGTCCGTCTTAATCTGAAAGAGAACAAGATTTCATGATCAGTTCACTTGATGAAAGTTATTTCATATTAAATGGTTTTTAAAATATAAAGCTACTTATCCAAATGAAATGCACCATTTTAAAATACAACTGTCAGGCTAACACAGACTCCAGACTCTTATAACAAAGCGAAGTCAGTGCTATCTTGATCCAATTTAAGCCTAAGAATCATTGCCTTTTCCATGTTCATTATAAACAGCAGCAGAGATTCTTTGGCATGCAAGAAAATGTTTCTTACTTCATTTTGGTGCTGTGTTTCTGACTGCCATCCTTGCTCTAATAATCTCTCTACTAGTATTTTCCCCATGCTGTTCCCACTTGATTTTTATGTCTGCTGGCAGTGAGAGGCTAAAATGACTGGCCAACTTAAGCCAAAGCTGTAAACCACAGTTGAAGTAAGTCTTTCAATAAAGACTAGACTATATGATAAGTGGGTTTTTCTTATTGTCTTTTATTATGTAATTACTCCTTTCAAGCTGCCATGAAATAAGCAATTTTGTTTTCATTTATTAGAGAGGTATGTGGAGTATACATATATTCAGGATCTGTTTCTATGTTTTGTATGTATTAAAAGTACATTAGCTTTATTGAATTAAAGTTTAATTTCTGGATATGGAGGAGAAGAAATCTGCATCCTTCTAAAAATGTATGTTCTGTTGAATATTAATATAGTAAAATCTCATTAGAGTCCACAAATAATGGAAACCGTTATTTTACTATGGCTAAGTTGACCTTTGGGAGTATCTATAAGTAAAGATTGTATTCGACAAACAAAAAGTAGAAAAAGAATTTAATAAATTGTCTAGACACTTTTCTAGTAGGTATGCCTAAATTAAATCTTGCCTCTTTATTAAAAGGCAGCATTTGGGCTTCCACTTAATAAATTATAAACATTGAATTTGCCTCTTTAGTATGTATTGGAAAGATGCAAAAACGATTTTAGACTTTTACTAGTTTATATATGCCTTCTCTTAAGTGATATAAATGTAAGTGGGTTTTGTTAAATGTGAATTCTGCTATGTGTAGTAGTAAAATATCCTACTTATTGTGTTCACATAGGTTACTATGGATTAGATTGCCATCTATTCCATTTTTAAACAAGGAAATTATGTAAATAATTATGACCTTTAAAAAATGCGTTATTCCAAATTGTGGTTAATTAGTGTGATATTTAAATGTCTTATTAATATGAAACCTGGGCTCCTGTCTACTTAAATTGGGTCTATTTTGAAAATTAGTACAGATAGGCTAGAAACTATAATTTACAAGGTACTTTGTGTAAATATCTCCTTTAGGGACAAGAATGACTTATGGTTTTAGAATTGTGTAAATCTGAAGGAAGTTCAGTTTATATCTAGGAAATAGAGGATATTTGGTTATTTCTTTATCTTAGGGAAAAAAGAGGGAGGAGCACTAATAGTAATTGACCCTTTTGTTGAGTTAGGCTTTTGTTTGAGGGAAGAGAGAGATTAATCCACGTAACGTTCATAGTTTGGTTTTTAAACAAGAATATCAGGGTAATAGTTGACAAAAGGTGTGTATTCAGTAAATGATTTCCTGAATGTTCCAACTCAGTTCTAATACATATGCTAAATTTTAACTTTTCCAGATTATTATTATTATTATTTTTTTTTTTTTTTGAAATTCACTAACCATTGTTTTTCTGAGATGTTCCTCTGAGAAAGTGATCCACATCTAATATCTTGAAGTCAGCTTGGAAAGTTTGCCAAACATGAATAAAACTGAAGTGCTATTGGATCGCTGTTAGAGACAAGCCAGGATCATTGTATGTTGTAAAGTCATCTCTCATGCTTGAGCTGTCCAGTTGTTGGTCTTGCAGCTGGGCTTAGCTTGCCTGTGGACCTCCTGTTTTGACTCTGCTTCGTTTGTGTGAACTGACGAGTTTGCGACGAGCCTGGCTTTCAGGTGGTACTGTAGAACTGCATTTTTGAGGTAAACCAAGTTTTGCTGTATACAACCGGTAGATACCATAACTTGCCCAACTATGAATTTTTTCTTTTCCTATATTCCTTCTTCCTTGAGTTTGGGTATACCAATGAAGAGAAGTCCAAAACCATCTGGACAAAATGGGCATGAAATATGCAGCCATATGCAACTGTGCCTGTTCTGAGAATTGATGCTAATACTGTATCAATTTCAGGTATTCACAGTTCATTTAATGGTTAAAAGTTGTGAGTTGAATTGTTCCATATGTGGTATATATGATTGCTTTTGCGCACAGAAATAAAGCTAATTTATAAGTCTTAACATAGCTAAACAAAATTGAGAATGCCCATTTAATAATCTTGGTTTCTTTTTGAAAAGGACTAAACTTGTAAAAAACATTTTAAACTAATTTCTTTTGGCTAGGTTATATTTTAGCATATGGCCCAGCTCCTACTTGGTTGTCTGTTATCTGTTTAATGAGGATTCACATTGGGAAAGGAGAGGTGAGTAGGGTAATGAAGCGGGAGAAGTCCTTGATTCAGAAGAGCATTGGCCTGGGAATAGACAATTCTGGGCAGGTGTAGTAAGCCATGCACGATAATTGGGGCTTGGGTGTTGGTATTTAATATGTTATTAGTTTAAGACTATACACATTTTATCAAACAGACTTACGAAGTTATTGAAAATAAAATATAACCAACATCTTTTTTTTATTTACTGGCCCTGATAATTTCTTTTCAATTTCTTATAAGGTGTGTTTTTATTTATTAATGTATCTACATGTGTATTAGAACGTTGGGCAAATGCTGCTGTTTTAAAATACTGCCTTTGAGCATTTTCAGTAAAATGATTATGATACCCTTCACAATCCACATTTAGTTTATTATAACCAGGAATCTATATTATTTTTTAAAATGGGTAACCTCACTCCTGGGTTGCTTCATTATCTTCATATCTTTAGTTATGTCAGTCTCCCTCCATTAGAATGTAAGCTCCATGGGGCAGGGACTTTCTTTTGGTAACTACGCAAACCCTAGGGCTTATATAACAGTACTTGGTTCATGGTAGATGTTCAATAAATGTTGAAAGCATGAATCCAATCGAGGAAGTAAAAGTAAACGTTTATTTTAGTCTCCCTCTTAAAAGCAGAATACCACCTGGTGTTCTACTTGAGTAGAACTTGATCAGAATCAACTGAGTGCTTGTTAAAATGCAGATTCTGAGGCTCCACAGTTGTGGGTGAAGGTAATCTAAAATAAAATTAATTGATGTGGGTTCCTTTTTTCCTCTTCTAGCTCTTGTCAGGGGAAGAAAACCCTATTGGCCATGGTCAGACATTTTCCAGAAAAACTAGTATTTTGGAATTCATGATCTTGTGATTGCTACCCAATATAGTTTGCAAGCATCTTTCAAAGGTGATTAGGGTGCACTCCTAATGGTAATGTACCTGGGTACAGCAGGTAGGAACCATAGCTGCTCCTGCATAGCACTCCAAGAATGTGAGTTATAGTGGGCCATGGTGCCGATAGTTTGGGGAGGGTTATTTTTTAGGAAGAGGGGCTACCAGCAAGGCAGAATTGGGTTCCCAGACAGGCAGCATCTGTGTATAACAGACAACTTGGAAATAGCAATGGGAGGGATTCTTGAAGTGGCTATTATGTAAATAGCACATAGACTTCTAACGTCCGTGTGTGCTTCAGCATATTTACTGGTAAACTGGTTAGAATAGAAGGAAATTTCTTAATTGTTTAAGTGAGAATGGTAAGAGAACTTACCCTATAAAAGACTTGTAGCGGTCCTAGGAAAATAGTGTTGGTGTTTCATGGTATGGTATCCCTCATGTGAGTGTACAATTAAAATAGTGTATTATTTAAAGTTTGGTTTGCCCTTCTATCACGAAGGGTAAATGTTTATTGAAGGCCTTATATTCTATATCCTTAGTTTGGTTCAGTTTTCATTGTGCACTGAATCTAGTTGTGCTGTCAAATGCAAAAGTTTTAAATTCTAAGATCTGGAAATTACTTGCATTTACTTAAGGTATTTATAACCTTACTCTTTCAATTTATTACCTCTTTCAAGCAAATGCTTTGTTTTGACATTAAATTTGCTGATGGTTTTATTAGATTTACTAGACTGGTGACAAAATGCAAAAGCGGAAACAACTAAAAACAAAAACATGTCACTTTATAGATCTTGTCTTCACCTACTGTCTATTCTTACCCTAGTCTAAACTACCATCTTTCAGTGGGACTACGGCAGTAGCTTCCTACCTGGTATATATACTTTTAAAAATTAGAACATTACACAGAAAAGTACACGTGTACAGCTCTGAATTTTCACGAAGTGAACATGTTCGTGTAGTGGCACTGAGATCGAGAAATAAGACATTGCCAGTACCCCAGAAGCCTTCGTGCTCTTTACTAGTCTGTAACCTCCACTTTACTCCTAAGATAACCACTGGTCTGATTTCTATGACCAGAGATTAGTTTGCTTATTTTTGAACTTTATAAATATGGAATTAAACAATATATATTCTTTTCTGTCTGGTTTACCATGAGTTTCTTGTTGCATGTAGCTGAGTTTTTCAATGCTGTAGTATTGTGTGAATGTGCTACAATTTAGCCATTCTACTCTTCATTAAATATTTGATTTTCCGTTGGGAGTTACATATAGTGCTGTAACGAATTTTTATGAATGTCTTGGGGAACATAAGTACACATACATACTAAGTGTATGCCTACGGAAGGAATTCTGGGGTATAGGGTATGTATCTGGTACTTTAAGTAGATGCTGCCCAACAGTTTCCGAAAGTGGTCGCATCACTTGGCAGTTGCACGCAGCATATGAAATTCCAGTTACTCCCCACGTTGCCAACGCTAGATATTGTCAGTCTTTTTCATTTTAACTGTTCTGATATCTTATCTATGTCTTACCTAAGCTTTTAACCCTTCTAGTCTTTTTTACACAACAGCCAGAGTGACTTTTTAATTGAATTTACTGTTATATAGGTAATTCTTAACTATGATACAAAATTCAAAAGGTACAACAGATATACAATAAAAAATTATTCCTCCCTCTCATCTCTTTTAGCCATCTAGTCCCATCTCAGAAGGCACCAATGTTACCAGCGTCTTCTGTTTTTCCAGAGATACCTATTTACAGATGAACATTTATTCTCCCTCCCTTTTTCCCAAAAATGATAGCTTATTGTATACACTGTTCTGTGCCTCTCTTTATTCACTTAATAAATCTTAGAGACTATTCTATAACAGTTGCATTAATTTTTAAAAAAACATCTACTACACGTAGCCTGAAAATGCGTAACTTACTGCCCATTACACTTAGCATAAAATCCCAAGTCCTTGTAGCTGCTTTATAGTCCTGCACAACTGGTGCCTACCGCCCATCCAGCCTTTCTCCCCCTCTCCCTCTTTGTTAGCAAGCTCCAGTCACCCTGGTTATCTTTTAGTTCCTTTTATTCACTGAGCTTTCCCACCTCAGGGCCCTTGCACGTGCCTTCTTAATCTAGAAAGCTCTTCTTCCACTGTCTACCTGGCTATTTACATCAACTTGTCATTTTTTTCAGAAAAGGCTTGCCTTACTCTGCCTCATCCCCACATCTCATTTAAGGATCTCTGTTATACTTTCATTATCCCTTTGTTTTTTTCTTTCTGGTCCTTGAAACAATAGACATATATTTATGTGATTATTTGATTCATGAAGTTCTACCAGATAATAAATTCCACAGGGGTAGGAATTTTCTCTCTTGTTTACCACTTATAGTGCCTATGTATTAAATGCTTAATGAGGGCCGGCTCCGTGGCTTAGCGGTTAAGTGCGCGCGCTCTGATGCTGGCGGCCTGGGTTCGGATCCCGGGCACGCCCCAAGGCACCACTTCTCCGTCCAACGCGAGGCCGAGTCCCACGTACAGCAACTAGAAGGATGTGAACCTATGACATACAACTGTCTACTGGGGCTTTGGGGGGAAAAAAATGAATAAATAAAATCTTTAAAAAAAAAAAAATAAAATAAATGCTTAATGAATAGTTGTTGAATGAATGAATGAGTTTATATGAGGTAAATTTGCAAACTATTACTTATACAAAGGGCTTAATGGCAAATAATAACATAGGACTGGGGACGGAAAGGAAATAGATGCGTTATGTACAAACCTGGAGCAGCAGTCTGGTTATATCTGTTAGAATAAGGTAAATGCATAGATGAAGGAAGCAGTATAGGTCTGTTTTCCAAGGTAGAGTTGCTGCACCTCCCACCTGTTGCTTGGATATCTCCCAAAGTCAAGCCGGCCACTGAGAGCTTCCTCTGGCAACCAAGGTGTCCTCTGCTGGTGATGGGAGCCTCTGTTCTCAGCTGTTTTGTGCAACAGGCAAGTTAGCTTCCTTTCAGGAGCTCCTGTCGGTGTTCCTGAAGGTGCTTGTGGCAGTGGCTGGAAAGGAACTATCCAAGAGGGAAGCCAGTGTGGATGCAAAATCTTCTGCCCTCGTCATGCGTGTCCCTCCTCTTCCCCTTCTCTACCACTGTCAGCTGTCACTAGGCTTACTGTTGAATGGCCTCTTACCTGCTCCCTGATGGACTAGAATAAGCACAGGGTGTTCAAAAGAAAGAATAAGAAATATAAAATTAACAAAAAGATCTTAAAATTTAAGTTCTGGGAACAATGATCTAATCAACTATATACAGTTTAGATACTTGAAAAATTTTAGACAATTATTTCCAATTTTTAAAAAAACTTTTGGTAACTTAAACTAGAAAACTTGACTGTGGATGTAAAAAGTATATAATTTTTTTATCCAAAAAAACCCCACAGAAAATAACAAGTGTTGGTGAGGATGTGGAGAAATTAGAACCCTTGGGCACTGTTGGTGGGATTGTAAAATGGTGCAACTGCTATGAAAGACAGTATGGTGGTTCCTCAAAAAATTAAAAATAGGATTACCATATGATCCAGCAATTCCACTTCTGGGTATATATCCAAAAGAGTTGAAAGCAGATTATCGAGATATTTGTACGCCCACGTTTATAGCAGCACTATTCATGATAGCCAAGAGTGGAATCAACTCAAATGTCCATCTAGGGATAAATGGATAAACAAAATGTATATGCATGCAATGGAATATTATTCACCCTTGAAGGAAAGTGACACGCTACAACCTGGATGAACCTTGAAGACATTATGCTAAGTGAGACAAGCTAGTCACAAAAAGACAAATACCGTATGATTCCACTTATATGAGGTATCTAAAGTGGTCAAATTCATGGAAACAAAGTAGAATGGTGGTTACCAGGGGCTGAAGGGAAGGGGGAAGGGAAATTGTTTCATGGGTATAGTTTCAGATTTGCAGGATGAAAGTGTTCTGGAGATCTGTTTCACAATGTGAATATATATAAATGTGAGTATAAGATCACAAATTCTATGTTGTGTATTTTCACCACAATGAAGTATATAGTTTTTTAATTTTATAGATCACATTAAAAATAAGCAGAATCCTTACTGCTTGGGCCTAGATACTATTTTCCTTTTGGGTTTGTCACTGCACTCCAATCTCTTCTCATTTTCTCTCTGCCAGAATTAGAGTCTCCGTGTAAATTGACTCAGCTTTCTTTTTGTTAGGGGACTGTTCTTAGATGCTTTTCCTTTAGAGAAACGGTACATCTTTGCCTTATCAAGTGTCCATTTTATATGACAGAACTTAGTTAAGACATTAGGTGAGTCAGGGTCTCAGCTAATCATCCGTTTTTAGTGGATTTCCTCTTGACTTAAATTGCTTTAAGGTGATTTTAATCTACTGGCACTTTGAATCCAATGGCATAAAATATTAGGCATGAAGAAATAAGGTGGATCATCAACCTCAGCAATACTAGGAGGTTCTAAATGCCTGCAAAACGTAGCAGATAAAGGTCTTTATTCCTCAACTGCCACATGTCCATTTAGCCCGTAAAGTTGAGAATGGTATGTTTGCAGTTGGAGAATTTACTGCTGTTTATGTTAAGGGTGAAAAAACTTTCTGGTGACCCTGACTAAAAAAGGTCGAGGGTAGTGATAGCTGAGAACAGACTCGGCCTCAGCTGGAGAGATTGAGGTTGTAAAGAGTGCCTGGCAACAAATATCACCTGTATCTATAAATCCCTTCAAAATACAGACTGGATCTAAAATGGCACTGTATAGCCTTTTATATAAATATGTGGGATTTACAGTTCTTAAAGTATTTTGGTATTTATGACTGGAAGCATATAAAACTCAGTATTGTTAACGGAGTCTCCTGTCTTTATCAATAGAGATCATCTAATGATTCTGATAACCAGAAATGTGTGGTATTTGCCTCCCCATAAAGGTAACTCCTTTTTATGGAAAGATCTTTGGGCTTAAAACTGTGGATCTGACGATTGCCAGATCTCTGTGTGGAATTAATGCCTACCCTTGAGAGATGCAGGCTTCACAGACTGCCTCTAAAATGCATTGATCTGGCTGGTTGAGTGCCAACAACGCTCACTGCTTTTCAGCTCGCTTATAAACTCATTTAAATATGTATATATGCATGCATAATGTGCACATATACATATATGTTCATATGTGTATGTATACACACATGTATTTTTCCACCCCACGTATCTTCAAAATCTGAGTTATGGCTTCATATATTATTGCAGTGTTGTTTTTTTCTGCTGAGGAAGATTTGCCCTGAGCTAACCTCTCTGCCAATCGTCGTCTATTTTGTATGTGGGTCACCGCCACAGCATGGCTGACGAGTGGTGTAGGTCCGTGCCCAGGATCTGAACTCGAGAACCCGGGCTGCCAAAGCAGAGCGTGCAAACTTAACCACTAGGACACAGGGCCAGCCTCATGTTTTTTTTCTTTAGGGTACAAAAATTCACATGTGGGGCCGGCCCTGTGGCATAGCGGTTAAGTGTGTGCACTCTGCTGCTGGCAGCCCGGGTTTGGATCCTGGGCGTGCACCGGTGCACCACTTGTCAGGCCATGCTGTGGCGGCGTCCCATGTAAAGTGGAGGAAGATGGGCACAGATGTTGGCCCAGGGCCAGTCTTCCTCGGCAAAAAGAGGAGGGTTGGCATGGATGTTAGCTCAGGGCTGATCTTCCTCACCAAAAAAAAAAAAAAAAAAATTCACATGTAATATTCCTTTAACACCTGATAAAAATGTTAAACTTGTGAGCCAGAGTACTTTCCTGAGAACTTGGTCAATGTATATCCAGGAAGTAGTGATTCAGGAAAGTTTCTATCTGGCTAAAATTTAAGCTAGGACAACATGATTTGTAGTCCCTGCATTTTTGTCAGATGATTTTCTTATGTGTTTACTACCTTTTTTGACACATTTCCTACAAGCACATGTAAAACAGGTGTTTTACACCTGTTTTAGGTGAAATTTGATGGCTGATCAAAAGGTATTTGGAAATCGTAAATGGGAACATATTGATAAATGATCTATCTTTTGAAGATTGCTTTCTAACTATTTCTCGGTTGGATTTTATGATTTTTACAAAACATTTTAAAGAGTTTTAGAGATTAGTTTATAAGCATAGGTGAATAACCAGAAGACTTAGTAAAAGCCATTAAAACTTTTCTGTTTTTCTATATCAATTAGGCTTGGGTTAAAAAAATAATTTCTTAAATGTTTTTTTGAATTCTGTCTTATAGGGCTGATTAATTCACAAAATGTCCATTGTTTTTATTAAGTGGTGAGAAACATTTGTGAGTGTATTATATGATGGCCATAAACTTTAGTAATGTAACTTAATGCTTTTATAGAGTGAATCTCTTCTAATCGTACCAGATTTTATGTATCTAAAATATGAACTATGTGTTTGTCTTAAAAAGCAGTCATCTGTAATCCTCTTCCCAAATGCTGATTCTTGTGAAGTCATTTTCGGGCATGGTTTATAAGCCACGCCAGTAAACTGGCTCAGCTGTTTTATAGCGTGTCTCACATCCCCCTGCCAGCATTTCACCACTACATCAACCGCCTCATTCTGCCAATTTTCATCTAATAGCTTTTGGTGGTTTCCAAAAACCAGTTAGGTCCACAAGATATTGTTCACTATTAGAAATACCCAAAAGAATACGACATTCCAAAGGAGAAGTTTTGAAAAGGACTGAGCAAGGGCAGCTGCCCAGTCGCCTCAGGGAGTGTCTGCGTGATCACACTGGGCAACACTTAGTGGGAGGTGTGTGTTGCAGTACGATTGATCAAAACCCCCAGAACAGTGTTGTGTTGTGGTCACGCCTCATATGTATATGTGTGAGGATGTGTGCACAAATGTATCTTTTTTTTTTTTTTTTGCTCTTCAGAGGATATTATATCTAGATTTGAAGCCAAGTCCAGGTTAAGATTCTTGGAAATGCCAAACCCTTTTCTCCTTTAACATTTAAAAATACCACAAGGGAACGGTGTTACAAAGTAACACCTGGAACAGTGATTTTTAAAAATCATTTTTTCACGGGTGTGAGGCAGTTGTGTAAGGAGCACGGGGAGCCAAGAGACCTGACGCCCAGCCCTCCATTTGCACTTGTCCCTGTGACATTGAGCAGTTCTCCAAACCTCGCTGAGACTCAGCTTCTATGTCGGTATATTCCTAGATCACGAGGTTTAGTGAAGATCAAATGGAAATATGTGTGAATGTGCTTTTTAATACATGAAGAGCCATGGTTTTACTTGCAGTTGGTGAGCCAGCCACCATGAGAGGCGGTCTAGGATTGAGACCCTTGGAGGGGGTTGTTACATGAGAACAGTATTTAAAATACTCTTAGGACAGTGCTGAGCACAGGATAAGCGCTCAGTGAAATCCAGCTGCTGCTATTACTGGAGATGTCACCAAGTCTTACCTCTTTTGTTATGCACTTGGCACGTGGTGATTACTAGAATTTTTTAAATTACTTTTTATTTTCATTAAAATGGTTTAAAAGGTCAAGTAGTACTAAAAGTCAATGAAAAATAGCACTCCCCTTCACCATCATCTCCCAAGCATACTCCTTTTTCTTTAGGGGCCGCCATTTTTTATATTTAACTGTTTCTTCTGATGTTTACTTCCATAGATCATGAACAATGCAGAGTACTGCTGTTTCTTCCTGCAACAATTTCAGAATTTTTCTGCTGACTTCCTATACAGTAGATGAGAATTTAACTGTCTTACTTTTCATTCTTCTCAATTCCCCTCCCCCGAATATATCAAAGTTTTCAGTTAATAGTGTTTACTAATTACAAATATGTCAATATTGACCACAAATACTATATTTTGATTGTTTTCTTTCTTGTACTTTTTGGGTTTTTTCCCAGAGTTAGTAATTGTCTGATTTTTCTTTACTTAGTTTTCTATATACTTGTCACTAATTTTAACCAAATACAGCAACAGTGTTATCAAATGCTTTTCAATACAATTTCTAAACATTCAGACTCGTCAAATGAGGCTCCTGGAGGCTTCGCTGTCATCCTTTCATCTGGACTGGCTGCCCTCGCTCTGCCGCACACCCGTCATACCAACGGGGACTGTGCCTCTCACATTGGGTCCCCAGTTCCTGGGAGCCTGTGTTTCCCTCTTTTTTTGCATTTTTTCATTTTTGTTGCAGCATATGCTCCAGCAGCTTTCCAAGAAGTCCAGTGACAATTTGATTTCTATGTGACCTGTTTTTTATCTTTGTAAATTAAAAAAAATTTTTTTTAAATTTTGTTCAGATATAATTTATATACCATAGGGTTCACCCATTTAAAGCTACAATTAAATGGTTTTTAGTACCCAGAGTTGTGCAACCATCACCATAATCTAATTTTAGAACTTTTTCATCATCTCCAAAAGAAAGCTTGTACCTATCAGCAGTCACTCCCCCTTCTCCCCTTGTCTCCAAGTTTAGGTAAACACTACTCTACTTTCTATCTCCACAGATTTGCCTATTTTGGACTTTACTATATCAATGGGATCATACAATACGTGGTATTCTGTGATGGTTCTTTCACCTAGCGTAACACATTTTAGGTTCATTCATGTTGTAGCATGCATCAGGACTTAATCCTTTTTTTGTGTGTGTGTGTGAAGAAGATTGGCTATGAGCTAACACCTGATGTCAATCTTGTTTTTGCTGAGGAAGATTGGCCCTGAGCTAAGATCTGTGCCCTTCTTCCTCTATTTTGTATATGGGACACTGCCACAGCGTGGCTTGATGAGTGGTGCGTAGGTCCACGCCCAGGATCCAAACCTGCGAACCCCGGGCCACCAAAGCAGGGCGCACCAACTTAACGAATATGCCACCAGGCCAGCCCCAGGACTTCATCCTTTTTTATTGCCAAATAATATTCTAATATATGGATATAGAACATTTGTTTATCCATTCATCAGTTGATGGATATTTGGGTGGTTCCCACTTTTTGGCTATTATCAATAATGCTGCTGTGAACATTCGTGTAGAAGTTTTAGTGTGGACATTTATTTTCACTTCTCTTGGGTAGATATGTAGAAGTGGAATTTATGAGTTATGTGGCATATATGTATATATGTATATATATTTAACTTTTTGAGGACCTACCAAACTGTTTCCGAAGGGGCTGCACCATTTACATTCTCAACTCATAAGTGATTTTACAAACAGCTTTATTGATGTACAATTGGCGTACAATGAAATGCACATATATAAAGTATACAATTTAAATTTTGACATGTATACACCTGTGAAACCATCACCACAATCAAGATAATGAACATATCCATCACCCCAAAACTTTCCTCTGTCCCTTTGAAATTCAGCCTTCTCACCCCAGCCCCCACCCCGACTCCCAATTACCCACAGGCAACCACTGATCTACTTTCTGTCACTATGGTTGAGTTTGCATTTTCTGGAATTTTACATAGATGGAGTCATACAATATGTACCCCTTCTGGTCTGGCTTTTTCACTGAGCATAATTGTTTTCAGATTCATCCATATTGTTGAATATATCAATAATTCATTATTTTTTATTGATTCTGTTGTACCACAATTTGTTTATCCATTCAGCTGTTGATGGACATTTGGGTTGTTTCCAGTTTAGGGATATTTCAAATAAAGCTGCTATGAACATTCATGTACAAGTCTTTCTATAGACATATGCTTTCATTTTTCTTGGGTAAATACCTAGGAGTGGGATGCTTGGATTATATGGTAGGTATATGTTTGACTTTTTTGTGTGTGTGTGAGGAGGACTAGCCCTGAGCTAACATCCTATACCAATCCTCCTTTTATTTTTTCTTGAGGAAGAGTGGCCCTGAGCTAACATCCGTGCCCATTTTCCTCTACTTTATATGGGACGCCGCCACAGCGTGGCTTACCAAGCAGTGCGTTGGTGCGCGCCCGGGATCCAAACCTGCAAACCCCTGGCCGCCACAGTGGAGCGCGTGCACTTAACCGCTTGCGCCACTGGGCCGGCCCCTGTTTGACTTTTTAAGAAACTTCCAAACTGCTTTCCAAAGTGGTTGTACCATTTTATATTCCCACCAACAGTGTGCTCTTTGTAAGATTTTTGGAAATTGTCTGTGTTCTGAAATTTCATGCTGGTATACTTTGTTGTAGGCCCACCTCGTGGGGGTCTTTCAATTTGGAGATGTTTTCTTCAATCTGGGCAATTTTCTTGAATTATATCTTTAATTTCCTCTCTACTATTTCCTCTGTAAAGTCTTTCTGGAACTCCTATTCCTTGGACTGATTCTCTAATTTTTTTCTTTCTCTCCTATTCTACATTTCTTCATTTGTTCTAATTTTTTAGAAGATTTCATTGACTTGTTCTTCCAACCCTTTTTCAAAATGTTTTGTTCTCTCAATTTTTTATATTCCAACCTTTCTTTCTTGTTTTATGGATACAATAGTTTTTCTACTCTCTAAGATAATTATAGTTTTAAAAAAGATCTGTTCTACTCTCTCTATTGGTTTTCCCCTGAATTCTTATCTTCTGTTTACTTTGGTGTCTCTCTCGTGTTGGAGGCATTCCTTAAATGTCTGTGATCCTTGTATACCCCTCATATTTGAGAGGGAGGTGTCAAAAGCTGTATGAATGTGAAGGAAGCTTGAAGACAATATATTTCTCTGTGATTGGGCATGCTAACTTTGGGGAACACCTGAATGTTAATATCTATTGTGTTTTGTTTTATTTGGAGGGAGGGAGATATTAAATTTTTCTAGGACATCTGGCTGCTGGCCTTCTGGGTGCAGGGAGGGGAAGGAGCCTCACAATTCTGGATGCAGACTTGCACTTAACTCTCCGATAGCCCAGAGCCTCATCTGCACCTCAGCTCAGTCAGCGGTCCCTAAGTCCACAGCCTCTGTGCCTCCGTATTTCCCACAATAATTTCTGGTTTCCTGGGCTGGGGTGGAAGGGCGCCCGAAGCCTTCTTATGCAGACTGTTATCCCACCCCTGTCTCCAGCCCTTGCCTGCCCCACTGTCTGTGCCCTGTGCTTTTCAGTCTGGGGCTTGTGTGAGGCTCGCCAGGTAAACTGGCCTCTTCTCCCCAGCACCCAGCTGCCTGCCTTTGGGTTGCAGCTCCTTCCTCTTGTTAAATCAGTTTCTGCTTTGCTGTCTTCTTCAGATTGGTTGAAATCTCACTTCCATTTTTGCCTCCTTTCCCATAAACCTTGTCCAGGTGGGTTTATACCTTGTTATAAAGATACATCTTGTTTTTACCGTCCTTTCTGTCATCTTAGTGGAGTTTGGGGAGAGAGGAGATAAGTATTTCTTCTTTTTTTTGTGAGGAAGATCAGCCCTGAGCTAACATCTGTTGCCAATCCTCCTCTTTTTGCTGAGGAAGACTGGCCCTGGGCTAACATCCATGCCCATCTTCCTCCACTTTATATGGGACACCTGCCACAGCATGGCCTGACAAGCGGTGCATTGGTGCGTGCCCGGGATCTGGGCCACGGGCCACCACAGCGGAGTGCGAGCACTTAACCACTACACCACCGGGCGGCCCCGGTATTTCTTCTCTTGATTCATCAACACACTTTTCTTGAGTGCTTCCTGGGTGACAGGCCTTCTTCTCGGTGCTGGGACAGCAGAGCTTACATTCCAGGGAGAATGGAAGGCAGGGTGAAGGTAGGACTGTAGGGAGAAACAGACAACACACATAATAAGTAAGGAAATGTAGCATGTTAGAAGGTGATACATGCTATGGAGAAACAGGGCAGGGGTGAAGGAAAAAGGGGGGTGGAAGGACGGGAGTGATGTTGCCATTTTAAACACTGAGGAAGTGACATTGGGATAAAGGCCTGCAGAAACTGAAGGCATGTGCCATGTGCACACCCAGGGTGGAGTGTTCCAGACAGAGGGAACAGCCAGTGCAAAGATCATGAGGTGGGGGTGGGGGTGGGGGAGGCGCTGAGGGATAAGGAGGAGATTTGGCAGGAGCAGATGAGGGGAAGTGGGGAAGTGGGAAAGGCGGTCAGAGGGGAATGGAGGAGGTCTTGGTCACCTGAGGCCTTCTTGGTCTTTATAAGGTCTCAGACTTTCTCTCCAGGCACCATGGGGAGCGGTTGCAGTTTTGAGCAGAGGGTTGATATAGTGAGACTTCCTTTGTTCCGAACTGATCATTCTGGTTGCTGGGTTTGGAATCAGCTGCAGCAAAGGTGGAAGCAGGCAGACCTGTTAGGACGTTGCTGTAATAATCCAGGCTGTGGATGATGGCTCGGACGAGCGTGATGTGGTGGAGATAAAGATGGTGCAAGCATGGGCTTCTGGGTTTATTTTTAAGGCAGGACCTTCAGGATTACTTGATGGATTAGATGTGAGGTGTGAGAAAAAGGATGATCAGAAATGACTCCAAGATAATTGGTTTGAGCAACTGGAAGGGTGGAATTGCTTTTAATCGAGATGAGAAGCCGTCAGGTGGAGCGGGTGTGGGCACGAAGAAGAGGATCCGTTTTGGACACGATCTGTTAAGATGTCTTATTAGGTACTCAAGAGGAGATGTCAAGCAGGAAGGTCCAGGCTGGAGATAGAAATGTAAGAGTTCTGTGGTATAAAAGTGGTATTTAATATGGACTTGGGTGATAATGATGTGTCATGTGGGTTGATCAGTTGTAACAAAGATACCACTCTGGTGGGGAAGGTTGATAGTGGAGAGGCTGTGTGTGTTGGGGGGCAAGGGCTATATGCCAACTTTCTGTACTTTCTATTCTGCTGTGAACCTAAAACTGCTCTAAAAAATAAAGTCTTGGGCCGGCCCCCTGGCTTAGCGGTTACATGCGCGCGCTCTGCTACTGGCGGCCCGGGTTCGGATCCGGGCGCGCACCGACGCTCCGCTTCTCCGGCCATGCTGAGGCCGCGTCCCACATACAGCAACTAGAAGGATGTGCAGCTATGACGTACAACTATCTACTGGGGCTTTGGGGAAAAAAAAGAGGAGGATTGGCAATAGATGTTAGCTCAGAGCCAGTCTTCCTCAGTAAAAAGAGGAGGACTAGCATGGATGTTAGCTCAGGGCTGATCTTCCTCACAAAATAAATAAATAAATAAATAATTTTTTTAAAAAAATGGTATTAAAAGCCATGAGACTTGATGAGATGGTCAAGAGAGTAAGTGTGCAAGAGAAAAGAGATCCAAAGACTAAGAGTACAGTGCCCACCTTTAAAAGGAATGAGAGGGGCCAGTCCAGTGGCATAGTAGTTAAGTTCATGCACCCTGCTTCAGTGGCCTGGGGTCCATGGGTTCGGATCCCAGTCACGGACCTACAGACTGCTCATCAAGCCATGCTGTGGCAGCGACCCATATACAAAATAGAGGAAGATTGGCAACAGATGTTAGCTCAGGGCCAATCTTCCTCACCAAAAGAGGAAGGAAAGGTGTCAGTGTGAACAGCAAATGTAGCAGAAGAAAAACTAGGAGAGTGTGGTGTTCTGGAAGTCAAAGAAAGAAAGTGGTTCAAGAGGGAGGGAGGGATCGACAGGGTCAGATGCTGACAGTGGGTCAAGTAAGATGGAGATGGAACTAACCGTAGATTTTCCAAGGTGGAAGTCATTGTGACCTTACAAGAGCAGGTTAGTGGGGTGGTGGAGTTGAAAGTCAAACCAGAGAGGGTTTAGGAGAGTGGATGGAGATGAATGGAAGACAGTGAGTACAGACAACTCATTTGAGGCACTTTGCTGAAAAGTGCTGTAGTGAAATAGGGCAATAGAGGAGTTTTATTTTGGTTTTGAGATTGGAGAAATATAAGTATGACTGCTTGCTGATAAAATTAATCTGCCCTGTTCCCAATTAGAATCTTAAATGTACATAAATTTCTTCCTTTTTAGGTTCATCTTCATGGATGCAGCACAGCACAAGATAGAGAGAGCTATACCAGGAAGAACACCTGCCTACCACTCAGGAAACCTAGTGTGGCATCCCAGCTAAAGCTATCTGGGCCTCATTTTCCTGATCTGCAGCACAATATGCTGATCTCCCAGGATCCCTCCAGCTGTGATATGCCGTGAATGTGTGACTTGAAATGCAAGGGAGATCAAAGATGGGAAAAGCAGTTGGTGTCTGCTTGCTGCTTCCATGGGAAATTAAGAGTTTAAAGAAAGCAAAACTAAATGTTGTAAAAACGTGGGCTTAAATATTTGTGGATTAAACCCAGTAGAGATTTTGACCAGTTTCCAACTACTGATTTCCCCCCAATTTAACAGCATATACACTGCAGAAATTTTGCAAAACAGGAAAATATAATAATAAAAGTTTAAAATTACCCATTGTCCCATCATCTAGAGATAAATACTGGTAACATTTTGGTATAGTTTCCCATAAGCTTTCTATACATGAATCTACTATATTTCCTCCCCTCTCCCATTGGACATTTTCTCTATATTTGTGTCCTAATTTTTAAAATGAAAATTTCATCATAAGCATGTTCCCTCATCATCAAATATTCTTCACACAGTTCTTACAACTGTTAAATGTTCTATCATAGGAATATACTGTCATTTAGTCATTCCACTAATGAGCATTTATAGCTACTATAAATAGCACTGATAAAACAAGTGTTATGATATTCAACTTTACACATAAATCTTTGCATCTATTACTTCTTTGGCATAAATTACCAGTTGTAGAATTATTCACTGGTCCAATAGATATAAACATTTTGAAGGCTCTTATACATGTTGCCAAATATGCATCTTACCACATCTTCTCTCTTGCCTTTCAGACAAGTTGTAACAATTGACTTTCCTCCCTTCACTGTGTCAGTTGCAACACTGTTACTAACCCTGCCAACTTCATATAATTTCTTTTAAAAACGTGGCTTTTCAAGGTGTATAGGCTAAAGTTTATTGAAACAGCAGTGTAAGGGGAGTAAGAGTAATTAGATTCCAGTACATTTTTGTGTGCCTACATGTGCTGGCACTGTGCCGGGCACTCCCTTGTTTATTGCTAGCTAGCACACACCCTTAGAATGGAGGTGTCATCCTTTCCTTGTCCAATCCTGTGAGGCTGTGTTTAAGGACACACAGCTGGTCTGCTATATGGCCAGGATTGCCAGGTCTCTTGAGTCCAAGTCAGGCACTTATTTATTTACTTATTTTACTATATACCTCACCTGCCTCAAATAGCCTAGAATATTCTTTATAAGAGTCTCTAAAATATATTTTACATAATACATTTTATTATAAGAAACTCTATAATATATTCACAGCTTATTAAATTTTTAAAGTTTCTGAATAGAATAAAAAATACTGAACTCTAAAGTCAACAATCACTCTGAAATTCTGCTCTACCAGAAGACATCCTAGGCTCTTGTTCCTCGTCTGGTCTGAATGAAGGTTGTTAACGAAAGGTGAGACTACCAGAGGTAAGGAAGGGGCCAAACTGCTTGTCCTCTTCTTGCCCAGATGGGCTACCATTGTTAGTGAAGGCTTGAGATGAGCTGCAGAAAGTGAGTGATGCTATTTGGATGGCAAGCATGTTTAGCCCATCTGCAAACCATAGGCAGAACTTTAAGAGTGTGTGTGTGTGTGTGTGTGTGTGTGTGTGTGTGTGTGTGTCTGTGTGTTTTCTTTTGGCAAGCTTTAGGAACTCTGAAGACGGTCTTGTAACGTCTGGAAACAAAAATTTCCTGAAACAAAAATTTGAAACTGTGTACATCAAACTTGAACCATGGGTCTTTATTTTTGTACTCAGCATCTGATATGCCAACAGGACAGTAAAAGTGATTTGAAGCTGTTCTGTTTTCCTTCATTTCAGAACGGCCTGGCTGCCTTCGTAGCTCAAGAGGGATTCATAAGCATGTCCTAGGCCACTCCCGGGTTTTTCAGGACACTGCGGGGGTGGACCCGGCAACTGGAGTAACCTTTAGCTACGCCCAACTTTACCCACTGCGCGCGTCTCCTTATTTCCTGTGTTAGATTACTTGTAATTTGGTTTCCGGAGAAGTTTTCTGGGGAGGTGTGTTGCACAAATTCCCTTGTTATTGTTATGAGAATGCAGCGACCTCACTTGGATCCAGAGTTTAAAAGTTCTGCTCTCGCTGCCGGTAGCTGAAGTATCGCAGCCCTGCCCCTTTACAACGGAGTGGAAGCTTGCGGGGAGCCCACGCCCGGAGGAGGCCAACCACGGGAGAGGTTTTTAAAATTGAGCTTTTTAAAAAAAGCGGTTCCTGGTCACCGTGGTCTCCTCGAATTGCAGCTGAAAACCCCTGTAACCTTCACGAGCCAGAAAAGCCGCTCCCGGTAGCAGAGGGGGAGAGCGCTTAGAAATACTCGGAGGGGAAGAGTAGAGAGAGAAACGAGAAGCAACCATAGAAGGCCGGCGACGGGGTGGAACTGGGACCGAGGGGGTGAGTAGAGGGAGGGAGGAAAAATTAGCAGAACGGGAAGCTCAGAACAGAAGACATAAAAAAAGTGCCAACTAGTGAAAATACTGCAAAAGGATGGGTGGAAGGGGGCCGACAACAGGGGAACGGTAAATAGCAATTAGTACAGCTAAAAATAAAGGCCAATTTAGAGACAAAGCCAGATACACAAGGACAAAAAGACTCGCCAGAAAGACAATTCCTTGCAAACCAAATGCTCAAGAATATGGGGCTAATGACACCCCTCTTGAG
Source organism: Ceratotherium simum simum (assembly GCF_057802395.1). Taxonomy (NCBI): domain Eukaryota; kingdom Metazoa; phylum Chordata; class Mammalia; order Perissodactyla; family Rhinocerotidae; genus Ceratotherium; species Ceratotherium simum. The sequence goes on along the minus strand of NC_141905.1, from coordinate 77,754,282 downwards.
CTGTTTTGCAGAAGAAATGAGGTAATAGGTTAGAGAGGCGCGCGCGGCGCTGAGCAGGTGACTGGCGGCGGGAGAGGTGAAATCAGAACAAGAGCGCAGAGCTGACCTGAGTGATTCCGAGCGTTGCGCGCAAAGGCACTGCCGGAACGTGCGCCACGTGTCCCCAAAGTTAGAGAAGTGTCCTCGACCAACCCGTGTGCTGGGCAGAGGCATCCCTCCGCGCTGGAACCCAAGAGGTTCCTGCAGAATTCCCCCGAGGTCCGCCTCTGGAGCCTCAAGGCCAAGGGGAGAAGGCGCCCAAGTTCCGGCGCCCGCGCAGCGCGGCCAGGGGGAGGGCGCCCACCCGCGGCGGCTCGGCCTGCTCCGCGCGCGGGCACCGCGGCCGGGGCCCCGGCGACGCCCCACTGGCAATCGCGGCCATGGGGAGGCCCAGCGCCCACGGAGTCGCGGGGCGGTCAGGGCCTGGCGCGCGGAGACGAAGGCCATGGGCCGCGCCCAGGTTTTGCAGAACCGCGAGGCCTGAGGTGACTCCCGCCTGCCGCCCCCGCGAAGGCGCGTGGAGCCATGAAGCGCGGGGCGCCCTGCCCGTTTTTCGGGGTTGCAGGGAGAGGGCGGGAGACTGGGATGGGCGCTGGAGTCGGGAGCTGGGCGGGGTGGGGCCCAGGGCAGCTTCTTGGGCGAGCCGCGCAGAGCGGCGAGGGGGCCCCGGGACGCGCGAACCGCCGGGAGCAGGGTTCCTAAATCCCGGGCGGCGTGGGCTCCCTCCGGGCGAGTGCTCTCCCTCCAGGGCGCCGGGCCCGGTCCTGGCGTTTGGGAGTCACCCGGGTCCGCCCCAGCCCGCCCGGGTACCCCAGCGGGGGACCGTGGGGCCCACGCCGGGGCGGGTGGGCGAGCAAGCAGGGCGCACCGAGCGCGCCACGCGGCGCCTGGCGGGGAGGAGCGCGGCGGGGCGGGGGCCGGGCGCGCCGGGGCGGTGCTGAGCCGGCTCCTCCTCCTGGGCCTCCTCCTCCTCGCCTTCCTCCAGCTCAGCCGCTGCACCGCCCGGGTGCTCCTCCTTCCACCCCCGGGCGCCCGCGGCGATGTTTAACCGCGCGGTGAGCCGGCTGAGCAGGAAGCGGCCGCCGTCAGGTAAGCGGCTCCCGGGGCCCGTGGGCTGGGGGTCGGGGCTCCCCGAGGAACCGCGAGGAGCAGCCCAGGCGGGCGCTGCCCGCCGGGGGCATCTTTCCCTCCCTCCTGGGCTCGGGCGCGGCTTGGCGATGCCGCCCGGACGGGAGCCCCAGCTGACCGCGCCACTTCTCTCTGCCTGGTCCAGCGTCCCTTTGGTCCCAGCCGCGGCGGGAGCGCAGAGCCCGGAGAGGCACCCCGGGGAGGAAGTCTGGCCGAAAGGGGAAGCAACAGTAGTTTTCTTTTTAGTGATGATCTGGGAGAAAAAGGAGATCCAAAACAGCTCCAAACTTTGGAGGTAGTATGTGCTTTAGATTCCGAAAGCAGAACGTCGCGCGGCGTCCCCGGCTTCTGGAGTTCTCTGCCTCCGCTGCGGGCGCTGGTGCGAATGATGCCCGCGCGGCGCCCGGAGGAGGCACGGCTGGACCCCGCGCACCCGACTGCAGCCCGGCCTGGGGTGCCGGGCGCTTTCAGTTCTGCGCGGCGGAGCCGAAGTGTGGGGCCGCGAAGGAGGGTGAACACCAGGGTGGAGAAGTGGTTCACACCAGCGAAGGCGCCCGCAGACATTACAAAAGGTTCGGCTTGGCTGTCACAGTGGACCAGCCTGAGCCACAATTTGGAGCAGTTTGATAGGACAAAGAACCCAGGGTGAAGAAGAAATCATGCACTTGATTCCAACCATCTTACCCTTTTTGTTCATAATAATAGCTACGCCCCTTTGAGTGCTTAAAGTGGGCCCGGGTCTGTGTTCACCAGGTTCTGTGAATTCTCTCTTCACTCCTATGACAACCCTGTGAGATGGGTATTGTTATCGTCACTTTCCAGAGGAGGGACCTGAAGCCAGGAGCTGTTGGGTAACTTGCTGCAAGTCACACTTGAGAGGTGGTGGAGAATCTTTGAAACCCGAGTTGGCCTGACTTGGAGTCCAGAGGCATTTCTGCCGCCTCCCACTCCAGGAGTCACTCCTGCGTAGTACTAAAAGTCTGTACATGCTGGTCTGTGTCCTTTTCTCACCTAGTATATTTTATGAGGGACTTTGTGGTTAAGAGGATGGACTGGAACCAGACTCGCTGGGTCTGAATCCTGCCTCCACCACTTACCGGCTGTGGAACCTCTCTGTGTGCAGATAAGGATCAGCAAAATGGGAATAAAATAGCTACTCCTCTTTAAGCACTTCAGTGGCGCTGTTTTTCCCGTCCATCAAATTATGCAAATCATCACATTTGATATTTAAGACAACTCTAATAAAGTAGGGTTTCAACTGTAATAAAGTAGGATCTCATAGGGTTATCGTAAAGAACTTATATTGATGTTAGTGGGCATGTAAACCTTGCCGTGTCGCCTGTGGGTCAAAGGATTCCCCTGTGGGTGTGCATTGTAGCCATTCCCTGTTGTTGGATATTCGCAGGCCCATGGAGCGGTGGTCAGACCCAGGACTCTGGAGTTAAACTCCTGGTTCCCACCCTGACTGTCATTCAGCGACTTTGGGCAAGTTACTTGACCTCTGAGCCAAGTGCTAAATTATTGGGAAATTTGGGAGCTGGTTGCTAAATCATAGATCATTTGAAATTGACTGTTGGTGAATATTTATACCATGGAAATCAGCAAATGCTTAAAATCAAGGGTTTTCCCTCTTAGGAGAGCTCGTTTACCACCACACCTTTGCATGTGTTTTCCCATTTGTAACGTGGGTTTCGTAGAGTTGTGGGATTAAGTATGCTAAAACATCTGAAGTCCCTAGTACAATGCCTGGCACATAATAAAGGAGTAATAATAGTTAGCTGTTATCTTTTCCCCCTTTTCCTATTATAAACAGAGCTGCTGTGAACTTCTCTGCATTAGTTATTCATTGCTTTGGATCATTTTGAGGTTGAAGTCTTCCAAATAGAACAACTGGATTATGGGATATACATGATTTTGGGGTGTTGTTGCATGTAGACAGGTTGCTGGGCCAGTTTTAGGGAGTGTACCTCTTCCAGGGCAGCAGTTTTTAAGCCTGCTGAAACGTGGGGAAGTTGCTGATAGAAAGGTCGGTAGATAAACATTGTCAATTGGTATTGGATGCCTGGCCTCCAAGAGCCCGATTTCTTTAGAATTTTTAGGTTTAAAGTCTGCCCCTCTGGTGGGACAGGACAAATGAGCCCCTGCCATTTGGTCATCACCACTCGGCAGCAGGAAAAGAAGCCCAGTGAGAAAGGGGTATGTGGCCCCTAGGCGGAGGCCTTGGGAAGCCAGCCAAGTAATCCACGGGACCCTCTACTGAATTTTTTTTGTGTGTGGTAATTTTGAATTAGTTTTCTTAAAGAGGCTCTCTAAATTGGATAAGCTGGGTCTGCCATTGCAGGACCTCTGATTTGGACCTGGCTACAGTCCTGCCTCCTAGCACCTTTCTTTCTAGACCTTTCCTGCTTCTAAGCAACATCTTACGGGAGACAGTGTCTGTAAGCGGAGGATTTGGAGTTCCTAACCCCTAATTCCACGGTTCTAAGTACAATTTCCTTATTTTCCTTTCTGAGGTTTCTCAAAGTGTGTTCACAAACCACATGGCAGGGGGGAGGAGCTTGATAAAATGCAGCTTTCCAGGCCACACCCCAGACCCACTGATTCAGTCTTGGGGACCCAGGTGGGGAGGGAGAGTAGGCTGCGTTTTCAACAATGCCCCAGTTGATCCTTATGACACCGAATTCCGAGGAACCCTCGACGGATTCTGCCCCCCGTCCTGCCCCTGACAGCAACTTGCACTGTTGATGGTAAGTGGGATGCTGCTCACTTGAAAGCAGAGCCACAGCCACAGCCCTCCACCACCTGCGACCAGACCGAGGGGCAACCCCACTGGGGGAATCCCTGCCCTGCCAGGCAGACCTCAGCCTTCCCCCTGGGCCCGTTATACATGATCCCATTAAACCCTTGGGACCAGTTTCAGATTTATGGCTGGGCTTAAGTTTTTATTTAAAGATGACAGTTGACATAGCAATTTAATGTCTTTGTTTTAACAACCAGCAGCAGGACAGTCTTGGCCGCCTGGGAAACTTTCCCTGCAGAACATCACTGGCCCACGCCTGCGGGTTCAGGGAGAGCGGAGCAGGGACAGACAGGCGGGGCTGGGCTGAGGGGCGCCGTTTTATACAGATGTGATCAGCTCACGAGCCAGTGAGTCCATGGTGCCAGCTCTGAAGGCCACCGAAAGCAGCCTGTGGACCCATGGGCGCCGGGTGCGAATGGTGCTTCATGTGCCTTTGCTGACTTTGTATTTGAACTGATGTCCCCTTTCCTCACTGTTCGAAATTTTGGAAACCTCAGCAGGTGCCTGGCTGGGCCATGTCTTAGGGCTTCCTGGGTGAACTGAGTCACTTCCCTCCCTGGGGTTGAGTAACCCCCTTGGCCCCTTGACGTTGGGCTCTGTTTAAACGTGCTGTTTAAATTGTACTAAATTTACTTTCACTGGTTTCTTCTGCTTCCCCCAGATAGCTCTCCACTGCAGCAGCCTGGGGGTGGCAGTGAGGCCATAGGGGGGCCCAGGCAGGCGACAGCAGCAGCTCCTCGATAAGAGCTGTCAGGAGGCGTCCACTGGAGTGAAACAGTCCCCTGCAGACTTCCGGGGACGAATTTCCCTTCCAAGCAAGTTCCCATCTCTCCAGGGCCCTGCTGAGTGCCTGTGGGCAGCTTTGCTGCCCCTTCTGTGTGGCGCTCAGGGACTCCTAATCTGGCCTGCCCTCCCTCCCAGTCCCATTCCCCTGTGCCCCACTCTGCCTCTGGGTGGCTGGACATTCCCACCTCTGTGCCTTCGCTCCCTGAGGGTGTCCTCTGTCCTTCGTCCTCTCCCAAAGCCGAGTCTCCCGGCTCCAGCAGGCCTGCTCTGCCGCCTCCTGCCTCCCTCCCTCTCTGCACCTGAGATGCAGTTTGTCCATCTCATCTCTCCCTGGACAGCTGCAGAGGCCGCCAAGGGGCAGGGGCTGCTCCGGAGCCTCCCATTTTGGAAGGGACAGACCAGAGAAGTCAAGTCTCTGACCTTACACAGCATCCATCTAGTCATCTTCTTAAAACGGATTTAGAGAACAAATACAGAGCTGATGACTTTTCTCCTTCCTCCCTGCCTCCCTGCCTCGCTTCCATCCTTCTTCCCTTTTTTCCTTGCTCCAGTGAGGATATTAAAAACAAACAATGCCCTCATCAACTGTCTTTATCATTCCACAAATAAAGGGCTGTTTTAACACTCCAAATAGTAGGAAAGATATAATCTCATATAAAGAAGTGTCCTGATATACAAGAATCTTCTAGAGGTTGCTGCTTCTAGGGAGAGGCACTGGGTAGCTGAGGGACAGAGGTGAGAGGAAGACCTGTCCCACTATGCTCCCTTTTGTGTCTCCTGAATTTTATACCATGCAAATAAATACAACTATCTATTTTAAAAAAACAACCCAAGATTGTCCTTACTCTGTCAACACAGCTCACTTGGTAAATATTTCCTTATCTTTATTCTCATTTCTTCATGGACCAGGGAAGAAAACTTCATGCCAGCCTTGGCATAGAGGGCCAACGGCCATCCGGGAACTGCTGGTCTCATCTTCTCAATTAATTTTAAGTTCCCCGAGAAAAAGGGCCCTGCCTTTCGTTTCTTGTGTCTTCCACTGCCCTTCCCTTTCCAGGCTCTGCAGCCAGACAACCTAGGGCTGAATCTCAGCTTGTCTACTTCCTTGCCTGCTCCTTTGGAGCAAGTTATTTAACCTCCCTGTGCCTCAGTTCTCTCATCTGTAAAATGGGCTAACAATGGGCCTTACTTCCAAGAGCCGTTGTGAAGCTGAGATGGGATATGGTAAGTGCAGTAAATGCCAGCTACTTTTACAGCCGTCACCTCCGCTCTGCCTTACCGAACCCCTGCCCTCCCCCAGTCTGTCAGAAAACATTTACCAATATAAATCTGTACGAGAGTACCGGACACTGCTGACTGACCCTGAGGAGGTCAGCTCTCTCTCCAGAAATGCACCGTCTAGCTGACCGATACTGAAGGGAAAAGTCACTTATTTGCCTCGAAGTAGGCCAGGGGAGAATGAGGGCACATTTATGGGTAAATGTCAGGTCCCAGAGGAAGCAGGGAGGCTCTGGAAAGTGAAAAAAAATAAGGACAGGGTCTTCACTTTCATCCCCAGGATAGGGCTCCTGGGTGGTTTTATTTTTTCTGGGGCTTTGCCTAGAAAGTGAGGATTCTACGGAGGCTACAAATACCAGTCTGGCGCTCTTATTTCCTTCCCTCTCTAGAAACTGGAAACCAGTGGCCATCTGTTGTTTAGTCCACTCAAAAGAGGATGTTGAGGCTTGTTTTTCCTTCGGACCCAAGGGTGCTCGGGAGCCCTGCAGCCCCCCCCACCCCCGCCTGTCTCACACAAGACGTCTCTGAGAAGACAGCGGATTTCTGGGCTGCGAGGACCTCCCCAGTGGACCCCAGGGCATGGAACGTAAGGCATGGCCCCCGTCCCCCTTGGCGGACGTCCTCAGCCCGCCGTGGCCGGCAGGGCAGAGTGGGGGCGAGGGGAGTGTGGTGTAGACGCAGGTGCACAGGTGACCTTTGCAGGCGCCGCCTGAGGGCTTGGCTGTCTGAGGCCTCAGACCGCGTGTGAAAACTGCCATGATGCCGTTTCTCAGCCGAGCCACCCCTCTGCAACCTGTTTGCCTGCTCTGGTCTTTGATACTTGCTAGCATTATGATTATTTTAAAACATTTTCATTTTTCTTATAATTTTCTGCTAATTGAAGTTCATGCAAACCTCCCTACTCAGGGAATTGCATGCCTGAAGGGGAGTTATTCTCAGAAGCTAGATACTGGAGCGGATAAACACTTAAGTAATATTTAGATACAGTGTTTCCATGACCCAGTTTCTCCGGAGCTTTCTTAGACCACCAGTTGTAACACACTGATTCTCTGTTTCTAAGTTGGGATGACTTTTTTTTTAAGTGTAATATGTTTGATTTGGTATCAGTGACATGAAGTTTTAAGTAAGTTTTGCAGCGTGTGCACTTCCCGTGAGTTTTTTAAAGGAGTATGGCGTGTGTGTGTGCCTGCGCACGTGTGTGTGTTATATCAAACTACTTTAGAATTTAAGGTTAACATTTCTGCCTTTTCCTGGGCTTGACTGTTTAGTTTTTCTTTAATATGCTGTGAATTTTGAGGGTACTTGAAGATGTAAGTTGACTGCTGTTGAGGAAGCTGGATATTGAGATTTTACCAAAATCTTTGACTTGTGGAAATTGTCTATGCGGGATTGTCACCCAGACCTTCCTGCAGACTAATTAATAGCAGGACTCCATGCTGTAAGCGTTCAGTTCTGATGAGTGTTACAGATGCCTTTTGAGTATGGATTTTCAAGGAATTAATGTCTGGAGAAGTTCTCTGATAGATATGACATCACAGTATCTATAAATAATGCATTATGCAATATGCTGCGAGCAACCAGCCTCAGCCATCTGCACCACGATGCTGTGCCGTCGTCGAGATGGCTTTTACTGAGGTCAGAAACCACATAGAATAGCATAAACATAAATGGAAAGGGTATGTACATTGTGTTTGCATGCTAGATGATTCAGCCCAGTCTTCCATGAGTTGTCTGCGTGGAATTGAACTCTTGGTTTTCTCAGTCTTCTCCCACAGTGTAATTGTAATCCTTCTCTTCAAGGCTGTCGTGTTCTGGCCTCTGTGAGTGTGAAGATCAGCAAATATTAAAAATTAAAATGGCAGTAGAGCCTCATGGTAAAGAGCACGTGCCCTGGAGCAGGACTGCCTGGGCTTGGACCATGATTCTCCATTTCCTAGCTGGATGACCCTTGCAAGTTACTGTGCCTCAGTTTCTTCATCTGTGAAGTGAGGATAATATTAACCACATCAGAGGGTTATTATAAGAACTAAATGATTTAAGCCACGTAAAAAGCTTAGAACAGTACCCAGCACATTGTGAACAATTTGTGTTAACATTCATTATTAACTAATGGCAGATTAATCTGAAGATAGTTTACTGAAAAATAAGTGTTGTGCCAGCAAAAATATGAAGATCTAAAATGCTTTAAAGAGCCCAGGAGGTACAAAAACAATTTTGTTTTTCATTGCAAAAAAATGTTTTACAGTTGAACTAAACAATAACAAAATTAAACAAACCTGCGCAAAATTGAAACAAATGATTGTTTGTTGTTCTCACCAACAGCTCCTTACTAGCTTGAGTGATTTTAAAGCTGCTACAACATGTTTAACTTTTTTTCCACCTGTGCATTCCAAACCTACCTTCTTGTGTAATCCATCTAAAATGGAAACTTTTATCAATGAAAAAGGAAAGTAGAGTATTGGAGCTTTGTGGCTCCAAGTGCCAGGAATTGGGAAGCTGGGAACTCTTGGTTTTGCTTTATTCTTAAATTCAGAGATAAACCTTCTTGCTATGGAGAAAAGTTATTTCTTTCTCCGATACATTGTTGGACTGATTGTAACATTTAAAACGAACTGAGATGGCTTAAGAAGCCCTTACTTACATGCATGGGAAAATAGTGGAAGTCTGAGCGGGGGCCCCTGAGTAATGGAAATGCCCCAAGTTAGGGGGCAGTCTCCAGGGCAGTGCCAAATGGATTGGACCTCTGGTCCATCTCCTTAGAGGTCAGGGATAATCACTTGGAAAAGAGAGACACCATTAAGGGAATAGAGTTTGCAAATGCTACTCCATCCAGATCTATCTATATTGATGCCAATCAAGAAGGATTAAGAAAAAAAGGCATAGCCAAAAGCCTTAATCAAAATTGAAAGACAGTCAGGAAGTCTTGGAAAAATTCAAACCAATATGTCTGGGAAAAGTGAAAACACATGACAGAGAGAACGTGGGCAGAAGATTCTTATAGTAAGCACCAACTGTTGAGGCAGAAGGTGGGCAAAAAGGCAAGAAGGAATTTCTCTTTATCCAGGTCACCAAAGCCAGAACCCAATAACCATAGCTGTGGAGAGTAGTTGCATTTTGGTGTACTTTCTGAGACAGCCCTGAAATTTCTCTGCCCTTTTGTACAGTGTCAGCTGTAAATGTGTTTCATTACTTTCGATGGAAAGGCAGTGGTAGCCTAGGAGAGAACTGAAAGGAAGGGCCATCCATTTGCAAACTCCTATGTCCCAGGAAGCCCTGGGGTTCAGTGGAGGTGGCCCTGGTGGGGACAGTTGTCCTCACATGTAGGTCCCAATACTGGTTCCATCCTGCAGTTCCTTAACTGGGTCACCTTGGATAGGTCATTTTACCTTCCAGACCTTTATTTCCTAGTCTATAAAGTAAGGGGACTAGATCAGATTAGCGGGTTTTGAGTTGTAAAACTTGTTCAAATGGAGGCTGGCACAGAAACCTAATATGCAAAATGATTAGAGTGTGAAATAAAGGGTGAAGTGAAGTAGCCCTTGTCTAATCATGGGCAGCTATCTTATCTCTCAGTTAACCAGAAGGTCTGGTTAACCAGAGCACTCGCTTGGCTAAATGGGAACCCACCAAGTGTATTTATTTGCAAGACAGAGTGGCAGTGAAAACCCAACTGTGGTTTGGTTTATTATTGAAAAGAATGTCAAGAGTTTTGGAATCCTTTCAGACCAAGGTTGAAAACTTATGGGCAAAGGAGTTGTTCTGCGACGGCAAGAGAAATTTGCAGCTGCCTGAGATTGTTCCTGGAACAGTGAACTTGTGTCTCTCTGTATATTTACTTAAGAGACGATCTGCCGGGAAATGGAGTAAACTGTCAAACTATTCTCCAGGTGAAGAACAGAAGAGTAAATTAGTGAAATGCTTGGCAAATGAACCCTGATGCAGAAATTTCTTATAATAATGATCTTTTAATTTGATTTATACTTCGTTGGGAAGAAACTCAGTGTTCAGAAGCTTGCCATTCTAGCATTTGCAAAGAGAGCAGGGAACTAATTTAATATCCATGAACTGGAGATTCACTTTAGAGAAGCCTCAGGTCCATTTATTCTGTGTTCAAGTGAGTTTCGTTCTCGATTAAGGGAATGGATTTGTCCCAAATAATTCTCTTATATGCTCCATCGCCAAGGAGTGTTGAAACACAGCCCCCCACTGGGCTTCTGGCTTCTGCTTTATTGAGCCCAAGTCAGCCAGTGAATGTCTAACAGCCAGGCAGTTTTCCCAGGTGCTGGGAGATGAGGCTCAGCTGCTTGAGAAATTAACGTGTGTGTTGACCCCCAGGAGAACATGAAGATCGTGGAAGCTGAGTTACCTTAAGTCCAATGTATTCTGATAGAACTTTCCTCCAAAAACATTTTCAAATATTTGGCCCCCTAGCTATTGGCAGCAGTTCATATTTATAAGACTTTTAAAATGTGTCCTTTTAAAGTGATTTGCTTTGCTAGATTCAAACTTTTCTTTATAGAAACATGTCTCTACTTTAAAAAAAAGGCAATGGAGAAAAAAGTATTAGCTATAAAGATCATTCACTGGATAGATCATTATTTTAAGGAAAAAGGGGAGAGAGGAACTAACATTTGTTGCGAGTCCCCTGTGAGCTTCTAGGCGCCTGAGCAGGCACTTTCTCTTTTAATCCTTCCAGAGAGAGGGAGTTATCTTCATCTTACACATAGAATTTTGCCCATGGTCACACAGTTCGAACTGGCCACACTTGGGCCCACCTGAAGTGACAGTCCATGGTTTTTCCTTGACTCCAGGAAGGGGCCACATTCTGTAGACTGAGACGTATTTGTGTTGTCAATTCCTTCCTCAGGCAAGTAGCCAAAGTGTGTAGTTGGAGGTGCCCTGTCCCCTTCCCTTTTGTCCAGAGGCTTTTTAGGTGTGTGAGTAGGAGAGTGCAGCGGATGTGCAGGTACCAAGAGTCATTCATTCATTCAGTCTACACACATAGTAACAGGGTGATGCTGAGCCACACTGGAGCCTGAGGCAAAAGGAAAACCAGTAATAATGATCCTGTTTATTTAAAATTTTGATATTTTGCTTACTATGGAGTTTTTTTGCATTAATTTTGATTTTTCAAAATATCGCGTGAAAATGTCATTTATCTTGATGCCTCAGTTTTTTGGCAACCCCCTTCAATGTTGCACCTGCGGCCAGTGCCTCCTTTTCCCCACCCTAGTCCCGGGCCTCAGACATACTTTTATTTATGTGCCAGGCAATGAGCTATGTGCTGGAAAAACCAGATAAAGATACACAGGAGCTTTCAGACTAGTGAGAGCCAGTCGTGCAAATAGTCACAACACAGCACGATAGTTATAAGACTGTGCACAAAGTGTAATGGGGAAGGAGTCTATGTTGAGTCACGGTCCCTGGGAGGAGGGTTTGAGTGAGACTTGAGGGCTGCCTGCAAGTTGGCCAGTGGCCACGTTGGTGGGGGAAAGATGTCTGGGGAGTGTTGACAAGTCCCTTCGTCACTCTGAGCCTCAGTTTTCCTCACATGTAAAATGGAGGGATGGTAGGGCTTACTTCCTAAAGTTGTCGTCAGGACTAGAATGAGTTCATTGTGTTCAGCGCCTAGAGTAGATTCTGGCATGTAACATCACCACAGTGGTGATGATGATGATGATGGCCATTATAGGCAGATATTTTTAAATGATAGTGTCTTTGGGCCACATATACAGTCTGAACTTTGCTTTGCAGACATCCACGACAGTGATGGGAGTTCCAGCAGTGGCCACCAGAACCCCAAGAGCACAGCCAAGTGGGCAGCCTCTCTGGAGAATCTGCTTGAAGACCCAGAAGGCGTGAAAAGATTTAGGGTTTGCCTTTTTCGTTGTTGGCTGGGATTGATGCAACACGTGAAGAAGTTTAGATGCATGGGGGGAGCACAGGCCAGTTTCTAACACTGTCTGTCCCAACTTGAGAATAAGAACTTCCCACCTGGCATGACCAAGAGGAAAACACTTTCCAGATCCCACGGACCGGCCCTGAGGGGCATGCACAGACTGTTTCTGGTTTTTATATAGTTGGAGGGGAGAGAGTGGGGGCGATGGGGAAGAGGTACCATGCACACTGGCAGAATCTACAAAGAATTTCCAGCTCTGTGACACCTGGGAGGGGGGCGGTCTTGGTCTCTCTGATGTGAAGGTTTCTTCTCTTGTGTGTCAGGGATTCTCAGGATACATTATTAACAAGTGAGAGAGGCTGAACAACAGCTGGCAAAATGAAGTTGAACTCAAAGAGAAGAGCTGATGGATAGGGAAATGTCGGCGCTGCCTAGAAATAACTTTTTTGGCTGGCAGAAACCCCAGGTGTTAGTTAGGAGAACCACATGTGAATTTCAGAAATGCCCTGTATCTGCCTGAGTCCCACCAACTTCTTCTTTAAGTCTTGGGTCAGGCCAGGATAAGCCCTCCTGCTGTTGGTCCGTGTTGCAGCCTCCAGGGACGGCGGTGGCGGGCAGGGCTACTAACATTCCTGGACACCAGGCCACGGTGAGCACTGTCGAGAGCTCAGGGAGGACGCTTTTCTGTGCATAGCCGAATAGCTGGCTGTGCTACCAACCCCCCAACACTGCCAAAAGAAAAACACACCTCCAACTTAAAATAGTTTTCATCATGGTGTTTTTAGACATGCTTAATATGTTTTCTTTTCTTTTGTTTAAAAAAAAATGGGCCTGATTTTAGAGGAATGTACTTTGTTTAAACACTGTCTAGAAAGAACTAATATATCTTCCACTTTAATTTACTTTTTGGTAATTTATTGTCAGCTTAGAATTGTGAGTAGATTCTTGCTTCATTTTTAATTTTCCTTACCGTGTCAAAGCCATTAAGTTCAAATGTATATGAAATTCTAGCTTTAACATTAAACATACACTTTTTTTTTTTTTAAAGAGGATTTTTTCTTTTTAATTATTTATTTATTTATTTTTTCCCCCCAAAGCCACAGCAGACAGTTGTATGTCATAGCTGCACATCCCTCCAGTTGCTGCACGTGGGACGTGGCCCCAGCATGGCCCGAGAAGCGGCGCGTCTGTGCGTGCCTGGGACCGAACCCGGGCCGCCAGCAGCGGAGCGCGAGCACCTAACCGCTAAGCCACGGGGCCGGCCCTACACTTTGTTTTTGAGGGTGGAGTTTTCAGAGGGTGATCCAACCATGCTCGTTTGTTAGATTTGGCCAAATCAGTCCTTGAAGGGAAATGCATTATTTGTTTGTTTGTTTGTTTAAAGTAGAATACTGTTTGATACTTTTTTCTTCTTTTTATCCATAGGAATTTTTAAAAAAGGAATTCAGTGAAGAAAATGTGTTATTTTGGCTTGCATGTGAAGATTTCAAGAAAACACAAGATAAGAAGCAGGTATTTCTTACACTCTGTAATCACGGTCTTGATAATTCTTTTCTCTCCTTATAAAGTTACAGCTGCCTTTCCAATAGATTTCGAAATTGCCTCCAGAAATCTGGTCCATATTGGATTGGGGGGGAAGATTTAAGCTTCAGATTAGGTATCTTGTTTTGATCAAATATAAATAATTTTAAAAAGAGTGCGTTAATCCATTTTTAAATAGAGCTGTTCAAATGGACAGATATTTAAAGTAAAAATAACGATTTATGTCATTTCGAGTTCATCATCGTATATGGTTTTTTTCTTCATGTATAAGTTATGAGGATGCTTCCCCCTAGAGTTTGACATGTCGGCATTTTGTATGGACATAGTAAAATGATAAGCAGATGTATGGTGATAAAAGCAGAGCATGCATCAGATGGATTGTCAATTATTTAATATATCTTACAAAACATCCAGTGGTTGGCAGGCATCCCACACAGAATGTTTCTGACTGTTTTCTGGGTAGATGTGACCTCTTTGCAGGAGGTAGGCTTTTAATTCCAATGTCAGTGGATTTCCTGACATTGAAAGTTGGGGGTAAGAGGAGGTGGAAAAGATTATGAGGAAGGAGGCCTGTGGTTTGGGTGTGTTTATGAGGCCCGAGCCTGTGTATTTCTAAGAGGCTACCAGCTAAGTGCCTACAGGGGCTGGTAAGTAATGTGCTTGAGTGAGGCTTTTGGTGCGAGGCTGTAGGGAGTGGTGGGGACTGGGGCCACCAGGGGGCAGCCTGCCCTCTCTCCAGGGGCTGCAGCTGGTTGGTTAGCTGACTTGGGCAGTGAACACCTGGGGTTTGTGGCTGTCTCGGCTTTCCCTGCCTTGAGTTCTGCCCACTTAGGTCTTTGCTTGCCCACCGTCATCCCCAGAACCTGGAGGGGCCTTTCTTCCTAAGGCGTCTTCTCCTGTCTTCAGCCCAGTGCTGCCTGTTTTTCCAGGGAATCTGGACATTTGGATTCTTATGCGAAACTATCCAATTTTGTAAATGTTGGAACTAATTTTTAAAAAACGTAAAACCTTGTGTGCCAGCAAAACACATCCGTGGGCAGATGCAGCTTGTGGGCTGCCAGTTTTTGAGCCTCTGTCTCCAGAAGCTGGAATCCACAGGGCCGTCAGTCATTGTGCGTTTGAAGACAACAGCTTGGAAAATGTCTGTCACTGGTTTGCTCAAAGGCTGTTCCGGCTCAGACACACTTCCCCCAGGATGGAGCAATATGGCCTTCCCTCTATCACCTTCCTCTCCGTGGGAGTAAGGGTGAATTCTAAGATAGGTCCCTGAGCTTGAGTTTCCCGGGTCGGCCTAGACAGCTGTCTTGGGCATGACTGACCCTTGGCATTTGCTTCTTTCTGGCTTCTTCTCCTCCCTGGATGACTTTGCCTGAGCCTCCTGGGTAGGGAACAGCCTCAGGGGAAAAGTGAGTGAGCAGGTTGGGGGGGCTGCTTTGGAAAGCGAGGATGTGGGCTGCCGCCCTTCAGGCAGGAGTGCCCAGGGACAACCGTCCATAAATGCTGGACTTTGCAGCCAATTCGTCCAGCCTCACTCTAAAATCCTAGCTTAGGGTGAAGCAAGTGAACACATGGCCATTCCTCTGCCTTATTCTTTGCATGTTGGAGGTGAGAGGGGCCTACATGTCGGCCAGCTCACACCTGCATTGTACAAATCAGGAAGCTGAGGTCCCCCCACGGCCGAGCCGGGACTTGAACCAGCACTCAGGGGTCACCCATTCTTTTCCCTGCACACTGTGCTGGGGTGTCTTTCAATTCAGTTGAGTTCACCAGATCTTTGTGGAGTGCCTGCTCCGGACCAGCCCTTGTGAAAAGCACAGGAGACACACAGGGACAAGACAGATGAGCTTTAGGGAACAGGCATCGAGAGGGGAAGCCAAAACAGGCCTTTGCAAGTGTGACGAGTATAGAAATGGGAAGTGCGGGTTCCGTGGGAGCACAGGCAGTGGGCAGTCAGGAAAGGCCCCAGGGGAAGTGACTTTTAAGCTGACACCTGAAGCAGAGGTTGGGGACGGGGATAGTGTTCCTGGAAGAGGGAACAGCATGTGGGGAGGAAGCCCTGGAGAAAAGAGCTGAAGGAAGACCAGATGGTGGGAGGGTCATGCTTGAGTGGCAGGCTGGCTCTGCTGTGCTTGAGGCTGGGAGGGAGGTGGGACCACCCTGGGAGACCCTGGGGGCCAAGCGAACACTGGAGAGCCATGGTGTTGGGTCATACTGCCCCAGCTACGTCCTCCAGGGAGCTTCCAGAATCTGGCAGCCCCTCCCTGCACCCCCACCCCTGACGCCCAGCATATGACCCCTTGAAGGTTTGTGTCCTTAGGTCTGGAATGTGCCCTGTGATGGCTTTGGTGCAGCGAATGCTGCCTGACCGTCAGCAGCCTGAGAATGCAGACAGTACTGGGAAGGGAGGAAGCGTCCTTGAGGCCCGCGGTATCTAGACCTCAGTCTGGGTGTCAACTGAGCCTCCTGACGATTCCCATCCTTCCAGATGCCAGGGCTGTGGTTTGAGAGGTTAAGCAGCAGCTCGCCAGGTGCTGCAGACAGAGGCAGGATGCAGACCCGGGTTTCTGACTCCAGGGCCCATGTATCTCTAGTGTGTCTGGCTGCAGGGGAAGTAAAACCAGGACTAAGTTCTAAGTCACTAATTTTAAAAAGCAGAGGAGGATGTAAGCATGGGAAGAGTCGGCCCAACTGAATTTCACAATCAGACTTATCACGTCTGGTCCAGCAGGGAGTTTGTCAAGGGTTTATCTCTACAGTGAGCAAAGGCAGTTGGATCCATGTGAATCTATCTTTTGCCTCCATTGATTTAAATAGGCTCTGTGCTGGTTGGTTTTTTCATTCTTTTTCTTGGATTCTCCAGCCAGTTCTCTCCATAGTACTTACCAACTTATCTGGTACCTTGTACAACTTATTTATTTATCTTCTGTGTTTGCTTTTCCCTCTCTCATGCGGACTCCATAAGATTTGAGACCTTTGTCTTCTCCCTCACTGTATCTGAGTGCCCAGAACACGGCCTGGCACACTGTGCCTTTCCAGTTCTCTCCACCTGAGTCAGCCGACACCTGAGGATCCACGAGGCAGCGTGCTGGCCTCCCTCTCACCTTTTGCTGCAGTGGCAGCCTTAGGGATGGACTTGAGAGGTGAACGTGCAGTCTATTCTGTTGGGTCTTGTATTCTCAGAGGATCCAAACCAAGGAACGGTGCTCTGACTTCACTGTCTTTCCTGGTCTAGGCTTTTCCCCCTGCTAGGCAGGAAAGCAGCCCCTTGGTTTGGGAGGGTCTTGACGCTCTGCATTTATGGTGGGGATGGCGGGGCTTGAGAAGTTGGGAGGGTGACGCCCGCCACCCCCTCTCCTTGGGGTTGCTGTGGTGGTTGTCCTTTCCAGGTGTTCATATTCAGCAGTCAGCTTTCAGAGAGCAATTCTCTCCCTTTGCAATTTGTTTACGGTTTAAGTTTTTTCTGTAAAGTGCCTCCTCCCTGTGAATTAGCACATGAGATATATCTATCTTCTAAAACAAAGCAGCATTTATATCTCATAAAACCTAAGAAAAAGCTCCAACAAGGTGTTCATTCTTTGGCTACCCCTGAATTCATTCATTCATTCATTCATTCACCAGCACATGCATATTGGGCCTGTTTACTATGTGACAAGGATTGAAATGGACGTGGAAGCTTGTACATATTTGTAAAAACCAAACTGACGGCGGGGGTAGGGAAGTGGTAGGGTAACACAGGATTTCTAATAATCGTAGCTCTGAGAACAACTTGCACTGGCATTTAGAGATTTCCCTCTGCCTCTGGTTTGGGCTGTCTCTTTCTGACCTTTGCCTTTCAGCGTGGACTTGGCCAGGTCCAGGCTGGACCGATTGGAGCTCAGCTGCTCACGGCATGGTCTTGGGCCTGGCATTGGCGTGCCTTGAGCCTCCGTTCCTTCCGCGCTCACTTCATCACTTTTAGATGTTATCTACCGACTTCCTTTTACTATAACCGAGGTTTCACTTATTTCCGTCCCTGTGTACTGTATTTTCATTGTTAAGACTTCATTGTTTATTGTTCGCTGCTGAGCCAAAGAGGATGCTACAATTACGTTTTTTCTTCTTGGACCATTTTTTGCTTTTCTTATTTCACATTCTTCAATAGCCTTTAAAATGCTTCTCGATGCGGAGCTGCACGGGCCCAGGCCTCTCAGATCATCTCTGCAGCCCGGGTTCCCCTGGGGACGGTCCTCCTGGGGACTTCTGACCGCAGCTCCCACTGGGGCATCCCCTGAGCTTTCTTTGCCACCACTGGCCATTCCCTTTGCCTCTCTCCTGCCTCCTGGACCCACTCCCCCTCTGTCCTGAGTCACTCCCTCATTTTGGTGAAGCAATAGTTTCTTGAGAAAGGCTGGTAGACATTTAAAGATTTTGTTGAGTGAAAATGTTATTTTTTTCCTACTCTCCTACTTCACTGATAACCTGATGGAGCATAGAATTGAATTCTAGGTTGAAACTCACTCAGAATTTTGAAGACATTGTCCCATCGTCTTCCATTTTTGTTAAGAATCAGTATTTTATATGTGAGCTAATTTTGTTTTGTTTTCTTTGCTTTTTTCTCTTTGGAATAGCATAGGATCTTCTTTTCATCACTAATATTCTAAAACTGTACAGTCAGAGTCTTTGAGGGGGGTGTTCATTCATTGTGTGGGCATTTTGTAGAGCCTTTTAATCTGGAAGTTTATAGTTCTGGGAAATGTTCTTACATTATTATAATTATGATCATTATTTTTTAGTAACTCCTTTCCTTCCATTTTCTCTGGTCTCTTTTCCAATGCTGGCTCTCCTTCCCTGGACTGAGCCCTTAGTTTTCTCTTTTTTCCTTTCTATTTTTTCATCTCTTTGGCTTTTGGTTCCTATTTTTCTTTGGAGATTTCAACTTTATCTTCAAATCTTTCTGTTGAATTTTTTCCGCTTTTGTTTTCTCTAGACTAGGACCCTCCAGTCTCTTCCTGGTGGCCACAAGCCCGATATGTTTATAAACTAAACACATCTCCAATCAACTGGGTTGGGAGAAATTTGCTGGGGTGTGGAATTTCCCGTAACCCTGATAGTCAGTTTGGTACCTCATTGCTGCCCACCTTCCTGCCTCTGTTCTGTAGCTTTGCTAAGTCAGTTTCTTTAGAGAAGAAAACTCCAGTCTCCTGGGGAGAGAGGGAAAGAGGAGAGGGAGGAAACAGCTCAGGGTTGGGGGGTCAAGGACCTGGGGGTCTAAAGGCTTCTTTCTGATGCCCTTCTTGTCCCTTCCCTCTGGGTGACCAGATGCCCCTGAGTTCCTGCCATTTTCGGACCTTTCTTGTTGGCACTTGCTCCCCAACCTTGCCGGTGCTTAGTGTTGCTCTTGTTGCTCTCTGTGGAGTCATTCGCTGTCCCTCTGTCTGCTGTCCATTTCCGGAGCCAGTTCTGGGACATATTCCCAAATCATTTACTTGAGATTTTCTTTGCCTCATTCTCTTTCTGAAGCTGATATTTATTAATGGTTTGATCCTTCAGTTTTCTTATGTGTCCTCTCCCACTGCCCATCTCTGGCAGAGTGATGGGAGTGGAGGGGACCGGGCTGATGGAGATACGTGTGGGAGGCAAAGTGAGCAGAACTCGGTGATGGGCAGGGTGTGGGGGTGAGGGCGGTGTCAGGGGATCGTGGTTCTCAGCTTCCTGGAGTAGAGACCGCAGGACTCACTGGCCAGAAGGGGACCACTTCTCTCCTTGGTGTTAAGTTTGAGGCGTCTGTGGGACATCCAAGCCCACATTTCTAGAAATCAGTTGGCTACATGGTCGGTAGCTTGGGGGAGCGTGTAGTTAGGAAAGCAGTCATCCAAGGGCAGAACTCTGGGAAACCCCAGAATTGATGGGGGGACAGAGGGACAGAAGCTGGCAAAGGAGATAGATAGAAACAGGGAGGTGTTGGAGGATCCCTAGAGGGCAGCAGTGGTGAGCAGGGCCAGGGCCGGAGAGCAGTCCAGAAGAAGGTCTGAGGGTCTTAGCTACCTGGAGGACATCAGTGAGCTGGTAGAGGCTGAGCTGGCAGGTGGGCGGAAGCCAGACTGAGTGGGTGGAAGGAGAAAACGGAGACACAAAGTGCGTACTTTCTTTTGAGATGTTTCAATAAGAAAGCAGGGGGTGGGGTCGTCATTAGCTATAGCGGGATGTGGAGCAAAGGGAGGTTTTGTTTTATTTTCCCAGTGGAAAAAGTTGAAGCTTGTTGGATGAGGGAGAGGAACCAGAACATGAGAAGCAATGCTCTTCTGAGCTTGGGGCTGCTGATGCCTTTGCTGTTCTTGAGTCGACGATATCTGTTTCTGGGGCTGATATTGAAATGAAGTTGCTTCTCCTGCACGTGCTTCTACCTGAGTGTGACCATGGTTGAGGAGTTGCCCGGCCTGGAGGGAAAGCCCCGGACTCGTGGGTGTCAGGGAGGAGCTCCTCTGGGTGCAAACACTCCCACAGGCCGTCCTCGAGTGGAGGCCAGGAGTCATCACGTGGGCCCAGGCGGGGTCCTTTTCCGGCACCTTCAGGGGCGGTGTGGGATGCCGGGGTCCTTTTCCGGCACCTTCTGGGGCGGTGTCGGACGCCAGGCACATTTGCTCTCCACAGAGGAGGTGCTCTGGTGGAGGCTGTGAGGGCCAGAGAAAAAGCTGGCTATCCTTCCAGATCACAGGCCCAGACGCCCCTGGGCAGCTCCACCAGTGGATGGATGTTCTGTTCCTATCCTGACACGAGCTAGAATAGGGTTAACAAAGCTCTGGAAAATCTACCAAAATAACTCGAGAGACCGGTTCTTCTTTTCTGTTGTGTTCTCAGCATGGACAGCAGGCCTCCCCGTGACCGGCCTGCGGTCAGCAGTCTCGGGGTTTCCCTGGTCAGTCACGCTTCCCATCCTGGGCGGACAAGCTCTGCCGCTGAAGCCGTCACTCTGGGTGGCAGGCAGACGTCAGTCCGGGGCCGCGTGCCTCGGGGACCCCACGCCGTTCCCAGACAGAGACTCAGGAGGGTGGCTGGGGGCGGGAGGGTGGGCTGAGCGACCCCAAGGCTTGTGGACATGCAGGCCCCCCCCCAACCTGCTTCCTCTCCTCCTGGCCCCTCCCACCCCCACCTCTAAGCCTCAAGCTACTCATTACACTTCTCCTTTTCAGAACCACCCAAGATAGCTTGGATTCGGCCGGAAAACGTGTATGTGTGAATGTTCAAGGGGGAGGGGAGGCCTGAAGTGATTTCTGCCTCCACAGCTCTGCGTGGAGTTTGCAAATCTGACTGGCTGAAACTCTACATTTATGAAGTATCTTTAAAGCAGGAAGTGGTTTTCCAAAAATGTTCCCTCCCGACAGAATGGGGGTGGTGGGAGGGAGGCTCATGGCTTCACGGAGGGGGTGGGTCTTTGAGAGGCAGACAGCCCCAAAGTGCTGCCCCACCGGGTCTCCATGATGGTCTCCAGACTTGTCCCTTGGAATAGCCATATTTATCTTGAGATGCTCCTTGTGCCTTTGAGTCTAGCATCAATTACTTGTTCATGTTGATAGTTGATCAAGAACAGACACCATGGTCTTGGGCGTTGACCCCCACCTGGGCAGTCTTCTTGCACGAGCTGTCAAGGCTTTCTTTCTGGGGGACGGGAGATGGTCAGACTGCAGCCTCATGGGGTCTTTTGTCAATTAGTCCCCAGATCCAAGGTAAGTTAAAAGACTGCTTTTCCCCTCCTTTCGAGCACCAGGTATTGAAGCCTTCTGGTGGTTTCCATGAGGCCAAAGGTTTTCAAAGCCTGGGATTTCCTAAGGCAAGGTCTGCAGCATGTGCAGGCCCCGGGTGGGCTCTCTGGAGAGAATGGCAGTTTTCCAGACCTCCTAAAGCCCCCTGGCTCCCCCCACAAATCATAGCTCCACAGCTGCGTTTCAGAGGCGTTTATCATCTGGCTTGCTCTATAGGGTGAGGTAATACTCAGGCTCTGATGTTTAGAGAAACAGCCCCCATCTTTGCTGCTGGAGGTGTGAGTACAGGAAGTCTCCTTTCTCAAAGAGAAAATAGAACCCTCAGAGTTCGCCCTGGAGGACCAGGCTCCTGTTTGCAGCCCCTTAAGGAGGCACGCTGTTTTTAAGACAAGCACTTACCATGAGAGTGTTCCCGGGCCAGCCACAGTTGGTTTTCGGTGAAACATCAGTGCAGGTGGGTGCACCTTTGCATACATGCCTTTCAAAGGCCGGTACCTACTTAGGGCTGATGCTTTCCAGCAGGACCCCCTTGGCACTCAGGGAAGGCAGCGAATGTTCTCTCTCTTGCTTATACTCATATCTCGTTACCTGAAAAAAGCACACATTATCCCCACAACCTGAAGGGGATAATGTATCTCGCAGGCATGGAACTAAGTGGAAACACAAGACTTTGGAGCCAAACAGTCCTAAGTCACCCTGCAGTCTCCTTGGATAAGCCACCTCTCCTGGTCTCTGTATCCTCATCCGGGAAGTGGTGCTAACAGGAAATGGCACTTTGCTGGATGCTCAGGGATTCAGGAAATGGACCATGGCTGTAAATCACCCAGCATGTGTCTGGAGCACAATGGGTGCTTGATAACTGGTGGGGATGTGTGTGTGTGGTTCAACTTGATTTTGTTTTATTGTGGTAAAATACACATAAGATAGATTTTACCATTTTAACCATTTTTAGGGCTCTCATTTTAACCATTTAAAGTGTGCAGTTCAGGGGCATTAAGTACATTCACACTGTTGTACGCCATTGCCACTGTTTAGTTCCAGAACTTTTTCATCACCCCAAACAGAAACCCTTTACCCATTATGCCATCACTGCCCATTTCCCCCTCCCCCTAGCCCTGGGAAACCACTCATCTTTCTGTCTCTATGGATTTGCCCATTCTGGATGTTTCACATGAATAGAATCATGTAATATGTGGCCTTTAGGTCTGGCTTCTTTCACTTAGCGTAATGCTTTCATTAAAGCATTACTTCATTCCTTTCTATGGCTGAATAATATTCCCATGAGTCCTTAATTTGGAGAATTCATGAGTGGTCATGAGTGGTACAGAATGTCACTCACTCTGGGCCAGGATTCTTTCTGTCATCATTTCCCAACTGGCAGTGTAGCCATTTTGTGATGGGAGACACGGGTACAGATGCATGGAAGGGATGGGGATGGGGGCTACGCTGACCACGAGCCCCCCAAGATCGAGCTTAGCTCTGGAGCGGCAGCCAGAGCCCCCAGTGCTGGGTCTGGCCGGAGCGGAGAGCTGGGCGCAGGCCGGGAAAGGCTGTGCTCGCAGATAACAAATAGGCTCTCTGTGTCTCCCCCAGATGCAGGAAAAGGCAAAGGAGATCTACATGACCTTTCTGTCCAGCAAGGCCTCATCACAAGTCAACGTTGAGGGGCAGTCCCGGCTCAATGAGAAGATACTGGAAGAACCACACCCACTGATGTTCCAGAAACTCCAGGACCAGGTAACCTAACTTCCCTACCTGCACCTTGATTTGAAAACTGACATTTATGACCGGCCTGGATGAATTCAGCGAAGCACTAAATGTTAGACACCCTTAGAAGCCGTCCCATCCAGCCGGGCAGGCTGAGGCACCCTGAGGAGCCAGGGTTGGCGAGAGAGAGGACAGGAATGCCAGGCTCAGGATCTGACCCCGAGGAGTCTCCCTCAGCCTGTTTACTCTTGGTCTACACACGACTCGAACCAGGAGGGTTCTCTGTCTTCTCAGCCCAGACTGGGAGGCTGGGGCTATTTGAGGGGCCCACAGTGAGGAAGCAACATGATCACTACTGACTGTAGGAACAGACAGAAAAATCTAGAAAGCAAGCACAAGGACTCAAAGTGGCGGGAACCTGGGGCTGTTTTTGTGCAAATATCCAAACATGCCACCTACTTCTGGGGGCCCCAGACCGTGAGCTAGATCGTAATGAGGCTCCTGCATCATAATGAAAGGTTAACGTCTGGCGGCATATTCCACTTAAAACAGGAAAAATTAGGTTTGAAGAATGGACCTGTAAGGGGTAAACTTTAGTTTTCTGGCAAATTTTCTTTTGAGGAATGCCGGCAGTCATAGGCAAAGGGATGAGACTGCACTCCAGAGGTTTTCTAGACGTGAATTTGCAGATCTGACTATTCACAGCGTGCTCTGTTCTTATGAAATGTTAGATACGCACTTGTAGATAATGGAACACAGACCAGTTTCAAACTTCTGGTGGCCCCATCCTTATCAAGGAAGCAAAGGCCTTCCTTGGCACACAGGTGGAGACTAGCTTTTAGCTTAATTCAGCGGTCTTCAAACGGGAGCAAGCGCAGACCCACCTGGAAGGCTTGTAAAACAGATGCTGGGCACACCCCCAGAATTAACCCTCAGAGTCCATGGTTCCCAGGAGTGTTGAGACTGTTCCGTCCTAACAAGTTCCCCAGTGATGCTGATGCTGCAGGCCCCAGGACTACCCTTTGAGAACCACTGGTCCACTGCATTAGTTGGCCTTTTCTCATCACCTGGAGTGTGCACAGAGCCCAGAGCATGTCCTGGCACCCAGGAGGCCTCATCTTTGCTCAGCATCAGAGAGCAAACAAATACACAGGTAGAAAATACAAATATGAGAAGTAGTTTGAGAATGGTTTCTGATTGATACAGTGGCAAGTGCAAATTCCACATAAATTCTGAATCAAATTTCAGCTGGTGTTGAAGGAACTCCAGTTAGCCTGGGAGACTTGCTGAGGGCCTCCTGGAGGTGGTGATTTTGAGCCATTGGGAAGGATGCCATGGATTTGTGGAAGGAAAGGAAATGGAATGTCTGGTCAAAAGGCAGTTCTTGTGGCTGTAGTCACATGGGGATATCCATTCCACCCGGACTCAGAATCTTTTAAAAGCATCCTAGGGTGCTTTAGAGCACAGCCAGGGTTGAGAAACTGTCCTGAAGCCCCTGTGTTCTAGGTATTTTCAGTAATAACAGTATCTACCATTCAGGGGTGCCCTTCTGTGCTGATGCCCACTTGGCATGTATCATCTCATTTAATCTCCAGCGAGTATTATTATTCCATTTTGATGATGAGAAAAGCAAAGTTCAGGAGACTCAGTGGTTTGTTAGCAGAGTCACACGGGTGACTGTGTGAAGGAAGGAAGTGCTGGAGGCCGGGTCACTGTCGCCCCCCTGCCTTCAAGGGCTGTGTTCTGTCCCATCACAGCCTGTGCGGCTCTCCCGGGCTCGTGGGCAGCCTCTCACTGCTCCTCAAAGCCCTGTGAGACAGCTGGAGCAGAGGGGGTGGACAGGCCGGTGAACACAGGCAGTCTCTTGCCCAGGGCTGCAGAAGCCAACGTGGTGAGGAAGGAGATAGGCTGACATCACTCCGGGCGGTGGGGCCTCATGCTCCCAAGGACCCAGCTCTCCTGCGGTTAGGCCTGTGACCCATCTCAAAATGGAGCTGGACCTCTGTGACCCGGGCACACCCCGCTGGATTCCTACATTGGAGGATTTAGCTGGCACAGGAAGGAGGAAACGCAGGGGACAGAGGAGGAATTTTTTTAAGTGACAAAGAAAAATATTTAAAAAATAACTTTTATCTACCTAAGTATAAATCATGCACGCTCAACACAAGAAACTTGGGAACCCAAAATATAAAGATGAAGAAGAAATTCATAATTCTAGACCTGGAGATAACCACTAAATAACATTTGATCTCTAGACTTTTCATCTTTTTTTCCTATAAATACACATAACGCACGCACGTATAACAAATGTGGCACAGTGCAGTTCAAGCCACTTAATGTAAAGAAAGTACTTTTATACCCTGTTGTTCAACGTCATTTATTGAAAAGGGAGAAAGAGGCACTAACTATCTTCCTGAAGCATAATGGGGGGAAAACAAGGTATTTGGAATCTGAGCTGATTCCACAGTGAGTCCCTGTGCGGGGCCTCTGGTTCTGTTTCGCTTCAGAAAACTCTGCTCTCAAGGGCCTTGCTGGTAACCACCAAGATGTGTGCGCAGCATGGTCTGTGGTTCTCTGCTCCCAAAAGGCCCCCATGAGACCCCTGCTTTCCTAGGTGAAGGAGCGTGAAGCTGAGGGGAGCTTGTCTGGAACCACAGGGTTTCGCATAACTTTATTTTTTTATTTATTTATTTTTTAAAAATAATTTTATTTATTTATTTATTTTATTTTCCCCCAAAGCCCCAGTAGATAGTTGTGTGTCATAGTTGCACATCCTTCTAATTGCTGTATGTGGGACGCGGCCTCAGCGTGGCCGGAAAAGCAGTGCGTCAGTGCGCGCCCGGGATCCGAACCCGGGCCGCCAGCAGCGGAGCGCGCACACTTAACCGCTAAGCCATGGGGCCGGCCCTCGCATAACTTGAAACAGCCTCCTCAGCAGCTGTGGATTGTTGGGCACCGCTTGGCTTTCTCGCCGAGCTGTCTGAGCCAGCTGCTTCTGTGCTTCCAGCGCTCGCTCACCAGGAGAGCTTCAGGGAGACTCAACCCCTCCTCATGGGGTGGGGGGCAGGGGGGAAGTGCTCCTCGCCCTGGAGGCTGCTGATAGGGCAGTGTGGACTTTGGGGCACAGCTGGAACCTAGAAGGATGGGAAAATCCACCCTGAGCATCAAATTAGATGGCCCAACATCTGTGCATCTTATTTAAAGGAGAGCTTCTCGGGTCTTCATTCAGCTCCTGTTTGTTCTTGGTTTACACAGAGTTCTAACAGGGGCTGGTACTTCATTCACAGCAGGTTTGAAGTGCTGGTAGAGGCTGAGGAGTGATGGGCAGCAAGAAGCGATAACTAACAGCCAGGGAGGAGACAGAAAAGCGATACTAAACCCAAAACCACAGCACAGTGATCTGGAGCCACCTAGCGTGGGGGCCCACAGCCCACAGACCACACTGGGGCATCCCTGTGCCACGGGATGGTGACACAATTAGTGATCCTAATGGCCCCAAAGCATCAAGCAAAACTTAAATTGTGGTCAGCGTATTCCGTGAAGAATGCATGAGACATTTTAATAGGCATTTCATCCAAAACGATGTCTTAAGAGAAGTTTGGGGGCTTAAAACTTTGTGGCCTGGAAAATTCCTGCGGTTGCAGATTGTTCTCTGATTGAGTTCGGCTCTGCTAACGTGGCCCCGTGTGTGCCCAGCACGTGCTGTAAGGCCAGGAGAGCCGGGAGTGGGCATCTCTTGGGTACTTTGGCCTCGAGTCGAAGGCTGCTGTTGGACAAATTCCAGTTGTGGGAAGCAGGAAGAAGGAGGCGACCTTACAAAGAGTTGGCGTCTCCCCATGCGTTGTAGTGCCCTGCGGTGTCTTTTTCTCTGCTGAAAGTCCACTCCTGGCAGGTCTGTTTCAGTTCTGGTTGGTTTGCTGGTGTGAGGATTTGTTCTTTCATTTACTCCTTTATGCTGTGAATGTTGATGGAGAGCCTACTGTGTACCAGAGACTGTGCTAGGAACTGTGTGTGCACGGAGCACCTGTCCTCCTATGGAGAAGATAAAGATAAATGCTAAGAAGGACATAAAACAGGCTAAGAGTGACTGGGCGGGGCCTGATTTGGGTCTAGTAGTCAGGGAGGGCTCCTTGAAGAGGTGGCTGAGATCTGAGTGGCAGGAAGGAGCCAGGAGAGAAGACTTGGGGGCAGGACTTTCCAGGGAGAAGCAATGGCAAGAGCAAAGGCCCTGGGGCAGGAATCACTGGGTGTGTTGGGGGAGGTCATTGTGGCTGGAGTGTAGTGAGTGGTGAGGGGCTAGAAGCTGAGTTGGGAAGGACTGGCTAGGGTTAGGCCCTGAGGCTGTGGTAACCAGTTTAATGTCAAGGATTTTGAACGGTGACTATTTATAGAATGTGCCAGTTGGGTTAATAAGTTTTGGTCCTCTTGAAAACTGGGCACCTTGGCTCTGATCCCCAGCTCCAGCTGTGCCCGTCCCTCATCTGCTGGGCAAGAGAAGTGGATGACTCAGTGCAGAGCCATCTCTCTTACTAGAAAGTCAGCTGAGACCCCGTGGCCTCCTGACTGTGGCTCATCATTTGTACCCAGAAGGCCTGTCCCCCGTGTCCCGCCTGCCCCCCCCCCCCGCCCTCCCTGCCCATCGCTTCCTGGACTCTGAGCTCAGATTCAGCGTCATCATCTCTGTATGTTAGGTCAGCCCAGCCGGGGAAGTGGGAGCTCGTGTTCTAGTCCCGCTTCCATCCGACCCCCCAGGTGGGTCCTATTTCCTGGTGTGGCTTCCGTGCCATCATCTGGAACATGGGGCTTTTGGCAAACACTTGTTTCCCAGGCTACGCTGTGAAGCAGTCCACACGCCTTCAATGCCCCGACGTTAAAAAGGAGCTCCCTGACGGCCACAACCTTATTTTCTTAGACCTGACTTTTTTCTCTTTTCTTTGACTTTAGAATTTAGTAGCTGTGAAACTTTGGGCAAGAGGCGATCCCTCTCTGTGCCCTAGTTTCCTCATTTGTGAGACGCGGGTTATAATCAGCCGGTTGCGAGGATGAAATGCACCCATATCTTGAATGCTCACTCGGTGCGGTGCCTGCGTGCGGTCCGCCCTCCGTAAGGGTTAACTGTGCGCATCCTTTAGGAGGTAACACGAAGATGAACTTGAGCCTAATGTGGCAGATCTTAACTGGAGGCGATTTTGCCCCTTGGGGACATGGGGCAATGTCTGGAGACATTTTTGGTTGTCACAACTGGGGTGGGGGTGCTGCTGGCACCTAGTGGGTAGAGGCCGGGATGCTGCTAAATACTCTACAACGCACAGGACAGCCCCCCGACACAGAAGTATCTGGTCCAAAATGTCAGTGGTGCCGAGATTGAGAAACCCTGGTTCATGTGACTCCCCAAAATGTAGCAGAGTTCACCTGCCTACTCTCGCTGAGCCTCAGATCCTCACCTAAAAAACAGCACTGATGTATATGTTGGTTTTATGCACCTTAGTAAATTCCAGGAAAACGTGGAGACTGAACCTCTCCACAGTTTTCACCGTGCTTCCCCGTGTCCGTGTTGTTGGACTCTCAAGGAGCCCTGGGGAAGTGGGACCTGGCACCTCCGTTTACAGTGAGAAAGTTCCCTCCATGGGAAGGCGGCACGAGTACTCGGGGTCACAGAGCTGGGAGAGGGGACACAGAGCTTGAGCCCGGGGCTTCTGGTTCAGCAAGACTCTTCCTACCACACTGTGGCCATGAGAGAACCCTTCTCCACCGGAAGCAGTGGTCTTTGTTTTTGTGGGTCTCCTGGTCTGTGCTGCCATTTTCCTTTCATGGACGCTGGTACAGCAGCATTGTCTTTGTCAGTTAAAGACCCACAAATTCTGTCACCTGCTTTTCCTTTCCCACTTTCGTCTCCGTTGCTCAGGTATGCTTTCCTGGACCTCCAGCCCTGGCTGATTCTAGAACATTCTCATCAGTTACTCAGGCACTGAGAGTCAGCCACAACATGCAGGGATCAAATGAGTCACAGCAGGCTAACACGCTTGTCTTTGTACAAGAAATTACAGCGTCAGTCTGTGCTGGCCCTGTCAGCTTAGTGGCCTGAACACATGTGTCCTGCTAACCCACATGGCTGCAAACTCCAGGGAGGAAGGCCAGCACAGGAACCAGCTAAGCCAGCACTAGCCATGAGCACACCCTATTACTGTGTCACTCAGGATTCCGGACAAGTTAATTTTTAAAATTATCTTTAATTGTTAAGTTACTACATGTACATTGTTAAGATGAAGAAAAGAAAATTCACACAACCCAGGAGGGTGTGAAGTGAAACGTTAAAATCCCCCAGGCCCTGCCTCTTCCCCCTTACTCTCTGGTGGTAACTCCCTTATGTTGTGTGTCCTTCCAGACCCTTCCCTGAACATTTAAGAATGGAACACTTTGAAATCTGCTCAGTGACTTGAGGTTGTGCCATATGAAATATTTAAAACAAAATTCTCCTCTTACAAGTTTCTCAGCACCAGTCACCTTTCTTGCTCTGAAGCCTCTGGTTTGAATTCCACTGCATAGCCCGATCGGTTCCCTCTGGAACAGCAAGGAGATTGGAGAAGATGGAAGGGTCAAGGTCATTGCAGATGGCAACTTGAGATCATTGCTTTCTTGGGCCATGAAAGAGAAGGCCACAGGTTTGAGAGGGAGCAGAGGTGCTCATTCTTTTTCCTTAAATCTTAGGGACCCCAATGCCTACACTTGAAGTGGATTTCGAGTGCTGCCAGGACGCCCTCACCCAGGCTTCGGGGTTGGTGCTAAGTCTGGTCTGGGGAAGGCAGAGTGGAGGCGGCCTTCTCCACTAAGAAGGAAGTCCTCAACCTCTGATGCTTAAAAAAAATTGAAAGACTTCAGTGAGTTGTCAGTGCTCCCACCCACATCCTTGACAGAGAAAGACCCGTACATCGGCCCTTTTTTAGCAGTGTCGTTTCTTTGAATTTCCCCAGAACCCAAGAAGTGAGAAACGCTTCCTTTTTAGACATCAATAAGACGGGCTGAACCAGCTGGTGAGGACCCAGAGGTGGGGGAGGGGCAGCCATGCCTCTGGGGGTCATTTGGGGCTCCATCTCTCCCCCAACGCCCTACTTCTCCAAATCTGCAGTGGTGGCTGGAGCCAGGGATTCTGGATGCCTCAGTCTCCTGGGTGCCAGCTGACATGTGCTCCCAAAGATCAAGTCCAGTCCAGAAATCAGCATTTTCCAACATGCAAAGCCAGAAAGGGCAGGTTGTGGGTTTTCATTCAAATGGAAGGAAAGTTGGCTCCCTGCATGTGCCACAGCCATTTGCTTTCTGAGAGGTGGGGCAGGAAGGACAGTATTTGAAATACTTTGAGTTTGTTTTTTTTTTTATGACTTTAAAATGGTGTTTAGGGAAAGAAGAATGGGGTGTGGAAGCCAGAATAGTACTTAATTCTCCTCCTGATGGCAAAAGGCAAAAATAAGATACCTTTGCCCCTTGTAGAAAGCGTGTCATTTGGGCCTTGGATTGAGGTATTATGGACTCCAGGAAAAAGTAGACAAATCGCCCCCCTCCACGTGACAGCCCTGGACTCACGGGCATGTGAGGGGATTTCACACTGAGCAGGGGTCTCTCTGTCTCTGTCCATGTCCAGCCTCTTTCTGGAGTTCTGATCCCACCCTGGCACATCGCCCATCTCTGGCAGACCTATCCAGGAAGGAGGAGCAGTGTCCAGGGTGACAGAAACTTCTGGTGGCCCTCCCTGGAGCTTTGGGACAAGGGCTCACCTGAGCTGTTTTGTCTTCTCACCTGCTCTCTGCCAGGGGCCCTCAGACCTTCTCCTGGGTGCCCCCCATTCCCACTTGAGGAGAGGGGGAGGCAGTCTTCCACTCAGGGGGTGGGGACATCCTGTTTGTGCCCTGTCCCAACAGCCTCTTCGATGCCCCGCCGGTTCTCTCATCATTTCATGGAATGAGGCTAGGGGGAGAGGGGCCTGCTTTCCTGGCACTTTTTGCCTGTCTGTGTGCTGTGAAAGCACGTCTGTGGTCCAGGTGTGTGGGGAGGAGAACACGTTCTAGAACTTCAGTTCAGAGACGGCGGCGCTTGCCGTCTTCTCTCGGCAATTTCCGTATAGGAACTAAAGCTGGTTCTTGAAGCAGATGTGAAATCCCGCTAAAAGGCTTTCTGTTGCATTAAAGGATTTATTTTTTCCTCCTCGTACCCAGTTGAAATAACATGGCGGAAGGTTTTGAAAAGAAGGGAGGACGCATGTGTAGTTGAGGTCTTTTAAGGTCCTTGTCCTCTGAGAAGTGTTAAAAGATTTATGAGGCTTGGAATGCACTTAATTGAGACAGTGATGAAATCTTCACTGAGGGGCCTTTGGGGCTAGTGAGGCTTCTCTTTCTCCACGTGGATGAGGATGCTTCAGGGAGGGAGTCCTTTCCCAGGTCAGCAGACTCGGAACACTCTCAAGTTGGAGCAGGAGCACGACCCGGATATTTTCCCCTGCAGGAAGGCCGGTGCTGATCAATCACTCACTGGCTGGGATCTGGAGAGGGAGGGGCGCCTTGGTTGTGTAATGACCTTGTGTTGGGGCCCTTGTGCATAGTTGCACAGCGGCAGAAAGGCTCCCTTCTCCTTTTTCACCGAGAGTCCCACCTCCAGCAGCCTGCAGGATTGGATCCCAAGGCAACGACGCTAAACAGTTTACACTCTGGGCACGCAGCTCACAGATGTGGGGCTGCCAAAACCCGAACCTGCTGAGCCACAGCTGTCTTGGTAAAAAAGAAAAAAAAGTATGGAATGCAACTTAGCTGCCAACTTGAGTTTTCTGCTTCATCGGCTGCCTGTCTCAGAGAACCCTCTGCTTCCCAGCTCTGCTCCGATGCCATCTGCCCACCTGGAGCCCCAGCCCTCCTCCCAGATTTGTCTCCACCTCCCTCTTTCTCTTCCCTGCAGGCAGCTTGAGGTGTGTTGGTCAGGTGATGGTCACAGTCCAGCCCCGGTGAGGCCAGTTCTCCCCATCAGAGAGTCCTGGTTTTGTAGAACCTTCTGGAACCCCTAGGGCCATCTCATTTTCTGTGCTCAAGTGGGAGTTAGGTGAAATCGATAAGCCAACTTAGTTAGTTTCCAAGGGCTGTTGTAACCAATTATCACAAACTCAGTTGCCTAAAACAACAGAAATTTATTCTCTCACAGTTCGGGAGGCCAGAAGTCCAAAATCAAGATGTTGGCAGGGCTGCGCTCTTTCTGCAGGCTCTAAGGAAGAATCCTTCCCGGCTCTTCCTAGTTTCTGGTGGCTCCTGGCGATCCTCGGCTCATAGCTGCATCACTGCGACCTCTGCCTCTGTGTTCACATGGCCCTCTTCCCTCCATGTGTCTGTGTGTCCTTCCCTCTTCTTATAAGGATACCACTCCTTGGATTTGGGCCCACCCCAAGTCCGGGCAAGATGATGTCGTCACGAGATCCTCAACAAACTCTAATTCCAAATAAAGTCACTTTCTAAGGTTCCAGGTGGACACAAATGTTGTAGGGACACTGTTCAACCCCTACACTGACCTTTGGGGTATTTATTTCCCATTTATGCATACAAACACACCCTTAAAAAACATATTCAGGATCATTGTTTTTAGGTTTAGTGTGTTTTCAAAACTTGTATTTAGCCATTTAACATTCATGTACATTTTTCCTTGTTAAACTCTCTTTGTAGACTTCATTTTCAATGACTGCCTATTGGTCTGCCATATAAGCAGCAGTGTTGCCTAGTGGTTAGGAGTGTGGGCTCCAGAGCTAGATGGCCAGTGTTTGCTCACGCCTCCCTCTTTGCTCACTGTTATGGGCTGAATTGTGCCTCCCTCACAATTCTGCCTGGTGCGTGGATAGAAGGAGCTCTTTATTTATTTTGCCTGATTTATTTTGCCAGCCCTCTTTTGTTGCACGTTGAGTAGTTTTTATTCATTCACTGGGTGAACGTGTATTGGACCCCGGTCATGGCCATTTGCCCTGTGATAAATAAGGCTCTGGGCAGCAGCTGGGTACACTGTCGTTGGTCACTTTCTTGGAGGAGGTTTTTAGGAGCGTTCTCTATCCTCTAAGCCATCTTTGCTGGGCACCACCCACGAGGGCCTGTAACAGGAGCACCCTGTTGCTGTGTGCTTCTAGGCTGGTGCCCAGGACTCTGCCGGTGCCAGTGGGAAGCCTGCTCTGCAGGTCCCGCACAGAGATATCAGGCAACTCACAGCCCCAGAAAAGGAGGCCGCTGGGAATGGCATCTCTTTTCTTTCCTAATCTGTTGGGGTCTGATGGCTGCAGTTGTCTCCCGGTGACTCCACAGCCGCACCAGGAGGTGGCAAGGGCTCCTGGAGAAGGAGCCCAGCCTGAAGGACTTCATGGGCATTTCACACCTGCCCGAGGCAGGGAGTGGCCCTTATGCTCCTGTTAAATAGCTTGCAGCCCCCTCCCCTCAAGCTTGCAGGCACCATTGGAGTGCCAGGCGGGGGGAGAAGAGCCTGTGGTCCCCTGGGATCTCCTGGAGGCTGAGTGTCCTGCCAGCCCCTGAGCATCTCCTGAGCCTTCCCCCCAGCTGAACCTCCTTCCCCTCCCTGCCCCACCTCCTCTGGCCCTGGCTGCCTCCAGCCCCGGCCTTTTTTCTTCTCTCCTTTGAAGTGTGAGCCTCAGAGCCACCACAGGCAAACAGGATGTTCCACTCCCACACACAGAGACTTCAGATGAGCCGCTTGGGTCCAACCGCATCCTGCTGGCAGTGGTGGGTCCCATCTGCTGCGGACTCAGTGTGGGAGGGGGTGCAGGGCTGGGTGCCAGGAGGGGCACTCACGAAGCTGGTTTCATTAGTCACTCTTTGGGCGTCCGTTCCCGACTTTGAACTAGGTGGGCATCTCCAGGTTCCCTTTGGGGGCTATCATGCCTGGAAGGGCTGAATCATGCAGGTGAGGGATGCTGACGTCTGCTAGCACATTTGTGGGAGGCCACGGAACGATAGTGGCATTCCTCATCCTCCACCTCGCCCCTGGCTATGGTTTTTGTATTTTCTGGGAGTGTTTTTTTTTAATGAATAATTTCTCCAAACCTCAACAAATAAGTCTAGGATTACCAGATTGCTACAAAATAGATGACTGCTATTGAGAGGCTCAAAGTGGGGGCTTACTGAGGCATGGTCTTTCTGAACAGTTGGAGAGTTGGAGAAGACTGGAAGGCCGCTTGGGGAAGCGCAGGCAGCAGTTTAGGGGTTTAAAGAAAACCCAAAGTCCTAAATGTTTCCCTGGGTTGTGGACCCGGCTGATAGCCAAATGATTTAGGCAGTTCTCCTGTGGTTGAAGCCGTCTTGGGAAAATGAAGGTGGAAAGGCCGAAGGTTCCCGCTCTCCCATCCCCCAGGCAGGTGTTCTGAGTCCTAGACTCCATCAAAGGTTTAACGTACAAAATAGTTTGTGTGCATGTTGGGAGAGGGCGGATTTAAAAGATGTCAGAGTTTTGCCACCCACTTGATAACCCCACCTGGCAGTGATCTACATTCTAGACACTTCTGGAACTTTCCACTGGTTGAGCCCATGATAGTGCAGTAAGTGAAGGCACCAGGGTGCACTGTGCGGATTTTTAGTCCACAGAATGTCCTGAACACTCAGTCGAGAGGTCTGAGCGAGAGATGAAGGGGGAGAGAGTTCTCAAATGAGACAGTCCCCTCCACAGCCGGAAATTGCTTTTCTTCTCGCATCTCCTTTCCCCGCCCCTTTTGTAGGGCAAGGGAGGAGGGGGCATAGGATTGAGTGGGAGAGGGGGAGAAAGGATGCTGGGAATAGGGACCGGGGCCGAGAAGAGAGGGGGACAACCCCCTGAGGACCTGCAGTGTGGCAGGGGCAGCCCTCTAGTCCAGAGGACGGAGGCTCCGTCAAGGGTCCTCCTCTCGCACCTGATGAGCATACCTTAGAATCATTTCTTCCCCCGAGACGTGCTCCTGGGCCCATGTGTGTGTGCAGGTGTTTGCATTCTGCAGCCCACTGCTGTTTCCTTTAACTAGGGCCTGTTCTTGAAACCTCTCCTTGCTAAGACTATAATTGCACTCTCCTGCCCTGCATTGAATAAGCCCCATTTTGCTTCTAGGCATAATAATAGGTTTGTCTGAGATCTCGGATGCCAGATTTCTGGGGCGTCTCAGCAACACTGGCATCACCTGATTTGACAGCAGCTTTTACAGTACCACTGTCTCCGCAGGAAGAGTCTCTTTTCGCTATCTCAAGTTCCTGAAGAAATACGTCCCTGGATTATGTATCCAAATAAAGTAGGGATTCTTAAAGGACGTCTTGATGCCAGGGTATGAATCAGTGCTGTGTGAATCTATACTTTCGTGGAAAATAAAGATAGATTTGTTCATATGACTCTCTAAGCTATTATATATTCCACTGAGATTATTTCATAATGACCAAAAACATCCAGGAAATCTGCCTCGTCTAGCATGCGGCTGACTTTAGCTTTCTTTGTGTGTGTTTTGCACATATTTGTATGCTTTGGCACACGTAGGTATTTGATAAATATTTAAGAGGATGGTTCACGGCCTGATTGGCCTCATCCTTCAGACTCTTTCTTTTCCTCCTTAGATCTTCAACCTCATGAAGTACGACAGCTACAGCCGCTTCTTGAAGTCTGACTTGTTTTTGAAACACAAGCGAACCGAGGAAGAGGAAGAAGATCCACCCGATGCTCAAACTGCAGCTAAAAGAGCTTCGAGAATTTATAACACATGAGCCCCCAAAGAGCCGGCAGGACTGGCACCTTTCAGAAGTGAAGGAACTCCCCCTCAGGACCATGTGGGGTTTTAATTGCTTTGTTATCTGCAAGGACCGAAATGTACAAAACCCCTCCATGGGATATGTGTATTTTATTAACTGCTTGACCAGTAAGTTTTGCATGATGGCTAATCTTACATAAAAAAACAAATAGCTTTGAAGTTTTAGTTCACACACACACACACAAAAAAAAAGGCAGAGAGAGTCCTTAAACACTGGACACTTCGAGCATTTTATAGCTTGATTAAACTTCATGTGAGGCCACCAGGTGAAACTTATAGCCACCTCTTACCTTTTAAGTCTTTGCCCTGCCTCTGTGGGAGGGGTCATGCATGTCCGCAGATTTCCTTGGCTACTCAGCTCGAGAATGAGTTGATCTGACAGACTCGGGCCACTGGGGGTGTTGTCTGTCAGGCTCCTTTTGGCTTAAATGCTTCTCAAGAGCAAGTTCAGTGCTAGGAAAAGAAAATTCATCACTGACAGCCTCTATGGATTTGGGGAGCAGCATGTGAGCGTCATCAGAGGGTTCTTATTTCTTGTACGTGAGTTTGTCCGGGTTTTGCCCACAATCCGTGACATTTCATGTGACACAGACAAATAGTTCATCTTGACAGAAACAAGATCTCAACCAGAAAGAAAGAGAGACAAATGGAGAATTGTTCAGGGTCCCCATGGCAGCGCAAGGTGGTGTTGAACGGGATGCGGCACATGGCCCGTGCCGATGATGGAGTTGGTGGGATGTTCCCTTCTCCCATAGCCCTTCTGGGGACATTGGAACCCCTTCTTCTCTGCACCTCTCCTTTGCTGGACTGGTTAACTCTGGGCATGAGACTTAACAAGGGAAAGACGTGCTGTCTCTGAAAGTCTCTTCTCGGGTGGAGAGGCTGTGCATGAAGTCCTGCTCGGCCTGGGCACCCCCATCCCCCTTTAGAGGGGAGACCAGCAGAGCCGAAGGTCAGGCATAGTTCCCTTCTGCTAATGGTTCCTGCCGTCTGCTGCTGCCAGACCTTCGCCAACAGGTTTGCCAGACCTTAAACTCCCGTTCGTACAGACAAAGCAACCAGCCTCGGTTACTTGTGAGCCTTCTGACTCAGACTTTCCCATTTGCAAAACTCCCTGATGTTGAGGGTGACTGTATAATTTATCAATCAAACCAGGACACTTTTGAGAGAGAAGGGGAGTGAGTTTAATAATTACACTGGGATAAAAGGTTTAAGCTGGTTCTGTTCTGGGTGAACCAGTTCGCATGGTCACCCTAGCGATGACCCTCCTCTCCCCTAGTGTGACCTCTTGGGTGGTCCTCCAGAATCTCCAGCCTCATTGTCCATTCACTGTGAGCGAATGCTTCCTGTCCTCACTTGGGCCTGGGGAAGGGATGGCCTTCAAGGAGCCATTTGCTGCTGAGAACCGAGTCATCCAACTGAGCATTCGTCAGAAGCAGCAAATGCTTGATCCCCCAGCAGGGGTTCTCCGTCTTCCCCAGGACGTCCCAGACAGGCCCTCTCTCTGCCTGGGGCGAGAGACACTGATGCTGAGAATGACACCTAAAGGCCTTGTCATCCGAGAAATTCGATCCACCTTTAAGCAGAGTAGGTTGATGCACTTTTAAGAGTAAAGATTAAAAACAGCATGGGTTTTCTAGCTCAACTTGCAGTTTCCTAACCAGACAAGTGCAGGGATGCAGACCCACCCCACTGCACAGTTGCAGATATAGGGTGATTTTGGGGCCCCGTGGAGCTGAACAACCCACTCAGTGCTCCCGGAGAGCCTGTGCCAGGCAGGTCCCAGAGACCGCAGGCGGGCTGTGAACCCTCTTTCTGGCTTTTACCCTTTACCTCTGGGTTCAGAGACCCTTTGAGGTGGCGCTCTCTTCATAAGCATTTGAAGAAAGGAAACAGCTAGAGTTAGCTGGAAGATTGTCTACTAAAAGCAAAGCCTTTTGCTTAGGAGCTGCCTGAAAGGCTGAATGTCAGTGGGATGGTGAGCCTATAGGTTGAACCACAGCTGACTCCTACCAGCGTGGACTCACGCCACTTCCTCCAGCTTGCTCCTGCCTGGCTGCCTACGTCTATGCCAATTGCAGAACTGAGGCATGTACAGAATTTAGCTTCCTAAGGCCATTGCAAGAGTCACACTGAAGTGAAGGGAATCCACATAGCCTGACAGATGCTTCTACCAGCTTTTCACTTTCACCCTATGTCTATCCATCCATTCATCAATTTATTGATTAGTATTTAAATTGTGTCTGCAATGTACTAGGGACTGTGTCAGGTTCTGAGATTTGATGGGAGGAATACACCTGCCATGATGATTCATGCTCTAGTGGAGTTTACAGGTGTTTTAAAACGTAGGTTTCATTATTATTCAGGTATGGTGAGGCCAACAGATCAGGAGACTACTGCCATTGGAAAGAGAGTTTGTTACAGTTCTTAAGAGGAGGGGGCAGGCCACACCACGCAGGGCCACGTGGCGAATCACCAGCGTCAGTCAGGAGGCAGAGGGAGCAGGGAAATTGTGGGCAAGACCCTTTATTGTGGTTTCCTTGGGAAAGGCAGGGCAAGATAAGCAGGCTTAGGATTGGCTAGTTTGAATAATTTCCGTGGGCTCTGGGGCATAGGGGCTGTCCCTGCTTGTCTGGTAACTGGCCCTGAGTGATGAGGGCAGGTGGCCCAGAGTGTGAGAGCCCAGTAAAGGAGGTGGTTGGCAGCAGAGCTCTGGATTGGTTAGTTTGCATATGAAATTGTTTACTATCTCTAGGAATTAGCTAGCCCTGGGAGGGACAGTCCCTGCAGTGTCAGCAAGGCCCCAGATGTCAAAGCATCAGAATAAAAAACACACTTAATACAACAGCCTGCAGGGTCTCAAACTCGTAGCCTGCAGGCCATAGATGTTGTGTTTGACGGGCTGTGTGTTTTGAATCTTTCAGTGCAAACGCCTTGGGCAGAGCGTGAGTGTATTGTCCAGTTGGCTGCAGGCCCCATCATTCCCTATTGCCTTATAATAGGCCTCTCACATATTTGTGTTATCTGCTAGCTCTATGGTTTGTGCCCTGATCTCCATTTCCCATGTGCAGAGAGCATGGCCTGGGTGACGTTTTTCTCTGTGACTTTGCAGTCATTAATTATACCTCCAAATCCACTCGGCTGTCCCGCCTGGCTTTCTCAGAGTAAGTTGTGGTCCATTTTCCTGCACTATCCCACCTTCTCCATTGCAGAACTCCCCTGTGAGGCGTGGTGGGGACCACCTCACACCTCCAGAGCACCTTCCAAGTGCTTCTTTCCCATTGTGTCATACACAAAACCTTAAAAATTGGGAGAACAGCTATTTTTCCCATTTTAGAGATGGGAAAACCAGTAGAGTCTGAGGCTGGAACCAAACCTCAACTCCTGACCCCATCTCCCTTTTTGGTCCATCCTCTGCCTGGACAGGCCCCAGGGAAACCCAGGGCTGGGGTGAATACCGGCCTTTTGGCGTAGATGCTCATTTACTCACACAACAGATATTTAATGAGCAGCTGCTACATCCTAGGCCAGATGCTAGCCATAGGAATGTAGGGGCTGAAAGCAGGAGGCACCAACCCTGCCTGCAGGGAGCAGCTGGTCAGGAGATGAGACGGGGTCCTTACCAAAAACTCTGCTACGAGAAAGAAAGTGACCAGTCCCTGGGAGAGGGACCGATGGGACATGACTGGCTAGTTGTGTTTATCTCTGAAGTTTACAAGCTCAGTTGTTTTGTTTTCCTCGTAAATATCAGGAGGTTAAGCTTCATGTTGACACTTGTGGTGATTTCTTTTGAAAAACACAAGAATGAGTACTCTGTTCTTACGGGGATAAGGTTTTTCATTCCAGTCTCAGGTGAACTCTAGAGAATGAAGAATTAGTTAATGAAGTTTCCCATGATGGTGTTGCTGACGAGGACATAGGTCCCTTAATGTGTTATGGAGTTGAGAGCTGATGAATTGGTACCCAGCTCCCAGGTACCATCTCTGCATTCGGGAGCATGCTTTGTTTACAAGCTTTGCAGACTACCAGGCAAGTGCTATCATGACTCACGTTCTGTCATTATTTACTTTCATTTTGGTTGCAGATGTTCTAGAACTTGCATTTATTTAAGTGCTAAATAGTCTTGTTGTACCATTAGCTTCCAGGGTTTTTAAATTGTGTTTCTTCTCAAGGTTGGTTGCATGCAATGCGGTGAGGACTGTAAAAGGGCTGGCGCCTGGGTGGGGAGGGGAGAAACCTCATGCACAGCTCGGGGCAGGGCAGAATCACCACTGAAATGGTCCCCAAACCTTGGACAGAACCCAGGGCTCTCCCTAGATTCCCATAGCACTGCAAGCTTTGTAAATCCAAAGTTGTTCAAGCAGAAACCTGGGGCTCCCTCCTCTTGGGGCCTCTGAGTGAAGGTCTGGCAGGTCGCGTCCTCGCTGGGAGCTTGGATGGGGGGTGGGTGTTCATGGTGCTGCATCCACCTGGAGAAAGGGAGCCCTTTTCCCAATTCCCACAAAGCCACTGGGTAGGGGCACCTGGAAGTGGCCTGAGAGTCTCCCATCCATCAGTAAGTCCTCTAGATTCTTCTCCAAAATCCAGCTTGAATGTGTCCATGCTTTCCCATCTCCACGGCCCCAGGCCCTGACCAAGCCGCCTCCCTTGTCTCTTGCCTGGATGGCTGTGACAGCTTCCTCGCTGGTCAGTCCTCCTCACTCCACACCCTGTCCCCATCTTCATCCAGCATCCATCTTTTAAAAGCACAAACCTGACCATGCTGCTCACTTGCATAAGCACCTTCTGTGCCCTTCTTTGTTCTCAGAATAAAAATTCTGATTATGACCAAGGCCAAGGGAACTGAGCCCAGCCCCACCTTGCCTTCGCCCCTCCGTGGCTCCTTGAGCAGGGCATAGATGCTGCTTTCTGCAGCCTCTGCACAGGCCGCCTCCTCCTAACCTTGGCATGGCCAGCTCCTTTCCTCCCTTCCAGTCTCAGGTCAAATGTAAGCTCCTGGGAGAGGGCTTTCCTGAGGACCCCGCTAAGCAGCCCCCTGCCCCTATGCTCCTTCCCAGCCCCTTTAGAGCTCTGGCACATAGCTATTTATCTGTTACTGATTTGTGACCTCTCCCCTCAAGGACAGGGACAGGCTGTGTTTCGAGGTGTTCCCAGAGGGGAGCCCAGTGCCTGGCCCAGAGCAGCCACACGGCAGGCCCTCTTATATCTTTCCTGAATGAGCGAATGAATGCCAAATGTGTCAGGATCTCAAGTTTTGGTTGATCTTGTTCATAGCCTGGCATCTCGGTGTTGCCCCTTGCTGATGGCCAACCCCTGTGATTGTCACAAAAACGCAGAATTGGGAGGACTGGAGAGGCCCACCATTTCCTGAGTGCCTCCCACGGGTGCACTGCAGATGGTAGTGAACTTGTGATGTGGGCGTGGCTTCCACTGTATCGGGAACTGACCTTCAGAGGCTCTGCACCTGCACCAGCCCACCATGGCTCGTGGTTGGTGGTGGCAGGATTGGAACCCAGGTCTTTTAGACCCCATAGCCCACCATCTTTCACTACACCAAGCTGGGCCAGATTTCAGCTCAGGCAAATCTTTGGCCATTTCAGCTAGAAATGGAAGTCTCTATTCTCTCAGGCAGAAGGCCACCACTCGGCCCATCTTAACCCATTCTTCCTTTTCTTCTGCAGGACATGCAGAGGGGGCCTCCCCCCAGCCAGGGGGGTGGAATCAAATGTTCCTTTAAAAAGTCTGATTTTGTATTTGCAACTAGTTTTTTGTTTTTCCTTTAGCAGTATATTATGACCAACTTTCCATGCGAATAAACATAATTCTACACCATTAGAAAAAAAGTCCAGTCTCAAGATTATCTAGGGAAGATAAATGTTTCCCTTGCGCTAATTCCAGCACAGTTTATATGCTGTTTTGCAACACGGGCAAACTGTTTTCTTCTTATTTAAGCATTTAAACTCTGTTTTTTAAACTGTTATGGCATACAGATCGCCTAAGAGTAACAGATGTCTGCTTGATAGAGATGTTCCCAGGAAAAGAATTTGCTGCTTCTTGGTCTCCAGAGGAAGGATGCCTTTGCAAGTATGTGGCTTTTGGTCCACATGTCGCCCCTCTCACCCTCAGAAGAAGAACAGGGTAAGAGATACAATGCTGCGGGCTGCCTTGTAAATATCTGCATTGACAGATCCTGGTGATTATGGAGGTGACAGCCTGGCCTCCCAGGAGGGCTGTCCCTGCCCGTCCCAGAGGCAGTATTTCTCTGAATTTTCCTAGGTGGGTGAGGTCACTGCCCATGACCTGAAGACATGAAAATGTGGGTCCACTTTTACTAAATTTGCAGCTTTCCCCAGAATCTTAGCAGTGGGGAGTCTCTTTCAATTATCTTTGTTATTATTATTTTTTACTATTGGTTAGCATGAGAATTTTGGTTAAGATCATGTCATGGAATTCAATTGCCTAAATCCTAATGCAGCCCCATCGCTTATTAGCTGTGTGATCTTGGTCAAGTCACGTATCTTTCCGAGTTTAAGTTTCCTCACCTGTTGATGGGGATAACATTGGCCCCAGCACAAGATCCAATGAGATACCACATGTAATGTGCGTGGCACAGTACCTCGTCCATAGGGGGTCAATAAAAGTGATGCAGAGAGGTTGTGTGGTCTGTCCAAGGTCACACAGGGAAGGCGTGGCAGATTCCTGGTGTGGGCTAATTTCTGACTCCTTGGTTGGGGCTCTTCCTCCATGTCCTGGTGGTTTGAGAGGCCGCAGGAAGAGCCCCAGCGCCGGGGAGCTGGATCTGAATGTCCTTCAAATGACTGAAGTTGGAAGTGTGTGGGTCTCCGAGCAGGAGAGGGTGAGGGCCTGGAGGAGGACGTGCGGAGGGCAGCCAGGGAGGTGAGGGGGAGACCCAGTGGGCCTGGGGTTGGGCAACAAGGCCGAAAGATGGCTCCATTGCCAGCCTGGAGCCGGGTTCCCAGTCTAACCAAGTGGCCAAGTTAAAGGAAAGGAAGTCTGAGAGAGGGTCGCTGACAGGGAAAAGCAATGAAAACAGGAAGCTGGTTGTCTTCTCTGGAGGCATTTTGCATCTGAAGGAAGGGGAAGGGAATCCAGTAGATGTCCTTTGGGGAGCCGCTTGTATCCTCGCTGACTTTCTCTTGGCATGTGAGAATGATGGTTTCCCAGGAAGGAGCTGCACACGTGCTATCCAGGATGTCCAGCTCTCCAGGATCCTAGGAGAGGAGGAACTCGCAGGGGGACAGCCTTCCTGAAGTTCCCGGCTCGGGCTCACGGGGGCGCTGGTGAGCCGTGGAGGGAGAGAGCAGCTGGGCTCCGTACTGGGAGGGTCCCTGCAGCGCGGAAGGACCCTCTAAGGCCCTGGGCACCACCCCGGGAGGGGTCCCTCCAGAGAGGTGCCCTGTGGTGCCCCCTTCCCAGGTCCGGTTGTAAAGTGGTCTTTGTGCAAATCAGC
This sequence comes from Ceratotherium simum simum, assembly GCF_057802395.1. Lineage (NCBI taxonomy): Eukaryota > Metazoa > Chordata > Mammalia > Perissodactyla > Rhinocerotidae > Ceratotherium > Ceratotherium simum. Next base: position 77,711,109 of record NC_141905.1, on the reverse strand, counting down.
TTCCAAGAGCCCAGGTCCAGGGATGGGACAGCCCTGGAACTGCCAAGTCTGTGCCAGCTGACCAAGGCCACTGCCCTGGCTTCCAGGTGTGAGTGGTGCAGAGGCTGGGACTGGGCAGGAAGGCGGGGCAGCTGGTTATACCCTTCCTGGCCCCCACAGTCCCATGGCTGTTCAGGCAGGAGGACAAGGCTGCACTGAGGTTTTCTTTTGCTTCCTGTCACTGGTTCTTGACCCCCACCTCCTGTCCCATACACCCCCCGCCCCCACCTTGGCCTCTGCTGGCTCCAAAGACTCCAGATATCCACCAGGCCATCAGCGGAAGACTGTTTTGTTCATTTCATTTATTTCTAAAGTCACTCCTAATTTTTTTTAAACACTTGGAAACAATGTTTTGATGGGAGTGTATTACCTAAAAAACTGCAGGACTTTGTACAATAAACTGTCTGTTACTAAAGTTAAACATATTAACAAAGAGATCAAGAAATGACTGGTTGTGTGCACAGAGGCTTAAGGGTTTAAAATGGTTAAGATATTAAATTTCTCCCTTTCCCATTGCTGGATTTTAAAAGTATATCTCCAAATCCTCATCTTTTATCTCTGGTGTTTGTTCTGAAATGTAGTTATTATTTCTGAAGCTTCCAAGATAAGAGGCTAAAATTTCACTCTTTCCTCCCCAGCTCTCTGGGATGTATTATTATTTGGGGTGAGGGGGGGACTTTTTTTTCCACTGAGGTATGACTAATGTGCAGTAAAGTATATGAATCTTAAGGGGGCAGCTCAATGAATGTCCACATTTGTTTACACACGTGTAACCTCCACCAGGTCCAGCTACAGAACACTGCCAGCATCTGGGGGACAGTTTTTAAGAGGAGGTCCACCCTAGAGGAACATTTGACATGAGCCCTGGGACCCGGGGGCTGTGGTGATGCTGGGGGTGGGGTGTCAAGGAACCCAGGGCTGCCACTGTGCTCGTCATTCTGCTTTCCATATTTCATGTCTCAGTTCTCACAGACGGAGAATGTCCATGCCCTGTCCTAAGCCCCTTGTCCAGCTGTGTGGAGTGAGAATAAAGAGGCCTCTCCTTCATGCAAAGAGCTCTTTGAGACTTTCTTCTGATTTTTTTCCATTAGGGAAATTAGTTACTTCGCAAATTCTTTGGCAGCTGAGGTTCCATTTTGCCTTTGTACAATTTTGTGGCAAAGTTGGGAGGAATTTCAATGGATTTGTCCATATCTTTACATCCTGCTTCTTTAGAGCTGACAAGTTGTATTGCTCAGTTTACCAATATCTTATTACTTAAAAAAAAAAACTTTTTATAGGAAGAATTTCAAAACATTCAGAAAAGTAAAACTACAATTACAATAAAACCATTGTCTATATTTAATCATTAATTAACACTCTGCCATGTTTCCTCCATCTGTTCATATTTTTTTGCCAAACTATTTTAAAGAAAATTAGACATGATGGTTCACCTAATATGAGGGCACTTATTACATCTAATAAAATAAATAATTATTTCCAATATCATCTAATACCTACTCCATATGCTAACTTCCCAAGCCATAGAACGCTTCAAAATGTCCTTTTTCAAACCAGGATCCAATCAAGGAGCAGGCATTGTAATGTCTCTCAATTTAAACTAGTCTCCCAATCTTTTTTATTTTTTATTTAATGACATTGCCTTTTTGAAGACACCAGGCTGAGTATGGTATAAAATGCCCTCCATTCTCAATTTGTTTTATTTTTTCTTCATGGTGTCATTTAACCTGTATTTCCTTTACTTCTGAGAAGGAAATAACATTACTTGTACTGACCTTTTCCGTGAGTCCATAGGCTCCTGAATTTTCCCAGTTCATGATGCCATTGTCATCTCAGAAATTTTTTCAGTGTCCTTAGATTAAGCAAACAAACAAAAATGTAGCAGTTCCGTTTATTAAGCAGGTCCAAACAACTTCATAAGTGTTTGTGTCTAACAACTTAGTAGCTGATTGAAAAAAAATAGCATACGTAAAAATTGAAATTTTAAAAGAGTATTTCTATTTCATTCAAAAATAACCAAAATTATGTACTAATGGAATGTGTGCACCTGTGGGTACCACACAGCTTCTCAATATCATGGAATCAGATTGATGTCACCACCCTCGTATCCCGTCCCACCGTGATTTTCGTGTGGTATTTTTTTTATCACGGCAACCACCGAAAACCCAACTTTGCAAAGATATGACTCCTTCAAAAGGAATGTAGCATGATCTAATGTTGAAACCGTGAACTACCTTGAGCTAATTCACAGTTTCAACATTTGCTGTATTTCCCTTGAAAATTTAAAATATCCTACAATACTCCTGTCAGTTTGCTGTGGCATGGGAGTGCCTCAGTGGGCAGTTTGGGAACCACAGCAGGAGTACAGGGTCTAGTAACTTCAGCTGCAAGGATTACAAGCAGTTTGAAGGCAAAGTGCACAAGCCCAGGTTTGTCTCAACGAAGTGAACAGAGAACACCCCCTCCTTACCTAGGGCAGTGCTTCCCAACTTTACTAGGCTTCTGAAACACCTGGGCAGCTTATTAGAATGAACATTCCTGAGCCCCACCCCAGAGACACTGATCCAGTAGGTTTCAGGCATCTGTTTTAAAACAGAGCATCCTGGTGGTCTAAGGAATCCAAAGACCATTGTGTTAGGAAAGTTCTCTTAGGTCATCTCTGACACGAAGTTCACTCTCAGAGAAGAAATGGAAAAAGACAAGAAAGTTTCAATGAACAAAGCCTGGGTCTTGATCCAGCCGATAGAGTGAGTTCAGCGGCCTTGTGAATGCCACTTGCTAACCTGTTCTCTTGAATGGTGCTGTTTGAGTACATCTCACATGACAGCCCCTGAGCTCCGGACCCAGAGATGAGCAAGGCCGGCCCTGTCCTTGAGTTCCTCCAACAGGTGAGAGGAGAGAAGCATAAATAATGTATCTTCAGGGCATGACTTATTTCAGGGCGGATTTCAAGAGTTATTGCAGTTTTCCAGGGCTGACTGATGCCGCCTTGTGTTCTCTGTTCCCCTATTTCACACCAAATGAGGGCATTTTCCCCAAATCTCAGTAGGTAGGGGGAATTGGGGGCTCTTTTTCTATGCAAATATCAATATTTCCTTGGTGAATTATTTAAAATTCTAAATTGAAATGTTGGGGGTCTTTCTATGGTTTCTTTCTCTATTCCTTAAAAAGAATAATAAGAAAAACCCATATAGAGTTCTTTCCAGCTCGCACATACATTATCTCCGCTGAAGCTAAAAACAGCCCGTGAGGTCTGCAGAGTGGGGGATGTTAACCCCATTTTACAGATGAAGAGGTAGGGGCGACACAGGCCGAGTGAATTGTTCAAGGTCCCTGGGGATAAGTGGTTGACCAAGCTGTGCCCTGAACCGGCCTCTGTCAGCAGGCCCAGCTGCGGCCCATGCTCTTGGCGGCCTTCCAATGCCCTTAGAAACAGCTACAGCTGTGAAAGGAAGCCGTCAGAATTCGGACTGCTCAAGGTTAAATCATTTTCCTTAAAACTTTTCATCTGCTCAACCATGCTGGGCGCCTCCCGTGCACCCGTGGATACTTCAGGGTCATCTCCTCTGACTTCCTACAACCTCCGCTGGGAGCCGGGTGTGTGGGGTGGGAAGGGTGCAGAGCCGGGACAGCGCAGGCTGGAGTGCCTGTGAGGGAGGATTTGCTTGGGAAGAAGTCAAACATATCTGCTCTGTTCAGGAGGTAGGAGAGAGTCCCCTCCTTGGGGACAGTGGAGCAGAGGCTGGGCAGTCACCTGCGGGCCATGGAATGGGGCCTTCTTCAGACACCTATGGTTGGGCTAGCTGAACCGGGAGCCTCTTTCAACTCTGAGAGGCCAGGCACTCGTGTTCTGGAAGATGCTTCTCAAGAAAGACGGGAGCTCACATCTTCATTGCACCCTGAGGGAAAGCAGGAAGTGAGCTTAAGAGGGAGATTTAGAAGAGAAAAAATATCCCAAAAGGCGCAGTTTGTTTCAACATTTGCCCAAGCTCTTAAGTTTGAGCCCTGGAGAGATTTCAGGACTCCATCAAACAAAATAATTTCAACAGAATAATAAATATTAACCAGGGAGCCTTCCCCTGTTACCAGCTGCCCTCAAGAATCCCATCACTGCCAGCTGGATCACCACCCCACCCATCAAGAGGAAGGATTCTTTCCAGCCCAGAGAGGTTAGATTGAGCTACACAATACAGGAAGGTCGAGAAGAAGGGAGAGAAGCAGGCCGAGGTGCTGGGGCGACTGCTGGGGGTGAGGGACATGGGTGGGAGAGAAACAGGGATTTTAATATGTTCCCAGGACTTGGTATTTGGATCTCCTTCAGGGTTTTGGGGGAAACAAAAGGAAAATACATTGAGCTATGCTTCTTCAACTGCACAGCTGCACTGAGACTGGACCCAGCAGGTTCTGGGTTGTATAAGGGCTACGTTGTTAACCCTTGGGCTTCAGGAGGAGAGGCTGTTGGGACTGCTGCTGTGGGGTAGTCAATGCTCAGTGTTGTAGGGTGTGGTTAGAGAGGCTTCTCGTCACTTGATTTGCCTCAGGAATGGTATTGCCTTTCTGGCTCCCTAAACCACAACCTCCATCCTACAGATCACATAGCACCCGCTCTTCCAAGTGATCTCTTGTAGCCTCGCTACAAGCCTAGACATAACACACAGGTATCAATATGCCCATTAAGCAGATGGGGAAAGTAAGACTCAGAGGCCTGTGTGACGGTGTCCAGTATTGTCGCCATAAGCATCTTTGCTGTAGACATCTTCGCCACAAGCATTTTCACCACAAATATTTTTATAACTAATTGGCTATAAGGCAATTGTGCTGTAAAAGATAAAATAACTAGTTGACAGTTGGTTTCATCTCTCCATTGACGTGGTACTCTCATTTTTTTTTTTTAATTGATGTTTTAATGGTTTCTAACATTGTGAAATTTTGGGTTGTACATTTTTGTTTGTCCATCACCATATATATGACTCCCTTCACCCCTTGTGCCCATCCCCCACCCCCACTGCCCCTGGTAACCACAGTCCAGTTTTCTCTGTCCATGTGTTGGTTTATATTCCACATATGAGTGAGATCATACAGTGTTTGTCTTTCTCTTTCTGGCTTATTTCACTTAACATAATACGCTCCAGGCCCATCCATGTTGTTGCAAATGGGACGATTTTGTCTTTTTTTATGGCTGAGTAGTATTCCATTGTATATATATACCACATTTTCTTAATCCACTTGTCAGTCGAGGGACACTTAGGTTGCTTCCACTTCTTGGCTATGGTGAATAATGCTGCAATGAACATAGGGGTGCATAAGCCTCTTTGGATTGTTGATTTCAGGTGCGTTGGATAGATTCGGTACTCTCATTTTTATATTATATAAATCTTAGCTCTGCATTCGCATAGAACTTTGGAACGTCTATCATATGACAATATGCCAAGAACAAACAAGTGTGCAGGAGGCTTTTCACAACGTGATTCAAAGCCCAGTTTTAAATATGCATCCTATTTTAGAAACTGTATTTGGAAATAGATGCCTCTCTTAATGAAGAAATTTTAGCGAAAAGGAAAAAGTGCAATGGATGCTAAAGGAGGAGATGAATCAACATGCAAAACAATAAAAAAGTATGATACCATGAGTGGCAGACTTTGAAGATGAGTGCTCATATACAACCCACAAAATAAAATCAGTTATTTCTGCAGTATTGCCATGAATCTACGCACATTTTAAATTTATTCAAATATTTTGTATTTTGCGATAAAGTCTTTTTAATTTTGTTCTGTGGCAAAACTGTGGTGAAAATGTTTGCAGCAAAAATGTCTACGAAAAGATGCTTGCTGCAGAAGTACCTAGAACCATTCATGCATGTGTGTCACGTGCATATGTGACAGCTGCATAAGGAACACGGGGGTCTTTGAGCTCCTCTTTTCTGCCTGTGATCTGGTGCTTTCCCACTACCTGCCCTGTGAGCACCAGGCTCCCTATCCATCTGAACTTTGGCTTGAAGAGTCATCATCAAGTTGGTTTCGCTTCTCTGTCCCCAGAGCAACTCTCAAGTAACTTTGGAACTCAAGACTGAATTGTCATTCTTCTTTTTTTCTGGGCCTCTCTCTGCTTGTTGTAGGCACTTTTTAAAAACCCATCGAATTGTTTGTGAAAATGAACAACAGTGCATTTGCCAAAGCATTACGTGGGTGGTGGCATTCTGCTGTCCACTCTGCACACACAAAGACATGATGCCGCTAATTACATCTGTCCTGTCTGGATGCGCTCATGTGCCCCTCAGCATGTTGCTGCTTATGGTGTTCTCAGCTCAGATGTGAAAGGGAGGACAGCAAGGGAGCCAGGCTTTATTCTCTCCATGGTGTTTACATAGAGCCAAGCAAGGGCGCTGTTGTTGACGTTCTTATTTCCATTTTGTTGGTTTTGTTGGGAGGTAGGGAAGGAAAGAGGAACCGGGTATTTCTTGGAAGCAAATGGACTGGGCGAAGGCGACATACATTGCCACTGAGAAATGAAACCTTCTATTGTTTAACCTGCAGCAAGTTCAAAAGTTACGTTAGGGAAAATTGCGGGTGCTGGTTCTGAGGTGTTTGGAGTTTAGATGAAAAAGAAAAGCAAACAAACTCCTTGCCAGCTCATCTCAAAGAGGGACTGGGATGCAGATCACTCTTCCAACAAGAACCCTCCTCCTGCGGATCTCAGAGGAGGTGAGCGTGGTGGAAGGGGGCAGAGGGAGGAGAAAGGGAGACAATAAAATATATTTTTTGAGACAACCTCCTTCACCCGGCTTTCTATATGGAAACAGAAAGGGGAATAGATCAGGTGTCGCATCGGAAGATTTTAAGAGATGCAACAGAAGGAAAGAATTTTCTGATGTTCCAGTTTTGCTCAAGTTCAGGCTGTAGAAACCACAGAGGTTCTTCAGAGATGGAACCAGTTCAAGAGATTATTTTTCCTTCAATGTCGAAAAAACGGGTTCCAAGAGGCTACTAACTGCAAAACTTCCTTTAAGTGTCACAGAGTCTAGAGGGGGAAAGGGCTGACTGATCTTATTCTTTCAGCTCAGGCTCCAAGAGGCAGAAATCACGGCAGCCCCCGTGGGGTGCCCTCCCAGCAGAGGCTGCGGAGAGCGTGGGGCCCTGATGCCCGGTCCTGCGTCCTTTCCACTGCACCTTTGGGGCTCTATAGATTTCAAGTTCCTGCACACCCCGTGGAAGGATTCCCCTGCAGTGCTGATTCATTAACAGACTTATCTCTGAAGCATTTTCCTAAAACAGTGAGCCCCCTTGGCTCGTGCTGCCAAGCCTGCAGCCCACCAGTTCTCCCACCGAGCTGGTGGTTTTGCGTCAAGCCGGTGCACTCTGCAGTGGCCTCCCTTTCTGCCACTTTTTTGTGGCCGCTGAGGCTTAAGGAGGCAGTGAGCCAGGAGGCAGGGAGTGGCTGTAAAACAGCAGCGTGAGGGATCCTTGTGGCGATGGAGGTGTGTTGTATGTTGACAGTATCCATGTCAGTGACCTGGTTGTGGTGTTGTACTAGAGTTTTGTAAGATGTCACCATTGGGGGGAACTGGGTGAAGGGTATGTGAGATCTCTGTTATTTCTTACCACTGCATATGAATCTACAATTATCTCAAAGTAAAAAGGTTGACTTAAACAAACAAAACAAAGCAACAACAAAACCCCCTGTATTTGCATATTACAGTCAATGATGGGAAAATATTTCTAACGATGTACAATTTTGAGAAATGTTGTTTTGAGAGGGCAAAGACCTGTAAGACCGCGCTCTCTAAATGCCATGGTCTGAATGTTTGTGTCCCCCCAAATTCGTATGTTAAAATCCTAACCCCTAAGGGGATGGTATTAGGAGGTGGGGCCTTTGGGAGGTGATTAGGTCATGAGGGTGGAGCCCTCATTAATAGGATTAATCCCCTTAAGAGACCCCGGCATGTTTTGACACAGTGAGAAGTCAGTAGTCTGCAACCTGGAAGGAGGTCCTCACCAGAACCCAACCATGCTGGCCCCCTGATCTTGGACTTCCAGCCTCCAGACTGAGCGAAATAAATGTCTGTTGTTTATAAGCCAGCCAGTCGATGGTATTTTGTTATAGCAGCCTACGTGGACTAAGACAGCAAACCATAGAGCTACACTGCCCCTGAGCATGGCACCAAACATCAATTGGCATTGCTTTAGGTCTGATGGAGAGGCTCTGGGCTTGGAGGTGGGGCTCTGGGTTCCAGTTCTTGCTCTAACACAGCCAGTCTTGAGACTTTGGGCAAGTGGTCCTTGGAGGAATCCAGTCACATTTGCTAAGCCTCCCAGCCAGATCACATTTCCCCAAACTTTAGTCCTCTGTGTCTCACCCTCATAACACACCTTATAATACTGAAAAGTTCACTCCTTTCTTAAGTGTAATTATTTTTAAAAATAAAATTAAATCACTGTTATAAGTGGAGATGAGTGTCGCATGTCCTAGAAGACAACGCAAAGATACAGTTGATGGGAACACGACATGATTAACTCTGACTCAGCTTCTCTTGCCTTCTCAAGTCTCTCAGCCTGAGATCTTCTCTCTCTTTCCTAAAAGGGAGAGAAGATAGAGATAGAGTGATATTAACCCTAAACTGAGGTGTTAGGGGCTGAATTGTGTCCCCCTCAAATTCATGTGTTAAATTCCTACCCCCCAGGACCTCAGAATGTGACTGTATTTGGAGATAGGGTCTTTAAAGAGATGATTAAGTAAAATGAGGTCATTAGGGTGGCCCTGATCTAATCTGACCCGTGTCCTTATAAGAAGAGGCGATTAGGACACAGAGGGAAGACCGTGTGATAACACAGGGAGAAGGCGGCTGTTGGCAAGTCAAGGAGGGAGACCTCAGAAGAAACCAACTCTGCAGACATCTTGATCTTGGACTTCCAGCCTCCAGAACTGTGAGAAAATAAATTTCTGTTGTTTAAGCCACCCACTCTGTGGGACTTGGTTGTGGCAGCCTGAGCAGACTAATACAGGCTTTCCCTGTAAGGTAACCAGAAAGTCTTAAAAATAAATGGAAAGAAAATCACTTTTCCAGGATGTCGATTTATATTGTTTAACTCTGTGTCTGAACACCACCCAAAAGCATCTCACATGTTGGGGAAAGAGTAGACATCTAGTTCAGAGGTCCCCAACTTTTCTAAGGGGGACCTTATACTTTCATTTCACCAGAGGCTTCAGGTCATAAAGTGGGGAGGGCCTAAACCACAGTGAGGGTGAGTTGGGGTGGGGGTGGCCACCCCTGGAAAAGCCCAAGATTCACCCAAGAAGCACCAAGGTGGCATGCTGGCAGCAGCTGTTCAGCCTCCTAACGAACAAGGCGAGGTCAGCCCGGCAGTGACTTTGGGTCAGCTGGGTCTGAGCTGTGCTCTCTCAGGGTCGTGAGACCCAAGAGTCTCCTAACTCTGCCCTCCTTCCACGTTCGGTTCCATGAACCTCATCATCCCCCTCTCCCTGTTCCTTTGCATCAGGTGAAAATCGTCCTTAGTCAAGATTTCCTTTGGAAACCCCCTGGGAAGGCACTGTGTTGAAGACCAACACGGCTCGTTTCCCTCCAGGGTGGGGACAGATTCCTGGGTCTGAGGACAAGCGCCGGCCCACTGGTCGGCATCTCTGGAGGGCCCAGGTTGGGTGAAACAAGCACATCTTTAAACACCAGAATCACACGCAGCAAGAGGGGCAGTAAGAGCGGCTGATCAAGCTCGTGTGTCACTCAGGAGAAATATGCTCCCTGCGTGGGATGGTGCGTGGAATTGCCTCAATGGTTAAAATGGCCATTTCCCTCTCTCAAGTGGGTAGAGTTGAATCTCTACAGTAAATGAGCTTCTGATGTGACCCTTGTACTTGGAGACTCTCAGATGGTGCATGGGGCCCCTTTCCCTGAGCCCCGAGCCTGCATACATACAGTGGCCTTCCCTTCCCCTCTGTGACCTCCCAGGGCTCCGAGCTGACCTGCTACAGCCCACATTTACCTCCTCCTTCCTTTCCTGAGGCCATCTCCCACCCCACCAACCACAAACTCCACAGTTAGAGGCCATGACCTTCTGGGGCTGGGTGGGGCCCCTCAAGCCAGTGCCACCCTGGCCACTTCAGTGGTAGTCAGTTCCTTCAGTGGCCACCACCCATTTCCTTTCCCTCGCTCTCCACATTCAATAACAAGCATATATTTTCTTTTTACGTATTTGGAAAAAACAATAAATTTATTTGGTTTGGTTTATAGTTCTGGTTTTTTTTTTTTTTTTAAATAAAGGCGTGTTATTCTGGCTGGCTTCAGTCCGTGGATTGATAAGGATCGTTGACCCTCTGGTCTATACTTGCTGGAGGAAGAGGAGGGGCAGAAGGTTGAACAGGGATTGAGGGGAAAGTGTAAAAGCTGGCTCAGAGGACAGCGCCTCCAAACCCCTGGGGCTGCAGCGGACAGAAGAGGGACTCGGGGACTTCCTGCCGTTTGTGTCCACCCCACAATCATCTCCCACGGGTGTGCTGGATCCAGCAAATACAGCTCATGAGGGCCAACTACGAGCATCTCTTCCCAACTCCACGTTCAATAACATCGCATCAGTAGCGTGAAATCAGCCACAGTGGGAGTATTTATACCACAGAAATCAGCAGATGCTACAGCGAGGGCTTTTCACCCCTTTCCCCCAAGAGCCTGTTGTTAAACATTTACTAACACACCACTGAGCACTCCCAGGCAGAGGTGGTCTCTACCGTGGCTGAAGACCGTCAGGGGTTTCTAGGCAAATGAATGACACAAGCTTGAATCCCTAGTCTATGACTGTTTTCTTTATCTATATATTGATTGATAGATATAGAGCTATATATGGATATATAGAGAGATATCAGTATCTCTCTAGATATTGATATCTATCATAGATGTTGATATCTATTTCTCTATATTGATCATCTATCTACATCTATCTATATCCATCCATCTATCTATCTATCTTTTCTTTTTAAAGATTTTATTTATTTATTTTTTCCCTCCAAAGCCCCAGCAGATAGTTGTATGTCATAGCTGCACATCCTTCTAGTTGCTGTATGTGGGACGCGGCCTCAGCATGGCCGGAGAAGCAGTGTGTCGGTGTGCGCCCGGGATCTGAACCCGGGCCGCCAGCAGCGGAGCGCGCACTTAACCGCTAAGCCACGGGGCCGGCCCTCTATCTATCTATCTACCTATCTATCTAACCTGTTTAATTCATAGGACCAGGGGCTTCGTTAAAAAACCAGAAACACATACTCTGCTGGGCAATGGACAAATAGGAAAATACAGGCAAATGGTGAACTCCGACCTGGGCAGTGGGTATATGAAGAATGGGGTAAAAAAGAACAGAAAAACACACATTAAGGAAATTTAGGAGGACAGAGATAAAGTTCAAATACATTCCTCTTTGGAGAATAAAAAGATTGTTTTTAAAATTCATTCCTTCTTCAGCCTTTCAGAATTTCCACAAATTATGTTGCAAAGAGTATGATGTCACTAACCCCCTCCCAGTCCTCTAGAAATGGCCCCACACCCAACTTCAGGACCAGCCACAGAGAGGACAAGGCCGTTTCTGAAAACACTGCCCACAGCTTGGGCCCCGCGAGGGACTGAGCCAGCAATAGTCACCGTGATCTGCTCTTGTTTGCTACATTTGCTTAAATTGCCTAAGCTTTTCCCATTCTCTTGGATGAATACTTGTGTATCATTTACAAAAACATGAACAGAATCCTTGAACTAGAGTTTCCAACCTCAAATCCTCTTGTTGTTTTTGGAATCCTCAGCGAGTCCTGGGCCACTGGGAAGAGGAGGCCTTTGTAGCTGGGCCAGTAACTCAGCCCAGATGCTCAGTCCTTGTCACAGGCCAAGACCAGGCTGCACACAAGGACCTCTCTGGACCCCCAAGGACCTGGTGTAAAAAGCCACTGAGTCCATCACACTATTATTGTTGTTGTTTCCCTTCTTGTTGTTGCTGGTTTGGGCTCCGTTTTGTGTGACTGGCATCAAGACAGCTGTAGAATCAAAAGCTAGGTGGTGAGCAAGCTGGCTGGGAGCGCTTGGTTAGCTCTGGGCCAACCTACTTCCAGTTAAAATGGGGCTGGCCAGCTGGAGACCTGGAAATTGCAAAAGGGTGAACTTGGAAGGTCTGGGCCAACTGCTGAGAGATGCCTGGGGCGCCGGCCCACTGTGCCAGGTGGCACCAGATGCCACAGGGTGGTGCAGAGGGAATGAACATGACCCAGCCCTGCCAGCTGAATTGGAGGCCAGTTGTGCCATCAGCCAGGGCCCGAGGGCCAGGACCGAGCAACACATCCCGCCAGGGACCACCCTCTGCTCCCAGTCCTAGAGAAAGCCAGGGCATCAAATAGGTTTCTGCGGATGAGGAGGGTCTCCTCACACCCCATCCTCGTGGACCCTGGGCATTTCAGCCCACATCACGCCATTCTAGCCCAGCATGTGCCAAACACAGCCGACTCCAAACCAACGTGGGCTGGACGAGCTGTGGGGAAACCCAGAAAGCCCGGCTGGCTCCCTCAGAGCCTGCTGGCTGGGATCATCTGCTCCAGCCTTCCCTGTTTGGGAGATGAGAAGTTCATGGATGACGAAGTTCCTTGGAAGGAAGGGGCCCTGGGGGAGAGGACAGATTGGTTGTTTGTTGCTCCATGTGGGACACATTAGAAACAATTAAGTCAAATAGACCAGATGAAGGGTGGTCAAAGCCACTGCTCGAGGGGCCGTGGCCTCTGGGGAGCTGCCAATTGCTTTACTGCTCGGCTTCTGGGGGCCTGGCCTCTGAGTCCCCAAACTCCACCTTCCCAAAACCTCAGAGGGCTGGGGTTTGGCACATGGGGAATGGACTTCTTCTCAGAAAGAGAAAAATCTGGGAGTGAAGGGAGGGCTACAGGGAAGTGGGGCAGGAGGGAGTGTGAGAGAAGAACAGACACACAGAGACCTCGGGAGATCGAGTGCCAGAGCCAGGCAGTGACGGAGATGGAGGAGAGCCAGAGGCAGAGAGAGACGGGCAGAAGAAAGAGACCCGCAGACAGAGACACGAGCAGAGAGTGACGCGCACAGACACAAAGGGAGCAGGAGAGAGACTGCGGAAGAGAAATAGCGAGGGCGACATTTTAGACTGGCCCTCTCCTCCCCCCAACCCCTCTGGCGGCATCCCCTCCCAGCAACTGTCTGAGGAGGTGGGGGAGTCTCTGGAATTTGTGACCCCAGAACATCCCCGGGGGGCTGGAGGCAGTGTGGAGGATGAACGCAGCCCACCATTTCTCCTCTCGGGAGGCCACTGCGAGGGGTAAAGGGCATTTAGAGGCTCAGGGACCCCCAGGTCACCTCCAGCCCAGCAGCACACACCCCACACCACAAACTACCCCCCTTCTCGGCACTTCCCAGAGGGAAGCAAAGCTGGCTGTGGTGAGGTGTCCTTCCGGCTACCACCCTGGTCCCTCTCGCTAGGACAGGGTGGTGCATGACTCTCTAGCCCTGCCTGGCTCTCTAAGCCCCTCCAGGTCTGGGGTTGCACCGAGGGTCTCCCCTGGGGCTCAGAGGCCACGTCAGCAGCCATGGCGGGGATGTGGCTCTTGGGATCCTGCTGCAGCCTGTCAGCACTGAGGACATAGAAGCTCGGAGACTCTCCTGACAGAGCCAAGATCACGGCCTGCAGGGGGCTGGGCTTTCAAATCACTGAGGAGGCAGCAGGAGAGACTTAACTGACAGCAAAGAGAAAGAGACAGAGCAAGAAGAGAAGGTAGCAGGGGTGGCCCCCCCCTTCCCAGTCTCTGGGGGCCACCCCACCAGCCTCTCTTACTCCTGTTCTCTCCTTAGGGAGCTGGGAAGTCCCCACTGCTGAGAAACACTTCTTCCACTCGGGACATATGTCTTCCTTGCCAAGCACGGTGCTCAAGGCTTGCCATGTCTCACCTCAGCAAATGTCACCTTGGCCGTATGGAGCAGCTGCTGCTGTTAGATCAGTTTGACGAGGAAATAGACTCAGAGAGATTAAGTAACTTGCCCAAGGTCACACAGCTAGTAAGCGGCATGCCAGGATTCAATCCCCTCTCTCTCTGTGTCCAAAGCCAGAGCTCTTAATAAACCTGTTGTATAGCACCTGGAGAATGATGGGAGTGGCCCAAAGACTTGGACATATGTTAAGAGGAAATGAGCAAAACCCAGGGACTGAATTGTCTAGACTTAGTTTTGAGAATGGTTTTGTGTTCCTGGGAAACACAGTCCTTCCTGACAGACCTTATCGAATGAGTGGCAGTGATGGTCTCGGTTTAGTTCTTATTACCTGGCTCATTCATGGGTGAGTCCGTACTTTTTCTCTATGCATGTGTCTTCTCTTCCCTCCTGGACAATCAGCTCGTTGAAGGCCCTGCAAAGTCCCAGTGCTTTGCATCAGTAGCTCCTCAATCAATGTGTGGTGAATGAGTGATTGGTTAGCATTTTGAGTTCTAGGGAGGCAGAGCTGGAAAGGGCTGGGAGGTCCTCAAGTTTAGAGCAAATACGCTGCCATCATCTTCCTCCTGTGCCCACGGCAGACATCACTATTGGATGGAGTCTTTCTTTTTCACTGAGCCACCATTCAGCCTCACAATATTCCTCAACACAGTGCTCCAGGCGGCCACTCCTACTGATGGAGATAACAACATCGCAGGTGCCGTTCACCAGCTGGGTGCACCCGCACTCCAGGTGCTGCAGACCTTGGCTGTTAAGGACTCACACCTGCATCCTTCTCTGAGGCTGTCATCCAGAGATGCCTGGGAGGTGTGCAGCTCTCCCTCCCCTGATGCCTGTGGCCAATGGCTGATTGATGCAGGGCTGTAACCATCAACTCCAGGACCACTTCTGTGCTGCAGTATATGCTCCAGAGCTCCCCAGGGGGACCAGGTTGAGGCTTCTCCTGAAACCACATCTTGGCCCAGCTTCTTCCACTGCCTGTCCTGCTGCCCTCACTCCCTCAATACATCATTTGCACAAGATTTCCAGGCTCAGGCTCTGCTTCTAGAGAACCTGCCCTCAGACCAACAGCAGCATAACTAACGTGTACTGAGTGTTTACTAGGTGCTGGGCACTGGGACAAAAGCGTTATATGCCTTGTCACAGCAATTCATGAGGTTGGTATTCTTACCCCCACTTCATAGCTGATGAAACTGAGGCCTAGAGTGGTAACTTATTTCAGGTCGTGTTGCTGGTGTGTTCCAGAGCTAGGATTCAAACACAGATCTCTCTGCCCGCAAGGTGCGTGTTCTTCAGCATCACACTGAGAAGGATGCGTTCTTTCCTCTTCCCCTTCCTGCTTCTCTTTTAAGCTTTGTAGGAGTAGAAAGAAGACCATTGAAAGCTTTCACTTGTTCAATTAGTGCTTAATTTGATTTGGTTGGGGTGAGGTGACACTTCTGGATTTGGGGTGACTTCCCAACTTGCCTGTGGCCTAATTGTCCTACCATTGCTTCATGTCCAAGCGGCTCTTGTCACAGGCCCAGAGCTTGCTGCCTACCGGATGCCCCCTCTTCAGTGCAGAGTCCCGAGCCATCTGAGGGCCACCTCCCAAGAGAGGCGGTGCTGACCCTGAGACCTGGCTCGCCATCTGCTCCACCCTATAACAACATTAGCCCTCTGCAGAGGGAACATAAGGAAGGAAAGTTGGCCTGAGGTTACAAAATGGGAAAAGGGGATTAGAGGCTCAGACCCAAGTGGAAGGACAGGAAAGGGTGGTCAGAGCACAAAGTCCATCTGCCTGTGCCGTGTGTGTTTCTTCTTGTGAGAGAGGAGGTGTGCCAGACAGGTTGCCTCTGGGATGTCTGAACACAGCCACGCCTGGAGGAGAGCAAATGGACCAGCCGATGCTTCACTGGCCCTCTTACCCTCCTGTAGGACCTTCCTATCACGACAAGGGGATCGAGAATAGCCGCTCCAGCCCTTCTCCCACTGAAGGATCAGAGGCTGCAGTTAGGACTAGAAGGAATATGAGACATTGAGCCCAGATGGGGGAAGTGGCCATGTTGCTTGACAAGAGGCAGCGTGGAGTGGTGGCTGAGTGTGGGCATCAGTATTAGCAGTGTTTGGGATAAGAAATCCCTGGAACCCACCTACGTGATCATTTATAGAATACTGGTTAAAAGAATCGATACGGCCACACGTATAGGATACTGAGCAGATAAAAAGCCATGAGGCAAATCTATATGCACTGACACAGAACCATCTTCAAGATGCAATGTTAAGTGAGAGAAGCCAGGTGGAGAGTGGTGTGTATAGACTCTATTTTGAGTAACATAAAAAGGAATACATATGCAGAGAATATCTCCAGATTGCTACACAAGAAATGAAGACTCTTCTCCCCCGGGAAGGACGATTATCATGTGATACTTTAAAAAAAAAAAAAAAAAAAGGTTTGAGAAGAAAAAGTGAGACCTAAGGAATCAAACAGACCTGGGTTTTGAGTCCTGCTTCCACTTCTGACCAGCTGTGTGGCTTTGGGTGGGAAATTTCAGTCTCTGAACCTCAGTGTCCCCATCTGTAGAACAGGGATAATAATCACAATGACACCCAAACAGTCTGGATGGTTGGGAGAATCGAGTGAGAAATGCTTGGTAAGCACGTGACCCAATAAAACTGTTAATTGTTATTATCTTTATTAATAAAGACCCCTCGCACAGGCCACTGTTCCTCAGAGGCCTGAAGGCAGTGGCAGACTCCCTTCTTTCCAAGAAACTTGGGTGCCTTGAATGTCCCCTGGGAGGCCAGTGGGCAGAATGAGACTTGAACTAGATGGTTCTCTCCAGCTGGGGGCTCTCTGGCTCCAACTGCCTTGAGCACACCCTGGCGTTCCGCCTACACAGGTCACTGGCCTCAGCGTTTAGGACCGCAGGGGAGGAGACCACCGGTCCCTCCTTCCAGGCGGCCTGGTGGAGGACACAGAAAGAAAGGGGCTCCACCGCTCGCCAACCACGCGACTTGGAGCAAATAACAGCACCCTCTGTGCCCGATTTCCTTGGCTCCAAGATGGGGATGACCTCATCTGGCCTGCCTACCTTTTGGAGCCAAAAAGTTCTTTACAGTTGGAACCAAACTGTAAAGTGCTGTGCAAAAGAACCCAAGCCCAGTGAGGAGAAGCACTTTCCCCAAGATCGCACAATAAAAATGTTGCAAGGTTGTCCGTTTCATACCCTTAGGAGCCTCATAAGCATTTGTCTGTGGGAGAAAAGGTTCTGCTGCTGACACAAGTGTGGGGAACGCACGTGTTCTGCTGTGCTGCCCCCTCTCAGAACCTGGCTTTCCAGTGAATGGATCATTAAAAGACAAAACAGGGCCGGCCCCGTGGCTTGGTGGTTGAGTGAGCGCGCTCCACTGCTGGCGACCCGGGTTCGGATCCCGGGCGCGCACCGACGCGCTGCTTCTCCGGCCATGCTGAGGCCACGTCCCACATACAGCAACTAGTAGGATGTGCAGCTATGACACACAACTATCTACTGGGGCTTTGGGGAAAAATAAATAAATAAAATCTTTAAAAAAAAAAAAAAAAAAAGACAAAACAGGGATGAAACCTAAAACCAGCTCCAAACAGCAAGCCAGGAAGTGGCCTCAACCTGAAAAGGAGAAAGAGGGGCCCTTTCAGATGGACTCCTACAGACCCCCCACAAAGATGTGGGTCTACCAGGTTGGCAAGGCATATCTCCTCTGCAACACTGGGAGCCCAGGACGTGAGTGTGGTCTTGACCTCACGGACCTGCAGGAGAATGGGCTCCTGTGGTGCTTGGATCCCATCTGGGAAGAGTGGTTGCTGTGTTCTGGTGACAGAATTCAAGGGGCATCCCCCCACCTTCACAACCCAGCCCCGGCCAGCCCCAAACCATCGCCAGTCCTGCCCATCAACACCCCACACACTTTCCGCCTTCCGTTTTATTTTGCAACCCGAGACCACATATCATGTCATCTGTAAATATTTCAGTATGCATCTCCAAAAGTTATGAACTTAAAAAACACATAACCACAGCAATATTGTCATGCCAAAAAAAAAAAAAGGAATGGAGTTATTTAAACATAACACTAAACTCTCTAATAATGAGAAGAATAAATTCGCATTTACTGACTATTTGCAGCATTCTAGGGTCACATCATATCTCATTTAAACCACCCACTGCCCTCTGACGTAGTTACATATTGTTATGCCCTAAAAGCTCAACACCCACTGCCCACGTCGTCCCTGTCTTTCCTCCCTGCTTTGTTATGTTTTCTTACATATTTAGAAAACAATTTTAATTTTGAAATAATTATAGACAATTGCAACAATAATTATAGACAACAGCAAGTTGCAAAGATAGTACAGGGGGTCCCACGCACCTTTCACTCAGTTCCCCAAATGCTGCATCTTAAGTCACTAAAATACAACATCAAAGCCAGGAAATTGACATTGGTTCAATGCATGTGTATAGTTTTATGCCATTTTTATACATATGTAGATTTGTGTAACCATCACTGCAACCAAGATACAGAACTATTCCATCACCACAAAGCTCTTTCTTACACTACCTTTTATAGTCATGCCTGTCTCTCCCCCCAAGGCTCTCTCCCCCAACCTCCCAACAACCTCGAATCTGTTCTCCATCTCTATAACTTTGACATTCTGAGAATGATATATAAATGGAATCATACAGTATGTGTCCTTTTGAGTTTGGCTTTTTTTCACTCAGCATAACGCCCTGAGATCCACCCAGGTTGTTGTGCAAATCCACAGTTCCTCACTTTTTATTGCTGAGTAGTATTCCACCACGTTGGATGTACCACAGCATACTGAACCATTCACCTATTGAAGGGCATTTGTTTCCCTTTTGCATTTTTGACAAGCCTATTATGTATTTATTTATGTGTCTTATTTATTTTCTGTACCCTTTCTAGAAGGTAAGCCTGTGAGAGCAGGGACTTTGGCCTCTTTTATTCATCATTGTATCTCTAGAGCCAAGGACAGTCCTGGTGCATAGTTGGAGCTCAGCGAATATCTGTGGAGTGAGTGTGGCATGAGTTTACAGAGGTGGAGGTTTGGATTTGGGGAATGAAGAGACTTGCCCAAGATCACGGAGCCAGTAGGTTGCAGAGCCTGGTCTTGCACCAGCTTTCCTGGCTCAAGGCCCCATCTCAACCCCATGCTGCCCTGGCTCTGTCTTCTCTCTGGCCAACTGTGGGCAAAGCGGCTCCCATTTCTGTGTTTTCCTTGGCTTAAAGGACACAGGCAGCGGTTTTCAAATGGAACTTTACTGACAACCCACAAAGCCTAAAAGGAAATAAACAAGGGAAATATGAGGACGTGTAAAATGTTGAACTTATAAAACAGATTCTTTCTTCTCGTTTTTAAGGAGTGTGAAGATTTAGTGAAATAAAGCATATCAGATGCTCAGGCTGGTGGCTGGGAAGTAATGTACACTGCATCAGCATCACTCTGTCCCTTCCTTCCCTCCTCCTGCTTCTCTAAGTTCCCAGGGCGGCGTTAGGCGATACTGGGGTACAAGAGAAGTAGAAAAGGCAGTTCACACACTTAAGGAATTTACAGTCTAGTTAGGGAGACAGGGATGTTAAATACTTGATAAATAGTAAAGCACAATATGAATGTAAGACTCTGTTAATATAGTGAATATGTTAATATCGATCACCGCACTAGTTTCCTATTTCTGCCATAACAAATTATAAAAAACTTAGTGGCTTAAAACAAAACAACTTTTTGACCTTACATTCTGGAGGGTGGAAGTCTAAAATGGGTTGGCGGGGCTGTAGGTGGGACTGGCAGGAGAGGAAAGTTCGGTGGGAAACTGCTAACAGTTGTTATACTCCGAGGCCTGCATTGTATTGGTAAATAGTACATTGATGAAACATTTAAAGATGAGAATAATGAAAATAAGCTTTGTATTAGGAGACGCCACTGGACTGCAGTTTTTTCTCTTGGCTATGCACGTCCATCCTCCCAGCTTCCAGATAGCAGGTGGGAATTGTGGGGAGGGGGCAGGTAGAGTATCAGGGAACCAAGGCCGGGAACCTGCCCACAGCCCTGCTGCAGGGGACAGCCCTGGGCAACAGTGTTTGGCACCATGTGATGCCAGCCCACTTTCCCTACCCATTCTTCCTGCTGGCGGGCATTGGGATTGGACCAAGGATGGGCATCCAAGGGGCAGGTGGCCAGCCTGTGAGGTGGCCTTGGGGGCAGATTTCTGCCCAGAGCCACTCTGTGCCAGCAGCTCTCATTCTCCTGTGAGCTCTCCGCCTCCAGGATTTCAGTGGATACATGGAGAGCCCGGGCAGTTGGCAGCAGGAGCAGAGGCTGAAAGGTTGTGACCCAGAAAGGCCATGAGGTGTTGGGAGATGATGATACAGGAGTCAACGAGGCTCTCAGGATTCGAGAAGCAGCCGTTTGAGGTCCAGGGTGAGGTGGACGGGTAAGTAAAAGAGAGAAGCCGACTGCCCCAAGAGGAGTAGGTGTGTCACAGCAGGGGAGGCCCTGGGGTGGTGAGGGGGGCAGGGTCCCAGGGCCACCTTGGAGCTTGGTTCAGACTTCCAGAGGTCTCGTCTTATGTTCCTGATTTTGAATTCCACAAGATTCCTGTCTCTCTTGTGGCCACACGAGCCCCTGAGTCCCAGCACTGAGTGAAGCCGCCAGAAGAGGTGAACAGCCTGGCAAAGAGCCCACGAGGGCAGTGAGGTTGGGGGGACTCACCCAGCCTTCTCTGGCAAGCTGTGTTGAGGAATGTCAGGGCCAGTGAGGCTGTGGAGGGAGGATGAGTGGGGTCCAAACAGCTCACGTATAGGAGGCGACACTACAGATGCTCAACTCTGGTTATACTGAAAACAGAACAGCTCTGTGGCCAGACGTGCAGGGCTCAGATCCCAGCCCTGCCGCTTCGCAGCTGTGTGACCTTGGGTCAGTGATCTAAGCAACCGACCGGGGTTGCTCCTCTCTGTGATGGGGAGCACCCCCTGCCTTGCTGGGTGGTTGTAGTGATCACTTGAGAGAACCGTAATGACAGCCAGCCTTTCTTGGGCTCTTACACCTCCAGGGCCCGAGGGAAGGGCTCCTGCCAGGTCACCTCATCAAATCCTCATGACAGTCTTATAGAGTGGGGATGTTTTACAGCCTGAGATGCTGAGACTAGGACACCCACTCCAGGCCCTGCCCCACCCCGGATATTCTGATCACTGCCATAGTTTTGAAACTCTTCAGGTGATGGTAATGAGCAGCCGAGTTGAGAGCCTGCACTCTTTACCAAGGAGAGGAGCCCCCTGGCTCGGGCACAATGGAGGGCGCCTCCTGATCAAGGGCTGGGTCAGACCTCTGGGCCTTGAGAGTCCATTTCCTCCTGGAGTTCTGTGAGATTCCTGGTTCCCTTTTCTCTTCAGTTCATTTGCTCTTACTTCCAACGAGAAAATCTTGGCTAAGACAGAACCATTCTGGGACTGACCACAGGGCAGGCAGCAACCCGCACTTGACCAAGACCTCAGTGACGGAGAGTAGTCACCCACGTCTTCCAAAGAATACAAAGCGGAGACAGAAGGGCCATTAAGGCTCCCTCCTCATTAGAGGAGAAGGAGCCCTTTTCCTCGTGATTAATGCACTATCTGTGCGTCTGGTGACAACGGGAACTCCTGTCACCTATCCGTGGGCTTTCCTCAAAGGGCCCTGGAGCCAAATGTCCAGCAGGAAATCTCACCCAAAGCCCTGCATGCCTGTCAAGAATGCTGATTCCTGGGTCCTCATCTTGGACTCCCTGGGGTAGAACCTGGGAATGTGAATGTCCTTAAGTGCTTCTCCAGGACTTTGTTAAAATGCAGATCCAGACTCAGCAGGTCCGGGTGGGGCCTGAGGTCCCGCCTTCCGGACAAGCCCTGGAGTGAGACTGCTGGTCTGAAGACCACACTTCTAGTAGCCTGGGTTTAGGTGATTCTGGTGTTCACTGAAAAATGAGAACCCCAGGCCTGGTCCGCCCTCCCCACTCGTCTCCATTTTACGGAAGGAACATTCTGCTTGCTGTAAGGCCCAGCGTGGGTTGATAGCTGTTCTCTCAGTTGAGTCAAGGAAGCTGACAACCTAGAGCAGAAGGAGCAGGGCTTGAGAGCCGACCCTGGATCTCAGCTTTGCCTCCTGTTACCTTAGTGAAGCTGGCCGCGTTTGAGCCCTCGAACCTCCCTTTATGAAGGTTGTTTGTGAAGGTAAAGAGACTCGGGTACCTCGTGAGTGTCTGATAAATGCTACTTCTCATTTGTTGATTGTGAGAGAGAACCCAGCTGGCCCCAAGCCCTGTGCCTTTGGAAGCTCTTGCTGTGCTGTGGGAGCTGTGGGCACGGAGGGGCAGTACCAGCCACGGGCCATGGCCACAGAAGAACTGAAGATGCTCAGATGTTGGTTCCTTCTCCGCTGCGTGACTCTGCTGTGTGACTGTGCCAAGCTGCTTAGCATCTCGGGGCCTGCCCTACTCCATGTGGCTGATGGAGCTAACCCCTGCTTGTCACCTCCTCCAGGGTTGGTTTTGGTAGCTCAGAAAGGAAAGCATTTTTTTTTTCCTGAGGAAGACTGGCCCTGAGCTAACATCTGTTGCCTATCTTCCTCTTTTTGCTTGAGGAAGATTAGCCCTGAGCTAACATCTGTGCCAATCTTCCTTTATCTTGTATGTGGTTTGCCACCACAGCATGGCTGATGAGTGGTATAGGTTGACGCCTGGGATCCGAACCCGCGAACCCAAACCTGGGCCACCGAAGTGGAACATGAGGAACTTTAACCACTATGCCACAGGGCTAGCCCCAGGAGAGCATTTTTAAGAGAAGTTTTTAACGCATAGACTCCTGTGGGGCTCCCCACTAAGGGACGTGTTTGGCTTCTCTTAGAAAAAGCAGCAAACATCCCAAGTGGGTCCTGTGAGACCTGGTGGGACCTCACAGCGCCTTGCAGGATGTTCAGGGAGCAGGAGGTTTGCTCCCAAGGGAACACACGGGCCTGAAGGGCATGCCGCTGCAGCGAGCTTGAATGAGGCTGGGGATACCCAGGCTAAGAGGAAGGGGTGAGGGCACAGCTCATCCAACACTTTCTCCTTTACAGAAAAGTAATTTCACATCAGCATTGTCTGATAGAGCACAGGAAGGGGAGAGGATGGCGCAAAAAGACCGGGCAGGGCTCTGCTCTGCTGTCCGCAGGGTCACCAGGAGTTGAAATTGACTTGACGGCACTAACAACAGATTGCCACTCGGGGCCCACTCCTTGCCTGGTGCCCAGGAGCTGGGTGGGGAGCCAGCAGCTGTCTTTAGGGGCCCACAGGTGATGGTGGGAGCAGCGGGAGCAGCGCTAGGGTGTAGCTCATGGGAGGGCTACCTGCGATCTTTCCCCAAAACCATCTGCTCCCCTGAGCCACGCCTGGGCTGTGTTTGGGGTTACAGGTAAATCTCTGCTTGGGAACTGGGCACTAGCCTCGTCTCCTTTCTGCCAGAGTTCTCTGGCTCTGAGGGGGACGAGGGGAACATTAGCCCTAACTCTAATGCCCATCCCCAATTTTCCAGTTCACCGTGATTATCCAGGAGGATTGGTGGAGTCCTCATTGGATCCTGAATGTCTTTACTGGATCCTGTAGGGCAGAAATGGCGTTGTCTCTGTGACAAGGGGTGACTCAACCCTACTACAGCTCAGAACATCCACTCTATTCTCACATCATTGCAGCGGATTCTGCCACACAGAAATGCTCAGCAGTCAGGTGTCGCCATATCCAGGGCTGTGGGCCCTTGCTCACTAGCCACCCTCCATACCTGATTCTCCTGAGCCAAGTGCCACCTGTATAAACACAGGACACAAGGAAAAGTTCTGAAGACTCTTTGGGAAGGTCTGCGCTGCCTGGGTACTCCCTTCGCAACCATGTATCCCCCACTGGGTCTGCATATAGGGCATATCTTGTTCAAGGACCATGGCTGGCCATCCATCCATCCATCCTCCCATCCATCCTCCCTTCCATCCATCCATTCACCCATCCATCCATCCATCCGTCCATGTATCCATCCATCCACCCTTTCAATTATCCATCTAGCCACCCATCCATCACAGAGCATCTGGATTTCATAACTCCAGGGAATACATAGAACACAATATCAATGGTATTCCTGGGATGGTACAGCCTTCATTCATTCATTCATTTATTATTAGAGTTGGCAACCTTCAGATAAATGAGAAAATAGAAGGGAGATGAGGTGGGAGGCTAAAGCAGAACAAGTTGCAGAAGTCTGGCCGGTTGTTGGAACAGGGAGGAACTGCCCCCCTCGTCCAAGTCCAGTGCTTCTCCTTCGCCCATGGCCAGCAAAGAGGCCTGAACACTTGAAGGAGTCAGGGATGTTGCCCCACGGGTCCAAAGCGAGTATAAACATTTTTCAAAATCACTTGTTTATCTTACAATTTCATGCAAATTCGAATTCCTTTCCATAACTTATTGGTTTATGGATATATAAAAATAATATCTTAAACTAGTTACCATGGAGCAAATCTGAGGCTCTAGGAAAATGTCACCTGTAGACACTGTGCCTTGCATAGTGCAGTCACAGCTCTGTAGCCCAGCTTGAGAACAGAGGGGTAGGGCTTGTCCAATCTCCCCATTTTATAGACAGGAAAACTAAGGCCCAGAGGAAGAGACTTGCTCTAGGTCACGCAGCTGGCAGCAAATCAAGACCAGATCATAGTCACCCACACGAAAAATCTGGTACTTGAGAATAATTTTCTTAGAGGGAAATCCATCCGTCCACTATCTGGCCTGGCTGGGGTGGATTACGGCTCTGACCCAGGTGAAGATTCAGACAGGAGAATGTTGGGGAGGTGGAATTGTCCACCTGAAGCATCAGATGGTTCCTGGTGGAGTCAGGGCGGGTGGGGGTGCGGACTGTGTGTGTGTGTGTGTGGGGGCGGGGGGTGGCACACTTTTGAGAGACTCCACAAATCCAGAACCTCTTAGAGGGAGAGAGGTCTAGGCCTGGTTGTTTTAAAGCTTTTAGATTAAAGAAAATAAAGAATGCCACAAAAAGATAAACTGGTGGAATTAAAAGAAATATTCTGAACAAATTTCACACTTCTAACACATACACAAAATACATTGCCACATAATTGTGCTATTTACATTGTAACTATAGAATTCATTTAAAAAATACCCATAGTGCCGACACATGGTGTGGTCAGTAAAGGGCACAAACTTGGAGTTGTTGGCCCCGTGAACCATCCTCCAGTCTCGTGGGTGTAGCCTTGGGCTGTGTGTAACCTCAGATCATGGCTGTGAGGCCCCATGACTGTCAGGCCTGGGTCAAATGGCCCTTGCCCCCCACCCCATGTGGCAGATGGGGCAGAGTCACCCCTGGGCTCCGGGTCTCCAGGCCCTGGTAGCCTGGTTTTCTTGGACATCAGGACAGGTGACGGCCTCCCTCAGGGCTGGTCTGAGGCATGGCAGCTGAACCGCACACCATCCAGAGCCCCTTCTAAGTCGAGCGTGATTCCAGGCAAACACAGCCTACCAGGCCTGGGATTTCACACCCAACCAGGTACCCGAATCACGTGGAGTCCAGGCCAGATGTGCTCAGCATTGCTACCAGCCCCAGTAGTTCTCAGACCAGTGATCAAAGGAGGGTGAACGTGCTGTTATGATTCCATGAAATGGAGTGTATTGGAGCAGGAGTCTTTGGGTTGCAAGTAAGAGAAAAATGAATTTATGCTATTTAAAAAATTAAAAGGAGGTGGTTATCTGCTTACGGACCTGGGAAGGACTTTGGGTTGGCTGACAGAATCAAAGAAAATGCTTCAGGGCCCAGAGCCTTTGGGGCTTGCCCTCTCTGTGTGTCTACCTCGTTCCCTTCTTCTGCAGGGAGCCCTGCTCCACAGGGCAGGAGGCATGGCAGCAGGCAGCCTTGGCCGAGTAAGCAGACAGCAAAAGAGAATTCCTTTCCCCTCTATCCATTCCATGGAAGGATGCTGATCTGCCCGGCTTGAGTCAATATGCTTGACCCAGTGGTGTTGCCAGAGGATGGGGTACTATGGCTAGCCAGGCCTGGGTCATGTGCCCACCCTCATGGCTAAAGGGACAGGGTCTGTGATCAGAAGAAGAGGGTAGGGAAGCTTGTTAGGCTGGCCAAACACTGGTTACCATAGTCCACTACAGGGAGACTGGCCAGCCACTGCTCAGAATTCCCCGAGGAACCTTAGCACATCTGTTACGGCATTTCTCACACTTTGTACGACTTTGTGTCTGCACATCTTTTCCCCACTCACTAGACTGTGGGTTCCTTGAGGGCAGGAGCTGATGCTATTCCCGACTCTATCTCAAATGCCCAGCATCATATGGCACACAGTGGCACCCATGAATGTTCAATGCATCTCTACCTGAGCTAGCCCCTTTGCTATATCACATGTAGGAAATAGAGGCAGAATCGGGGGTTTTGTGGATTATTCTAAGAGTCTTTGAATCTGTAAATAGCTTTATAAGGCAGCTGGACCCAATCTCTGACATTTCTTGAGTCTATTATGTAAGCCCCAAACCACAGCTTTGGGGACACTGAAAAAATATGTCAACCACTGGACAAATATTTATTAAGCCCTCACAATGCCAAGCTCTGTGCTATATGCTGAGGCTAAAGAGCAGGTGGGGTCTTGCCTTCCCAGCTATTACAGCTGAGTGGGGAAGAAGACACTAACATGTACAAAGAGTTGTGTTTGGGAAGTACACACTATCTGTTGTCATTTTCCCTGTGTTCTTCTGCTGTAAAGTATAATCTTCAAAACGTTAAATAAATGACTTCATGCAAATATGGAATAAACATGGGTAAAAGATTTCTAAACTCGTTAATGAAAGAATCATAAAGAAAGTAAACTAGTTCCTGGATATTAACAGTCATTTAGGAAAGAATGTCACAGGGCCTGGGGGGAGGAAGGAGAGATGAATAGTGGAGCACAGGGGTTTTGGGGGCAGTGAAACTGTTCTGTGCGACCCTGTGATGGTGGATACATGACGTCATGTATTTGTCAAAGCCCACAGAACTGTATAACACAAAGAGAGAACCCGAACGTAAATTAGGGATTTTAGTTAATAATAATGTATCAATATTGGTTCAGCAATTATAACAAATGTACCATGCTAATGAAAGACATTAATAATAGTGGAAACTCTGTGGGGGTGGAGGGAAGGGGAGGCGGAAGTGGATATGGTTATTCTCTGTACTTTCTGCCCAATTTTTCTGTAAACCTAAAATTGCTCTCAAAAATAAAATCTATTAAAAAAATTGTCTAGTAATAAAAAGGGGATATGTCAGAATAAAAGTGCTATATTAGATCATCCTGGTTAATGTCCTACAGGGCAATAAAACCCATGACCTTTAGAGTTATATATTCTACTGGATAGAATTTATTTATGTCTCTGCCAGACAAGATCTACAAATCATCCTATAGCTTTAGAGAGTTTGAGTCCTTAATTATTAGCAAATGGCAAAGTCAGATAAAGCTATATTCCCTTAGATAACGTGAAGATTGACCACACCGAGTGTTGGAAAGGATGCAGAGCAGCTGGAACTCTCATACATTGCTGGTGGAAATGCACAATGGTCAAGCTAGTTGGGAAAAGAATTTAGCAGCGTCTGACAAAGTTAAAAATGCACTTACCATATGACCCAGCAATTCTACTCCTAGGTATTTACTTGAGAGAAATGAAAACTTATGTCCAAACAAAAGCTTTTACATGAATGTTCATGACCGCTTTATTCATTATAGGGAAAAATTGGTAACAACCCCAATGACCACCAACTGATGAATGGGTAAACAAATTGTGGTGTATCCATCCACCGGAATACCACTCAGCAAGGAAAAGGAACAGACTACTGATACACGCAACAACATGGATGAATCTCAAAAGCATTATGCTGAGTAGAAGAAGCTAGACACAAAAGACTGAATATTGTTTGATTCCATTTGTATAAAATTCTAGGAAAGGCTAAAGTACATGCCAGAAATGAGATCAGTGGTTCCTAGGGACTGGGGGTTGTGGGGTGGGGAGGCACTTGACTACAAAGGGATGTGGGGGGACTTCTCAGGGTGATGGAAATGGCCTCTATCTTGACTATGGTGGATTCGTGACTGTAGACGTTTGTTAAAACTCGTTGAACTGTACACTTAACATTGTTGAATTTTATTGTATGTGACAATAAAGCCAACAAAAATAGTTCTTGGGAGGGCTTGTTAAACAGCCTGACCTCGAAGCACTTGCTGCACTCTCTTGGGCATATGTCCAAGTATGGGGTAGTGTTTATTAGCAGCATAGACATATCCAGTTGGCTCTGTAATCAGTTCTCCTCTTCTCCTCCCCCCATCTCCTAGGACGCTGCATGAAGGACTTCTAGAGCTCTGGACATGAGCCCAAATCCCAAGGCATCTAGAAAAAGGGACTGACCCAACATTAGCCCAAGACACCAGAAGCTCTTTTGGCCCCCAAACCACAAGGAGTTGTGCAAAGATGGATAGAGACTTTCAGATAGAACCTGAAGGGCTATTTCAGCACATGCTGGCAGCCCTCAGGAGCCTTGAGGCCAAGAGACCCAACCCAGGGGCCCCGGATGGACCCAAGGAGCCACCTCAGCCAGGCATCCCCAGGACAGCCTTGAGACGTAGGTGCAGCTGTGGTAGCTGTGACAGGGGAGTGGGCTGGGGCCTGGAGAGCATGAGCCAGCAGGAGTCTGACCTCACACAGGGCCTGGTGACTCGGACATGCTGATGTCCCATGCAACTGTCCTCTAGGACTGCTCCCCCAGGGAAAGTCAGGTACAAGGGCTGATGCTGGTGACACAGAGGCCAAAGATGGCATATGGAATAGTTGCTACCACCATCCCCCTGCATTCATTCTTTGATCCCAGCACTACGTTCTCGGGATACCATGAACAAGGGGCTCCCTGTATTAGTTTCCTCCATCTGCTGTAGCAAATTAACACAAACTTAGCAGCTTAAAACAATACACATTTAGTTCTGGAGGTCAGAAGTCTGACAGGGGTCTCACTGGGCTAAAATCAAGGTGTGGGCAGGGCTGTGTTCCTTCTGGGGGCTCTAGAGAAGAATCTGTGTTCTGGACTTTTCTAGCTTCTAAAGGCCTCCTGCATTCCTTGGCTTGTGGTCCCTTCCTCCATCTTCAAAGCCAGCAGTGGCCAGTCAAGTCTTTCTCACACCATCACTCTGACACTGACTGTTCTGCCCCCTTCTTCCACTCTTAAGGACCCTTGTGATTACACTGGGCCCATGCAAATCATCCAGAATAAGCTCTCTATTTTAAAGTTAGCTGATTGGCAACCTTAATTCCATTCCAGCCTTAATTCTCCCTTGCCATGCAACATAACATATTCGTAGGTTCCAGGGGCCATTATTCTGCCCACCACATTCCTTCAAGTAGCTCATGGTCTAATGGGGGAGGCGAGCTGATAAACAGCCAAGTTCAATGCTGCGCAGGTAGGAACACATAGGGTGGTAGCCGACTCAGGCAGCAAGGATGATTTCCCAGGGAGCAGAGACTTGCTGAGGACCTGAATAATAAGTAGGAGTCAGCCAAGAAGAGGGGCAGAGGGTGCTGCAGGCAAGGGCACAGCGTGTGCAAAGGCCTGAAAGCAAGAGGTGAGAGGTGGCAATGGGGAGCTACAGAGGGTGTTATACAGGGGAGTGACATGATCAGTTTGTGCTCTGAAACAAACATTCTGTCTACATCCCTCTGCCCCTCTTCAAGGCTCATCTTCTTTCAGTATATCAACAAAAGGGCTCAGCGGGAGCAGGGTCTTCCACTGGGCAGCTGCTTCATGCTTCAGACCACTCCCAGGCTCACTGGTCCTCGTCCTGGGCCCCTGCCCCTCTGCCACTGGCTCCTGTCTGGTCTCCAGAACCACCCGAATGCTGCCACTGCCGCCAGGCAGCCTCAGCAGGGGAGCCTTGTGAGGAAGGCCCCAAGTCCCTTAGTCTCCCCTCCACCCCAGTATGAGGCCCTGCAGCTGTAACAGACTTTCCTGAAGGTGGGAAACAGAAGAAATTACATCACAGGGTGGGAGGACACAGCTTGAAACCGGACCTAAAACATGTTCCCATCACCCAAAGATCCACAAAGAGCCCTTCCCAGGACATTCCCAAGGGCATACCCCAGGGCCCAGCCTTGTCTCAAGGTTGACCCTTCTCTGGGAGCCCTAGAGCCAATCTACCTCCTCCCACTGCTTTTCAAACATTCAGCCACAACAGAAGATTGGTCTTGTTTTCCAGTCTAGCCACCTTTTCCCACGAGGGCAATCCACGAACCTGGCACCTAGAGAAGTCCTGAGTTTCTAGAACATTCTCCCCAGGGAGGGCTTCAGCACGACCACCCTGGTGAGTTTTTTACACACCTGGGATGGTGCCCACCAGCTCTCCCCATGCAAGCCCTTGTGGTGCAAATACGCCACCTCTGGGCCTTGCGGTGCATAACTAGTAATCCATTGCTGCCCACCCCTGCATCTCCCGGAGTGATCCTGAAAGCCAGGGCCACCTGAGTCCATATCCAGGCAGGGGACCTTTTGTCAATGCAACATCAGCTGCCCACACTCTGCTCTTGATAGTGTGTTTACCTGATGATGCCAAGCAGCTTCTGCCTCTGGCTCCTAGACAGAGCGCAGGGAGCCATGGATGGAGAGAGCAGGAACAGCTGTGACAAAGCTGGCCCAGCAGCAGCCCCGCTGACACATGAGGGCCACCGCTGGTTACACAGACTCTGGCAGGAACTTGGAAAGCGAAGCTTTCTTTTTACTTCCGGTTGGTTAATTTGTCCACGGCACCCTGCTCTCCCTCCCACCCTGTCTTTATATGGAGACCATGGAAGGATGGATTAGCCTCCAGTTGGAGGCAAACCCTCGAGGTACGGGGAAGAAATACATATTCTTCATGTCACAATTATAAAGGGAAAAGCCCATTTGAGGGGTAAGTGTTCACTAAGCTAAAAGCTCTGTCTTGGCTGCCTTTTTGAGAATGAACTAGAAGGAGGCAGGTCTGGGGAGAGGAAGACCATTCTCCCTTCCCCCGGCTCCATAACTAGCAGAAGGGACCCCCACCCCCTCGGTCAGACACACCCAGCCCCTGACCTGGGCTTCCACCTGGCTGGCACTTCCTCCCGAGAGAGACCATCCCCCACACCCCAAAGCCCATCAGGCCAGGCTTTGGAGCCTCTCTTTGGCCCAGGAATCTTCCAACACCAGGAGGTCCTTCAGAGCTGCTGCCCCCTGGACCCCAGCTTCCCTCTGCTTTTCCTCTGTCAAGGTCTCTGGGGGGCCAGGTGTCGCTGTTTGGATCTATCCTGACTGCAGAGGCGGCAGAAAAGAAACCCAGCCCAGTGTTCCCGCAGGGGAGCATGACCCATGGGCAGCATATGACACACATTAGCGCTTTTAAAGTGGTTTTCAGCCTTGTGGCTTCAGTGCAGAGCTGTAGAGAGCTAGAAAGAGCATAGTTTCCACCTGCAACAGAAGAAAACCTGGGAAAACTGCAAATTAACGACCTTCCTTGAAACCATCAGAGACCTGAGGTCACAGGATAACTAATCCGAAATCTGGGGAGAGACAGGACCTGAGCATTTGCTTTTCTGGGTGGCAGACGCCCCTGCCATATAGATGCCGGTAGAAAAATTTAGCCAGAAAATTTTAACTACCTGCCAAAGGCTGCGAGTGTGAGGCCACTGGGGGCCACTGACACAAGAGGATTCACATCTTCTTGCAGGCTTTTCCTCCAGGATACCCAGCAGGCACTCACTGGGAAGACGGGAGAATCCTGAGAAAACTTCCCCAAGGGGCCAGATAAGGAAGGGAATCAGCTATGGCTGTGGAAAATCTTTTGGGAACCAGCTCCCTCATCTCCCTAAAAAACAGAAACCCTAATCTGCAAGGGGATGAGCAACAAGAACTGTAGCTGGAAGGCACCCAGAAACCCTTGCGGGGGGAGAATAGGAAAAAAAGCCCTACCCCTGGGGGAGGGGCAGGAATAGAGCCAGGCATACTTTACCACTGGAGGAGGGGTCGGAACACTTGAGAGCCATATCCCTGAGGTCCAGGTTCCCAGGTCCTGCCAAGACTGAGTCAGAGAATGCGCACCACCCCCTCATTCCCACCACCATTCATTCCACCACCATATTAACAAGCGCTGAGTTTTAAAACAACAGTGACTAGAGCTAGGAGAGCTACAAGAGACAGGTTCTCCTTGGAGGGTAGAGTAAAGGGAAGACCCAAATCTGAATCAGGAGCAGACACTGAGAAAAACCCTTTGGCAAATTGGTCCACACCCTAAATGCAAGGTGTCACTAGAGGAATTTGAATCCTGTGGCAACAGAGGGTAACGACAAACTTCACACCACAGCCCAGCTCCTGACTGGACGAACACAGCTCACGCTCGGAAGGCACACTGAAGGGATGGCACGGTCATCTCCAAGCATAAATATCTTTACCTGGGGATCTGCCATCCTATATGACATGTCCGGATTTCAAACTCTGAGGCACATAAAAAGTGCCTGCAATCTGAAGAGAAAAATCAAATATGATATGACACAGATGTTGGAACTATCAGACAGGGAATTTAAAATAACTGATTCATGTACGAACAACTTTAATGGAAAATGCAAGATCAGATAGAGAATTTCAGCAGAGAGATAGAAATAATAATGAATTAAATGGAAATGCTAGAAATCAAAAACAAAGTAACAGAGATAAAGAATGCCTTTCACAGACTTGCCACTAGATCCAACACAGCTGAGAAAAAAATTAGTGAGCTTGAAGATTGATCAATAGAAATTACCCACACTGAAACACAAAGAGAAAACAAAGTGAAAAAAAAGAATAGAGCACTCAAACAGTCTAATATATGCATAACTGGAATCCTAGAAGGAGAATGGGGCAGAAGAAATATTTAAAGGAATAATGGATGAGAATTTCCCAAGATTAATGACAGACAAAAAAAAAAATCACAGATTTAAGAATCTCAGAGAGTATGAAGAAGGACAAGTACCAGAACCAAACCACATCTAGGTGTATCATAGTCAAACTGCTAAAAAACAAAGACAAAGAAAATCTTAAAGGCAGATAATAAAAACCACAAATTACGTACACAGGAAAAAAGATAAAAATTACAGCAGACAACCCATCAGAAACCATCAAGCAGGAAGATGGTGTAGGGACATCTTTAAAGTCCTGAAGAAAAAAAAAAATTGTCAACCCAGAATTCAGTACCCAGGAAAACAGTCTTGAAAAAATGAAAGACTTTCTCAGACAAACAAAAACTGAGGGAATTCATTGCCAGCAGACTTACTCTACAGGAAATGATAAAAGAAGTTCTTCAGGCAGACACAATACGATACAGGTTAGAAATCTGGATCTATGCAAAGAGACAAGAAACACTAGGAAAGGAATAAGTGAAGGTAAACTTAATATATTTTCTTATTTTTAATTTCTATAGAAGATAACTGAATCTTTAAAGAAAAAATAGCAACAGTGTATTGTGTGTTTATAGCAGGTGTAAAAGTAAAATAAATGACAACAGTAGCACAGGGATGGGAGAGAGGAATTGGGAATATATTGTTTTAAGATCCTCACGTGACTTGTAGAGGATGTGGTATTATTTAAAGGTAGACAGATTATTTTAAAATGCAAATTGTAAACCCTGTGGCAACTACTAAAATGTTTTTAAAAGAGGTATAAATAATAACTCAATAGAGGAGTTCTATGGAATCATAAAAAATGTCCAATTAAACCCACAGAAGGCAGAAAAGGAGGAAAAGAGAAACGAAGAACAAATGGAAGATACAGAAAACAGCTAATAAGACAGTAGATTTTAATCCACCCATGTTCATAATTCCTTTAAATATGAGTAGTCCAAACATACCAGTTAAAAGAGAAGATGGTCTGATTGGATAAAAAAGCAAGACCCAGCTCTCTATGGTCCACAAGAAACACACTTGAACCATAAACTGGTTTCTGCAGGCTTGCTGAGCGTATTTTCTCCCATTGGCTGAGAAATCTGTTTGCTTTAAAAACCCCTACTTCAGAGTTTGGTCAAAAGTCAAGTTCAGCTTTTCCCAGGATTAGATGAGCTCCATAACATTGGGGGTCTGAGGTTTTGCCTCACTCAAATGTTATCTTGTGTGTAATTTACTTTGAAATACTTTGGTGTAAACAGTGGAATAATATACATGTGGAAATTCACTATAGTCCACACCCTCACAGTGCTTGGTTAGCTTATGCAGGAACCTAATCAGGGATCCACACTCCCAGTGTAGACGCAAGTTCTCTATTTCTTTTTAAATTTTTTTATTGAGGTCATATTGGTTTATAACATTGTGTAATTTCAGGTGTACATTATTATATATCATTTTCTGTATAGACTGCATGATGCTCACCACTGATAGTCTAATTTTTGTCACTCACCATACATGTGTCCCCTTTTATCCCTTCCACCCACCCCTCCACCTCCTTTCCCTCTGGTAACCACTAATCTGTTCTCTTTATCCATGTGTTTGTTTATCTTCCACATATGAGTGAAATCATATGGTGTTTGTCCTTCTCTGTCTGGCTTATTTCGCCTAACATAATACCCTCGAGGTCCATCCATTCTGTTGCAAATGGAACGATTTTGTCTTTTCTTATAGCTGCACAGTATTTTATTGTATATATATCATATATATACAATATATTCCATATATATGCAGTACATTCCATTGTATATATATACCATATCTTTATCCATTCATTAGCTGATGGGCACTTGGGTTGCTTCCACATCTTGGCAACTGTGGATAATGCTGCAATGAACATAGGGGTACATAAATCTCTTTAAATTGTTGATTTCTTATTCTTTGGATAAATACACAGTAGTGGGATAGCTGGATTGTATAGTATTTCTGTTTTTAATTTTTTGAGAAATCTCCATACTGTTTTCAACCAGTTTGCCTTCCTACCAGCCATGTATGAGGGTTCCCTTTTCTCCACATTCTCTCCATCATTTGTTATTTTTTTAGACACAAGTCCTCTAAATATGGCTATCTAATCTGCACAAGAGGGTTGAATTAGCATAAGGATGGTTAGAAATAATTTTTATTGAGGAAATGAGTGATGCTCAGAGATGTGGTTGGCTAGAAAGACTGTTTGCAACACTAGCCTTTTAGGAACAAGGCATGGGAATCCTACAAATCCAACAGCCTAGTGCCACAGACAAGCTCTGTCTGGGACCCAGAATCACAGGGGGCTCTATCACCTGAGGCCCTAGGAGGTGGCTGGCCCTGCTGTCAGAGGCCTGTGGCCTCTACTCCCTAGTGAACATTCCAGGTGAGGAAACCAACATGTATAAGGGACAAGAGATGGAGATTTCACTCAGCTTTCAGGAACAAGCTGCGTGGTGGTTGTGTCTGCTTGCTGACAACTGTGTGTTCTGGAGAATTCCATCTGAGGCCTGCTTGCATTGTAACAGGGTCCCTGGTAGCAAGATTGTGGGGAAGCCACTAATATTTACCAGAAAAGTTGAGTGACTGGGATCAGTTCTCGAAACCCATCCCCCCATTATGGGCTGAGTTGTGTCCCCCTAAATTCATACATTGAAGTCCTAATACCCAGTACCTCATGTGACTGTATATGGAGATAGGGTCTTTAAAGAGGTGATTAACATTAAATGAGGTCATATGAGTGGGCTCTGATCCAATCTGACTGATGTCCTTATAAGAAGAGATTTGGACACAGATATGCACAGAAGGAAGACTGTGTAAAGACCCAGGGAGAAGATGGCCATCTACCAGCCAAAGAGAGAGGCCTCAGGAGAAACCAACCCTGCAGATACCTTGATCTTAGACTGCCAGCCTCTAGAATTGAGAGAAAATAAATTTCTGTTGTTTAAGCCACCCAGTCTGTGGAACTTTATTGTGGCAACCTGGGCAAACTAATATACCCCCTCAGATGCCACCTGCTGTCCTGAGATGTTACCAGCGTCTGGATATCCAGACTCCATATTTGATGCCATGGAGTGGGGGTCAAGAACATGGGCTTTGCTGTATCAGAGAGATCAGAATTTTATCCAGGCTCTGGGAATAGAATGGGAATAATGATTGTCCTGCCCCAAGGGCTGTGGATTGTGTGAGCGTGGTCTGTTACTGTTATTATTGTTGTTCTTTGTCCACACCTCATTTCTCCTAGATGCTTCTCCAGTATAACAGAGACAGAGGAGCGGAAGTGGCGGGGAGGTGATTCAGAGGTCACTCTGGAGCAGTCAGTGCCCAGACCATGCCGGGTCCCCCCTCCCGTGCCCCAGGAATCTGCCTCTGCCATTTGGTCGGCAGCAGCCATGGAGGATGCAGGACAGGAGAGAGGAAAGCGGTGGGAGGACCTGGGAGAGGCATCCGCCCTGCGTCACATCAGCACCAGGGCCAAACACCTGGCCAGCCTTCAGCCCTCCGGGGAACCTGGCGGCCAACCATCTTCACTGAGCGCTGTGTTTATTCAGGTGAGGTTTCTGCCGAAGCCAACGACAAACGTTCTTTCAAGTAAGTAGGAACTTGGACGATGATGCTGGAACGGCTCTGTTCTAACACTCAGCCATTAGCTGAACCCCCACACTGGGATTTCTGGCTTGGCCTCATGAATTCGGTAATTTTTGTCGTTATTGTTTTATGGGGAGAGGACAGGGAAGGGAGGGAAGATTATCATTCCTTAAAAATGTCTCCTGCCTGCCAGGCCCACTGTCAGGTAAGCAAGTACATTCTCACACGTGAAGTGGGCTTGGTTTTTCCATAAGGTTACATTGGACTAGACCATTGAAGCCCCAGTGAGCCTCAAGCTCTGTTATTTCCTGTCTGAGCGTTTCTGTCTTTCTGAAGTTATTGCCTTTGGTTGGGAAAAGCAAACAACGTCTTCATTAGAGCACCAGTATAATCCAGTGGTTAGGCATGCAAGTTCTGGAGCCCAGTTGCCTGGGTTCAAATCCCACTGCCTCTACTTATGTAGCTGGGAGAGCTCGGCTAAATTACCCTCTCTAAACTTCAGTTTCCTAATTTGTAAATGGATACAATAAGAGTATTCAACCCTTACTAGGTGGTTGAGAGGGTTATGTCAGACAATCCACATCAGTGTGTGTCAATGCATGACAGATAGTAAGCACTGCGTAGGAGTTAGCAACTATTGGTATGTATTAAAGAATACACAGGCAGGGGGGGAGTGAGGACTGGGCTGAATTTGGAGTTGTAAGGCTTCAGATGGAATCCTGGCTCCACAGCCAGTATTACAGGCAAAACTCTCCTAAAGTGACTCCTTACTGTGGAAAATTGCGAACATACAGAAAAGCGGAGAGAACAGTGTAACTAGCCCCCACGAGCCCATCTCCTGGCTTTGGCAGCTCTTGACTGTCTTGTTTTATCTGTACCCCACACTGGTGCTCCCAGTGCATCCTTTTCACTCCCCAGTTATTTTGAAGCAAAAGCAAGACATAATATCATTTCATCCCTAACTAGCTCAGTGTGTACTTCTAAAAGATAACTGAAAAAAACCCCATAATCAATTCTTCAGTTCTTTTTATACAGATGTTCAGTTGATCCAGCATCATTGGTTGAAGAGAGATTCCTTTCCTCATTGAATTGCTTTGACACTTTTGTCAAAATCAGTCGGTCACATAAGTGTGGGTCAATTGACTGTCTACTCGGTTCCACTTCTCTCTTTGTCTAGCCGATGCCAGGATCACACTGTCTTGATTGCTACTGCTGCTTTCTAGTTAGTCTGAAACTATGTACTGTAAGTCCTCCAACTTTATTCTTTCTCAAGATTGTTTTGGCTATTCTAGAAATGTTAGATTTTTATATGCATTTTAGTATCAGACTATCAATTTTTACAAAAAATCTTGCAGGGATTTTGATTGGAATTACATTGAGTTTATAGTTACATTTGAGGAAATTGATATCTTTACAAGTGCTGAGTCTCCTACTTCATGAGCATGGCATATTTATATCTTTAATTTCTCTCAGCGATAATTTTTTTGTTTTAGTTTAGAGGTATTTTACACTTTTTTGTTAAGTGTATCCCTAGGTATTTTATGTTTTTTGATGCTTTTACAAATGCTATTAATTTTTAAATTTCATTTTCCAACTGTTTGTTGCTAATATATAAGTATACAATTGATTTCGATATATTGACTTTGTATTCTGAGACCTTGCTGAATTGATCAGATTTAATGATTTTTTTTTGGGGGGGGTAGATCCCTTTTGTATATAATCATGTTATTTCAAATAAAGACAGTTTAACTTCTTTTCTCCTAATCTCCCTGTCTTTAAAACATTTTTTTTCCTTTTTAGCATATTACATTGGTTAGAACCTCCAATGTGATGTTGACCAGAAGGGTTAGAGTGGACCATTTTACTTCTTTCCTGCTTTTTGGAAGAACGTGTTCAGAATTTTACTACTAAATATGATGTTAGCTATAGGGTTTTTTTGTAGATGTCTTTATCAATGGGGTGAGGAAATTCCCTTCTATCCTTAATTTTCTGAGAGTTTTTATTGTGAATTACTGCTGGGTCTTTTTTCTTAAATGCTTTTTCTGTATCTATTGAGATGATCATCTCACTGTTCTTTGTTCTGCTAATGTGGTGAATTACCTTTATTGGTTTTCGAATATTAAACTAACCTTGCATTCCTGGCATAAACTCCATCAACTATTTGGATGACAAATGGGACTTTATTTTTTGCCATTATTTTCTAGTTTGCAAAATAATGGTTAGTTGTCTAGAATCCTCCCGAGGTGACTGATGGAGTTTTTCTTTTTTAAGAAAATATTGAGTGCTGTGAACTCCTGGATTTAAACATGTTTGGTGTGTTTTAATCTATGGTGCTTATTATCCTTGGTCATGCTCCCATTGTCCCCTTTTTGGCCACTGGGAACTCCTTCAAGTTGCTCCTGAGTATTTTGGACACAAATCTAGTGCTTTGATAACTTCCTTGTTTTCTGGGATGACATGATGCTCCAGGCTCCCCTTGGGCATTTCGTCCTCCAGTCTTGGAATCAGCTATTTCTCCAGAAGCCCTCATTGCTTTTAGTGGGAAATAGTATTTGAAGCCACAGTCTGGTCCCCACAGTACTCCCTGCCACCAGGCTGGTCATTATTTCTCCTGAATACATATTTTTTAAAGAGAAAGTTTATTTTGTGTTGGATTAAAAGACATATACTTCTTTAATTTTATATTTTGATTTATTTTTCCTTACATTGAAAATCTTTGCTGGCCGGCTCTGTGGCTTAGCGGTTAAGTGCGCGCGCTCTGATGCTGGCGACCCGGGTTCGGATCCCGGGAGCGCCCCGAGGCACCACTTCTCCGTCCAACGCGAGGCCGAGTCCCACGTACAGCAACTAGAAGGATGTGAACCTATGACATACAACTATCTACTGGGGCTTTGGGGGGAAAAAACTGAATAAATAAAATCTTTAAAAAAAAAAAAAAAAAAAAAGAAAATCTTTGCTCTTAATGACATTGGCATAATTACTTGTTTTGCCCTCTAATATATAACAGTTGCAGAATAATAATACCATATTATTACTAAGAATATGTTTGGTGAAAATAGTTTAAAAATTTTTTGGCAGTTCTTTTTGTCCTCAGAATATGTCCCCCATAGGAATGCATAGTCGCATTTTTGTGCTTTAAAGTCACAGAAATATTCTCTTTGTGGTTATGCCACCAACTACATAGCCACACAGATTTGTTTGTTTTATTTGCCTTTTGATTTTTAGGGATTGCTTTAAAATTTTTTAGTTTTTTAAAAATAATTATTGAAAACATTTACAGGTGACAATGTTGAATTTTACCTGAACCCTGTGCTCCTGCAAAACAGTGATGATGAAGGAAATCCCCCTCACCCTTTTGTGTTCCAGAAAAACAGCTTCCTGCAAAAATCCTCCCTTCCCCATATGACTTAGATAAGACCCACGGGTGCCCCCCCATTAACCTATGCCCAAGCCAGACACTGACTCTCCAAATTCCCATCGTTTGCCTCATAAACGATTAGCTGGACAGTAGGTCCCCACTGACCCATCAGAGCAAAATGCTTGTTAATCAGACTTTGGTTAAGTTTCTCTCCTTCCTCCAGGATCTGAACTTTGGTCCACCTTCAGCCTGAGCCAGCGGACAGCCCCTCCTGAGAACAGGCTGGCCTCAGAGTAAAACATTTTCTTCTAGAAAGATCCAAGTGTGGGGAAGTTGGATGAGAGGAGCCTTGTTTACTCCTCTCCATAAAGAAAACCTCTTTTTGCCCAACCCTGGAGACCTTGCAGATCCTACAGTGAAAGTGTCCCCCGTTCCGCAATATTCCCCCCCACCCCCCATTGCAATAGCCCCTTTGCAATCATCCTTTTGAATAAAAGTCTCTCCTCACTAAGTCCAGATTTGTCTTTTATTTGATGCGTGCTTCCAAAGTCAAATCTACAAGACCAGCCACATTCAGGGAAGTCTGGCCTTTATAGCTGTCCTCTCCCCCTGTTTCCCTGTTGGCTACCTCTCCTACAGGTAACATTTTTTTCTTTTTTAGTTTTGGTTTATCTTTTCATTTTTAAAAATATAAGGCAATACACTTATAAGTTGTTGTAGCTTCACTCCCGTTTCGAAAGCACAAAGGTAGCCAGCTATACACACCTTTTCCTGTTTACAGGTAAGACCCTCAACCACCTGAGCCCTCTGCTGTCTCCGCTTGAAAAGCTGTCACCGGGGATGGGTTTCAATGAGATTCCAAGGAGATGAGAGCACCTTGTAAACCAGTAATCCTCAAACTTGAGTGTGCCCTGGAATCCCCTGGAGGGCCTGTTGCCAGGTCCCACCCCAAGAGTTTCTGATTAGGCCTGGGGTTGAGAATTTGCATGTCTCAGCTGCTGCTGGTCTGGGGGCCAAACTTTGAGAACCACTGGTATGAACTCCCCTCAAGGGCAGGGCCAATGTAAGTGAGTATTCCAAGACATGTACCTCCCAACGCAGGGCCTGAAGGGGCGGCATGGGAAGGTAGATCTTGCCTTGACCTCAGACCTTGGCCTGACATTCCGGTTTGGGTTCTCTAAGGCCTCACTCCTCAAAGGGTCGTCTGTGGGCCAGTAGCTTCTCCTGGGAGCTTGGTAGAAATGCAGACCCCCACCCAGACCTACTGAATCAGAATCTGTAGTTTATCAAAACCCCCAGGTGAGTCTGTGCTCCGTAAAGCCTGAGAGGCACTGCCCTGGCCCCCCGCCCTCTGGTTTATCTACCTGTGGCTGATGCCCCCTGGAATGAAGCTCTGAGAGGGCAGAGGCTTTGTCTGGTGTAGCTCTGAGACAATGCTGTTGGCACAGCAGGTGCCCAGCAAACACTGGGTGAATGGCTGACTAGGGTGGAGAACTTGCCCCCTAGCCAACCGAAAGGCCTCTTTCCTGCTGCTCCCCCAGGTGGAGGTGGCAGAACCAGGCCCCCCGACAACTGACCAGTTGGGCAGGGTTTGGCTTGAGGACGTGCTGGGCAAGTGGTGCCAGGAGCCTGATCTGCTGCAGCTTGAGAGCCTGTTCCCGACTTTCCCTGCTCTGCATGGTCCCTGGGGATGGCAGGTAGCTCTCGACACCCCCATGGACCCCCCTCCCAGAGGGATAGCGACCGGAAGCTCCTTGGTGCCCTGGGGATGCCCACGTTGAGCCTTTCCTGGAAATGAATGAGTTGGAGAGAATTTCAGAGTCCTTGCTGACCAAATCCGCAGCTGTCTGGAGTGAGAGGAAGGGAAGGGGCCTGGAGGGTGGAGGAGGAGAGGGATGGGTGCCGCCTGCCCCCAGCCTGCCCTGTCTGCCTGGGAAGGGGCTGAAGCTGCTGGGCAGAG
The DNA here is from genome assembly GCF_057802395.1 of Ceratotherium simum simum. Taxonomy (NCBI): domain Eukaryota; kingdom Metazoa; phylum Chordata; class Mammalia; order Perissodactyla; family Rhinocerotidae; genus Ceratotherium; species Ceratotherium simum. Next base: position 77,669,200 of record NC_141905.1, on the reverse strand, counting down.
GGATGTAAATGGTGGGGTGGGCCAGTGCTGTGGGGCTGGAGTTTCTCCCTCAGACCCTATGTCCCAGGAGGACAGCAGCTTCTCTGCTTGTGAGGCTGGCTCAGGAAACAGAGGTTTCTGAAAGGGCAGGAGAAGGCCCTGGGAAAACGCTGGGGCCACCGAGAAAACAGCCCCTCCGAGGAAGGGTCCTCCCCGTGCCTGTGATGGGAGCCCCTGTTCAGAGGCTCAGAGCACTTCGCCTCTCCCGTCCCCTCCCTTTTCTCCCGGTGAAGGCTCTCTCGCGGTCAGCAAGCCCTTTGTCGTGGGGTCCCTCAGCTCTTCAGCTGACCAGGTTCCCCCCATCCCAGGAGAAACCCATTCCCAGTCACAGCTGCTACCACCACACCCCCAGTGCTAACCAGCCCCTTCCTTTCTCTCTCTCCAATTCTCAAGTCCCCCAGTAAGCAGAAGCCTCCTCAATCCCGTCCTCTAATTAGGAAAGACGTCTGCTTCTGGGAGCCAAGGGGATGGAATTATTGCAATTCCTATCTCCCGTGTGAGACAGGCTCCAGACCTGTGCCAGGAGTCAGGCAGAAACAAGCCTCAGGCCTTGCCCCACAGCTCAGGCACGCTCCCTCCACCCAGTGCTACTGGGAATGCATCTAGCCCCCTGGGCTGGGCTGAGGGTGAGATGGGTGTGGGTCTAGGACTCTGCCCTATCCTGAGGTCGAGGTATCCAGAGACAACCAGGGAGACTGTCCTCCAGGGCAAAGGCCACTCTGCTGGGGGTCACCCGTGTTCTCCCTGAATCCTCTAGCAGCCCTGCTGTGCAGATGTTAGCCCATTTTACAGACGAAGACACTGAGACTCAGAGTTAAGGCCACTCAAGGTCATACAGTCAATACGAGGTTGTCTGAGCCCAGAGCCCTGCTCATTCTTCTACCACTACGCCAAGCAGGGGGAGGGGCACCGAAGGGGTCTCGGGTCCTAGATTGGGACTCTGGGCTCTGAGGCACTTGGTGTTCTGCCCTGCTGGTGACTCAGTTGCAGCGTGTGGCTGGCTCGATGAAGGCTGAACAGCCAGAAGAGCCCCTCTCTGCAGAGCCCACCTCTGAGTTACGGCCTCTTTCATGTATAACACGCCAGGTAGAGATGTGAATGCCCGGTCTGCCGTCTGGGTGCCAGCATCGACCGGGCCCTTCCCTCCCCAGTCTGCTTGGTGCCACATGGCTGCAGCACTTCTGGAGCCATCTGCTGGGTTTGGGATCGGAAGCCAGTCGACCTGGACAGGGTTCCCGTGGCATCCTTAGGCCCTGCCCCCCGGAGCCGGGCCATCTGTGGGCAGCTCAGGGGGTGGTCAGTGGGTGAGGCTGAGCCGTTCACTGAGGAAAGGGTTAACTCAAGGCTGCAGCAGCAGGTGTTGGCACCTAGGGAGCAACTGTCATACGCAGAAGGAACAGAACAAGAGCTCAGCAGAAGGAAAGATTCCACGTTATTTTCATTAAGGAATTTATTTCTCTTAAAAAAAACAACAACAGTGGTTTGATCTAGATACAGCAGCACTGTGACATATTAGACAGGACATACAAAGATTCAGAGCAGCAGGAGTACGAAAGCCGGTATCTTCAGGAATGACCCCAAAGTGGAACTATTTTCATTCATCAACGTTAAAATTTCCCTGAAAAAAAATAGAAACCTTTGGATACTAGAAGGATGATTATTTTAACACTACCAACAGCCACTAAGCTCTTCTAATCGAGAACATTTGCTTTTGATCTATTACAAACATGACTTATTGATGGACCGGGGAAAGACATCTAGAATCTTCTTTTGGGAAGCGTCTCTCCCTCCTAGGGAGAGCTAGCTTTTCAGATGTTTTAAGCCACTGTCCCCAACACAGGCCTTTAAAGTTAGACCAGACGAGCCACGCTGTGCCTGAGCACGCTCTGACCGGCACATCTGAGCTTCAAAAGCTGGGCTGGTTGGTTGTGAGAGCAGGAGGGGAAGGTGCCTTGGGGGATGAGGCTTCACCATCGTGGTCTGTTGTGATCAGAGAGCAGTGAGCTTTCTGCTGTTCATGACTCACAGCTCTGTCGCTGCAAAATGCACAGATTTCACACTCATTCTTTTTCCATGACAAAGGCTAGGACGTCCCGTCTCCAAGTGTGGGGGTTATGAGAGCAGAGACAGCAGGAAGAAGTTGCCCTCGGAAGGGTAAGCTGCTCACACGGACAGGCGAGCACACAGCGGCCCAAGAGGAGAGCCGGATGTCACCCCCAAGGCATTTCCTCGTCATCTTGGGAGACTTCGAGCTGTCCACGAGGCCGCTGTGCCCTTTGGCAGGGCCTGGGACACCAGGCTGGGAGGCCGCGGTGCTCCCTCCGTATTGAGGTCTGCGCAGCAGCTCAACTGAGAAAGCTGGTGGGAAATGAACCGATGACGGAAGCCTTTTGGGAAAGGCCAGGGTGTGGAAGAATCAGGAGGGGCTTCCACGGGGCACTGGGCTCCTTGGAGAGGCAGGAGCCCCCTGCTTCCCAGAGGGCAGGCCTTCAGCATCATTAGGGCTTGCTAGGCTCAAGGGCAGGTGGCCGCATGCTACCTGTGCCTTCAATGCCAAGGCGGTGGCCACACACGTGTCCCCAGAACTCACCAGCGACATCTGTCCCAGCGCGCTGCCTGTCAGGTGTGCGTATAACCAAGGCCACACCACTTTCTTCCATGCAGCATGACCCCCCACCCCCGTGACAGTCCCTCCAAAACTGAACATTCCCCTTTGCTAAGAGCAGTGCATTTCAGGAACAAGAAAACTCTCCTGGAGCTGCTGAAGACACGGCAACCCTTAGCAACTGCGCAAGTGAGCAGCCCTCGAGGCCTCATGGTTTAAAAAAGGATATTCCTGGCCTAGGAAGAGTAGGGAATGAGTGGATGTGGGATGTGGTGCCATCCTCCGTGAAGGTGGGATTGGGTCTTGGTGATAACATGGGTGATAATATGGGAGCCCCCGAGGGGCTTGATAAACGCTGGTCGGTCATGGTGATCGCGGCAGAGACCACCCCTGTCCCACCAGGAACAGCAGCTTGTCTCCTGAAAAGTGGAAGCAGGGACGCTTTTGCAAGATCCTGCGTCTCACCTCAAAGGCACAAAGTCAGCGAACGTCCAGTGAGAAATCACACCTGGAGAAAGAAAGGCTCTTGTGTGAAGAGCTCAAATGCGGTAAAAAAAGATTTAAATCCACTCACTGTCCAAATATGCCTCATCCCGGACAGGTGGATGGGGGGGATAAAAATATCTTTTAAAAAATGCAGCTATAGAAAACAAGTTGGAGTAGAAGCAGGGGTGGGGGGCGGAGGGACAGGGCTAGGACCTATGGTGACTCGGGGACTCAGCGGGGGGAGGGCTGATTTTCAGGCACTGTTCTAAATAAAGAGTTCCCTTCTCTTGTACAAAGCAATGGGCCAAAAGGAAGAGCGGGACTGAAAAGGCCAATGACTCTGACCCCGTGTCCTATGGGCACTCACGGGGACAGGTGGCGAAGGTGAAGGAAGATGCCAGTTATTTTAAGAGTCACTCCAAGACCTGTACTTTAGCCTCATTTGCGCTCTCACGATGCAGAAACACACTAAGCAGATGTGTTTTCTTTCTCGCTCCTTGAGGATGCTCCACTGCCCATGGACCGTGCGTGGCTTTGAGGCATAAAAAACGGCTGCTTCCCCACACCAGCCCACGTGTAAAGGATGGGTTGCTGTGAAATGGGCAAAATGGATGAAACTTCTGGGCAGGAGAGTGGTGGCTTGGGTTGGTGACTGTCCCAGGAAGATGACTGTCCTTTTCATTAAGAAAGAAGGGTCAGCAACAGCTTGGGGACCGTAAAATACTGGTCGAAGAGCTTTCCACTTCCTTGGCAGAAACCGAATATGGCTGTGAGTATTTATTTTGTATTCAGCCCAAGAAAGGTAACGGAAGCAGCCTCGTGAGACAAGACCTGGTCTTGAAGAAAATAATACTGCACATTGAAAGGATCTGAGAGAAGCCCAGTGTTTCTTCTCTCCCGTCTGTCAAGTGTCCTCAAAATGATCAGTCCCAAAGGTCGGGCCCCTTTCTAGCAGCACGCCCCAGGACCCACTGGCTGGGGAAAGGGTATGGAAATTAGGATGTGAGGCTGACGTGCTCACTACTCTGTCCTCCCGAATGGCTCGTGCTCCAGGGCTGCCTGGGTCACCTAGGGACCGTCCCATCTGAAGCCGCACTGACGCCTGAGGCGGTGTTCTCACACTGTAGGGTGCATCAGAGTGATCTGGCAAAGTTTGTAAAGATTTAGATTCTTGGGCCCCAGTCCCAGAGAATCCCACTCTGTGGGTTTGGAGTGGAGCCCAGAAATCTGCATTTTAACAGGAGATGCCGACGCAGGTAGTGCAGGGCCCACAACGGGAGACACCCTGGCAGCTGCCAGGTGGGTGAGACCAGGTCTGACTGAGGTCAACTCAGCCGCCAGGGACTCAGCTGAGCAGGGGAGCAGAGGTCAACTGCTCACCCCGTCCTGGAGGGAAGGCAAGGGCGGATTTGCTCCTTGTCACCTCATGGAGGCAGCAGGGGGAGGCTAGTAGCTCCTGGGCTGGACAGCCATGCTACAAGGGCCTGCGGACAGCCTCCAGAGGCCCCTGGTCTGGTGAAGCCACCAAGTCCTCCTGGGGCTACTTGTGCCCAAAATTTTGAGATGCCAAATTAGAGCTCGTCTTTGCCCCACCTCTCCTGGGAAGTGACAGTGAGTTTGTTTTGAGTTTCTTTGGCGGCCTGGCCTCTCCTTGGGCATCCCATTTGCTTAGAGAGCCAACCCCATCCATGCTACCTGCGCCAGCAAATCTTTGGGGCCCTGTGAAGCTCTCAAGACACTGTGACCCTGAAAACACTTAAGGAATGTGCTGGGAATCCCTGGGCAAGCCACTGTCCCCCTCTCCAGACTCATTCAGGATGACCCCCATAACCCCCACTCACTGAGGCTTCCATGAGCCATAAGGACAGTTGGGGTTCCATGACTACCCCTTATCATCACTATGCTTCTCTTCAAAATAGAATGAAACAAAATCCCCAAGCACAAGCCTCTTGAAAACATACTGGCTCTTGAAACATACTGGCTTGAGCCTCTTGAAAACATACTGGCTTGAGCAGTCAGAACGTGCTTAAAAGAAAGAGGCCCAGAGACCACTGTGCTGAAGACACCCAGCTCCACGTACCGGCCACCTTCCAGAAGGAAGAAGAGGCCGAGGCCACAGCAACAATGGCAACGTGTGCCCCTAAGGAAAAGTGCACATCTTGATGGAGCCGGCCCCGCTGCCTCCACGGACCCCAACAGAGGACGTTCTGGCCGGGGGTGAAGTCCCAGACATGTCTTTGAGCACTGAATTCAGATTGTTACAAGCCAACAGAATGGTGATACCAATGTGGGGGAAAATTAGAGAGAGGGATACAACCAATCCTTTCAAGGTGAAATGTGAATCATTTTCTACATTTAATAAAAACATTTTCTCATTTGAGGCTCTGGAAGTCTTAAATCACATTTTTTTTTGTAAATCCCCCCCACCCCCTCTAAAATGTCTTAAAACACATGGCTTAACAGTGGCTGCACAGAAAATATACACCCTCAAAGTCTGACTTTCATTTAAATACAAATATACAAAATGTAAACTGAGACAATAGAGAAATTTACAAAACTTTTCTTTAAAAATAATAAAGACAAAATTCAGTTCTAGTTATGACGCTATTAAAATACGTGCAAGTTGTGGCATCCGATTGGATTCCTATTGCAGTGTTCGACAAAGACAAATCCGATCCACCCTGGCTTGAGGGCCGCCTCTGAAACAGACCTGAGTGGAAATCTCTTGAGACACCTGGAGGCTCTACGTCGAGGGGGGGAGCGGCCTCCTTCCCCGGCTCCTGGAGGGCTCCCCGTCTGCCCAGCCGGAGCGTAATCCCCACTGGTCACAAGTTCCGCTTCTAAGGAGAAGGGTCTGGGCTGATCCCACCGTGGACTTCAAGGCCAGAGCTGCGACTAGCTGCTTCCGGTGGAGTTTGAACTGACATGGTTTGAATTTATGTGGTGGTTAAAACTGGTCTTGGAATTGGGCGAACTCTTGGAATTGTTCTGATGCTGGGAGCGGGGTGAGCGGGGAGAAGAGAGAGATTGAGAGAGAAAGCAAGTCAGTCCTCGTAGAGTCAAGCCCCGGGGCCCGCACGTCACAGGGGCCACTGAGTCCGAGAGCCGGGCCATGGGTCAGGGGCTGCTGACCAGCTCCTCCTCTTCCTTCCTGCTGCCCATTCTCCCTCTGCAGACCCCGGTCCAGAGGCCACCCCTTGGGGCAGGGGGCTTTATGTGATGCCTGGGAAGAGCTATGGAATTAATAAAACCCCAAGGCAGGGAAGAAGTGGCCCCTCCTATACCATCTATATTGGGTAAGCCTGCAGGCTCAGAGTTAGACTGCCTGGGTTCGAATCGTAAGTCCGCCACGTCCTAGCTGAGCGACCTTGGGCAAGTAATTGAAGCTCTTGGTTGCCTCACCTGTAAGGTGGGATAGGAGCCACTTCTGCACAGGTTGTGGGGAGAATGAAACAAGGCTGTGTGTGCAAAGGCTCTTGCAGGTGCTTGTTCTCAGTACTCACTCCCCTGGCATCCCCGTGGGCACGGGCCCTTCACGTTGCAGGGAGGAGAAGGAGAGAGACTGGGAGCATCTGGTCTCTCGGTGGCAGTGGTACCGGGCACTGCGCTGAGGACCACCGTCCTCCACCTCACTCAGTCCTCTTCCCGACTCTGAGCACCTGATCCTTCAGGTGGGCAGACGGAGGCTGGGAGAGTTTCAATAAGCTGCCACCCAAACAAGTGTCGGGACCAGATTTGAACCTGGGTCCGTGAGCCTCCACAGCAGGAGCTCATTCCAGGACTTGGGGCTGCCCTAGGGGCTCAGCCATGTGTGGGGAGGGGGAGGTCATTTCTTTCTGGAACTTCAATTTTACTTGATGGAAGCATTTGAAAATTATATTTCCATGGTATAAGAACATGAGTATTTTATGGAATAGGATGTGAAACTCACATGAAATTTTAGATAAAATGGCAAACTCAGCCTCAGTCTGCATTTTCTCTCCATGTGCCTGATCCGTGCTCCCCGTCCTGTTATCCCCAGATCCTCTGCATGGGCTCACCCTTGGGCAAATTCCCTAACCCTGCCCAGCCTCAGTTTTCCTATCTGTGAAATGGGGTAATGGCAACACATCCTGGGCTCACGCCTCACTAGGATGCCCAGAAGGAGGGATCCGGTTTTGCTTGCTGAGACATCTCAAGTCCTTAGATAACAGCCCGCACACAGTAGGCGCTAATACATATTGATTGAATGAGTGAATTGTTGAATGAAAGCCCAGGGTTTTGTGGAGATTAAGTAAGAGACGCCTTCAAAAAGTGCCCAGCACAGGACCTGGCCCACAGCGGAGCACCATCAATAGCCACCTCATCCCTGTTGTCACAGCCGGAGGGAGCTGGGGTTCCCGGGGCCTGGGGACCAGAGCTGCACCTGCCGCCTCCTCTTTGCCCTCCTGAGGAGAGGTGCTGCTCCCTTGGGGGGAGGAGGAACACAAGGAACAGGGGCCTCCCAGGCTCCAGGATGGGGACATTGGGGCCCTGGCTTCTTGAAGGGCCAGGCCAGGAAGGGGTGCTATTGTGGCCACCTTCGTGGTTGTGGATTTGAGGTGGGGGCCCCAGTGGTCTCATTCTCCCAGGCCAGCCGGGCCCTTCCCAGGACATTTCTTCCATTTGGCCCACAACAACCCTTAATCCAGGGAAGAATACTTTTTCCCGAACAGCTACAGTGCCGAGGCTGAGAAACTCTGATGAAGGGTGAACTTTGGGCGGGCCTTGCCCCTTCTGCCCTGGGGATCCCATCAGCCAGTAGGCTTCAGGGGGCTTCAGACAGGCTGCCTGTCCCTTCCAGGCCGCTGCGGCCCCCCAGTCTCCTGAGCCCCACAAGTAGATAGAACTCTGCAGCTCTGGTCTCCATCGCATGGATGTGCCTGGGCCCAGGGGTCCAGAGCTGAGGCCAAGACAGCTGGGTGTCAGAAGGGTCTCTCACCTGACGCTTGAAGATTCTCTGGAGCAGCCCTTTCTTTGGCGGTTCTGGAGGATGACCTCTGTTCAGGTCTGGTGACAGGGTACCATTAGGTCCAAACACATTCAGCTCCTTAAAGCACTCTGTTTCTATCATCTGGAAAAGCAGTGCAAAAACACGTGCGGCATGAGGGGCTGCACTCATTTTGGGTGGAAAGGAATCCTAGCAGCCGAGCTTCGGGCAGACACCATCCCGAGCGTGGTCCTACCAGGTCCTCCCCCCGCCCATCTCACCAGGGCCGTGACCCAGACAGCTCCCTGCCTGCCCACTGCCCCTCCCGATGGCCTTGCATGCCGCCTTCACTGAGAAAACAGAAACCGTCTTGGGGGTGCACTCATCTTCCAGCCACCAAACCCACACTCCATCTGAAGGAGGCTTCAGCGCCTCAAAGCCCAGGTCACCCCACATGCTCCAGACCCTCCCCCTTCTCAGGGCTTCAGCACCCCCATCATTTCCATCTCATTCGAACCAGCTCTAACTTGCCCAACTCAGTCCCACTGAGCCTCCAGCCACTGCCCCATTTTCCTCTGCTTTCCGGGCCCAACTTCCCAAGAGTCATCTAGACAGGCGGTGCCTGTCCTGCCTCCCACTCCCTCTCAGCCCAGTTCTGACCCTGCACCCTGCCAGGCCCCCGTCCAGGCCACAGGGGCCCCTGACCCAGCAGTGCCTCCTGTCCTCATCGCCCCCTCTTCAGGGCGAAGCCGACGACCCCGCCCTGCCCACCTCGCTTTGCCACGGGATGGGCACGGAGCCCGTGGAGAACTTGGAGTAGAAGTCGTCGTCCGTGTGGTCCAGGTTGACGCCTTTCACGGTGGAGAACTGCTCGATGTCCAGCACGTCCTTGCAGTACACGGCCCGGGGCTGAAAGAGGCGGAGAGCGCGGTCGCATGGGGCCCTGCCCGCCCCGGCGGCCCCCAGCCAGGCCTTGGGGTTTTGATGGGGGAGCAGAGGGCCTGTCTTCCCGAGGTCACCCCCCGCCCAGGGCACCTGTGCTACCCCCTCTCAGAGGTGCCAGGGGACCCTGGTGAAATGGGAGCTCGCGGGTCCAGGGCTTCTTCCCGCCATCACCCCCTCACACACCCTGCAGGTCACCCCACGTCTCCTTCAGGCTGAACCGAGGCAGGGGGACAGAAGACCCGTCTCTAAGCTCACACTCGCCTGTCAGATATTCTTTGTTTCCCTAAAGCCCACAGGATCAGGACGGTGGGAATGTTTCCAAAGTCATCCCTGTCAGAATGAGGGCTGTTTGGGGGCCACAGTTTGGGGCCTCTGGTCCACTTTTGCATAGAACAAATGCTGGTACCAGGGCCAGAGCCAGGGCATGCCGAGGACACTGCCCCGTGGGGGTCCCAGGAGGCGCCCAGTGGGTCCCCGTCACATCACAGGGCAGTGAGGGGCAGTGGTTCAGCCGGACAGGCCTGGGCTGCACTCCCAGCTGCGGTGCTTGGGAACTTTGGGAAAGTCACCTACCCCCTGTAGGCCTCAGTTTCCTCACCTGCAAAATGGGATAATAAAAGCGCCTGGCCACGGGGCTGTCATAAGCGCTTGCTGCTGTGACCACGGGTGGCTATTGTTACGGTGGTGACATCTTTTATCTCACTCGTCCACTAAACGTGCACTGGGGGTTGCTCTGTGCCAGGACTCACAGAGACGAACCAGCCCGGCCCTGCCCTCCAGGAGTTCAAGGTCAGTGGAGGAGGCCTCCCAGGGACCCTGGGAGCCTGGGGATCTGGAGATGAGGACTTCATGGAGGAGGTGACTCCAGGGTGAGTGCAGAGGGAGCCCCAGGCCTGGCGACGTGTCCGTGACTGGAGGGCAGAGGCTGCCTCCTGCCCACAGGTCTCAGTGCGTAGCCAGGGCCCGGCAGGGACATCCAGCTAAGTCGAAGGTCGTGGGTCCGTGCACAGGCTCAGTCTGGGCTGGGGGAGGCTACTCACATCTGGAATGAAGGGAGGGTCCAGCATCCCGGCTTCTAAACGCTTGAAATTCATGTTCCTGAAGAATGGGTGCCTCTTGACCTCCGCGGCCCCCTCCTCCTGGCAGCCCAGCCTCTGCTTTGCATCTTTGGTGAGCAGCTGTGACAAGAGAGAGCCCCGTGAGGCCACGCCTGGGGGGCCTTTCCTCCTGCCCGGAGCCCTGAGGGGCAGAGGGGCTTCTGAGAACCTGCAGTCATCTCCCTGTCACACGCGTGTCCCTGAGCCCTCCCAGACGTCCCTCTTCCAGCCTCCGCAGTGCCTGCGCCACTCCCAGGTACCCAGCGGACACTGCCCCAGCCTGCTCAGGCCTTGTTTCAGGGTCGCCTCCTGAGCCGCTGCGAGCCTTGCGGGCCCACATCCACAGGGGGCCTGGAGGCCTGGAGCCTCAGGAGAGCAGGAATCCCGTCTGTTTCTCCCCGCGACTGTCTGCCCAGGGCCTGGGGCATCCTGGGCACCCGCTGTTTGCCGAACTGGAGTTCCCTCTTGTGCTCCAGGTGAGCTACGAGGGCAAGGCCTGCCTCTCTAGGTCTCTCCGTCATTTACTCAATTCATGAGCACACTGTAGACGAGGACCTACCAGGTGCAGCCACGGTGCCGAGAGCGGAATCATGTTCGGAGCAATACAGACATGACACCGCGGTGGCAAAGGCACATGAATTGGCTGCCAGCTGGGGGGTCGGGGAGCTTCCTGGGGAAGGGGCATTTGAGACAGGCTTTCAAAAGGTGGGGAGTGGAGCAGGTACCAGGTGGGGGTACCTGCGCCAGTGAAAGCAGGGTGGTGGGAGGGACACGCAGGGTGGTTTGGGGAACACCTGTCTTTGACCTTGAGCGAAGGATGAGGGTGTGGGGGCCAGTCAGGGTGAAGGGGACCGGGCAGGGAGAGGCGATGGAGGGTCCTGAAGGCCAGGCCCGGAGGTGGGTTTTAATCTGGAAGTAATGGGGAGCCAGGGATGGCTGGGGTAGGAGTGTCCTCGTCAGTACGAAGAGGCAGGAGGGTTCATAGGAGAGGAAGAGGAAGAGGCTGCAGGCGCAGACAGCCGGGCCAGAGGGGACGAAGGCGTGAATGAATGTCAGGAGGGCAGGAGGAGGGGGGCCTCGGCTGATGACTGGGGAGGGCCATCAGATGACCAACCAACCCCAGCCTCGACCCCTCCCCTGCAGTCCCAGTGTCCCTGCCTTGTGCTTCTCTCTTCTTCCTGCCCCACTGAGCTCTGCACCTTGTATGCAGTTGGAATCTACTCTTTGCTTTGAGACTAAAATCAAGGTGGGTGGCCTGTACCTCTGAGGGAGTCCAGCCTTTCTTTCACCAATACCCTAGCACCCTCTGCTCATGTTCCTTCGATACACGTTTCCCGCTGGCCCGTGTGGGCTGGGGGTGCGGTGGAGAGCCAGCAGGCAGGTGGGCCTTCTGGGGCTCATGGTATGAAGGGAGAGGCTCCCAGGGACTGACCCTCACCCCTCAAACAAAGAATCAAAGGTGGCAGTGGGGCATGAGATAGCACTCACGATGTCATCCTTTCGTCCACAGACCACCCAGGCGTGTTTTGCCCACTGGGGCTGGTGGCTAAGGGCCTCAACGTCTCTTCTCCAGGGGCTTTGCCTTCCCACAAAGGAATCAGGCTCTGCTGGGCCTGGGCCCCTCCCTGTTCCGAGAAATCCCAAAGAGGCAAGACTCGTCATTCGGGGCCTGGACCACCCGGCTGCAGACCCCAGAGCCTGCAGGGCTGGCCAGACAGATGACACAAATGAGGGCGATAAAGGCAAGGGTGGGCTGGGCGGGCCGTGCCAGGCTGCCCATCAGCTCCCGACAGGCAGGAATATCGGCCACGCCCAGAGCTTCTGCTTTTTTCAAGAGAAGCCAGAAAATCCAGGTTTTTATGTGAAATCTCCCCAACTTTAAATCTGGGCAATTAACCCACCATCCACCTCTTTCTAAAACATTGTGTAGGCCAAATTAACACCCACCTACATGCTGCCTGTTTGCCAACTGGGCATCAGGTAAAGTGTTTGAACCATGATGTCAGGTGTACATCAAGAGAAGCGAGAGGGAGAGATGGTGTGAGCTGGGCAAGTGAGGCAGGCAGAGTGGGCTTCCTGGAGGAGGAGGACTAGAGATGGGCTGGAAGGAGGAGTGAGGCTGAGATGGCTGAAGGGCCAGAGCGGGGAGCTGGAGGGGGTGGGGAAGGACCAGTTCTGGGACTCAGCAGGGGCCTGTGGAAGGTGGGGGCTGAGGTCTGGGCCTAGGGACTGGACCCAGGGGACCAGGCAGTGAGATGCACGAATTTCTAGACCCAAGGGGCAGTGTGGAGAGTCCTGTGGCTGTCAAGATGGAATGGAGGACGGAATCTGAGGTCCAGGGACTGGCTTCCTTGCTGTTTGTGGAGCCACCTTCTCTGGCAAAGCTGGGGCTGCTGGAGTAGGGAAACAGCCTGGTGGGGCCTGGGCCTCCATGGTCTCCTTACAGTCAAGCCCCGCAGGGTCCTGAGCTGGTGTCTGTTGGAGGGGACAGGGCAAGCCTGGCTGCCAGACCAGATGGGCTACAGTTAAGGGCACAGAGGAAGCCCAAGACCAGAATCCCAAGACCCCAGGGTCATTTTTAAGAAAACGAAGCAAGGCCAGAGGACTCTAGCGATTCTTCCAGCGGATAAAGACAAGGGGACGATGGTTTGACACTTAGCATCCACAGGCCCAGGTCCACCCCCAGCCCCCAGCTTGGCCGCTGCCTGTCCCTCAGTGGCCACCAGGGGGCAGCAGAGGGCACACTGGTCCTGGTGCTCCCAAGTCAGACGACAAAGCGGATGGCTGCAGACAGGGAGGCGCCCCCTCTGCCTCTCTGTCCTCTCAGCACACCCCACGTCCCTGTTGGGGTCTCTCAAGACCTGCTTCTCTGAATCCCTGGCCCTGACCTGGGGCATCTGGTGATGCTCGGGCTTCCCTCTTCTATCACTTGTCCAGTTTGGTCCCACTTGATAGGTACCTCGCAGCGACACAACCAAGGATTGCCGCCCCCCACCCCCTCCCGGTTTTCAAACATCGGTAGGAACCCACATTACCCGGCTTTTGCTGCCTTGCTCCTCCTCTCCCCCCACCCCAACTCTAGCTGCTGTAACAACCTGGATTTCCTGGAGGCCCGGGCATGTGTGCAATGCACAGCTGCAGGCTGGCCCCCAGGCCGTGTGTTTGGGGGTCTGTTTGCATGTGTCCACACTGTCCCTCCCTCGGTGTCTCTCCCACATGTAAACGACACATCTGTGGTTCCTCTTCTTTTGGAAGTGGTCAGATGGCAGATCTAGCCCCAAATCCTTCTTCCCATGGGGCTGTGACATCAGACTACAGCTGGTGAGACGAAGTGGGCAAGCAGTGCGTGGACAGCTCCAGGAGTGGGGCCTCCCGGGGCGGGGAGCTACCCCAGATGGGTGCCCGGCCCTAGCAGTGCAGCCACAGGTTTCCTGGCAGCGGAAGCTTTGCTATTCCTCATCAGCTCCCTGGGCCTGCTCTTCTCTGCACTCCAGCCTGGTTCTTTCTGCACACGATTCGGAGAGGCGGGAGGGAGGGCAGCCCCACCCCGACGTCCAGCCTGCCCGTCTGCCACTCCAGGTGCAGCAGCGAGCGCTCCAGGGAGAGGAAGGAAGTCTGCGGGCTCGCAGGTGCGCGGAGTTGCCCATGTGGCTGGCATTAGAGAGCAGCCGCCCGCAGTGGGGGTGCGGCACAGCTGTGCCTGGCAGCGGGGGAGGAGGCCCCCGGGGGGCACAGGCGGGACTTGGGAGCCTGAGAGAGGGCAGGAGCTGGCAGTGGCCATCTCCCCACAAAGCCCCTGGCCAGGAGTGGGCCCACCTGGGCCGAGGCGAAGGGCAGCGGCTCCACTTTTGATGGCTCCTTCCTCTGGCTTCCAGCCCCCAACCTGGCCCCACCTAGCCAGCCTGTCTAAAGGTCACTCCCCACGTGCACCCTGCCAATGAATGAGTCAAATCTCACTATCCACAGATGCTGTCACGCAGGACCCGAGCTGGTGTGACCAGCATTCCATTTAGTGGATGGAAAACTCTGTTAAAAGATGTTCAAAGCCTGAAATTATCACCACCCACTGCCTGCAGCCCCTGGCCTCAGGCCAGCGCCCAGGGAACCAGACTTGGAGGGAGCAGGAGGCCCAAGGTCAAGGGCAGGGGCTGCCCCGCGATCTCTTTGTATCCTGGGGACCAGCTGGAATAATCTCCTTTCTCTCCTGTGCTGGTTTCCCCCACAAAGCTGGATGTGAGGGGGTCTCACACTGACACCTCAGTCCCCGTTCCTTGTCAGGGGGCTGCCCTGCCCTCACCCCAGGATTTCTTCTGGAAGACATTGTGGACCATCCCAGTCCACACCAAGGAGCATCTGCTCCTCTGGCTTGGTGGCTTCCCCGCCCACACCTCGTGTGCCCCGACCCTGTCCCCTCAGCCTGTTTGCTGTTCTCGGCTGGGGGCAGGGGGGAGAGTCGCCCCCGGGCAGTGTCTGGCTCACCAGGAGCTCACCATTTTGCAGATGGACTTGGCCTCCTCGGAGAACTTCTGTGAGTACACCTCCTCCGTCTCCAGGACCCGGCGGTCCACCTCCTCCCTCTTCACCTTCTCCTTGCGGCCACGGAATGGCGACTGGCCCTCGATCATCTCGTAGATGAGGCAGCCCAGACCCCAGTAGTCGGGGCTCAGGCCATACCTCTGGTTGTTCAGGACCTCTGGAGCTGGGGGCAAAGGAGGGGAGCGAGGAGAGGTGAGAGACAGCTGGTGGCAGGACAGAGCCTGGGCATACGGGGTCAGGGCTGCGACTCACTCCAGCCAGGCCTCAGGCGTCCTGCTCCCAGGAGTGACAGCGTTGCTTACAGAAGACCTGGAGCTTCATGGCTGGGATACTCTTCCCTCTGCTGGCTCCTGCTTTTTAACTGCCATAAATACCACCTCCTCCAGGAAGCCTGCCCTGATTGCTCTCCTCTGTGTTCCGGAAGGACTCTGACTGGCTTCAGAACTCTGACCACAGTGGATGGAAACTGCCTGTTCCCTTGCTGTCTCCCCCACTAGAATATGAGCTGCCTTACTCACTGCTGGGTCTCCAGTAACAGGTATGACACCTGGCACATGGCAGGTGCTGCACATATATTCATATCAATGAATGAAGGCATGTCCACCCAAATTAAAGATGATTTTAAATTTATCTGGAATTCAAACAGCTGTTCACTATGGCTTCCCTACTATGATAAAATGAATTATAGATTCACCATAGAAGTACAAAAAAGAGTTCCATGTCATCAGGTAGGCCACATACATTCAGAGGCAAAAGCATCCACACATGTGCCAGTATGCACACAACAGAGTCCATGCAAAAGGATGCATGCAACACTCTGTGCAAGACGGGACGGACACAGATGCCCAGGGAGATGCACACAAAGATGATAGATCCATCTATCATCCCTCTATCTGTCATCCATTTATCTATCTATCCATCCACCCATCCATTCATCATCCATTTATCATCCATCATCTATCATCTATCTATACTCATCATCTGTCTATCAACCATCTATCTGTGTATCTACCTATGTACCCATGTGTCTATCTATCATCTGTCCATCCATCCATCCATCCATCTATCCATCCATCCTCAATCATCTATCTATATTCATCATCTGTCTATCAACCATCTATCTGTGTATCTGTGTACCCATGTATCTATCTATCATCCGTCCATCCATCCATCCATCCATCCATTAGCATTCACATGGGTATATACACACTAATGTACAGACACACACCCCACGTTTCCCAAATGTTGCAATCTGAAAAGGACCCTCTAGCACCAGAGACAAAAGAAAGACAAGCCTGGCAAAGGGCAACAACATCCTTGGCCCCCAGAGCTTTCTGGAGCCTCCAGCTTCCTGGGGTGAGTGGGCTCACGTGTGTGAGGTGTGCAGAAGGAAGCCCAGGGGATGTCCCTAATGGGCAGGAGGATTCCAGGGGACTGGATGTAGCTCCAGGTCTCTCCCCTGCAGCCCCCAGGACAATGGTCTCTGCATAGCCTCAGGGGAGGTAGGGCAGGGAGCCCAAGGCTTGCTTCTCCTTAGGATCATGCTTGGTGACACAGTAGGCAGTGCACTCCTCTCCTTTCTGGGCCCTTCCTAACGGCCTCCCTCCTCTCAGGGGTCTCCCTGAAAGGCTGTCTGCCCACTCACCCGACCCCTACTTCACCTCCCTGCAAGGAGCACTGTGTGCCAGCTCTGGCCACTGACCCCGAGAGTGGCTTGGCTTTGAGACGCAGGTGGGGCTGGGGTGGGGTTGCAGAGTGCTCAGTTTAGTCCAGTCGCACCCCGGGGCCCCAACCCTCCCCCACCCTGGCTAAGACCTCCCACTTCCCACTGTGACTCCACTTCTGATGTGAGTGGCAGAAAGAGGCCAGGGGCTCCGAGGGGTGGGCTCGGGGAGGGGCTGTACTGCTCTCACCCATGTAGCCGACGGTGCCCACGCGGCCGCGGATCAGGTCTCCCTCAGGGATCTTCACGGCCAGACCCAGGTCCGAGATCCTAATGTGGCCTGAGGGGGGAAAGCAGAGTCAGTGGGTTCCTGTGACAGCAGTGTGGACATTTGGCCCACCCTGGGCAGAGCCACAGACTTGCCACATGTCCCTGGGCAAGACATGTGGGCTCTTGCATTTTCTTCTGTCCCATGAAGACTGGGATCCCAATCTGCCCTCTCAGGGTGACCACAGACCCTTGAGAGAGTCCAGGTATCAGAGAACGTGGGTAAATCATTGCTTTTTAGGAGAAAAACATAAAGATGCAAAAGGATGCCTGGATTTGGCTGGATGATGGCTGACCTGCCTCATAAAATGCCCCGATGAGCTTCTTGGAAGGCCGAGGTCACAAAGCTTAAAACGCCTTGGCCTGATTCCGGGATTGCTTCATGGGAAAAATGTGAGATTCTCCTGACATTTTCCAACGATTTGCTTAAGGGGAAAAATTATAAAGCAATTTGGGAAGCAACTCCCTGTCCTGCCCTGTTGGTCTTTGGAGGTTGTTAAATTTCTCCCTTTGGAGAAACAAGAAGGGAAGGCGTCCAGGCCCTGCAGAGACTGGGAGACGGAAGTGGAGCTCCCCATCCAGGACGGACCCCCAAAGGCCGAGGAGACACTGCGCTGAGCTGCGCCTCGGCGTCGTCTCCCTGGCGGCCCACCCAGGGGGTCATGGCCATATCTGACCCTACAGGAAGGAATACTGCCCTCTTCCCTGCTGTGGACGCCAGGGCCCCACAGCATGGACCTCAGCAAGGCCCAGTGCCAGGGACCCCCACCAGGCCGGAGCTGTGTGGATTCCCCCGGCTCAGCAGCCCCTGACAAAGGCAGGAACCGGGGAAGAAAGCATGCAGATTCCAGCTGTTGGGCCACAGACCAGTGGTGGGCACGGTTCTGAGACCAGCAAGGAACCCCAGTGGGCACTGGGCTCATCCGAGAGGGGTGGAAGGCCCTACGCTCTGCCTGCTCCTCCACATGGCAGCATCACACCAAAACCTCTCTCCGGGTCACCAACGTCCTGCCTCCCTTCCTCCCTCCCTCTGCCTGGGGCTGCCTGGTGTCCGGGATGTGCTGCAGGGAGACCCAGTTCCTGGTCTCAGCTCCCCGCTGATACTGCTGAGTGACCTTGGTGGGTTGGCTCTTCTGAGCCTCAATCTTGTCACCTGTAAAATGGGCACATGGATGCCGGCCCTGTCCCTCCGTGGAGAGGGAAGATCTAGTCAGAGAAAAGACGTGAAAGCTGTTTCCCAGGTGTGAGAGGCTAAACAGTTGTGATGGGTTACTGTGGTTGTTCTTGTCATCCATGTGTGTACACACACACACACACACACACACACATACACATGAGAAAATAACAATGGTGATGCACCAGTAACAATGCCTAACAGTTACAGCTGGCTATAGTTGACAGAACAATTTCCCCTCAAGCTATCTTGTCAGAACCTCACCACCACCCTCCACCCTCTGAGGGATGCACGGCAGGACCCACTGTTTTCATTTCATAAACAAGGAAGATGAGCTCCAGAGAAGTTGCATGAGAGTTAAGTATTTGCCCAGTATCTCTGAAATTCCGGACTCCTCATTCAGTGCTCTCTCTCTCTCTTGACTGAGCCACATTGCTTCTCCACCAAGTAGGAAAGTTATCCATGCCCACTCCCTTCCCCCGGTACCCAGGATTGAGGAGCAGGAGTGGGTCCTCCCCCTACTTGCCCACTGCCCTCCCGTGGGCCCAGGGCCGGTGCTTCTGAGAGTCTCTGCTGGGAGGCTCCCTTATGGGTTGCGATGCTCGCCTCAGCCATAAAGCAGGAAAAGGGTCTTCCGGGCCGCTCCCCGACTTACCGTAATCGTCTAGCAGGATATTTTCGGGTTTCAAATCTCTGAAAGGGAAAGATCATGAGCGTGTGAGTGTGGGTATTCCAGGCAGCAAGGGCCTAATGACATCTGGGTTGACCCCTTTGAGCCAACCAGGCCTGAGAGTTTCCTTCCCACCTCTTGGCTCAGGCTGTCTGGTCTCTCTCTGGGTCAAGACAATCTTGGGCTAATTTCTCTCCTTCTAGTAATTTAAAGCAAATGCTGCTGTTTGCCACAGGCATCTTCCCAACTCTGGAGAGTGACTGAGAAGAAGGTTAGGCAACGGTCAGTCCTGGCACCTGTCCACACGCTGACAGCCCCTGGGGCTGAGAATACTTCTGTTGGTGTGGTGTCAGACCCCTCCAGGGCTGGGAAGACCCTGAGGTCTCAGGATGCCCTGGGATGCCATGAAGGCAGAGCAGGGCCTGGGAATCAAGAAAGGGAAACTATTGAGAACAAGGCAGCAGCTGTGGAAGTGGGCAGAGAATTGGAGGGGAGAGGATGGCAACCACCAGGAGAAAGAACCCTTTGGGATGGAGCCCCCAGGAGCCTGGCTGGCTCCCCAACTCCAGCTGAGCTACAGCCTGGGAGAAAGCACAGCCAGAAGGCACAGCTGTAGGTGCAGCCACCTCCTCCTGTCCCTGTCTCTCCTCTCTTTGATGACATGATCGTGCTCATAAGAAAGGGAACTTCTCCACTCCCAATAGGGGAGAGAGGCAGCAGAAGTGTCTGGTTTTACTAGTAAAAGGTCTTCTCCTCATGTAAAAGAACAGCCAGTAGCATAGTGTGTGCAACTCAGTTAAGCCATTGGGCAAACAATACACAGCATCTGGATCGAGAATCTGATTCTCAACAACTGGCTTTGTGTATTTAACTGATGCAGCTGTCCTCCTGGGGAGTGGTTAACGTACCCAAACCCAGTGGGGCAACCTCACAAAGTGATAATTAGCGTTTGTATGTAGTTTTTTATTACAAAATACCTTTGTTGCTGTTGTTATTTAATTTGCATTCTTTCGATGTGTTAACAATTCCAAATAAGGGCAGGAGCCATCGTCTCAATAAAGCAGTGGCCACCAGGTTGGCAAGACAGCTGGCTAGTGGGCATGGGCCAGAACCCAAACCCCCGGAGAGGCGATGGCAAGCGGCTGGGGCCAGAGAGGCCCCGTGGCTCTCATCCTCCCTGGGAGAGGAGCTGGACTTGGAGGGCTGCCTTTTTTTTTTTTTTTTTAAGTGAAAGGCAATCGAGTGTCAGATTCTTTTTTCAACCCGCAGGGAAATTTTTCTATCTTCTTACTCGAATGAAAACAAAACACAAGCACAAATGGGGAGATGGTATGGAGGGAAGGGAATGTCCTCAAGACCATTCCTTCTTGTTTTCAAAACCTTTTTGGGCTCCCAAGATAATCTCCGAGAACTTCATGGCAAAGGTCTCCGAATTGGGGGTGGGGAGGGGGGTGCCCGGTGGTCTGCAGGGACGGTCCAGGGAGTCCCTATGTGCTGGCTGCCGGTTTCAAGTATATTCATTTCTGGATCCTTAACCATGATGCCCTGTCTGGCATTGTTTGGGATCTCCCCTCCCACCTGCCCTTTCTCAGTAGCTCTTCTCCTACGAGACAGAGAAAAGCAGGCTCCTCCCTGCTCCTGAATATTAGTACGGCGCCCTGCTCCAGGGTGTCAAAGCCCCCGGGTCTCGCCTAGAACTGGGATCTACTAATAATAATTATAATAACAACTCAACAGAAGAAATTATTTTAACACTTAGAGCCTTCTGGTCAAAGGAAAAAAATTTTAAATCTTTATATATATATATATATATAAATCTTTAAATATATATTTATATTTCATATAGTTCAGAGCTGAATGCTGATCAATGAAAGACTTTTAGGCAAAAAATATATTACCTGTGCGGAGGAGGGAAGTAGAGAAGAAAATGAGAGGAAATTCCTCACCATTAGAGAGTTTTCATGCATTTTTTAGATGGATGATGGTGGAAAGAAATTTGCTATGGCAATTAGATTCCACTTGATACCTTTAAAAATGTGATGTAACTGTTCCGTTTCAAAATATCAATCTTAGCCACTATTTAAACATAGGATGGACTATTTCAGATGTCCACTTAAAATGTTTAAAGGCATTTAATCTGAGGGCACGTGGATTTTCAAAATTCTTTGCAGAGGGCTGTGAGAAAGGTTTGAAGGCCACTGCTCCCAGAATCTAGACACCTGGTCCTAGAAAGCTGGACGGTGTGGGACAGACTGAGTCCATTCTGATGTCTGCTGCGGT
Organism: Ceratotherium simum simum; assembly: GCF_057802395.1. NCBI lineage: Eukaryota > Metazoa > Chordata > Mammalia > Perissodactyla > Rhinocerotidae > Ceratotherium > Ceratotherium simum. Next base: position 77,648,430 of record NC_141905.1, on the reverse strand, counting down.
CGCGGTCCTACTAAAGTCTTCCCGGGCCTGGTTCCAGATCATGGCCACCAGGCTCCATGGAGTTTCCCCAGGTGCTGGGTTGGAGGGGACCAGGGGCCATGACCCATCCTCATCAATTTGAGGGAGCATCACTTCACACACTTGGCCTCCCTAAGCAGCCCGCCTCACTCGGTTCCACTCGGTGGGAGTCTGTTCAACTCAAGCACCTTCACTCACAAGGATGATGACCAGGCTGGAGTCCCAGGGTGGGATGACTGCAGATCCAGCGTGTGGCAGGGCTGGATTACCCCAGTGACCTGGATGGGAGAAGGGGGCAGCCACCCGCTCACCTGTAGACGGTGTTCTCGCGGTGCAGGTCTTCCAGGCCGCACAGGATCTCCGCCGCATAGAACAAGGCTCGCTCCTCCTCGAAGCCGGGGTTCCCCATGTTGTAGATGTGGAACTTCAGGTCGCCCCCATTCATGATGGTCAGAACCAAGCACAGCGCGTCCTTGGTCTCGTAGGCATAGGCCAGGTTGACCTGTGAGCAGAGACAGCACCACTGTGAGGTTCTGCGGCTGACCCCCACTTCCGCGGTTCCTCCTCAGGGTCCTCGAAGCTGCGAGGAGGGCTGGGGTGGAGAGCTGCAGCAGCTTCATGCCACCCCCCTGCACCCAGACAGCCCCACGGCGCCCCTGCCCACTGCCCCTCTTGGCTGATGAAGGACTCACCCCTTCCAGTTCCGTGGTTCCAGGGGAGGAGGCAAGGGGGGAGGGGCAGGCCGGTAGCCTGCCCTCTCAGGGATCTGGACAGGATGTGCATTTATACCACAAAAGCGTGTGTGTGCATCAGGTGGTTACAACTGTGTGTTGCCTTGTTGACTGGTCAAGAAAAGTGGGGCCTGGATGCCCTTGGGGCTGGGGGCTCATTACTACAGGGACGGTGGGGCTTCGTGAAATGGAACACAGCTTGGCAAAGACTGTCTCCTCTTGCAGGCAAGACACGCCTGGTCAAAGGGACCATCAACAGAGAGGATCTAGTCCCTGCTAGTGGAGACCAGCTTCCTGAGGTGCCGTGGGCGGAGGCCGTGGGTTGGCAGGAGGGGGCAGGGCAGGGTCTCAGGCAAATTACACTGGGTGGTACTCGTCCTTCTCCACTTAGGGAGCTGGTACAAATGAAATATGGCCACCATGGACCAGACTGGGGAGAGGCTGGGCCATAAAACTTGGATGCAAATGTCAGGAACGACAGGAGTTATTTCTGCGGAAAGGAGACAGAACGGCAGCCAAGGGTGAGAGAGCTCTGGGGACTATGCCCCGGTGCCAACCACGGCTGCCGCCCCTCCCCTCCTCCCACACCTGCCCAGGTGACCGCTGAGGAAGGGCTCCAGGAGGGGCACTGTGGGAACTCCCTGCCAGGGGCACTGGGTGGGGCACAGCCGAGGAAGGTCTAGGCCCTTGAAGAAGTGCCACCGGGGTTTGTCACACACACGGCACTCTTCCCTGAGTAGGTCCCACCATCAGTAACCCTGACAAGAGCCAGCACTGCCCCTTCCTTTAGTGACGAGAGCTCCACGGGCAGTATCAAGGCAGTGACAGGCGGTCTCTATTCAAGGGGGCTGGCAGCACAGAGGAAGGTTCTGGACTCAGAGGCCTGGGGCCAAAATGATGGCTGGTGTTAGCCTTGTCCACCGCCTCCCACACAGCACCACTGCACTGCCCACCCTTTCACCCCCGATGGGGCTGGCAGCTGGGGGCAGCCTGGGATAAGACCCAGAGACACACACTTCTGTCCCCTCTGAGTGTCACCTTATAAAACCCCCTCCTCTCCGGAGAATGACGAAAGCACTAGGCTGACGGCATCTCTGTTCTCACAGCTGGTGGAAGTTTAATTGGAGCGACCTTCCTGGAGAGCCATCTGGGAACAGCTACCAAATGGAAAGGCACACACCCTCTGACGCAGCAATTCCTCCACCAGCATACACCCTACAGATGCACAAAGAACTGTGCCAAAGGGATGGTCAAGGATGGACATGGCAGCCTTGTCTGCAGTGGCTTAAGAACCAGAAACAATCTATCCGTGGGGATCAGTTGCACAGGTTATGATTTATCTCTTCCCTGTATTTCAGGGGAATGGAGCACAGCGTAAAAGAGAGGCACAGCTATAGGTCTGGATATAGAAAAAGATCTACAATTTAAGGGGAAAAACATTGCAACATAAGATTTGTAGTAAGATCCCATTGGCTAAAATTAATAAAGCCTGCACATGAATCAAACAAGTTGGAATGGTTATGCAAAGAGGGAGGCTTTTATTTTTATTTTGTACCTGTCTGTGCTGGTTGAATTTTTACCTGTGCATGTTATTTTTTATAATAACCAGTGGCAGAGACATTTAGAGTGGACCAAATATCCACATTTCCCAGCCTCCCTGCAGCTGGCTTGTCCCTTGCAGTGACTAGTTCTGGCCAGTGGACCGAGGGCAGAAGTGAGGAGCGTCATTGCAGCCAAGGCCGTGAAATCCCTGTGCACACCCCCCAGCACTCACTCTCCAGACTCCTGATGGGGTCGCTCTAAGGCGGAGGGGGCGGCCCCAGCTGACTGGACTCCATGTGAGTGACAGAACAGCCTTGGTTGTTTCCAGCTACTGGGAGCTGGGGAATAATTTGTTACTGCGGCAGATCCTAGCCTAGACGGAGTAACAAATGGACACAAACAAGAGGGCTCTCTAGGACACTGACACCAAGGTCTCACCGTGACGAAACCAGCCCACAGAGGGCTGTGGGAACAAAGCTGCAGGGTGGGCCCAGGGTGGGTTTGTTTGTCCAGCAAAGAGTTAGCAGAAGCCTTGGTCTCACAGACAGAGGGGAGCCAGGCTGGCTCCAGTGACAGGACAAAGTCAGCCACAAGTGACCATGAGGTGCCTTGTGATGGAGGGAGCATCTGGCTGTCTTTCTGCAGCCTCCTCCTCTCACTGTGTTCCACTCCCTGGAGGATGAGGACCTGCCACACTGGAGGACCACCCCCTTCCCAAGGGATGAAGTCCCAGTCACCAGAAGGGTGGCCTGTCCTGGGCCCTGGACACTCACCACAAACCGACTGTTGACCTTCTCAAGGATCTGCTTCTCGTTGAGTGCCATGGACTCGCCTTTCCTCTTTTTGATCCTCTTCTTCTCCAAGCGCTTGCAGGCGTACATTTTACCTGTGGCCCGAACCTGGCAGGCGCAGACCTGAAGTGTGAGAGAGAAGCCATGCACGTGAAGGAAAGCTTGCCCGACGCTCCTGCAAGGCCAGGATGCTGGCTCTCGGGGGTTGGGAACAGACGGGGCCAGAGCCTGGCCTCGTAGGTGCCCCCAGCCACAGGACCCGATGATGCCTGGCCTTAGACCCACGCTGCCCCAGACCCTGCCCTCAAGATCTGGCTTCAGTGCCACTTGGCCCTCCCTTCTCCTCCCTTAGATGAATCCCAGCCCTTGAAGGTGCAGAATCAGCCATTTACACCGATGTTTAGATGTTTGGCTGAGGCCTAAAGTACCGTCCCTCTCCCAGAGGCAACTAGATTTCCTCTGTCCCAAACTTCCAACCAGATGCAGCCACTGACAACTGGGGACTTTCAAGCATCAGTTGCTGAAAGGAGAGGCTTGTTTTACAGGGCAGTGATGGGAGAACTCTAATTTTATAATTCAGAGGAATGGGAACCAGGGCATTTGGGTCTGGTCTTAGTTCAGCCCCGCATCGGCTGTGTGACCCTGGCTGGGTCACCTAACCATTCTGAACCTCAGCTTTCCTCATCTCTAAAATGGGAATAACAAGGCTTGCCTCACATATTGGGAAGATCAGATAAAGGATAACAGTGTGTATTAACAGCATCATCTGGCCAAGTCACTTAGGCCCCTCATGCCCTCCCTTCTCCCTCCAAACACAACCGAGATGCCCAGTTCTCCTCTCCAGACTCGAACCCTGCCCGAGGCTGCCTCCAAGAGCACCCCTATCTTACCTGCCCTGCCCCAGACAGCGAGGGCCGCTCCACACCCTCTGTTCCCACCTTAGACACATCTGACCTTCCCAAAGGCTCTGTGCCTCACCCTCCCTCTCCACCAGGGGGTGCACGACTGAGCCCTTCACTGGGGATCCCTGCTTAGAACACCTTAGGCGAATCCAGAAGGGACAGAAAAGGTGACCAGAGGACAGGAACTTTCCATTGAAAAAGTGGATGTTCACTCACCTCCCCAAAGCCCCCTTTTCCTAGCACTCGGTACTGCCTGAAAGTGTTTTTGGTTACCGGTTGCCTGGAAAAAAGCAAGAATCCAACATTGGTCTCATGATGTTAATAAGCAGAATCCATAAGAAAGCAGAATCCATAAGACAACGGCAGCATTGAAAGCAGCCAGTGCAATGCACAATTCCATGCCCTCCAATCCAGGCCCTGGAGAGCCCTAGGAATCATGGCTGCAGACTGGACCCTCAAGGACTTGCTCTGGGGTCGGCGTTCAAATCCCGGCCCTCCAGCCCTCAGTGCCCTGCAGCTGGGAGCAGTCCTTGCTCACTCGGAGGGATGAGCAGATGATTTGAAAAATGTGCGCCGAAGCTGCCTCACCACCCTTTCTGTGTGGTTCCCCTCTCTCCCAAATGCAAATCGTGTGGCTAAAGTCAGAAGAAAGCTGTGTCCCTGCAGGGAGAGGGGAGGGGGCCAGGAGCCATGGAGGTCCGGTGTCCCACGGAGGCCATGGAGGAGACTGAAGCCCTCCCCACACCTGCACAGCTCAGCTTGCACCTCCTGTCCCCACCTCCTGTCCCCAGGAGCCCGGGGCTATTCCTTTCTGCAGACACACTCCTACAGTGCCGGCAGAGCCCCAAGAAGACAGGCCTCCTCAAGGGTCAAAGGCTACTGTCTCCAAGTCGAGCCTCAGCGATCTTTCACCATCAGTTCCCAGCCTTTCTACCACTGAGGGCCCCTTGGTTATATTTCCCCCATAGCCCCAGGACACTAGAAGACCCTGTTGGCCCAAAGCAGCATCTATGAAGTAATCATCGATTTGTGTCTCTCAACTCCCCATTTTAGTTAGCCAAAGCCATTTAGGGTGTCTAATCAGACGGAATCTCTGATCATGAGGCAAGGATGGGGCTTCTTGGAGTAAATAAGCGAACAGTCATTGAGTTGCAGTGAAGGACTCCGTGTCGCAGAAAGCGTGTGCCTTATCATCGCTGGCCTGTGTGATTAAGAATGATTGGCTTTTTTCCTCCTTTTTTCAGCTTTACTGAGGTGTAATTGACACACAGTGTACATTTGATGTTTTGATATATGTATATACTGCAAAATGATCACCAATCAAGCTAATTAACATTCTATCACCTCACATAGTCACCCCTCCCTCCCTCCCTCCTTTCCTTTCTTGCTTTCTCTCTGATGAGAACACTGAGGATCTGCCCTCTGAGCAAATCTCAAGTATATAATACACAACTGTTAACTATCGTCACCACGCTGTTCGTGAGATCCCCAGAACTTATTCATCTTGCATAACTGAAACCTCGTACCCTTGACCAGCATCTCCCATTTCCCATTCCCTCCCCACCCCTGGCAACCACCATTCTACCCTCTGCTTCTGTGAGTCTGCCTATTTTAGATTCCACATACAAGTGAGGTCATGCAGCATTTGTCTTTCTGTGTCTGGCTTATTTCACTTTGCATCATGTCCTCCAGGTTCATCCATGTTGCACAAATGGCAGGATTTCCTTCTTTTTTAAGGCTGAATAATATTCCATTGTATATATGTACCACATTTTCACTCTCATGTTCATTGCAGCATAATTCAAAATAGCCAAGATATGGAAACCTAAGTGTCTCTCAATCAGTTAATGGATAAAGAACGATCAGCTTTTATCTTGTTAAAATTGGCTCTTGGATCTCCAGGACTATTTCTGAGCATCCCCCAACCATACCCTAAGAGTCTCAACCAGGGCAGAGATTGAAGTGAGACTGAATTGGCCCAAAGAACTGAGTCAGCTTGAAAAAGACCAGCGAGCCTCTGGTCACCTGGGAGCTTTTCAAGGAATATCCGTGGAAACTCTTCTTGCTGCGGGGTCCTGAAGAGGATTTGGGTTTCACTGGAAGTCACGTCTTTGGCACCACACTGATCTCTTAGGACAGCCCCGAGAACCCCAGGGCACTCCCTGGCACGCCTGTCTGGATCCCATGCTGTGTCTCGCTCTCTCTTTCCTGGTGTTTCTTTAGGAAGCGGGGCCCAGTCCCCATGGGTGGCCCAGAGCTGCCCCTCTGCAGGACTCTTATCGCCACGTCTCTTTCTTCTGCACACGAGTGGCCCGGGCCGTAGAGAAATCTGCCATGCGCCGGCACCCGCCGTGCGGCCCTGGGAAGCGTTTCCTGCAGCTGCCCTCGAAACCACATGAAGGCGTCGGGCCTAACAGTTTACGATACATGGAGAACAAACAGTCGCTCGACATTACCGCAGAACTCCTCTGCTAGGGGAAATGAGTGTAATACAATTTCCAAGGAATTTCTTGGTTAACCTTGGGAGGGAAAAAATCCCTTTAATATTTCAACAGTACAGCAGTAACAGGCCATGATCTTGTTAGCAAAAAAAAAGGTGGGGGAAGGAGGGGCACTGTCAGTCATTTACGGCATTTCTAGGCCAGGGTCCTGCCCTACTGGCTTCAGCAACTTAATGACCTCAAAAGGGCATAACTTCTACGCAGTTACACATGGATTTAAAAAGTCCACTTCTCTATTTCATGTATTTGGTACAGACAAGTAAAACGAAAGCCAGTGGCCACAGCTAAAGGGTTCTATTGAAACAGGAGTGCCGGGTGGACTTAGGGTGAAGGACTTGAGGGAGGGACCTGGGGTTCAGGTTGCAGCCTTGCCAGGCCCTTGCCGTGTGACTCAGGGCTAACCCATCAACCTCTCTGAGCCTTGCATCATCAGTAAAATGGAGATATTGAAAGGTATTTGCACGCAAAGACTCTTTGGAAGCTTCTGTGTGAGAGTCAGATGTCATTATCAGAACTCTAGGAATAAAGGACCCGACCCCCCAGGGGTCTCTATGGTAACACTCCCCACTGCTCAAAGTACCTTGCACATGGACTAATGGAATCCTCAAACCAGCCTCAGGAAGTGAGACTGTTACAGTCCCCACTGGGCAGATGAGAGGCTTAGGCTTCGAGAGGAGAAATGAGCTGCTCAAGGTCATGGAGGGTAAGTGGCAGGGCTGGAACTGGAGTCCAAGGAGCCTGCTGCAGAGCCCACGTTCAACGCCCTGACCCCACCCTGCCACCCAGCGGAGGTGGCACAGATCGGGGTCATGTGTTACACAGCCCAGGGCTCCAGGACGGGGGTGAGGCCTGATGAATACATCCCCTGTCTGTCCTGGGATCATGAGAACCAGGACCGACCCTTGACCTGGTCAGCTGCTCCCTCCAGTATCAGACATCTGAGGATGACAACCATGATGACGCTGATGATCTCGGTGACAACCACACAACTGACTTCCTGGGGCCCAATGGCTGAGCTCTGCTGAGCACTGGCCTTGTCTAGGCACGAGCTATGCTTATCTCTTCTCGTCCTCACCCCAAGCCCACAAAGGCAGGCACTATCATTATCCCCATGTCACAGATGAGGAAACGGAGGTGTGGAGAGGTGAGCCACCCTACCCAGGGCCCTCTGGAGGAGGCGGCAGGGCCAGACTCAGAAGCAGGCCGTGGCACCAGGGCGTGAGCAGGACGTTTGGGCTAAGCCATACATGCATGTGCGAGATCGCCAGCGGCGGTCAGTGCGCCAACTGAGAAGGCCGTCCACTGCTGCCATCCCTGCCAGTCAGGGTGGAGAGAGGTGTCCCCCCAGTGGTTGCAGAGCAGGGGGTTTTCCTCTGCGCCTCCTGAAGTGGGCGGGGGAGGCAGTGAATGAGGCTTTCAGGGGGTGCCTGCCCTGCAGCTTCCTCAGCATCTGCAGGGGACTCGGCCTGCGAGGGTGTTGATACACGTGCAGGAGCAGCATGGCTCCTTGCTCTCCACCCACAGGGTGCCCAGATGGCCGTGAGTGCCAGGCCTCCAGGGCAGGTGGACCCTGCACTGTGGAAGGGGACGCCCCCGCCTCGTCTACCAGCTTAGCCCAGCATGGATTTAATGCGGGAATTGCCCTGTCATGCAAATCCTGGAACGTCGTGCTGGGCGGAGCACTGCTCTGGGTGGAGCACTGCTCTGGGGGTCCTGGGCCAGGGTCTCCCCTTGGCTGCACTGCAGGCTTGCTGCGGGATGAAGCAAGCCACGTCCTCTCTGTGGCTCTCCTTCCTCATCAGTCACATGGAGGCCACATCTACTCGGCCCAGTCCCCACCGTGCATGTGAGAGCACTTTGCAGCAAACAAGGCAGCAAATAGAGTACGAAAAGACACTCAGTCTCACCCATTAGTAGAGATGAAAAGATAGACAAGAAACCCCGCTGCTCATGTGCCAGACAGGAAAACACGAGAAAGGTGTTGATGAAGCTGAGGGGAAGTGGGCACTGGGGCACTGGCAGGACTGGAGACTGGGGAGCTGTTTGCAAGGGCAAGTTAGCAGTTCCTCAAAGTTTAAAATTGGGGCTTTTTGACCCCAAGATTCCTCTGCTAGGAATTTCTATGGAGGTACTTGCAAAAGTCCGTAAAGATAAATGTACAAAGCTCTTCATTACTTAGGGAAGGATGCACACAAAATTGAGAGCAACCTCCATGTCCGTCAATAGGGGACTGGGTTAAATAAGGCAGATGCAACTCATTCAAAGAATATGGCAGCTCTCTATTTGCTGGCAGAGTAAGAATTCCCAAACAGTGAACCAAAAAAGTAAGAACAAGATGCTGTGCATATGTGTACATGAGTGGGTGATTGTGTGTGTGTACCCTTTAATAAGCAGAGAGCATTTCTAGAAGAACACACAAGAACTTAACAGGAGGAGGATGGTTAATTTTATTTGAACTGTGGCCTCATGGAGGTAACTGCTTTTTATATGACTTCTCAGGTAAAAAACCTGTACACGCCACCCCCCCCACACACACATTGGCACACACTCATGCGTGGGCTGTGCCAGGGGAGTGCTCACCTTTCCAACCACTTCCACTGGAGAAAGCGATCAAAATACATGCTGTCCAGATATTCGTGGAAGGGCTCTCCCCGCAGGTAGTCATGGACAGACCTAGCTCAGAGGGAACAAACAGGAACATTTTACAATCTCGATCTCGAAGCAGATGGGCAGAGACATATCCAGCGGGTTAACGCCTAGCCTCATTCATTTCCAGACTTTGGAAATGTAAACACACAGGGCAGACGAAACATGAGGGGCCAGAGGCCCCGTCATTCCACAAAGCCTGTTGGAGATTGACCGTCTGATCCCACCAGTCAATATTTATCGAGTACCTGCCACGGGCATTGCTCTGGGCTCCGGGGTACAGCAGGGAGCAGGCAGTCGGCCTTGTGACGCGGACACAAATAATGAACATTAAATAAATGACCCCAGGGACATGTTTCACGAGTGAGGGTTAAGTGAGGTCCCTGGAGGGCGTCAAGGAGATCTCTCTGAAGAAGGGACAGGAGTTGAGATGAGAACAGTCAGACTCAACCACATGCAGGGGAGGGGCTGGGACTCAGAGATGATAGGTGGCAGGGAGCAGAGTGGGGATGAGACCCCTGAGGGCCCAGGCACTGGACTTGGTCTGGAACCAGTGAAGTCCCTGGGAGACTTTCATCCCTGCAGCAGAGTTTACTGGTCACTCGCTGTGGTCACCCTCAAGGGCTCTGCACCTGGCTGCAGGCAGGGGTGGGCTTCTTCCCTTTGACAAGTGGCACTGCTGACCCATCTAGCCCAGGCACTTGGGGCCTGGGGGAGGGAGGGGACATGCAGAGTGCGGGCATGTTGGAGGCTGTGCCCTGCCAAACCTGGAAACAGGGGCTGGAGTGGGGGGTCATGATGGCCACTCCTTGAGGATCAGGGTGACAGTCCAGGGACCTCACCCGCTGTCAGATCTGACCCTCAGCCAGCTCCAGGTTTGTTTCTGCTCAAAGAGGTCTCTCCCTGGCACCTAACACAGGGCTGGGCCCCAAGCTGGCCCCGCCCCAAATGTCCATTCTTATCATCGCGCTCCCAGTGCACGGGGTAGGGGTGGGGGTGGGGCTGGAGGGCTGGTTGCCTTGTCTTCTCAGCCTGGCAGTAAGCTCCATGAAAGCCGGGACTGGGTTCCTGCTCACTATGGTATCCCCCAGCACCTAGCATAGTGCTAAGCATACAGCAGGCACCCAATTAATGCCTGTGGTGCAAAGGCTGAACAAGGGCACACAAAGAGCTCCCAGACTCATCCAGCTGTGCGGGGTGATCTGGCGCTCCGGATGGCTCTTGGCGTGCATGTATGTGTGCGTGCATGTATGTGCGCGTGCATGTGTTGGCTTACAGGGAGCGGTACGTGTGTGGGCACATGGACGTGTGTATGTTACGCCTTCATAGCATGTGTGTGCACAGGATGGACGGGGGCTTAATTGGTGCACAGCTGGCACCACATCCACCGATTGTCTCATGTTCCATCAGGGTCACTGTACGGCCTGCAGACAAGGTGACGGGGTGAGGCCGAGACGGCAGCCTGAGCCCCCCTCCTGTAGCAGCACTACTCGGCTCTGGTTGGGGGCAGCACTGGGGACTGGGGGGCCTGGGAAGAATTTCCCAACCACCCAGAGTGGGTTGCATTTTTGCACATTCCTCTGTCTCAACAGCCTGGAGAGTCGCTTGTTTTCAACACTCTTTGAAGCAGATGTTTTCTCTGGACTTGGCAGCCTGGTATCTTTTTCCCTCATAAGAAGTATACGAACAGCTGGGTGGCTTGGCTGGGGCCTGGGCCACTGAAGACCTGCCCCCGGTGCCCAGCACTCCAGGTGGAGGCTAGAGGCTGCCCTGTCCAGGCGGCTGCGGGGCCTGATGCCCGGCCGGGGAGGGAGGGAGGCCAGGCGGGGCGGAGCACTTACTGCACACAGGCAGAAAAGACTTCTTTGCAGGGCCTCTGAAGGAGCTTCTCCTCCGTCTGGGAGACCAGGTCCTGGCCAACTTGGGCGATGAAAACTGAGGACTGGAGGAGGAAGAGAATATGCAGCATCAGTGGCGGGAGGAGCAGGGCGGCCAGGGCTGCCCACAGGCACTGGGCACACAGCGGCCCTGCCCCGGCCTGTGGTGGGCAGCCGCCTCCCCGTCCCGCCCACTCCTGGGCCTGGGCCACGTGCAGTGTTCGGTGGTGCAGGGAGGTGGCTGGACTGGAAGGGGGTGAACAAGCCCAGACTTAGGGTCCGATTTCCGGCTCTGCCACTTTCAGTTTGTGTGACCTCATGAAGGTCACACGGCTCCTCTGAGCCTCGCTGCCCGCATCTGCAGAACATCAGAAACGATGTCCCCGTGTCCTGGGCTTGTGGTCAGAACTGAATGAGGCGTGCAAGTGCTCAAGTATAAGGAGCTGTGTGATGCAGCCCAGTGCATCCGCGAGCCCTCTCTGAGCTTGCCCTTATCCCCTCTGGGGCTGTCTCGTCAGAGGGCAGACGCAGGACGCCACACCTGCCCAGCCTCGAGGTCACGTGGGAAAGGGTCTGGAATGGGCAAGGGGCAAGTGAACAGGACAACACAGCGAAGGGAGGGGAGCTCAGTGGCTCTGTGGGTACAGCTTTGGCGTCGACAGAGCTAGGTTCGAACCCCAGATCTGCTACTTGTCACTGGGGGACCTTGGTCTCAACTGCTCAGCCTCAGTTATCAGGAATAATAGTTTTTCCAAGAATGAATCAATGAAACCTTTAGGCCAGGCCTCTGGCCCAGATCCTGGCATGTAGCAGAAAGCGTGCAATAAACATCACCACCATCATTTCGTTCTCCTTCTAGGTTAAGCTGCCTGGCCCTAATATTTCAAGTTTGCAAGGACAGTTCCGAGAATTTCTGTGTCCTACCCAGGAGCAGCAGCCACCTCTGGGGAGGCGCCAGGACAGCCAGAAGGCAGCCCGCCCACGCCCACACCAGTCCCCTTTCCTCCCACCAGTCACCCTCTGCCAGCTGTTCACTCACCAGCTGGGCCACGAGGTGGGTTTTTAATAAATTACAGGGATAATTGAGAAAATTGCCGGGAGTGGGTTCAGAAAGACAGGGCGTAAACACATCTTTCTTCCCAAAAGACTGAAATCTGAAAGGCTTACTTTCTCTTCCCAGCTATTGAAATGTGACCATGGGGCTGATTACTCTGCTAAGCCCCACGGAGTGGTGTCTGGGGAGGAGGGGGTTGTTTCTGGGGGTGGAAGGGGAGCCCACAGCAGCAGCCTGGCATGGCCTAGTGAATGAAATCGGGGGCTCATTTTCTATTCCCCACCGTTCAGAATGCCCACATTCCTTCCTTCCTCCCTTCTTTCTTTCTCTCCTTTCTCAGGAAGGCCCTGCCCTCTCTGCCGGCCTTCCTGTGCCCGTGGGGGTGGAGGGGCTCCCTCCTGAACTGGGCCTGAGAGGCTCCCAGCCCCTGGATGGGGGAGGCCCCAAGCGTGGGGGGAGCCACTGTGATGGTAAATGCCGCCTGATCACCCAAGTGCAGGCAAAGCCAGTTATACTGAACAGCACACTTGTTTGCTATGGCCAATTCTGGGTGGTGGTGGCTCCCCTCACGTTCCATCCCACTCTGTCCTCCCCACACTAAAAATATGATGAATGAGACTGCAGAAGGACACCCCACACAGCACTAGCTTCTGGAGCAACTGAAGCTTCTTTCACAGAAAAGATGCTCAAGGTTGCGGAAGGATCCCCGAGCTCTGGTCCAGCCTCGGCCCTTGGTCATTTTGTGCCTCCATGTCCTCCTCTGTAACAGGAAGGAGCTGTTCCAGAGATGCGTCACAGGTCCTTTGAGATTTGGGAATTGACAATTGTAGGTTTTTTGCTTCTAAGACTTGGGGAACTTTCTTGGAAATTCTGGCAACCGAGTCTCTTGGGGATCAGTGACTACAGGCTACTTCAGAGCAATCAAATACTAAAACAAACCCCGAGGCCGTGGGCAAATTTGCCCCAGAAAGAGAGCTGACGGCTCAGGCAACCTTGGTTTGCAGGGCCCAGGGCCTGGCTCAGAACTGGTGCCCCCTGAATATTTGTTAATGAGTGAGATGATACAATGTGTTGTGCCAGGATATGACCTTGAACCTGGGGTGACTCAGCAAAGACCAAACAGAGATGGGTCTCTGTTTGAGTGGGTGGGCATGGGGAGAAACAGAACCATTTCTTGGACCTCAGAAGAGGCTCCTGAGTTGCCCACCTGTATGCATTCAGATGTACCACCACTTCATCATCAGATTTCACCCAGGGAGGACCCACCCTTACCACAGTAGGCGCAGCCCTGTGCTGGGCACATTATGAGGGGAGGGGGAGTGTTAAAAGGTGAAGCCAGCGTGGTCCTTGACCTCAAAGCACTTTTTCTCCAGTAGGACATAAATGAAATAAGGTGATATCCTAACAGAAAAGTTCTTCTGCCTCTTTTGGCTGTATGCAGTGGTGTATAAAATGAGCTGGTTGGAACTCAATGGCTTTCAAACCCTTTTTCAAAACCTTCTTTTCTCCTCCTCCAAATGAAATTTATCTGTAGACCCAACATTTAAAACCAATAGAAATAATATAATGGGTAGCAATGGTTTATTTATATTATAGGCCCACTCTGGTCAGGAACTGTGTGAAATAGGTTACATGCATTATTTCATTTAATCTTCTTTATGGCTCTGTGAGGTAGATACTATTATGATGCTCATTTTGCAGATGAGGAAACTGAGGTTCAGAAAGGTTAAGTCATTTGTGCAAGGTCACATAGTCAATAAGTGGCAGAGAGGGTATTTGAACCCAGGATGGGGGGGTCTAGAGTGAGCCTGGTTGGAGGTGTTAGAGTATCTAGGCCACCTGTGCTCCTCTCACCCGCCCCATCTCCCAGGAGGCCCCTGAGGTGTGACTTTAGCCCTCAGGCTGACCAGGGCACCCGTGAGGCCCTGCAGCAGAAGCAGGCAGAACTTACACGGAAGATGACGCAGCTCAGGGCAACGAGCCGCTGGGCTCAGAGAAGGGGGAGATCATTGCAGGGTGGGGTCATCTGGGAAAGTTTTCACAGAGGATGAGGTCAGAGGCAAAGCAGAATTTGGCCTCAGACCTCCCCCCTCATGGGCCCTCCCACCTGCAAGCAAGGACAGCCAACTGGGCTCCCTTTGCGGCCACACTCCACTTCCTCCTAAGCCGATGGGAGGGGCCTTCCAGGGTCTAGGAGGGACCCAGCTGTGCATGAAGTCACACCACTCTCAGTCTTCGGGGGTTGGCTGGCGGGAGGGCTCTGGGGACGCTGCCCACAATCCAAGCCCTAACGGGAGTTAATGAGCGGCTAATAATGCGTTTGGTTTAACCACCATGGGTTTAAACTCAGCCTTTGGCTCAACATGAAGAGATTAAGCGATTCCAACCAAACCCCTTTCAAGTGACTCCAGGGAGTGACACCTTTGCCAATAAAAAGGGAATAAGAAGCTGTTGGCCAGTTTAAGTTGGGAACTGAAACCCAAACCTGCCAGGAGGCTGAGACCAGCAGCTACTCAAAGGGGCACTTCAGTGGGACATTTGCTACTTGCATCACTGGAATCAGAGGGTTCCCCTCCAGTGCAGAGAAGCAATTTTAAAGAGAGACTCAGTACGAAGGCTCTCCCTAGCCTGCACGCAAGGTCTGCTGATCACGTAAGACAAAGGGCCACAGATGCTCAGAGGGCTCTGAGGTCCCAGCAACCACAGCCCCTGCAATTCAGCCCCTGCAATTTGAGGCAGGAGAATTCCATACTGTGTCAGATCTCTTTTCAGTCAGCTAATCCCTTGTGGTCCCAGGGGGCCTGTGAGATGGGCTGGGGAAGGGAGGCCAGGTGGGCTCTGGACAGGAACGTCGTCCTCACTGCACCGAGGGTGCAGGATCGCCAGGCGAGCTATGGTTGGGCAGCGCTGTGGCTCTTTCCTGCAGGGACTGTCCCTGCGGGATGAAGCTGAGGGTCAGAGTGGGGAGGAAGGATGGGCACCATCCTCTTCCGTGTCAAAGATGTCTCCCTGATTTCTCATCAAACAGAAAAGGCCCCAGGGCCCTTTGATATTTACAGGGCTGAAAGCAGCCAGGAGAAGGGGTCTTGGTGGAAGTCTCCGGTAAAATTCTCCCCATCCCAGGTCAGCAGTACTTTGAAGTGACACTTGATTTCTTTGGTCACCCAATAGTTTCCTCAAGTAGTTCCAGCCTGCAGGCCTTGACTTTAACAAGTAACAGTGTGAATTTAGTCACCAAGGTTCCTTTGAAATGTGTGGAATTAGCTCTTGGTGGTACAGCTTCCGAGGCCTTGAGGAAGGGCTGGGAACAGGGTTTCTCTGCTGGAGACTCCACCACAAATGCCTGGCCTCCTGGTGGTCTTGGGCAGCTGAAGCTAACCAGCCGGCCAACCTCATTGTGACTGGTCTGCCCAGCCCTACCAGAATGACAGTCAGGATGACCCCCAGCTTTCCTTAAGGAGGGCTCCATGGCCAGCTCCTGGGACAGCTTAAGACAGCAAGACAAGCCTTGGGGACATGGCTACAAACGCCCGGGGTGGCTGACCAGAGAGCTCTCCCACTCTGGCGTGATGAGAAAGGACTTGGCTTCCTTGAGGAGCTGTAGGCTGCAGGGCTGCCTGTCCTCCCTGAAGTCACGCCCGGAGCAAGAGAATCTGCACCTGCTTCCCTCTGTGGCCAGGGCTTCTCCCCATTTCTCCCCCCCACCCCCCGAGGCTGGGGGTTGGGGACAGAGGTGGCATTAAAGCTTGGCTGTGCTTTCTCTCCTCTCTGTGAGTCTGTGCCTCCGGGTAAAAGCCCCCTTCACCCGGAGGGGAAAGAACCTGATCCAACCACCCCTGTGGAATGAGAAATTGACCTTGACTCCATCTCCCGTGTCAGAGGAACTTGGGGCCGCCCTCGGATGGGGCCAGGCTGCCAGCAGTTCCAGCTGGTAGGACAGACTCAGCACGTGCATGTTGGGCTGTAAGCCCCCCTTGGAGTCTCTCCGAGTACTTGCCCCTTCTGACCTCCTTCCCTCTATGGCCCAGACTCCCTCTCTGCTCTTCATAACACTTATGCCACAGGTTCTGGGGATCCAGGCAGCTCCTGCTGTCTGTGTTAACCACCATAATGCACCTGTCAGGGCAGCACAAGATGGAGGCTGCAGAGGCGTTTTCCTGGGCACCAAGTGCACTGAGAAGGGCCCTTCAGGCTGCTTTGAGCATAAGCAGGCAGGACCCTGAAATGGATGAAGGGACCCCAGGAGCTTTGCACCTTCACTCCTCTCTAAGCCCCTCTCCTCCCTTTGGTCCCCATTCCCTGTTAAGTTCTCAGAGCCCTCATGCTGCCTCCGCTGCCCGTGACCCTAAACTTCGACAGGTGGCCTAGGCCAGACCTGTCATCCTCTGCTGCATCAAAATCTCTGCAACATTCAGGCACGGCATTGATGACCAGTAACGATTCAGTGCACTGGAGGCCTCGGGATTTTAGCTGGGGGGGGCAGACTGGTTCGATAGAAGAGCTAAGGACTTGTCCTGAAGCTGTTTGTGTAGCAATGGATTTAGAGTGACCATGTGCTTGGTTTGGGGTGACTTGTGGGCTAATGTGATTGCCTACAGGAAGGTAAAACTGCCCTAGCGCCCCTTGGTGCTGCACCAAGGCTTCGCCCCTCTCAGGTCATAACTGCAGCTTCACAAGGGCCTTCTGTGGTTAGCACAAAGCAGGACAGTCCGGGGTATTTCAGGCACTGAGCAGGAGGAGAGGGAGGGATGGTGGTGGGGAAGGCACGGGCCAGGCCTGGGCATGAAGCCACCCCATGGGAACTTTACTCAGCCCTCAATCCAGGAAGCATGTGCCGATCACCTACCACACCCAAGGCTCTGTCTCCCCCGGATGTTCCAACGCCCACCCTCAGTGACTTTGCAGCAGAGGGACTGAAGCCCCAGGGCAGGCCGACTGCCCAACCCCAGCTCTGTCAAGGCCAGCCTAGCAGTCATCCACAAGGTGGCGCTGTTGAGCCCCACACTGCTGTGCTTCACTGCGCAGACACCCCACAGGTGGACCAGCCTCCCGGACCTTCAAGAGTAGGCAGGCCAGATGGCCCACCTGAAATAATTACCAAGTGATTCATCTCAGACCTGAGGAGTGCGGCCTTGGTAGTAACAGCTGAGGGAAACAATGCGAGATCAGTTTGGGAGGGAGCCCTGGAGAGGGAAGATGAGAGCTGGACTTGAGGGAGAGGCTGGATTTACACAGGTGGAGGGGACTGCTGGGGCAAAGGCCTGGAGGCTGGAGGAAGCAGGGAGCAGTAGGGGGATGCTGCTCAGAGGGAGGAGGACTCATCTAGATAACGTTAATCAGCAGGAACAGCTGACAGGGCGTGCTGCTACCTCGTGTGAGGCTGGTTCTCTCCTGGGGCAGCCACTGACTGCTGAATCATCAGTCTTAGGGGTGGCATTGTGAGGGCAGCTGCCATCGGCTGCCCTGGCGGCTGCACCTGCTCTCCCTGGGCACTGCTGTCTCCCTCTGCACCGTGATGACTGGCAGGAGGAAGGGACATCATTTCCTGCATCAGAGAAACTCCTCATGTCTGAGGACCTTTTTCCCGAAGATTCTCCAGGCTTCAAAGTCTCATTTCAAGATGTCAGAGTGGAAATGGGAACAGTTGTGTGTGGCTTGTGTCCTTGGAGGCACCCAGGGATGGAGCATGACTGAGGGGGCCATGAAAGGCTCTTCAGAACCACCCCCTACACCTCCTCAGCAGTCATCAATAATCCTGAAGTGAGCGCTCCTGGTGTCTACCCTCGCAGCCTTCTGGAAACACATGCCCTATACTTGTTCAGAGATTCAGGACCTGAGATGGAGCAGGAGAAGATCACGGAGGACTCTCCTGGGAAGACCCCACCTGGTTTAGCTGATTCAACCCACTCATGGCAGAGGTGGGGGAACTTAGAGAAGGAACCCCTCCAAGGTCACACTGCTGGCCCATGGTGGAGCCAGGATCAACACTCAGAGGGGCTCCACGGCAGGCCTCAGAGGGGGAGTGGACCTGAGCTGCATGGACTCTAAACCCGGGGTCCTGAGCCAGCTCTAGGGCAAGGATAGAGCTTCGGCCTCAAAACCAACTTGTCCCCATTTCACAGACGAGAGCACACACACAGCAATCTTAGCCCTGGTATCTCTCCCATCCACCCCCTCCTCTCCATCCCCACCTCACTACCCTCGTTTCAAGAATTCTCTTCCCTGGCTGAACTATTCAGTAGGCCCCTCACAGGTCTCTATTACCACTTGCTCTAGCACTTGACACAATGGCCCCCAAGGGAGTTTTTCTGCACCACACAGCATTGATGGTCCCCACTGCCAAAGGACAAAGTCCAATGCCTTCTTGGACCTGGCCCCAAATGCCCTCCTGACCCACATCCCAGTCCTGCCCTCTGCTTGCCAGTGCTCCCACCCCACACTCAGCCTTCCAGTCGCTGCTGGGCCTTTGCTTGTTTCCCTGGAAGGAGCCAGACCCATCTCATCACGGCACATCCAAATCCCACCCAGTCTTCAGGACCCGCTTCCAGCGCAACCTCATCCAAGATGATCCTCTGAGCAGGAGGACCTTCCACCCAATCCCACCTCCCTGGGACAACTGTCATCACCATCACTACTGCCATTTCTTAAGCACTTACCATCGACTAGGTCCTGGAAGCTTGACATGGGTTATCTTTTTTAATCCTCTCAAGGTAGGTTTTATTATGATTATCTCCATTTTACAGATGCAGAAATAGGCTCAGAGAAGTTAAGTAACTTGCCCAAGGTCACACAGAGCATGAGATGGAGGACAGAGTCAAACCCAGGCAGTCTGGTCAGAGAGCATTATCCCTAAGCACATCATGTCTTCCAAGGACGCCATAGTCCTTCTTGGATAGCGTGAGGAGGATGTGACTGTGGCCTTGAAGAGCAAGCCCTCCTTGGAGGCCCATGGGGGCTGGATAACAAGGTGCGGTGGGCTCTGCATGTTTTAGCAAATGCTATTTATAGTGCACTGTCCTACGTACCCCATACCCCACACACATGCAAGCGCACGCACACACACACACAGGCTAACGGCCGACATGTGCTTCGCTTCAACATCTGAAAACATCCCACCAAGGAGCTCATGCTCATTAGCAGTGGTTCCATCAGTGCACAAGAGGTCAGCCCAGGAGAGCGTCCGCTCTATCTCCAGACGCAAGCACTTAGGGCTTAATGATGTGTATATTTTCATATGTGGGCAGCTGATCTTCCCCATGTAAACTATTTGCAATTTCCCAACACAGACAGACTCAGCTTTCAGGAAAAACTGAGCAGGAGAGAGGCAAGACGCTCTGGAAGAAAGGGGTTACAGTGGGTCCCCTTCCTCCTAAATAAGGGGCTGCCCAGGGGTCTGCCTATTCTGCACATACCAGGGTGGAGGCAGCTGTTCTTGGCGGGCCACCCCCATTTCTCCTCCAGGACAGGAACAGGGGAGAGGCACTCCCACAGCTGTACCCTGGCCACCCCTTGACCCTTCACGAGGGGATCTGCGTCAGCTGCAGGAGGCTCTGCACACAGAGTGCCAGGGCCCGGCTGTGGGCGGGGGCAGTGGTGGGAATGGGGCCTCCAGCAGGAGCCAGGCCTGGAGGCAGTTGTGGGCGGCTGGGAGATGGGCCAGCCTGACCGTCCCTGGCCCCTCGACGTGAGTTTTTCCCACAAATGTATACTTCTTTTTTTGTGTGTGTGTGATGAAGATCAGCCCTGAGCTAACATCCATGCCAATACTCCTCTTTTCTTGCTGAGGAAGACCGGCCCTGAGCTAACATCTATTGCCAATTCTCCTCCTGTTTTTCCCCAAAGCCCCAGTAGATAGTTGCATGTCATAGTCGCACATCCTTCTAGTTGCTGTATGTGGGACGCGGCCTCAGCATGCCCAGACAAGTGGTGCGTCAGTGCGCGCCTGGGATCCGAACCCGGGCCGCCAGTAGCAGAGCGTGCACACTTAACCGCTAAGCCACGGGGCCGGCCCCACAAATGTATACTTCTGTTGCTCGCCAAAACAATGCCGTAAGGTGGGCTTGCTGTTCCAGGGTCACAGACGTGGAAACTGAGCCTTAGAGAGCTCGAAGGGCAGGAACGTTTTTCATCCCTGTCTCAGCAGAATTGAGCGCAGTGCTCGGTGAGTAGCGAGTACCCGACATGTGCTCGGAGACAGAATCAGTGGTGAACCTGAGGTTCAAACCCAGGCCTGCCTGGCTCCCAAGCCTGTCATCTCTTCACTCCACTTTCCTGAAATGGACTGATGATGCTTCTGGCACAGAGTAGGCGCTCAATGTATTTGTGGAATGTGCGTGTGGGGTGCACACATGCGCTCTCATAGCAGGAGACAAGGAAGCAGAGAGCAAAGGAGTCTGCCCATCAGAAGTGCCTTCACGAGGCCATCTGGGCTACTCCCTGCCTTCGTGACACCTAGACCCGTCAGAGTTCTTTGGGGTTTTCTCAGTTACAACTGGTTGGAGGGTCAGTGTGTGTCTCAGGCAGAAACTGTGGGCTGGAGGCTTGGGGGTGGCCGGCTGGGGGAGAAGCTGGAACTGTCCTTGGGAAAAGGGCCTGGAGCGAGGGGTTCCTCGGCTCAGGTGCATGGTTTCATTTCATCATATCCTCCACTCTTCCAAGAAATTCCCCTTTTGTTTGAGCAACTGGGAGTTAAGTATCTACCACTTTCAGCCAGGAATCCAGACTAGTCACTATCTGTAAAACCAGAGTCTAGGCCAGATGACTACAGGGCCTTGCAAATGCTACCCAAGCCACAGGAGGCTTCCTCTCCTCGCTTGTCTCTCCCCACTCTCAAGTTGGCTGGTTCTGAGTTCCATGAACTAACTCAGCCCAGCTCGCTCGACTCCAAGGATGAGAACTGGGGGAAGAAAGCAGGATTGGCAGGAGGTCGGCACGCAGGTGCTCAACCCCAAATCCTGGCTTGAACGTAAAACTGCTTATACAATCCCAACCAGAAGACAAAGGAGACAGGTCACTGCACGGCAGCCTTGGACAGCGTTTCCGTCCTCGAAGGTTGATTTAAGGTCTGGCTGACAAGAAGAAAAAGCTCCATTTTCCCACCTTTTTAATCAAAACCTTCAGTGCCACGTGGAGAAGCCACTGTGGTGTGCCCTGTGTCCGTCTGGAGCAGTTCCCCTCTTGGGACACAGCCAGGCAGCAGACACAATCCGCCAGCCCCAAACAAGAACAGAACCCAAGGAAAAAGGCAGGGTGTTGTTTTCTTGGTCGTTGGGGAAAAATAAATTGGCCCAGCCAAATGCCCATGAGAGAAGCGTTGTGGGGCCGTGGCTCCCTCCACTCCGGGCCTGACGTCGGAATCCTGAGGCCAAAACACCCCCAACTCCTCCTCGAGTGTCCGCACGGTCAGCCTGGTTGGTGGACTGTGTGGCCTGAGCACCGTGCCAGACAGAGCCCCACTGGGCAGAGACACATGGCTGGACAGGCAGCTGGCGGCCAGAGGTCCTTGGGGTAAAAGCTGGACAAATGACCAGTCCCACTGCGCCTCTTCTAAGTTCTAAGGGAAGGTGATGCTCGCTGCTTCCCATCAGGTGGGCTCAGTCTCCAGTCAGAGGTGATTCACCCTGAAGCGGAGGAGGCTTAAGCTCTGGGGCCCTTCACTTGCAGTCCTGGGAGCGACAAAACGCTCTAGGTGGGAGAGGAAGCCAGGTTTCAATGGGGAAGCATTTCTACATAAGCACTTCCAGGAAATCGAGATCTCAGATGAAAAGGACCCGACTCTCCAAGGCTCCCGTCATTTGTTGTGATTTCTTCTTCCATTCCCAGGAAATGCTCACTTTTGTACCTCATGTTCTACTCTTTCTCTTAAAGAGGACACTCCCCCAGTTATTTAAGCTTCAGCCCCCACGAAACCTGGATCTTCCCTTGTCGCCAACAGACAGAGAGAACTCAGAGAGGTGGCCTCATCAGACACAGGTGGCTTCATGGCTGAGGTGGGGTTTGACCAACGTGCAATGGATGAAGGGGGTTTGGCTGGACAATGAGGAGAACTCTTCTTTCCTTCAACTCCTGGTATTTGCATACCGGGAAGTATTCTGAGGCGATAAGGGCTCTGAAAGAATCAGTTTTTTCCTACAGCAAAACTGACACTTCTGGCCCAATTAAAAAGGCAGGACTGCCCTTGAGGACTCCAAACAGACAGCAGGCTCATAGAGATCACCAACCGACTGAGGGGCCATGAGGCCAGGAAGTGCTCTGAGCAAGCCCTCCTCTTCAGGGGGTTCCAGCCCTTTCCAGTGGTGCCTCTGATGACCTGGCCACCCCAGATCACAAGCTGCCACATTCCCTGAGTCAGCAAAGAGGAGAAACACAGCCTTTGAGAAATAGCCACAACCCTTCAAGAAGGGAAAAGCAGATGGGGCTTCAAGGATCTTGACCCATATTTCCGTTGCTGTTCAAGTGGCTTCGCAGAAATCAGGATGAAGGATTTTTAGGAGTCAGGAAGAGAGGACATTTTTAAACACTGGCAGAATTTAGCTAGGGGCCCTGAGAGCTGGGCAACTTTAATGAGAAAGAAAGGAAAATACACAAGTGACCCTGACCCAGACCTTGACTCTTTACGTCAAAAGCAAAAAATAATTAACAAAATAAAATGTGCCTGCATGTGAAGTGGGGGGCCAGCCGGGCTCTGTCAATTCGATAATCCCTGGTCATGACCTATGGGCCCAAAGTGTGTGATGGGAGACGACACACTGTTTACACAGGCTGCGAGCCGGCTCTCGGAACCCAGAGAAGCGGGGTTTTTCCTGGAGAGGGGTTTGAATCCAGCCAGCTCTGCTCTGGGTCAGCGCAGCCACGTGCAGGTAATTCTCGAATAGAGCCCTGGTCCAAAGGGGCAGGGTGCAGAATGCTCACGGCGGAGAGTGTCCTTCATTCTTTGTGCGTGAGAGCCGAGGGCCCAGCGAGCCAAGTTTCCATCTTCCAGAACACCCTCCCATTTCACAGCTTCCAAATCGGCTGCACTTTAAAATTGTGTTGGAAATATCCTGGCCTTGGAAGAATTTTCTCCAGTGAAGATTTCATTCCATGGGCTTGGGAGTAAAGGAGGGGCAGGAATCTCCTAAGATCCAGGGAATTCAACCGACGCCCCCCCCACCCCCCGCCCTGCCCGCCATGATGTCATTTCTCTGCCCAAGGCTCACGGACAGGGAGGGCCCTTCAGGCCACACGATAAGTCCGCCAAGCACAGGCACCACAGAGACCAGCGTTGCTGCCCACTGGTGGCAAAGCTTGGCGGGGGGTGCGGGGCGGGGGGGTCCTCAGGAAGCCTGTGGTTGATTTCTCTGTCTCCAGCCTCTCTAAAGAGAGGGGTTCTAGGTGGGAAATACTATACACACACACAGGATCAGGGGTCAGAGGCAGAGCTGGCTCCACCGGCATCAAAGGAACATCCAAATTTCTGACCTGGAAGGTCACAAGGAAGGAAAAGGGACGCAGATGGGCACGCTTAGGCCTGCTGTGAGGAGCCCCTGTTGGCACACCAGCCTCAAGGACGTCAGGAGGAGCCGAAAAGACATCAGCCTTCGGGCAAAAAGAATTTGTTTTCCAGGAAAGGTTGGGGGAGGAATAAAAGTATGTCTGTTCGAAGGACAACTACACAGTCATTAACAATGCTGCCCAGGGAGACCATGACATGAGAACATGCTAATGACACAGTGCAAGGTGGAAGTCGATACCCAGGTTTGGGGCCAGTAGCTAGACAGAGGCCAGCAGGGACCTGCCAGGGAGCACATCCTTCAGGCATCAGCCCACCTGCCCTCCTGGGTTTGCTCATTCGTGCAGCACCTGGGAAGCTGATTTGGGGGGAATTTTGTCTTTGGTTAACTTTTGAAAAGACAACACAGCGGAGGAGAAAGATCACAGGCTCTGGAATCAAACAGACAGGGGTTCTATCTCAGTTTCACGCTTTTTCGGTTGTTCTTTTTCTTTCATTGTGGTAAAATATATATAACCTACAAATTGCCATTTAAACCATTTTTTTTTTTTTTTTGTGAGGATTGGCCCTGAGCTAACATCTGCCAATCCTCCTCTTTTTGCTGAGGAAGACTGGCCTTGGGCTAACATCCATGCCCATCTTCCTCCACTTTATATGGGACGCCGCCACAGCATGGCTTGACAAGTGGTGCGTCGGTGCGCGCCTGGTATCTGAACCAGCGAACCCTGGGCCACCTCAGCGGAGCACACGCACTTAACCTCTTGGCCACCGGGCCGGCCCCTAAACCATTTTTAAGTGTAGAATTCAGTGGCATTAATTACATTCATAATGTCAACCATCACCACCATCTTTTTCCAAAATTTTTTCATCACCCCAAACAGAAATTCTCTACCCAGTAATTCCCCATTCCCTCCCTCCCCCAGCCCATGGTAAACTTTAATCTACTTTCTGTCTCAATGGATTGGCTTATTCTAGATATTTCATGTAAGTGGAAGCATACAATATGTGGCCTTTTATGCCTGGCTTCTTTCACTTAGCATAACGTTTTCAAGGCTCACCCATGCTGTAGCATGTGTCAGAATTCCATTCCAATTTATGGCTATAAATAACAGTATTCCACTGTAGGGATAGATCATTTTGTTTATCCATTCATCTGTGGATGGACACTTGGGTTATGTCTACTTTTTGGCTATGGTAAACAATGCTGGCAGGGACATCTGCATACAAGTATCTGAGCGCCTGTTTTCAGCTCTCCCAGCTCTTCCCCTAAGTACTAAAGACCTTTGCCCAAAGTAAAAATAGTGTCTGCTACACAGGACTGTCATGAAAATGGGATGAGATAAAGGTGTAAAGCATATAGCATATAGTAGGTGCTAAATTAATGTTACTTTGCCCCACTTCCCCCATTAAAACCCATCCTTAGTAAAGGAGTATGAGAGAGTTAATGACTCAGTGCTACCTCTTCAGGGGCGTCTCCATTTAAAGAGCACGGATGCTCAAATGGTGGAACTCCAGCCCAGCGGCCTTCTCTGCTTTGCTCGGGCACAACCAATGGCTCAGCATTTAGACACGTACTGGTCCCAGGAACAAGAGCCTCAGAGGAATTCAGGCCCAGCTGCGGGCCAACCACAATGGGAATCGGAAGACGAGGTCAGGAAGCATTGCTTTTGGTGCCTTCTCTCCATGCTTCTAGCACAGGGCTGTGGAGTCCAGTGAGGAACGTTCCAGTCTCCTCTTCCAAACCATGTGACCATGGGGGGTCCAGCCCCTCTTTGGGCCTCAGTTCCCTCATCCAGGAAAGGAGGAGTTTGGCTTAGCTCAGTGGTTTTAAAACTGAGTTCCACGGAGCCATAAGCGTCCTTCTCAAAGCCAGGGTCAGGGGAGCAGGAGGGAGGCGGAGGGGGTCTGGCTGCCAGCCCGCTCCACCAGAGCAGATCTTTGTGTCTTTGCATACTGGAGACCTGCAGCTAAAGTCGTCTGCAAGGCCCTGGACTGGGTGTCACGGCCCACTCTAGGTGGTGTCCTCCTTCCCTTGGGGTGAACTGGAGGAAGGGTCCCTGAGATGCACTCTTGGGTCCTCTCCCAATGAATTCTAGAGGCCCGGGCCTCTATTCAGAAGTGGCTCGAGCAGCAGGGGCCTTCCATGGGGCCCTGGACGATGCAGCTGCTGGACGTTGGGGCAAAGGTGAAACGACCCAGGAGCCCTCGCAGGCCCCGTTGCTGTCAAAACAACACCCTAGCTCCCTGGTGAGTGCTCCTGAGTCATTAATAACCCCTTAGTCGAGAGGAGATGTGAGAGATAGGGAGCTAGGTTGGGTTATTTTAGGAGAGCAGGTGGGGGAGGGTCAAGAGCACAGACCCTAAACTCTCAGCTTCCCCTGCCCAGCTGTGTGACCTTGAGCAAGTCACTTAACCTCTCTGTGTCTCCATCTCCTCATCTTTAAAATGGAGATAATAATCCATCAGGTAGACATGCAGATTAAGTGAGTTACTTAAAGCCCTCAGAACAGTGTTTGGCACATAGTTAGAGCTGGGACTGCAGATTTTCTCATTATTACAGGTGGTTAGAGTCGGGGGGCCTCTCAGACAACATCCAGGCCAGCCTCCTCACTCTACCCATGTGAAAGCTGAGGCCCAAGGAGAGGAGGCATCTGGCTGTGAGGGGAGTGAGAAGAGGGCAGGCCGGGGTTCAGTTCCCCACTCTGGTCATAACTAGGTGTTCTTGGGCAACTACTTAACCTCTCTGAGCCCCCACTTCTTGTCCTCTCAGCTGGCTGTTATGAGGACCAAGTGAAACATGGAACATGAACTTCCAGGCACGCAGTAGTTGCTCAATAAATGCTAGTTCCCTTCTGTCTTGCCCCAGGACAGCTAGTAAGCACAAATGTGGCTTTATTTGTTTTGAATTCCTGTCTCTGCTGCTCCCAAAAATGGAAGAGAAAGAGGCCCAGCCCCCATCCTCACCCTCTGCTGCTTGGAGAAAACTCCAGGAAGTTCCTTTCTCATGTTTTCAATCCTCTTTTGCCTCGAGTCCTTTTGCAGTGCTGTGGCAGGAAGTGGGAGAAGCCAGGACGCATGGCCCAGCTGCCCAGCTGCCCAGCCAGACCCTGCTCACGAGGAGCTCAAGCAAAGGTGGACTCCAAGCTCACTAGATTCATTGATGACAGGACAGAGATGCTATTCCAGGCGCCAGGAGACAAATGGGGGCCAAGCGATCTTAGCAGAGATGAAAAGCTGGGTCCAGAGCCAGTGGCTGGGAGCCCAAGCCCCTTGGAGGATGGGCAGGCACACGGAAGGGAGGGATTTGCCCAAGCCACCAGATCCTGGGCCTGGGTTGCCCTAGAGACCAAGGGCTAGTTAGACGGTGAGGTGGACTCCACGCCAGCTCCCCCAAGGCCATAGACCCCAGGAAGAGAGACCCAGGAACGAGCTTGACTCCCAGTCCACTGCTCTTTGCTCTAGGTCACGCTGTCTCTTCCAACAATAAGGCAGCATTTATAAAATGCATCATAGCTGGGAAGTAGGTAGTCAGCCCAGCATTTTCCAAAGATGGTAAGATGGTCTTAGGCAGTACAGGGACACAATTAAATAATATTGAATCACTCAGTGAGAAAGGTATTCCCTTTTCAATTCTCCTCCAAGCTTTCCAACATCGAGAAGAAAGTCTCTGTGTGGAGCCACCATCTTGCTAACACATCTCTAATACTCACTAATCTCCCTTCAAAACAAACAGAAAGAGGCTTCAGGCTCAGGGCTTTAGGCAGGCAAAAGAGCATCTAGTTAGGATTTAATGTCAATTTTTGCAGTTATCTTTACATATGACAAATCAATACTGGTTTTCCAGGCATGTTCCTGGTACAAAGTTCCCTTTTAAAATTCACTGGGCTGGCCCCATGGCTTAGCGTTTAAGTGCACGCGCTCCGCTACTGGCGGCCCGGAGTTCAGATCCCGGGTGCGCACTGACGCACTGCTTCTCTGACCATGCTGAGGCCGCGTCCCACATACAGCAACTAGAAGGATGTGCAGCTATGACATACAACTATCTACTGGGGCTTTGGGGGAAAAATAAATAAATTTTAAAAAAAATTCATTTTATTTTGAGTTAAAAGATGAGTTGATTTAAAGAAAAATGTTACATAAATAATTGCAAGGGTGGTATGCATACATAGCAAACCTGTGAAGGTGCTTTGAGAATGACTGTTGGCCAGGGGCCCATTTAAGTGCCATTGTTATCATCCCCATACTCAGATGGGGGAACGGAGGCTCCAAGGATGCCCAGTTGGAAAGCGGCAGAACTGGGGTCCCCTGTGATCCTGAGGACAAAGATTAAAGTGCTGATTGCCCCAGAGGCCGAGGAATTGTGCCCAGCTGAGAAGCCAGCCTGCCTGGGCTAGCTCGGAATCCCGTGCTGCTGCCTGGGTGGGGAGGGCGGAGGCGACAGGGAAGCGAGCAGGGGGGCCAGAGAAAGAGGAACTTGGAGTAATGATTATTTCCTTTCATTCAAGCTCTTTACTTCTTAAAAGGTGGATGTTTTCCGGAGAGCCAAACAAGTACTAGGAATAGATTTCTTTTGTGCAGGAACTCAGGCTGACGGGTAACTTCCCCTTAACAAGAACAAACTTCCCTGCCTTACTTACCCTATCATTGTTCACAGAAACAGAGGCAGCGTCTGCGGAGGGCCCAGAGAATAGCACCCTGCCAGCGGACCTCCAGCAAGAAATGCCCTCTAAGAGCTGCCTGCCCTGGGGCACACCCCACATCCCAGAGGATGCCATGCCTGTTCATGTCAGAAGGCTGCCCCCACCCACCTGTCCACCTCATTGTCAGAAGAAACCCACGCAGGCCCTTTCCGCAGGGCCCTCTGCCAGGTCTAAGCTTCCCCTGGACTCCACTGATGTTCCCTAGTAAAACCCTATTGAAACTGGGTACCACGTGCCAGCCCTAGTGACTGGGGTGGAGCAGTTCAAAGATGGAGACCCGGCACAGTTGCTCATGAGCCCAATTAAAATGAACCACTGCAAGATCTTCTACAAATGACACTGTCGAAGCAGGACGCTCAGGGACTGCCCTTAAGCCCTGCCTCCACTATTCTAAACCAGCCTCTGCCCTGCCCAAACCTCAGTTGCCTGATCTGTAAAATGGGGACACTAATACCCATCTTGGGAGTTGCTAGGAAGATTCAAGAGCAGGTCTGTAAGATGTCATAGCAGTGCTGGACTCAGAGGGCCCAAAGAATACTGTCATGTCAACCAGGAGAAGGGCTGGAATACTCGTGAAGGACCAGGCCTGGCCCTGCTCTTCCCAAAGGGCGTGCGGCTTTGGTTCTCCAGAGGAAGACAGATTTATGGGCCTAATGTGCACTACGATTTGTTTACTTTGTCCCCATATTACACCTTGTTCCCCAAAACCCAGAGTCCTTCTTATAAGGACAGATAAGACAAAGTGAAAACAAGTCATTTATAAACAAGTAACAAAAACGAATGTGAATTCCATCTAAATGAAAAACCTTTGTACTTCAAAGGACACCATCAGAAAGTAAAAAGACAACCCACAGAATGGGAGATAATATTTGCAAATAATATATCTGATAAGGGACTTGCATCCAGAACCTACAAAGAACACTTAGGATTCAGCATTAAGAAGATAAACAACCCAATTTGAAAATGGGCAAAAGATCTGAATAGACATCTCTCCAAAGAAGACATACGAATGGCCCATAAGCACAGGAGAAGATGCTCAACATCATTAGTCACTAGGGAAATGCAAACCGAAACCACGATGATATACCACTTCACACTCACTAGAAAGAATAAAATAAAAAAGACAGAAAATGCCAAGTGTTGGTGAGGATATAGAGAGACTGGAACCTTTACACACTACTGGGGGGAATGCAAAATGGTGCAGCCACTTTGAAAACAGTCTGGCTATTCCTCAAATGATTAAATGTCGAGTTACCATATGACCCAGCAATTCCACTCCATATACCCAAGAGAAATGAAAAACATATATCCTCACAAAAACTTGTATATGAATGTTCATAGCAGCATTATTCATAACAGCCAAAAAGTGGAAACAACCCAAGTATCCACCAATTGTTGAGAAGATAAATAAAATGTGGTTTATCCACACAATGGAATATTATTCAGCCATAAAAAGGAACGAAATATTGATACAGCCATGATATGGATGAATCTTGAAAACATATGCTAAGCGAAAGAAATTAGTCACAAAAGTCCACATGTTGTATAATCCTCTTTATACGTAATGTCCAGAATAGGCAAATCCATAGAAACAGAAAGTAGATTAGTGGTTGCCAGGGGCTGGGGGGCAAGGAAAATAGGAACCAACTGCTAGTGGGTCTGGAGTTTCTATTGGGGGTGATCAGATAGTAGTGATGGTTGTACAATTCTGTGAATATTTTAAAAACCACTAACTGTACACTTTGAAAGGGTGAATTTTAGGATATATGAATTATATCTTTATAAAGCCAGCACTTAAAAAATGAAGTCTGTAGTGATGGATATAATACTTTTTTCAGGATCACCTATTATTACGACTATTAAAAATATTTTCTGGTCCATCCCAGCTCAGAGCAACCCTGCACCCCTGAACATCTGTCACCTGTTTCACTTCTGATCTGTAGGTACCTGGAAGGTAAGGTGCCCAGATCTCTGCAGAGCCTGGCACACACATCTAATTGGACCAGGGGGCCTCTGCACATCTTCTCTGAGCTAGCTGATAAGCCTGAGAATATCCATAGGACATGCCACACTCATGGCTGTCTCACTAGCAGCAGAGACTAACTTGCCACACAGACAATGTTTTCAGCTTGGGGGTTAGGGGGTGAGAATGTAGGCAGGAAGCTACATTCCATATGCTCCCCTGAACTCCTCCAGACTCGCTTGTTGGCCAGTGGAGCTTTAACAAGGCAGTTAAAGCTCGTGTGCCTCCTTCACCCCCCACTTCCCCTTTGGCAGTGACCATGAGACAACATCTTCAAGATGGTGGAGCCACACAAGCAGCCAGCACCCCTGGTCTTCACCCAGGAGAGTTGAAGACCCGGTCAGATTGTGCACGAGAAAGAAAGAAACCTCTATTGTGTGAAGCCCCTGAGATTTGGGGTTTGTTTGTTGTGGCAGCTCGTATTAATCATCCTGACTAATGCATTGCCTTTTAATGAGTCCAGCCTCTCCGGCTAGCTCTCTGTGGCTGGGGGCCCTCTGGACCCCTCCTGGGCCTCTCACAACTCCACAGCTGGAGTTCGTGTCTGAATGATTTCCTTATTCAACAGCCTGATCTTGAAAGCACAGACAAAGGAGGGGAAAGTCGGATGACAGCCACTGCTGAGCAAGAGTCTAATATGTACCAGCTTCTGTGCTCTGTACTTGCTGGTATTTATGACCCTCACCACCACCCGCCCACCTGACAGATGAGCAAGCTGAGGCACCAAGAGGTTAAGTAACTTTTCCAAGGCCATGCAGCTAATGAGGCCAAGTCTGGCTGTGAACCCAGGTCTACCTGGTTCTAAAACTCGCCTTCTCATAGCACTGCTGCCTGTCTGTTAGATCTCCAACAGCTTCACCCCATTCCAAAGCCCACCCCAGGCTGGTGTCCTCTAACGGGCCCCCCAGAGCAGAGCTGGCCGTGTATGGGCAACTGATGCAGGACTCCAGGGGGTGTCCAAGGAGTGGACTTTGTCTGCCTCTTGGGATGGAAGCCTCCGGGCCAGGGTTGGAATTAGGCTCCAGGCATAAAGCTTTAACTTCAAGCCGGGACTTTCCAGCCAGACTCCCAGCAAACATACCATGTGAGACACCACGGGACACAAGCCAGCCAAGTGTCTGCTCCCCAGAAAGAGAAACGAGGCAGGAGAGATGAGGGGCCCACGAAAGGAAGCTTCCCAGGCCTCCCCTCGCTGTCTCATTCAAACCAACTTACAACTCACATGTGTCCAGCACTGCGCTGGGGCAGGAGACACACAGAACAGATGCTATCATCTCTGCCCATTGAGCTAATTACCCTGCCCACTACAGCAATGACCCTCATCCTATGTGCTCTGTCTTTTTCGGGGGCACTTCCACTCACTCTGCGACTCAAGACGAAAACCAGGGAGTCACTTGGGACTCCTCCTACCCACTCTCCTTCACATCCCACACCTGGCTATCCCCCGAGAGCTTCCTCCTAACACTTCCCGAGGCCCTTGTACCTCTCATCCCCATGGCTGCTGTCCCGGCATGGGTCACCTTCATCCCTGCGGCTCTTGAGGCAGCTCCCTGGATGGTCTCTTGCTTCCAGTCTTTCCCCCTCCCCTTTCTCCTCCGTGTGGTCAGAGGGATCATCCCAAACTGCAAGTGGCATTCAGAGCCCTAGTGGCCCCCCACTGGCATTAGGATGATGTCGAACTCCCCAACATGGTTTTCCAGACCCTGCCGCCAGGAAGGCCCCAGCTGCCCCACCTTTCCACTCCTATAAAACTGACCACCCCACACCCTTCCCCACCTCTGTACCCAGGCTTCTCATGCTTGGCACCACTGACATTTTGGGCCCGATATTTCTTTGTTGTGGGGGCCGTTCTGTGCGTCGTAGGATGTTCAGCAGCATTCCTGGGCCCTACCCATTAGATGCCAGTAGCACATCCTCCCAATTGCGTCAATCCAAAACCTCTCCAGACAAGTGTCTCTCGGGGACAAAACGTCCCCAGGTAAGAACCACTGCTCTGTACCTTTGCCCATGAGAGGCCCTTCTCCTTTCCTTTCTTTTGTACCAGCCTTCCTCCTCCTCACCACGTTCAAGTTCGATTCAGCCAGATCACCTCCCAGCAGCCTCCCCAGCTCACCCAGGCTGGTCTAGGGGCAGCTTCTTGGGACGCCCCCTACTTCCCTGTGCACAGTTCCACCACTACTCCCATCCCACTGCATTCGACTGATCTGTTGATGTGTCGTCATCCCCTCTGTGAGGTGGGCTCCTCAGAACCACCTCCAGGGGGAAGCACTGACTGCAGGGACCTGCAGAAGCACAACAACAGGGCAGGCGCTCAGAGACCACCCAGGGAGGAGTGATGGATCCTGACCAGAGGTAGCAGAGGCCCTGTGCAGCCAGAGGCATCGGATCAAGCAGGGACACAGAAGGGAGAAAGAGGGGTAGGAAGCAGCACCTGCCAGGGGAAGGGACTTTCAGGGAACAGCCTGAACAAGGGCAACCAGGTGTGGACGTCAAGATGAAACTGGGAAATGGTGTGCTGGAGCCCAGGGCGGGCGCCGTGGGAGAGATAATGGGAGAAAGGATGTTGGAGCAGAAGGAGGCGAGGTCATGAAGACCCTTGCATGTGTTCTGCAGCCCAAGATATACTCAGCAGGAGGTGAAATTTGAAAAAAAAAAAAAAGTTTTTATAGTCTAATAAGTTTAGGAAATGCTTTGTTAGCAGTTAAACAGGTTTCTTTATTGCAAGACTTCTCAGAGCCTTTAATGTACTCACTGGCAGGGAGAATCTTTACAAGCAGGAGATGCGGCATGCAGCACTGCCCTCATGAAATTGGCCACAGAAGTGTGTTTTTCACAGAGCTTCTCAAATGATCAGCGCCCTATGGTCTATGCTTTGGAAAACGCTGCTTGAAGCTGAGACATATGAGCTGCATCTTGAGGACGGGGCTTAAGGTAAGGGCGAGCTGGGTTTGGGGACAATGTCTGGGGGTTGTTGGAAGTTCTCAGGGCCAATGCTGGGGCCTCAGCCACTAGCTCGGCTGCTCTCCCAGCCCCTCGCTCCCCAGCACCTGGGGCATCTGCAGCACTGAGAAGTAAAACAGGTTCCTGGGAGAGTGACTACAGGAAGGCCTGGGAAGGCAGTGCAAGATTTATTGTAGGAAAACAGACGACCCATGGGACAGCTTCGACCACCTCCCCCAGGGCCCTGGGCCACAACATATGGTGTGGTTTAAATTTTAAAAACTGAGGAGTACTTAAGGAAAAAATGTTGGCAGGCTCTGAGGCACTTGTAAAACCGTCTGAACTGATGGGGAGTCTGGGCCCCATCCCTCCAG
Source organism: Ceratotherium simum simum (assembly GCF_057802395.1). Classification (NCBI taxonomy): domain Eukaryota; kingdom Metazoa; phylum Chordata; class Mammalia; order Perissodactyla; family Rhinocerotidae; genus Ceratotherium; species Ceratotherium simum. Next base: position 77,614,840 of record NC_141905.1, on the reverse strand, counting down.
GAGATGGAGGCAGCGCTGAGCAGGGGTAGGGAGGTCTGCAGGGCCCAGACTGGGGTCTGCTAGCAGAGGCTTCTGGAAGAGGTTGGCTGCGGGGAGAGAGGGAAGCAGCCCCCTGTAGCAGCCATTGGATAGGCTGAAAGAGCCGGCAAAGCAACCACTTGATCCTCACTGCAGATCACAGCCAGGCTGGCAGATGCGTGGGCGGGTGCGGCGGGGGTGGGGGGGGTGGGAGGGCAGTGAGGGGGCGGGGAGGGGGGAGATGACAGTGCCTCACAGGGGAAAGACCAAGGGCTCCAGGATCACCCTGACCTGGGCTCAAATCCCAGCTGTGGGGCCTGGGACAGTGACATCCCCTCTTGAGCCTCCCCTTCCTCATCCAGAGGACAGAGCCAATAGAATCACATCACACAGTGACAGCAAGGACTAAGTGAGACAGTGCCTGCACACAGTGGGTCCTCGATGCATGTTAGTTGCCATTGTTTGAGGGGAACTCAAGTGGGTGGGCAGCCCCAGAGGGGGCACAGATGGAGAGCTGGATGGGCAAAGCTAAGCCACACTGAAACGGCCTTTGCTGAGGGCAGCCAAAGATTCTATTAGATGTGCGGGCTTAGCAAGTTATTCTCCTCTCTGGGCCCTGGCAGCTGTCTGTAAACAGGGCCCTCTACCTCTCATCTCAGGGAGGACGGAACCATTACTGATAATGCCTAGGAGGCGTCTGGCATACCCTAGGCGCTCAGCCAGTGAGCTGCTGTTCTTGTCCCCTCCGGGGTACCTAACCCCCTCAGTGTGGTGCCTCCTCTGAGCTCAGGGCGCCTGTCTATGCCCCCGGTGTTCACTCTGTTTCAAGTGGTGGCCAGGAGATCAAAAACGATCTGCCCGCAGGCTCATCAACATGTCATCGGCTGTGACTGTGGGTGAAGAGGGACCCTGCTCAGACACGTCTCCTCCTTGACCACTTTCAACCTAAGAACCTTCACAGACACCAATGACTGTTATCCAGAATAAAGCCAGGCAGCACTGCCCAGTGTCCCCACAGTTGGAGCGGGCAGCCATATTTTCCCAGGGCCACGCCTTGTGCAGAGTGAGCCAGCCCTGTTCAGCGTCTAGAGGTGTATTATGAGCATTGATCCTCTCATTTCTGAAACACACAAAAGCACTGGGAGTGTCTGCTGTTCACATAAAGAGAAGTGTATGATGACGATGGAAGCGGAGGTAGAGAAACGCAAAGGGAAGCAGGGAATGACAACCAGGGGTGGTGGCTCAGCAGGAACAGGAGGAATGACACAGCAGACACCTCTGGGTGTGAGGCTGGGCTGGCCCCCACGGAGATGCCCACTGGCCACCTGCTGCAGACAAGCACACCTGCTCTGGAACAAGGGCTCATCCTGGGGGTGGGGAGCCCCACACGCTCAGGGCCCCTGGGACCTCCATAACCTCCACAGGGCAGCGGGGGAGTGAGGTGGGACCAGAGCTGCCAAGGACCCCCTGCGACCATTGCCGAGAAGAACATCAAGGTGGGACTTACCCACCTCAAGGGACTTCCATGTCAGGTAGATAAAACATAAAAATACGCAGAGACTCTATCTGTGCGGGGGGCCTGATTTTAAACTGAAGGAGCTGCAGTGGGGTTAAACCCCTCGTGTCACCCTGGATGCCTTCACAAGAGGGTTGCAGGCTCTCAGCAGCCCACCTGATGCTGGAGGAGCTGCTGTGTGTGACCCAGATTCCTTCTGTCCATAATCCCAGCTCTGTCTCCTGAGTGGCTGCAGCATCCACGTTTAACGGACGCGAGCCATGGAGGTTAGTGCCCCCAAGGTAGCAGGCGGTGGGAGCCTTTTGAATTAAGCTAATTAAGAATCAACTGACTGATTAATAATCTTAGGTGGATCAGAGGCTGCCTTTCTTCAGGGACTACATGTCACATCCTGGGAGTCTCCACATCCATTGGCAACACATCCCTCCCTGATGGGAAGCATCTCCCATCTTCTGTTGCTCATGGTTTGGTTCTTGTCTTGTGAAACAATTGTTATTTCCTTAGTGTGGGCTTGGAGAGGACAGAGTCTGTGATTGTCCAATTTTCAGGAACCCTCTGAGATTACCTGATCAAGCCTCACCCATTTTACAGAAAAGGGCACTGAGGCCCTGAGAGAGGAAGACCAAGGTCACATGGTAAGTTAGGGGTGGGGCCAGTTCCTGACCTGCCTGCCTGTGTGTTGCCACCCCTGCCACATTGTGTGTGGACAGACTGACAGCCAAGACCCCATCACACAGGCAGTGGTGACCTCAGTCCACCAGCAGCCTGGGACATGTGGAGCACGCTTCCTGGGGGCCTGGTACCCACAGTCCAGGTCCTGGGTGAGGAGAAGCCACCGCTGGCCCACAGGGGTACAGGACATGCCCAAAGCTGTTCGCATGCAGGTCTCATCTCAGGCTCTGGAGGCCTCCAGGAGGTGGGTCCGGCAGGGATGGCCACTTTTAAGAAAGGGAAACTGAGGCCCAGCAAGGGAACATGACTTGACCGCATGGGTAGAACAGCTGGGAGTAGAACCCCAGGCTCCCAGGCCAGGCTCTTTGAACTGGATGGAGAACACATTTATCTGTCATGTTGGGGGTAAGAAGACACAGGCTCCAGGGAACCAAGACCTCCAGGACCCTGGGGGGTGGTGCTGCCCCTATTCCTTCAGCCATGGGGGGTGCTCCTGAGGTGGGGCCAGGGTGGCCTCTCGTCCTTCAGTATACTCCAGAACATACTTCAGAATACTCTGCATTCTGTTATGTGTTCAGCTGACATTGCCTCTGCCACACAGCTTCAGCCAACCCCTTTCCCTCCTGATCACCTCCAGACCCTTCCCCTCCACACTGACCTCTCAGAACCACCCCTGCTGTGCCCTTTCTTCCGGGCACTCCCGACCCCTGCCTCTGCCACAAATGCTTGGGTGTGGGCTACAGGCAACATGAGGGCCCCTGGAGGGGCCTGGGCCCCCAAGAAGCAGGCCTCCCCACCCCAGGCCTGGACCACCCACCTCGGCCCTGCCAGGCTTGGGTGTTCTCTGGGGGAGGATGAGAATTCTGGATCTCTGGAGACCAATGGCAGCCACCAGCTGTGTACTTTACAGCGCCGCACACGGCCTGGCACAGATCTGGGGGCCCATATTCCTGGATAAGGCCTCCCATTCCTCCTGCTGTGGGGTTGGGCGGCCTCTTACCTTTGGGCTGAGGTACTTGGTCATAATTTCCTTCCCTTTTTCTCCCAGTTTTTCATCTGGAGTAACTTCATATTCTGCCTAAAACAGAAGAAGGAAAAGAACAATAATAGATTTGCTCATAAGCTTCTCATAGTTATAGAACCTTAGAGGCCCCTGGAGAAGGCATCCTGGAGGCCACCTGACCAGTCCCCTCCTCCTACAGGGCAAGAAGGTGAGGCCCAGAGAGGGGAGAAGACCCAGCCCAGCAGCCCCGACGCCCAGTCCAGCCTACGCTGCACCATCCGTGGACACGCGCTTAGAACAGCGGCTTCCTCTCAGACTGCACATCAGAATCACTGGGAGCAAACACTGGTGCTCGGGCCCCACCCCACACTGAGTCAGACTTGCTGGCCACAAGGGCCAGGTGTTCAGTCATCTGGGGTTGACAACCACCAACTTCACTAAATCAAAGGAAGCCACTGGAAAATAATGAGCCACCAAACTGGAAGCCCCACCCCCACCACCAGAGACTGCCTTAGGTCACCAGACCTTACAAGCTGCATGCCCTTGGACAGTTTCCTTAACCTATAAAATGCAAATGGAAAAAGCACAATTGTGCAGCTAGAACATGATAAAGCTCTGAGCCCAGAGCCAGGCATATAATAGTCAATTAACAGTTGCCATCATTATCAGCATTGTTATTATTACACCTTACAAGAGAAAACAATAATATAGATGCCTTACCTTTGCAGCTTTTTGCCTTAAAAGTGAACACACAGAGATTTCTCTGATGCTCTTATCTGAACCTCAAAAGAGCCCAGGGAGTGACATGGGAGGGAGGGGCTACCATTATACCCCTACATCTGCTTCTGAAGAGCGGGAGGTTCAGTTGCCCAGTGTCATTCAGGGGAGGTGGCAGGGCTGGGACTTGGAACTCCAAGCCCCCGGCTCTTTCTCAATACCAAGGAATTGAGGACTCCAGACGGCTGGCCAAGCCAGTGGCACGGGCTCTAAAGAAGTGAGGCCTCCAAAAGAGGGACCTTTTTATTCTCCCTGACCCAAGAGGGGCTCCTTCACTCTCATCTGACGCACTTGCCAAGTGGATGAAAGCCCTTGAGCTAACGAGAAGCCTGGGTAAGCTTGCCTTTCTCATTTAGACAAGGGAACTAATTGCAAATTGTTTATAACCATTTCAAAATCCACCACCCAAGGAAGTGTCAGCCTCGGTCCAAAACTACAGCTATTTCAAAAGAGACAGGAAATGACGTCAGCACAGACGGACTGAAACTCCCTCTCCAGCTATCTCACTGTGGAGTTAGACTCCCCAGCCCTCCTGGCCATTCAAGGCAATCTCTCAACCCAGTGTCTAGGGTCCAATTTCTCCCCAGGCCAGCCCAGAAGACCCTCCTGGAAAAGGCGAAGTGTGGGCAGTGCCCACAGAGGCAGCCAGGCACGTGTCCCTCCAAAGTAAGTGAGTTTCCCTGTATTACTCTTTCTCTTCTGATGGAGAATCAAGATTCAACAATTTTCTCCAAGGAAGAAACATTAACACTATGATCATTTGGATCACAGAGCTACACAATAGTGGTTCTAGAAGGAATCCAACACCCTCACTTTACAGAGCTGGACATCGAGGCTCAGAGAAACGACCAGCCCAAGATCACACAGCTGGACGTGGCAGAGCCAGGACAGGAACACAGTCTTCCTGACTTCCCCTGGGCCGCCCGCCTCACAGCCTCTCTCCCCAAAGGCCAATGACTTCTCACCATCAAGATGGGCCTGGTGGGACTGACTATTTCTTGATGATTTGATTTGATTGATGATTTCCTGAAACCATTTAAAGAGAGAAGGTGGCTTTTTCTTCTTGAGTTTCTCCTGTTATTTTCTCCCATTATGCTCCCCAATAATCCCCCAAAACTGACAAACATGCGTGCATGCACACCCGCTCACAGTATGGAGTAGATTATAGGCTCACCCTACAAGGTAGGTATTATTATTCCCAATTTACAGAGGAAGAAACTGAGGCTCTGAGAGGCCAAGTAACCAGTTCAAATACAACAGAGCTGCAAGTGACAGGGCTGGAGGCTGAGTCTCTAAAGTGGCTGAGGGCTCTAGAGCACAACTGATCCCCCTCTTTCCAGGGTGAGGAGAGAAGCACCCAGTGTCCTGCTCCCCTGGAAACCCCACCCAGTGGTCTGGCACCATGGGAACTTACCCAGACTGCTTTGCAGGGCCCAGGCCCCGGGCAAATGGCTGACCACATTTTGGGGTAACTAAATCCCAAGCAGAACCCTGGATTTGCACTGTCCCAAAATACATCTGTGAAGGCAGCTCTATTTAACCAAATGGAGGCCTAGGGCTCACTAATCAGCCTCAATAACCAGCTGAAAATATTATTGCTTTGAGTACTAAAACCCACGTTAAAAAAATAACATCACTTTCAGGTCAGCTGCCTCCCAGCAGAGGCCCTGCTGGGCAGCTGGGCGCCACAGTTCCACAGGGAGGCAGCCAGGAGCACGCGGGGACAGGCATCCCCAGCCGGGGATCAAAAGGCCTTTCTTTGAGAGTCCACGTCAGGTCACCACCACTTGAAGAGCATTTGTGTTGGGAGGCAGGAAACCAACAGAAGGCTTCCAGCTGGGCTTTCCACACTGATTAAGTCACCTGGAGTGACAGGCCACGTCTCCACAGTGACCCCCAAGAGGGTCTCACGGGGAAGACATCCTGAGAGGCCACCTACAGAGAGAAGGCACCATGGCAGCTCAGCTGGGCGAGCAGAGCTCAGGCAGATCACACTCCCCGAGGCGGGGGACCACCCGGGAACCCACTGCTATGGGAACACCCTTGCCCAGGTAGTGGGCAAAAGCTGCTGAAATCAGCTTGAATCAGAAAACATAAGCAGCAACTAAGAGGTTGGGCCAACAGCCTAGAATTTTGCAATTAGAGTTGGCTCAGGAAATGGCAGCCAGACAATGACTTCAATGAAAAGAGAAGGAAACCACATGCAAGGATGCCCCTGTGACCTCCATCTGTAAGAGAGTCACCTCCCACCAGAGGTGGGGGGGGCTTATCCCCTCCCCCAATAGAGGCGACACACACTGTCCTTTCCGCTGCAATGTCCACTTGAAACCTTCTCCAGGCCAGCACTCAACCCTAACAGCCAGAGCGCCAAAGGGCACCGATGCCAATTCCCTTGGAGGGCCTTTCTCTTCCCCAGATACAACCAAGGTGCCAACCAAGGGAGGCACCATTTAATGAGCCTTCTCTTTGCACTGTGATTTATGGCAAACACAGGAATGGCCCTGGGGAAGAGACACTGCTCTAATACAAAGAGCAAAATACGACATTGAGTTTAAGGCAAAAATAATTATTTATAGATCTGTGCCTGCCAAAGAGTATAAACATCTGTGTACATCTTAGTTTATAAACCTAATATTTCATCTCTTGGCCTGCTCTAATTGCATCATCAATCTCAGAAAATACGTCCTCTCTATTAAAACACATTTCCCTCAGATGATTTTTAAAAACGTGAAGACTGCAAGCCAGTAAAAGGGACCACCACGTTTTCAAAAAAGCTGGCACTGGTTTGAAGAGCAGGGAGTCTGAGCTGACGGCCTCTCGGCTTCCGACTAACTTTAGATGTCACCTCCTTCTCCCGGGAGAACTTCTCCTGCCCTGACAAGAAGATGAAGTCAGAGATGCTACGAGGTCTTGCCACCTCCGGCTTCTGTAATTACCGATGTGGTCAGCTTTTCCAGGGTCCTGGCGGCAGGGACAAGTGACGCGCCTGGCTGGCAGCACTGCTCACCATGGCCCTTTCTGGAGAAACACCCGGCTCCCCCACATTGGCCTCCGCATCTGGCCTGTGCTGACCACGTGGGCTGGGGTCTCCATTTGCCCCTCTGGAGCCACTTTCCACCCTGCAGCGGAGTGGCGAGAGTGAGGTGGGGTAGCTGTCTGCTGGCTCCCTCTCCGCTTGGGCACCAAGGGTTCCTGAACCCTCTTCTGAAGACCCAGCTCCTGTATGCTTCTTCCACTCATTCCTATGTCAGTCCCCTCCCTTGTCCCTGCAGGTCTAGACATAGCGAAGGCTCAGACGTAGGGCATAGCTAGCACCTTGTCGATAGCCCTTCATTAAACTCTCCTTCATTCACACGCGGATGGGCCACCCATTTCCCGCCAGGACCCTGACTGATACCCTGAACAATCCTTCGGATGGGTGGGCAGTCACCTTGCCCTCTCTCTGCTCCCCAGATAGAATGGAGAAGCAATGCAGAAGGGGGCAACCCCAGGGGCCCCAGGATCAGATGGGCCTGGTCAGCCCCAAAGCCTGTGCCCGCCTGGGGAGACGGACTGTTCTCTGATCTCTGGCTGCCATCTGAGAAGCCCTCTCGGGCCTGGGTCAGGAAGGGATTCACTGGCCCCCCCATGGGGCAACAGATGGGACGGGACCAGAGAAAGAAGGGAAGGAAGAGCAGACCCCTGGCCACTTTGGGGTATAGATGAGAGTGGTAGGAGTGACCCCAAGACGACCCCAGACCTTACTGACAGCACCACAGCCACCAGCTTGTGAAACACGTCCTGGCTGGGGCAAACACTGAAAAGAAGGAAGGCAGAAAGGGGTGCTGCCCCCTCTCAGGTGGAGGTGATCAATTTACCAGCAGCTGTCAGAGTCCATGGCTGTGCTGTCACCTCCTGTCTTCCCATCTTTCTTCTCCTGAGCGTCTCAGCCCTGAGTGTGGCTCTCTCCCACCCCCACCGCCACCCCTACACTGCCTTGTTGCTTCTCCTCCGTCCCCACCCCCAGAATTATTTCTCTGTCCTCACTCTCCACCAAGGCTCATAAGGCCACCAAGCAAAGGTCTTTGACTCTCCATTACTCTTTTGGTTCTAAGTGAAAAGAATCCCAACCTAACCTAGTTTAGACAAAACTGTAATCTCTTGGCTCCTGAAATACAAGAATGAGTTGAACAATCAAACTATGGGAGGAATGGAATAGCCAGGCTCAGAGCACCAGGAACCAGGGACATGAGCTCTTCTGGAGCCCACTCTTATCCACCTATGTGTGTACGTGTATGCGTGTGTGTGGTGTTGGTCTCCTTCTCTCTCAGGGCCGACTGGCTTGCTCCAGTGATAGGAAACAAGGCAGTCAACAGCTCCCAGATTTTTTATTTTAAGCATTCTCTACCAGAGAAGGACTTCCCCTCAAGTCTAGAAATCCCAGAGAAAGGAGTGACCTACATTGGCTCACAGGCTCATCTTTACTCCAATCAACTGTTGTTTGGGGATGACATCATTAAGAACATGGTAGCTTCTAGGAGAGCCATGTTGTTTGGGAGTGTGGGTGGGGACCCCAGGAGACTGGACAATCCCATAGACATCCACTGTATGAGAGTATTTTATAAGTGATACTTTTTCAAGATGACCCAGGGTCTAGCTTCACCAACTGTTCTGAGGGTCTCTATGTCCATCTGAGGAATGATTACCACCCTTCACTTTCCCTCTTTGGGGAGATCACAGCAGGGATAGATAGACAAAGACAAATACTGGGTATGACTCATAGATAAGAGAAGCAGAATACTTAGTTTCCCTGGTGAGGCATCATTTTACAACAAAATTCCAGGATAACCAGGCATATCTAAAGCCAGGTGACAGCCCACTAATTTCAAGTGATTTTATATAGTTCTGGGCTAATGAATGGCTTGGAGTGCCTTTTAGCATTTCCTGATATGAGATTTCATTTGTTGTAACCCCATATTTGTTGTCACCAATCTCCAAGATGGCCTTCAATAATCCTAGTCTCCTGTTATTCATGCCCTTGAGAAGTCTCTTTCTGTACTGAATAGAGTTAACCTATGTAACCAGTAGGATATTAGGGAAATGACATTATGGAACCTCTGAGACTAGGTTATAAAAGACATTGCATCTTCTACCATGCTGTCTTGGATCACTTGCTCTGGGGAAAGCCATCCATGTTACGAGGACACTCAAGAAGCCTCATGGAGAGGTTCACATGGAAAACACCTGAGGCCTCTGGCCAACAGCCAGCACCAATCTGCCAGCCATGTACGTAAGCTCAGGAACAGATCTTCCAGCCACAGTCAAGCCTTCAGATGACTGCAGCCTCAGCCAACATCTTGATATAACCTTTTGAGAGACCTTGAGCCAGTAGGACCTAGGTAAACCATTCCCAAATACTTGACTCACAAAAACTATGAGATAATAAATGTCTATTGTTGCTTCAAGCTGCTAAGTCTTGAGGTAATTTCTGACACAGCAATGGATAATGAATATTTAAGAGGTATCTGGACTCACAGCTAGTATCACTTACTTCATTAAAAAAATTTTCCTTATTTACTTATTTTTCAATCTATCATTTAACAAGGAAGCAAGCTCCATGAGGGCAGGAATTTACTTCTCCTGCTCACTGTGTAGCCTCCAACTGCTAGGACAGAGCATGACACATTAGAGACATCCAATAAATATGGGCTGAGTGAATCTGGTTGAGTATTTGCCAGGTTAGAAGTGCATGAACCTTTAAGAAGTCCACAGCAAGACCCTCTTGGCCTTGTGGAGGTTGACACTGGCCTGGAACCCCTTCTGATCCCCTGACCAGCTAGGCAAACCCTCTTTGCCCTCCAGAAGCCAAATCTAGTGATAGCCTTGACTCAGTTTCCCTGTGGGAGAGCAAGAGGGGAGTCTTTCTCGGGCTCCCAGAAGCAGTTTGATGAATGATACACAAACAGTTCTGCCGCCCCCAAGATCATCCAGGCCCCAATTTAAAATAGCCACAATCTTCTGCTCAACTTGAGAAACCCAGACATTAGGACTGTGTGGGAGAGCAGCCTTTCCTGGGGGCTATGTCAGAGCCTGACGAGGATGGGTTATTTTTGATAAACTCCACTTGATAGAAATTCACCATAGAGGTGGGAACAGTGTGGATGGCGCTGGCTGAGCCAGAGAGCACTGGGGCGGTATGCAACACCAAGGACCTCACCACCTCCTCCCTCCTCGAAGTTCCAGTCAGGATGGGAGAAAAAATGTATTTCAGACGAGAATTGTGCCAGCCCTGGAAAACTCAATAAAGTCTTCATGCGTAAAGGAGGTGTTCCAAAGCCTGGTCATTTGACGTCAAGATGCATGATGAAAAGGCCTCGCTAATTCCCAGGGATGCAGACAAAAACACAACGGGACGGAGGCAGCCTCTTGTGAGTGGTGGCTTCATTAAGGCACAAGTAAAGAGCGTTTGTCGCGTCAACACCAGGAGCCAGACTTACATTTCCTTTCCAAAAAAAAAAAATCTTGGTACAGGCCCAGCAAAAGGGAACGTCTGCACGACCAGAATGAAAATGGGCATCCGTTGGACTTTTTTTTTCTTCTTCTCAAACTGACTATAAGCGTCTAACAAGACACGTGGCTGGAAAATTCCACTGGCTCCTGGGTTTAGCCTTACCCTGCTCTGCCTCATCAACTCTCTAGACAGGTCCCAAAGCTGCTGATGATTCATTTTTTTCCAAATGGGGAGCAGCCTTGGTCCAGGGCTCAGTCTTTGGTCCCCAGCTCTCCTCCATCCACATTCATCTCCTTGGTGAGCTCATCCAGCCCATGGATGTAAATACCAGCTATACGTTGACAACTCCCAATTTTCTACTTCTAGCCCAGACCTTTCTCCAGACTTGAACACCCACCTCCCCTCGAACATCTCCACTTGGATGTCTGATAGATGTCTCAAGCTGAAGGTGCTTAAAATGGAGCTCCTGATCTTCCCCCAAACGAGCCTCCCCAAACCTTATCCTTACTCCATCCTTCCAGCTGCTCATGTCAACATTTTGCAGCCATCCATAACTCTTCTCTCTCACCCCCAATGCATCAGAAAATACTGTTATCTCTGCCTTCAAAACATGCCCCAAATCCAACCACTTCTCACCACTGCCAACTGCTTCCACGCTGGCTTGAGACACCATCAGCCCTCACTTGGACGGCTGCAGGAGCCTCCTATCAGAGCTCCCCACTCCCACCCTTGCCCCCCTTAGCCTGTTCCCAACACAAGAGCCAGAGGGTCCTTTACAATTACCTAAGTCAGATCGCGCCACTGCTCTGCTCAAAACCCTCCAGCGGCTCCCCCACTTCACTCAAAGTCAAAGTCAAAGTTTTTTAATGGCACAAGGTCTTACACGATTGACACACCTCTCCCGGACCCCTCTGCTCTTGCTCCCCCCGCTCCAGCCACCAACACCCTTGCCTGCTGGCCTTCGCCCTGGCTGATCCGCTGCCTGAGATATTCTTCCACCACACACCCAGCCAACTCCCTCAACTCCTTCTGGCCCTCAGTCAAACGTCAGCCTTTCAGAGACATCTCTGCCAAGTGCCCTACTCAATCCTATAACCAGCCTCTCCCTTTCCACACCCCCACGTCCCCTTACCTGCTCCAGTTTTTCTTCTTCCATCCCCTTTATCACCTTCTAACATTCTGCATCATTTACTTATTATGCTTCTTGTTTATGACCTTCTCTCCCTGGAGAGAATGTAAACACCACGAGGGCGGAGACCTTGGTGCATTTTATTCGGCCGTTTATCTCAGGAGCCTATTACCGTGCCTGGCAGAGAGTACTTCTCTTACACGAAGGAAAGACTAAACTAATGGCCAGGAGCATGATGCAGGGGCTTCTCTTCCTGCCCCTAGTGAAGACCTCGCCAGGGTCATAGTGTTCCATGACCCCAGGAGAAAGGAAACCAACACCCAGGTCCTGCTAAGGGCTCACAGGCCACTCAGGGTTGTGAAGGCTCCAGGCACTTTTAGGTGGGCTGGGCTGGGGGCTGTGGATGCATCTTGTCCAGTAGCCCCCAAGTCCGATGACCACAAAGACCCTGACGGGGGGAATCCCTGTGATGTGTAATGGGTCCAAACCTGCCAGTTCACAAACAAAACAGACAACCGAATGCCCTGCCAGCCTGGCTACAGAGTGGGATTGAGAACAGAATCAGGGAGTCTTGGCTTTTCAGATTTCTGGGTCTTGATTTAAGAAAATCCAATCTGGGAGAAGTACTGCATCACTACCCAGGCTCGTGGGGGCACTGAGGGATTGCTTTGCAAAAGGATTCACAGTAGGTCTACTTTAAACAACGAGCCCACACCACCGCAGACCCTAGAAAGCCTGAGCCAATTATTCAAAATCCATGTCACCTCAGAGGCAGCGTGATGTGGCGGAAAGAGCAGTGGGCTGGGGGCTGGGAGACCTGGTTCACGCCTAGCTCTGCCACTCACTCGTGGTGTGACTCTGGGCCAGTCGCTGTCCCCACTGGGCCCGAGTCCTGAGCATCAACCACCAGTCAGGTGTGGCGCTGTGGGCCGAGGATTCACAGATGACGAGCTACGTCTCTGCCACCAAGAGATTTCTGGTTAGCAGAGGAGACAGGCATACAGGTAAACCCCTAAAGGCTACATGCACTGGGCAGCTGTGACATGCCGGACACCACTCTGAGCAGCGTGAACTCATTTAGTGAACTCATCAACGCCTCTCCCACAATCAGATACAAGTATGTCTCCGCTCACAGATGAAGACGTGAGGCACAGATGGGTTAAGAACCTGCCCAAGGCCTCACTGCCAGCATGGCCCCGGCGGCCTGTCTCTGGAGCCTGCGCTCTCAGGCAAGATGCTCTTCTGCCAGCATGGTGCAATTATGAGACTCAGGTGCATGTCGGAGCAAGCACCTGGAGCAGAGGGCACAGCAGGGAGAGAGGGCGGTCGGGGAAGACTTCTGGGAGCAGAGAGCGGGAGAACGAGCAGGGATTCGCCAGGCAGAGGGGACGTGGGGAAGCATTTCAGGCAGTGAGGGTGAGGGAGCCAGGGCCGAGAGGCTTCAACAGCCTGGCAAGTCAGAGCCACCACAAGCAGGTGATGAGGCCAAAATGCAGAGCTCAAGAAAGACCCGGAGGAAGGTCAAGGATGAAAGGGAGGGCAGGGGCCCATCAGTGGAAGGTCTGGTAAGTCAGTCTCAGAACTGCAATTTTATCCTGATGTCAATGATTCCCAACCCTGGACACACAGGACAGTCCTGGGAATCTGAAAAATGCCAATGTCTGCTGTAAACGATGGCCAATCTAGTGGTAACGGGCACCCCTAGCGCCAAACTGTGGTCTCCAAGTACCATTTCCCAGTAAAAGGAACCAAGTTTCCTTGGAGAAATGACTCCAGGTTTAGGGCGGGAAACACACAACATGAGCTCAGAACGTTGCATCACACAGACAGCAAGGAGGCTGCCAGGGACCACTGGGGTCCTCTCAAGAGCTCAGGAGCCAACCTGAAGGGCTCCAGTGGCTAACGACGAGACCATGGAGCACCAATAAGGATAACGACTACCGCACATGAAAACACATCCATGTTTAAATCCACACGTTTAAAACTCTATAATCGGAGTTTGTATTGGAGGATGCTAATGAACCAGTTTGGTACTTTGAAAACAGAAATACAGGGAAAGAATCAAGCATTTCTCATATGAACTTTACGACTGGGAAACCAAATAGTAATCGAAAGGAGGTGTTTCCCAGTCAGCAAATGAAGAAGGAATGATAGAAAGTCACCATGTTGCAACTCCTAATTAATCAACAGATTTAGGTATTGAATATTGATGGCTACTGCCATCTCAAAAAGAAAGACAACCAGATATCATATACCCCCTGATGGAAGAATATGAAACCAATTATGAAGTCAATCCCCCCCAACCACTAAAATTGAAACTGAATCTGACCAAGTTTCTAGATTCAATGAGCAATTTATAAGAAATACAGAGGAATCTATCAAATGACACATGGGGGTGAGAGTGCAAAATTCAGACTACGGGACTCTCCTCTGGATGAACAAGGGGAGATGTTTATAAACTGTTAAAACACGCATTTATAAAAAATATGAGAAAATCAGAAATTTGAACACTGACTAATATTTGAAGATAGTAAAGAATTATTTTTTTTAGCTGTGATAATGGTATTGTATTTTTTATTACAGAGCGCTTATCGTTTAGAGATACATACTGAAATGTTCACAGATGACATAATATATGTGAGACCTGCTACAAAATGCTACAGAAGAGAGGATGTGGTGAAACAAGATTGGCCATGAGTTCATAATTGCTGAAGTGGGGTGAAGCGTGCATGGGAGTTCATTATACTATTCTGTCAACTTTTACTTTTTATAGTTTGAAATTTTCCATAATAAAAAGCTATGAAAACACTAGGCCCCACCTCCAGAGATTCAAATTAATGAGTCTGGGCTTCAGCTGGGGCATTCGTATTTTTTTAAGGCTCCCCAGGTGTTTCGACTGCTCAGCCAAGGTTGAGAACTATCCTATCACATACAAGATGCGCGGGAGCCTGCTCTAAGACCAAGACAGGCTATGCAGGGGAGGGAACTGGTCCGGGAGAGACCAAAGAGGCAAGCACAGGGTCCTTGATCGGGAGGTGGAAGGGATGAGAGAGAGGGAGGGGACAAGGACAACGCAAAGATTTCAGGCTTGGGTGGCTGTGGGGTGCTGGTCACTGGAACAGGGAACACATCAGAGCTGGTAGCTGTGGGGACCTGGGGAAGGCGCTGAGTGTGTTTTGGACATGTTGACTTTGAAGGGACCCATGTGACTTCCGGTGGAGACCTTCAATGGGTAGTTTGGCTTGGTCTAGACATCCACATGGAGACCCTGAAGCAGACACAGAAACTTGGGCCCCACAGGGCTGTCTCCCAAACCAAGACAGAGGTCACAATGGCTGCAGCCAATGATGGCATTAGGGCCTCCAGGAAACCACAGCATCTTGGTCCCCTGCCCAGGGAGGGGGGCCCTTGATGACCCCATTGCTTTCATGACTGGTCTCCATTCCTCACCTCCTCACCCCTTGTCCACCTTCCTTGGATAGAAACCCAAAGAGCAATCGCCCAGGCTGAGGAGTCCTGCCTTCCTGGGCAAGGGCCAAGGAACTCCTGCATATTTCTACATCTTGTCCTAAAGGCCCATGCAGATCAATCAGCATTTGTTAAACAAATAAATGACCAGTATATCTGAAGGAAGTCCCCATGGTGTCAAGCATGCCCATGCGTGCCAGCAGCCAGTGAAGGCAGCAGCAGTCAGATTGGCTTGAAACAGCCAACACACGCTCATTCCACCAACATCTACTGAACGCCTGTATGTGCCATGCTCTGTGCTCAGCAGGGGTGAGCCCAGGTCCTGCCTCAGAGAGCTTGTATTCTAGCAGAGAAGCAGACAGCAAACAAGGACACAAACACACACAAGCTTTGGAATTTTAGAAAATGGGTTCTCATCTGGGGAAGGGGCCATGGAATCCGAGAGCCACCCTGGGGTGTTGGGAAAACCACCTGACTTCCCCAGGCACTCCCCTGCATAGTAACTCAGGCCCTTGGAATCAGAGGGCTGACAGGGCCTCACTATAAAGCAGCAGCAACCGAGGCCCAGCCAGGGAGGTGGCCCACCCATTGTCACTCAGCAGGTGCAGACCTGGAGACAAGTCTCCATTCTTAAAGTCTGCACTGGAAGTTTCTTAAGCAATAAGTTTATTCTTCATCCTTCTAAACCATGTGGTCTATATTTTCCTTTGGACAAAAACGATCCCTGATCACAAAGGACCAAAGGGCCACCCCGCCAGGCGCAGGGACTTACCACTGAGTCCAGGAACTGAATGTAACACTCCAGCCCAGGTCTGGTTTCACAGAACTGCCGGAAAAGTAGCCTCCCAATTGGCTGCTTGTCACATAAACTGCAGTAATCTCTGTCTGGAGAGAAGAAAAGAAGAAGGTGGTGAGACCCAGGAGAAGGTCAGTCAGGGCTGTCCCGTCAACCCACACCTGGATCCAGCACACCAGATGGATGAAACAAGGTGACTGGCAACTCTCAGGACTTCTTATTTATTTCTAGGCTCTGCAGACTCAGAGGGTGACAAGGTCAGTGTAGAGGAAAGTGCCGGTTATGACCCAGCCTCCACCTCCCAGCCCACTCCCCCTCCCTTTCCAATGCCCTGATTTCCATATGGAGACGCCAGCAGTTCTGGGGACTATGACTCCACCCCTTGGCTGGCCGGTCAGCACGTCACATTCCCTGATTATGGTGACTGGATAAGTGTGGCAGGTATGTAACCCAAGCCAGTAAAATCAGAGCAAACCACAGACTTTGCCTGGGCCTGCTGAGCAGAGATGCTCTCTCTTCCCCTGGATGCTGCGGTGCATGGGTGTGAGGTCAGATCTGCTGCAGTGTTCTTGACACTGCAAGGGCAGCTGCTATGAGGATGAGGCTGATACACGGAGGAGTCAGAGCTGGGAAAATTACAAGAAGTAGATAGAGTTGGTGGTGTCGTGAATCTCTAGACCAAACCATGCCTGCAGCCTAAACAACACTGGAAAAGCTTATTTATGAGCCTTGTTTAGGGCAGTTTGGAAAGATCACAAAATTACTTGTAATTCAAAGAATGCTAATAGATACAGCAAATAATAATAATAATAATAATTTCATTTTTGCCCAGTTGGAGCAAAGCCGAGTCTTAGGACACTTCCAATTATGAAAACCCTGGATTTTCCAGCTAAAGAGCTCTACGCATGGAGAGAGGAAGTGACCAGCCCTCAGCCACTTAGTAGCCAAGAGAATTCTGAAGAAGAAATGCAGGGTCAGACTCCAAATCTGGAGGCCTGGTGACCAGGGTTTTGGTCATTGACTTGCAGTGTGACTTCAAGCAACTCACTGCCCTCTCTGGGCCTCAGTCTTCCTCTGAAAAATGTAGGCATATGTTGGAGGTAAGATGGAAAGGTCCCTTCTGGCTCTTCCTGCAATGATGCTGAAGCCTCTGCAAGAGGTTTTCGCTGGCCAGAAAGGTACTAAAAGGACTGAGACACACTGCCTCGAACTCTCTTGAGCATTGAACACTGGCCCTTTGACTCTGCAGCTGTACTGGAAACGGTTAAGTGACTTCCTGGGGAAACTGGGAAGACAGTGAGTTAGTCCTTGCTTGGGAGAGCTATCTGGATGGAAGGAATGACTACAGCCTTGCCGAATGTGGAGGAGAAGCCAGGACAATCGTCCCCTTAGAGGGGGTGTCTCTGGAGATACAGAACACAAGGAGATATGAACACAACCATCAGCCAACTCACTTTCATACCCAAAGAGTTTATCCACAGGAGGGAAAACTGTTACTTATAGGGAAGGTGGTGGCTGTGACATGGGTTCTGGAGCTAAACCTCCTGGGCTCAAATCCCAGCCTCACCACTCACTGCCTGTGCGACCTGGGGCAACTGACTTGACACTTTTATCCCTCAGTTTCCTCGTCTATGAACTGGGGACAGTAATTGTACCTATCTCTTAGGACTGTCATGAAGATTAAAATAAGATAATGCATACAAAGGACTCAGGAGGCCAGAGGCTGGCATATAGGAAATGCTTAATAAACACCATCTGTTATCATCATGGATATGGGTTTTTTGGTCTGTTCTGTCTCCCTTACTTCAGGGAATCTCCTCTACCCAAATCTGTAAAAATCCAGCCCAAGGTTCTAAGGAGGCTGACTGCACCCAGGCCTCAGGGATGGGCACCTGACTCAGTCCTAAACGATAAGAGCCCTTTGTCTCCCAACCACAAAATATGTTCAAGGATGGGCCCATGACTTAGTCCTAGACAATAGGTCTCTGTTTCTGCCATAGTGATAGGTTCAGAGACAGACATGTGACTCAGGCCTAGCCAATCAGAGCCCTCTGTCTCTGGCCACAATGATAGGTTCAGGGATGGGCATGTGACTCAGGCCTAGCCAATCAGAGCCCTCTGTCTCCCGGCCACAATGATAGGTTCAGGGCATGTGACTTGATTGGGCCTTGGAGTCCTTCCAGGGCTTTTGCTAGAATTTCCAGGAAAGACACTAGCTCCTCTCTGGGATGGCAAGGCCTTAGGAGCTGTCAACCAGGAACTGCCGCAACTGTCTTGCCCACTAGGCAGCGAGAGCCCAGGGAGAACGAAGCAGGGCAAAGTGGAGCTGAGTGGAGAAGAGAGAACCGGGTGCTCGCACATCACAGGAGCCCCTGAAGCCAGCCCGCCCAGGCCACCGCAGGGGCTGCACGTTTATTTACCTGACAGAGTCTTTGCTTAAGCCCGTTGGTGTTGGGTTTCTGTCTCTTGCAATTGAAAGAGCAAGTGACCAGGCATACAGACTGCAGAGATTTACAGCCCATTCTCCTTTCATGTGTAAACTGCCTGAGGGCAGGGACTGTTTTTGCAGGAATTCATGAGTTCTAAGTATATTGTGTATAAGAAGGCAGTCGAAAATCTTTCTTTCTCCCCTGAGTGGATACTTGGATCAAAGTGGATGAGCCACCTTCCACGTCTCCCTCTTGGCCCCCTCCCCAAGTGTTTTAGGGACGAAAACTAGCCTTGGACTATTGCCTTAATTCAGTCTACCTTTCTATGCACAGATGGTCTACGAATAGCCATGCCAATAACATTTAACCCATCTCAATGTGTGCCAGGATCAATGGGGGTGGGGGGAATGGGATGCGGTCCCATCCCTCAGGGAGCTTGGATTCTGTTGGAAAGGGTGGGGGCGTGGGTGAGCAGACAAGATCTCAAGTGACAGTAATAAAATGTCAAGTGAGATGAGTGTTATCGTCAGCCACAGTAGGGAATCTGGGAAGGAGGGAGCCGAGAGGGTGACAGGTCTGGAGCCCGCACCTGTTAGGCATAATGCCTTGCAGACAGAACCTGCGTTTTCGTTCTGGATACCTCCCACTCAACCTGATCCCCCAAGGAGAGGAAAACCAACTGCCCCATCCTTTCCCAGTCCGCTGAACTTCCCCAGCACAAACACAGAGGGAAAGTAAATTACTTTGTGTCAAACTCCAATTGTATTCAATTATGGCAGAGAGTGCAGCACAGCTTATATGAGTTGAGCAAGGTACCCTCCCCATTTCCAAAAGCAATTATGTTTCATGTACCATATTGTGATTCCTTAAGGGTTCATCTGACAGGATTTTTTCTCTCCATATGGCGTTTGCTGTCAATATGGAAACAAGGCCATCACAAACTCTCAGCACAGTAAACAGCATGTGATTCCAACACAAGCTGTCAGCACCTCAGTTCCGTGCCTTTCCCAGCTGTACAGAGGATACCAGGCAAGAAAGCCACTCATCAGAAGCCCAGGAAGAAATAAAAGGATCAGTAATCATCTATTCGGATTCTTTTCTCAGCCTTAAATAAAGATAAATAGGCCTATCTTCTGAGGAAGCACCACCACCACCACCACCAAAATCAAAATGCAACGTTTGCAGTTCTTTGAAAAATGGAGAATGAGGCCATAGAGGAAGAACATGAATTTGGGGATTGATCAAGTTGACAGGAAGAGGCACAAATCATAGTTCTTGATGCGTCAAGAGCAAATGTGAGGTGCGAGTCGCTTCTGGAAAGTCAGACCATGCTGAAGTTGGAAGCATGAGGAGTTCTACAGTAAAGCTTCAAAGTGGACCCTTTCTGATGGGTTTCTAGAGAAGCCGGCCGTGTTATTGAAATCCAGCTTCGAAGGGCCCGGCCCAGAGCCCTTCTCCCAAGTGTGGTCTGTTGGGATTCGTGGGGAGGAGTGTCCAGGACACAGGGGCAGAGCCTGTCCTCTCTGTCTCTGAATCTGTCTCTCAGGCCGGGAGAACCCTGGGATGCTGTGCACACAGGCACACGTACACTGTCCACACACACACATACACACTGGCTCTTCTGGAACATGGAAATCCTGCTTTGGGCCACGTGCCTCATTGGTCTTTCCCTCCAAACCAGAAAGAGGCTGTCGGTATGTAAGATATGAGGGGCTTCAGGCTGCCCTGCCTCAAAGTATCCACCAATCATCCAGTCATTCTAGCTTTACTCTTTTGGGTCTTTCATTCACTCAGCAAACTCCCTTCCAAGGTCTCCTGCTTTTTGATGCTAAAAGGTTCCTTCAATTTTAAGACTCTTATTGAATTTAACACCTGGGTACGTGTGGATGAGTGCCCGGGAGGAGACACATCTTATACCCATTGGCAGGTTAATGATCCAGTAACAGGCTTGGAGTTAACAGCTCGTGGTCAGCTGAGATCAAGAGTGGGGGCATGGTCTTTGTGATGTGTGATTGTGTGTTTGGCCTTGGCCACAGTAACAGAGGTCTGGTGGATGTGGCAAACTGAAGCATGTCCAGAGTAAGGTGACTGGAAAAGGGGAAGGGTCTAGAAAGCCCGTTATAAACTCTAGGACACTGAGCTGTGCCCTTGATCATGGGGCAGAGTGCCCCTAGGGAGGGCTGGGGCCCGCTGGGCACACTGGAGGGTGGTGGGAGATATGCTGGAAAGGCAGGCTGGGCTCAGCCAAGAAAGGGCTGGACTCCAAGTCCAAGGAGACTGGAAGGGAATCACCGTCCCACTGGGGATCGATGATTTTAAAGCACAAGTGATTCAACAGCAATCCATGGGAAGCGGGATGGAAATGGGGTGGGGAGCAGGGAGGCATTTACAGAGGAGGTCACCTCTTTGGGAGCAATTGCTGCATGTGCAGGGAGGGTGCAGCCCCGGTGGCTGGGATCCTGCTTTGGTGGGGAGCTGGACTGAAGTGGCTTTAAGAAACCATGTGTGTCGTTTGTTTCTTCAAGGGCTTGACACATCCCAAGCACGCCCACAGCTGGCCCAGGGAAGGCAGGACTGCCACACCTTCCTGCAACACACTGAACTCCAGCCCTGCCCTCTGACAGAAGCGTTTCTTCCCGATGGACAGCCTGGTTAGCAAGGTGACAGACCCTGGCGGGGCGCTACCGTGCGCTGTGTTCCGGGCCCTGTCGTGGGCATCCCTGAAAACAGATGAGGCTCGGGCTGCATCTTTGTCCTGAGCAGCTTGCTTACTAGCCGAGGCAGGAGGGAGGCGCATTCACAGATAGGGCCGGGAAGAGTAGCCCCGAACAAAACCGCATGAAGCAGGACTGCTGGGAATGTCCGGGAAGGCGTCTCGGTGGAGGGGCACAGACTGCCCTCGTGACGTTGGGTCGGTTTCAGGGGCGGTGCCCATGGGCAAGCACACTGCGGCACGGGTATGGGTGTGACGGCAAGCCCACAGGGGAGAGGCCAAGTGCTGGGGAAGAAGGAGAAGGTCAAAGCCAGGGAAATGGGGCCGGGGTTAGGGGGAAGGGCAAGGAGAAGCCACAGTGGGGAGGGAAATCCCCAGGTGAGAAGCCGGAAGAGCCAAGAGGGCGTGGCAAAGCATGGGGTAAGGTGTGTTTGGACAAGAATTCACAGCCAGGTCTGTGACCACTGCGGGGAGCCAGTGATAGACCTTCAAGAGTCCCTTAAAGGGTATGGCAGTTCTCAAAAAATTACAAATAGAACTAGTATATGATCCAGCAATCCCAGTGCTGGGTATTTGTCAAAAAGAATTGAAATCAGGATTTCAAAGAGATATTACATTCCCATGTTTATTGCAACATAGCCAAGTTGTAGAAACAACCTAAATGTCCATGGACCGATGAATGGATTAAAAAAATGTGGCATATACATACAATGAAATATTATTCAGCCTTAAAAAGGAAGTAAATCCTGCCACATGCAACAACACATGGATGAACCTTGAGGACGTCATGGTAAGTGAAATAAGCCCATCACAGGACAAATACTGCATGATTCCACATATGTGAGGTATCTAAAACAGTCCAACTCCTAGAAGCAGAGAGTAAAATGGTGGTTGCTAGGGACTGGGGGAGGGGGAAATGGGGAGTTGCTGTTCAATAGGTTTAAAGTTTCAGTTGTGCAAGATGATTAGGTTCTAGAGATCTGCTGTACAACATCGTGCCTATAGTTAACAATACTGTATTGTGCACTTAAAAGTTTATTGAGGGTAGATCTCATGTTAAATGTTCTTTTACAATGTTCTTACCACAATAACTTTTTAAAAACAGAATGGTTTAAAGAAAATGGACAGAAAGTGGTAAGTTGCTTGGGGGTGGGAGGTAAGGCACAAAGGGACAGGAATCAGCACATGGTGTTAAGTGAGGGGGTCAGCGAGTAAGTTTACTTGGTAATGAATGTAACTGAGAATACTTGTGCCAGCATGCATGCACATGCAAACACATATGCAGCACACATGTCCTGAAGGTCTAGGCACAGCCAAGTCACTTCCAATTCTCCCTTACCCAGGTCAGGCACGACACTTACCAAATTGTCAACCACAGAAGGTACAACAAGGGGCCCCATGCTCAACCCACCACCTGTGATGTTTGGGTGCTTTGCTGAGAGCCTCCCCTTGTCTCCTCGCCTGTTCTCATAATAAGCCACTGATGGTACCACCACCTCAGGCCCATTGTCAAGGATACCTACTATAGACTGAATGTTTGTGTCCCCTCAAAATTCATATGTAGAAACCTAACCCCCAAGTGATGGTATTAGGAGGTGAAACCTTTGGGAGGTGATCTGGTCATGAGGGTGGAGGCTTCATGAATGGGATTAGTGCCCTTAAAAGGGACCCCGGGGAGCTCCCTTGCCCTTTCTGCTATGTGAGGACACAGTGAGAAGACAGTCATTTATGAACCAGAAAGCAGGCTCTCATTAGTCACAGAATTGCCAGCACCTTGATCTTGGACTTCCCAGCCTCCGGAACTGTGAGAAATAAATTTCTCTTGTTTATAATCCACCCAGTGTGTGGTATTCTGTTGTAGCAGCCCAAACGGACTAACTTGCTATCTAGTCTTGGGCAAGTCCCTTAACCTGAGGCCCAGCTGCCTCCTGTATCACAAGGGCAGTCAGCCCACTGCTGCTGAGGGTGAGCAACATAAGGGAGCCCCTAGCCCAGTCTGAGCACGTACCAGGTCCTACATAAACACGAGCCATTCGGACAGATCATATCTCCTCTACAAGACGCAAGAAATGGTGGCTTTTACGTCTGAAGATTCAGAAAGAGTATAGGATGTAGCCAGTGAAAGGGGGCTTGACTCCACATCAGCACCAAAGAAGGCAAAAGTTGCTCCTCCCGTCGCTGCCAGTGGACTCCAAGCTCCGGAAGGGCAGGGGCCAGGGCTCTGCTGGCCCTTCTCTCCTTCACTTCGAGCCTCCCTCTCAGAAAGAAGCCACATGTGTCCCCACAGCACATGGCCGAGGTTAAAATCTCACAACCCACAGTTGATTCCTTCAAGACTCATAACCCCCAGTGGACTCAGAAACACGAATGATATTGATAGTGAAGATAAATAAATGCTGTCACTGTTTTCATTCTTTTCGAGTGACATGAAATGGGAACATACTTTCTTAATTAGGAGCCTGTGGTATGTGGACGCTTGGAGGGTGACCAGATTTTCCCAACCGAGGGCCAGAACACAGGCAGTGAGGACAGCATGGCTCCCCTCAGATGGCCACAAACCCCAAGTGAACAAGGCCACCACCCCTCCCTCCCTGGCCTGGAGAGTTGGTGTCAGTCCCTAGCGGATGGGGAGCAAGGAGACGTCACGGCTGGGGACTGGGGCGGGGGGGCGGGTGTCAACGACAGAAACCTGCTTGGGACTGTTTTCATTGTTGCCCCAGGCACTCCTTGAACTCGGGCCAATGAAAATGCACGTTCCATTTCAGAAGTAAGAGCAAGAAACGCAGCTTCCTGAGGAAATGGAACAGCTAACACTGGAGCCCTTGGAAATGAAACCACATGTTTATCGTACATGGGGGGATGGGGGTGTCCAAAAGTGACTCCTGGAGCCACCTCTCTACCAACTGGAGCTTTATTTCATTTTGTTTTGTTTTATTTTACTTTCTTCAACACTGTTTTACTGAAATACCAGGGTTTTTTTGCTTTCCGGTTTTTTTTTGAGGGGGGTCCTGAAAGGTCCTAAGGCAATTGAGGAAAACACATGAGAGGAGACTGGACTAGACAAAGGCCACGAGCCCTTCACTTCGCCATTGTCCGGGTCTAAAGCAATAAACAGAAAAGTGATTTGAAAACAGCTTTCTCTTGAAAATTCCTGCCAAAGCTGGAAAAAACAATCGGGCGTTTGCTCCGAGGAAAAAGCTCTCTGACGTTTGAAAGGCAAGATAGCATCACGGATAACGGCAATCCTTCGCAGCTGCCTCTTGGAAAGAGCAAGAGAGGAAAAGGGAAACATTTGGTATTTGGTTAGCAATAGCTGAGTGGGTTCCTATTACTTCAAGAAAGATGTTTTTATGTGAATAAAAAATGACATATGGCACATTACACAAACACACCCAAACCAAGCCCCATCTCCCTGTACCTTTTGTCCCCCTCATTCTGGTCTCTAGTTTTACTGCATGTCTGGTACTGGTCACCTGTCTATAGGATCAAAACTATTAAGCCCGGGTCTTACAAAGGTTGGTGGCACCTGGACAAGCCACATGTAAAAACCACTGAGTTGTAGGGTGTTTGGGGCTGGCTGCCTGGTGGGGAAGGGGGGGAATTAGGGGTGGGGGGGAGGAAAGGAGGGTCTCGTCTGTGGATTTGTGAAAGGTGGAGGAGGGGTGGGTTGAAGTGAGCTTGTGGGGGGTCCAGTGCAGAAGCCCCTTCCAGCCCCGCCACTGTGATGAGGGTCCAGGTCTCTGGCTTGAACCCATCATGTGCAGTCAAAGCCCAGGAAACCTGGGAGTCTGGGCAAGTGCTGAGGGCTGAGCTGGACAGGACAGGAAGCGTATGCTGTCACCACAGGGCCCCAGAGTCAGGCAGTGACTTCTATCTTATAGAGGCCTAGAAAAGCAAAGAATTTAGATATTCCCTTGTAGTGGGAATGAGACAAAGAATTGGGTGGGTAAATAGAGGAGTGGGATGGTATAGGTGGACCCAGGGAACAGCCAGGTAGACACGGACACTGTGCAGGCAGTGGTGAAAATAAGCCTGGCATACTGGAAAGAGCAAGGGACAGAATTGGGACCTGGGTTCCAGGCCTGACTTTTACGTGCTGTCTCTAAATGAGAGGTCTGAACCACCGAGCTCTCAGCCCTCTCCTGCGTCCGAAAGCCCGCCACTCTGTGACTGTACGCCTTCCTTCCATGCTAGCACAGAGAGAGCCTGAGAACCCAGAGGCACCAGCAGAAAAGGCACCTCATCCATCAGCAGCGGTGGCTCTTGAAAATGCCAGGCAAAAAAGAAACACACCGATGTGTGACCTGTGGTTGTTTCTATTTCTCTAGATTTTCAATATTTTTACAATGAGGGGAAAACAACTCTTCTAAAAACACAGCTGCAAAATCACTGAGATTAGGAAGGTCCTGGGAAGCAAAGGAGCCGTGACCTCCAGACAGGTCCCCCTTCAGGTGCAGGGCCTGGGTAACAGTGGGTGCTTCACCCTGCCTGGCCTGCAGCAGAACTTTCCGGTGAGCTGGGACCCAGCCTGCTGTGATGCCTGCCCCTGGGAGAGCCTCGGTTGATGGTGAATGCTGCTCCCTTCACGGAGACCCTGGGCCTTCCCTCACTGCCGTTCTGCTCACAACCATCCTGGTGACACTATCTTCCCATAGCCACGTTCTTTCTACAAGCTTTTTTTCTTTTTGAAAAGAAATTTCCATGCAGATACAGACAGTTTTAGAAATTGAGATACCCAGGCCACACCCAGCCAACTGCATCGAATCTCTGAAGATGGTATCTGCGGTTTCTGAAGCTCCAGGGTGATCCCAACGCCGCGTTAACTGAAGTCTAGTTCGCCATTTTATCCCCAGCACCTGGACAGTGCCTGGCCGGAGCAGGAGTCCAGGTGTGTATGTAAAACGAATGAATGACTGAACAAATGAATGAACAAATCACTGTGATGTGGAAGCCACACGCTTCCAAACCAGGGAGTGGCGATCTCAGGCCCCACTCCCTCGACACGCCCCGGTGTTTATCTGCCAGAAGTGAAGGTCTCCCAGAAGCAGCTAGATGATAGAGTTGCTCTTAGCAGGGCTGCCGTCCATGGGAAACAGAAGGCTCCAGGTGGCCGGCCGAGGCGAGGCTGGGCCCAGGGCCCCCAGAAGCAAGGCAGCCTAAGCGCGGGGCTCTGCCTGACTCCCTGCTTTCAGGACAGCTCAGCCGGGCCATGGGGCTGGGGTCAGGGGACAGGACTTTGCCTCCAGCTCCTCCTCTGACCCCTGTATGAGCTCAGACCCGTCATTCTCCTCTCTGGACCCTGGTTTCCCCTTTTACAAAATGAGGCTGATGAACGAGGGGAGCTTGAATGTCCCTGCCTCCCAATTTGGCAGCTCCACAGGGAGAAGCCTGGTGGGGATGCAGACATTACAGGGCATGGGGCCTTTCTCCAGCATCAGAGCCCCGACGAGAGTTCAGACTGTTGGGGTCCCTAAGCCCATCCCTCTGCCTTCCCTCTCGCACCTGCACTGTGGCCCGAGCGGGAGCAGAGCGAGCAGGAGCTTAAAGACAGCATGTCTGGAAGGCCTGGGAAGGGGGCTGTTCCGGGGGCCTGGGGCTCCGCTTCCATTGTAGCCCTGCCAGTTTGCTGCGGGGCCCCAGGGTCGTTACTCCCCCCTCTGTGCCTCAGTCTCCCTCTAATGGTTTTTGGGTTTACCCTTGGATGGCAATGCCTGGCCCATCCTTACTGCGAGCCCCCCTGGCTGGCTGAGGAAGAGGCATGAGGGCTCTGAAGCCTCAGGGCCAGGCCCACCTTGCTGTCCAGGGCCCTGGGGACTGGCTTCACCTGGAGCTATGAGCTAATGAAGCAAAAGCCACGGGAGGGCGGGGTCAGGAAGTGGCTGCGCAAGCAGGCGCCAAGGCAAACAGCAGCATCGGTGCAGAGAGGCAGCCCTCCTTCTTCCTGGGCCACCGGCCAGGGCCTAGCGAGGCTCCCAGCTGGGCCAACAGCACTTGAGACCTGAATGCCTGGGAAGGTGGAGGCAGCTGACCGTCTCCCGAAAGTACTGAGGTCTCAGGGTCCTAAGACCCCCAGCCACCCCAGCCTCTCAACATGATCCCCACCAGATGCTCAGCCAACCTTGGTCTGTGCACTTCTTGGCACAGGAAGCATGTTGCCTACAGTGTCCAGTGCTCGTTATCAACCGTGTTAAAAGTCCATTCTTATTTTGAGACCAAACCTGTCTTTCTGTAATACCAGCGCCTTGGTCCTCATTCTTGGGATAGAGGACAAATGTTTGGTGGCAGTTATTCTGTTTCTGGAATTTTCTCTCAGATAAACCTCCAGTTCCCCCCGCTGCCTCATCATGGCTCCTAGACGACTGGCCACATGACACACCCAAACTCTTTCTCCAAGGAACAGAGCATGGAGGGCTTGGCCCACTGCAACCTGATCCGAGTCTGGTAACTAAATGTGAAACCATGTCAACTCCTTCCTTCAAATCATCTTTGCTTAGCTCAGCCCCAGACTCTGGAGGGGCTGGAGTTGGGAAGAGATGGACCTGGAGAAGGAAGAGATGGATACATTCAGGCACACGGAGTTCACCCAGTGCCCATGTTCCAGATGAGAAACTGGGGAGAGGCACGTTGCTTCAGCAGAAACTAGCATAGAGAAAGCTAGTCTCGATTCAGACTGTGCTTAG
This sequence comes from Ceratotherium simum simum, assembly GCF_057802395.1. Classification (NCBI taxonomy): domain Eukaryota; kingdom Metazoa; phylum Chordata; class Mammalia; order Perissodactyla; family Rhinocerotidae; genus Ceratotherium; species Ceratotherium simum. The sequence continues at coordinate 77,587,149 of NC_141905.1, read as the reverse complement.
CTGAATTATAGCTCAAGGGGGTCGGGATTTTATACATGGATTTTTATAGAGTCTGGCAGAGCTAGCTTTCAGAAAGAGATGACCTTTGGGTCAGACAGTGCACTTCCCACTTGGCGACCTGATGTATCATCATAACTGAAACGATAGCAGCTAACATGGATGGGGTGCTTGCTGCATACTGGGCACCGTGCTCGGCACTTTACGTGCTTGTCTCGTGCAATCAGCCCCATGAAACCAGGTGCTATTATCAGCCTATTGTTTAGATGCCAGAAAGTGAGGTGCTGAGAAGAAATTGGCACAAGGTCCCAGAGCTGGCAAGAGGCAGAGATGGGATTTGAACTCAGCTCTTCAACAGTAGAACAACGCTTGTGTATCTTTTAGCTTCTAGGGATCCATGGCAGCAGCAGGCCAGGACCTGGGACACCGAGAAGTGGATACGTCCCACTAATGGTACCATTTGGCAACCTCCAGGGGTCCACAGGGGAGAGGGGTACCCTGGTAACCTGGATGAACCCATGGCCTATTGGTCATTCCGTTGCCACCGGACAGGGCTGCTCTGCACACCGAGTCCGGGAGCTCCAGCCTCCAGAGACAGGCCTGAGAAAGCCACGGCAGCTCACTGCTGGCTATCAACTGGGCATCTACACTCCACAGGCTGGGCCAGCACAGAAGAATTATTTGGAATGCCCTCCTCTCCTCTCCTCCTCCAGAACGCCTGACCGGAGTATGCTGCCCCCTCACCGGTTCTGAGCTCCTTCAGCTCTACAGCCTGCACCACACCTGTGATTGCATAACATACATGCTGTCTCATTCCCTTGGCTGCTTTCTGTCCTCCGAGTTGGCCTGGCCTCCCCAGCTGAGCTGTAAAATCCCTTTCTCTACTGCCACCCGCTTTGCTTCAGCAGAGCCTGGGACAGTCTGGACACTTATGAGGTCACCAATAAATATACAATTGATTAAAGCAGGAGCAGCCATGAGAAATGTTATTCACTAGGATCCTGTTTACACTTCTTTTGTCAAAACAAATCCCTTGCTTCTTGAAGGTAGAAATCTTAAAGACCTTGGTGTCCAGAAGCAAATGCTTCCCTTTTAATAGGGTGTTGGAATTGCATTTCACAGCACATTCCTGTGCTCGGACCTACATTGAGGCAAGTCCTTAAGCCAACAGGACAGGAGTCCAAACAGGGCTGAACCCAACTTGGAGCAGGCAGGGCCCAGGCTGCCTTGGTCCCTGATACTCCAGTATCTAGCACAGAGGCTGGCCAGAGCCAGCACACAATAACGTTTGATGAGTGAATGAATGCATAAATTAACGACCTAACTCATCAATTTGCTAGCTGTTGGCTATATTCTAACATGTTTGTTTCCAAATTTCTCCCTGTGCTGGGTCAAGTTAATGAATAGACCTGCCACACAGGAAACGGAGCCCCTTCACAACACTGACATCCTCGTCCTTCACAATGCAATAACATCAGAACCAGAGAAAGTGTGTGTTGGAGGGAGCATGGTCATGGACCTTGCAGAAAACCCGAAGGAAAGTTAGTCTAATGCCCTCATCTCCCAGATGGGGAAACGGAGGCCCAGACAGGGGAGAGGTCTCACCTTACTCATCACCCCAGAGCTTGCTTAGCCTCCCCAGCTGCTCTAAGGCCCTGGATCAGTGGGACAGGGAGGGGAAGCCCTTTATTAAAATTCAAAGACTCTCACCCACGGGTCCCACCCAGGTCTGGCACAGAGACCCCCAGTCAAGCCTTTCAAAACTCCCTCCCAGGACCTGGCATTTTGAACACGGTGAAGTGTAGCTGCTTCTGTCAGGCTGCAGGCCTATGAGCAATGCCGCACAGGTGTCTCAGATAAATCTTCAAGGGCCGTCTCTGCATGGAGCCAAGTAGACGCTTTTAATTATCAGGAGGAAAAAAACCAAAATGCCTCATGCATTTTCATTTTTATCTAAATAAAAGAGAACAATCAGTTTGTCAGCATGCACTACCACTTCTTGCCAAATAACACTTATTTTACACTAAAGCTTTCTCAGCTAGACAAATACAGGATAGAAGCACACAGAACCCAAAACACATGCTTTTCTTTCGTCCCTTCTTTCTTTTTTCAGAGTCTCACATATCTCATCACTGTCTAGACCTCATAAGCTCAGTCTCAGCCTAGAGCACGGCTCTCTGTTAATGCTTCTTTTCTTCCCTCTGACTGCCAGGCTCGAAACAGACATTTTGACAGACCTTTAACTGATGCTAAACCTAATAGGTAACCTCCTCAGTTACTCAGCACAAGATAGATACCTGGGAAAAAGACCAAAAAACTGATTGGGATGATCAAAGAATACCATTGTGGTGAAACCCCTATTTCTAACTGGTCTAAAAATGTAACCCATAATGGCTGTTTGCTTTAAATTATTCCTTGCCAAGAACAATGTTCAGATGATTGAAAAATTCCACACTGGAACCTCGGGTGCTTACTTATTTTTCCTTCTGAGCACCTGCATGGAGAAAAGCTTTGCTCAGAAAATATAAAGAGTAACAGGGAAAGGCGAACGCTCAGTTCCTCATACTCAGTGTGCTGCCTTGGAAAGCCCTCCGAGGACTTCTTAACCGGGGCCCTGGGCTCTGAAAGGTCAGGCTGTAACTGTGTTTTGTTCTAGATGAGCCAGGGCCAGTTAAAGTAGGTGGCTGGAGAACAGCAGGAGGCAAACAGAGACCCTTCCTCACAGACGTGGCCTGCACAGGGGCCAGCAGCTGACAAACCGGACCTGTGCATAGCTGGAACCAAATTGGGCATGTACACAGCACAGCCCAAGTGACCACCACAAGGAGAGAATCCAGTTCCTCCCAAAGGGGGCTCGGAATTGAATTTCCATTCTGGAAGCACAGATCACAGATATCGTCCACACTTGGGGTTAAGCCAGGGGAGCCAACAGGATACCCTGAACCTCTGGTCCAAAGCAAAGCAGCTGGGAGCTCCGCCCTGGAAGGGAATTCTAGACCCAGCTGCCTTCTGGCGGTTGGTCACTGTAGTTTCCAGCCCCCTTATATCTGAATCCAGATTTGTTCAACTAACGTAGCTGGGGTTGGACCTGGTAGGCCAGGTTCCTCTCTCTCGACTTCCCTTTAAGATTGATTTACTGAGCACCTACTTGGTGCCCTGTGCTGTGCTGGGCCAGAGGATCAAGTGATCACCAGAAACACCTACTCCTCAAAGCACCCGAGGAGCTTATGGCTCAGCTCTGTGCTCTTTTCCTCGGAACTCACCTAGAACTCCTCCAGGACCGGAGGCGGTGGAGATGTGAGGGGCACAAACTCCATAGACCACCCAGACTCATATTCCAGTCACCCAATGTCTGTTCATCGTGGTTTTTTTTTATTGTGAAATTTTTGTTGTACATTATTGTCAGTCACCGTATAAATGCATCCCTTCACCCCCCACCCCCCTAGCCCCTGGTACCCACCAAACAGTTCTATCTGTCCGTGCGTTGGTTTATCTTCCACATATGAGTGAAATCATGCACTGTTTGTCTTTCTCTTTCTGGCTTATTTCGCTTAACATCATACCCTCCAGGTCCATCCATGTTGTTGCAAATGGGACGATTTTGTCTTTTTTTATGGCTGAGTAGTATCCATTGTGTATATATATCACGTCTTCTCTATCCAATCATCAGTTGAGGGACACTTGGGTTGCTCCCATGTCTTGGCTACAGTGAATAATAAACATAGGGGTGCATAACCCTCTTTGGATTGTTGATTTCAGGTTCGTTGGGTAGATACCCAGCAGTGGGATAGCTGGAGCATAGGGTATTTCTATTTTTAATTTTTTGAGGAATCTCCATACTATTTTCCATAGAGGCTGCACCAGTTTGCATTCCCACCAACAGTGAATTAGGGTTCCCATTTTTCCACAGCCTCTCCAGCAGTCGTTGTTTTTTGTCTTGGTGATTATAGCCATTCTGACGGGTGTAAGATGATATCTTAGTGTTGTTTTGATTTGCATTTCCCTGATGATTAGTGATGTTGAGCATCTTTTCATGTGCCTGTTGGCCATCTGTATATCTTCTCTGGAGAAGTGTCTGTTCATTTCCTCTGCCCATTTTTTGATTGGGTTGTTTGTTTTTTTGTTGTTCAGTTGTGTGAGTTCTTTATATATTACGGAAATTAATCCCTTGTCGGATATATGGTTTGCAAATATTTTTTCCCAGCTGGTGGGTTGCTTATTCATTTTGATTCTGGTTTCATTTGCCTTGTAGAAGCTCTTTAATCTGATGAAGTCCCACTTGTTTATTTTTCTTTTGTTTCCCTTGTCTGAGTAGACATGGAATTCGAAAAGATACTTTATGGCCGATGACAAATAGTGTACTACCTATATTTTCCCCCAGGAGTTTTATAGTTTCAGGTCTCACCTTCAGGTCTTTGATCCATTTTGAGTTAATTTCTGTGTATGGTGAAAGAAGATGGTCTACTTTCATTCTTTTCAAGTGGCTGTCCAGTTTTCCCAGCACCATTTATTGAAGAGACTTTCCTTTCTCCATTGTATGTTCTTAGCTCTTTTGTCCAAGATTAGCTGCCCATAGATGTGGGGTTTTATTTCTGGGCTTTCAATTCTGTTCCATTGATCTGAGCGTCTGTTTTTCTACCAGTACCACGCTGTTTTGATTACTATCGCTTTGTAGTATGTTTTGAAGTCAGGGATTGTAATGCCTCCAGCTTTGTTCTTTCTTCTCAGGATTGCTTTAGCTATACGGGGTCTTTTGTTGCCCATATAAATTTTAGTATTCTTTGTTCTATTTCCATGAAGAATGTCCTTGGGATTCTGCTTGGGATTGCATTGAATCTGTAGATTGCTCTAGGTAGTATGAACATTTTAACTATGTTTATTCTTCCAATCCAAGTGCATGGAATATTTTTCCATTTCTTTATGTTCATCATGTTTTTTGTTGCACCAGAACTCCCATTTTTTGCTGGGCACATGGCCACCCAAAAGAAAGACTACATTTCCCAACCACCTTTGCAGCTAGGTGTGGCTATGTGACCAAGGTTTGGCCAGTGGAATGTGAGCAGAAATAATGGGTCCAAGTTAGTTCTGGGTTATGCCCTTAAAGGGAAACGGCATGGGCCCCTTCCTTCATTGTCCCCCTTCCCATAGACTAGAATGCAGGCATGGTGGGGTGCCATCTTGGACCACGTAGAGGAGGGCAACATCCTAAGGACAAAAGGGACTGGGAACTGAATGGCCACATAGAACTTCCATAGCAGCCCCAGCCCCCTTCCCAAACACTGTTCAATGAGAGAGAAATAAGCTTCTGCCTTGTTTAGACCATTGTTAGTCCGGGTCTTTGTTATAGCAGCTGAACCTATACTTGCTTGATCCACTCATGAACTAGCTGTATGACCTCTTCTGAGATTCACTTTCTTGGTCTTAAAATGCAGATAACAATATGACCTCCATTACGGGTATGGCTCAATCAAGGTGCTCAGCACATGCCGGGCTCATGGTAAGCCCTCAGTAAATACTATCCATCCACCATCATTATAAGGAGCAGCCACCGCATATTCATGCCCAAATCCTCTACACCCACTCCCTTCACTGCCCACCCAGGAGAGAATATGAGCACATGCAGTCAGTAAGGGCTAACAGGAACCGGTCTTCACCCACCTGAGCCCCATCTACTAAATCAGGTGGCGTTGCAGACGCTCCTTTGCTACACACGGAGTGGGAGTCCTTGGTGTTGCTTCAAACATAATGTGCCCACCCGACCTCCCTTGGTAGGACCCACGGTGCTGTAATAAGGCTCCAAGGATCCCATGCTCTTCCAGCAGCCCCTGAACTTGAGCAAATAGAGGTCTGTTTCTTTGGTGGAATTACGGTACCCAAGTCTCAAAAAGCATGTGTTCAGTTCTACAGATGGTGACCTGAAACACAGAACATTCTTCCTCCCTGACAAACACAATTTAGTCTTCCTTCCCTGTGATGTCCCGGGTAATCCACACTGAAAGAGTATTTTAGTAAGAGTTATAGTTTGGATGCTGGAAGGTTCTAAAGTCAACAGAACTGTTTTTGCTGTATATTACATAAAATAAACACTCTGGTTCCAGGAACTCAAGGCAGCACACTGGGAACCACACTTGTTTTCCCAAGATGCAGGAGTTGTGCCAACTGCCCTTGACCTGGCCACATCAGACTCAAGTGTCTCTGGGGCTCCCAAGGGCACAGGCAAAGGGCAGTCCTGAGCTGGCCACGCCAACACCTGGGATGACACCGCCTTCACTTACAAGGATGGGGGAGGTGGGTGAAGTGTGTGCACTCAGGGGCAGACGTGTAGGCGGGCTCTGACCTCGGGTTACAGCTTTATTTAAGTGGCTAAACACAAGATTGTGTGTAGGGCTACTAAGGGCTTCCTAAGAACAGGCTTTTTTTTTTTTTAAATACTGGCTTCCTTTGCAGTATCATTGCCTCTGCTGGTGACAGAGCAGAGTGGGGACAGCTAGCAGCTGGTGCCCACACTTTCTAAGGGCAAGGGCTGCCTTTCAATCCTGAAACCCCTCTGAGCCTCACCCAGTGCTGGGCCCCCAGCATGGACCCCCAGTCCAGGCTCCTATCACCTCTCCTCTGAGGCAGTCCTCTGAGACCTTGGGCATCTGCCTGGGTGATTGCTTGATTAACTTTCCTCCCCACCTTCAGCCTGGAAACGGAGCACAGTCCTGCTCTGATTCATGGCCGTGTTCCCCAGAGCAAGGCCTGATACAGGACAGGTTCTCAGAAACGGAAGAATGAATGAATGAGTGATGGCTGGGGCTTGCTGAAAAAGAGAACGGTTTTAATCCTGAAGAAGATGAGACCCCCCATCGAGGCAGTCAGAGAGCAGCAGAGGCCGTACACTGAGAAACGTGTGTGGGCGTCTGCTCACGCTCACCCCGAGGAACCACAACTCACAACGAGGAGAGCGCACACGTCTTCAGCACCCACTAGGGGCCACAGGCTTAAGACTCCATTCTCTCACTTAATGCCACCCTGTGGGGTGGAGAGTACCACCCCGTCCACTGAACAGAAAACCAGGGCACAGCCAATCTAAGGGACTTGCTGGAGCTCACACAGTGGCATTGGAACCAGGGTCTGAGTCCAGGTCTTTTTGGCTCCAAAGCCCTGGTGCTCCAGCAAGCACTGTGGAGAGCAGAGCCTGCCTGGCCAGGAGACCCTCCTGTGAGGCCTCTCTGCCGACCCAGAGAGACACAACCTCAGGAGCCGGAGGGAGGGAGGGAGGGCAGTAACTTGCTCCTCCCTCAGGAGGAAGCCACCATCTCCCACCAGAGAAGTGGTGGGGACGCAGGCTCAGAAATACTCAGGGGCCTCCCTTGGGGAGGCAGGGAGCTGAGGGGCTGGGAACAGAGCGTGACCCAGAGCACAGGGCCCTTGACCAGGTGCCAAGGAAGAAGATGAGGGATAGGAGATGGAGGAGGGTGGATAGTCCATCTTCTCCTAACTAGGGTGTTGCAAGAGCTTCAGGTACTTGAATATGGAGCTGCAAAAGGGGCAGTTTCCCTCTCCGACGGGCTGTGGCTTAAACTCTGAAAAGCAACTTACTGAACACCTTTGGAGCCCACCAGGGGCCCGGGTGTGCTGGGCCAAGGCATAGACACAAGGGAAGCCAAAGACAGGCTCTGCACCCAAAAATGGGCTCACAGACTCTGTTTGGGGCAGGGCCTGGCACTGTAGCCTCCACAGAGGAAACAGAGGAAGTTCCACCAAAAGAGCAGCCTCCCTCAGCCTCCCCAGCCTCCCTCTGCCTCCCTTAGCACTCCTTCCAGCCTCCTTCAGCCTCCCTAGCCTCCCTCAGCCTCCCTCAGCCTCCCCAGCCTCCTTCAGCCTCTCCAGCCTCCCTCAGCCTCTCCAGCCTCCCTCAGCCTCCCTCAGCTTCTCCAGTCTCCCTCAGCCTCCTTCAGCACTCCTTCCAGCCTCCTTCAGCCTCCCCAGCCTCCCTCAGCCTCCCTCAGCCTCCCCAGCCTCCTTCAGCCTCTCCAGCCTCCCTCAGCCTCCCCAGCCTCCCTCAGCCTCTCCAGCCTCCCTCAGCCTCCCTCAGCTTCTCCAGTCTCCCTCAGCCTCCTTCAGCACTCCCTCCAGCCTCCTGGCTGGGTACCTACTGCAACCCCATCCAGAACCCATATCTACTCTGGACCCCATAGGACTTGGTACACGAACCCAAACCTCTACCTTGAGAATATCGCACTCATTCCAGAAACATAGACACAGCAGAAATTTAAATTCTAAACCTGGCAGTGAGCATTCCCTTACCAGCCACACCCAGCTTGTGTGAGTCTGAGAAGAGAAGGGGACAGATACTGGGTGAGGAAGGCAAGAGAATGTATAGCAAGGGCTCCCACAGGCCACGTTGTCCTAACATAGCTCATCTTCACAGAAAGATCACCCTCCCCCAGCAGCCAGGCCACAGCGGCCAGGGCTGGCTGCCACATGCAGCAGCCTGCTCCGCAGATGCCTCTCTCTGCCGAAGGAGGGCTCCACAGGTTCTCAGCTCGATTTCTGCCCTTCTTTGCTCATCCTTGCCCGCCTAGAATTCCATTCTATTCCACATTGAAGACCTGGAAATGCTACTTGATTGGCTGCATCAAGCTACAGCTGCCTTGCTGGGCCAAGCGGGAACCAAACAGTCCCCTCTTGCCACATCCATGGAGAGAAAGTGGCTCCTGGAAAACAGCCACAACTCATCTGAATCACCGGGGTGGACTACATGTGGGGTTGCCCTGAAATAGGCCAGATTCCCAAATGGGCCAGCTACCCAGGCCCAGCATATATGCAAACAAACACACCCAGAGACACACACACCGCCTCCAGGAAGCCTTCTCAGATTGCTCCAGCCCTATCCTTGGGCTCCTGCACAATCACTCCAAACGACTCCTATATGTACAGTAGCAGTCAGTCTCCTAGTGTGATCTGGGGGCCCAAATCAGTGGAAGCAGCTCAGGGAATGTTACAGACTGAATTGTGCCCACCCCTCAAATTCATATGTTGAAGCCCTAACCCTCAATTTGACTGCTTTTGGAGATATGACCTTTATGAAGGTAATTAAGGTTTAAATGCAGTCATAAGGGTAGGTAATCTGAGGGCTGGTGTCCTTATAAGAAGATGAAGAGACACCAGAGCACTTTCTCTCTCTCTGTCTGTCTCTCTGTGGGCACAGAGGAAAGGCCATGTGAGGACACAGTGAGAAGGCAGCCATCTATAACCCAGGAAGGGAGGCCTCACCAGGAACCCACCCAGTTGGTCCCCTGACCTGGGACTTCTAGCCTCCAGAACTGGGAGAAAACAAATTTCTGTTGTTGAAGCCACTCCGCCTCAGCAGACTAATACAAGCTGTATGATCAAAAAAGCAAGGTTTGAGGCTCCGTTCTGCCATTCACAAGGTCAGTGATCTCTGAGAAATCACTTGACCTCAGTTTCCTGGTCTGTAAAATGGGGCTACTAACTCTCTCTGCCCTGCCTGCCTCTCTGAGAGCCTGTCGAGGCCAGGAGAAGGCGGCCAGGTGCAAGGTAGGAGGGCCTGGGCTGTGGCATGGACACGAGTTCAATCCTGGCCCCACCACTCACCCCTGGGCGACCCCAGACAAATCACATGATCAGAGCAGCTGCTGTCAGCAGAGCATCTGTTATGTGGCAGGCACAATCAATCTGTTTCCTCAGCTGAGCAATGGGGATGAGGAGCCTGCCACTCAAGGGAGTGACAGCCAGATGCTAACATGGGCACAGCATCCGAGCCAGAGCCAGCCATGCCCACTGGGCAGCCACCCCGGAATGCTGCCTCCCAGCCCTCGCCACCCCTGGCCCAGGGACAGTCACTGGTGCCCCAGGAACTGGGGCAAGCTGGCCCTTTGCTCCCTCTTCACTGCACAATGGGGGAAATCAGCCGGGGCCTTGGAAAGAAGGCGCCAAGCCATTCCAGGCCATCTGTGGCATAGCCCAAGGCTCACGTACTTTCCACACTGAGGCCTCTCCCATGGGGGTGTGATGGATGCAGCCACCCCAAGAGGACCGGAATCTGCTTGGCAGATGCTGCCCAGCCCAGCTTGGAAGGGTGCCTCAACAGCTTGTCCAAAATCCAGTCTCCATGGGGCCAAGGTGTCCAAGTTAAGAAGCATGCCCCTCACCCACCCATCACCCTGCTGATGGTTGTGGCTACTAAAGACGGAGAAGTCCTGATACACACAGGGGGCGCAAGGGTCACCATATGGCCACAAGAGCAGGCAGGGGCATGCGAGACAGGGAGGGAACGCAGGGACCCTCGCTTGCACGGAACGAAGCGCGCACAGAGCTGTAAAACGGGGGGAGGGGAGCGGCGGAGGGGAGCGTCAGAGGGGTGCTAAGTCTGAGCTGCTATTGATATCGCTGAAGGAATTTTAGTCCGAATTTCCCTGGCACCTGGATGCAGGTCTCTGGAGGGCAGCCAAGCCAACGACAATCCAGACTCTGATACTTTCCCCAGAGAAGCAGGAATTCAGGAGGCAGCAGTCAAGGTGTGCACCAGAATGGAACATTCTCCACCAGCACTGGAGGGACCCCCTCCCCGTTAGTGGCCATGGCGTTTCCAACATCTCCCTGACCCCAAGCACCAAATTGTACACTGGGATGCTCCCACGTGGTCCCTCAGCCTTCATCTCCCAGGGGACAGATGGGCAGACACGATACAGGTCCCTCTGAAGGCACCTCCTCATTGGGCTGAGATGGTCTCAGACTCCAGGAAATTCGCCCAGAGGAAGGGAACAGCTTCCAGATGCAGTGGAAGGCCACAACCCACCCCAGTCTCCCATTTGTTGCTTTATCTTTGGAACATAAACAAGCTTCACCTGCATTTACAGTCAAGTCAGTCAGATCCTATTCCTTAGCCAGCCCTGCTCTGTCATTTAAAAGGAAAAAAAAACATCACTTACAGATCACTTTCGTTACCTTGGATAGGGCAAGGCATTTGGCATCACTTCACTCCACCTGGGCTCCAGGCCCTGGTTGGCCCCCGGCCCCTTTCACACCTCACTGGTTGTTAAGACTTTTTTCCTTCTCTAGCCTGGCCTCCCCCACATGCTGTTCTTCTGCGGGTGTGGAAGCTCCCTGTCCCGGGCTAGGTCTTCTTTGACATTGCGATAAACGTACCATGAGACAGCCCAGCACCAGTAGGTTATAAAAGGGAGGGCAGGCTGGCAGAGCAAATTTTCGTAAAGCAAAGCCTTTCTCCTTTTGTCAGTTTTGAGAAGGGTTCCCACAGGAGAAGACAAATCCTCCCATAGACTGCGTTGAAAACTTATGAAAAAAGGGATCAGTGGTGGCTTGGGCTGAGCCTGCTGGCATACAGAAGGGTTATGGTTCCGTTCTGTTGTTTGTTTTTTGTCTTTGATAGTTCTATTCCAGGCTCTTCCCTGTTGATGGGTCCTGGGACACAAATGGAAATAAGCCTGGGGTCAAAGGCGAGAGGAGGAGCTGGACAAGTCTGAAGGCTGTCAGAAGTGGGATTTAGGCAATACTGAGAGTAGACATCCAGGCCCCGTGAAGGGCTAATCTGACCGGGCATCAGGGAGGTAGGCAAACAGGGCTCTACTTAGCCCAACCACAGAAACCAGACAGGACCCCAGAAATCAAGAAGGCATGAGCTGTGAACGTGGTCTAAATTCCAGGGCTTGGAGCCCCAAACCTGGGCATTGACAGCAGTGGAAGGAATAGGGCAGCAACCAGGGGAAGAGCTGGGCCAGATGCTGTCATAGATGAGACACAAAGCTCAGCTTTCCAGACCCAATATGGTTCCTATGGGGCAGAAATCATCCTTAGCAGAGCCATCCTGGACCAGATATTGTCAAATATGACTATATTCCCTGGAGAACTCTTTAAAAATATAAAATTCTGGGCCCAGAGACTCTGATTCTAAAAAGCCTTGAAACTCTTTACTTCTTAAAAGCTCCAAGGTGATTCTGATGTTAGTCTCACTCTAGGCTCCCTGATGATGGACCACAATTTTCCATCTAACCGAAGAGGAGGGTGTATAGGCAATGGAATTGTCATTATGTCTCTTTTGAGTTGCCCTCTGCACCCCAAGAATTTGTTTTCTCTAAGCCTGTTACAGTGTCATACTCTGCTTGACACAATTTGCTCTTTTCTATGTCCTTTTCAGGCTGAATACAGCATTGACTCTTGCTAGTCCTTTATCCCATAGAGCTGGGTTGTAATATCCCTGTTGTTCAGTAGGTGTCACTGTATCACAGGAGGCGTATGACCCAGCTTTGAAATTCTTCCAGATCAAGGTTCTCAGGCCTGCAGAATATATTAGTACCTTACTTTATCAGTTCTCTAGATTTAAAAGTTTCTACTTTGAAAATAGAATGAAGGATAATAATTATATAGCACCAGTTGTTTCTCAGGGCTCAGGAACTGCTATTTCACAAGGACTGTCTTTCAAGTCTCACTGTTTCTCTTCTCCTCTTTTCCCCCTCTACTACATAGTTCTCAAACTTTATGGACTCAGGACACCTTTACACCTCTAAAAATGATCGAGGACCCCAAACAGTGTTCATTTATGTGGGTTATATCTATTAATATTTTCCATATTAGAAAATAAAATTGAGGGGGCCGGCCCAGCTGCATAGTGGTTAAGTTCGCACGCTCCACTTCTGCGGCCTGGGGTTTGCAGGTTTGAATCCTGGGCACAAACCAACACACTGCTCAATAAGCCATGCTGTGGCAGTGTCCCACATACAAAATAGAGGAAGATGGGCACAGATGTTAGCTCAGGGCCAATCTTCCTCAGCAAAAAGAGGAAGATTGGCAACAGTTGTTAGCTCAGGGCCAATCTTCCTCACCAAAAAAAAGAAAATTGAAAAAAATTTAAAACACAAGAATATACAAGCATACATTCTGTGAACTGTCAGAGTAATGATGTCATCACATGTCAAATAGGCTCTAGAAAACTCTACTGTACACTCGTGAAAGGATAAGAGTGAAAGGGCGAATAACATTACTATGGATTATTACGTATCATTGTGAAAATAGTTTTGACCTTGCTGAAAGGGTCTCAGGGAGCACTGAGGGTCCCAATCCACATTTAGAAACTGCAGCTCTACTAGTTTTGAAGTTATACTGTCTGTTCTTAAATCTGAAGTTAAGCAACATCTTTACTTTCATTCTGAAAAAGATAGAAGGAGCTTCGAATACTTTAATTCTGATTATCCACTCCAAGCTTCCATGTTCTGGTTGTTCAATATTTTAGTTCCAACTTGTTTTTTTGTGTGTGTGTGTGAGGAAGACCGGCCCTGAGCCAACACCTGTGCCCATCCTCCTCCACCTTATACTGGACGCCGCCACAGCATGGCCGGACAAGCAGTGCGTCGGTGCACGCCCAGGATCCGAACCTGAGAACCCGGGGCTGCGGCAGCAGAGCGCGTGCACTTAACCGCTGCACCACCAGGCCGGCCCCTCCAACTTGTTCTTTTAATCTCTCAATTGAGACATTATTTTATACAACCAGTATTTGTTTAAATATAGCCAAATATTTACCTAAATTTTTGTACATGATTCCATCTTGTGCCTCAGACTTTCTGTCTGGTATTTTCTTTTGCCTGAAGTACACCCTTTAGAACATCCCACTGTGAAGTAAATCTGTGGAAAATTATCTGAGCTTTGTTCTTCTATCTCTATCTTCTATCTCTAATTTCGCTCTTGTTCTTGAAAGGTACTTTCACCAGGTATAGAATTATAGGCTAACAGTTACTTTCTCTCAGCACATTGAAGATATTTTACCATTTTCTGGCTTCCAGAATTGTTGTTGAGAAATCATCTGCCACATTCATCACTGTTCCTAGATAGGAAATCTTGCTCTTCTCTCTGGCTGCTTTTAAAAATCATCTTTCTGTCTTAGGTACACTGTAGGTTTACACTGATGTATCATATTTTTATTTGTTTTTATTTATATTTATTTTATGACTTATTTTTATCGTGCTTGGGATTCATTGAATTTCATACCTGTCAAAGACTGCAAAATTTTCAGTCATTATCTCTTAAAATAGCGCCTCTTTCCCATTTTCCTTATTATCTCCTTCTGAAAACCCAGTCGGTGTGTATTATACCTTCTCTCTGTATCCTAGATGTCTCTTACCCTGTCTTCTAGTATTTCCATTTCTGTATGTCTCTGGGCTGCATTGTAGTTCATTTATTTGAGTATATCTTCCACTTTTCCTAATTTTCATCCACTAAGTCTAATCTGCTATTTAATGTGTCCATTGAGTTTTTACTTTCATTTATTAAATTTTCAAAGTTTTCCTTCTTTCTTTTCAAATCTGCTTTGCCATTTTTTTATAGCCTCTTCTTCCTTGCTCATATTTCCAAGGCTCAGTTATACTTATTATGAAATATACATACATCCCATATGCTCTTCAGACAATGTGACTGACACCCCTCCCACTGAGAGGTGGGATCTATGTTCCCTCCCTTTGAATTTGGGTAGGGCCTTGTCACTACTCCAACCCACAGAACATGGTGAAGGTGATGCTTAGTGACTTCTGAGGCTAGGTCACAAAAAGGATGTAGCTTCTGCTTAGCTCTCCATCTCTGGGATGCTCACCCTTGGAACCAGCCGCCATGTTGTGAGGATGCACATGGTGAAGCCACATGGAGAGAAAGTGGGGACCCGTCAACAACCAGCATCAACTTCCAGATATGTGAGTGGGTTAGTCTTCCAGCTCCCAGCCTTCAAGGCTTGCAACTGAGGCCTCAAACAACGTGGAGCAGAAATAAGCCATCCCTGCTTTACTCTCTTTGAATTCTGGACCCACAGAATCTGTGAGCACAATAAATGGTTGTTTTATGTCACTACGTCTGTCAGCCATGGTGACTGGAACATTCCCCAATGTATTTCCAGTGCCTGATATAGGTCTGGTACATAGTGGGTACTTAAATATTGGTTAGACTTATCAAACATATTAGCCAACGTATTATTCTTCTAGAATCTACAGCCTCCTCTTCAGAAAATCCCACGCCCTTCATTGGATATCTTCGATCCCTGATTGGAACAAAGGCTCACTCTCTTGTTTGCTAATGAATGAAAGCCCCCAGTTTAGAGAGGGCCCCTGCCCTACCCACTTCCTCAGAAAGCTAAGGGGTGTAGATTTCCTGGGATCCACCCTCAAAGCAAATAAGGCACACATCCCTCTGTTTCCCAAACAAATATTCATATTGCCCTTGGCTGTGTGGCTGCCATTTTGTTTTCTTCATAAACCAGGTATTTCCAGGACAAAAGTGATGTGGGGAGAAAAAGACATTTCTAAACAGCACCTACATCATCCAATCTAAAAATAAAGCCAGAATTGGTTTTAGGAGTGAGTGATGCCATTGCTAAAAATAATGCTTAGATGTATAATGACATTAGCAGGTAACTGACCTGGGACCTGCGGGGCCCCAGCAGCCACCGACATCTTAAGGAGCTGCCTGCTTTCCCAAGTGCGTCAGTTCCTCCTCACCCCACCCCACCCAGCCTTCATTTCGGGCCGGCTGGACCTACTAAATCCAAGGAAAAGGGCTGGCTGAATGCAGGGAAAGCCTGAATTTAGAGCTTTCATTAAAAAGTAATATGGACTGTCTATTTCAAGAACAGAATGTCTAACAGTGTTGCCAAGGAGAAGCTCTCCAGGACCTGCTTGAATGGTAAATAAGGACCTGTTGTAATTAGCATATTAATAGCGGTTTGATTTCTAACTCCATAGGAAAGCATCTCTCCAGCTTCTTTACAATACTATTTGCTTGGAGGCAATTACAGAACAAAGAGCACTGGAGGGCGGCAGCTTGCTCTCCCCTGTCCTACCTCTAACCAGCTGCAGCAAAGTTTCCTGATGGAGAAAACAGAGGCACGGGGGCTGAGCCCACCTCTAGTGCCCCTTTTAGCCCTAATACTCTTTCCCCTGTCTGACAAAAAGTGAAAAATTCCCCTAAAGTGAAAGGGGAGCATTTCAAACCCAAAAGAACCCAAATCCCAGCAGACAGGGCTTCACATGAGCAAGAAAAGACCTTCTATGAATGAGTCCCCAGAACAACTTTGGCAACTCAGCAGAGCATCACTGATTTTTTAAAAAAGTCTCCGAACCTGATCATCCTGGCACTAACCAGCATGCATTCCAAGAATTGAGAAGTGAGAAGCAAACTCAGGCCCCAGGGCCTGGAGGCAAGGAATGAAGAGGGAGGATGGTGCCCAGGCAGCATCTGGTTTCCAGGTCTCACACTTGCCTGCGAGCTGCACAGAACCCCACACTCTCCTTGGAGCTGTGAGCATCAGGCAGGGCTCTAAATCACAGCCCAGGACTCAGTTCTGGGCTGCAGTGAAAAGCTGGCTCTGTGGCTCCTGCTCTAATTGCACAGGAGGGTGGAGGATGGGGAGCTGTATTTGTTTGTACTCAAGAGTGGTTCTTGTCTTTTCAGAGGGGCTCATGGGATGGTGGGCAGTTGCTCCCTAATTGCTGCAACCCTACACTCCAATTAAACACCAAATAAACGTGCTGAACAAGCCAACAGACCGAGCTTATTGGGGCCACTCCAGAAGCAAGTCCCAGTTCAGAGGAGGCTTTTTCCTCTCTACTCAACTCTTGTCCCCTCTACAGCCTCAACCAGAAGCAGCTCACTCCACTGGAAGCACCCCGAGGACAGGACTTTCATCCTCCACTCACGTATGCCTGGCACACAGGGGGCAGCCTCCCTTATAACCAAGGCTAGCCAATGAGATGTGGATAAGCTATTAGCTTCAGTTTCCAGAAAAGCTCCTTCAAGATGGTTGACTTATTGAGAGGAATACACACTTATCCTTTTCCTTCTTTTCTTTTTTCTATTGCCTAGAGCAAGAATGTGATGGCTGGAGCTGCATCAGCCATCTTGGACCATGTATCTGGTAGAACAGACAGATAGAAGGAGCCTGGGTCTCTGATGACACAGAAGAGCCAACCAACAGCCTACCTCGAGACTTCATTTATGTGAGGAAAAAATATGTTGTCCAAACCATCTAGCCAATAATCATGGGTATTGGATGCACGGAATACTCTGCCTTACTACACAAATTTCCCTTGCGAAATCCTACCCCTCAGTGAAGGCCACCTCCTCTAGAAAGCTTTCCTGGATTACACCCTAGAGAGGAAATAATCACTTCTTCATTTGACCAACTGCAGTACTTTGTCATCTAGTATAGTGGTTAAGAGTTCACTACCAGGAGTCAGATAGACCAGGGTTCAAATCCAAGTTCTTCCACTGACTAGTCATGTGACCTCAGCTGTCAGTTGGCACGGTAACATGACCATCTCCCAGAGTTTCCTGAGGCTTGGATAATAACATAGGTAAAGCCCCTGGCATCCCATCAGCATGCCGTGAACCTGAACTTAACTTTTTCCAGACATCGGCTATTTGGGAGCCACTGTCATGATTTCCTCACCATAATCTTTTACCATAATCTACCACCTGTAATACTTAGCACTATTAGAGTACTTACTTGATATTTTTCTTTAACTTTGGTTTTCATTGACCCTCCCTCCCACCTTTTTTCAACTTAGCCTTTCTAAGCAATAATATATGGGAAATTACTGCTGCAGTTACTGTTTTTGTTTTTATGACATACATTAAAATAAACACATAATCACAGTTCATCCGTGTACCACCTAAAATCATCTTGCACACTCAGAGGTGTGCCTGCCACATTCCTGATGTGGCTCTGATGTATTTGGGAAAGAAATGTACAGGCATCTCCTATTCCCCATCAACTAGGCTCCTCGAGGATGGGGCCCGGGTGGCCCCTATCTCTGGTCAGCCCAGCATCTGGGACATAGAAGGAGCCCGTTGAATATCCGCCTAATGAGCAGACAAATATTCTCTCACAGCCATATCAGAGACCTGGACAGAGAGCACAGCCAAATTCCATTCCAGCACATTCCGAGGGCCGTCCAAATTCTTCTGTTGCACTGGGTGCATGTTCTATCAAAAATTACACATAAAAAGTAGGCTGTCAGCAGAGGAGTCTGCAATTGTTTCCACAAACATTTCCATGAACCTTAAACGGCTTTCACTGTAATGGGATTTGATCCATTTCATGGCGCCCTGGCAAGACCCGTACTGGCCAGTGAAACGTGGCAGGGACTTCACAGAAAAGGGGTTCTTCTCTGAGGCAGACAAAGAAAACCCTCTGAAGGAGTTTTGCACCACCTCAACAGCTAAAAACATTCTTGCAAAATATTTCCATCAGGGAGCACGGTCCTTACGCAAAGCAAGAGGTGGTGACATTCTGAAAACACCAGATCCCAAATGAAATGTGAGCTGTGACAAGGATGTAGCGGGACCCAGCTTCTGTGTCAGAGACACTTTTTGAACGATGGAAATGTTTTGATGGAAAATAGTGCACTTGGCCTGTTAAGAAGTAACCAAGTGAAATGGTTTTTGGCATATATAAAATGTTTCGTTTGGCAAATTCATGCCAACTCAGACTGGAAGGTAACTCACTTCTCCCACCACCTCACCTTTCCATAGCCAAATGGTGCCCTGAAAAAATGAGACAGGTGTCGGCGGCAGTCAGCTTGGGACCAGAGAGCCCAAGACCCACATACAGAAGGCACTGGAGCTGGGGATCCCCGTAAAAGAGGCGCTGCTGCTCGCGGGAAGCTCATCCGGCAGGAATGGTTTGACCCTCCAGCCCCATCTGCACTTGTCCTCACCTCATCCTGGGGCAAGCATGTGGTGGTCACAACCGTGGTTAAGCCAGGAGAAGCAGCAGCAGGCAGTTGAGGGCCAGGCCTTGCCTGTAAATGGGCGACTTAGGCAACTTCTGGGAGCCTAGTCTATAAAACGAGAATGAAAATACCACTTACCCGCAGGATTGTTGGGGGATTACATGAGCTCAGGGAGTGTGCAAAGAGCTTTGCAAGCTGCACAGCAGCCCGCAGCCTCCACGGGGAGTGAAGACAGGCACGCTCAGCAACAGCCAATGGCATGTGGCCGGAATAACCCCACAGGCAGGTGGCGATTTTGAGGATCATAGGAATCCCTGAAACTCAGAGGAAAAGGAGGTGATGGCAGCTGAATCAGTCCTGGATGGGAGAGCTGGCTTTCACCACTTAGGCCAAACTGGGAAAAAGCTTGGCTGCTGGCCAATAGCCCCAGAAAGGCTGTCGCCGGGACTGCAGAGAGACAGACCCAGCTCCCAATTCTGACGGCCATCTCGAGCCCCAGCGAGACTACTCCACACCTGCAGGTGTCAGCCCCGAGGACAAGGCCCTCCCCTATGTGTCTTAGTTGATGCTCATGGAGACCCCGGGAGGTATTATTTATTTACCCCATGGTACAGGTGAGGAACTGCTTCCTGAAGGTGAGATTTGCCCAAGGCCATCCAGTGAGTAAGTGGAACAGCAAAGAACTGAACCCAGTCTGGCTTTAAAGACACTGCTTTCCTGCCAGAACCATCAGAAACATAGTCTGATGTCACATCACCTCGGCCCACCTCCCAAAGCCACATCACTGCCTTTAGCTGCCATCTTCCCTTTTGTCTGCATCTCTGCAACACTGAAGACCAATGAAGACCAGGCTTGGCCCACGAATAATCCAGCCCCATCAGCTCCCTCCCTGCCTCCTTCCCACACGGACCACCATCACCTTCCTTCCTCTCCTCCCTCCGGTCCCTAGCCACGAACTCTCCTCTGAACACAGCACATGGATCCTGTGTAACTTCTCCGCCTAGAGCTCTTTCTCTCAAATTCTGTTATGATGGCCGGGGTGGAGGAGGAAGGGAGCGGAGGAGGATGGGAGATTGCTCAACTCTCATCTCTCGCCAACGTCTCAAAAATTCTGTCTCCTGCTGGTGGCCAGGACCTCAAGAGCAGTCCTCCTGCACTGGTTGAGGGACTGAGCAGAGCAGCCCCGTCATCTGGTCACCCCCCAGCGCTCCTATTTATACCTCTCAATAGAGCAATCGCCTTTTTTGGACAATGTCACTGTCTCAGCTCGCTGCGGATGCTCAGTCATTGTATCTCTTTACCAGGGATGGAGAAGCAAAGTGACACACGTGGTTGGCCTGCCGCCCAGTGCTATAACTTGTGATGTCTAATTCCCCTCCAGGGCACTTTCCGAAGGCCTGTCTAGCCAAGCTCTCGGCCAGTTTCTCCGAAATGGGAAGCTGGCCAGCTGTGCCCAGCTGGGCAAGCTCTCACCCCTCCAGGCCGGTCATTCCACAGCCAGTTCCAGCTTCCATGGGAAGCACAGCACCTTCCCGCCTGAGTAACCCCATCTTCTACAGCCCCAGGGCAGGCACTGGCCTGGCACTGCCCAGCACGCTGGCCTGTCAATACATTCTGCTCATACGCTCCTTGGAGTCAGCACAGCAGGTGCTAATGTGCCTACTCTCCAGAGGGGAGGGACAGAGCTCAGACACACCTGCTTCCCAGGGGGGGCAGAGGGCCTTTTCTCCTTTTCATGTCTAACATCCTGATTTATTTATTGCTTGCTCACTTCCCAAAAGGATCCACAGCATTTTCCAATAAAAGCACATGTTCAATTGTTCGATGAAAGACAAAGAACAGGAAACAAGCAGCAAAGGGGGAGGGGAGAATAAAATGAGCTCCCTCCAGGACGGCTGACGAAGGAGAGCTATGCTTTCCGCACAAAACTTGGCTGTGGGCTTCCCGGCAGTCTGAACAAAGAGCGATGCAGGTGGGTGGTTAGTGGCAGAGCATGAACTAAAACCAGGCCTCAGGACTCCTCGGTAAACAAACACACAGTCACCCCCCTCCCCACCCCAGTGCAGGCACTGAGATCCACGCTGGGGCACAGGGAACTGAGACACAGCCCCCGACCTGAGGGTGACACACAGAATCAGGTGGGTGAGAGAAGAGCTTACTCGTGGGTGTCACCCTGATGTGCTGAGAGGGGAAAGGTGGACACTGGAACAGAACAGGACAAGGGGCAGTGCCACCTGGCACTGCCTGGCTGTACTCGTGGGTACAGGTGAGGCTGCCCTCTCTGCTTGCCAGGCTGTCCCCATCTCCTAGGGAACGTCCAGGATCCTAGGAGAGAGCGCTTCCCTAATTCGAAGGCTGCTGTTGAGCCTGGCAGCCACCCTACTTGCCCGACAAGCGGTTACTTAACTCTAAGGCAGGATGTGAGGAGGCCAGGGACCAAGAATGGGTCCCTTCTTGCCACAGAACTACTCCTACCCCACCCCCCATGCACAAGATGCCCCTGCTGGGGCCTTCCAGGCTCCTCGGCGAAGGCTCCTCCTGGGCCCACGGTGCCGGGCCACTAAGCCAGCAGGACCGGGTCCCTCCTTGCTTCCTGCCACCCTCAGCCTCCAGCCTGCCCCATCCATCCCTCTGTGGAGCCTCAGTTTCGCCACCTGCAAAGCGAGTGGGGCTAGCACAGTACTGAGATCTTCCAGCTCTGACAATCCAGGAGCAATCCTAACTTGTTACTGGGGAAACTGGACGAGGACTCGGATCTCCAGCCCCTGGCTCTGTCACCTGTCAGCACTCAAAGACTCACTGAACAAAGGAACGAAGGAGCCACGAGGACGGACGTGTGGGCTCCGTGGCCGCTGGGAGGGGCTGAGCTCTACTCTCTGCCGCAAACCCAGGCGGCGGAGATCAGAGCTGCTCCTGGGGAGACTCTCCAGCCCCTACAAAGGCCTTAGGACCCACAGTTCCCAATAGACAGGAGGCAGAAGCAGCAGCAGCTCGTCCCCCTGCTGGCCACTCACTGCCTCCCTGGACCCTCGGGGTTGGGCCTTCGTACTCAGGCCCTGAGCCCGTCCCTTCTCTCTGAGCCTCCGCTGTGTCATCATGAAATGGCGGTGAGGGTGAGGGTTTCTGTACAACTCTCCAGTGCAGTAAGAACAAGGTGGGTGTCTGTCCCCATTTGACAGGTAAGTAAACTGAGGCTATATATGGGATATATGGGAGCTCTCTGTGCTTCCTGCTCAATTTTTCCACAGGCCTAAAACTGCTCTAAAAATAAAGTTTGTTCATTGAAAACAAAAGAAAACCAAAACTGAGGCTTAGAGAGGAAGAGTGATTGGCTCAAGGCATGTGGCTGGGAATCGGGGGCCATGCGGAATAGGAACATCCAGCTCCTCTCGCAGGACACTCTCCATTGCCCACCATTGCCTTCTCCTGCCGGTTTTGTCTCCAGGTCAGAGTCGTTTCCCCTTAGATCTGTTGAGGCAGGAGAGAGACTAGACAGCCAGCAGCCTACCTTCAGGGTGCTTAGTGTGGTGATCGACACATACACACACACACACACACACACACACACACACACGCACACCCCCCCACACTCACACACACATAATACAATGGTGGGTCACGAATGCCAGGCTGAGGAGGACAATCTGTGTCCCATCAGCAACAGGGAATTCCCACAGACTCTTCCTGAAGGCCAGAGGGCAGCAAGGCAGACAAGCCAGGTCTCCCCTCAGATGAGCCAGGGGCTGGCTAGACCTCAGCCCTCAGGACTCAGCAATCAATGGAAATGAAACGGTTCCCAGAAATCTCAATCACATCTTGATTCTGAGGTGGGGAGAATGAATCCAACAGACAGCAAGTCAGTCCAATCTCTGCAAGACTGCCTTCCCTCCAGTCTGGGGGGAACGATTCTAGCCAATGCCCCTATTTAAGCCTGAGAGGAGGCCAGCCAGTTCCGTCCTCTGAGGGCACTGTTGTTGGGAGAAAATAACAAGAAAGGCCAGCTCATTCTATTGGGCTTTCTGGTGAACTGGTTTCTCCACTGGCCTCTGCCAGGGCCTGGGGGTCAGGTGAGCAGGGAGGACCCCCTAGTCCCTGTGAGGTCACCCCAGCGGGGCCCAGGAGCCAGCCAGCGCTCTTTGACGGCATTCTGACGGTCAGCCAGGTGGCATGTCAGCTGGTGGCAGCGCCTCAGCCTTGCAGCTCCAGCCCACGTGTCTTAGAGACCGCAGGCCACTCCCGGAGCGAAGCAGCCAGAGCTGTCAGGCTCCACGGACAGGCCCAAGGCTTGATGACAACGTCCCACAGGCGGGAAGCCAGTTCCAGCAGAAGAGTGCTCACCTCCCATAAACCCAGCTCCATTGGGCTTTTTCCTTCCTGTCCCAGGAAATGACAAATCTAGCCCAGGAGGTCACGGTCAGGAAATAACTAAGCAAATGTGGAGGTGTGAGGACGGGGCTGCCAGGCTGGGGGGTGAGCCACACGGGTCCAGGGAGCAGCTGCCCGTGGCTGCACCGGCGTGCTCCAGAGGACCTCTCCTGGGTCCCTCCACGCGATGCCCTCTCGTCGTTCTCTCCCCCTCTCCCTCGTCAATTCCCGCGCTGGCTCCCTGGTTTTGTGGACACCTCAGCTCCCACAGATGCCCGGGCACTGGGGGAAGGGCCAGCATACAAAGGTGGTGAGGGCATCACGCACCTTCTAGGACAACAGACACCTGAAGCCTAGTTCTGTTCCCTGTGGGTTGGGGGGTGCATATTTTGGGTAGGGGTCTGTTGACACTGGAAGTAAGACCTGGCCAGGTGGAGAGGAGGACAGTGGGTGCAGCCTGAGCAAAGGCCTAGAAGCAGGAAGAACCTGTTTACTGAGCTCGCCCAGATGCTCAGCCCTGGGCACGGGCTTCCAAACATTTAAACCTCCCAGTCTGAAAAGCGGGCGATGTGGCCCCGTAGCTGCAGGTGGAGCACTGGCGCTCAGACAGGCCCCGAGGCTAGCTCTGCCTCTTAGGGTGTGTGACCTTGGGCAAGGGGCCTCACTGCTGCAAACCCCTATTTCCTTATTTGCCAAAGGAGCCTACCTAAAAAAAGCGCCTCCCTCTTAGGGCTCTGGGGTGGATATAAAGAGGTAATGCAGTGCTGGGCATGGCATCTGGCACATAATAACCTGATCAAGATACTGATACCTATCAGTATCTTTATCATTTTTGTTCTGTTTCTACAGCTCAGAAAAGTTAAGCAAACTGCCCAAAGTCACACAGTTCCTAATAGAAGAGCAAGGATTTGAGACTGTGACTTGAAAGGCCACCATGTTAACCACCATTTACCCAAGGGCATGAGAAGCCTGAAGGCTTCCAGTGGGGAGAGGCCCACTCTGGGGGGCTTGGTATGGCAAGTCAGAGACCAAGTTTAGAGGGGCAGAGGTGAGGCCGGGTAAGAGACCCTGCCTTCGGGCTGTGTGGTCCCATGGGCAGTGGATGGGCCATCATATCTGCTAGGAGTCTTAACTTTGATGTCTTCAGAAAAGCCAAGAAGCTTCTGAGTGCTATAAACAGCAAACAAAAAGGCCAGATTGGATGGGCAGGAAGGAAAAAGAAACCAGCCAGCAACAGAGGACCAATGAAGAGGCTACCGCACTAGTCCAAGCACACTGACGAGTGTCAAGGCAGAGGGACAGAGAAGAGGGGGCGGATCCACCAACTGGGGACAGGAGGTTTCTACCTGGCAAGGCTGATACAGCCATTGTGGGAAATGGGAATCTAGGAGGGGTGCAGGCTGGGGATCGGTGGGAAATTAACACAGCAGCAGGCAAGCAAGGCTGAGAACTATTCCTTTCCAGTGAAAGCCAAATGGGGACAGAGGGTGGCAAAAGCCATAATAGAATGAGTCTCATGGCTGGCTAGCCAGAGGAAGAGGCCAGGGGACCACCAGGGGTAGGGAGCTCCTTCTGCACCCAACACCCCCATTCTGACCCACTACTCAGCTCGGGTCTACAAGCCCCACCTGGAACATGCCTGAGATGATCTTCGGCTGGGCCCCTGGCACTGCACAGGCAGAGACAGCCAGTGTGACATTCGTGCCCATCTGCCACCTCCCTAAAGGCCCTTCAGCAGGAGAAGGGAGAGAGGACAGAGAGCAGGGGAGCGAGAAACCACTCCCGAAAAGAGGCAGGAGACACCGGTGGGCAGTGGGAACAGCTGACGGCTGGGAGACCTCACAGGTGATATCAAAGGCATCCCATGACCCAGCGTCACAGACAGAAACCTGCTCCCAGCCTGATGCTGCAGGTAAAAGAAGCTCCAGCTGCCCCTGCCTCCTGGGGAGTCACCTGAGCCATGGCGTAGCATCATCAGAAGTAGAGGCCATTTATGGTACATTCTAGGTCCAGAGCTGGGTGCTTGAGAAACATTGTCTCATTTCGCTCTGGCACACAGTAGGCAAATGATAACTATCTGGAGAAGAAGTGAATGAATCTCATATCATCCTGGAAGCCAAGCCTGCTCTGTCCACAGCCTCTCTTTGCTCTCTATTCTCACCTTGAGGACAGCTACGGGGCTATCAGAGATGAACATTCAACGGCTCCCTGTTACCTACAGGACAAAGACCTAACCTTTCAGGCTGGTGCCGTGGATGGTGTCTCTGTCCTGACCCAGCCTCTCTTGGACCTTCTCCCTCGTGACTTCCCTGCACAAAGCCCACCAAAGCAGTGCACACATCATCTACCCAATGTGCCCTGTGTTGTCCCACCTCCAAGGGGAAAGCCTGGCGAACCTGGTGGAAATCCACAGCAGCATGGCCATGACTCAGGCCCAGGTTTGAATCCAGGCTCTGCTTCTTCCAGAGCTCTGTAACTTTGAGCAATTTAGTAATTTCTCTGAATCTTAGCATCTTCATCCATAAAATAGGGGTGGGGAACGTGGCACCTGGCCCATAGGGTTTTGTAATAATTCAGTGAGCGTGTGTTATAAAGCAAGTAGCCCGATGCCCAGCCACAGTAAGTGCCCAGGAAATGCTTGCTGGTTGGATGATGCTGATGATGCTGAACCTGTTGCTGACCCCAAAAGTCTTTCCTTTCACCCACCTACTCAACCGCAACCTTCCCATCCCACATAAATGTCCCTGACCCCCCTCTGGGGACTTGGTACTGAGGACGGACATTTGACAGCTGCCCACTTTCACATGGCTGTTACCCAGAGTCACGTGTGTGTTTTCTGCCCCATCTCCCAACTACGAACAGCTCCCTGAGGGATGGAGCTGGCCTCCCATACCCCCTTGAGACCCTCCGCAGGCCCTTGCCCAGAGTGAAAGCTGAAAAGGGCTTTGTGGATGGGACTGGCTATCACCCAACGTGTCTGAGGTGGTTGAGGCCCCTCCTGCCTGGAGGCAGAAGGATGGATGAGATGGCCTTTAAGGGGGCGAGGGGGTACCATCCAGAACTCTAAGTCTGCGAGAATTAGGAAATAGAGATTTGAGGAATGGGAGTGGCACTAAGGGAAAAGGGTTATATTCACATCACATGAAGGCAATAAATGTGGCTCAGCCTATGCTGCCAAGAGGCACTCCTGAAAGCAGCCCCCCACCACCTGGCAGCTCCCCGGATCCCTGGCACAGAGCAAGGGCTTAACAGATGAATGAACAAATGAATGAACAGATAAACTTAAAACCAGCAGGACCTGGCAACCACCACCTGGGGGAACCAAGAAATAAAGCTCTGAACTGACTGGGACTGTTGAAAACAGTGATGGTGCAGAGGAAGGTGATGATGAGCCAGCTGCCCATGAGCACTCATGTGTACCAGGCCCTGAGCAGAGCCTTCCCCAAGCATTTCTTCATTTAATCCTTGCAACGCTCCTATTCTCATTTTGCAGAGACAGAGACTAAGGTTTAGGGAAGTTAAACAGTTGGCCAAAGTCATAGTCAGTAAGGAACAGAGCCAAGCTCAAACCCAGGTCCCTCTGATGCAAGAACTCATGCTAGTCACTGTGGTCTCCATCCCAGATTGGCTGAGCTGGGTTCAAGAGTTTTGTCCCAGGAGATCTGCCTGAGGCATAAGTACAGTGCCTGCAGCTGCCGGGCATTCTCAGGGTTGCTGACATCCAAGCCTGATGATGGAGTCTTTTGGCAAAGCCATTCTCAGCACCTTGCTCTGCCCCAGGCTGGGCTCAGCCAAAAGTCTGGAGCAGCATCACCTCTGTGCCCATCTCTGCCCACCGGTCAGGCTCTAACAACCAGTAGGGACCAGCGTGACAGCTGTGCTGGCAGCAGGCACCCCTCCCTCGCCACCTCTTGAGTCGGTTGGGGACTCAGAAGGGGAGAGAAAACTGAGGTCACTGCCCTTGGGGGTGCAATTGGTCATCTCTGCCCTGAACCATTTCTGATAAAAGCAGCTACTTCAGAATTGACAAGGCAAAGGCTGTTCTCCATCCACACTTCCAGGGCTTTTAAAAAGAACTCAAAGAAAAATAAGACCCATCAGCAATCATTCCAGGATTTAGGAAGATTAAGACAAAAATATCTGAGCAAGGAAAGAAAATCAAGATTCATAAAGGGCCTGGGGCAGAGTAGACACTTGTGTTGGGTGCTGGGGAAGCAGTGCCAGGCAGACCAGGCTCTACCTTGCGGTCAAGTGGAGGATGGAGGCCAGTCCTCAGACTGCCACAGGGTTAGGACCAAACCCAGGCCGCAGAGGTTACCAGGAGAGGCTTCCTGGAGGAAGTGACCTGCAAGGCAGAGGCCCCACGTTGAGTCGATCACCAAGCAGAGTTAGGGAAGTGTGCCCAGCAAAGGCCTGGAGAAGGGAGGAAATGTGAAGGAAGGGCTGAGTCAGGGGACAGGGAGGAGGAGGGGAAGCTGGAGCAGTAGGCACGGGCAGGTAAGACAGGGCCTGGTCAGCTTTGGTAAGATCTCTGGCTCCCTCCCAACCGCAACGGCAAGCTACTAACGCCAGTGATGGCGTGATCAGATGGACATTCTACAAAGAGCCTTCTGCTGCTGTGTGGAGCTTGGTTTGAAACAAGTGAGCCTAGAAGGAGTCTGGAACGACACAGGAGTTCAGGCAGGAGAGGGTGGTGGCCAGAACAAGGGGAACGGTGGGGACGGGGAGAGAGGGGTATCCCCAAGAGGTACGGTGGAGGCCGAGTTGCCTGGACTTGGAGAGGAACTGGATCCGAGCACTAGGCAGGGGTGGGGGGTGGCAGGGCAGGGGGAGAGGGAGACTCCCAGGTCTCCGACAGCCAGAGGGAGGGTGGTGATTTTCTCTAAGAGCAGACACCGGGGCAGCCTTAGAAAGAAGGGTCACAGTTCACCAGGATGACAGGAAAACGACTTCAGCCATTTGTCCAACCGAAGGGTCACACGATCATATCAAAGCAGCCAGCAACTATCTGCAGAGCCCTTTACAAAGCACTTTCTACCAGTGACTCCTCTGGCCACTCAGTCATCCACTAAGGGAGAGATGACTGAATCCCCACTTTAAAGATGAGCAAATCAAGGTTAAGTGACTTTCCCAAGGCCACAGAATCAAGGGGTGGCATGAGAACTGAGGTCCTCCATCGCCCCGTCCAGTGGGGACTCTGCAACTGTGTATTTCAATTTAAAATGACATCTGACTTCTGGACAGGGCAGCAAATGACAGGTGGTGCAACCCTCTCTCTAGAAGCAGAATAAACTACAAAAGGGCCACAGACCACAATGTCAACGGTGGTTATCTCATTGGCCATTTTTATTTTCTTCTTTTTAAATTATACTTTGAAAATTTCATCAATGAATGTATATTATTTTTGTAAAGAGAGAAAGAACTAAAAGATAATTTAAAAAATAATTTTTGTTCCCAGCCTGTGGCAGCTTTATTGGTGGTACTCCCTTTCCATCGTTTACTGCAAGTCAGGGATGGGGAAGAGGAGCAGGGCGGGGTGCGGGGGTGAAAATAGAATATAAACATTAATGAACAGCATCCGAGCATAGGTCTTTGACAGGGAGGGGGAACCACTGATGCCCATTAATGGGGTGCACAGCATCATTACAGGGGTAGGGTCAGCTGGCATGAACGGCAGGGAGACATAGGTGGTGCCAACCACAAGGGCTGGGAGGAGAACCAGGAGCAGAAGAAGGATGTGACCAAGGGCATCTGTTCTCAAGTTACTCTGGCAGTTTCTCATGCTTCAGGGTCTCATAAGTCTCCAAGTTCCTGGTGCTCAAGCCCGTGCAAACGCCATCTGATTTCTCACAGCTGACCTTGGCTGCCTTTCACACCTGGATCTTGAGTCGACAGTAGAGCAGGATGAGGACAATACCATACAAAAACAGGATGGCATCCAGGATATAGCAGAGCGGAGGCTCTCCCAGGGCCACTGCTTGTTCATCCAAAAGGAGTAAGAGCAAGACCACCACTGGAATCATCTTGGGCGGGGGGCTGAGGGGCCAGGAGCTGGGATGGGACGCTGTGCTGGCATTGAGCAGCTGTGCTCGGTGAGCGGCTCCCCAACCCCTAAAAATAATTTTTAAAGATGAGGCATGGACAGCACAACCATGAAACAGAAAAAACAAACAAAGAGCAGCACACAAAATGTTTCTTGATTTTTGCATTTTCCTTTCTAACACTGACTGGAAAGGGCCACGGCCAGAAGTTAACAGGAGCTCTTTAGGGGATACATTTCTTTTTGTTCTTTCGTTGGTTTTTTTGCCTTTTTAATTTGAAAAGTTTATATTGGCCCCAAATATCCTCCACGCACATTTTTTCTGCTTACTCTCTCTTGGGTGCTTGCTCCAGGTACTCGGAACAAGGGGTGTTTAATGCTCTGAGGCAGACACTGAGGGAGATGCTGCCAAGCTGTTGGTGAGCAGACGAAGCCTGGGAAATAAATTCCGTAGAGTCTGGGCAGAGACCATTAAAAGTGTTGTCCTAGTGTCTCTTTATGGGGCAGAACTCTGTCATGCTCAGGCTGCTGCGGGTCGGCTGGCCTCTTGTGCTGGTTTGAGGTCCCCGTTGCTGCATAAACCAGCTTGTTTTTCCCCTGTTTTCAGCGACAGGCCTTCAAACAGACAGAAAAGCCCTTCTCATGCCTGCGACGGCAGTGAATCAGGGCTGGCAAGCGGAACCAAGGCGCTCACCAAACCTCACTTGCTTTGTCCATCAGCGGCACATTTCAGGTTAATGGTGTCTGCAGATGCAAATGCAAGCTGGAAACGGAACATTCCAAGGGAAGCCACTGCACACACTGCTCAGGTTTAGCTAAATGCATCTGGCCTTCAAAAAGACAGTGTGGGCTTTCTCAGCTCTGAGCCAGAGATTGCAATGTCGTAATGAAATATAAAGATGTTCATCTGAACACTAATTGTAATGGCAAAAACTAGAAAAAAAAGAACACAAATAGTACAATATATACATGTGATAGAGACGAAGACTTTGAAAATCAGGTTCATGCTGGGCTCATGGGTGAGGGCTTAATTTCAAGAGAGCTTCAAGGAAGAATCTGCCCACAGGAAGTAAATAAGCCATAGGTGAGGATAGCTCTGGAGCCTGGAGCGATGAGGTGTGGAGGTCAACAGGCTGGTTCCCCATCGTCCGCGGAGGTCCTCACTCACCCAGAGAGGGGTAGCCCTTGAGAATAGGAATTTCTGTTTTGTTTGCTGATGTCTCCCCCGTGCCTGACACTCAGTAAATATGTGTCAAATGGAAAAACATAAAGCACGTTCATGGAGAGTTTCAATGAGGTGGGAAAATATTTTTTTATAATTATTTTATTTTATTTACCTTTTTCCGCAAAGCCCCAGAAGATAGTTGTCTGTCATAGCTGCACATCCTTCTAGTTGCTGTGTGTGGGACGCGGCGTCAGCATGGCCGGAGAAGCGGTGCCTCGGTGCGCACCCCGGATCCGAACCCGGGCCGCCAGCAGAGAAGCACACGCACTTAACCGCTAAGCCACAGGGCCGGCCCAAAATATTTTTTTAAATTACATTAAGAAAAAAGTTAAACAAATCCCTAGATACGTGCACAGGGCAAAAAAGCTAGAAGGAATTACATGAAAGTGTTAACTGTGGCTACAGCTGAGTGGTAAAACTACAGATGGCTTTTCCTTAAAATTTTCTGTATGTTTTTTAGCAAAATAATTTACCAATTATGATGACGTGAACAACAACATAAAAAGAGGGAAGGAAACAGCATGCAACATGGTTTGGAAAGCAGTTAATCCTCCCGTAGACATTCTCGTGGCCTGTGGGAAAGCAGTCAGCCTGGGCCTGCAGGGGTTAACCCTGAGCCAGGGTCAGGAGGGAGGGGAAAGGTCTACCCCCAGACCTGGTGGGACTCAGGAGCCTCTGGCCCCTCGAACTTGAACTCTACAGACCACGTGAGAAAGTGGGTATTAGGGGTTGAATTGTGTCCCCCAAAACAGATATGTTGGAGTCCTAACCCCTAGTACCTCAGAATGTGATCTTATTAGGAAATAGGGTTTTTACAGAGGTAATCAAGTTAAAATGAGGTCATTAGGGTGGGCCCTAATCTAATATGACTGGTGTCCTTATAAAAGGGGGAAATTTGGACATAGACACACACATATTGGGAGAAGGCCATGTGCAGATGAAGGCAGAGATTGAAGTGATGCTTCTACAAGCCAAGAAATGCTGAAGATTGCCAGCAACCCACCGAAGCTAGGAGAGAGGCATGGAATAGAGCCCTCAGGAGGAACCAATACTGCCAACACCTGGATCTTGGACTTCCAGCCTCCAGAACTGTGAGACAATAAATTTCTGTTGTTTAAGCCCCTGAGTCTGTGGCACTTTGTTATGGCAGTCTGAGCAGATGAAGACAGTGGGGGAAAGGCTGCCTGGGAGTCAGGTCACAGGGAGACCTTGGCAAGTCACCTGTCTTTCTGGGACTCAGTTTACTTATCTAGAAAAGGGGAGACCTGGACTAGAGCAGTGGGTTTCAAACTTTGTTTTAACCCTAGAATAAAATCTTACACAGAAGCTCAAATATAAAAGGTTAAAAGAAACCCTGACGCAGTAGAAGCCTGTTCTGATCGCTCACGCTTCCTGAAGAGAAGCCTTTGAAAACCACAATTCCAGATTGTCTATATAATCCCTATCAGTGCCCCATTCTAAGAATCTCCATACTCAACACCCACGGACTAGGATCACTGAGCGGCTCGCATGCACTCAAGCTTGTCGTGGGCACCGGGGACCAGCCCCTTGCCTTCAAGTGGCTGCTGATCTTGGTGGGGAGGTGAGATTAATGCCCAGAAAATAGTGGACAGACAAGTCAGGCCGCCCTCTCCCTCCTGAGAGCTACAGCTGCAAACAGGTCACCTGATGTTCTAAATCCGACACATCTAAATTTATCTTGCCCTGCAAGGACGAGCAGACGCTGTGCCTTATCGGAGTACGGCAAGTGGCAGAACGACAGACGTGACGCGCCCTTATCACCCCAAGGACAGGAATGACGTCTGAAGAAGGACTTGGTTTCTCTGATGAAGAAATCGAGAGCTCTCGTGCTAGCCTGGCAGGCCTGAAGGGGACTGGGTCACGCGGGCCCTCAGGTGGGGTGGGACCCATCCCAGGAACACAGATTCCTTTCCAGACCCTGCCCTGTGCCTGGCAATGCCAGGGGACCAGTGGCCCTTGAGGAGGGGCGAGCAGAGAGGGAGGCTGTTTGCATCATCTGCAGGGAGGCCCCAAGGCAGCCCACTCCACCCACTGAGCACTGACAGTGTGCAGGCAGGAGACCACTGGGGGCTGATTAAGGGGCCGTTGCCAGTCAGAGAGCAGAGATGAGTAGCCGAGGAAGAGGCTAAAGACTCCAGGGATGGGGTCCAGGGTTAGACTGAGCTGACTCAGCCCCGGGCTTCCCTCCAAAACCTTGCCATCCATCCTCTTGGAGCCCACAGACTCATCAGGGGACACAAAGTCAACAGGAAAGAGGAAAATGGCATCATCATCCCCTCTGCCCTACTGTGGAATCAGGCAGCGGAGCCAGACTTTATTCATTCAACTTTTAATTACACAAATAACACACCAATTCATTCTCTTTTTAAAAAATCATCTTGCAGACAAAGCTAACGTCTGACTTCCATACCTTCTCCAGGGGTAACCATTGTTAGGACTCTGGGGTGCAACCTTCCAGAATACCCGTATGTCCTTGCAAAGAAACCCATCAGGCCAGAGGTCTGGGCAGAGTGCAACACTATGGGCTTCCCTGGGCATGTAGTGAGGCCAAGGGGAGGAAGGAGGGCTGAGGGCTGCAGGAATCAGGATGGGCCTCCAGGAAGGGGAGGCTGGAGGCAGGGGCTCAAGGAAAGGTAGGATTCAGATCACCCCAGGTGGGGGTCCCTAGGGCATTGCACCCACATGATGTGAGCACAGAAACAGCTAGCCCCATTCATTATTTGTAGCCAGTTCAGCTTCCACGGGAAACTGAAGCCCTCCCAAAGGGTCCTCAACCTTTGCTCGCAAACCACTAGCACCATGACTATGATGGCAATGATGGCATGTGCTTGGCACTCTGCTGGCCTTCCCAACAACGTTCTACCAGGTTGGGATCAGTGTCTTCATTTTATAGACAAAGAAACTGCAGCCCAGAGAAATTAAGCAACTTGCCTAACGTCACATGGCTGGGAGCAAGCAGAGCCACCCTTTGACATCAGCGCCAGTGACCGAGGCCCTTCCACAAGACTGCACTGCTCCTGTGGCTAGCGGTACAGCTCTTGTGCCTGCAACAATGCCTAGCACATAGTAGGGACTCAACTGATGTTTGTAGGCTGATCTCTTGTTTAAAGATCGTGAGCAATGCTGAATGAACAATCAAGTACTTGGCTAATTCAAGGCAGTCTTCACATTACTACAGTGTTGGGGGTTTGTTCTTTAATGTTAAGATTCTACGTTTTCTTCTAGGAATCCCCTGCAGCTTAGAGCTTCTGCTCTTGGAAAGAGTTAAGGCTTTGGCAAGAGGCTGTCCCATAGGCATACGAAATCTCCCCTGTCCCATCCGTCCGCGAGGGCATGGGGCACCGCAGCAGCTGCTCTGTGCACAGCCTCCTCGTAAACGTCAGACTCGCCAGCGGGGAGGGAGGGGGCCTTGATTTATTATATAGCTTTTGGACAGTTCCTACAGAAATATTGCCAAACTGTGGAATAATCAACTCTTTCACGCAAGCCCCCTCATACTTTTTTTTTTTAACGAAAGAATAAAGTACGCAATGAGCCTGAGCTAAATAAATAAAAATGCCACACTTTTGCCCAACAGAACTTTCTGGGTCACTGAGAAATATTTGCAGACCTCAACAATCTTTTATCTTCACAACGACGTTCCTGCCTTCCAAGTTTTGGGCATTCTGAGAACTTCTTTGACTTGCGGCCTCTAATTATCTTATGTGAACAATTAGCTTATTAACTAATAATGTCATTATTTGATGTTTCATCGAGCAGACATTAGAGAACCTTTCCTCCTTTCACGGTCTGTCTGCTCTCTGCCAGGACTGTCTAAAATAAGTTACTCATGTCTGGGGCTCACAGTGGAAGTAGATACGTGTAGCAAGGAATCTCTGTCCTAATACTCATCACTGCCAATCACTGTTACGGTTTCCAGGCTGGGGAGGAGGGAGGGCAACATCCATTCAGCCACTTTATCCATCCACCCAACCACCCACCCACCCAACCATCTACACATCCATCCACCCACGCCTCCATCCATTCATCCATCCACTCATCCACCTACCCATCCACCATCCATTCATCCATTCATCCATCCACTCACTGTGCCAAGATGGAAAGGAGGTGGTCCATGCCCTCAGGGAGCTCCCACAAAGAGATGCCCTGGGAGGTTTAGAGTGACGCCACTTCCTCCAGGGAAGTTGCTGATGGGTGGAGGACACGCAATACTGTTCCCCAGCTCAGCAACCTGTTCCTCCATCATGGCACTTTCTCAATTTGTTATCACCTCTTTATTTCCATCAGTCTCCTGGACGAAGCTATGAAAGAGCTCCAGGGAGCAGGAATCAGGTGTGTCTTCCCAATGGGTGGCACATAACAAGTGCTCAATGAACGTGCAACACATACATATGAAATAACATAAAGAGAGAAAGAGACAGAAATGTCTATCCCTTTGAGCACCTAATGAGTCTCTCTGCTTTGAGTACTGGCTGGGGGCTGATGTCCAAAATGTTTGCAAGTCAACATGATGCTGGGCAGCAGAAAGCAGTAGGTCAGGACTGGGGAGCTGGACTGTCCTGGGCAGGTCACTTCTCCTCTTGGAGCCTGTTTACTCAGGTCTGAAATGGGTGGTTGGACAAGATACTCTCCAGTTCCTGGAGTTGAGGATTCGTGTAAACCTAATATCACTGTGAGAATTACTCAAACTGCAGCCTCAGGAGAAACTGGCCTGGGCCAGGAGCCACCAGGTTGCCTTCCCCGCTTAGTGGATGTGAGACTGTGGCCCCAGTCCTGTAATCGTGCTAAGCTTCCTCAGGTATCTAGTAAGGATGGGCGGAAAGGGTATTAAAGCAGATGCTCTCAAAGCTGCTTCCTAAGTCTAAACTTTTATGACTTTAAGTTTAAACCACTGGCTAAGATTAAATGTGGGTATGGCAAGCACATGTCAAATTTTTTAAAAGAGCCCTCATTGCCAATTTTTCACCTCATTCATTCCTTCATTCATCCGATATTTAATGAGCCCATACTGTGTGCCAGGCACTGTTCTAGTGGTGAGCCAGAGAAGACAAGATACAGTCACTATTTTCCTGGGACATCCAGTTCAGTGGGGGAGACAGAAAATATACATGTCAACAACTAAACAAAAGATGACCTCAGATGGAGTTATGGGCAAAGAACGTCAATAAACAGCACTATGTGAAAGATACAATTAGAAAGAGAGTATGGTTTCTTTCTAGAGACTGGTTAGGAAGGCTTCTCTATAGGGGCAGTATCCGAGCTGAGACTTAAAGACCCCGTGGAAAAAGTGTGGGGAAGAGCATTCCAGGCAGAGGGAACAGCAGGTGCAAAGGCTCCAGGCTGGAGACAAGCTTGGGGTATTCGAAGTACAAAAAGGCAACCAGTGCAGCTTGTGAATGGAGGAGGAGGGAGTGATCTGAGACAAAGGTGAGGGCTGGCTCACGTAGGGCAGAGGAGGAAGGGCATTGCCAAGAGGTCTGTAGATCGGATGTGGGGGTCCATGGATTAGACGGAAAAAAACGTAGTCTCTTTTCACCAACGTCTAACTGAAAACGAGCACTTCCTCAAGTCACGAATGTAGACAATACCCCACAGTAACGTTAGCAGAGCCTGGGACTCGTCAACAACGGAAATCGCAGAGCCATTCATATCACTGCTACGGCAGATATCTGGAAATATCACTTAGGCTCATCACAAATCAAAATTACAGTAGCTATTAGACTAGCTGCCAGAACTTAAGATTTAAAGTATTAACAAAGAAGCACATACATTTCTACATCATAAAATTTTAAAGTATCTAATAACTGTATCTGAAAAGAACTGGTTTCCTTTATAACCCTACATATTTTATTTTATACATGTAAGAACATTATTCTGAGAAGGGGTCTCTAGGCTTCACCCAATGGCCCAAGTGCTCATAAGCCATGGTAAGGAGTTTGGGTTTTATTCCAGGTGGGATGGAAAACCATTGCAGTGGTTTCCCAGGAGATTCACAGGCTGCAGTTTTTGTTTTTCAAAGTCACTCTGGCTGCTGGGAGGAAATGGCCTGTGGTTGTGCAGAGCAGTGCTGAGGGCAAGAGAGGGCGAGGCTTCAACTGACCACTGTTCCGGGCAATCCAGAGGGGCAGCGTCCCCGGGTCCTTGTGGGCCAAGAGCCTTCCCACTGCACCATCCACGCTGCCCTCTGGGCCCTGTCACCTTGGCCAGAAGCCTGCTCTGGGACATCCTCCCAAAGAGCTTCAGAAAGTGAGCTCATGTGTCCACAAGAAAAATAAATGCGGCATTTGCCACTGTTTGGTTTGTGTATTGGTCTAGAAAAGAAATGAGATTTTTATTTTAGAAAGCCTTCCAGCAGGACCCCAGCAGAGGCTGGGCAAACACCAGGGCGACGGACTGTAAACACGCGGGAAGGCCCGCGCCCCAGGCCGTCGCCCGAGCTGCAGCCCCCTGGTTTATGGTGGCCTTCCTGTTTCTCCCGGGCCTCTCTTCGCGCTGCACTCGCACACACAGAGTCTTTTCAATGCCCTCTAGGAGAACAGAAGAATTCATTTTCACACGCCAGGACCCACGTTTCTCACACCCTCCCAGGGGAGTGGGCCCTGCCAAGAGGTCTGTTTCTGGACCTAGAGGGACTGATGCAGATGGGGTCTTTGGGGTGGGGTCCTCGGACAGAGAAAAGCTCAGAGGCGAATCCTATGCTCCTGGGTCCCCCAAACCGGAAGTGAAGAGGGTGGGGCCAGGCCAACTGGAAGGTGAGGGACATCTGTGGCACTTCTGGGGCAATGCCTGGAAGCCTCGTGGCAGCAGGGCTAGAGTGAGGGTACTGGAAGTCTGGGGCGGGGTGGGGCACTGAGCCTCAGCTGGTCTTGTTCACCTCAAAGGATCAGATTCTGTGGGTCGGAGAGGAGAGTCTTGGAGAGGAAGGGTGCACCGGGTCTTTGAACCCAGAACGAGGTTAAGTAAGAAGAAAGGCAGCACGCGAGGATCCACGCTGCTGGTGTGAACTAGAGCAACGGTGTGACAGTTCTGGAGTGGCCAGCTGTACCAACAGCTTCCCCACTCAGCTCAGCTGCCCCTTTCCCGGGACTTTGGCTAGACAGAACAGGTCTTTTTTTCAGGGGGAGGGGTTTTTTTTTTGTCTGCACCCATTGTCATTTCTGGGTTTTAAGTTTCTCCAGCACCCAGTCCCTGGGATATAAGGGAGGCAAAAAAGAAAACCCAGGAGCTCCCTGGCATGTCCTTCCTCACATCCTGAGGTCCCCAGCCAGCCTGCCTTCTCTCCACCTTTCAGAATCCTCTTATGTTTGTTTTATGATATAACATCCAGAGCTTTTGACTGTCCTTGGTGGGCGGGATAGGGAACAAAGCATCTACTCCATCTTGTCTGAAACCAGAAGTCCTATATTTTGTATTTATATGTTTTATGTTTTTAAGAAACACATAAATCAAATGCAGCAAAATACTAAGATTTCTTTAATCTGGATGGCAGATGTATAAATGCTCTTCACATTACTCTCAACACTCTTCCATTTATTGGAAACACTGTCTAAGTTCAGTGTTCCCTTACTCACACCTCTTCATTCTTTCCTTTGCTCACTCATCTGACCAATGTCTGTTGTGCACCTCCAGGCACCAGGTACACGGTGGTGAATTTAAAAGATCCTTCCTGAAGAGCCTTTCACACTCAAGGGGTAAACAGACATCAAACAATAGCTGAGGAGGCGTGCTCCGACAGAAGGGGACAGGATGCTCTGAAAGACCCTAGCCAGGAGCTAACTGAAATTCAGGGGTCACAGGAGGCTTCTGTGAGGGAGTGGCCTTCAGCCCTGGCTGTGCCCCATGGGGCATTCCTGGCACCACCACCTGCAGGCAGTTTACCCAAAGGCAGAGAAGCAAATGGCTTCCCAAGAGCAGGCTTCGCAGGTAAGACCCCTCCCAGGTGAGCCTGGTCCTTACACAGCTACCCCGCCTCTCTGCACAGCTCCCCCTTTTGGAGGGTCCTTTTCCCCTATTTCAAGTTCTCTCCTCCAAATCAACACCTCAGAAAGGTCTCTTGGGTCAGCCCTTTGGCTCTGAGGATGAGTGGCAGCCCTTCCCTGGGGTCTACTGAGGAAAAGCTGGGCTCAGCATCCAGGAAGGGCATTCTGGTAGCCAGTGAACTTGCTCGCCCTGGACAAAGAGGACAGAGAATAGAGCTTGGCTCTCCAGGGGTGTGCTGCAACCACGGCAACCAAGGTCCCCACCTCATCCCCACCCTATTCTCTCCAAACCTAAATTAGCATGAAGAATAAAATGGGCCCCCGGGAGAGGTAATGCCAGACTTCAGGGGGGCTCTCCCTCCCCTCCCCTCTCTGAAGGCCACTTGAGAGTTATCAGTGGCAAAACTCTCCCCCACACTCTCCCAGCCCCAGGAGAAGACCCCAGCTTCTCTCCCACCCTGCCACAGGTTCCTCTAGCATCAAAAGCAAACATGGGCACCCAAGCCCCAACACAGGAGGGGCCCAGTAGGATGGGTGCGGTTGGGCCTTCCAGAAAGCAAGCTGGAGTGCTGAGGGGAGTGGGTCTGGGCTCCTGAGGAGGTCTCCAGCAATGCCCTTTTCACACTTGGTTTCACTTGACCGGGTGCATGATCACTGTGTTCAACTGAGGAAACGGAGGCTCAGCAAGATTAAGTAACTTGTCAGGTGCCTGGTAGAGAGGGTGGGGTTTGACCCTAGTCTGTCTGGACCCAGAGGCCC
Organism: Ceratotherium simum simum; assembly: GCF_057802395.1. Classification (NCBI taxonomy): domain Eukaryota; kingdom Metazoa; phylum Chordata; class Mammalia; order Perissodactyla; family Rhinocerotidae; genus Ceratotherium; species Ceratotherium simum. The sequence continues at coordinate 77,548,026 of NC_141905.1, read as the reverse complement.
TGATCCCTTAGGTCAGCTCCACTCTCGGCTCCAAGAACACCGTGGGGATTCAGACCTGAAGTTTTAAGGATGGTAGCTGGGTCTTGAGGACATTTTCCCATCCTTTAGCACCCTACCTTCTTCACCTGCTCACATCTGCCTTCATGAGGTGCAGGTAGCTTCCTTTCATTTCATAAATGCCAATTAAGCAAGCTCCTACTCCATGCTGGGCATGCGAGGCACACAGAGGGAGCAGTTGTCACCTGCTGTCACAGTGCAGCAGAAGAATCTGGAGGGTGGGCCCCGGGGCCAGAACTGAGCCGGCGTGCGATGCCACGTAAGTCCCACTTGGCCCAGGAAACTGGTGGAGGCCAGGCCACATGGAGAAGCCATTCAGAAGAGCTAAATATCCACGAGTGGCCTCACCTTCTACGGCAGGCACAGGGCAGCACATCCAGAGGACTCGTGCAGGAGTCCCAAGAGCAGCCAGGCCTGCAGAGCTCTGGGTAACAGCCATCCTACATCCAGCGCTCCGTGGATCCTCCAACAGTCAGGAGCAGATATGAAGCCTTCATACAGCCACGGGGGGAGGGGTGCCCCACCCCAGGGCACATGGGGGAGAAGGACCAGGGCCCCCACCAGTATGGAGGAGCCTCATCACCCCCACCTCCAGGAGCCCTCGCCAGTCACCCCAGCCTCCTCACCACAGCATGTCCTGAGTGGGGCTGGGGATGGACCTCACTTGGCCTGTTTGGCTGTGCCAGCCCCTCGAGAGACAAGCCCCCTCTGCTGTTGGAGGCGCCAGGCCTTGTGGGTGCTGGATAAAGAGAACTGGGCTGTGCCACTGAGCAGGGTGGCTACTTAGTGAGCACTGACATCCCTAGCAAGAGGACAGGGGAGCCCAGATGCTCACCCCAGCCTCAGCTCACAAAGCCTGGGGCTGCTTCCTGAGGACAGGACCCATGGGCTCCAGAAAGGAAGGGTGGAAAGCTACGAGACCTGGCCCACCTCCACCACCCTCCCACAGGCTATGCAACTTTCAGTGTCCCCCTCTGAAAGGTAGAGTAAAATAACAACACCTGCCTCACAAGGTAATTGAGAGAGAATTCTACCCAACATACACCAAATACTCAGTGAATGCTGGTTGCATCTTTATGTCAATTAGCAACGACATCAGCCTGGAGCTCCGACCTATTTGTATTTGACTCACCATTTTGGCAATTAACAGGCTCCTTGCTCCCTTCAACCTGACCCCACGCCCCCTCGAGACAGGACGGCTTACCTATGGTCCTTCGGAGGTCTTCACACTGGCTAATGTGAGGGAACTTCAGAATTTCCTTCCACTTCTTGCTTTTCCCTTTGCGCTTTCCTCCGCCCCCTGCAGAGATGGGGAAAAGATGTCAGGCTGATGTTGGTCTTGCCCGAGGCTCCAGAGCCTGCATCCCACCCCAGTGAGCCTGTCCACCAGCCGCAGGGGCTGGGAGACAGCGGGGGTGGGAGGCTCAAGGTCAAGCCAGTGACACACTCCCTCCTGACTGGCATTAAGCCTGTGCGTTCCTCTTACTTACTCAGGCCTGGGCTCCCCCACCAGCAGCAGCAGCAGGCCAGCCCCTCCAACCATCCACACCCACGCCCACACCAGGCGCCCTCTTCTTCCTCGGCATCTCCCACTGCTGTTCAGACACTGGGTCCTGGTATCTGGCCCCAGACTAGATCATAACCTTCCAATGGCAGGGGCCAGGCCTGTTGGACTTAATATTCCCTTCAGGCTTGGGAGATCGAGCGAGTGCACTGTGGCTCCCTCATTGCCTCATTTTGTCCTCTTGTTTCCTGTGGAGAGTCCCCTTCCCCAACTGGAAGCCAGATGTTGGGGACGAGGACTTCAATTTCCACTTGTCTTGGGTACGCCCTTCTTCTCCCTCCTCACAAACCCCAGGGTCTCAGAGGACGCATTTCTCAAAGCTGGAAGGACTTCTGAAGGGCCTTGTCACATCTCACGTCCTCTGCAGTGTGCACACGTGATGAACATGCACACAATAGGGACACAAACAATGGACACGCATACATAATGAACACACATGTAATGAACACATGCAGCAAATATGAACACATAATGAATATGCACATGTAATGAACCCAAATACGCAATGAACACACGGAGCTGAGTAGTGAACACATAGGGCATTCCCATCACCCCCACCACTCCTTATCTGTGCAACAGTGGACAGACGTCAGAATGCTCAGGTCTGCAAACGGCAAGGGGCTGCTGACTCTGGCCTAAGTCTCCCTGAGCCCACCGACGTTTGGGCCTTGGGCCTTGGACTTGGAGGCACCTCTGTGTCATGCGGCCAGGATCCCCCAAGGACTGAGATGCTGTCACCCACCTTGCCCCAGAGTGGCCCTTAGATACCATCTGTCAGAGATTCGCCAAAGGTCACATAGCCCTTTAGGCCCCTCAGTGTCTCAGAATTGTAAGGCCTTTTACCCCCCTTCACGCAATCAATAGCCCAAGCACTTTTGAAGTTTGGAGCCCAGGTAGAGACATGCAGGATCGTGGGCAGGGCCTCAGCACCCTGGGCCAGCTCCCTGCTCTGAATGGGTTTGCAGCCCCTCCAGTCTCAAACCCTCAGAAAGGGTCTGGGCAGGGCAAGGCCCCTCTCTCCAACCAGCAAACCCAGGGACCCCGGAGGAGCTCAGCTCTGGGCCTACCCCCAACCCAGTGTATGTTCGGGGGCAGGCACAGAGCTGGTCTCAATGATTGGGAATTCCTAACTCATCTAAGCTGCTCTGGAAAGCTGAGGTCATGTTCCTGATCAGTGAGTGGGTTGGCTTCTGAGGAAGGGACCAGCACCCTCACCGTGTGGGCTAGGAAGTAGGAGAGGGAGCTGATGGGGGAGGGGCAGGACCCAGGACCATTATTCTGTTCTCTGTTCATTCCAGCCTCATTTTCAACCTGGCCAACCAGCCCCAGCTACTTCCTCTCAAGTATCCACAGAGGGCAAAGACCTCCAACTCCAAGGGGCAGAACAAATGTGTTTTGGGCACCTACAGTGGCCAGGCACCGTTCGAACATTATCTTATTTAATCCTCAGAATGACTCTTTGAGGAAGAAATCACTGGGCCCCCATCCCAGATGAAGAAATAGACATCCGGGGTTGTGTAACTCACCAGCTGATGGCCTGTCCGACTCCACACTCCTCTTTCCTCCAGCCTGGGGCCAACACACACATGCACACACATGCACACTCTGCAGAACCCTTCCACTGCCCTGCCCAGAGCCAAGCCCGTCATGTGCCCTCTCCTGGAGTCCTCACTCTAACTCTACGAGGCAGAACTATTACTGTTCCCACTTGACAGATAAGGAAACTGAGGCATGGGGAAGAAACAAAGCAAGTCACCTACAGCCCCACAGCTCATAAATGGCAGAGCCAAGACCCAGCCTGAGCGGAATCCAGACCCTAGGCACTCACCCTCGCCCTTCTGTCTGTAAACCTCCCTTTTGGGTGCACTGAAAGCAAGGGAAATTCTCAGGGATCAAAGAGAAAGCTGGCGTCAGACCTCAGGAGTGATGCAGCGCAGTAAGAGGAGCCAGAACGGGAATCTCTAGCTGGGGCCCAAGCCTGCGAGCTCCGAGAAAAGGTGCCACCCCAGACCTGAAGCCTACAGGGTTTTTCTGCTTGACCCCCGTGTGGCTTGTTTGCCTGTTCACTGAACCAGTCGTCAAGATTTAAACATTAGGAGATTTTTACATACGAATCCAGATTTTGGAATTCTCTCCCATAACCAGACATCCCACATGGCAAGAATCAGCTGGAGTTGGGCAGCAGCTGCCCCCCTGGACAGGCCATGTGGCCTCCATTCAGGTAGCCTGCCTCGCCTCCACAGGGGTTACCATGTGCACCCCCAGAGAAGGGCTGCCCTCAGCCTCGAACTACAGGTGGCAAAGTCAGATGCTCCCATCTCAGCCACTCTCAGGCTGCAAGGCCTAACAGGGCTGTTAGAATTCATCTAGTCTGTATCCCTTCCCATTCCCACACTAGTCATTCCCAGATCTGGCTGGGATGAAGCACTTTTTTGTGTGTGTGATAAAATATACACAACGTGAAACTTACCATTCTAACATTTTTAGGTATTCAGTTCAGTGGCACTCAGTAGATTCACATTGTTGTGCAACCATCATCACCACGCATCTCCAGAACTTTTTCATCATCCCAAACTGAAACTCAGTACCCATTAAACAATAATCCCCTGTTCCCCCTACACCCTGGCAACCACCATTCTACTTTCTGTCTCTAGAAAGAAATGAATTTGACTATTCTAGGTACCTCATATACATGAAATCATACAATATGTGTCCTTTTGTGACTGGCTTATTTCACTTAACATAATGTCCCCAACGTTCATTCATATTGTAGCATGTGTCAGATTTCATTCCATTTTTAAAGCTGAATAATATTCCATTGTGTGTATAGACCACATTCGGTTTATCCACTCATCCATTGATGGACACTTGGGTTGCTTCCACCTTTTAGCTACTGTGATTAATGCCCCTACAGATATCTGAGTCCCAGCTTTCGATCCTTTTGGGTATATACCTAGGAGCGGAATTGCTAGATCATAGGGTAATTCTACCTTTTTGAACCTTCCTGACAATAGACTCCCGGGCTGCACACCAACTCTCTGTGATCAGAACCCAGGGATGTGACTTCTTAAAAGACTCTCCAGGTGACTCTCAGGTAGCCAGTCTATGGAAACCAGGAGTCTATTTACACACAGACACATGTGTGTACATACCGGCCCCTGTGTTCATTTTCTTAATGGGTAAATCTATAAAAAGTATGTACTGGGGCCGGCCTGGTGGCGCAAGTGGTTAAGTGCATGCGCTCCGTTGCGTCAGCCCGGGGTTCGCAGGTTCGGATCCCAGGTGCGCACCAACGCACCGCTTGCTAAGCCATGCTGTGGCGGCATCCCATATAAAGTAGAGGAGGATGGGCACAGATGTTAGCCCAGGGCCAATCTTCCACAAGAAAAAAGAGGAGGATTGGCAACGGATGTTAGCTCAGGGCTGATCTTCCTCACCAAAAAAAAAAAAAAAAAAGAACACAGATTCATTAATTCATTCGGTTCATTCATGCATTCACTATACAGGTGCTGGGGACATGGTGACGGGCAAGACAGACAGGGTGTCACTGTCTTGAGGTGCCCAATTCAGTAAGGCAGACAGACATCAAAGGCTTTATTTCAGTGGTTCTCAACCCCTGGCGAATTGTCCTCCAGGGGACATTTGGCAATGTGTGGACATATTTTTGGTTGTCACAATAGAGGTGGTGGTGCTACTGGCATCTAGTAGGCAGAGGCCAGGAATGTGGTTAAACAGCGTACAATGCACAGGACAGCTCCCCACAACAGAGAATGATCCAAAATGTCGGTAGAGCTGAGGAGGAGAAACACTGCTTCGTGTAATGACCGTTTTGACCAACACTCAGGAGAAGTGCAGGGTTTGGGGGAGACTTGTTAGTAATGGGACAATGGTGGTGGTTGTAGGGGAGGCAGGAAAGGTGAACCAAGGTCACCTGGAGGGTGTAAGGCAGAGGCTGGAGTTACTAAGGGAGGGTGGGTACCACACAGCCACCCCAGGGGCTGCGCCCAGGCCGAGGGTGCAGACTTCCCAGCATACGGGGGCTTCTCTCCTCCTACTCTTTACCTCTTCAGCCCCCAGAACAGGACAGTGACTATGGTAGGCAGAATAATGCTCCCCAAAAGTGTCCATGCCATATGTTAGCTTACATGGCACAGGGGAATTAAGATTGCAGATGAAATTAAGGATTATGGCAGGGACAATATCCTGGATGATCTTGGTGGGCTCAATGTAACCATAAGAGTACTTAAATGTGGAAGAAGGGGGCAGGAGAGTGATTTCAGAGTGATGCATGTGAGAACGACTAGAATAGCCATTGTCAGCTTTGAAGATGGAAGGGGGCCACAAGCCGAGGAATGCAGGTGGCCTCCAGAAACTGGACAAGGCAAGAAAACAGATTCTCCCTGAGAGCCCCCAGAAAGAACAGAGCCCTGCCAACACCCCAGTTTCAACACAGTGAGACCCATGTCAGACTTCTGACCTCCTGAGCTGTAAGAATACATTTATGTTGGGGCCGGCCTGGTGGCATGGTGGTTGGGTTCATGCATTCCGCTTTGGCAGCCTGGGGGTCATGTGTTCGGATCCCAGGCGTGGACCTACACACCAGTCACCAAGCCATGCTGTGGCGGCATCCCACATACAAAATAGAGGAAGATTAGCACAGATGTTAGCTCAGGGACAATCTTCCTCACCAAAAAAAAAAAAAGAATACATTCGTGTTGTTTTAATCCACTGGGTTTGTGGTAATTTGTTACAGCAGCAATAGGAAACAAATACACGGAAACTCTCAGCAAAGTGTCCCCCTAAACAGCCACAGGGGTCCTCAATGGCCTCCCCATTCATACCTGACCTCCAGTTCCCCAAAAAGTCCCGTAAAATAATCCCAGCCCCTCTATAACTCAGACAGGCTGGGGCAAGTTTCCACATCTTTACAAAGAAGACCTGCTTCAAAGAGGTCATGTTCCAGACAAATACCTGGCTCGTCAGTGTGCTGTTGGGTTATTAAACTGCATATCTGATGACTGAAGTGCTGCTACTGTTCATTATTTCAGTCGGATTTGATTGTTTCTCAGTATCCTCAGGTGGCAGGCCCACCACACTGCTGCAGAAATTCCTCTCCTCTCTTGGTCCTGTGGTCCCGGGGAGGGGTGTCAGGCCTACAAGGGGCTAGGGCCACTACCTCCCCCTACTCAGGGCCCAGCCAGGCCCCAGCAGCCAGGATGGCCAGTTCCCAGGCCTGCCCATCACCCACAGGTCAGCCCGTCTCCTTAGCCAGGTTCAAAGCCCTTCTGATCTGATCATCATCTCCCCGACTTTATTTCCCTCCCTGCCATAGCTCTCAGGGCCCTTGCACTTGCCGTCCCCTGTGTCAGCAGCATCTTCTCCCTACTTTTCTGAATGTTTCTCATCCATGCTTCAAGTCTTAGGCATGCATCCAGCTGCAAGGCTGTCCTGTGCACTGGGTGGCCAACATGGAGGGCCTTCCCTGACCGCAGTAGCTGAGGCAGGCCCATTCTCTGCCTTTGCCACCTGCCATCAAGCAGTGTTTGGGAGGCCCTGGTCAGTCAGGCAGTCTGTCTCCCTCTTGCACACACTCGTCAGCTGACAGATTCGTTTATCCATTCTCCCAACACATTCAGCACACTTTCACTGACGTGTTCAGCCTTTATGCATGAGGTCACTAGGAGATTCCCGGCATGAGCCCCAGCTCTTCTCACTACCTGACATCTTCCTCTGTAGTGGTTTATTTGCCTATCCACAGTCTCCCCGCTCTGAGAGCAGACGGCGGTGGCAGGGACCTGGGTTTCTTTGCTCTCTGTTACTCTCTCCTTGGCCCACTGTCGATGCTCAGTGTTTGCTGAGCAGATGCAAGTGTCACCCCTTTGACTCCTGTATGCATTATCCTTTCCCCCCGTGACCCCGCAGATGTGGTTCCTGACCTCTCTGCCTGATGAAGCCCTGCTCCTCTTCAAGCCCCAGCTCTGATGCTCCTTCCAGGGCTGCTCTTGAGAGGCAGACCCCCACCGTCTGGTCCACAGCCCTGTCCCAGCTCAGACCCACCCAGACCTGATCAGTGTCCTTCCAGAGGGTGGGGCAGCAAACACAACACCCAATTAATTGCAAGCTTTCATTAAGTTATGTTGACTGACTGGGTAAACGAATGCTTGCAGAAATAAATGACAACTTCCCCACTCCCACTCCCAGCCCCTGGGCTTAGCATTGAACTCATTAAGGTGGTACTATCCCCATTTCACAGATGAGAAACCTGAGGCTCAGGGAGAGGAATTAACGGGGCCAATGAATGAACCACACACCCAATCAGGAGCACATATCTTCTCCCACCGCACAGACTTGCAGCCATTTCCTGTCTCGAGCAGCTTTGGGCTTTATTTGCTTTACCAGCCAACCCTCTGCTGCTCATGGTTTACCTTCCACGTGCTGCAAACAAGTCAGCGAAGAGGACATGGTCCCTGCCCTCGTGGACATCCAGCTTGTTCCATGCTTCAAAGAGCAGAGAGAAGCAAGACGGCTGGGAATGTGGCGCGGCAGGCAGGGGGCTGCATGGAGGAGGGGTGGCTCCAGCCAGAGAGGGGGTGGCAGGCGGGAGGGCTCCTGCCAGAGGTGGAAAGAGGCCAAGATACTGGGCTGGGGGACACGGGCTGAACTCCACCTGCTCTCGGCTCTGGAGGAAGGCACCAAAAGACCAAGGGGGCAGGTCTCTCTCCTGGCGTGGGAAAGAATCCAAGGCAAAACACGGAGAGAAGTGGGCAACAGGAAGATGGAGTGCTCCCCTGTCTCGGGCCTCTGCTCCCCTGACTTGGGCCTCGGGCCCCTTAGGAGGAGGTGGCGTCCAAGAAGGAAATTGCTTATCAAATCCACTTCTGCTTTCTCCAGGCCCCAGGGCCCCCTGTGGCTGCCAGCAATGGCCTCGTGCAGGTGCACCCCAGGAAGGCTAAGGGAAGTGTGATAAGGGGGTGGCAGGGCAGGAGGAGGGAGAGCAGCCCACAGAGAGGGCTGGGGGCTCCTCTGGCAGGAGGGCAAGTCCTAGCAGGGACTGGAGTGCAGGGAAAAAAGCAATGTAATAAGTCGCTTCCATTTCTCAAGCCTGGCCAAGCACTCCTAACAGGGTGAGCTACTGAGAACCTAATTGGCATTCCTTTTGCTCCCGCAGATGCCCCCAGGGAGAAATAAAAAGATCACTCCAAAAAACTGCCATGAGAAAACCGTCATTGTGGGGGAAGAAATCGGCTTACTGTTATTTTTGTTGCTTTTACTGTTTTCGTGGGAGGTGTCTGAGCTTTGAAGGCAGAGGACTGAAATGAGCTGGCACTGAGAACAGGGGAGAAGAGCACGGTGGACCCATGTCGTGCTCCAGGGGGAGGGGGTGGGGGGCCTGAGCTCCAGGAAGGCACTGCCCCTGTGGCCGCTGGATCCAGTGGGGGTGGGAGGTGGGGGTCCAGTGATGAGCGACTGAGCTGCCAGGAGCATCCAGCCTCCCTGGGACCCAGGACCAGCCTGGCACAGTGGAGTGGAGCTGCCGGCAGAGGCCCCTCCTCCAAAGGACACTGACAAAATTGGCAGCAGTGACCCCGATGGTCTGAGGTCTCCTTTGCTGGACTCCTTTGAGCCCTAGGGCTTCTCATTCCATCCCTGGAAGGAGGGAGACAAACCTTTACAAAACCGTTGACCTTGGACTTCTCATTAATCTTACAGTATGGCCTATTTGACCCAGAAATTAAAGAAATGTGGCATTTCTGGTACTCTCAAGGTCAGAGAGCAATTTTAAGAGATCATCTCATTTAATCCTCGCATCAACCCCCACAAGGTAAGGCCTGTTTTTGAACCATTTGACAGATGAGGAAATAGAGACTCCAAAAGGCAAGAAGCTTGCCTCAAATCACTCACACAGTTCGTGTCACAACCTGAACCAGAACCCAGGTGTTTTGACTCCTAATCTAACGTTCTTTTCCTCCCTGGTGACAAATGAGCAACTGATCAGAGAGAGGTTCCTTGGGGGAACTTGAGGATGCCTCTATGCATTTGTTAGAAAGACCTTCCTTCATGCCCTTCAATCAGAGGTTCCCGGTGATCCATGGACCAGCAGCTTCGGCATCACCAGGGAACTTGAAATAAATGCAAATTCTTGGGCCCCACCCCAGACCTCCTGAATCAGAAACTCTGGGAGTGGCGCCCAGCAATCTGGGTTTTAATGAGCCTTCCAGGTGATCACACTCAAGTTCAAGAACAACTGCCCTAAGTTAAGAGAAAGTCCCTGATCATCACAGGGGGAATGGGACCACAGGACCACTCTTTCTGGGAATTTCTGTCTGATTTGTTATTTCTGCCCTGCCTACTTCTAAAAAGGATCTGAAGAAACATACAGGAGTTTGGACAAATTGGCTGAAAATATTCCTCCCAGCTCCAAAATTTGGTGATCCTGGGGTCTGACTGACAAGAACCCAGGTCCCTGCCCCCCACCTGACTTGAGTCGAGCATTCTTCTCACACAGACACTTGGCAGCCTCCAAGCCACTTACTGGGCCACGAGCCGGGGCAAGAGGGCAGATTGTAACAGGGCCCTCCAGTTTCCAGAAAGTCCAAGGGAGACGCTAGGAGAGTACACTCAGGGGTGGCCTTTCTGGGTCCAGATTGGTGAGCCGGCCTCAGGGAGCTGCCACTCCACGACCCCAGGCCCTGGTCTGGCTCCCTAAGAAGCCAGACAGGACTCACCTCAAACCCTGCCCCTCTCATCAGTGCTGCCCCGTCTACTGGGTGCCTCTTCACATTCTGATGGGCTTTGGACTTTTATTGTTCTATGGATCCCAGAGAGGGGACAATCATCTCTGGAGATGGGCTTGCCAGGATCCGCAGAGGACTTGACGTGCTTTGTGGGCCCTCAGGAGCGGGGGAGTGCTGTTTTCCCATGGACCACATTTCTCTAGGACAGAATTGTCAACTCAAATCGGCAACCATGATGGTGAGTGCAGTTCCAGGCAAGGTCAGCAGGAAGAGAGACTCATTCGAGTTGACCCACTAAGAGGGGGATTACTGCCAGGATCATGGGGGCCTCTAAGAAGCCAAGAGCAGCTGGGTTTTTGGGAATAGGAAGACCATGGAAAACCTGGGGCTGAGGCGTCTCTGCCTCTGGCTCGGCCATGTGCCTCTTAGACCATGCCAGGCTCACTCACCTCTTTGCACAGGCCCCAGTTGGCCGCGGGTGTACAATGAAGAAGTCGACTTTGTCCCTGGTTCCTGGGAGTTAACCTCTAAGTCCTTGGAATTTTCTGAGTGATAGGAGTGGGTTCCGAGAACCATACCTGAGTTTATGCTAACAAGAAGACTCAAGGTGGGGCTGGACATGCCACAATGACCAACCACGTGGTTAGGAGGTTAGGGCTTTGAGCCAGGTGATAGTAACCCGATGTCAGGCAGGGGAAGGGGGCTAGAGATTGAGTTCAACCACGTGGCCAATGATCCAATCACTCATGCCCAAGTAATGAAACCCCAACAAAAACTCTGGGCACCGGGCTTGGGTGAGCTTCCTGGTTGGTGATCACACGTCAGTGTGCCCGGTGAGGGACATGTCCCTTGCAGACCTTGCCTTGTGCATCGCTCCCTTTTGCTGCTTTGGATTTGTGTCCTTTTGCTCTAATAAAATTTTAATTGTAAGCACAGTGCTCTCCTGAGCTCTGTGAGTTGTTCTAGTGAATGATCAAACCTGAGGGGTGGGGAGAATCCTTGAATTTGTAGCTGGTTGGTCAGAAGTGCATGTGGCCTGGGGACCCCCAAACCTGCCGCTGGTGTCTGAAGGGAGGGCAGTCTTGTGGGGCCTGCACTCCTCATCTGTGGAGTCCATGCTTGCTTCAGGGAGTTGTATCAGAATTGTGTCAAGGCCCCCAAGTCCTCAGGACCCTGCCGCCCAGTTCACTGCCTGTCTGCCAGAATCCTGAATCTAAAGTCCCAAGGAACGAATCTGATTGGCCAATGCATCTTTGCTCTCCAAGCCACATGTCGTGGGCCAGCACAGATTCTGAAACAGCCCATCAGTTCTAGCCCTGGTCAATGGGGCAAGACCGAGGGGCCGAGGGAGCAGCAGACCTCCCCAAGCTTGCAAATTCAGAACGGAAGTCCCCCCCCGCCCCCGTGGCGCCAGGCATAACCAGAGGCAGCATGAGAGAGACCACAGAAACAACCGCCCTCACTTCCAGAAGAGTTTGGGGCACTGCCGGTTAGTTAAAAGCACAAGGACAGGCGGCGACCTGGTGGCGCAGTAGTTAAGTTCATGCTCTCCGCTTCAGCGACCCGGGGTTCGCGAGTTCAGATCCCCGGCGTGAACCCACACACCGCTTGTCAAGCCATGCTGTGGCGGTGTCCCACATACAAAGTAGAAGAGGATTGGACAGATGTTAGCTTAGGGACAATCTTCCTCAGGCAAAAAGAGGCAGATTGGCAATAGATGTTAGCTCAGGGCCAATCTTTCTCACCAAAAAAAAAAACAAAGCACAAGGATACGGGGTGAAGAGGCGCAAAGGCTGCAGTGGCCCCAGGATTCCCAGCAGGGCTCCTTCCTCCTGCCATCTCACAGTCCCTCCCATGGAATGGCTTAGGGGTCGCAAGGGGCCATGAGGTTTGGAAAGGTCAGCTTCATTCTAATGCCAGGGACTAAATTTGTTAGAAACCCAAATTACATTGCAAAGCGGGTCTTGAGAATACCCACTTTTGGCGGAGGAGACCATGAAAATCGGAGGAGCTGTTTTCAACGCATTTTGGCCAAGGTCTGGGAGGTTCTGAGTAGCCTGGTGACTGTCCGTGGGAAGGCTCTCCCTCTGTTCCCAGCCGCAAGAGGCCGATGATTCATCCACTCTCCACTGGTCAAGCGGAAGGCGGTGTTACAATTTTGCCTGTGACGTCTGTGGGGCTAAAGAATCTGTTCAATTCCTTTCTACCCAGGTGAGCTGTCAGGACTCAGTTTCTACGGCACTGCCAGCAGAGCTGGTTTTCCAGAAAATATCACCATGGGGAGGCTGTGTGTGTTCTCAGAGACCACCGGCAAAGTGGAGGAGGCCGGTTTTTCTGATGAGGTAGTTATCCCGTGTCTTCTGCCTCCCAGCCCTGGCCTCCTCGCCACCAATATTTCTGTCTCAACCACCTGGGCTCCGTTACCTTTGCCACCGCCAGAGTGGCATGCCCACCCAAAGCTGATGTGGCAGGTGTGTGGCATCTCACTGATTCAAAGTCTCTTTTCATCCAGCCCCAAACAAGGCGAGATCCCAATTATAGGACCCAATCTGGGGCTGCGTCACCGAGTGACTCAAGCCTTTTCAAAGGGGTCACGACTCCAAACAAATATACTTGAGGTGACCTCAGTCTGCAGGGGACCTTCTCCAACCCAATGCACTTGGCAATCACCGTGAAAAGGAGGCAGGCCACTGGGGGAGCAGGAGAAGGCACCACCCCTCTGGCCTCAGTTTCCTCATCCAGACCTGGGGGGGTGGTGCCAGGACAGGGCATCAGAGCTTTTCTTTAAGTTCCCTGGAGGGAAGACAGATAATAAGGAAGCTGTTTGGGTGGGTGGGGGTGCGGGAGGAGCTTTCAAACACTGGGCCAGGGGCCTCATTCGGCCTTTGTGGGTCTCACTTCCTGGTGATACCCAGCACCTGCAGGGCACCTTCCTCTGTGAAGTTTCCTGGACGCCCCCTAAATCCCAGTGACTCCTGCCTCAATCCTCCCCCCCCCTCAGCTCCTCTGTTACCATGCTTTCCCAAAGCGCTCGAGCTGGGAGGCCAGGATCTGGGGGTGTCGGGTGAAGACACCCTGATAACTACACGCTGATTGAAATGTTTAGAAGAAAACATAACATGAGGGGCTGCCAAAGGCACCTCTGGCCCAGAATCCCCTGAGATGAGAGCTGTCCTGTTTATTCTGGTGGCCCGAGTCCACGGCTCCTCAGGGCGGGAAGCATCAGGTAGCCCTGGGATCGAGTGTGTCCAGTGCCTTCCTAGCTGGGCATAGGACCCCAGGGGTGGGCAAAAGAGGGAAGAGGGCAGGTCTGGGGGCACAGAACATCCTCAACCCGAGGCTGCTTTCCACAGCTGACACCACCACCAACGTCACTGCACGGTGAGCACTGACACTTCTTACCATTCAGAGACCTAAGGGATGGGCCCAGAATGCTTGATCAAGACCCAGGCTCTGTCCAAAAGGCTGGTCCTCTGCGCGAGCACAGCCAGGCCAGGGAGCAACCTGCCCAAACTCAGTGAAGTGAGGAAGAGGAGGAGGAGGGGGTGGGGAGGGACCAGGGGCCTTTCCAGGCCCTGTTCGCTCATCTGGCAGCTGAGCTCAGCTACTTAGTCGGGGGCTCCCGTTGTTGAACAGGACCCCACCAGGAGGGCGGGCAGATGGGAGCAAGGCATTGGCACACCCCAGGCCTCGAGGTCAGCTCTGCTCTCTGCAGGACTGGATGTGGGGAGGCAAAGACACATAGTTGTCCTGACTCCAGAACGTTTCGTGGTGCTGCAGCTGTCAACTACAGGAACATAAAACCTCCAGTACGTTCTCAAAAGGAAGTGGGCATTGAAGCGGTGTGAGCTGTGGGGGGAGGTACAGGGCCTGTGGGGCCTGTGGGCAGGTCCCACCACCTCTGGGCTCCTCCTCATGGCCACACCACAGTTGAGTTTCCAGAGCAGAAAAACCTCAGCCACAACCAGAAGGATCTCACAACCTCAAATTAGGGAAACCCAAACCAATACCAGGCCTGGTAACAGGTCGCCCTGGGGACAGGGAGACATGGCCCCTCCCCAGCACACTGAACCTGAGACAGAGGAGGCCTCTGGTGGTGGCATGGGGGGGAGGGCAGAGACAATGAGGGACAGTCCCTCCTACGAGACCCTGGCTGCCACGGGTAGTGCTAAGATGGGGCCACCTTGACCAAAGGCTGCTGCCCTTGAGTGACAGCTGGGCTGTTTACCAGGAACTCTCACACCCACCGCCTTAAGGCCTCTTCACCACAATATGATAAGTGGGTATCACTGCATGTTATCTGAGCCCTGCTACACACCAGCTGTGCGGCCTTGCTTAAGTCACTCAGTGTTTTCTCCTGCAAAGGAGGATGCTGCTACCCAATCTGTATTGCTGGGTTAAGCATTAGAGCCAAGTGTGCAAAGTTCCTAGCACAGAGTAGGGGCTCACTAAATGTAGCCATTATCACCACCACCACCATTACCATCCCCACTACCACCATCATCACCACCATTACTACCACTATCACCACCATCAACATCACCATCATCACCATCCCTACCAACAATGCCACCACCATACCCTGAGCAGCCCCTACCAACATCATCACCACCATTACTACCATCCTCCCTGCCATCAACACTCCCATTATCACCATCCCCCACTATCAGCATCACCTCCATTATCATCACCACCATCCCCTCACCACCATGATCACCACCACCACCAGTACCACCATCAACATCACCACCACCATCACCCTCATCATCATCACCACAGCACCACCATCATCACCACCAACACTACTACCACCATCACTGCTGCCACCAACACCACCATCACGACCTTTGTAGATGAGAGAACTGAGGACACAGAGCTAGCAAGGAACAGACAGCAGGTCTCAAGCCCAGGTCTTCTTCCAAGTTCAGCCATCTCTCAATCCAACCACTACTCCCTCCCAACACACACACACACACACACACACCCCTTCCCCATCAGCATGACGTCAGCATCTGTCTGATGTTTGTCAGAGGGGATCACAGGGAAGTCATGCAGGGGGCTACACGATTTGGCCCCCGTTACCTCTCTGACCTGACACTACTCCTTCTGTCACTCACTCCGCTCCAACCACACTCTCCTCCTCGCTGTTCCTCAAACACCCTGGGCACATTCCCACCTGAGGACCTTTGCTTTAGCTCAGGAGTTGGCAAACTGTTTCTATGAAGAGCCAGACAGAGTCTCTGGGTCACAGACAATATGTAAACAAATGAGCACGGCTGTATTCCAATAAAACTTTATTACAAAAGCAGGCAGCAGGCTGGATTTGGCCCTGGGGGTCTTAGTTGGCCTGAGTTTATCTGCTCCTGCTGTTCCCTCTGCCTGGACCCATCTTCCCTCTCCTTGGTCTCAGGGTTAACACCTCCCCCTCCTCCAGGATTTGCACAGATCTCACTTTCTCCATGAAGTTGACCCTGACCACTTTTTTTTTCTGATAAATAATTTATTGAAGTGAAATTCATAGACCATAAAACTAACCATTAAAGTGAACAATTCAGTGGCATTTAGAACATTCAGAATGTTGTGCTACCATCATCTCTACCTAGATCCAGAACATTTCCCTCCCTCCAAAGTAACACCCACCGGACACCCTTTTTAATGCTACAACCTGCGCCCACCCACTGCCCCACCTCCTGATCCATCTTTCTTTTCCTTTTTCCTTTTCATTACACAGATCACCTTGCAACATTCTATGTGGCTTATTTATTCTCTTTACAGCTCATTGCCCCGTCTCTGCCCTCCCTCTATTAGAATGCAGGCCTCGCGCGGGCAGGGAGCTTTGCTTTCTTCCCTGCTGTCTCCTAAGCACCCAGAACAGTGCTCGGCACACAGTAGATGCTCAATAAATTGTTAATGAACAGATAAGAGGCAGGACCAGAAGGGAAGAGGTGGGTTCCATATGGACTTTTTTTTTTTTAAGATTAGCCCTGAGCTAACACCTGTTACCAATCCTCCTCTTTTTGCTGAGGAAGATTGGCCCTGGGCTAACATCCACGCTCATCTTCCTCTACTTCATATGGGACACTGCCACAGCATGGCTTGACAAGCGGTGCGTAGGTCCGCGCCCAGGATCCAAACCTGCGAACCCCGGGCCAGCAAAGCAGAGCGCACAAACTTAACCGCTACACCATGGGCCGGCCCCCCAAATGGACTTTAAAACAGAAAAACCACATCACACACCATAGTCTTTTCTGAGCCTGCGTTTTCCTCTGGGAAAATGGGAACACAACCACCTTCCCTGGGAGATGCAGGGCACACACAGCCTCCCCAGGCCCTCCCGTTGGGTGCGTCTCCTCCCATCTCACTGTTCAGTTATCCCAACCTTGGACCAAGAGCCCTTCCTCCTAGGGCAGCGTGGGAAGAGCGGGTGCTCATTAGACAGGCAGCGTTGGACTTCTGACTCCTCTGTCCAGGAGCTGAGTGACCACAGTCACCTCCCCAACCTCTCTGATCCACAGTTTCCTAACTGGTGTAATAACCAAATACTCTTTGTAAGGGTCAGATAGAGCGTGTGCTTCAAGTCCTCACAGGGCGCCAGGCACTGGGCGGGCGCCAACAGGATTTTAAGCCCTGTTGCTCCCCATCCTGGCTCCCCACGCCTCCCCTCTCTGTGGCTTCCCCCTTTTTCCTCTGTTCCTCTGTGTCTCTTTAGGAGATTAGAGAACGTTTCCTCTAAGAGAAAGCAGAACCCCCGGCACGTCCTCTTGCAAACTCTAATGGCCTTCTTAAAAATGTCCTTTCCAAGGAAAATCATTTTTCAAACGAATTTTGGGGGTTGCTACACTTTTGACCACACCAGTTTTCACAGTTGAGAGAGTCTGGCCACAAAGATTACCTTTTCACTACAAAAGTAATCCCCTTCTCTGAGCAAAGCCCTAACGTGGTCACTTTTGTCTTCACTATGCTTTCTCCGGGCTGAAGAAGAAGAGAAAGATGGCAGGGAGGGAGGCGAGCAGACCCCAGAGAAAAGCCGCTGGCAGTTGTGAGTTGGCCTCTGCAGCACAACTGTGGCTGTTTTGTCAGAGAAATCAACAGGACTATTTGCTCAAGAAAAAATGTCCCAATTTTTCACAGGATAGTCATAAAAATATTTGCATTTCCCGGTGAGTAATAATTATTTCTGCTGTCCCCAGAATTTTGGCGTCACCTACTTAAAAGAGGCTGAACAGACTCTTTAGAAACCCTTCCCAAGCAAAATCCACCCGGTGACCTGGGTACGTTATGATGTAGATATAACTGCGCGCACAGAAGGGCTGGGAAGTCTGAGGTGCAAAGAGGTCCCAGAGAGCCAGGCCCTGGCCTGAGTGCTTCAGCTCCATTATCTCTGAGCCTCACGACACCACAGCAAAGCGGGTTTATTTTGATGAGGAAACAAGCCCAGAGAGGCCAAGTATCTGGTCCAGGATCACACAGCCACTAAGTGGCTAAGCTGGGATGTGAACCTAAGAATGCTTGGTTTTTAACTCCCAGTCCACAAGGCTGACATGGACTTAGGTCAAGGGACAGATGAGAACTGGGCCCTGAGAAAGTTCCCCCAAAGTCTGAGGCCACAGAAACCCCAAACCAGTGCAGCATAGAAGCACCTATAGAGAGAAGAATTTCTAATGCAGAAGTGAAGGCTCTCAAACTGGGGTCCAGAAGAAAGTTCTTGATTCCTGTCTACCTTCACCTAAAACATGCTTCTCTACCTCTCAGTAAATGGCACCACCATTCACCCAGCCACTTAGGCCAAAAAACCTAGGTGTCACCCCTGAGTCCATCCTCCCCGTGGCCTCTGTGGTAAACAGCCTTCAAATGGCCCCCGTGACTCTTGCCGCCTGTGTAGTCCCTGCCCACACTGAACCTGGGTAACCAATGGGATGTGAAAGAAATGATGGAGTATGATTCCAAAGCTAGATCACGAAAGTCATTGTGCCTTCTGCCCTGCTGTCCCTTGGGTCACTCGCTCTGAGGGAAGCCAGCTGTCATGTTATGAGGACACTCAAGCAGCCCTATGGAGAGGCCCATGTGGGGATGAGCTGAGACCTCCTGCAAACAGCCAGCATTAATTTGCCAACCGTGTGAGTGCACCACCTTGGAAGTGAGTCCTCCAGCCCCAGTTGAGCCTTCAGATGATGGCAGCCCCAGCTAACATCTTGACTACAACCACATGAGAGACCCTGAGCCAGAACCACCGTACTAAGCCACTCCTGAATTCCTAACCCCCAAAAGCCATGAGATAACAAAGGTTAATTGTTGTTCTAAGCTGCTAAGTTTTGAGTAATTTGTTACACAGCAACAGCTAACACAGTCTCCCACCTGCAACCATCCATCAAGTCCTATGGATTCTATTTCCAAATGACATATTGACTCTGCCATCTCCTTTCCCCTCCATGGCCACTGCCCTGGTCCAGGCCACCATCACATCTCATGGGACGGGATGACCACAGGCCTCCTGACTGGCCTCCCTGCCTCCACCTGGTTCCCGTCCAACCTATTGTCCATGCTGCAGCCCATGTAATTCTATAAAAGGAAACCACTTCCAGTATCTCCAATGGCTCCCCTTGGCCTCTGGGATACAACCTGAACTCTTCACCATGACCTACAAGGCCTTGTAGGCTGAAGCCTGCCTCCCTCCGTCCCTGGCCTCATCTCCTGGTTCACTCTGCACCAGCTGCACTGGGCTGCCTTTTGTTCCTCAAATACACCAGTTCTCCCCGACCCTCAGCCTGTGTGCTGGCTGTTTCTTCTGCCTGAAACACTCTCCCCATGACTCTTCCTTTGGTTTCCAGCTGAGAAGTCACCTCCTCAGAGAGGCCCTCCCTGATTGCCCTGTCTACTGGATACTCCCCGTCACCACGTCTTGTTTATCCCCTTTATAAACTGTAATGACCTGAAATTATTTTATTCATTTATCTTTTAAGCTTGATAAAGATATTGTCATCCACAATTGTCATCCACCCCTGTCCACCCCTTAGAAGGTTCCTCTTCAAAAGCTGGCACCAAGCAGATACACAATAAAATGTTGTTAAACGAAGGAATGAATGAATCTCCTGTCTTAATGTGACCCCAGAAAAATCCTTTATCATCTTAGAGCTTGGAATTCTCATCAAGGAAACCATTAACTAATTTCCCATGTGACCCTAGGAAGTCTCTTCCCCTTTCTGGGCCTCAGTTTCTCCAGATGAGGAGCTGGGCTGATGAGTTCTCAGGTCCCATGGGTCCTTGTGATGGATCCAAGAGTGGTTAAGTTACATTTTGGGGAAGGTAAAAGAACCCCATTTTTTGTGCTCCTGGACAGGACCAGAGGGCCTCACGTTGGGTCCTGTAGAGCTGGCACTTTGTCCTTAAAGATCAGCTCAAGATGGCATCTCTATGGAAAGAAGTCCTTTCTTTAAGGGCTGTTTAAATTCCTGACCCAGTAAAGCCCATGGGCTACTTCTACCAGCCCAGCTCTGGTACCTGAGGATGACCCGGGGCACCACTGTTCCCTGCAAGGACCTGGGAACAGCCCACCAGCTGCTGCCTCAGACCTTGGCCCTGACCGTGGTTGCTCAGCCCACAAAGATGTGCCAGGCATATGGTGCAGACCCCACTGTAGGTGATTGCTCACAGGGGACCAAAGACAGTGGCTGGGGAGGTGGGGTGTCCAGCCGGGGACATACAGAGACAGGGTCTAGGCTGGGGTCCCAGGCCCCCCATGACCCTTTTCCCTCTGTACCTCCCCTTCCTTATTCCCATTACGCAGCAGAGTAAACAGCGGCAAGGCAGTGACCGTACAAAGTCTTCCTCTAAAATGCTTCTTTAATTGTAAAATGGCCAAGGAGGGCTCTATTTAGCAGATCAGATTTCTACCCCTAGGAATTCAGAATCAAATGTGAATATAGAAAGGAGAGCTGGCCACAAGGAGATAGTGAGTAGGACATGGTTGCCTTAGTTTCCTGTTGACGCTGTAATAAATTACCACAACTTTAGTGGCTTAAAATAACATGAATTTAGGGGCTGTCCCAGTGGCTTAGTGGTCAGGTGCGTGCGCTCTGCTTTGGCAGCCCAGGGTTTGTAGGTTCGGATCCCGGGCACGCACAGACGCACCACTTGTCAAGCCATGCTGTGGCGGTGTCCCATATAAAGTGGAGGAAGATGGGCACGGATGTTAGCCCAGGGCCAATCTTCCTCAGGAAAAAGAGGAAGATTGGCAACAGATGTTAGCTCAGGGCTAATCTTCCTCACCAAAAAAAAAATAATAATAATAACATGAATTTATTATCTTAAATTCTGAAAGTCAGAAGTCTGAAATCAGTTTCTTTTTTTTTTTTTTTTTGTGAGGAGATCAGCCCTATGCTAACATCTGCCAATACTCCTCTTTTTTTCCTGAGGAAGACTGGCCCTGGGCTAACATCCGTGCCCATCTTCCTCCACTTTATATGGGACGCCGCCACAGCATGGCTTAACAAGCAGTGCGTTGGTGCGTGCCCGGGATCCAAACCAGCAAACCTCGGGCCGCCACAGCAGAGCGCGCGATCTTAACCGCTTGCACCAACGGGCCGGCCCCTGAAATCAGTTCCACTGGGCTAAAATCAAGGTATGTGCAGGGCTGGTTCCTTCTAGAGGCTCTAGGGAAGAATCTATTTTCTTGCCTTTTCCAGCTCCTAGAGGTTGCCCTGCATTCCTTGGCTTGTGGTCCTTTCCTCCATCTTCAAAGCCAGCAATCACTTGTCGAGTCTTTCTCAAGCTGCATCACTTTGACCTCCTTTTCTGTAGCCAAATCTCCCTCTGCCTCCCTCTTATAGGGACCCTTGTGATTACACTGGGCCCGCCTAGATAATCCAGGATAACCTCCCATCTCAAGATCTTTAACTTAATCAGATCTGAAAAGTCCCTTTTACCATGTAGGTAACATATTCCAAGTTATAGGAATTCACATGTCGACATCTTTCGGGGCCATTTTCAGCCTGACCACATGTTCCAGAGTCAGACTGCCTAGGTTCAAATCCCAGCTGTGTCATTTACTAGCTGTGGCACTCTGGGCAAGTTACTCAACCTCTCTGTGCTTCAACTGACTCCTTTGTAGCCTCACAGACCTTTACAGGAGTCATGAGCTGATGCACGTAAAGCATTTAGCACTGTGAAGAAAACTCAGCACAAGAGGGCTGTAATTATCCTCTCTTCTCCACCAGACTCAGAACTAATGGATGTCAGAGCTGGGAGGGACCTCGGTGATCACCCAGCCCTGCCCCTCACTGAACAGCTGGGGACACAGAGGCCCAGAGAGGAGAAATGAGTCATGCAGTCACACAGCATTTTCTCAGGCAACTCCCCAGTACCCTGTAACCATCCCCTGGCAGAGACCATCCCAAAGGAAGGTCCATCAGGGTGGAGGCCACAGCCCCCCAGGGCCCTGCACCCAGTGGATGCGGGAGGATGCTGCAGCCAGCGCATCACGCAGCGGGGGCGGGAAGTGCTCCTGAGCAGAACGCCTGCAGGAAGCACCTGCAGGTGCAGCGGCGCCCGGCCAGACTCTCACACCCACAGTTCCCACCCCACCCACCCGGCTCAGCGGCCAGTCAGACACAACGCGCCTTTCCCCAGGAGAGGTCAGCAGGACTGAGGACTAATCTTAGCTAGGGACGTGGACACCCGTGTTCAGGGCCAAGAGAAAGCACTCTGCACTGCAGATGTCAGCGGGCCCTGTGTTTCCTTCCCTCTCTGTGTGACCTCATATGGGACACCTTCCCATCTGGGCCTCCGTTTCCACATCAGAAAAGTGACTCCTGCACAAGCTCAGTGGCCCTCTACCTGCGATCCATGTTTCCAGGGTCCAGGAGCCCCTGGCCATGTTCCAGAGAGTTCTGGAAGAGCTGTACATGGAACTGAAGCCCAGGCTCAGCTTGCTGGTCTGGGCGTGTAAGTTCATCAGTGTGTGCAGTTCAGGCTGAACAGACCTGCTCAGAAGTGTCTGTGATTAACAAAATGGGGGAAACAGTGACTCACCTCACACAGACGGCCTGTTTAGCAGGCAAATTCTTCCACAAAAGGAGAGAGGAATCACCACGGGTCCTTGGCAGAAGCTCAATTAGGCTCTGTTGCTTCCAACCAAAGAGGGCTGACTCACCCCAAAGGCTTTCCTCTCCCACATTCTGGCCTAGGCAAGCACTGCCCCCAATGGTTCAACTTCCCCCATCACATTATCCTCCAGCTGACACTCCTAGAAAGGCCTTCCCAAGGCTCAATAAAGGGCCTTCCCCACGGTCTCAGGGGCAGCTGAGAGATGCCCAAAGTGGGTGACCTCCAGTGCAAAAGCCAGGCCTTCGCTTACTTTCTCACTGGGAAAGTTATTTCCTGCCTCAGGGCCTTTGCATATGCTATTCCCTCTGCCAGATATGCACTTCCAGCACCATTTTCTTTTTAATGAAATATTTCAAGCTTAAAGAGAATAAAAATTTTAAAAACATATATACCCACAGGTTTTGTGGAAAAAACTCATTCATCTACTCTCTGTTGAGAGACACATAGTTTATTATATCCAGAATTTTACCATCACAAATGATGCTGCCCTGAGCACTCTGACACTGCCACCCCCACTTCACCTGGCCAAGTCTTCAAGTCTCACTCAGCATGACGTCATTCCCTGGAGCCCCCTCCCCATCAACCCAAGAGTTATGTCTCCACGTTTTGCTCCCACTGCTCTCCAGTCTTTCCTTCAAAGCATATTTCATAATTTGTGTCTTTATTGAGTTCCCATCCAAGAGGACAGGGACCACGTCCCTTTTGCTCATCTTGCCTAGTGACCAGTGACTGCCTGCCTGGCACACAATAGATCTCAGCAAGTGTCTGTAAATGAGTGAGTGAGCGAGCAAAGGTGTCGCCCCAGAAGCAGGCCATGCTGTGTTCCTTTCCACCTAGGACTCTGAGAGATGAACCTGGCGTGTCTTCCGCCTGCCCCTTGCTCTGCCCTGGAAGGGAGGGAACAGGTTTGGGGAGGGGCCCTTGGGTTCCTGCAACTTCTGAGCCCTGAGCCCCAAAGCAGGGAGCCCTGGGAGCTGGAAGGTCAGAGGTGCTAGGCCGGCTCTCAGTGCCAGGCACAAGGTAAGATTCAGGAGACCTTCGACCAGGAACCGGGCTTTCCCAGGGCTCCCCACAGCCAGGCACCCGGTCCTGCTCCACGACGCGAGCTTAGGGAGCACACTTCCCACGGCCACACCCGGTTGTGAGAAGCAGCTGCTCTGGGAACTCCAGAAGCTGGGCCAGGGGCTGCACCTCATCCCTGGGAGCCCCACACAGCTGGAAGGGGCCAGCCCCTCTGCTGACCACACCTCACCTCGGGGTCAGGCCACGGAGCAGACGCCTTCACTTGCTACCAGTCACTTAGGGTCTGTTTCCAAAGCTTCAAGAGAATGCACTGGGTATGGCAAACCGCGTGGCAGCCAAGGAAGTCATAATAACACCTGTGTGCTGCTGTTACTGAGCGATGCTCTTTATAAGCTGATCTCCCCTCAACTCGACGAGGAAGGTCCCGCTCTGACAGATGAGGAAACTGAGGAACAGTGAGCCGTTCTTTCCTGCTTCGGAAGGTCCCAGGGGCTTTAACCAAGCAGGCCTAGGGACCAGCCAATGAAGCCAACTGGAGAGAGGGACAGACAGACACACTTCGAGAGACCAAGACACTGTAATGATGATATTCTAAAAAGACAAGCGGCAACAAGCCTCCCCACCGGTCCATCTCGGCCCCTCCCGCTGAGGAACTTCTGGGCGCTGTGTCAGAAGTCGACCCTCCAGGCACCCAGCGAAGACCCAGGTTCAATTCCTGGCCGCCCACCCCTTTTGAGCTGTGTGGCCTTCAGCAAGTTGCTTCCCTTCCTGGCCTCCATTTTCTTCTCTGTGAAATGGGCTAATACTCGCTGGATTGGGAGGACCAACTGAGGAAACAGATGGGAAGCCATTCAGCCTGCATGGATCCTGGGAGCTTCCCAAGCTGCCACCAAGGGTGAGGGGGCCAAGGGGTGGGGCAGCGGGGGGGACCGGATTGGGCTCTGAAACTCCATCCCAATCCTGAACCTGCCCCACCCCCTTCAAGGGCGAGGACACTGAACCCTGGGGATGGGAATGAAAGCAGCAACCTCCACACACACACTCACGCAGAGGCTGCTGAAGGGCACCCGTGCACCTGCCCCAGCACCACAGTGGGCGCAGGCTGTGACTGCCTGGGGGTGGGGAGTGCCCCAGGGACCAGGGTGGGGCACAGTCACAGCCTCTCGCCCGCCCCTGCTTCCTGTGCTCCCCACCCTGGGGCTCGGAGGCCCTGAGAGGAAGCCTGCCTGCCTTCACGCACTCTGTCCTAACGGTATATCTGCTTCCTCGGGGCACAGGGATTTTATGTTTCTTTTATTTCACTCTCCTCCAACTCATCATTACAGCCTGTGCTCTGAGTCTGAGTCCCAGGAGCAGGGTTCAGTCGTGGCCTGGCCAAAACCCCAGGGATCAGAGCCTGCCTCTTTGAGAGGTGGAGGGAGCTGAACACCTTGGGTGCGCATGCACACGCGCGTGCACACACACACACGAGGCACTTCCTGTCTCCTCCCATTATTTCTGACACTAGCCCGTGAGGTCTGACTCTCCATGTCCATTTCAGAGGTGAGGAAACTGAGGCTCAGAGCCCTACCTTTGGTAACACAGTCAGGATGGGAGGGTCAGGATTCCAACCCAGGTCTCTCAGCCTTTAGAACACAAATACCTCAGTCAAGGCCAGAGCTGTCCCATAGGAATGTAATGGGAGCCACAGAGGCCATTTTAAACTGGCTGGTAGCCATATCAGAAAGAGGAAAAAGAAACAAGCAAAATGAATTTTAATAACATATTTTATTTAACTCAATATATCCAAAATATTATCATTGTAATACAAAATCAGTATAAAAAATTATTAAAGAGACATTTCACTTTTTTTCATACTAAGTCTTTGAAATCCAGTGTATATTATACAGTCTTGTGTCGCTTAACAAAGGGGATATGTTCTGAGAAATGCATCGTTAGGCAGTTTAGTCATTGTGTGAACATCATAGAGTGTACTTTCATGAACCTGGATGGTACAGCCCACTACACACCCAGGCTATATGGTACCAATCTTACGGGACCACCGTCGTACACTCGGTCTGTCGTTGACGGAAACAACGTTACGTGGTGCATGACTTGACTGTACACTTAAAGCACATCTCAGTGCAGACTGGCCACATTTCATGTGCTCCATGGCCACATGCGGTGAGGGGTTACCAGCTTGGACAGCACAGGTCTAGAGCAACAGAGGAGCATCGAAGACCAGGGGCAATTCATTCATTCATTCACTCACTCAACCTACCAACCAATATTTACTGTGAGCCTACAGTGGGCCAGGCAGGATGCTAGGGGTGGGGATACAATCTGAAAAAGGCAGAAGCAATTCTTTCTTGGGGGTTGGGGAGCCATGGAGAGGGTGGCAGTGAGGGAAACCACATCCCACTGGCTCAGTCCCAGAGTCCCATGTCCTCTCCCCATAAGGACACATATGATCATCTGGCAGGTCAGGGCACCTGAACCGTGGTTTGGAAAATGTAGGCACATCACACCCTCTTCTCTGGACATCAGAATAACGATCACCCCCCTCTCCCTGCTATAGAAAAACTGGCACAATAACCTCCTGGTATGACTTTCATCCTCAGACCCTAAAGGAGTCATTCGAGTTCATCCAAACTTGATGGAGGAGCTTTGCTCCCCACCTGCAGGCAGCAGATCAGGTGGAAGTTGGTAAGGGGAGCCCCTGCAGCTGCTGGGTGTGAGGCGGGGAGGGCCAAGACAGCTGTGGTGGCTGAGAGAGCTGTGAACCCCTGCCCAGGCTCAAAGGTCTCCTCTCCCTGTAGCTCCCACCAGGCCTGTGCCTGGGCCCCTGACGGCTCTTTCTGCAAATTCCCCGCGGTCCTCATCTGCTGCAGAGGGAGCACCTCGGGAGGGGATGTCAGCTCTCAGGCCCCCTCCCTAGACAGGGACAGGGCACGGGGCAGGCCCTCGGTGCACGGCTGGTGAGGGGACAGCATGGTACACTGGTGACAGTGATGGGTGCTGGATAAGGACTTAAGTCCTGGAATCAAGGGCTTGTTGGTAAACTCAGCCACTCACTAGCTGGGCAACCTTGGGCCAAATACCCTTTGAGCCCCGTCTCTGCGTCTGTGAAACGGGAATACGAACATTCTCTTAGCCGCTCAGAGTTGTAAGGAATAACTGAGAAAATGCGTGCAGGGCTCTCAGCTCAGTGCATGGCGGGTTCTCAATCAATAGCAGCTCTCGCTATTGTCCCATTGTTTCCGTCACCGTCACCAGGGACCAACCAGCCCTGTGCTTCTCTCCACGTTCATTCCTCCACTGGCCACAGCCCGCTCCCTGGGCCCATCAGCCAGGGCTGCCCAGGGCTGCCTCTGTAGATGCCTCTCAGGCACTAAACACAGTCCAGACCAGTTC
This sequence comes from Ceratotherium simum simum, assembly GCF_057802395.1. Taxonomy (NCBI): domain Eukaryota; kingdom Metazoa; phylum Chordata; class Mammalia; order Perissodactyla; family Rhinocerotidae; genus Ceratotherium; species Ceratotherium simum. The sequence goes on along the minus strand of NC_141905.1, from coordinate 77,521,152 downwards.
CCAAACTTTGAGTTTTCCAATTTCCCCCGACTCCAGGTAACATCACACTTGTCGAACTCCAAACCCAGGAGACAACCTGGATCTTCATTTTCCCTTCCTGTCTTACATTCCACACTGGGTCCATCCCCAAGTCTGTGGGTGTCCAGCAAAACACACGGCTGTCCTCCGTCCTCAGTCTCCACGGCTGCCACCCTGGAGCAGGCCAGCCTCCTCCCTTGCCACTTGCGTGGACCAGCCTCCTCCTCGCTCCCCCACCTCCATTCCCACCCCCTTCAAACCATCTCCACCCAGCAGCCAGTTATCCAAACCCAAATCAAATCATGGACTTCCATCACTTAATGTCCTCCAATGACCTCCCAACAAGCTTAGAATAATGTCCAAAGGCCTCGCATGACTTGTTGCTGCCTGCCTCTCACCTCGGCCCCTGCCACACCCCAGGCCCGCACTCCACTCCGGACGTCCTGACCTCTTCCCGTGCCCATGTGGACTTCCACCTCTTTCCCACCTCCAGGTGTTTGCTCCAGCTGCGCCCCCTGCCTGATCGCCCCATGCTGGGTCCCCCCATGGAGGCTCCCTTGGCCCCCCTCTAAAGTAACACATTCACCGCAGAGTCTGTCTCATCCTCTCATCCACTCCTGCTTTATCTCATTGGCTCCACAGTATTCGTTGCTCTCAGGAAGTATTACTGCGTATGTATTTATAGATCGATTCTTTCTAGGTGACATGATCTTGTTTGCTTCCTGGTTTACTGCCAGTCCACCACCCACCGCCGAGGGCAGGGACGGCACCTGCCTTGGTCACTGCTGAGCCTTGGAGTCCAGAACAATGCTGGGCACACACCTAGCCTTCCATAAATGCATATGACCGTCTCCTACCCACTGAGCCATCTTGGGAGGGTCACAGACCCCCTCTGAGCCTTGAGTTCCCCCTCTGTGAAATGTCACCTCCCGTCACTGACTCAGAGGGGGTGTGAGTGGAGGGGCGGGGGACCACAGAAGGAGGAAGGGAGCAGATGCTGTTGCCACCAGAACAACCTTTGCCCCAGTGACAGCGTCCCCAAGCAGCAGCGGGGCAGGTGGGGCATTAGTCACACAGGCGACCCACCCTGCGGCTCCTTCAGAGGCCCTGGCAGAGGCCCCAGGGAACCCCAGACCTCTGTGCGAAAGGAGCCCGACAGGCCTCGCCCTCCCCTCAGGCTCCCTGTTCTGCGGCCTCTGCTCAAACACCTGGAAGGACCTGCTTTCTGGCCCCAAGAAGTATTTACATGTTGATTAAGTCTGGTTTTAAACCACCAGGTAGGCTGGCCTGAGCCACCCCAGCCAGTCCAGCTGTAACAACAAAGTGCACTGGGGGGCAGGTAACAAATGCGGGACCCAGGGAGGAACCGCTCTCGGGTTCCAAGTGGCCCCCAACCCCACCCTCTGCCTTCAGCTGCCTGCTGGACAAAAAGAACAAGCCGCTTTTGTGAACAGAGGTGGTAAGCGCTCTGGCGAGCCCCAGAGTTCTGCCTTGGAAATGAACCTGCGGGGTGAGGAGCATGGGGCACGAGACCAAATCTGGCCTCGAGGAGAGTGACCGCGGCCCTCGGGCTGCCCCCAACCCAGTAAGGGCCTCCCTCCTGCCAGCTGGTGTCTCCCCCAGGAAGCAGGAAGTGAGTCTATTCCAAACCGGGGACTTGCACCAAGTCCTGTTTTTATCCTGTGGGATGTATTCCGAGGACTCCACTAACAATCTACGACTGTGAGGCCTCAGGAGGCTAGGAGTGAGCCCAGTTATTTATTTTACTATCTTCAAGTCTCCTTGAAACCGTGATTCTGGAAGCAGCCAATGACACCCTACAGGAACATGGCTCCCTGAACCCAAAATACCCACTGGGCAAGACATGCCCCATCACCCACTCCCTGCCACCCCACCTGCAAAGGGAAAACATCCAGGCCACTAATGAATGCTTCAAAAAGGCATCTTTCCTTCCTTTCTGGGCCCTCTCATAGGAAATCAAGTTTCCTGGGCAGAAAGCAGGATTCCGTTTGTACTACTTGGAGCTCCAAAAAGATTTCGTTAAGCCTGTGAGCTCCAAACAGCTGGCAGGGGCTGCCTGGAGTTCCGGGACTCAAGACAGGGTTCAGGCTCCATGGACAGATGGGCCCTAATTGATTAGCAATGTCTGCCACTGGCACAGGCAGGGGGAAGAATGCCATGCATGCTACACGGTTGCTGTTTAGGGCTTAGCTAAAAATCAAAACCAGCAGTGGGAATTCAGAAAACCCAGGATTCAATTGGTAAAGAAACACAGTCAAAATAACTCAGAAGGAGAACCAGGAGTTTTTGGAGGAGCAAGGAGAGAGCCACTGGCAATTTTTAGGGCAAAGGGACAAATTACTCCCAGAAAGATCAAGTCACTTCCTCAGCAACTGTCAGATGGGACAGGTCCCAAAGCCACCCCCCACCTAGGCCATCACTCAACCCACAAGCCACTCCCAGCTCCTCAGAGAGACACAATTTCAGACTTCTCCAGGAGGTGGAAGGGTGTTTGACCTTTAGAGCAATGGGAGGTGGTGGTAGGGTGGGTCTCCCTGATGACAGACGTCCCATTTAAAAACAAGGGAAAAGGAGCAGCTGGAGCACAGAATGTTCCATGAGTAGGCTTCCATTAGTCAGGGCAGAGCAGGAGTGGGGTTTACAGCAAGAGAAGGGACAGGCCTGCCTTCAGCATTGTTTAAGGACAAAGTAGGCATCTGCCTGTGTGCTTCCATGGCTCCCAACATGACTGCTAGAGGCAACCTTCCCAGGAGAGCCAACCCCGCTGGGGGTTTTCTAGCTGGGTTCACAGTTTGAGAATCATGGCTAAGTAGGGAAGGGCTCAGAGTCGAGCAACCCAGATAATTACAGGGTTGGAAGGAGGGTGAGTTCAAGGAGGCCGGCATCTGTCAGCCGGCCGTCCAAGGGTGACTTCCAGGGAATGCGAGTTATTTCCCACAGGAGCAGGGAGACAGTCTCCATTTCTACAGACAAAAGAATATGTGGAAATTAACTTCTGTTGCAGCACAGAAGATTTATGTGAGGCTGGAGGGGAAAGTTCCAGAAACTGTTACACTAAATTGGAGAAGGAGGCTCTCAGTGCAGTGTCTCAGGGTCCGGGGTGCGGAGATACGGGGGAGATCTATCCGGGGGAGCCCACCTCTGCTGAACTGCGTGACCCGGCAGGCTGCTTCACCTCCCCGAGTCTGGGCTTCCTTCTCTATAAGACTAGAGGACCAATCCCCACCCCGTGTACCTCACGGGGTTGCCGTGAACACCAAATGTGTGTGGAAGACCGTGGAATATTACACAGCAGTGAGAAAGAACCCACTGCAACCACATGGCTGAATCTTGAACAGAGTGGTGAGTAAAAGAAGCCAGATGCAAAAGAGCCAACATTGTATGATTCCACTCACCTGGAGGCCAAAAGTGGACAAAACTAACCCCTGGTGTTAGCAGTGCCTTGGGGCAGGTGGAGCTGGAGGGGGCTTCTGGGGTGAGGGTCCCACGATGTGCAGGCTTTGCGAAAACCCATCCAGCTGTACATTATGGTTTCTGCACTTTTCTACACGGACAGTACATCTCAATGAAAAGCTTACCCCCCAAAAGTGTCTGGAAGTCTTTTGTGACCCTCTAGGTCAATATATTAATATAAGAGAGAGTGTTCTAAAACACAAGTGCTATTGATCTCCTAGAAATGAAAGGCAGATGAGACAATCTCTCCAAGTCCTAGTTCATCCTAGGATTCGGGGGAAATGGAGGGAAACTTGTCCTCTTTCCAGGACTATGAGTTTCTCAGCTGGGCCACTGAGTAGGTGACAGTGGCGACAACCTCTGCCCTTCTCCACCTCCACACTGGCTTCTGCCTCTTGTTGAGGCTCACTCCGCTTTGCGAGCAACTGCTAGCAATGCTGACTCCAGACTGAAGGTCGAACCCTGTGGCTAGTCCTCTGGAAGGTAACGCACTAGTCTTCAAACAAACCAAACGTCAATTTTGTGCCCTACAAAAAAGAATATTTATATTCTCCTTCCTCGCAGGTCTACTTCCTGTGCACCTCTCAATTTTAAAAACACAGATGCCGACTTGTAGAAACTTACGGCACAGTGGCACCCCGCTCAGAGGGTAGGTGTATTTTTCCACTCTTGAGCAGCACTTTTCTTTAGGGAGAACAACATTTGAAGTTTAAAGAAAAATCTCAAGTTCCAGCAAGCGAGCCTTTGCAATGGGCTGCTCGTCGCCACTGGAGCGGAGCACCCGGAGGATAAAGGGCCGCTTCTCCTTAGAACGTTTGCTTTAATGGGGGATGCAGTGGCACACTGAAAAGGGCTCTGTCACTATGTCACCATGAGATTGGAGGCACCTTCAACCCACCCCTTCCCTTCTCCAATGCTCACTGATAAAACGAGAGCTTGGCTGGACCAGCATTTTTCAAATTGTTTCACTAGGACCCAGCAGGGTACCCCAGGGACTCTCTCAGGAACCATAAAAGTGGGACAATTTCATTTGAACAACAGGTTTCTAAGATATTTAAACAAGTTTGGAAACTGCAGAATTAGATGAACTTAAGGCTTCTTAAAGGAGAACAGGATTCTGTCTATCGCAGTATGAAATTTCGGCCTCTGTCAGAAACCTACTCCACTATTCACTATTCACCCTGCTGGTCAATAAACACCTACCATTCTGGGCACTGAAGATGAAAAGGGAGACAAGGCCTGGTCTCTGTGCCCCAGGAGCTCCCAGGGTGGTGGCAGGCAGACGGGCCAGCGTTTAGAAGGTCAGACTTGAGGAGGTGGAATGTGCAGACCACAGGGAGTTCAGGAAAGGCGCACACGAGTCTGCTGGGAGAGTCGGAGAAGGCTCCACGGTGTGGGTATTTGAGCCAAGAGTGGAGTTTGCTAGGAGTGAGGAGTGTGGCTGGGGGTAAACTGTGTTCCTGGCAGTAGGAACAGCATGTGCAAAGGCACAGTGACCAGAGAGCAAGGCTGAACATGCCAGAGCTTGAAAAGGTGCAGGGCTGAATCATGGCCGGGGCAGGGGGGATGGGGTCCTGGAGGCACGCTGCGGAAGCTGACCTGACCGTTCTTGGTAACAGGATTTGGGGACAGAAGGGAGTCTGTCGGGGCAGGCCCCGAGGCCATTTGTGGAGGCAGAGCACAGAATAAGAGGAGCACATTTGGAGAGAACAAAACCCACAACAAGGCCCACTGGAAATGCTAAGTTTGTGTGCCTGGGACCTCTAGACGAGACAACGGTGTCCAGAGAGAGATCTGGGTTGGAGGCAGAGAGACATGTGGTCAGAGTGGGACAAGGAACAGCATGTTCGGGAGCACAGGCCTGGAGTAGGCTCGTCGGCTCACCGGGACTGTGACCCGGGTAAGAAACCCCAGCTCTCTGCTGCTCTCCGCTACCCCTGGATAAACTCCCACTAGGGTGCAGGAGCCCGGAGAGAGGAGTGTGCCTGCCTCACTCTCCAGCACCTGGAAGGGTGCCTGGCGCACAGGACATGCTCAGCAATCCTGACGAATGAGTGGACAAGCAGGCAAACAGCACTGACCTCACAGAGCCGCACTGTGAGGATCAAACAAGACGTCACATGTACAGTGCTAAGCAGAGCACGTGCATGCCGTAAGTGCTCAATAAATGTTAGCTGGGCTGCGAACTTGGGTCTGTGCACCGTTCTCTCACCACCACACCAGCTTCTCACCCAGATCCAGGTGCCCTTTTGTCCCCCAGCAGGGTCGGGGCAAGTACCAATGCATGTCCTCAAACCACACAGCCCAGTCCCCCCTTCTGCTGCTCCTGGGTCTCAGCAGTCCCCAGCCCTACAAAGCGGAGGAGGGTGAAAACGGTGCAGCTCCCAGACCCGGGGGATTAGCAGGTGATTGTCAAGCATCTGAAAAGACAGAGTGCTCCTGTCATTACCAGACCACAATAGGCACATAGCACGCCCTCCAACCAAGGGTGTCTATTTCAGGTTTAACATGACAATACAGCACTGTTCCCACTCCTGACTTGGGTACCACACCGCAGACACGTTTCAGTGAGGGAGGGGGCTGCACCTGCACCACCCCCTCCTGCACTGACTGCGACCAGCGCTTCCAGGCACCATCCGCTGCACCACCAGGGGCAGCCAGGAGCCCGCCCAAGGTCTCTGTCGGCAGGAGGCGGGGGGAGGGAAGCACACTGACCGGTCTCACCAGAAAGAGGCCGATTCACCACCGCCTTGTGCCTGACACTGGGCAGGTCGACAAACTGATCTGCTGCCGCCCATCGCCAAGGGTCACCAGGGTGACAGCCCCGTGGGCCGTGCTCCAGGAGGGCAAGCGGTGGTCAGGAAGAACAATCACTTAATGCACAGAGAGAGCACCTGCTGTGTACCCAGGGCTGCTCCTCCAGTGAATGCAAACCCTGCACTGGAGGTTTTACAACCGCCCCGTTGGAGGATAGCATCCGTCCGCTGATAATACAGGCAGTGTGGCCAGAGGAGAGCGCACTGGGTCACAACCAAGAGCTGGTTCAGGATGGATGTGCCCCTGTATGCCAGTCTGGGCCTGGACTTTCTCACCTGTTAAATGGGAGATAAAAATATCAACCACCCACCACCACCACCTATTTCACAAAATTGCTGTGAGATCCAAAGAGGAATGTGAGTCTCACACGGCCCCTTCCTAGCCACACGACCTTCAACAACAGGTGCTACACAACTTCTCTGGGTCTTGGCTTCTTTATCTCTAAAATGAGACAATTCTTGCCCATAATGCTGCCAGACAGAGGACATGAGGTGAGCCCCCCAAAGTACTGACTGCAGTGTGGGGCCCAGAGCTGGTGCTCAGTGTTCCCCGGGATGAAGTCATTAAAGGCACTTTGTAAACCATAAAGTCAATATGATTGGAGAGCCCCACCCTGTCCCGGCTGGCAAATGGCATCCTCACGTTGCTGTACGACTTCGAATGTACTTAATCCCTGAGTAAGAACTAAGTTTGGGGCTTATTTTTTAGAATTCTCTCAAAGACCCCCAAAATAGCTACCCGCCCAAGGCAGCAACCCAGAAACAATGAGCGGATGAGCGCGCAGCGAAGGCACCAGGCGATTGTGAAGGCCGAGAAGGTCCGCGGAGGCAGTTCCTTCCTGGCTCCAGGAAGCGGCTCTGCACCTACTGGGGCCCACGGGAGCCGTGGTCACACCCTTGCATCCAACACTGCCGGCAGGACTTTCGTTCAGGTCACATCCACTCACCCAGCTGGGACCGGAACACATGATTCCAAAAGGAGTCTGTGCCCAGATGTCCATTTTTCCAAGGATGCCAGGCTGAACTCCCAACCCTGGCATGTGACTAAAAGGGCAGCACAGATTTCACCGAGTTTCCTGCTGAATTGGGTCACTTTGGAAACCCAAGGAACACTCCTTTGCCTCTGATGCCAGCTTGCAGAAAGTGAGAGAGATCAATCCACAAGAAACTTGAAGATCATGGAGAAAAACTCCCCATCGGATCACCCCCCAGCGTTGCTCACCCGCCACCGCCTGCCCACAGCCGGCTCCACCTGCCCACAGCCGGCTCCAGGGGCTCCATCACATTGTTCCCTAAGACCCCCACTCCCCTGGCCCAGATCCACCCACCAACCTAATGTCTACTCACCCCTCAAAGGCTAACCCAAGGCTCACCCCTCTGCAAAGCCTCTCCTCCTACTAGCACCAGGGACTACCTGTCCTGTCCCTCTTGCTTTCTCATAATCCCCCTCCCCACTTTATCCTGGGGGCACTTATTGAATAAGCACGCTCCCATATTTGACTTGTACCACACTGGGCTTTCCGCCAGGAATACCAGGATGGAAGCCCCCTCCTTAGGGGAGCCCCATCCAGAAGGCAAGGAAGCAGATGATTATATGCCCAACACAGAGGTTACAGGACCCATGTGAACAGAAGTCTGTAGAAGCACAGAAGGGGAAAACCAAGCCCGAGGAATCGAGAAGGCTCCCCAGAGGAGGGACGTCTTGTCATCACCTGGAAGGACAAGCAGGTTTCCACAAAGCAGAGGAGGTGAGAGGGCATTCCTCAGAGAGGCTTCAGGAGGTCAGGGGTCCCTGGGAACGGCTGGATCATGGGGTGCCCAGGAAGGGACAGGAGTCTGTGGGGAGATGTGGGAGCCAGTTTGCAGAAAGGAGGCCTGGTCAGATGCAAGTTTTAGAATGATCATGATGTTGGCAAGACCAGGAGGCGTTTCAGGGGCTACTGCAACAGTCCAGGCGAGAAAAGAAATAAGACTCTGAACCAGGACAGTGGCAGGAGAGGTGAGAGAAGGGGGTGAAGGCAATGAGAAGGGGACAGAGACATCCTTCCAGAAACTGTTCAGCACTTGGGGGTTCTTATGATTCAACCTTCCCTGCCAAAGCAAGTGCTCCTCACAAGCAGCAACCAGCTTTTCTACTTTTCTTGAGCACAGAGCAGCCTTCCAGTTGATAAGAACTTGTTGAACTAAAAGTTGTAAATGCTAGAAGGATCCCTGAAATATAAGTGTTTGATCTCCCTGACTCTGATCGGGGCTGAATGAAGAACATAGTTGTACAAACCCAAAACAAGAGAACCACACTAGGTTATCCCAGTCAGGCCAACAGGAGCTCAGCTGGTACTCAAAGGAAACCACCTCCAGGAAGTCAATCAACAAACCACTGCTGGGCCATGGGGAGACTCAGGAATGGGGGGGCACCTGGCACAAAGACCAAGGACACAGGGAAGCCGCTTTCTTCTAGGCCTCTGCTCATTGCTATCCAGGTGGCTGTGTGACTATGGCCAAGTCACTGACCCTCTCCGGGCCTCAGATCCTACATCCACCAGGAGAGAATTCAGGGGCTGCAAATATGCCCACAGGCTGCTGCCATCCTTGAGCCCCACCGTGGGAGGACAGCCACAAGCAGAGCAGGTTCTGTCTTCCATCCTGTCCCAAATTCTGCCCAGGAGACCATCTCCCAAAGCAAAGACATAAAGCATTTCCTGACGCAGGAGGGAAAAGCTTGTTTACAGCCCTCAGCTGGTCCAGTCCCAGGCCTTCAGAAGCAGAGGAAAAGGTGCCCAGAAATCCTTGATCACAACAATGACCAAAACAGCTTGCAGGCTCAATTTGCAGAAACCTCTCAGAATCTTCGAGCGGGGGCCACATACTCAAGGCTCTGGGCAGAAAAACTAGGTCCAAGTAGCCCCCAACAGCACCAAAAAAACCCGACAAAACCATACCTTACTCTCCCAATCTCCCAAATTCTTTCTTTCTTTATTTATTTTATTTATTTTTGTGTGTGTGTGTGAGGAGATCAGCCCTGTGCTAACATCTGCCAATCCTCCTCTTTTTTTGCTGAGGAAGACTGGCCCTCGGCTAACATCCGTACCCATCTTCCTCCACTTTATATGGGACGCCGCCACAGCATGGCTTGACAAGCAGGGCATCGGTGTGCGCCCGGGATCCCAACCGGCGACGCTGCAGCGGAGCGCGCGCACTTAACCGCTTACGCCACCGGGCCGGCCCCCCAAATTCTTTTTTTAATTAAAAAATTCTTTTAAAATGACAGTTCTGAAAAGAAAATATGTTCCCTTACCAAATTTTCTCACGAAGTTAAAAATACAAGTGTTGCAGGAAAAAAGGTTTTGTTTAAGGTCAGAGAGGAAAAAAAGGCATGTTTTTGGAAATCTCAGAAAATAAACAGACTCAGCCCTCATTTGCAGGCTCTCTGGGAATGTGACCTGAAGTACTGCTGGGGGTCGGAGCACCATTTAAAGGAAAGTTCAAGGGCACGCCTGAGGCCAGGATTAGCAGCTCGGACACTGTGTCCCCCTCTCCAGATGACCAGCCTCTGGCCACTCAGGACACGAGTGTCCAGAAGACGAGACACTGAGGCTGGGTGGGTGAGAAGGGCGAGGATAACTCAGAGCGGCCAGCCTGGCTGCCCTGGGAAACAATACCAGGGAGCAGCGAGGGCCCCACGGCCGGTCCCTGCTGAAGGATGCTTATCCGACGGGGCCACGCTGTGGGGACATGCTGCAGCCAGGCAGGAGCAATGAGGGACAGTAGAGCTGCTGTCCACTCAGAGGACGGGGTCACACTGGGCAGTCCCTCAGCCTGGCCCAAGGCCTCTCAGCAGTAGCTGCAGAACCCACAACAAAGCCAGCTCTGGGGAAGGTCGGAAGCAGGGCTCCAGAGGTCCTGCACGCATTCCTTACATATTTGTTAAAAACCTACTAAGTGCTAGACCCTGCAACGGGCATGCAACTACAACTAGCAAGACAGGCCCCATTCTGCATGGAGTTTACATTCGGGTGCTCAGAGCACCCCCCCACCCACCCCCCACCCCCCACACCCCCCCACACCCCACCCCACACCCCCGCCATGGATCTTCTGCCAATCCCCTTGGGTACTGACGTATGCTGCACTCTCCCACACAAGGGCTGGAGTAAGGCATGTCCCTGCTCCCCAGGGCTCCTAAACTCCTGGGGACTCTGCATGCAGTCAGGATGGGGAAGTAAACAGACCCCACATGGCCGTCCATAACACAGGTGCTGTGTGGCCAGCCGTAGAGATGTGCCGCCATTCGATTACGGCACACCTCCTGTGTCCCCAGCTCTGAGCTAACCCTGGGAGCAGGGGACACAGGTATGGGCTCCATTCCTACCTCGGAGGACCTCCCAGCCCAGAGTGGGGAGCCAAAAGCAGAGGATTAAGATGTCCTGGGGTGGGGGTGGGGGCAGCAGGGAGAAGTAGGGCTCTGAGCAGGGTTTTGGAATCAGACAAGGCTCAATTTGGATCTAAGCCCCACCACTCATTAGCTGGGTCTAGCTGGGAGAGACTTCGCCTCTTGGAACCTCAGTGTTCCCTACAGTAACACGGAGATGACAGTGCCAACCTCGTAGGTGCACATCCAGGGACCAGCTTGCCACTGGCATTTGACAAAGCATAGCGATGACCATTCCCCTTTCTGGGCTTTCTGAGGTGTGAACAGCAGGGTGGGAGCACAGGGGAGGGGGCCATGGATCTTGTCAGAGAAAGTCCAAAACATTTTAAAAGATGAAATGTCATCTGAGCTAGGCCCAAGGTAGGAATACAGTTTCTACAAGAGGAAAAAGTAGAGACAGGAGGCCGGCCCTGTGGCGTAGAGGTTAAGTGCGCATGCTCCGCTTTGGCGGCCCGGAGTTCACAGGTTTGGAACCCCGGGCACAGACCTAGGTACCACTTGTCAAGCCATGCTGTGGTGGCATCCCACATACAAAGTAGAGGAAGATGGGCACGGATGTTAGCCCGGGGCCAATCTTCCTCACACACACACAAAAAAGTATAGAAGGCACACCAGGCCTTTTTTCGTGGGGGCTTTCTAATGACATTTCCTTGTAGCTTTTCCTTCTTTCCTTCTTCTCTTCCCTCCCTGCCTCCCTCCTATTCTTCAACATAAATTTACTGAGCACTTACTAAGTGCCAGATGCTGTTCTAGGCACAGGGGACAGAGGAGTGAACTAGACAGACAGGACGTCTCCTGGAGCTTACATGTGACCCTTACAACCACCCCGAGTATGTTTGGCGGAGTAAGTCCAGAAGCCTGAATTACACACGGGCGCCTTGAGCCGGAACAGACGAAAGCAGGGCCAATCAGCATTCACCCCACCTTCCCACCTCCCCGCCTTTCCCACAGAAACCTCTGCACCCAGGCAAGGGAATGGGTGACCGTCCCCCAGAGCGACCAATTCCAGGGGGGTGCCTGCATGGCGGGCTGAAATGAACGGAGACAGGCTGACGGAGACCACGGACTCCCAGCCCCCTCATGACTCCTGCGGCCACTCCCAAGTTTCCCATGTAAATAATCATTTAGACTCCAGGAGAACCTTTCCCTTCACATCACAGCAAGCTGAAAAGCAGAGTCAACGTAGGCCCCAAACTCCTGGGAGAATTCAACTTACCCTCGCTGTTTAAGGAAGGGCGAGGGGGCCGGAGGGTCCTCCGGTCACCAAGTGTGGTTCCACGCTGTCCCCTGAACAATTAGACGTGGCTGAAAAGCCAATCACAGGTTATGGCAAGCATGTTAGTCCAAACAACCTAATACACAAAAACACTTTTTCCCAAGCAAGGGGGCAGATTTTTCAGTAATTTGTCCAGTGAGATTTTACCTCAAAGGACTTAAAGCACTTTGGGAACTCAATTAATGACACAGATTATTATTAGGGGAGCTCAAAATCGCCCTGATGAAATATCAAGAGTCGCTGCAGTGGGCTGAAGGGCACTGGGGCTTCATTACACTGTCCTCTCCATTCCTGAGTCCATCTGAAATTTGTCAAAATGGAAAGTTTTAAAAATCTGGATAAAACAACACCACAATATCTTAAGGCTACAGAGTGAATAAAAATAAAATATTCACAGTGGGGTTAATAAAAGAAGAACTCCCGGATTTGTGGGGTGCTCCACAAAGTGCTTCCACACATGCAGCATCTAATCTGAACTTTCAAGGAAAGTGGGGCTTATTAGCCACATTTTGCAGACGGGGAAGCTGAGGCTCAGGCTCACCCATGGACTTTCCACCAGGAAGCTATGCAGTGAGGACTTGAACGGGGCCACAGGCCCATTACACGGTCTTCATCCTCCCTGTTCTGGCCCAGCCCCAGCAGCAGCTCCCTGCTCCTCCACTCCCACCTCGGGGGATGTGGCTGCTGTAAGGTAGTTGGGGGGGTTTTTAATGCTAAAACATTTTGCTTGCCACCACCCCTATTCCCACATCACAGTGCCGCATTTTAAGAACAGTGCCATGGCCCCCACAAGCCGTGCTGGTCGCTCAGCAGGGCTTCTTGGCCCAGCATCCATCTTCCCAGCTGGATCTTTCACCCAAACGCTTGGTTGGCCAGTGGATGGTCCTCAGTATGAAATGTTTCCACCGGCATAAATCAAGTCATCATAACGGAACACTTCCCCGGCCAGCCTTAAATGCTTCAACCCCGACTCACCTTTTCAGAAACCCTGTCTGGGGGGAGACTGGCCATAGACTCCCCCAATCTCTGCCCTCAGCCAGGAATCGAGCCTGGGGGGGAAGCCGGGCCCAGGAAGCTTCCTTCTCACCACCTACCCTCCCCTACTGCACCTTAGGACCAATCAAAGAAATGTTTTAAGCGACAGCCTTAACCTCATTCATTTGAGACCAATTTGAGACAACACACTAGTTCCTTACTAACCCCCTTCAACTCTCCGGGGTCTGTAATTTCTAGTCCCCCCAGCCCGTAGCCACCTTCAAGCCTGAGCTACCCCAAATGCGCCAGCTAGCGTTGACCCCACGATGCATGGGTCTGATGACTTCACTCCTGACACGGGCCCTGAGACTCCTCTATTTGTATACTCAGAATCTCTGTTATGTCTGAAACCTCATAACCTTTTCCGAAGAACACATCGTACCTGTTCTGTGCTCTGGGAGTTTTGCAACTGCCTTTGGCCAAAAGCAACATGGCTCAGAGCCAGATCCCCACGCAGACTAGCCAGGCCTCCCCGCAGCTCAGGGGCTGGAAGCTAGGGGTGTCTGCGCTCCGCACAGCCCTGTCCAGGCCCTCCCAGAGAGCAGGCGGGATGCTCCATTTTTAGGGGCAGCCCGTAGTGGGACATCCCTTTGCAGAGGTGGCGGCTTTCATCCAGCACTCTCACCTGGGAGAGATGCGGCAAGTGCTCCCAGGAGCCCAACACACACGCTCAGGCCTGCCATCCCATCCCTATCTGTTACTCCCTTTTACCACTTCCTCATGCTTCCCAGCTCCAAATGGCAACAACTCCCAACAGTCATTCATTGACAAGCAGAGTGGTCCAGAGCTGCCCCGCCCAGCACAGAAGCCACTGGACACAGCTAGCTGTTGAGCGCTCCACATGTGGCTAGTCCAAACTGAGATGTGCTGTAAGTTAAAATACACGCTGGATTTTGAACATTTAGCATGAAAAAAAAGACTGTCAAATATCTTATTAATCATTTTTATATTGATTACATGTTAAAATGATAATATTTTGCATAGATTGGATTAAATATAACATATCATTAAAGTAATTTCGTCTGTTTCTCTTTTCCTTTTTTTTTAATGTGATGAGAAATTTTTCAGTTTCACAGGAGGCTCACATGATTTTTCTATTGGACAGCATTGGTCTAGATGGTGGCTTTGATCCACTACTTGGGTCCAAACCTCAGCTCCAGCTAATAGCTGTTTGATGTTGTACGGGTTTCTTTTCCTATCTGAACACAGGAGATAAAAGTCCCCACCACCCAGAGCTGGGGGAGGATTCAATGAAAGCACATAGATTCACAGTTACCCCAGCTCCTGGCACTCAATAAATGTTGGCTGCTATTATTCACTCAACCAAGATTTACTGATCTCCCTATAACACGTCAGGCTCCATGCTAAGCCCTGGGGAATACAAGGATGATCCTGAAACATTCTCCTGCAGGAAGCATCCCCTACTCAAGCCTTGAAGAACCAGGTTCCCATCTGAGCTTTGCTACTAACTGAGCAACCTTGAGCAAGTCATGTTGTGGGGAGGGGGGCTCATGGTCCCGTCTGAGAATGAGGGGTGGGACGCCCGGCTCAGACAGATGCTTACGACTCTGAGATCTCATGGAAACCATCAGCTCAGACAGGCCACAACAGAGCAGGCACCCGTCCCAGAGAGCAGGCATCAGAGCTCACTCCAAGGACAAGCCTCCCTAGGTAATAGCATGTGCACCCCAAGCCCCAGGAGATTCCTGAAACCTGGCAACTCCCAGCCCCTGGAATGTATGTGACTTGCTCCCTCCCCCAGGCCCCGCCCCATGTCCTCATTTCCCTGCCTGGGAGAAGAACTTGCAGGGCCTGGGGGTGGGGGTGGGAAGGAGGGGATGGGGATGGAAGGAGGGACTTGGCCTCACTTTCACAGAAGCCTCAAGGTCAAATACTTGATATCATTTCCAAATGTGACTAAGCTCAGCCACAGGGATAAGGGACACTTCTGTCGCATTACGGTTCCACCCTGCCTGGAGCGAGCTATGAATCTGTATTTCTTATAAATCTTGTCATTACTTTGTGACTAGAGTTGCTATGCACTTTTTGTTTTAAAAGTACCATTTTAATAAAGGTAAACAGTTTTAAATAGCATAGTGTTTATAAACTTCTTGTGGAATTTTTAAAATTTTTAATGAACTGGGAGCCTCAGAACAAAACAAAAAATCGAAAGCAGGCCAGGCCTCTTGCCGCCTTTGAGAGGCCCCAAGATCCACCCACTTTTGCGGTAGGACTAGGCCCAGGTCAGCAGCCTGGCTCACCAGACGATGCCAACTGGAATCGCTACCAGCTCCTCCCAGCCTCCCGTGGACCTGTCTTCTTACAAGAACTGCCTTTAAGATTAGACACTCAATCTTGTTTGCTCAAGAGATAGCAGCTCAAATGCTTCCAGAAAGCCTCCGAAAAGCCTCCAGGGCTTCTGCCAACCCCGGACCCTGCTGACGACTCCGAGGGCACTCCACTCTACTCCAGTAAGTTCTGTGCCCAGCCGCTGTCACGGACCACTTGGGCCTACCCTTCACGCTCCAGGTGAGAGCCTGGACCCACAGAGGGCCTTGGTCCATCCTCCCATCAGTCCATCCGCCCATTGGTCCATCTGTCTCTAAGTCCACCAGCCCGTCAGTCTATCCAACCCCACATTTCTCCAGCCCCACCCTGCCCAGGCCCTGGCCTAGGAGCTGGGGACACAGTGGTACAAGACATGGCTAAGTTGGAGATGGAGACAGACAAGGAGAACAGACCATCATAAGACAGTCTGGTGAGTACGGGCTGTGAAGGGAAGTGGGTATACAAGTTGTGGGGACAACAGAACTGGGGTCAGAGAAGTGTCTTCTGGGGAGCAGCATCGAAGCTGAGACCTGAAGCATGTGGGAATCGGTCTGGTAAGGAGCTGGGAGAATATTCCAGGCCCAGGCAATGGCACACGCGAAACAAGAGAGTGAGAGGGAGAGCCCAGTGAGCACTCAGAGAGCTAAAGTAATTCAGGGCCCAAAATCTGCCGGGGTAGGAGCCGTTAGTGAGTCAGTGGTTTGCAGTGTGCAGCTCAGATGTGAACTCTAGGACGATTGTGCTGTGTAAACAGGCAGATTGGAGGGGGCAAACCAGATGTGGAGGAACCATGGAGGAAGCCACACTGCTTATTTAAGAAAGAGATGTGGACAGATATTTCAGAGGGAGAATCACCAGTGTTAATGAGAAGTGGGACGGGCTAGAGAAGACGCCGGGTTTCTGGCTTGGGTGACAGGCTACTCCGGCTGTTTTCTGTGCAACGAGACAACCCTCAAAAATAAGAGGCTCGGTGTCCACTGCACCCTCTCATGAAGCTCAGAAGGGGCTGCCTGCTTCTCCATCTCTAGCTCACAGGAGGAGTGTTCAGCCAGGCTTCTCAGCCACCACAGGGGATTGGATGACCTGATGGTCTGGTTTAGGGATGGCAACACCTGAGGGCACACTTCCAAATGGGCAGGGGCCCAAAACGGGGAGGCAGCCAGTCACCATCCCAGGAACCTGAGGCAGCCTGCCAGCATGGAAGGCTCAGCTCAGCGTGCTTACGCCAGGGGCCATTCAGATCCCTCCCTGTGAGGAGGATGCCACGTGGGGAAGATGATGGCAGAGCAGCAGCTTGCACTCAGGCGGGCAGTCACAGGCTGGGTGCTTGAAACCTAACAGCAGCTAAAGAGCAAGAGGAGAGGGGCAGAAGAGTAATCACAGGGCAGAGATTTCCAACCCAAGTTAGTTAGTAAGTTAGGATCTCGGATCACTGAGTAAGTCCCTTGGGAGCAGCAGGGAGGGGCAATTTTTTCCAAAGGAGGTGGTGAAGGTAGGATTTGCACTAGGTCCGGGAGGGAGATGCAGGGATGTCCCAGGTGAGAGGAATGACCAGCCCAACAGTGGAGGCAGGACGTGGTGGCCAGTCAGTCTGGTTGGACCAGATCCTTGTGTGGGAACAGAATGAGAAAAGTCCTGAATTCAAGAGGCTGGCACTGGGGATTTATCCTCTAGGCAATGGGAAATCATTGCCTCCAAAGTATTCTATGAGGAAAACAGTTTAGCAGTTTCTCAAAAAATTAAACATAGAATTTCCATATCATCCAGCAATTCCACTTCTAGGTGTATCCCCCAAAGAATTGAAAACAGAGACTCAAACAGATATTTGTATATCAATGTTCACAGCAGCATGATTCACAATGGCCAAAAGGTGGAAACAACCCAAGTGTCCATCGATAGATGAATGGATAAACAAAATATGGTAAAACCATATAATGGAATATTATGCAGCTATAAAAAGGAATGAGCTACTGATACATGTTACAACATGGATAAACCTTGAAAAGATTATGCTATGGGCCGGCCCCGTGGCTTGGCGGTTAAGTGCGCGTGCTGTGCTGCCGGCGGCCCGGGTTCGGATCCCGGGTGCGCAGTGACGCACCGCTCCTCTGGCCATGCTGAGGCTGCGTCCCACATACGGCAACTAGAAGGATGTGCAGCTATGACAGACAACTATCTGCTGGGGCTTTGGGGGAAAAATAAATAAATAAAATCTTTAAAAAAAAAAAAAAAAAAGAAAAGATTATGCTAAGTGAAATAAGCCAGACACAAAAGGACACATATTGTATGATTCCACTTACGTGAGGTACCTAGAATAGGCAAATTCACAGAGGCAGAAAGTAGAACAGAGGTTACCAGGGGCTAAGGGGAGGAGGGAATAGGGAGTTACTGTTTAATGGGTACAGAGTTTCTGTTTGGGATGATGAAAAAGTTCCAGAAACGGATAATGGTGATGGTTGCAAGATATTGTGAATGTAATTAATGCCACTGAATTGTACACCTAAGAGTGGTTAAACTGGTAAATTCTATGTTATGTATATTTTAACATACACACACACAAAAGACCAAAAAATAACCATTCCGGGAACACTCCCATTGCTAGGCTGTGAATGGGCCGCCATATTGGGGTGCCCTGACCACCAGATAAAGGGGACCCACTATCGAACACCTGGCGAGACCTGGTGCACTTCCGGACAAGCATGGCGGAGCTGAGAACAACACATTTATTTCTGCTCCGTCCTGAGACCCCTAAATAACAGTCAGAGAATAAAACAGGTATCAACCTACAAAGACAGAGGGAACTGGAGAGTGGATGACAGAGCTGTTAGAACCACTTTTGAAGGGCGACAGAGGGATGGATGTGTGGGCACCACTTGGCAGGCCAGAGAAAGCTGACATTCACATCCCCGCAGGCAGCAAAGCCAACAAGAAAAACCCCACTTGTGAGCTGGGGGCAACAAGCGTGCCGGCCCACAGGCTCAGAGAATTGATTTTGTGTGTGTTCTAGCACGAATTATTTATCGTCACTGCCTGTTAACACTCAGACAAAGCATGCTTTGGATAATTCATTACCAAACATAACTGGTCCCTGCACCAATATTTTTAAGTCCCTTTTCACCTTTGGAACAGTTGTTCTCCATGAACCGGGAAAAGCCTCGGGAGTTGAAGTTTCTAAGGTCTCCACCTCCCTGGGCACCATGCAGGGACTTCCCATGACTTACAGGTAAAGCCCCAACACTGCCAGCTCTGGCACGCAAACCTTTTCCCACTCTGGCCCCGGTGCAACACTCAGGCACTGGATTTGCAGGGTTTGGGACACCAGAAATCCAAGTGAAAAGGGAGGCCACAGGATCAAAATAGCCAGTGCAGCCCGGTGGTGGGATTCACGGCCCCCTCCACCACCACCAGCATGAGGTGTGTGCAAACCAGCCCACAACTTCCCCGGTAACACACCAGAGACTTCACACTTCCCCCAGGCTGCTTTATTTTTCACACGCTTCCCTTCCACTTCATTGCCCTCCAGAAAGTGGTGCGAGCTTCTCTAGCGAGAACACTTGCTGAAACACCAAGCAGCAATTGATCTGCGCGTCGGCGCTGGCACACGGCCTGGAACATGATCCTTACCCTGCAGGGCTCAAGCTGGCCTTGGCCAAAGAATGCCGGGGGACTGAGATGCCACGGCCACTCAAGAGTCGTGGCGTGCTGTGAAGGGTGCGCGTGGACAGGGATGAGGAGCCTTTGCTGCTGCCACCGGAGTCAAGTCTGGCTTAACCATCCCACCCCCACTGCCCCCAGCAGCACCGAGACTGCTACCTCCTGGGCCTGCTTTCATCAGAAAATCTGCCCCTCCTGCCCTTTCTCCCCCAGGATGCTGAGCTCCACAGGGGACAGAACCACCCTGTTCATCTTCCTACAACGAGCACCTAGCTCGGGGTTTGGCACCTAAGGGGGCCAATAAAGGCTGGGTGATGGGTAGAAGCGCTGGAGGAGGCCGGGAGAGGAGGGAAAGAGGAGCTCTGACCCACCTCTTCAGGCACATCAGGCTCCAGACTGTCCCTTAGGTGGGCTCACGTCAATCCAGCGGTCAGCCAAGAAATGACCCCCGAGGCATCCAAATATTCACAAGGAGGCTACAGAAGTTGTCCATCTCTTTAAGGCCTCTGTGTGGAACACCGTGGCATTGGATAAGGCAGTTCCCTTATCAATACTACAGAAAGTCAACGCATCTGCCGTGGCTTGGGGGGGTTGAAGGTGTATATGGACAGAAGGAGTCTGAGGTGCCCCCTCAGTTTCTCCCCCAGGCAGGGAGGTGCCAAGGCCAAGCCAGCTCTGAGAGAACAGGTGGAAGAGACCGGCTCACAAGACCTGTCACTCAGGGCCAACCACAGGGCCATTAGATGATCTCAGGAAGGAAAAGGTTATAGGAGAATCACTGGGGAAGCTTATTTAAAAACAGATTCCTTGTATAGTTGTATAATCACTTTAGAAGACAGTTCACTAAATTCTGGAAAAGTTAAACCTAAACCTACCATATGATCTAGCCATGCCATTATAGATATTTACCCAAGAGAAAAGGAAATATATGTCCATAGAAAGACTTGTATACAATATTCCCAGCAGCTTTACTTGTAATAGCAAAAAAACTGGAAAAAATCCAAATGTCCAAAGAGGTGAGTGGATAAACTAACTGTGGCATATCCATGCTGTGGAATAGTACTCAGCAATGAAAAGGAAGGAACTATTGACACACACAACAACACAGACGAATCTCAAAATACTTATGCTAAGTGAAAGAAGTCAGACAAAAGAGTATTTACTGTATGATTCCACCTATAGAAACCTCTAGAAAATGTCAACTCGTCCACAGTAACAGAAAGCAAGATGAGTGGTTGCTTGGGATCTGGAGCAGGGCAGGGAGGGGTGAGAGGGAGGGATTATAAAGGGGTATCTGGAAACTTTTAGGGGCGATGGACACACTCACCAACTTGTTTGTGGTGATGGTTTCACGGGTGTAAAGATATGTCCCAAACATCTCAAATCATATACCATGAACATGTATAGTTTACTGTCTGTCAATTATACCTCAATAAAGTGGTTTTAAAAGAATACAGATTCCTGGGTGCCAGCCTAGAGAGTGAAGGCCAGTCGGGTAGGGGTGTTACAGAGGAGAGAAAAGGAGTGGGGTGAGGGTGTTCCTGACCCTGGAACAGAGAGATGAGGACCAGCCCCGGAGACACCCGGCTGCACCTCCCACTACTGTTCACTTACAGAATATACACAGGCATCATGTCTCAACATCGTCAATTATCCCTCCTGGAAAGAAAGTGTGCACAAGTCATTATTTTTACTTCGACGTCCGGAAACCCCTTTACGTGTTCCAGAACTAGTTTGGAGAAACATTGGAAAGTGAGAAGTTCACATAGTCAGTCAGTTGTTTGGTCTCTACACGGTGACCTGGTGGTCTGTGAGCTCTCTCACAGGTCTGGCAGAACCAATCCAGGTGTTAGTAACCCACGGACAGTGTCTAGCAAGAGGACTCCAACCAAGCCAGCTTCTGGACCCATCACCACCTAATTCTTCACTTGAGAACATTTAGGTTAAAGATTTGTTCACCAGATGAGGCGAAAACCTGGTCACGTGATCCAGAGGTTTGGCCAAGGAATCATACATTTTCCCAAGTCACAAGGACAAGGGATGGAAATAGGGCCACCAGGGGACTCCAACTCAATTTCTAATAAACTTCAAGGTCAGGCTAAATGATAGGTCTGACATTTTTACAATTATATCTGCTTGTATGTTTACTTTGTGGGTCTTTTCTTTCTCTTCTCACTCACATACTCAGGCACAAATGAAGACAGGAAAGAAATGTGTCAACATGCTAATGGTTGGCAGACTTTGCTCTTTGTAGAAAATCTTTTGTAATATGATTATGTCACTTAAAAAAAAAAAACACATTGCATGGTATAAACTTCATTTGCCAATATAAATTGGTACAGAAATTATGAAGACATTAATAATAATTGACATTGTCTAAATCTTGTGACCAGCAACAAGTTATAGGCCGTTCACGGAAGAGCCCTAGATTAGAAGTTAAGACTTGGGTTCAGGTCTTGGCGTGGCCCTAACTAGCTGTGTGGTGTTATGTCTTCCACCCACTCACCCTCTCTGGGTCTTAGTTGTCTGATATATAAAAGGAGGACTTCATCCTCCCAAAAGTCCCTCCCCACTTTGACTGACAGTCTGGAACTCATTTCACATCCTGTTGGAGTCTTGTATAAGGCTCTGCTGGCTGTGTTGCTAAAATGTCAAAGGCGATTTCTTTCTTTTTTTTTTTTTGAGGAGGAAGATTGGCCCTCAGCTAACATCTGTTGCCAATCTTCCTCCTTTTTTCCTTTTTTTTTAATTCTCCCCAAAGACCCAGTAGATAGTTGTATGTCATAGCTGTACATCCTTATAGTTGCTCTATTTGGGACACTGCCTCAGCATGGCTTGATGAGCAGTGCATAGGTCTGCGCCCAGGATCCGAACCAGCGAACTCTGGGCCGCCAAAGCAGAGCACGTGAACTTCACCGCTATGCCACCAGGCTGGCCCCTCAAAGGCAATTTCCAGAAAACCAAAAACCCTGTGATTTCACTTTAAAAACTCGTCCTGTACAACAGGATCTGAGCTGTATGTCTTTGCAGCAAAAGCCCAGCACATCCCATCTCTCGGGCTAATTGTGTGTGAAGAGTTGATGCTAAATGCATAATATCCATTTTCACACACACTCAGCCCTCTCCCCCAATAAATGTTGCATTTTTACTCCAATGACTAATTTCTGAATGCCTTCCAAAGGCACCTACCTAATTTCTTGGCATCTCATTGGGATCATCAGACAGAAAGAGCAACAGCCAAAAACCACAGCATGTCGTGACTTTAAAACCACAGCAGCAAAAAAGAATTCTGCCTTGGAGAATTCAGACTTGACCCCAGTTCCTAAGGTCATCATTTATCGCAGGAAATAAAGGGCTCACTGTATGTTTTTCTTCCTCTGTATCAAGTCTCCTTCACGGGAAAGCTTAAATAAATGAAACACGAAA
Organism: Ceratotherium simum simum; assembly: GCF_057802395.1. Lineage (NCBI taxonomy): Eukaryota > Metazoa > Chordata > Mammalia > Perissodactyla > Rhinocerotidae > Ceratotherium > Ceratotherium simum. Next base: position 77,498,699 of record NC_141905.1, on the reverse strand, counting down.
TCAAAAGGACTGGCTGTCTCCAGGAAGTGGTAACACGAGCAATGGTCACAGATCCAGTCCTGCCCAGTGTAAAGGAACCTCTCCCAGGTTGCCCTGACCTGTTTCTAACAGGGCACCTTCACACACCTCGCCAGCTCACTGCTTGGAGAAGAGAAACCAAAGATGCTGATCAACTGGGTGTCCTTGTCACTTTGCTCTGTGTGCTTATCTGGGCGGTAAACTCAGCGACAGTCAGGAACCTTGCTCCCCACTGAGTGATGGTCACCTGGGATGATGATAATGTGAAGAGCTGTCACCTACTGAGTTTTACCAATGTGGCAGTAACTACACTCCAGTGTCTATCTTCCCCAAGCCCAGCAAGGTAGGGACATCGTTAGCCCACTTTACAGGAAAGGAAACTGATAGCCTTAGGAAGCCAGCATGTGGGTTAACCAAATTCAAATATCCTAGGTTCTTAACCACTTTGCAATACTGCTTTCTCTGAGAAACTGTAAATTAAAAGGGTCTTTTGCAATTCCACAGCAACTTCCTTAAAACGATAGGAAACTGCAGCCCACAGACGCCAGGAGATTTGCCCAAGGCCACCTAGCGAGAGCTGAAATGGGGGAGGGAACCCTTGGGTGCTGACTCTCCTGCCAGTGTTCTTGGGGCTGCAGCCCAGGCCTCAGACAGAGCCCACTCAGTGGACGCCAGCTGTGTTAAGGGATGCGGATGAGAGACCCCGTCAGCCAAGGGGACAGAGAAACCTAAAACTGTAACTTCCTTTAACAGGCAAAAATGTACCAGTCGCCTCCAGCTGTAGGCAACAGTTTGGAGAGAAAAACATCCAGCCTGCGCTTCAGGAGGCACAACAGTGTCACCGAAGGAAACAGAACCACCGAGAACAGCCACAGAAAGAGACCTGTCCTGAGTCTCCCAGGTTTCCGACAACTCAGACACCCCTTTACAGTGCCAGGGTGACACGCAGAATCAATGGGCTAATTGCCTTCTGAAGGATGCTCAGCAGCTAAGTGCCTAATGAAGCCACAAAGCAAACACTCCACTTGGAATCTTTCCGCACGTCTCCTGCTGGTGTGCCTTCCCTTCGACACCGATGTGCAGCCCCACCTGGAACGTCTACCACTTGCTGGCTTGTATTTTCCAGCCTTGCCAGGGTCAGACATTGCAAAGATAAGTGTGGTCTGTGTTCCTGTGCCCTAGGAGAAACCACTGGCCTCCCCTGTCGCCAAGTGAGTATTATAACCTGGGCATTGGCCAGCGCCTGGGTCCTGCTCCTCAGCGGTATGGCGGGGTTGGACCCAGTCCCCAATCAGATGCCAAAGGCTAACTAAGCTTCAGTTCCAACCAGGCACCTCAGGACTCTCTCACTTATGACATACACCCAGCTCTAACTAGCTGGAGAAAAAGAGAACACACAGGATCGAGAAAAGGCTACCAAAAAATCTCAACAAGAGATGATGGTGACACCATTGAAAAACCCTATGTATTAGAAGATAACATAGGAGAAAATCTAGATGACTTCAGGTTTGTTGATGACATTTTAGATACAACATAAAAGACATGATCCTTGAAAGAAATCATTGCTAAGCTGGACTTCATTAAAATTAAAAACTTCTGCTCTGTGAAAGACAAGCCACGGACTAGGAGAAAATATTTGTAAAAGACACAGCTAGTAAAGTACTGCTATCCAAAATATACAAAGAACTCTTAAAACGCAACAATAAGAAAACAAACAACTCAGTTAGAAAATGGGCCAAAGACCTTAACAGACACCTCACCAAGGAAGATATATAGATGGTAAATAAACATGAAAAGATGCTCCACATCATATGTCATCAGGGAAATGCAAATTAAAACAACAATAAGATACCACTACACACCTATTAGAGTGGACAAAGTCCAGGACACTGACAACACCAAATGCTGAGGAGGATGGGGAGCAACAGGAACTCTCATTTATTTCTGGTGGGAATGCAAAATGGTACAGCCACTTTGAAAGACAGTTTAGCGGTTTTATAAAACTAAACATATTCTTACCATATCATCCAGCAATTGCACTCCTTGGTATTTACTCCAAGAAGTTGAAAACTTATATCCACACAAAAATCTGCATGCAGAATTTTTTAGAAGCTTTATTCCTAATTGCCAAAACTTGGAAGCAACCAAGATGTCCTTCAGTAGGTTAATGGATAAAGGATAATGGACAATGGATAATGGACAATGGATAATAGACAATGGATAAATGGGTAATGGACAACGGATAAATAAACTGTGGCACATCTAGACAATTGAGTATTAGTCAGCACTGAAAAGAAATGAGCTATCAATCCGTGAAAAGACATGGAGGAAATTTAAATGTATATTCCTAAGTGAAAGAAGCTAATCTGAAAAGGCTACAAGCTGTATGATTCCAACTATGTAACATCCTGGAAAAAGCAAAACAATGCAGACAGTAAAAAAAATCAGTGGTTGCCAGGGGTTGGGGGGAGGGAGAGGCGAATAGGCAGAACACGGGATTTTTAGGGCAGTGAAACTACTCTGTATGATACTATAATGATAGATACATGTCATTATACATTTGTTCAAACCCATAGAATATTCAACACCAAGACTGAACCCTAAGGTACGTAAACTATGGACTTCGAATAATGATGATATGTCACATAGATTCCTCAATTGTAACAAATGTACTACTCTGGTGGGGGATGTTGATGGTAGGGGAGGCTGTGCACGTTTTGGGGGAGGTGGGTATATAGGAACTCTCTGTGGCTTCCTCTCAGTTTTGTTGTGAACCTAAAACTGCTCTAAAAAAATTAAGTCAAAAAAATTATAAAACCTAAGTATATGGCTCAGCCACTTTCTTACCATCGAACAAATCCCAAAGCCAGGGTCAAAAACTAGGTGGTCAATGGCAACAAAGCCTGGGGATATAAGTCTCATCCTGCGAGTCAGAGCAGTGGTCCACCCGCACCTGTGTTCTGAGGCGCGAATACCTCGGGCACCCTGGGTGGGCTTGAGAAAGCCTGGGGCTGGAGTGTTGAGACTGGCCCCCTGCCCCCAACATCCATTAATGGCCACACAGATTGCTCATGGATGGATTTACTTAAAATCCTTTTTAAATGGTCACGTGGAGTCTGCACGCTCTTGAGGTCACCCACTCCTGATACTTACAACCTGCTGTACCTAGGCAGGCAGCACAATCCCACAATGGAGCCCCATTTGGAAGGGACCACATCAAAGTCCCTTTCAGGTCACCAGTGTCCACCATGGTCTCTGACACTACCCGCCTCAGAAGTACCAGTGGATGCATCTCATAATTGCCTCCTTTGAACTTAAGGTGGAGCTGCCAAGGCCCACTTCCTGAAATCCACATTCAGCCTACCCATGACCCCGTGTAATCTCCTCTCCTACTGGGCCTTCAAAACTGGTTAAAGTGACCCCCAGTTTAGTTGTGCTCATATTCCAAGACGCGGGGATTGGTACATGCATGGTGTTGAAGGGGAGTATTATCTCTGTTCTGTACAAGAATCCTAGAATGTCCAGATTGGAAGAGACTTTGAAGGCTATTCAGACGGACTGCCACATCCCTCTCCCTTCCCAGAGGCCATTCAGATTCTGCTTGAAGCCCTCTCGGAACAGGAATCCATCCTCTCTAGGGCAGCTCAGGTCCCTCCAGAACCGTCTTGCCTCCTGTCACTCCAGTGCTATGAGCTGGATCACAATGACAGACAATCCTGAATACCTAATCAGGCCTTGAGAAGTTTAAAGACTATGATCATCTCCTCTGCTCCCCACCCCCACCACTTGGGTCTCTTCAAGATTCCTGTTGTATTTGCAATGCCCTTTCTAAGGCTACTGAACACTGGCCTTTTCAGGTGTAGCTCCTCCGTCAGGGCAACCCCCACTCCCCAGCCACCGTGTGCTGGCTCTGTGCCAGGCCCACCTAAGCACCTTACAAACAGGTGCAGTTAATGCTCTTGGCTCCCCTATGAAACAGGGATTTGGCATACTCAATTTCACAGATGAGAAATGCTCAGAGAAGGCAAGTCGCACATCCAAGTTCACACAGCTGGTAAGAGCAGGAGCCCGGGTACAAACTCAGGTCTGTCCCATTCAGCATCCATGCATCCCATACAAGGTAGAAGTTCAGAACACTCTGAACCATTTCTGATGAATAGACCGTCACTCTACATCCAGGAGGATCACATTAGCCCACAGGGATGAACTCCTTGATACACTTCTAGGTCAAGCGGGTCCAAAGGAGAGCCTTTCCCAGAAGGACCTCTGAGGGGTCCATGACGGACAGATAACAAGAGCAGCTAGCACAAGTTAGCACCAGGCTCTGTACCAGACGATTTCCAAATATTAGCTCCTTTAAGCCTCCCAACAACTCTAAGAGGTAGGTACTGTTTTCACAGATGAGGAAACACACATATCAAGTCACACAGCTAATAGAAGTGCTGGGGCCGGGACTCCATCTCCGCCAACCTAGTGCTCAAACATGTTTCCTCCTGACTAGTCAGAGGCCCCATCTCCGATAACCTACTTCTCAAACATGTTTCCTCCTGACTAGTCAGAGGCCCAACATTCCCCTCCACCGCTGTGGCTGCCAACCGACCAGCACACACCGGCCGACATTGATGGTATGAGTCACCGACAAGGTCTGGACCATCCCAGGTCCTGAGGCTCCAGGAGGTGGTGACTCAGTGCAGCCTCCCGGTCCAGGGCTCCCATTTCTCTTTGTCAAGTGCACAGATCTGTATATGCTAAATGTCTGTTTACTAGAGCAAAACAAAGAAGTCAATGCAGGCAAACAAAATCTGTAGGAAACACATTGTTTCAGAAAGTCACTGGGACAGCAAACAATAGGAGGGAAAGGCCAGAAAGCTTTCTGTGAAGAGAAACTGCCTTGCAGTTCCCAAACCTGTGACCCTCCACTTGTGCCGGCAGCTGTAGGGGGAGGAGGGTGAGAGAGCCTCTAGAGAGGTGAGGCCAGTGTCCGAGAGGCCACTGACCTCCATGGCGCCTCTGAACGACCAGCACCCCGAAGGGCGTGGAGGATGTGGCTGAACACGCGTGAGTGGGGTGGGGCTTCCGGCCAGCACTCCATCCCTCACAGGGGTGTTAATGAGTCAGTCGGCGCCTCCCCGGGGTTCACAGTCCTGTCTGAGCTTAGGAAACTGCCTGTGTGCTATTCAGCAACTTCTAGGCGGGTCCTGTCATTATTATGAACAAAGATAAGATTACAACTAATAACAACACTCATGACATTTAAATGCATTTTGTCCTATCACTTCAGCCTTGCTCTCTAAGGTAGGGTAGAGTTCAAATTCCACATTTGTGTTGCTCTGGAGGCCTAGTATGCCAATTTGCCCAAACGCAGATGAAATTTCCAGAGCCTTCTTAAGAACGAAGTGATTTTTTTCTTTAAACGCGTGGGCCACGCACACTGCAGTTTGAGCTGCTGGAAGGAAAATGCCTCTTGTTTGACTCACAAAAACCATACTCAACTCTCAACTTCACACCTCTCAGAAGAAACCTCTGAAAATCTCCTAGAGATGCCCTCCCACCAACTGGTTCATGCATTCACCCAGCGTTTGAAGGTCTTCATGCCAGGCTGGTGCTGTGAATTCAGCAGCAGGCAGCACGGACCGGGCCTGCACCAAGCAGCTTATAGTCCAGTCTGGAGGTGGGCAACACACAAGTAAACCAACAAATGTACAATTACAAATTTTGGTGAGTACTGAGAAAGAAAGAAATGAACAGGGGGCTGTGATTAAGAATAATGGGGCTGGGCCGGCCCCATGGCTTAGAGGGTAAGCGCGTGCGCTCTGCTACTGGCAGCCCGGGTTCGGATCCCAGGCACGCACCAACGCACCGCTTCTCCAGCCATGCTGAGGCCACGTCCCACATACAGCAACTAGAAGGATGTGCAACTATGACATACAACTATCTACTGGGGCTTTGGGGAAAAAAAGGAGGAGGATTGGCAATAGATGTTAGCTCAGGGCAGGTCTTCCCCAGCAAAAAGAGGAGGATTAGCATGGATGTTAGCTCAGGGTTGATCTTCCTCACACACAGAAAAAAAGAATAATGGGGCTGGCAGTGGTCTGCAAAGGAGCCCAGCTACTTAGGACAGCAAATGAAGGCCTCCCTGAGAAGGTGAGGTTTATGCCAAACCCTGAGGGTCAGTGAGGAATGGAATGGGTGAAGGGCAGGGGAGAGGAGAGAAGGGGTTTCAGGCAGTGGGACCAGCACAGAGGAAGGCACGTCCAAGGAACTAAAAGAAGGCCAAACGGCAGGGATAGTGGAGGCAGGGAAATTGGTGTGGGGTGCAGCTGGCAGAGGAAGCAGGGGCCGGACAAGCAAGGCCCCCTCCCTCCCAAAGGTCAACACCCCAGGTCTGAGGCTGGCAAGCCTCTTCCAGATGATTCTGAGGAAGAGGCCTGGAGAGCAGAATTTGACAACTCAGTCCTGTTCACCTCCTCAGGATTAGTTAAAGCGTGTAGAGTCTCAGAACAGGGCCTGCCCACGGGGACCCCCTACTGCTCTCAATACAGGGCCAAACACGGCTGTCGCGACGGTGAGGAATCCCTGAGCACATGTTAAGGGGCTACAGGACGCTCTCAGGAAATCCTTCCTTGGAGACGGGGCCTCCGGACACCCACCTGTGCCCATTCTTCCTGCTCACAGGAAGCAGGCCACAACTATTGTCTATTGTTCTCAAGCAAGTCATACCAATTGTCAGAGAAGAGGCCACGCGCCACAGCGAGCAAGAAGGTGTCAGGTCTACAAACTTCCTGCAAAAAGTCCCTCTCTGTTTAGAAATGATGCCGGCTCGTTTCTGTGTTTTCATTAGAGAACAAACAGAAACTTGCCTGGAAGAGTGTGGAATGAGGTAAAGTTATGATCCGCCTGTGACCAAGGGCCCTAGCTCTACCGTGAGGAAGGGCCAGAACATCCTCCCCTCTGGAGGGTCCACAGAGACTCGGCTGCCAGGTGAGGGCACCCCCTTTATTATCCACTCCCAAATCACCCCAGGAGTGGGGCCAGCTGGGGCCCAGCCCTCTGCAGACGATTGTTGAATCCCACCTTCAGGTCCGGCCCTGGAGACGGGGCCAGGACAGCACTCCATAGGGACTAAAGAGACAGTACAACCCACCCAGTCCTCATCTCTCCTCCGCATCTTGAGATGATGATGACAGTGACAACTAGTGCCACACTCTTGTGACAAAGGCACACACTTGGCATTTATCATTTACCATGGGTTAATGATTTAAATTTCAACAACCCTATTATTATCTCCATTTTACAGAGGAAAACACAGAGGCTCAGAGAAATTAAATAAATTGCCTGAGGTCACATTCTGATTTGTAGAAGAGCTAGGATTTAAGCGCAGACCGCTTGGCCTTCCAACCACGAAATCACACCCCCTCTTGTGCAATGAAAGCAACAAAGGGGGGTCTAGCTCATGGATGGGGCTGCACTAATTGAGGCAGGTCCTCAGATGTCAGGACCATCTGCTGAAACTCACATAGGGGTCTGTCTGCTCAGGGGTGGAGGGAAGCTAAGTTGGACTTCTCCAATGGTGAATTCACTTCTTTGCACAGAAATACACTGTATCCAAAAACCAGAAAAACACTGCACTGGATTGTTTTTAAATAATCTAATTATTTCTACCTAATTAACACAAAGATTGTTTGAAAGTTGACTTTGCTAATTTAATTTTCCCATCTGCTGCTTCAGAAGTAGGTGAGAGAGAAACAATAAATACAGAGAATTTCTCCATCTGGGAGCACACCCAGGGGTGTGGGCAATGCCAGGGCACAGAAGGGGGTCCGAGTTGGCACCAGTCATCTCTATCTTGTCCTTTGCCACCTGGTGACACACTCTGCAGGTCCCAAACCCGGGGGGACTTCAGAGAGGACACTCACTTGGGGATCAGCACAAACGAGGGCACCCTGTTCTCCTCTTCCTCATGTCTGCAGAAATTCAGTTGGTTGTTATTCACATCCTCAAGGGACCCGTTTCCTGTGAGGCAGCATCTAGGGTTTTGGACCTGGCTGGGGAGGACCCGTTGCTCAAGCAGCCTCTCTAGTCCCATGTCACCATTTATGTAGTTGAGCCAGAGCAAAGCTCCCAGTCAAAACCACACCTTTGAAGACATTCCCAGAGGCCATCTAATCTGACCTCTTCATTTCATGGAGGACAAAACTCAGGCCCCCAGAAGTAGTTAGTTGCTGGACCTACTTGCTGTAGAACCCAAGACTAATCAAGTGCTTTCTTTCCCTACACCGCAAAGGCACCTTCTAAGAGCAGTAGGATGAATTTGAGTTGGTTTTGCCAAACAGCAGCTGACAGACCATGAGCAGCTTCTCCTGGGCAGGGGAGAGCCTAACCCACCCCCCTTACTCTCACCTCCACTCCTGCCCATCTTGATTGTCAGTTAGAAGCACCAATCACGAGCCTGCTTGGACAGAGAAAGACGCCTGACCTAAGAGCCAGCTCCCTTCCCTTAGCTGGCTGGTTCCTGGAGTCTGGAGAGGACAGATGAACTCTCTGTCTCGGGGACTTCAAGAGCTCAGGGCACTCAGCTGTGGGGACATGAGAGCCACAGGATCACAAAGGCTGGGGGACAAGGCTGCCATGTTGGGTCAGGTGCTAAGTCAGCAAGCAGCCCCTGAAATATGGAAAGAACAGCCTTCATTCCTTATTTTCCAGTCCATTTCAAGTCCTCATGGGCCGTACCTTGAGAAGCCTGTTGTATCTGTGCAATAAACACCCCCTTATGGGAGTTAGCTCTCACGAGGTTTCCCTCCTTGAGACCAAACCAGCCTAACTGGAACTCACTTACTCCACACTGGTGCATAAAACCCATGGGTGAGTTCAACAAGGCAAGCAGCACAGAGAGGCCAGTTGAAAAGAACACACACAGTCCCCGTAGGTCAGTCCCATCCCAAGCACAGCCTCTGGGGCAATCACCAACAGGAGGGTCTTAGAACACTTAGGTGTATGGTACCTGGACCTGAACTAGAGAGGGGATGAAAACTTTGAGAAATGCTGAAATCAAAGCAGTATGCCACAATAGGGAAGAAAAAGGCTGTCTCATGGTTTGCAGGGTGTGGGTCCACCACCTTACAGCCCATAAGGCTACCTGGGGCCACAGAGTCAGCTTCCTAAACTGCTAGTTGCTCCTGCACTAAAACCTTCTCTGGCTCCCTAGTGCTAAAGCCCTACCTCTTCATGGAGGCACCCAGGCCCTGGCTTGAGTCTCCAGCCTCCTCATCTCCTTTTTTCCCACCAGGCACTCCCCTCAAACAGCCTAAAGATCCCTGAACAGCCTTGCTCTGTCACCACAACTACAAAGAGTGGGCACAAAGGCCACCCTTAGATGACCTGGTCTAAGACTTTGCCTCTCAACTTACCACCGTCCTCAATCCCTAAATCAGGGCACAGTCAGCTCAGCCTCCAGGCCTTGCCAGCCTGTGGGGAGGGTTGCCCAGCCAAGGCGGGAATCCCTTGTCTGGCCAAGGCGCGGAAGCCTGCAGCCCGATGCCCAGCATACACAGCAATTATGAACACAGCCCCCAGACTGGTAAGCTGGCAGGAGAGGCCATCTACACCAACACCAGATAATAAAACACATCCTCCCACCCCTACCCCAACGACCCCCTCAAGTGGCCAAATCCAGGCTTTGTGGAAAGTGGCAGAAAAGGCCCTCTGGTTTCTCAACCCACTACCCACTAAGAAAAAGCAGCCAGACCTCTTTGGCCCCATGTAGAATCCTTCCCTGCTTCCTATACCCACCACAAGGATTATATAGCACATCCCCTTGGCCGACCCTACAGCTTTACTATTTAAACTTTCTTACCTTTAAAAACATAGAAGTTATGAAAGGGAAGGAAAAGCTCACTGTATGGTGGCTGAGCATTTGGGAAGGGCTCTCCTTGGTAAAAAAAAATAAATAAATAAAGCATTGTTTCTAAAAGTAGGTTAAGAACTCAGACAGCTCAGACCCTCAGGAGCCTCAAACTTCCCTGAGACCACGGGCACAACTATTTCTCCTCGGGACATCCTCCTAGGAGAAGCCAGGGATGCCCTCTGTCTCCAGGTGGTCCTGGGCTCAGCCAGGGGGTGGGATCCTCAGAGAACCTCTCCACTTGTGGGGCCTAGAGAGGGAAGCAAGGTGGCTCAATCAATGGGGCCCAGACTTCAGCCCAAGGCAGGAACCTGGCCAAAGCAGCCTCAGAGGCCTCCTCACAGGAGCTCAGTGCTCTGAGTGCAGCTCCGAGGGCACTGGCCGGCGGTTCTAGACTAGGACCTGCAGAGCCCAGGGTTTTCCTGGAGCATCCAGAATGCCTGGAAATACAAACATGCCTTCTAGAGGAGGGACCCCTTGCTTCTATCACAGTGGAACCCAGGCACTCTGATGGGAGTTGAGAACACCAACTCTCTTAGTCAGCTCAGGCTGCCATAAAAATTACCATAGACTGGGTGGCTTAAACAACAGGAATTTATTTCTCACAGTTTTGGAGGCTGGGAAGTCCAAGATCAAGGTGCCAGCAGATTTAGTTCCCTTCCTGGCTTGCAGACATCATCTGCTCGCTGTGTCCTCACATGGCAGAAAGGGAAGCTCTGGGCTCTCTTCCTCTTCTCATAAGGACACTAATTTCACCATGGGGCCCCACTCTCACGACTTCATTTAAACCTAATCACCTCCCAAAGACTCACCTCCTAATACCATCCCATTGGAGGTTAGGGCTTCAACATATAAATTTTGGAGGACACAGACGTTCAGTCTATAACCCCAACTTTGGATCAAAATCCTTCCTCTGCTGCTCACCTGCCCAGGAGCCTCTGCAAAGGCCTGCTCTACCCTCGAGCCTCAGTTTCTGCATCTGTAAAACAAAGCTGGTGATGTTTGGCTCACAGAGGAGTTAATAAGATGAAGGAAACTAAGGAGCAGAATGCAGGGAAGAAGAGCCTGGCACATGAGCAGGGCCTCAAAAATTATGGGCTGGAGGGGAGAGCTTTGAGACCAGACACACGTGCTTGATTCACAAGGGGAAGGTTCCTGGGTTCCCAGCACAGGGTAAGATGGGTGAAGGCTGCTGCCTGCCCAAAGAGGCCACTGCAAGCCCCCACTAACCCAACGTGGAGTAGCACAAAAGGATGGAAGGCATCTGGGAGTCTGCCTTCCCAACTAAACTGAGCTCCCCAAGACAGGACTGCACCTTCCTCTTTGGACCCTAGGATCCTGTACAAAGTATCGTTTGTGGTCAGTAATAGCAACAGCAACAATTAATATTTAAGTGCTTGGTAGGAGGGAGGCCCTGTACCAAACACAACCCATGCATCATCTCAATGCGGCCTCATTATTCTCCCCATTTTGCAGATGAGCAAACTGAGCACAGAGTGGTTAAGGGAATTACTCAAGCTTAGAGAGCTACAAAGTGGTAGGTGGAAATTCAAACTCGGGTCATCTGAATCGAAAGAAGACCCCAACTTCCACTCTCAGCCTCCACTCAACCATCTGCTGAATGCCTATGGTTCTTCTGCTTTGATCTCTTTTGGCCCTGCTGTATCTTTCCCCTCAATGGCCCAAGCTAGGAACCTGAAACCTCTCCTAGACTTCCAGACAATCTTCCTGGGGGCCCTCACACTGTGCGTGCTGGAGCTGGCCCACACCAGTGCATGCCAACTGCAAACATCTTTTCCCCTCTCTCTGTCGAGGGATGTCAGGTTGATAGCTTGAAATAGGCCACAAAGGGAAGCTTTACACCATGAAAATTGGAAAATGCTACAAATCGGGACATTTTTCTTTCCAGAGAACTGGTTGTTAATGTTCTCCAACACACCAGTGGCCTCACAGCTATACAGGTGGTGGAGCTCTGGCCTCACTCAAGAGGCCTCTATTGAAGTCATAGACTCAAACCTAAAGTCACTCTTTCTGTCTGATCAGGTTTTGAATTCCAAAGCCCAACTGTGAAAACTGAAGATCAAAGAGACATATCACACCATGGCTGCTCAGGGTTCCCTTGGCCACGAGGAAAAGGCAGTGGGCACTGTTAGTGGAGAGCTGTTGTTTTAATCCACCCAGGGCTCCTCGCTCTGCTGAAGAATTGTCCTGCCCCCACTTACTATGCTACATTGCCAATTAGCACCCTGCCACCTGCATATGACTTGTAGAACCCCAACCACTGTTCACAGTGATCAACTCCAGGTGTTGGCACAAAACCCAAGCAAGGCTGATTAGCATGCTTTAATGACATTTGATATATGGATGCTGGGACACAGGGTCTTTCTTTTAGGAGGATGATAAATCCTAAGGACATATAGCAGCTGGCCATCTTTCCCATGATGGAGAAAGAGATGAGCTGTGGCAGGAAAGCAAGAAGCCAACACTCAGAGAAGCAGAGCCAAGAGTTTTGGAAGCGGAGAGACAGGAAACAGAGAGGGACAATCACCAGGTGACATAACTTGAGCCCCACCCGGGACTAAACTTCCCAGCCAACAAATTCCCTGGGGTTGGTTTGTCTATTTGGCTGAAGGTAATTGGAGTTGAGCTTCTGTCACTCACGAGGAAAGAGATGTATCTAATCACAGTCGTCCTGCTGAAATTCAGAAGAACTACACTGCAAAATGACACAGAAACAAGTTGAAAATGCCAACAGAGAGCACTCAAGGTGGCAAGCAAGCAGCTCAATTTGATAACAAATATGGAGCCTCTTGGGGCATGTCACATTTGAAAAAAACAACACTGTGAGTCTCTCCAACTTGCTTTCCACCATCTCTCCGAGAATGTGTGTTATAGAAAAAGAAAAGACCCACAATTAGTAGTCAACTAGGTTTTAATACTTTGGGGAGGAAGGGAAAGAGAAAGGGAAAAGAAGAGAGGAGAGGAAAAGCTAAGAGCATAGTGGAAAAGAGATTCAACTTCCTCCTTAGCCAAGGACTCAGACTTTTAAGATAGAAAAGTTTAAGAATCACCCATCCCTGTTTCCCAGGCTGAAGGGTCTACAGAACAGTATTCTAGGAGATGCCAAGAGATGGTCCACATACACACAAAAAGGTGGGATTCTATGCTCAAATTATTTTGGGAAACCTGATTTATACAGTGAAAAAGATATATTTTATTCCTCCACAGGACTTCTCAGAGCCTTTGATAAAAGAATGTGCATTGGAAATATCCAAGAAGGAGATATAATAAGCAATAGTCCCCCATGTATTTGACCACAGAACATTTTTTCTGAGACACCTATTAACATACATGTCCGGGCCGGCCCTGTGGCTTGGTGGTTAAGTGCGCGCGCTGCAATGCTGGCGGTCCGGGTTCGGATCCCGGGTGCGCATCGAGGCACCACTTCTCCGTCCATCCTGAGGCCGAGTCCCACATGCCGCAACTAGAAGGATGTGCAGCTATGACATACAACTATCTGCTGGGGCTTTGGGGGGAAAAAATAAAATAAATAAAATCTTAAAAAAAAAAAAAAAAAAAAAAAAAAAAACATACATGTCCTGCAACAGTGTTCCCTGGAACATCTGTAAAATGAAGATGTAATCAAAACCCCATGTTTACAGATGAAGAAAGCAATGCTCAGGAAAGTGCAGTTACTTGCTAAAGGTCACAGAGCAAGCAGATCAGTGCAGAGCTTGAGTAAGAACCCTGGTTCCTTGACTCCTCGTTCAATGCTCCTTAAAGCTCCAACTCATTATAATAACTCCAAATGATTTTTAATCATTTCCTGAAGCCAAGGCAAAGTAATATTAAAAGGAAAGTTTAAGGGGCCGGCCTCATGGCCTAGTGGTTAAGTTCAGCACACTTTGCTTCAGCAGCCTAGGTTTGGTTCCTGGGTGTGGACCTACACCACTCATCGGTGGCCACACTGTGACGGCGACCAACATACAAAACAGAGGAAGTCTGGCACAGATGTTAGCTCAGGGTGAATCTTCCTCAGCAAGAAAAAAAAAGGAAAGTTTAAGATGCTCATATATAATCTTCAAGTGGTACAGAACCTAATCTGGCTCTGACTTCAGAAATTCACACTTAAGCTACCATCAGAAACACCACTTGTGCTTCTGAATTCCAAGAGACAACTTCAGACCTACTTCCTGGTAAGACCGATAAGCTGCCACCTGTCTCCATGTGTGAGGGGGGAAATCAGTAATTCACACAGGGACATTTGATAACACAAAATAGGTGTAGTATCGATGTCAGAGTGAGTTACAGAATTAAAGTGAGCTTCTGAGAATAAAATGTAAATATGTCAAAGGTAGTTTCATAACAGAATCATACCAACAGATGATTGGGTCTATTTTAACTTCATTGCCTAAAATGATGGTATTTCTAGTTTTTTAAGCAGATGGGAAAAAAGAGTTTAAAAGATTCAGAATCAGATCACAGAGATTCTGCATCAAGTATTAATTGGCTTTTTAAAGAACTGATCTCAAGAGAATGTTACATTATATTGTATGCTAGAAAGAAGAGGCCAAGGCCCCTTCTCAGCCCATGTTCTAGAATTGTGCTGTCCAGTACAGTAGCCACTAGCTATTATATGAATTTAAATCTTAATTAATTAAAATTAAACTAAATTAAAAATTCAGCTCCTCAGTAGTACCAGCCACATTTCGAATGCTCAATAGCCATATGTGGCTAGCAGCTACTGAATTGGACAGTATGGACATAGAACATTTCCACTATCACAGGAGTTTCTATTGGACAGTAGAGATATAGAGAACATTTCCATCTTCGTGGAAGGTTCTATTGGACAGTAGAGATATAGAGAACGTTTCCATCATCACAGAAGTTTCTACTGGACAGTAGAGATATAGAGAACATTTCCATCATTGTGGAAGGTTCTATTGGACAGTAGAGACATAGAGAATATTTCCATCATTGCAGAAGGTTCTACTGGACAGCACTGCTCCAAACTCTCTGACTCACCCCCTTGGTCACAGTTGATTGGCCCAGGCCAGGCCACCTGACCCACGGGCAGCTGATGGACAGCTAGTGTGTCTACATGATGACCTAAATTGAAGGTTTTGCCCAATAGAAAGGCAGTGAGTAACTCACCAACCAGTTTCTCTCTTTTGGGAGTCTACAGAGTCAGTTAGTCGGTAGTGGGAACATAAGAAGAGACGCAACAGCAGAAATTATGAAGCAGAGGAGGAAGCCATGAGTGGACAGAGCCATGTGGAAAGAGGGAGCATGGAGAGCAGCAGAAGGAAACGTCTGCCACCTAAGGAAAGCGCACCTTCACTGTCACACATCGGCCTGCCTTCCGAGTGCTTTCACCTGCGGCTCTGTCTGCCGGAGCCAGCTCTCCTCGCACACGGGGTGACCAGAAGTGCCAGGGAATGAATGAGACTCTGGCAGCAGCCCTCAGCCGATACTGCCAGGAGATGGTTTACAGAACCTGGCCCCTGGACTCTCGGGCAGGGAGGACTCAGGCGTGTGTTCTGTACTGTTTCTCAGAGTTCCCAGTGGGACAGAGCGTGAGTTGCCCCAAATGCTAACTTGCTTGACGGCACGGCCCCTATCGGCTTCCTTCCTTTTCCTCTCACTTCTCCACACCCTTGCTGGTATTTCCTGGGACCACCCCGCAAACAAACCACTTACACTCAAATCACTGTCTGGGAATCTACTCCTGGGGGAACCCAAACTAAAACAGGTAAGGTAAACTGAGTGAGTCTTAGTTCCTTGCAACTAAAAAAGCCAAGCACACGTTGGCTCTGGTCAATTTTGGGGACTAGAACATAACAAAAGATAATGAACGCTCAAACATCAGTGGTGGGAATGCAAAATGCTACAGCTTTTTGGGAAACAGCTCGGAAGTTTCTTATAAAGTTAAACATACACTTACCATATGACCCAGCAATCCTACTCCTAGATATTTAGCCAAGGGAAATGAAAACTTATGTTCACACAAAAAGCTGTTCATGAATGTTTATAGTGACTTTATTCATAATCACCAAAAATTGGAAATGATCCAAATGTTCTTCAACTGGGGAATATATAAACAAACAACGGAATACTACTCAGAAATAAAAGGAAATTGATGCACATAGCAAGACGGATGAATCCAAATGCATTATGCTGAGGGAAAGAGACACACTCAAAAGGCTACATTCTGTGTGATTCCATGTATAGGACACTCTTGTAAAGACAAGACATAGGGACAGAAAGCAAAGCAGTGGTTGCCAGAGGCTGGGGGTGGGAAGAGAAGGTGACTGCAAAGGAGTATGGCAGAATTTCGAGGGGTGATGAAAATGTTCTTGATTGTGGTAGTAGTTACATGACTATATGTATTTGCTAAAATGTGTAGAACCGTGCACTTTAAAAAGGTGAATTTTACTGTATATAAATTATATCTTAGTGAAATAAATGAGGAAAAGAAAAGTCAGTGAAGACAATACTCTGAGCAAGGGCCCCAAATATGCTCTTGGACCAGTTGTGCCCTAGCCCATCTTCACCGTGGCCCAGGTGTGGCTGTAAACAGACTTGCGCCCAAGTCAGTCAGGCAGCCCACCCCATCGACAGCATCCTTTCCTCAGCGGGCTCAGCCACTTTGTCCCAACACTCTTGAGATATGACACATTCTCACTTGTAACAGCGCCCCCAGGGGAGTTGTATCAGATTTGGGGAGCTAGAGGAGAGGACACTCTCCTTCCCACTTCAGAATCACTGCTTTAGCTTCTCCCTAGGCCACCTGGAAACATGTCCAATATAGCCAGCCTACCTGGGGGAGAATGTTGACCAAAGTTTCCATCAGAGAAATTAGAAACAACTTCCAAACATCCACTGGAGAACCCAAGGAGACATGAGGGGGCTGTGATTGGAGTTCAAATGAAAGGGCACCAGCAGACGAATGGATAAAGAAAATGTGGTACATCCACACAATGGAATACTATCTGGCCACAAAAAGGAATGCGGTACTGACACAAGCTACAACATGGATGAACTGTGAAAATGCGATGCTAAGTGAAGGAAGCCAGACACAAAAGGCCACATACTGTATGATCCATTTATGTGAAACGTCCAGCATAGGAAATCCACGGAGAGAAGGTAGGCTGGAGGTTGCCAGGAGCTGCAGGAGGAACAAATGCGGAGTGACTGATCATAGGTACAGGGTTTTTGCTGTTGTTGTTTTGTTTGTTTGTTTTGGTGAGGAAGATTGGCCTGAGCTGACATCTGCACCAATCTTCCTCTATTCTGTATGTGGGACGCTGCCACAGCATGGCTTGATGAGTGGTGTAGGTCTGCACCCGAGATCCAAACCCGCGAACCCCAAGGCCACTGAAGCGGAGTGCATGAACTTAACCACTACACCACCAGGGTTTCTTTTTGGGGTGATGAAAGTGTTTTGGAATTAGACAGCAATGATGGCTGCACGATATTGTGAATGTACTAAAAACCACTGAAAGGTACACTTTAAAATGGTGAATTTTATGGTATGTGACTACATCTCTTTATTTTTTTATTTATTTTTGTGTGTGTGTGAGGAAGATCAGCCCTGAGCTAATATCCGTGCTAATCCTCGTCTTTTTCCTGAGGAAGACCGGCTCTGAGCTAACATCTATTTCCAATCCTCCTCCTTTTTTTTTCCCCAAAGCCCCAGTAGATAGTTGTACGTCATAGTTGCACATCCTTCTAGTTGCTGTATGTGGGACGCGGCCTCAGCATGGCCGGAGAAGCGGTGTGTCGGTGCGCGCCCGAGATCCGAACCCGGGCCGCCAGTAGCAGAATGCACGCAATTAACCACTAAGCCACGGGGCCGGCCCCTCTTTATTTTTTTAAAAAGGAAAGAGGCCGGCCCCGTGGCTTGGTGGTTAAGTGCGCGCGCTGCAATGCTAGTGGCCTGGGTTCGGATCCCGGGTGCGCATCGAGGCACCACTTCTCCGTCCATCCTGAGGCCGAGTCCCACATACAGCAACTAGAGGGATGTGCAGCTGTGACATACAACTGTCTACTGGGGCTTTGGGGGGAAAAAATAAAATAAATAAAATCTTAAAAAAAAAAAATTAAAAAAATAAATAAATAAATAAATAAAATAAAAAAAATAAAAAGGAAAGAAAAGAAAGTGCTCAAAGGCAAAACACTTATTACCAGACATAGCCACTACCTCAGAGTGGAAGGAAAGCAGCTCAAAAGCTGAGGGAAAGGGTGGGGGTGGGAGAGGAGAGGGGTGGGGAGTGCTGTGGCCCAGGGCAGCCTCCCACACACACAGACCTCGACCCGACCATGCCAACCTTGGGCAAGTTTCCTAAATTCTCTGAACCCCAAGCACCCTTTCCACAAAGAGTAGAGAGGGCCAGGAGGATGGAGGATGGGGGATTGGGTTGAGGGGTGACTACTGGTGATGCCTGCAGCCAGGACACCACTTCTGCTTGCATCCCAAGCATAGTTTCTTGTTCAAAGCTGTTTTCCCCATTAGACTGTGAGCCCCCTGAGCACAAGGACCAGGTCTGCTCAGCACTATATCCCTAGCACCCGGAACAGTGTGCAACAGTCAAGAGTTGTTGAATGAATAAGATCAGAGTGGAAAGAAATACCGTCTAAAATTTGCCAAGATATACTGTCTGAAGACTAAAGTAGGACAGAATAGACAAAACCCTGTTCTGGGCATCAAGAGACAGGATTCAAGTTCTAGCTGTGTAACCCTGGGCAGGTCATGGGTCTTCTCTGGCCTTCAGTTTCCTCTTCCTTTAAAATGGGCTGTTTGGCCAAGATGACCTTTCAAGCTTTGAGTTGGAGGAACTCAAACACTGTACGATTCTGAAAGCATTTTTCAAAGGCATTTCGAATTAAGACAGTGCCATTTCAGGGGGGCCAGTCACCAGCCCAGCAGGCCCCATGTGTGGCTTATCCTCTCCAGTTGGGGTTTGGTTCGGTCTAAACGCAGGATTCAGAGGAAACACAACGGCCTTGTTGACTAAAGCATAATATTTTCCATCAGGTGTCACAGCATTCTGTACTTTATCCTTTTCCCCCAGGGAACTCCCAAAAATGATCCACAGGAGCATCTGAAAATAAGTGTGCCTAGTGAAAAAGCACACGTGCATGCACGCACGCACATATCATGCACACATCCCCGGGGCAAAGACCCGCCAAGAACCAAAACACTAAACACCCTCCGGATCCCCCTCCCCCAGGTCAAGCTCCAGAAGCTATATCCGGGAGATGCTGCATTTTTCCAGAATTGTGTCATTATTCACAAAGCAGTTCACTCTCAGGCCTCGCATCCCCCGGAGAGCTGCGTTGGGCTGCTCAGAGTCACAGTGAAGAAAGAGCTGGCCACTTACACCACTTTTATGGTGAGCTATGACCTCCCAATGAGCTGGGTGTGTGCAGGGGACGGAGCCTGGGACGCTGGTCCAGCCTTGGAGAGGCTGAGCCCTCCATGCACATCGGGGAACAGGCCCATGCAGGGCTTGGACCCAGTCAACTGGGCACATAAAATAGAGCAGCTGCATGGAGGACTCCAGGCTTCTGGTTAAAAGTTGGGGGGCAAGGGGCACACACAAGCTTGTCCCTCTTCTCCACACACCTCCCACAGGCAGGGTCCAGGGGGCTGTGGAGACCACCGAGCTGGGAGAAGTAAACATCAGCAACCTGGTGTGCCTTGTTTTCTGATGCAATGCTGAGCCTGAGATAGTTCATAGCTCTCCAATCCCCTATGCTTCTCCTTGGAACTGAGGGACTCCATCAAGGACCACTGTAATCTCAATAGTCCCCCAGCCTTAAATGCAGAGGGGCACTGGATAGTGTGGAACCACGGCATCTCCCCTGGGCTGTCACCACTGAGCTGTCTCTAGGCTTCGAAGGACATGGCAGGGTAGGACAGCCAGGGTCTGAAACCAGCCTGAAGCAATGGGGGAGAGTGTCAAGGAAAGCCAGGCCAACAGCCCCTACCCAGTGTGGGACAGGGCCTTTGCAGTCCACACTGACCATGACCCTCGCTCCCCAGGGTCTGTCACTTTCCCTAAGAACTCCTGGCCTCTGAGACACTTGATTTACGGGCCCCAGGGGAAGAGGATGACTTACTTGACAAATAAGTCTGGGCAAGTTCCAAAGTTCAAACCTTCAACCACGGCCTCATCTCTCAATCTGTTCAGGGAAGACGAATGCTATTTATTGGGGTTTCCTCTAAGACCCCATAAACATAAGGCAAAGACCACTGAAATGACCCCAAGCCCCTCACTGACCCCACCCCCCAATCAGGAACTCACGACTAAAAGTAAATTTGGGAAGGCTACAATTCCATCTCTTAGCAGTACCACCTTTGCCTGTAAGTCAGGAAAAAATAGAAACGTGGAACGTTCTAGTTGGAAGGTGGCTTTATGGGAAACATGAGGATCAGAAGGAAGGCACTATTTGCCCAAGGTCACACTGTCATCTGGGGTAGAACTGAAACTATATTTGGGCCTCAAGATTCCTGGTCCAGCGCCCTTCCCCGCCTCCCCAGTGTAGCCCTCTGTACCGGGTCTCCGTGCTCTGGGGGCTGGTGGAGCCATGCGTCCCAGAGAGAGACAATCCCAGAGCCATCCACTCCCTGGCCCAGGGAAAGGGCTGCACTCCTTCCGACTCACTGGGATCCAGCAAAGCCTCTCCCAGGAACTTCACCATCTCTGCCCTCAGGTTCCAAGAGGGAAACAACAAGGCAGCTCTCTGCCCATCACAGGCCTAGGCTGCCCAGGGGTCAGAGCACAGTGATTCATCAGCTGCCACCAGGACCAGAGGCTGGGGCGCCAGGCTCTACCCGCTACGGCCACAATGGTTTCCCTTCCATGCACCTGTCTCCAGGACAGTCTTGCTGCTCACACACCTGCTCCTAGCAGCACCAGCACGCCGTGCAGACCAGCAGCAACAGGGACCCCTCAGGGAGAGTGTTTGCTGCACTCCAACTAATATGCCTTATTTCAGTTATCTGGGCCCCCATGGAGTTTGGCACACCTGTCCAGATGTAGCAATATCCCAAAGCAGTGACGGTGGGATGGAAAAAAGAAAACACAGCTCGCATTCACAGGAGAGCGGAGGGGGAGAGATACACAGGGCAAAGGAGCAGGGTGCAAGTTCAAGACCACCAAGACCTAGGGCAGTGGTTCCCAACCGGGGGTGATGTTGTCCCCAGGGCACATTTGGCAATGTCTAGAGACATTCTTGGTTGTGATAACTACAGGGGTGCTAGTGGCATCTAACAGATAGAGGCCAAGGATGCTGCTAAACATCCTGCAATGCACAGAACAGCCCCCACAACAAAGGATTATCTGGCCCCATATGTCAATAGTGTCAAGGCTGCCAAACCCTGCTTTAGGTACATACCTTCTGGAAGAAGGTTTTTTCTTTTCTTTTCTTTCCCCCAGAGCCCCCTCATCATTGCTCTATAAGATAGTAAGAAAATAACAACTACAACTTCAAATAAATGCTCACGGCCTATCATAAAGGAAGCTTTGGCTTTTCATCAGTTACAATGACTACTAGTAACTGGGCTGCAGAAAGGAAGGCCAACCTTTGGGAAAACAATTCATAGTAAAGACAGGCTTAAGAGGAAGTTCTAAGTATGTTCTCAAAGAGTTTTAAGCATCACAGAAAGGCTTTGGTGATGCCATAAACATCCCACGTGGGCTGCCTTTTTAATTCGCTTAAATAAGAAGCAATCTTACAGGGTCTTTCAGATATAGCCTGCCTTTTGTTTTAATTTTTTTTTTTTTTTTGCTGAGGAAGATTAGCCCTGAGCTAATATCTATACCAATCTTCCTCCACGTTATATGTGGATCGTCGCCACAGCATGGCTGACAAGTGGTGTAGGTCCACGCCCAGGATCTGAACCCACGAACCCGGGCCAGCAAAGCGGAGTGTGCCAAACTCAACCACTAGGCCACAGAGCCAGCCCTGTTTTAACATGGTTTTAATCAGGGGATCGTGGGCTCTTGGTTCCTTCAGGAAATTCTGTCAAATGTTTCACATTCCTCATAGAGAACTACTGTCTATGCAAGTTAAGATCTCAATTTTTAAATTTGGGGACAAGTAGTGTTTTGTTGTTATTTCTTAAAGTCAATGTAAGAAAAAAAAAAGTGAGGGGAGGAGAGAATACAAATGTTCATCATTGAAAACACACACAAAACCAGAAACATTTTTGCCTTATGCACAGGTCAGGAATATCTGGGTAAAGTTGTTTCACGTTTTGTGTGTGCACTAAGGGAACGTGAGAAATGCTATTGCAAAGCTCTTGAGAGGAGCAGAGCGAGACGCCTAAAAATAGCCATTTCACCCAAAGGAGGGTTATTTATTAGAACTGCATCATTCTCAGCATGACTGAGCAGCACAGACTATGACATCGCAGCATGAAAAATATAGTAACATACGTTATTACAAATTCTCTTCACTTGGAAAGAGAGAGAGTCGGCCATGACTAAGCCACTCCCTTCGATGTTTACTTCAAATTTTTCCTGTAGCTTTTACCTAGTTACTGAGATGCTGATTGGGAAAAGGGAGGATAGAAGATGTAGTGTGTCTCGTGTCTCCTTATTCCTCTCTGGAAGTAGGGAAGTGGAGTAGAAAGTTTCGTGGGGTCCCCCAGAACTGGCTTCAAACCCTACTTCTGCATTATTAGCTGTGGGACGTTGAGCAAGTTATTTAATTTCTCTGAGCTCATCAGCTTCTTCATCTGTAAAATGGAGTTGGTTGTAAAACTGAAAACGAGAATTTACAGGTAAAGGGCTTGGTACAGAAGAGGCCCTCACTCAACAAATGGCGAGCATGTGTTGATTCGAGGAGAAAGCTTTCTAAGGAGAGTCAACCCAGAAGTCTGGGCACAGCAGTCTGAGGGGCAATTCTGCCTCTGAAGAGCCTATATGGGGTCCATCAAGACCCACCTCTTCTCACACTGGATTTTCTTATGTTCTCCCTGAGTCCCTATCCAGTGTGGTCAAAAATGTGGGAAAACACAGACTCCATTGGTGGGAGCAAAACTTGGTGAAGCCCTTCTGGAAGGATTTGGTGGCACTTATCAACACCCCCTTCACCATCAAGCCCACTTCCAAGTATCTGTGATATCCACGCACATGTGCACAAAGAGTTATGACAACAATAACAGTGATACAATAATAGTGCCTAACCTTCACTGAGCATTTTTAAAGTTCTAAATATTTTACATGTAATTTATACAGGTACATTTGATACATGATGCATCTGATATATTCTACAGGTGATATTTATTTCATATATGTATTAAGTAACTTAACCCTCCAAAGTAGGCACTATTATTATCTCCATTTTACAGAAAAGAAAGTTGAGACATGGAGAGATTATTAGTAACTTGCCCTAGGTCAGGGGTCAGCAAATGTTTTCTGCAAAAGGCCAGATGGTAAATATTTTAGGTGGGCCAGATGGTCTCTGTCACAACTACTCAACTCTGTTGCTCTTGCATGAAAACAGCCCCAGACAACAGGTAAACAAATGAATGTGGTCATGTTCCAACAAAACTTTACTTATGGACACTGAATTTTGAATTTAATATAACTTTCATATATCAGGAAATATTATTTATCTTTTAACTTTTTCCCAACCATTTAAAAGCAAGAAAATCATTCCTGGTTTGCAGGCCACACAAAAAACGCGAGGAGGGTGCATTCGGCCCGAGGGCCGTAGTTTGCCAAGCCCTGCCCTTGGTCCTTCACCCAGTCACTGAAGCCCCTTTCAAAGACAAGCAGTCTAGCTCCAGAAGGCACATTCATGACCTCATGCTATCATTACTTCATTTAACAGCAAAAAGAAAGAGTAGGGAGATGGTTCAACAAATTACACATTCATCTTATGGGATGTTCTGCAACATTAACAAGACATACACACGTGGACCAGAAGCAGCTCTGGGCACGCTAAATGAAAAAGCAAGTAGTCCATCAATACATGTGTCATGACCCTATTTACATATTAAAAATAAAACTAATTATGTATGTGTAAGTATACGAATATACACACTTGTTCACGGACACATAAACAGCAAACACAAGAAAAAGATCTAGAAAGAACAGGAAGCCTTAGCCACCAGGGAGGGCAGTGGGGCAGTGGCAGTGAGTGCGAATTTTGAGCTTTCCTGTGTACGTATGCTGCTCTACAGTTTTGAACCTTTTACATCCCAAATGCATCCTTCTATTACTTGTGTAATAAAAGAAAAAAAAATTGAGGTCCTAGTTATAAGACATCTCTTGCCAACATACTTTGAGCTCTCTGAGCAGTTTCCATGTACCCCGATCTAAACAAAAGCTGGTTACAATTAATTACAGCAAGACAAAGACATTCTTTCCAGAGGGAAAAACAAACAAGCAAGCAAAGGTGGCAAAAACTATAGTAAGTAAACACAGCTATGTCTCTGACTATCAACAGTGACTTTTTTTAAATCGCATTTGTGCATAACCTGACCTTCTCTAGATGCCATTAACCTTCAAACCAAGGATGTCAGTTGTAAACAAAACCTTCAAGGTTTTCATCTGGTGTGTGATATTCCAGGCATAGCTTTCTTGCCTGCATAAACTTTAATTTATGAAGTTATTTTGGTTTGCTCCACTGGCATGAGCACAGTTGAAGGGGGAGTCTTCGACTGGGGAAATGAGATTTCCCTCAGTGCCAATTTTTAAATCCAGCCTCCAGGTCATCTTATTTTTTTGGATGCTTCCCACAGTCACATTTTTTGTTTGTTTGTTTTACATGAAAGAGCACATTCCCTTTCCCCAAGCCAGGTTTACCATTTTCCATTCCTCTTATTAAACGTATCTTATTCAAATGGAATGTTCTCAGAGTTTCCGCCTTTCACTGGCCTGGGTAAGAGAGGCCTGGAGTGGATGCCCCCGCACAGTCACACAGACCCCTCACTCCAGGCTGCCTCTGTGCGCCATATAATCACATCTGCAGAAACATAAGAGGGTCTAAAACCCCATCTCTGACCACAGGACCCCAGACTCATTCTCAGATCTGGGGCAGACTCCAGCGGGCCCTCAGCCAGTCCCTCTGTGCCCATTAAAACAGGAGCTGGCTGAAGCCGAGTCTGAAGGGGCTAACACGCAAATCTGGGAGGAGCCGGGTCCTTCTCAGGTGACATTCCCCTCAGAGCTGTGGGGGCCTTCTGTTGACCAAACAACGAATGTTTTCAATCCCAAGCAACACCTGGTTTGGAGGGTACAGGAGAGGGCTTGAAACCTCATCTAGGCATGCCACGCTAACCCCAAATTCATGACAGAATTGCATGCATTACCAAAACTGGCAAGACAAAGCTATCCAAGCCAGTGTTCGAACAGAGCCACCTTGTTGTGGCCTCCAGATGCCATCCCTTTCATGTGGCCATGACTCACATCCTCAGTTGATTAACTTGTGATGAGACATTACTTACCCCTTTGGATAGGGCTATCCTAATTCTTAACTTTTGTGGTAGGATCAACTTTGTTTTCTAAATGCTCCCCACCACATTAGGAACAAAAAATAAACTGTTATACAATTTACTTTATATATATATATATATATAGTGGTTAAAAAAAATAACATGACATCTACCCTTGTAAAAAATTTTTAAGTGTACAATATGGTATTGTTAACTATAGGCACATGTACAGCAGATCTCTAGAACTTTTTCATCTTGCACAACTGAAACTTTATACCAACTGAACAGCAACTCCTCATTTTCCTCCTCCTCCCAGCCTCTGGTAACCACCATTCTACTTTCTGTTTCTATGAATTGGACTACTTTAGATACCTCATTTAAGTGGAATCATACAGTGTTTGTCCTTCTGTAACTGGCTTATTTTCACTTGGTGTAATGTCCTCAAGATTCATCCATATCATCACATATGGCAGGATTTCCTTCTTTTTTAAGGCTGAATAATATTCCATTGTATGTATATACCACATTTTCTTAATCCATTCATCCATCAAAGAACATTCAGGCTATTTCCATCCCTTAGCTATTGTGGATAATGCTGCAAAGAACATGAGTGCAAATATCTCTTTGAAACTCCGATTTCAATTCTTTTGGATATATATCCAGAAGTGAGATTGCTAGATCATATGGTAATTCTATTTTTAATTTTTTTGAGGAACCTCCATACTATTTTCCATAATGGCTGCATCATTTTACATTCCTACCAACAGCGTACAAGGGTTCCAATTTCTCCACATCCTTGCCAACGCTTGTCATTTTTTTTTCTGATAATGGCCATCCTAACAGGTGTGAAGTGATATCTCATCATGGTTTTGATTTGCATTTCCCTGATGACTGGTGATGTTGAGCATCTTTTCATATCCCTGTTGGCCATTTGTACGTCTTCTTTGGAGAAATGTCTTTTCAAGTCCTTTGCCCATTTTTTAATCAGGTTATTTGGATTTTTGTTATTGAGTTGTAGGAGTTCCTTCTATATTTTGGATATTAATCCCTTATCAGATATGCAGTTTGCAAATATACAGCTTACTTGAGAGCAGTGTCTATGGCCTATTAGAATTTCAAATTTTCAGACATCTATATCATGGGTCAGCAAGATAATGCCTAAGGGCCAAATCTGGCCCAACACCTGTTATAAATAAAGTTTTATTGACACACAGCCTCCTCCATTTGTGTAGGTCTAGGCTATGGCTGCTCTCAAGCTACAGCGGTAGAGTTCAGTAATTGCAGCACAGACCACATGGCCCACAAGCCTAAAATATTTACTATCCACCCTTTACAGAAAAAGTTTGCTAAACCCTAGTATATAGGATCAAGGCTAAAAAGCATATGTCTGTTTCAGCCCCAATCATAACGTGACAGGAAGGACAATTCTGGATCAGATTATTCTCTTTCAAACACTGTGATTGTCACTGGAAACAGCTTTAAAACCCAAGCTCCTACCACTCAGGCATTTAAGTCACTGATGAGTCTCTGGTCCCACCAGGAGGTGCCTTATTCTTACACGGTTGGGTGGACAGCGGTTTTCACTTGCGTGGCACTCCTTCCTCTCCTTCTCTAATAGCCATTCCACATGACCCCACCATCCTCCCCACCCTCCAACTCCAGCTATGGAACAGGCAAGTGATGTCACATTGTCAAAAAGAGTCTTTTCTAGGACTTTCCTGGTTTTCAGAAAAGATGCTCTCTTTGCACTGGGGTTGCTAAGAGAGCTGCTGTGGGACCCCCTGACCAGCCAAGAATTAAGTAGAGGAGAGACCAGCAGAACTAAGAGATGGGGACAGAAGGAGCCCTGGGGACATTGTTTGAATCCTTGGATCCAGAAATCTAGGAATACCCCTAGATTCCTAGACACATGAGGCCATAAATTCTCATTTTGGTTTAAGCTGATTGGATTTGCATTTCTATCACTTGCTACCAAAGGATTTCCGAGTACTGCAACTGTGATCTTTTCATGTTGCACTTTTTGCATTTAAGAGTTCATATATTATTTTTCATGCTTCTACATTATCTTTAATGGGTATATAACCCATGAAATGGGTCAAACCCCTACCTGGGCACCCAGCCTACTGACACCAGTAGACCTCACTGGGTGCCATAACCCTGACTCGGCAAATCTTTCGTGCAGCAGACACAACTGGACAGCCCTTGTCACACAGGAGGCCACCTCCAGGCAGCCGGATGCCCACCTAACCAACAAGCCCAGGTATCAGGAGCCAGGCATCAAGGCTCAGCGAGACTACCTTCCCAGAGTCGATGAGACACAGCTCGTGGGCATTTAGCTGTGAAAGCGCTATACCATTCCTCCCCCCGCCTAGACCTCATCCCTCACAGCCAAGACTCTACACTCTCGGGCTCCCCACTTGGCAGTAAAACTTTGCCACTTAGTGGTCAATCTTTGGCCTCTTAGTCTTTATTTTTTCTTTAACAGATTCTAAGTTACTTGTCTTATTTGCAGGCTTTTCCCTCAAGGAGGCAAGTTCCAGATCAAGCCAGAGACCATGTCTGCCCAGCCACCCTAATGCCCTACTGCCTGGGACCAGAGAGGGGCTCAGTATCCATTTGTTGGGTATGAATGAATCAATGAATGAATGAATCAATGAATAAAGAGATCCTATGTGCCAGCCAATATGCCATTTTTCACAATCATCTATAACACTGCCTATTTCTACAGCTATGCCAGCTTCATTTTGGCAAAAGAAATGTTCCCAGAGAAGTCTGTGGTTAGCACTGTGGGACAGAATTTGAAGAAAGACCTGTGTTAGGAAAAGCTACTTGAACATTTTGGCAAAGCCTCCTTGAATCTGTCAGTTGCTGGCAGGTCTGGGAAGAGAGTGCACTAAAGGCCATCCATCACGTGTCCCTGTCACGAAGGTGCTCAAGGGTTGCTACTCCCTTTTGCCCACAGGAAACAGTAGTCCTTGTGACCACACAGGGGTCACAGGGCCAAGCCCTCACGTTGGCAGGGCCCACCGCCAGCTTACTGACCCCTCTGCTCTCCTCCATTTGGTTCTCACAGAAGCCCTGGAGATAGATGATGGTATCATTCCCACTTTACAAAAGAGGAAACCACAGGTGAAAAAGGACAACTATTGGCTCTAGGTCACTCCACCTAGGAAGCGTTAAACTAGTTAACCGAGGAGGTCATGAGACTGAGGTGGCTCTAACGCCGTGGTGGCCCGTGTAAGCATACCCAAATCTAATCCCGTAAATGCCTCAAGGTTATGAAATTAAAACCCTGAGGACAACCAATCACAAACAGCCAATTAAGCTTTAAGCTATAGACAACAAATAACTTCCTTTCTTTGCTTCCGCACTTTCTCTCGAGAAGTCTTCTCCCTGGCTCCTACCGGTGGAGCGCTCCTAACCACTTCCGGTTTAGCGCTGCCCCATTAGAATGGATTTTGCTCAAATAAACTAAAAATTTTCAATATGCCTCAGTTTATTCAAGAAGTGATTAGAGTCCAGATTTTTTTCAATCCTTAATCCCCTACTCTTGCAATCAACTGTGGTTAAGGATGGACCAAGTGGCCCCGGCAAAGGACTGAGAGCCCCGACACCATCCTGCTCCCTCCGACCTCACGGTCCTTTGGCCTGGGCATCTGCATTCCTGGATGTTCCAGCTGTGCCGCATCCAGTCATGGACCTCTCTGCACCCTCCTTCCTTTCAAAATCAAGCTCCTTAGGGGCCTGCCCCACGCTGACAGAAGACAGCTCTGAGACCTCCTTCAGCCCCACAGCCCCACCACAGTTAGGGCCCCTGACTGGGAAGCTCCCGGTTCTTTCATTTCATTCTACTTGGTTTTTTTAATGAACTTTCTCAATAACAAAACTTCCTTCCTCTCTTTCCAGCAAGAAGTCAGGCTCTGAAGGTTGTCATGTCATTTAGATTACAAAAAACCCCCCTCCCAAAACAAAGTTTTCTACTGAACTTTTCTGCTCTTTCATGGTAGACTGACTATGTAATTTATTGTCCAAACAAGGATCCTTTTAAGAATGAAAGGGGACACTATGAATCCTGACACCGGCCATATGATCACCCTTCTTTGGGAGGGGAGCGGGTGTCACCATTTCTCCACTGGAGCCCAGGAGAATGTGGCAAACCACTTCCAGACAGCAAATTGAATTAGGGTATATTAATGTCGGGCCTTGAAAGAGTCAAGAGCCCTGCAGTCCACTTTTAAATAAGGGTAAGATTCTCTTTGCTCCACTCTCTGATACTGGAGCTCGAGTCCCTGGTACACACTCCACGTGTCTAACAGAAGGTGAGTGTTTTCCTGCTGCTGCCCAAGAAGCCAAAGGATCCGGCTTCAAGGATCTTTATTTTCTATCAATAATTCTAATGTGCTGAGACCAAACCTTTCTAGTCCCAGAAATTTCTCAGGCCGGTGAGGGTTGGGGTGTCTAGCCTCAGAACAAAGAAGGCTGGGAGATCACTGGGTCCATCCCAGCCGCCAGGCAGGGCCACACCCGTCATTCCAGATGAGTCGAGTCTCTGCTCTTTATTTTAAACCTCCAGAGGAAATTGTGCCACCTCCCTGGGCGAGCCAGTCCAAAGTTTAATTGGGATCTTCAGGGCCAGGCACCCCTCCTTCCGGTCCACCCTCCACCCAGGAAACCAATAACATCCGACTGTCCCGCCTGTCAGTCTCCATCCACTTTAAGGGGTATTTTCTCCTCTGCTGACCAGAAAACCCTCTCTGGGCCCAGAAAGTATTCAGAAGGTGAAACAGAAACACACACACAGATCTTCTTCCTCCCTAACTCAGCACCCTCCCCCAAGCCTTTTAATCCCCAAGCAGGTTGTAAATGGAAGGACGGGAAACGCAAGAAGCAAAATGTGGAGCCATCTCCCTCTCAACACCAGCCCCTCCCCCACCCTAGCCTCTCTTCTCTTGACAGACAGACAACCCATTAAGAGCCCGCCCATAATAGTCTTTCCTGTAAGAACTTGTAAACAGCATCACTCCAGCTTAAATTTGGGTACTTCCCAGCTCACTTGCTTCCATTTCCTTTGCCGTGGATTGATCCCATAGGGAGTAGGGGAGGCTGATGGGGGGTCTCTCCCCCACTGTCTCGCCCCACCCCGCCTACTCTCCCCAGCTCCCTCCTCCTTCAGTCTCCCTGAAGTTTAAGGGTCTTGCCCTTGAACACTGTTTCCATCACCTAGCTTTGTGTGTTACTTTTCATATCTTTGAAGGAAGCCCTTCCACTTAGTACGCTAGAGACTCCAGATAATGCCAGCCACCTCCTCCATTCCAACGTATTCCTACTGCTAAGTATTCATATAGGGTTCTCACCAGTTCTCGGTATGAAATGAGCAAAACCAGTGCTGAAATTGCCTTTTATGGAAACCCTCTCCTGCACAACTGTTTTTTTTTTTAAAGGAGAACTTGTTTTTATTACATAACTTAAAGTTTGCAAGGCAAGTACACTATCTAAAAGGTCAGGGGCCCCAAACCCAGGGGTTGGTCAGGTGACATAATTGACTAAAAGGGACTTGGTGTGAGGCAAGAGGGAATAGTGGGGTCTGTGGTGAAATGGAGAGCCTGGAACTTTGCCCCTAAACAGCCAGCCAATCTTCAATTGTAGACAAATGTCACTATGTAAAAATTTTTACCTAATATTGCCAGAACTTCCAATTTTCTATGAGAAGTCTTAAATCAGGAATGTTAAGAGAAATTTTCTCAATTTTTAAAATATTGTGTGGGCCAAACAGTTTGCAACTCCTGGACTATATGATAAATATCCCCTGCCATAACCAGGGCTCCAGCACTATTGGGCACTGTTACTATCTGCACAAAAGAACACAGTCCCAGGAACAGCACCCATGGCCTATGGGGTGGGGGAGAAGCAGGCATGGGGATAGGCCTGGAGCCAAAGGCAGATCCCGGACCCCAACCCCTCAAAGCCCAGGTCCTCTGGAGGCTGTGCCTTCTGAGACACTTTCTGAGAGCAATCTTATTTTTTAGGAAGGAAACAATCTGGAAATAGGATTCACTTTACTGTAATCCACTTTACTTGAATTCACTTTACAAAAATTCATTTTATAGCCAGTTTTGCTGAAACAGATCTATAAGAGATATGACGCGTGGTGGCCTTTTCCCAATAAAAATATACACTGAGCATAAAGCCCTTAACTAGCTCACAGGCCCCTGTGACTGAGCAAAAACCAGTAACTCAAATGAATAATCCTAGGGCCGGCCTCGTGGCTTGGCGGTTAAGTGTGCGCGCTCCACTGCTGGCGGCCTGGGTTCGGATCCCGGGTGCGCACCGACGCACTGCTTCTCCGGCCATCCTGAGGCCGCGTCCCACATACAGCAACTGGAAGGATGTGCAGCTATGACATACAACTATCTACTGGGGCTTTGGGGGAAAAATAAATAAATAAAATTAAAAAAAAAAAAATGAATAATCCTACAAAACAAAGACCTGTACCTTCTTTCCCAAACTCATGGCAGAGGAGCGGGCCCTAGACCCAGTGGAAAAGAAAAGCAAGTTTAAGAGTCATATTCCCAGGCCGCCTCCGTGGCTTAGCGGTTAAGTGCGCGTGCTCGGCTGCTGGCAGCCCGGGTTCGGATCCCGGCGCACACCGACGCACCGCTTCTCCGGCCATGCTGAGGCCGCGTCCCACATACAGCAACTAGAAGGAAGTGCAGCTATGACATACAACTAGCTACTGGGGCTTTGGGGGGAAAAATAAAAAAATTAAAAATTAAAAAAAAAAAGAGTCATATTCCCTTGCTTGGTTTAAACAGCTGAGATGACACATGATGCTGGGCAAGTTACTTATTCTTTTTAAGACTCAATTTCCTTGTCTGTGAAATGGATATAATGATAGCACAATCCTAATAGGATCCCTGTAAGGACTAAGATAAAGCATTCCAAGCTGTAGAATGGAAGTAGAGGTATTAACATTTTTTATATAACAGAAAGGCAAAGAGTGAAATCGAAGTCCCAAAGGGAAAAAACTGTGAGAAGGTATTTAGCACTTAGTACAGTGTACAGCACACTTTAAGTAACCAATAAAAAGTTAGGTCTCAATTAAGACAGCCTCCCAAGGTTAAGGCTTGAGGTGACCTGGAGGTCCCAGAGGGTGGAAGCAGGGTCTCCCTGGGCAGGTGACCACAATGCCCAACCTCAGACCCTCGGGGAGCAGCCAGGCCCAGAGCCACTATCTGGCTGAGGTGTAAGCCAGCTCCAAGCCAGGCCCTGAGGCCTCCTGAATCTTCTGCCTGCGTTTCCCTGGCTCCATCTCCTCCTGTGCTGGAGGAGAGGGACTTCCAGCCTTTCTGGCAGGGTGGTGAGAGCTGAGATTGGGGGTGAGCCTGAGGAGGCTCTTCGGTTCCCAGCCTGGGCCACCCAGTCTAGCTGTCCAGAGCTCCACTTGCCCCCAAACCAGCTGGAACTTTGCTATAAGCTTCTATTAGCCTTTGGCCAGCTGCCAGCCTCAGGTACCTCCTAGAGAGGAGTGGGCCTGGCGTGGGGCAGAATCCGGGTGCTCCTGGGCTCATCAGTCATTCAAAAAGTATTCCTGGAGCACCTACGATATACAGACACACGACAAAGAGCAATAAATAGGCACAAGCCCTGTTCTCCTGAAGCTTATGGGCAGTCCCCAAATCCACTTTTACTTCTAACAATAAATCCTAAATATAACACATTTTCAAAAAGAGGAAAAAGTGTCAGAAATTACTCAGGCAGATGTCCCTGCACCTTCCTATTAAAATGATTCATGCTCTTGGTTATGGAATCAATTCACGAGTTTGGGGGAGTTTAAGCAGCCTGAGAGTGTCTTGTAATGGGCCCTCAATGAAAATAAAATGTCACATCCTCCCACGCCACAGCATTTGTAACACGTCCAGCCAGCCCACAAGCAGTAGTACACCGGGTTTTTTCTTCACCGAGGAACTAATTTACATAGACTTAATGGTGTGATTTTGTTTTTAAACCTTACTCTTTTGCTTTAACATTTTCCAATTACTTACATGTTAGTGAATTCCAGGATATGGTTTTCCAAAGATAATAGACAGATCGAGTTGCCATTATTCTCGTCCACAATGTTCACTCTCTTGATTTGTTTCTTTAACATAAATCTACACATGAGGAACATCACAATCAATGAGAGCCAGATTTAGAAATTATGGTTATCACCCATCCTGCGCTTCCAAATTAAATTTAAGGCACATTAGCATTTCCAAATCCAACTGAAAAAAATAACCTCAAAATATATTTCTGCCTCCTACTGACTGGGGAACTTGGCCAGGATTCCTAAATCTTCTGTGCCTCAGTTTCCTCCTTTATAAAATGAGATTAACCAGTTGTACCTACCTCATAGGTTTGTGGAAGGGACTCAATGAAATAAGACATGTAAAATAAGTATTAGCTAGTTTTACTAATATTTTTTTCACCACCACTGTGAGACAGTGGAACACAGTGGTTGAAAGGGAACAGGTTCTGGGGCCTGGTTCAAATCCTGACTTTTCCGTTAATAACTATGACCTGGGCAAGTTACAGAATCTCCCTGAGCCTCCATTTTTTCATCTGTGGAACTGGGATAAAAATAGTATCTATCTCAAAGGGCGGTTGTGAGGAGGGCCCTGGCATGCATAAGCACCATATTAAGTTTATACCTATCTTAATGATGATGAAACCAAGGCTTATCAGAGGTGTTCCGCTCTCCGGGGCGAGCTGGCTATATAATGAGTTTATGGACACGTCCAGGCTCCCACAAGGAAACAGATTTGGGATCAAACCAATGTCTGTGTAGACAGCATCCACTTCCGGACTCACACACTGCTATTGTTCCTAACACCTTGGGTTCACATTTCCATGGTGACCAGCATGTTTGTTTACTTCTTTCTTGATTTTTTTTTTTTTTTTTTTTTTTGCTAGAACTGGAGTCCCCCAAGGGCAGACAGGTTGGGGATTGTACTGTTTGTGGCAGACATCAAATGCACCTGCCCCTGTGCTCCGGCAAAGCCTGGGACAAATGTTCACCCAGCCTTCCTTGACTCAGGGCACCTCCTCTTGTTCCATGCCCCACCCCTCCGGGCCTGCCCTGTTGGGCCCTTTAAGGCAGGTATCCCCTAAAGACATGGCGTCTAACCCAGAGTGAGTCAGGACCCTTTGACTGTAAGTGTCAAATCATCGGTTCACCCAAACAGGAAGCCCAAGTGGGAACCTGGCTCCCGGGATGGCTGGAGACCAACAACCAAACAATGAGATGAGGAATCAATCTTTCTCTCTCATGTTGCCTTTATTCTCAGGCAAGCTTGGCAACGGCCACCAGCAGCTCCAGGCTTCCCCTCTAACAGCCTGGCAGCCCTAGCAGCAGACGAACAGCCCTTTCTGGACCATGAATCACATCCTCAAGCTTGAACACGTCCCTGAGGGCAAGGAGAGAAGCAATGCTCTGATTGGTCAGGGCTGGGTCACATGCTCACCGGTGGAGCCAATGAGAAGTCATCCCCACCCAACCTCGCGGATTGAATGTGAGGGAGGAGCAGTGCCCCCAAGAAAAATGGAGGTGCCGTTACCAGAAGAAGAGCGAGTGGGTGCTGGGCAGGGAAAAACAACAGAGCCATCTGCTCCCAAGTTGTTCAGAGCTGCTGCTTGCTGGCACTTCCTGAATCCTCGCCTCTGGGCTGGAAGCTCTCGACAGCCTCCGAGGCGTGGTGCCGGCCATTCCTCCCCTCAGTGAGGCCCAAACCACGCCTGCGTCTTTTCCAGGAGTCAGCAGCATCTCCCGGCTGCCCCGCAGTGTCGCCTGGGTTCAAACTCAATCGTTTTGTCCTTCCACACACCTCCATGTCCCATCGGGTGCCCCATTTGTACAGATTCGGCCTCCCCAAAGCCACTCCTACCCACCCCATCCCGTCTTTTTGCGCCACCCTAGTCGGCCCCCACATAGTTCTCAGCACTACTGCCCATTGGCCTCACAACCTCTGCTACTAGATCCAGCGTCTTGCATTTCAGCCAGTAGCAGCCTCCTCTGCTCAAAACCTCTCAGTGGCTCCATTTTGCCTAAAAATTTAACTCCCGGCTTCTCAGACTGGCATTCCGAGACCTCTCCATAGGATGGTCCACTTCTCCAGCCTTCCTGCTCCCTGCTTCCCTACAACTACTCCATGCTCCAGGCAAAGGACCACCTCGCACTCTGTCACCCCCAGTCACCACCATTTGGCTCTGCCCTCTCCACTACGGGGAACCTGTCTCCACTGTTCTCCACCCTGCAACCTCCTTAGGTGGACTTCTCCCCACAATACTGGCTTTAGCGACAAATCCAAGCTCCAACGCTTACCTGCTGCGTGACCTCAGACAAGAACTTAGCCTCTCTGTCGGATTTGTCATGTGCAAAAGACAATGACACCTAACTCATCAGACTGTAGTGAAAACTATGTCTCTCTATATAAAGCCCCCTTCACAGATCCTGACAGCCCATAGGGGCTCTGTTAATGGTGGCTTCACACTATTAACCACCAGCCTTCAAGGCTCAGCCCAAATGCCATCTGTCTATGAAGGCTTTACTGAAGCCCCCATCAAGACTGCCTTTGTGGGCCAGCCCCGTGGCTCAAGGGTTAAGTGTGCGCACTCCGCTACTGGCGGCCCAGGTTCGGATCCTGGGCACGCACTGACACACCGCTTCTCCAGCCATGCTGAGGCCTCGTCCCACATACAGCAACTAGAAGGATGTGCAACTATGACATACAACTATCTACTGGGGCTTTGGGGGGGGGGAAGGAGGAAGATTGGCAATGGATGTTAGCTCAGAGCAGGTCTTCCTCAGCAAAAAAGAAAAAAAAAAAAAGACTGCCTTTGTACTTTCATTCTACCTTGTAATGTAGTTGGCATGGACCTGTCCTTCCCCCAACTAGACTGGAACTTCCCGAAAGGGAGGCGCAGTGTCTTTCATCTTTATGTTCCTAAAGCACCTCGCCTAGCGTTACAAACCCAGGAGGTGCTTGAATCGTATCAGTGACACTGACTCCCATTTTGTGATCCCACAGTATTCTTGCTCGTTAGTTGGTCATGAGTTCACTAGATAGAGCTGACGGGAATCCAGCCCCCTCTGGCCACATCCCTGGTTACAAGATTCCAATCACTGTGTCTCTCTTCATCAGCTGCCCAGCTTCTCACACAAGAATCAAAATGCTCACCTCCCACAACTGTCACATGAGGATAAAATAAGCAAATGATGGTGCTACTGTTAAAGCAAACACACGCTCCTGCACACCCAGAAGAACCCAGCCCGACAAAGCGGGTGCGCAGGGGGTTTTAGATAACCCCGTAGCCCTGGTTCAGGGCACTAGGAAGGGTTCCGTTATCCGATCTTGCCCCGCACTCTCACCTCCAAATTACCACCCAGAGGGGCTGCCTGCTTTATGCACCAAACCTGACAATAAAGAAATGTAGGCTTTAACCAAAAATCAAACTCATACTTGAAAGACAAAGATGTGGCATATCTAGCAGAATCAAAAAAGTGTGCCAGACGCACTAAGGCATTTATTACACAGATTCAATCAAGCTAGTCAGTCAACAAATGGGTCCAAGGAGAAATTTCAAGAATCATTTGAGCAAGAGGCCTGGAATAATCTTAAGACTTCTCATGGTGAAATGTGAAGGAGGACAACCCTTGGTGAGATCCAGAGGGCTTGGCATGTTTATATGTTTTAAGGATGTTATTTCTTTATGGTCCCATCTGGTGGGCTTACGTTTAGAAGGCCCTGACGGTCATCCCCCCTCTCCAAATGGAAATATCTTTGTTTTTCTAATTACAAGTATAATGCACGCTCACTGTACAAAACCCAGGTTTTCCTAACCGCCATTCACTATGTTATGGTCCTCTCCCTTTGTCAATAAGAATAGATCTCCTTTTTATCTCTTCCTAATTCTTCATGGTTACGTAAGTCCATTATTTGAATATGCCAAAATGCTTTTATCAATCCTCTACTGAAGGTCATTGAAATTGTTTCCAATTTCTCTCTATTATAAACACCCTCTATGAACAACCTCCTGCATATCATTTGCGCACTGACTTTTTCCTTAAGATAAAAATCTTAGAATTGGAATTTCAAGACCAAAGGTTACACAGTTTTAAGGCTTTTGATATATATATTGCCAAACTGTCCTTGAGAAAGACTTATCAATTTGCACTCCTATCAGCAATGGGAGTGTAATGTTTGAAAGAACTTATGTACCCACACTTCCTTGACAAGGCATTATCAATCTTTTAAATTTTTGCCAATCTAAGATTCTGCATATATATATAAGATTCTGCTTGCTAGTGAGACTGAGTACCGGATGTGTAGTGGATCCTTATATAGTATCTGTCTGACCAGTACCCTCTTTTTTCCCTTAGAAACTATCTCCCCACTTACCTCCTACCTCGTCTTTGGCTGTAACCAGAGCCACCATGTTCTTAGTAGTTCACCCCTATGGCCTGCAATCTAAGAATCTAAGAATTGATGCCTGCAATCTACGTTAATTGTTCCAGAGTGATCCACTGACATAAGACAGACCAATTGGAGTCATTCTCTAGGATTTTTCAAATCAGAATTGGGAAGGAGAATACCAGTCTCTCTCCACTGGTGGAATTTGTAAGATGTGAAACCATGACACGCTTCCCCAACATATGGAGAAAGTAGTGAGGAAAAAGGAAGCTGGTAGATAGAGAAGCAGATGAGAGAGATGAAGAGCCGGTAGTGTTCAAGTTCCAGGTTACTGGGGTTCTGAGGCCATTCTGGTCCCTGCACCTCCCACCCTCCCTTTGACATGCAAGATACCCCATTATCCTCCCAGATGAGTCCTCATTTGTTTATACTAGTTCAGATTGAATTTCTGTTGCTTGCAACCAAGACTCCTGCCCAATCAATATATCTTCTTTACTAACTGTTCCGTCTTTTGTGAATTACCTTGTCATTTTCTTTGCTCATTTCTCTACTGGATGTTTCCTCTTTCTGATTGATTTTTAGGACAGTAGCTTATATATTAAGGCTATTTTCCCAACTTGTCACTTGACTTTTAACTTGTTATGATCTCTTTTGTCAGAGAACTTTTTCTATTTTGTCAAATATGTCAATCTTTTTTCTTATGACTGCACCCCAAAACTAGGAGAAACGTTCATCTATATTTTCTTCTAGAATGTTTATAGTTTCATTTTTTAAAAATCTAAATCTTGGCCGGCCCCGTGGCTTAGCAGTTAAGTGTGTACGCTCCGCTGCTGGCGGCCCGGGTTCGGATCCCAGGTGTGCACCGACGCACCGCTTCTCTGGCCATGCTGGGGCCGCGTCCCACATACAGCAACTGGAAGGATGTGCAGCTATGACATACAGCTGTCTACTGGGGCTTTGGGGGAAAAAAATAAATAAATAAAATTATTAAAAAAAAAATCTAAATCTTCAATGCATCTATAATTTATTTTGGTTAGTATAAGGTAGGAATCTAACATTATGTCTTTCCCAATGATTAGTTAGCCAGTTATCTTAACACCATCTCCTGAGTAAGCCATTCTTTTCCCACTAATTTGAAATGCTGCCTTTATTATATACTAAATTTTTACATATACTTGGGCCTGTATCTGGACTTTCTATTTTATTTATATTCTTTATTTGATCTCTATAATCATTAGGGCATTATCCCAATGTGATCATAAAGATACAGAGAGGCTAAGTTACTAGACCTGTGACCTCAGACAAATTAGCAACAAAGGAAGGTCAGAACCCAATCGCCAGTCTCCACCTTTTGCCACTTCCAGCTATAGAAAACGTAAGCAGAAGAGGACCATCAATCCTCTCAGTGTCACCCTAGACTGTGAAATCTGTGTCACCAGTCAAGATAAGGCAGACGTCTCGACCAAACGTTGCAGGCAAATGCAGTGAGTCAGGACTTGCCAGGAGCCCACGAGAATGACTGGCAGTGCCGGTTCCCTTCTCTGACCTCTTTCCCTCTAGGTGAAACAGTGTCCCCAGCCTCAAGCCTTGAAAAGTCAGTAACGCTGTTCAATCTCTAACTCCTTGAGGGATGTCTCCAAGTCCACACGACAATGTTTCCATCACTCATCCCTAGATGGAAAATTCTTACATTTTCTCAACAATATTTACTTATTGTTTTCTTTGGCCAGACAGAACACTGTGTATTTTTAAACTTTCCAGGAAGACTGTTTATTAAGATAATACAGCGCAGAACAATCAAACTGTTTATTTTTGACTTTTGATTTAATTTTCCTTTCTATAATCCACTAAAAAAAATCCTAGAATCGTGCATTTGCCTTTCTTAGATTGCAGGCATTAGTTAAATTAGCAGCGTCGGGGTTTTTTTGCCTGTTTGTTTCTATTACACATGTAACCCCTCCCAGCTCTAATTCTTTCCTTGGGGTAATTTTCACTTTAGTGTATAATGCCTGCTCTTCAAATTAACATCGAACCTTATTATGAAGTACCCACAGATGAATTACCATCAGTGGAAAATGCACCAGCAAATTCTCAAGATCTGAAGGGTGAAAAGAGCTCCAGAAATCACTTGGGCCAAGGTGCACAATTATACAACTGAGGAAAGTTTGGCTTAGAGAGGTCAAGCAATGTGCCTAAGCTCACAGAGCATGTTGGTGGCACATTCTCCCTTCCCCTTCAACCTTTTCACTGGAGGCATTAATAGAGCTTTCAGTGGAAATTGAAACATCTTGGCTTGGCGCGCTTAACAGCAAGAGAAGATACCATATTACTTTGAAAAGAAAAAAGTGGGTGTCTTGACCCCACCCCTGGGGAGTTATTAAATGGCTGTGTCCTTGAGCTTTGCCAGATGTCAGCAACACCACATTCCCATCTGCCAACAGATTCCGACTCTAGGCTGAATGTCTCAGCTACTTGAACGTGATGTGCAATGAAAGCACCAACCTGGGAATCTACAGGCCGGGGTTCTGGTTTCAATTCTACAGTGGGCATCAGTTGTCTTCTAATATTAGACACTCCCCCCTCAGCAAAGGGTGGTGCATTCATTCTGGATGCCTCCAAAGAGCAGAACCAGGTCCTAATGGGTTAGTACCAAACCAGGCAGACCTGGGCTTGACCTGCAGACTTGGGTTTACCATTAGCATTTGGTGAGGCCAGGGAGATACAAGGAAAGAAAAAACGCTAGTCCCAGCCCTCAGGGAGTCTGCAATTTAGTGGGTAAAGCGAGAAGCCTATCTTATAATTTTATTTTTAATCCAGCAGTTCAAACTGGGATGGGCTGCTTGAGAGAGGATGTGCATTCAGCACTGGAAAGATTTGAACCAAAGGCAGAAACCAACTGCCAGGGAAGCTGCAGACAGTCCTATTTGGAGAGCCAGGTTGGAGTAGAGTCTCCAAGGTCATCTCAGAAGAGAGGCAGAAAGTCTTTAGAGCAGTGGTCCCAGGCCTGGTTGATCCTGGGGAGTTTTTAAAATACAGATTCCCAGGTGCTGCCTGTGAGCTTTTGAATCGGAATATCACGGGCAAGGCTTTGTGTTATGGGTTGAATTGTGTCCCCCTCAAAAAGATTATGTTGAAGCCCTAACCCCTGGTACCTCAGAATGTGACCTTATTTGGAAATAGGGTCTTTACAGGGGTGATTAAGTTAAAATGAGGTCATTAGGGTGGGCCCTAATCCAGTATGACTGGTGTCCTTATAAAAAGGGAAAAGTTAGACACAGAGACAGAGGGAAGACCATGTGAAGTGACACAGGGAGAAGACAGCCATCTACAAGCCCAGGAAGGCCTGAGGCCACCAGAAGCTGGAGAGGGGCCAGGAACACATCCCTCCCTAGCACCTTCAGAGGGAGCGTGGCCTGCCCACAACTTGATTTTGGTCTTCTAGCCTCCAGAACTGTAAGACAATAAATTTCTGTGGTTCTAAGCTTCCCATTTTGTGGTACTTTGCAGCCCTAGGGAACTAATGCAGCACAGGAATCAGCACTATTGAAACTGCCGAACCCCTGCAGAGGAAACTCCCGGCCTGGGGACGGGTTCTACTCTGGGGACGGGTTCTACTCTGGAGACTGCTTCTGCCCTGGCACTGCACTCTGCCCCCCATGTGGGCTCCCTTTGGTCCTTGGACCCCTCATCTGGGGAAGAAAGGAGCCGGCTTTGGTGTGGTGGAGCTCCTTCCTGCACTCTGAGATGACAGTGAGCCCACGGCCATGTTCAGACTCATCATGCAATGAAGGGGCAGCCTTTCTCCTTCCTGTCACTCTGAGATGACAGTGAGCCCACGGCCATGTTCAGACTCATCATCCAGTGAAGGGGCAGCCTTTCTCCTTCCTGTCACTCTGCTGCTTCCAGGCAGCCGTGAGCCACCGGATTTCAAGCCAACACATCTACAAATGCTTCCAGGAAGAAAATGCCACTCTCTCCTCCAACAGTTAAGAACATATTGAAGACCCTAGACTTTGGACTACACCCTCGTGCCCAGCTTCTCTCGGAGGGAGGGAGAGTGGAGAGGCAAGGCCAGGGACTTGTTTTGTCTTGTACTGCTTTTATTTGCACTTTCGATTCTCAAGGTGGGACTCATAGAACTCGCATTGTAAATCACATGCAAACCTTCAGTCAAAGGAGTTGCCAATGGAAGAACCACGTAATTCCACAGAGTAGAGTATACCAGATAAAAGACAGGAGTGAAAGACATTATGTGGAACCAACACCAGCATGTGCAGCACCTTTGAGAGAAATAGTAAAGGGGGCCCCTTCCCCAAGGTACATTTACACATCTACTACCTCTATGAGGTGAACGATGCCTCCCTAGAGTTGTGCAATGCACAACCAAACATGAAAGTCCCTAGAGACGGGACAAGATGTAATGAGTGAGCACCAGGGGGAGGAAGGGGGAGGAGTGGGTCCTTGCTGTGTGACCTCAGAAAATCACTTCACCTCTCTGAGCTTGATTTCTTTCTTTCTCAAATTGAAATAATAATAAGAGCTGCCAAGTCTGGGTTGTGGTGATGATCAAAGGAGAGAAATATGGGGTCCCCTTTACAAAGCAGTGGGCTTATTATCTGAGCCTGTGTTCCCTGCCAGATTTACACAGGCAAAACCCAGGGGCAATGACAAAGTCATTGCCAAGTAAAATCTCTGACTGAACTTGACTTCCCTAATCCAAGATTTTAATACCATAAAAGAGATGACTGAACACTCAGAGGTGGGGGGTATTAAATCCCAAAAGTTTCAGGAATGTCACATCACATGTCCTCATGTGTATCGTGCTCCTTTCTCATAAGAAAATGTACTTTGTACATCCCCAGGGTCACTTAACTCCATTTCAGGAATTATTATTACTCTTCTTCCCAAGCCGAGGGGCAGGGCGGGGGAAAGAGAAGAGGGGGGTAATGCTATTCGGCAGATACCATAGAAAAAAAAAACTAAGTCTTTAAATAAGTGTAAAAAGATGTTACACAATGGGTAGGACATTCTTACACTGTTTACAATATATTTAAAAATTGGAAAACCTAAATGGCCCACTATAGGGGCGTGGTTAAATATGTCATTAAACTATCTCAAGACAATCAAGGACACAGACTCCTTTAGAACCGGATAGCCCCTCAGGGTCTGCGAGAAAACACCCAGCATTCCATTGAAACGACACTCCGTTTCCAAAGTCTTTCACAATTTTTCCTAACACCCATCCATTCCATGGGAAACTATAAACACAGATATGGGAAGTCTCTACAACATATTGTTGAATGAAAACAGCTGCAGAACAGTGTGTACACTAGGATCTTATTTGTGTAAAACATATCTGTGTGTTCGCGCACGCATATAGAGAGAGGACTGGAAAAACGTCCCCCTAAAGGCTGACGGTAATTATCTCTGAGGGATGGAACTGGCAGCGGGGGCACATGGGAGGAGAGAGATTTTGCCTTTCTACTTGATGTTTTGCATTGTTGTTTGAATTTTCTTTAGCAAGCAAGTATTGCCTGTGCAGATTTTCAAAAACCTTAAAAATTAGATAGAATGACTCCTATTTAATTGTGAGTCACAGCTGCACACTTGATTCTTTTTCAATGTCTCATGTTAGTCCTGACGTTCCCAATAGCTGCTAAGATTATCGAGGGCAGCAGCTGTGACGGAACAGAAGGAATATGGGACGCAGAGACTGGGCTCGGCGCTGGGTCCAGGCTCTGGAACTAGCAAGGTGCCTCTCTGAGCCTCCGATTCTTCATCTATAAGAATGGGGGAAGGGCCGGCCCTGTGGCTTGGTGGTTAAGTGCGCGCGCTGCGATGCTGGCGGCCCGGGTTCGGATCCCGGGTGCGCATCGAGGCACCACTTCTCTGTCCATCCTGGGGCCAAGTCCCACATACAGCAACTAGAAGGGTGTGCAGCAGTGACATACAACTATCTACTGGGGCTTTGGGGGCAAAAAATAAAATAAATGAAATCTTTAAAAAAAAAAAAAAAAAAAAAAAAAAAAAAAAAGAATGGGGGAAAATAAAATATACCTCACAGGATTGTAAAGATCAAATAAAACAATGGACACAAAGGACTTGGTAATTTTTAAATGATTCTTTTAGAAAAACAACGGGAGACGCCATCACTCACCCTATCCTCCCTTCAGAGCCTCGCATGGTGCCAAGCACACAGTAAGTACTGACTAAATACTGGATTTATGACACTAGGAAGATGCAGAAGCCAATCCAGAGCTATTCCCATCAGAATTTTGCTTCCATGGAACCCCCAAGCTCTCATATTTAAGGCAGATACGTAGAGCGAAAGACCCACCCTGGGTGAATGAAATTATAAGCAGACACAGGTTTGCTTCTAAATGCTTGCCCAGGAAAAACTTGACTCTGAATAGGCCTCTCAAATCCTTGACCCTCTCACAGTCATTCCTGAAATGTCTTAAGCTGCCAAAA
Organism: Ceratotherium simum simum; assembly: GCF_057802395.1. NCBI lineage: Eukaryota > Metazoa > Chordata > Mammalia > Perissodactyla > Rhinocerotidae > Ceratotherium > Ceratotherium simum. Next base: position 77,454,409 of record NC_141905.1, on the reverse strand, counting down.
AGACTGGCAAGAATACCAGGCACCATGACACAAAACAATTTGCCACCCAATAATTACCAGAACGTAAATTGAGAAGTGTACTTGACGTGTCCCGGAAGACTAACCCTCACCTGGTAACCCACTGAGCCATCGAAGAAATCAGGTCGGTCCTTCTTTAATTTATGTTCTGCTCTATGGTATAGAGAATTAAGCTTCAATTTTAAAAATCCCTCTAATTGGATACTACTGATGGGAAGACATCTGGGGCAAATATCTAGGCCCGGTGCATTCCATCCCAAGCAATGGTTAGTGGTTTGGAGAATGAGTGTGTGGCAAACTAACCAGTGGTTACTAATTATTATATATCACAGCGTTTGGCATCATCCATAAAGCCCCATCATGTTGGCCTCTTCCTCTTCAGAGAGGATTACAGAATTGACTGTTTAGAAATTTTTTCTCCGAGTTAACATACGTTTTCCTTCTCTTAATTGGATCCAGCCTCTTTGCCCATGAGCAGAAAGGCAATTTTTCTATAACGATTACATCCTTCAAATGCCAGGTCATCAGCCATTCCTAGGGCTGGAAGGATCATTGTTCGGCCTCCTATTTTCTTTCCATTTGCTCAGCCTCGTTCTAGCAGTAATGTGAAAAGCATGTGAAGATTGTGTCCTAAGTGACCTTCGATTTAGCCAAAAAAGGTATGCATGTTACCGGCACGAAACATCTCCTCCAACCCACACAGAGCCTCAGAATTGGGGGGAACTGTTTGCCCCAAATGTTTGGTCTAATGCAAATATTTATTCCTTCCAAAACAAGTAAAACAAACCACTTCCAAATTGGGGATGGGGGTGGGGGAGTTTGCCAGATATTTTTCACAGTTAAGACAAACATTTGGAAAACATTTTCCAATTTGCCCTTTACCCTTAGTTAATCTTTCTTAACCACGTTGAATCATTTCCTAATTTGCTGTCTACTCTGACATCAAGGCCGTTTCTTGAGGATCTTACTTTCTCTGCCCCCCACCCCCCACTCCACGTAACTTAGACATAGCATCAGTCACAGTTTCTGGAATCGTCTGTTGAACACCTACCATGCTCCAGGCACACACTCATCTGACAGTCACCCTCCCTCATCTGTGACTTAGGCCTAGTGGCATCAACCACAACAGCACTTGGCTTGAGAAAAGTCGGATCTTGAGACATCTTTTGCCATTCAAGTCCGCAGCCCAATTCTTTGTCCCCGCCCCCTCCCTCTATTTTTCCTAGAGCTTGGAGTTCCTTCCCATGGGATGTTATCCGAACACCCCGAACACCCCGACAGGCTCTTCCTGAGTGCATTAACAGACAACATTCAGATGAAGCAGAGCACATTTCTGCATCAACCATTATAAAGCCATTTTTCCTGGGCTATTTGCTGACCTTCCTCCAGCCTGTTTCCATTTTACAAGTGGTGCTAAGACCCGAGCCAAGATGGAATTCCATTTTCAAACGAGGTTTCACAAGACCTTTTATCAGATATGCAGATCAATTACACTGGCTGGGTTCTCTCTATCCTGTGTTGGGTAATTCTATCATCCGCTCCCCTTCCCTCCCTGAAGCGGTTAAGTTCCAAGCTTCACCTTCTATGCAGGAGCAGATCAAAGGCTTCACTTCCCATCCCCTCATTACCAGGCCGTGACTTCGTGCTGCCTCCTCTCCAGCATCTCAAGTTTGACAGCGACCCCCAAGGAAGAGAGTCTCTCAGCTAGCAAAGATTCTTGAAAAGTAAAATTGCTAAACTAATGCAACACACACACATGCACATGCACGAGTTGATATGAGGTCTAAAGGCAAGCATCCGCAAGGTTACCACTGAAAAATGGAAAGGGGTGAAACCTGAGAGGGCCTTTCTGGGGAAAAGACCACTTCACACATTCTCTTTGGGAGGGAGAGAGGGAGGCCCCACCCCCTGGCAGAGGAATCACTCTGGTGGGTTTCCCCCACCTCTCCCATCCTGACCTCCACCTTTTTTATTAAGAAAACTGCAGAGGCAGGAACATACACCTAAGGTGCCACCATCACGCAGAGGTGCTTGAGGGCAAGGATCTCTGAAGGGGTAGCAAGCCCCCAGGGAAGGGGGGCACGGGCAGATGCGACCTGCACGTGGTAAGCCAACGCCAGCAGGAACTGGCCTGCCCCAAGCCCGTGTCTTGGCTCTGCCTAGAAAAGGGAGTCGTGCTGCTGCCAAAGACATGTCCCCAGCACCACCCATCTGGTTTAACGCCCTGTCCCTCCGGGGCAATTTTTTGGCTACTCCAGATTCTCTCCAAGCCCTGCCAGGAGGAATAAAAATGCCAAGAGGCTGACCTTGCTCTTTTGATGTGTCAATATGGCGGGGGGTGGGCAGAGGCGCAGGGAGGAGAATACAGGTACTGGGCTCCAGAACGGATCCCAGCCGTGTATGTGCGCACACGTGCAGGCATGTATGTATAGTATGCGTATATCCTCTCTCCACAGGCAGATTCATTTCAGTCGATAAGCAGTTCTGCTTTTAAAATGGAAACGCCTACTGTGAGGATTCACTGATCAGTAGTCATTCACAACCTAGTAGAAATTACTTTATCCAACTGCTCTCAAATTGGCACTCAGCTGAAATCAGGGTCTGGGAGGGCAATTATATCCCCACTTTGCCCCTTTCCCCAGGAAATCTGACAGAGACCCCCCTTCTCTTCCACAGTTGCAACCTCACGAACATTTATATTTAGAAACCATACCACCCTGAGAAATGGGTTCGTTTTTTTGGCTTCCATTATTATAGGGGAGAGGAAAGTTTTATTTTGGAATATTAAAGGACTTTGGAGGGATGTTCCAGAAAAGATCACAGTTCAAGTGACCTTGAACTAGTGACTCCCTTTCTTTCGTCTTGGTTTCCCCATCTATAAACTAGCGGTAACCTCCTTTCTGGAAAGTGGAGAACAGGTCAGTAGACTCACTGGGAAGGCGTGGGGCTGCCAAGTACTGGCCACCCTGCGGGCCTCTGCCACCTCACGACACAGGAATGTTCTCATCTGTTGATCTCAATTTCTTCCACTTTCTGCACGGGCCCCAGAAGTTGTCCTTTGAGGTTCATCTCATCGTCGCCTTTTAAAACAATATTGATACTGCCGGGATTACAAATTCCTAGAGACAAGGCAGGCCCTATCGAAGTTAGCCTAATTTATTACCGACTTCTGTCAGGAGGATGTTACCAGTTGACTCTTTGGCACAACTTTATGTAGAGTTCCCTGCTTCAGACACCAGAGAATAGCAACTAACTGTTTTATTGTTTCAAACGCTGATGTTGCTTGCTAAGTGTGCACTAACGGGTTATCATTACAATGTTTCAAATCTCACAGGAAACGGCTTTTAAGGAGAAATCTTTTTTTTTTTTAATTGAGGTCATATTGGCTTTTAACACTGTGTGAACTTCAGGTGTACATTCTTCTGTTTCAGTGTCTGTGTAGACGGCCTCATGTTCACCACCAATAGTCTAGTTTTCATCCATCACCGTCCACATGTGCCCCTTCACCCCTTTCGCCCTCCCCAACTCCCTTTTCCTCTGGTAACCACTAATCTGTTCTTTCAGGAGAAATCATTTTAAAGTGGGGACAAGAATAATTTTTTTTTTAGTTTTTTGTTTTTAAAGAATGGTATAATTTTAATACGACTACACGCAAACTCTCCATGGGGTTCTTTTTTGGAACTTTGAACATGATATAAAAATTCATCAGGAAAAGTCAACAGGGAAGGCTGGACAGGCAGACCCTGGTTCCCTGCACCCCCCGCCCCCAGATTTATTGAGGCATAATGGACAAATAAAATTGTATATATTTAAAGCGTACAGCATGATGACTCGAGACATGTATCCATTGTGAAATGATTACCACAATCAGGGTAATTAACACATCCATCACCTCACATAGTTACCTTTTTTCTTTTATTATGATAAGAATGCTTAAGATCTACTCTCAGCAAATTTCAAGTACACAATACAGTATTATTAACTATAGTCACCATGCTGTACGAGAACAGTGTGTTGTTGACACCTTTCTTCATGATCTTATTTTTTTTGTGAGATCAGTCCTGTGCTAACATCTGCCAATCCTCCTCTTTTTTTTTTTGCTGAGGAAGACTGGCCCTGGGCTAACATCCATGCCCATCTTCCTCCACTTTATATGGGACGCCCCCACAGCATGGCTTGACAAGTGGTGCGTCGGTGCGCGCCCGGGATCCGAACCGGCGAACCCCAGGCCACCTCAGCATAGCGCACGCACTTAACCGCTTGTGCCACCGGGCCAGCATCTTCATGATCTTATTTTAATCTGTCCTATTCAGAAGAAATGGAAACCCTCAAAATTGTTTTATCTATTTCCACTCTCACTTTAGAGCACCTTTTTGAAGTCCGTAGAAAGAGAGGTTTTTTCCTTCCTTCTGTGGATTTACTGTACATACAATTTATCTTTTTTCTTAATAAAATGATTGTTTTAAAATATCCTCACATCAGGAGTTTCAAGAAGGAACATGGGGCTCTGTGTGCATCAATAATATGCACATAGGGCCAGCCCCGTGGCTTAGCGGTTAAGTGCGCGCGCTCCGCTGCTGGCGGCCCAGGTTTGGATCCCGGGCGCACCCCGACGCACCGCTTCTCCAGCATGCTGAGGCCGCATCCCACATACAGCAACTAGTAGAATGTGCAACTATGACATACAACTATCTACTGGGGCTTTGGGGATAAAAAGGAGGAGGATTGGCAGTGGATGTTAGCTCAGAGCCGGTCTTCCTCAGCAAAAAAAGAGGAGGATTAGCATGGATGTTAGCTCAGGGCTGATCTTCCTCACAAAAAAAAAAATAATAATAATAATAATATGCACATAATTTGAATTAGGAAAGTCAGTTGCTCAATCTAAGCAAATTTCCCAACAAGATATGAGAAAAAGGGAAATATGGGTGGCTCGCCACCACCACCAATATCTATGATTGTCCCTGAACTGAATTTTTCTCTGAAGTAACTCAGTCCTAATCCCCAACCCCCCAGGCCCAGTTCCCCCACCCCTTCCTCTGTCTCTTCCCCTCTCTCCCTGCTCTCTCTCCCTCTCCTTTACCTTCCCCCAATTTTCACGTCAGAAGTTGTGTGGTTATCACACTCTTATTCAATTCAATGTGTAGAACTCTAGAGCAGCTCTGTCCAAATGAACTTCCAGCAATGCTGGAATGTTCCATATCTGCACAATCCGACAAGGTGGGCGCTAGCCACATGTGACTGCTGAGCACTGGAAATATGATTAGCAAGCTTAAGGAACTGAATTTTTCATTTTAATTAATTGAAATGTAAGTAGCCACATGCAGCTAGTAGCTACCATGTTGAACAGCAGACCTTTAGCGGACTAGACACCTTTAACCCTTTCAGGTCATTCCAGGTGACAGGGTACATCAGAAGATGTGCTCAAACCAATACGAACAGAAAGCCAGAAAGGAAGGGGGCCTGCACCATCTTTGCTCCAGAACTGCAGCCCATCAACTCCGCTCAGGCTGCTGCCTTAGCAAGACCACCCAAGTTCCACCTGGAAGGCACCACTGCACACCAGTTTTCCTCCTGGATCTCGTCATTCCTCAACCAAAGGGTCCTCTTGCCATTGTTTTTAGTGGTTTCCATTTGTAGGAAATGGCCTTCATCAAAATAAATGTCTTAGAAGATAAGCAGTTGTCTTCCAGATTCGGGCCTATCCCTCAAGTACGACCTCTGAATTATCCTTAAATCATATTTTGGTCCCTCCGGCTACTGTCCAATTCTAGGTACAGCAAAGTCAATACCGTGTACCCAGCTAGGCAGGTCATACCACAGTCGGCTTCAGCTCTTTGGGAGAAAAAATCTGATTTTCCTCATATCTGATTTACCAGTTTAAAAACCTAAGAAGATGCCAATGACGCCCAATTCCCTTCCTCACCCACCTCTAGCTGCATCTCTCCAACATCTAGAGTGTCACCTCCTGCACAGTCCTTCAACTATCAAATGTTGAATGAATGAATGAATGAATGAATGAGTTCACCCTTGTAAGAAGACAATTTAAGAATGGTTTTCTCAGGGCCGGCCCGGTGGTGTAGTAGTTAAGTGCATGTGCTCTGCTTCAGCGGCCTGGGGTTCGCAGGTTCGGATCCCGGGTGTGCACGGAGGCACCGCTTGTCAAGCCATGCTGTGGCAGCATCCCATATAAAGTAGAGGAAGATGGGCATGGATGCTAGCCCAGGGCCAGTCTTCCTCAGCAAAAAAAAGAGGATTGGCATCAGATGTTAGCTCAGGGCTGATCTTCCTCCAAAAAAAAAAAGAATGGTTTTCTCAGGGAGCCAGCCCAGTGGCATAGTGGTTAAGTTCATACTTCGGCAGCCCCGAGGTTCACAGGTTCAGATCCCGGGCACGGACTTATGCACACCTCATCAAGCCATGCTGTGGCAGCGTCCCACATACAAAATGGAGGAAGATGGGCATGGATGTTAGCCCAGGGCAAATCTTCCTCAGCAAAAAGAGGAACATTGGCAACAGATGTTAGTTCAGGGCCAATCTTCATCACCAAAAAAAAAAAAGACAGAGAGAGAGAGAGAATGGTTTTCTCAAAATGAGAAATTGCAGGAGATGCGGGGGCAGGGTCTAGTCAGGAAGTAACCACTTTCTCTTTAAAAGGCAGCATGATTTATACAAAATGGAGTGCTTCCTCCAGTGTTTGGATGGTACTAAATGGAACAATATTGCCTTAACCTCAAAAAGAAAAAATTTTAAGAAGCTTGATTTATTGATTAAAATCTTCTCAATATTTTTAAATAAAATTTTTCACTGAAATATAACAGGATGTGTTTTAAATCAGAAATTGCTCCTTTTAAGCCCACATAATCCATTTTAATCATTTAAAATCACATTTTAAAACGCTTTGTCTGCACTATTCTATTTTCATGTGAGGTGTGGGGGCTGGGGATAGTAAGATTGAAGAAATTCCTGATTTCCTTTTCGATGTGTCACCTCTTTGCAGTCACTCCCTATTGTTTTCTCAAGTTTCACCTCTGAGTTGCATGATCTAATTCAGTGATATCTTTTTGTAACCATAAGATTTTTTTATTTCAAAAATGTCAAGAAATTATAATGCTTCACCTTGAGCCACAAATACATTGGCAACAAATATTGACTTTAAATATTGCCCGTAGTCCTAGATGGTTTCCTGAGAACACTGGAAATTCCCAGGTATGGGTTGAATAGTCCTTGGTAGTCATATATTGGGTTCTTTCCTGAAATTCACTTGGACATTATTGAAGTCTTCAGCCCAGACCCAAAGGGTATTATTTAGCAAGCCACTACAAGAGTTACAGCTTCTGAAGACATAATCTAAACAAGGTTTAGTTTGGGCACTGGAAGAATCCAGGTTTTTGGAGTTCAGAATCTGACAAGAAGCAGCTAAGCTACTGAAAGATGAGAGTCTTATGGGTATTTATCTGATGGTTTTAAAAACAGGCAGCTGGATTAATTAAAATCATCACTTGAAATCTTTCTGTAAGAGAGCAAGGCCTTCTGAAAACACTGCTTTTGGTTTCTCGATCCCCAAGTTGTCAGGACTGAAAAGAAACTTAGAAAAAATAAAAGGCAGCTTCATTTAACGGCATGGCACTTACTAGGCCAGACGGCTTTTACACACACTGAGCCGCCTGTGCCAGGAAGAAAGCTGTTGCCTTTCTGTTTGGTAAGATTGAGGGGAGAAGCACAGGGAGGAATAAGTCTGCCTGCCAACAGTAGAAAGAGGCCTGTGAGCTTCAGAGACACTCCAATGTTCTAATAATGAAAGACACTGATGTTTCAGTTTCGTCATCACGAACTAGGGGTGCGAGGCAAAAAGGAAGGGGTGCACGGGTTTCAGCCCTGCTGTGAAATGCTGAGTCTGTCCAGGCAGAGCCTGCCTCTCACCGGCTGGATGTGGGTTCCCTGCCGCCTCCTGCCCTCCCCAGCCTCTGCTAGCCCGAGCTTCACTTTTTCCCAGGTCTCTAATCTTGATCATCAGGCAGATCCAGGCCAACAAGTCACCGAGTTATCTAAGAAAAAGATTCTTGCATATTCTGGTTTTGGGGATTGAGACCAACAGCAAAGTCATTACATTTCTGACTTCTCAGTTCCTGTACTCGGTGCCTGCTAGGATCATGCTCGGGAAAATGTGATCAATACTCCGTCATCTTTATTGATCAGACATGGCTACCTCTGGCCTGTGAAGAAAGGAAAGATGGGCCCTTGCAAAATTTCTCTTGCCACTTTTCACTCAAGAGTGAAGCAACTGACCTAGAACATGAGAAAAACACAAAGACTTTCCTGCAACAATAAAGCCAAAAAGAAACACACAAAAGGCACTCTGCAAACACTCTTTCTCACTACTATTATTTCAACACTAGCTTGCTTGCCAATTTTCTGAGATTCTGAAATGTAAATAGATGGATGGATGGAGTTAGTCTGGGTCTCTTTTCATTAAATGCTTAATCACTTAGCTCATTTCCATAAATTGGCATGAATTCAGTCTCAACTTCTTTCTCTTTTTCCTCAACCAGTTTTTAGGAGAATAATCTAAAGTGCCTAAGAGTGATCAAGTTGATGTTTTCTCATAAGACCAGGACAAATAAACAGCCCACAAAATACATTTGGGTGGTTTAAAATTTTGAACCTAGATCTCCATCTTTTCTTATTTCGAAACAACTGTCACAATGGTGCGATTTGCTTACTATGTTTTCTAATTACTAACAATGACTCATTTTTACCCTAATCCACTTACAGATTTTCTATTTTATTGCTATGTTCATGTTTTCCACTTTACACCTGTTTTATTATGGTAAGAATTTGAATTTACAGTAAATTTAGAAGCCATCTGCCTTTAAGAATATAAAACAATAACAAAAGATAGGCCCCCAAATTACCCACCAGCATGGACAACTACAAATTCCTTTACAGCATCTGAAAAGTGTGTTTGTCTTTCTTTAACGCCTGTTTGTCTATTGTTTGGGACAAATGTGACTTTTACTTGAAAGCTACATTTCAAATGGTTTACAATGTATTTTGTTAAGTGAACTAAATTAAATTTCACATTCACCAGTCATATTTCTCATCTGTAACCATTCACAAGAATCTTCAATTAAGAAGTGTTTTTAAACATTCTAAACAACTCAGATTTTTTAAAGATACTATAAATTTTATGTTAGACATTTCACTAACTGGAACTTTCATTTCTGAATATTTGGGTAATACGCTTATTTGAATTAAGAATTACTTAATTTAAAAGAATGACTTCAAGTATATGAGAACTGAGAAGAGAAAAGTAAATTCCTTTTATTTCTAAAAGCTTCCACACTAATCAGAATATCTGGGCTCAAATCTTTAATAAAGCCCCAGCAAGAAGGAAGTGGAAGCACATAAAATTGTGGATTCTCTTTAGACATAAGAAAGAGGGGAAGAAATCAAATTTAAAAATGAAGTTTCCATGTAAGTGATTAATTTTTCTCATTCATGTGTCAGTCTCTCCATTTCCTTACATGCAAGGCCCTCTCCATTTCAAAGGCATCGTCAAGAGGTATTTTCTCACCATGAGATGACTACCAAGCTCTCAGAGAGAAATTGAAAAGACTTTAAAAGGAAAAGGAAGTGAAAGGCACATTCTTGAGCACTTTTAATCACTGTAATTCGTTCATTCCATACAAGCCTCCAGCCAGCTGCTCTCTCCCCTACGGTTCTGAAAAAAACCAATTTGTTAACCTGACAAACAAAAATATCAGGCGGTGAATCCATTTCGGTGAAAAAAACTGGGGAGACCAGTTTGGGGGAGAAAATTGATAACACTTTGCCCACGCCGAGCAAAACATTTTAAAAGAAGCAACCAAAAGCTGCGGGAAGAAAAAGCATGCCCCCAGGCAAACGAACATGTAGAGCAGCAAATCTAGGAAGCAGAATTCCTCGGGCATCAGGAGAAACCAGTGCAACTTGCAAAGCCTCCAGCACCATCGTATCCAGTGATTTCCCAAGAAATAATTTCAGAATGGAGGGAGGGTGAAAAACTTTCCCAGCCCCCGAGCCCTGCGATGTACAACCACGTCCCACCACTAGGTGGCGGCTGCAAAGCCTGCGAGCGGGGGCTGTTTTCTCCGCTTCTTCCCCTCCAGGACACACCGCCCAGTCCAGGCGAGAGCCCACCGTGATCCAGTTCGCTAACATGTCAGGTTCCGAAAAAAAGAAAAAAACTCAGGCCTTAGAACCTGAAGTCGCCAAGTAACAGCCTCTCCTACAAATCTGTTCACACCACAGCTGAGCGATGGGGGGGACGGACTTGCATGTTTTAAACTCTGCTGGGGTTTTCAAAGCAAACCTTCCAGGCGGCTGCTTTAGGGCGACAAGTGACGACGAAATTACGACGTGAACGCTGGGCTGAGTTGCTGGGCTGTGCATCACTCACCGCACAGCGTGTACAGAGCCACAGGGTGATGGAACCGGCTGGATAAACATGAATCGTTTTATTGCTGGCCAGAAATTCCTCCTTCATTCATCAAAGTGGGTGAATGAAAATATGAAGAACCAGGTAAGCATTTTCGTGGGCTGCTCCCCGAGTATCCTTCTGAAGTCAAGACCTTACTCAGGCTGCCTTCTACCTTGGGTGTCAAATGAAGCCTCCTCCCATGAGAGGGAAAAACCACTTCCCCTTTCTTATAAAAAGTCTGCACGACAGAGCTCAAATCTTGGCAAAAGAGATGTTACATAAATTCCAGGTGTTCCTAAATAGGTATGTCGACACGCACACAATTATTTTAGAAAGCATCTAAGTTTCTGGGCCACTTTTTTTTTTTTCTTTCTTTCATCTCAAGGAAGAGTCAAAACATGTGTGTTTATAGTTCTGACTTAGGATCTTACCCTCTCCACTTAGACGATATTTCCTGCCAGCTAAATGCAGGAAATCTAATGATTTGCACCCAAAACGTATCTAAGCACTAGCACACTTACCTTTCTTTTCTTAACTGAGCCAAAATTAAACAATTCAGTTACATCCCCCCTGCCCCTCCTCAAAGGGAAAATACCCACCTCTGAAATCCTGAATTATTTTCTAAGTGATTTGTACAGCCATCCTCTCGTTATTCTATGAACAGGCTAATTCCTCAACATCTTACTTTGCCTTTAAAAGGCTTCCTTCCACACAACGGGATTTCCCAAAGAAACATTCCTAGCGGATGGTTTCCAGCAATAGCCTATATCAACTCAGCCTGCGCAAGCAAAGACTTGGCTTCTGCTAATTCCACTCCCCCACCCCCCCCCCACACACACACACCAATTCACACTCACAGAACCATCCCGGGCCGACTCGAAAAGCTATTTTATTTGCATGTGTGCCCATCTCTTCCTGAATGAATGCTTTTCCAACTGACCTTTCAACAGCTGCCGAGATGGCACGGTCGGTAAGGTTAGAGCTGGAAACTAGGGGATAGTTTAGCATCCTAATCTCTGCAACCTCGACGTTTCTCCTTCTCTACCCAAGTCCAGATTCTCTGAGCCCAAGGGCAGGCAGGAACCCTGAAGCGTTTGCAGAGCAGCTCTCCGAGGTGTCCTGCTCGCGACCAACTCACTGCAGGCATCCTGCACACGCACAGCCCCAGCCCACACGCCGCTCGACACCCGCACCCCGGCCCGCGGCGAATGCGCCAGGCACGCACCAGCCCTGCCTCTTACCTTCCCTGGCTTTCAGCAAGACCGTGTTGGCCACGATGTTTTCCAGCTCCATTGACAGTCGGCGGTCAGCGAGGAAGCCGGCCGGTGGGGCTGTCAGCGCCTGGGGGTGCTGCCGCTGCTGCTGCCGCTACTCGGCTGCCGCCGCTGCTGCCGGAGCCGGGAGCGAGCAGCCCGCCTTGCCTACCGCATTATTCCTGCTCTTATCCCTCGGAGTTTTCCCCCTATGCAAAGAGGAGCCGCCGCCGCCGCTTCTTCCTCCCTCTGTGTCCCCCCTCCCCCCTCCCTCAACAGTCTCCCCCCCACCCCCCACCCTCCGCGTTTCTCTGTCACTCCATTCTCCTCCCCTCCGGCTCCCTCGGATGCTTTAATGTCTCAGATGCTTCTGCCTCCCCTCCGTCCCTCCCGGGGGTGTGGTACTAGCAGGCTCGGGCGGCCGCCCTGCGCAGGCGCCAGGCCAGGCCGCGCCTCCTGCCTCGGCGCTCGCGGCGCGGGGCCTGCTGGGACTTGTAGTTCTCCCCGCGCGCCGCGCAGGGGCCGGACTGGCGCGCAGCTGCCGGAGTCCGAGACCGGCCCCCGGACCCGCGCGCAGAGAGAAGGCGGGCGCAGCCCCGGCCGACGAGGGGCGGGGGGCGAATCAAAAGCGGCCCGGCCGAGCCGGAGCCCCCAGTCCCGGGACCCAGACTTGCACGCCCACGCCCCGGGCTCCGGCTCGCCGGCTTCGCGCCCTGCCGAGTGCGGGGAAAGCGAAGTCCACAGGCCACGGCGGCGGTGAGCGAAGCGCCGCGGCCCGGCGGGAGCCGGTGCGGGGTGCTCGGGGTGGGAAGGAGGTCAGCCCGGCCAGGCCACGCGCCGCACCCCGCTTCCTCCGGGCCCACGCGAGGGCTGCAGCCCAGGGGCGGCGAGGCGAGCCCCGCACGCGGCGGCCGGCCCCTGTGCGCCCTCTCCCGCACACGTGCTCGGTCGCCGACAAAGGTGTACTTTGTTTCCTCCAAGGGCGCGAAGGGGTCTGCGAGTCGACGGTGACCCGGCGCTGGCGGCCTCGTCGGTGGCCGCGCAGCCCGAGCGCCCCCCGGCGGCCGCGGGGTGGGGGCGCGGCAGCGGGTCCACGAGGACGGCGTCCCCCGGCGCCCGGGACCGCCTGTGCCCACCTCGCCGGGACTCGGGGGATCGGGGCGTGGGAAGCGGCTCGTTCTGCAAATAAACTGTCTTCCAGCACGCGGGACCCGCAAATCAAAGATCCTCGTTACAATTAAACTCATTGAGAGTAATAAAAACGCCGACGGAATCGCCCGAGTCGGCTGTGGGGAGCGTTAATGAGTAACAGCGCCGAGACGGTGTTGGAAAGGCGTTTTCAAATTCCCGGCTTATTTATCTTGGGGCTCTTAGCGCCTTTCCACGGTATGCTCAGAACATCAGACTCCAGACCTACACTCAGCCTCGCTTCCTTGCTTCCTCTAAAGGCCCTACTCCTGGGAAATGGGCCCTCGGTCACCCAGAGTCTGCGAGGAGTGTCCCCCTGGCCGGGGTCGGGGGTGGGGGGGGGGCTGGCCCCAGGGAACAATGAGGCCTTTGCCTCCTCTGCATCCTGCGGGCCGGATATCCTTTCAGAAGCCGGCTCTGGGCCTTTTCTGTCCAAAAGGAGGAAACTTTCTGTCCCCAGGGCTGCCAGGAAGTGGCAGGGAGGTGCCAAGAGAAACGGAGAACAATTATTAAGCATTGGAGGATATAAAGAAATTAATAGACTTTCCAGGGCTTGGAAACCAGAATGGTCGCTGATTCTTTTTTTTTTTTTTTTAATTTTATTTATTTATTTTTTCCCCCAAAGCCCCAGTAGGTAGTTGTATGTCATAGCTGCACATCCCTCCAGTTGCTGTATATGGGACACGGCCTCAGCATGGCCGGAGAAGCGGTGCGTCGGTGCGCGCCCGGGATCCGAACCCCGGGCCACCAGCAGCAGAGCGCGCGCACTTAACCGCTAAGCCAAAGGGCCAGCCCCGGTCGCTGATTCTAACAGCACAGGATTGTCGTATTTCCTGATGGAGTATTCCCACCACCACCACTTCCTAGTGTCTGGATTTGGGTCAGTGGGTTTCCCTAGGCCTCACTTATCTTGTCTGCAATGTGGGGGCAATAACAGTACCTGTCAGAAGGCAGGGAGCTGAGCAGATGACTTCTTAGGCATCTTCCATTTCTGGAATTATTGTTCTAAGCAACCCAGGCTTGGTCTTGGCTACATATCCACCATGCCCAGAGCCCTTACTTCTAAGGAAAGGGTCTCTTTCAGAGAGAGAGAATCCTGGAGCTGGCACCATCTCAGAGTTCACCAACTACACTGGTCATTTGCCATTTGCTGGCAGCCTAAGGCCTGATGCAGCCCAAAGTTTGTTTATTTGGCCGACATTAAAAAAATTTTTTTGAATGCCTTTAGATGGCTTGTGCTCCATAGCAGCCTTCTCAAACTTTCATATGTGTACAGATCACCTAGGAATCTCATTAAAATGCAGGTTCTGTTTCACCAGACCTGAAATGGGTCCTGAGATTCTGCTGTTTCTAACGAACTCAAAGGTTCTGTCAATCCTGCTTGTCAGTGGAGCAACTTTGAGTAGCAAAGCTCTACAGTTAATCATAATCCCTACTGCTCTCTATTGTCTTATACCCAGCCCACATCACCAGTGATTTTACCTATCTGGCCTCTATAGACATTTGAGTTTGCAACCCTAAAAAATCTCTGCCTGTCCCCCCTCATTTTACAGATGTGAAACAGACCCAAAGAGAATGAGTGGATTCTGCATGGTCCTTCAGTAAGTGAAAGCCTATCCACTTCTCTCTGTGCTACACGGTAATACGTCCTGCCTACAAAATAAATGGTTGGGCTTCAGGTATCTGTGCCTCTATAAGGAAATAGGACATTCCAATGCAAGAATGGAATGATGATTGCTAGATTTACTGGACACCAGCTCTGGGCCAGATCTGTGCTAAGTGATTTACATGGATTATTTCACTGAACACAATATCTGAATGAGGTAGAGAACATAGCCCTGTTTTATAGATAAAGTCACCAGGTTAGGAGGGGTTTTATAACTTGCCTAAGGTCACACAACTAATAAATAGAAGACCTGGGATTTGAACCTAGCAGTCTGACTCAGACTCGATGCACTTAATTTCTGGCTAGCTCCGGCTGGCCAGCAGAACTTGGTTGCAATTATTCTGTTTGGCTGCCAAAGTGAACTTAAATTGTATTGTAAGAAAGCAAAGCAGGCAGTTGGCTAAATGATTAAGACTCAAGCAGGTTTTCCATTCCAGTAATAATTCCACCATTATGGTTTCATTCCTTTCAATTAACTGCGTTAACAACTTGCAGTCCTCTTGAAAAATGGGTTTGATTCAAGGAAGGGTAGTCTATTAAATATCGTAGGTAAGTAGGGAATCTTTGTGGCTGAGAGCGAGAATGGAAATCCAAATGGAGGAGTGGATGAGTCTGAGAGGGATGGGAATATGCCAAAGACAAATACTGACTTCCAAATCCACTCAGGATCAGCTGGGCTGGAAATGCAAAAGAAGCAGGGAATCTTCTCTTTCTTCTGTTGGCACCTGTATCTCATGGATAAAGCTGCTCTGTCAGAGTTCTTGTGAGTAGTAATCGACTATTCTGGAAAGTCACAAACCTATCTTTGTCCTAAAATATGGGTTGCTTCTGCCTGAATAGTTAACGGGCTTTCTGAATAGTGCTGGGGGTGGAATTTTCATCCCTTTCCTTGCCTCACAGCTTTCTAATCATCAGGAAACAGCTGGAGACAGAGCTTTCATTCTCCCATTTATTCTCGCCTTCTTCGAAGTTTACCTTCATGTGCCGAGCACGGTAGGAAATACAAAGGTGCTTTCCCAGGAGAGGTCGCCACTAGGAAGGAAAGCAAACTGGGAGGGAAACCACCGGGATAAAATGGAATGAGGGCCATCGTGGACGGATACACAAAGGACTTCAGAAACAGAGGAAGAGGTGATTTCAGGCGCCTAGGAAGATTCCAAGAGACAAGAAATGAGAGCTGAAAGTGGGGTTGGAGGCATGAGGTTTCCAGTTACAATTCCCTCCGCTCTAAGTCCCTTCATTGATGGATCCAGTGCTTAGGAAATTTGACATTAAAAATGTTGCCATGCTGCAGACCACCTATTGTTCTTCTATTTACTTAATATTTTCCTTTAAAGTCAAGTCACTTTAAAAAACTTTTATTCATCCTAACCAATAATGTTTGTGAAATGTGAGTAGTAGTAGAAATATCACACTTTGGAAAAAACTGACCTGCAAGCAACACATGGAGCCTTAGCAGCCTTTGGTTTCAAGACGAACCAGCTGATCTTAATAAATCTGTTGGGTGGCTTCACCTTGGTGTTGCCAGATGGTTATGACCTGTAGACATCTCAACACCCAGCTTAGTAACAAGACTTTACAGGGTCATCTGTTGGGTTCTTAACTGCGAGTTCAGGAAAGAGATTCCTGCTGAAATGCACATGTCTGGTGATGGAGCCACACATGGTCTCCGTGCTTTTGGCACTGCAGCCGTTTCTCATGGTCTTCTTTAGTGAGAAGGGAAGGCCTCCTTCCTGGTGCCGTGTTCAGTTAGGAGAGTCCCCACAGTAGACTTACTTGCCTCCATTGTATATACATAGAAGAAACTGAGCCTCAAAGAATTGGGTCTGTTGTTCAAGGTCAACTGTAAGTGGTGAGGCTAGTTGTTTAGGTAAGTGTCTGCCTTCCCTACTCAAGGCCTGAAATGTGTCTTTTTCATCTTTCGATTCCCTTCTCTATAGAACTTAGTAAGTGCCTTACACATAGTGAGAATTTGGCAATATTTGCTGACGGAGCAAATACGGCATTTCTTAGCCCCACCGAGGCCTCTGGGGTGCTAGTTTTTCTATACTAGTTAACTATCAAAATCCCTACATCCCTGCCAGATCAGAGATTAAAAGGGAAAAGTAGGGGAGACTGGCCTCCTGGTATCAGAGGTCAACATCACAGAAAGCCATGGGCAATCTCTCAGGCCCTGGAATTTCCAGTTCTCTGACTATATCTCCGTCCTCAAATCCAGTTCTCTCCTGCAATCAGCCCAGTAGTTAAACCAATCACACAATTTTAGAGGACACTAAGCAGACTAATTTCAATTCACTTTTCAGACTGAGTGAAACACAAGATATTTACCCCGAAAATGGCATACGAAAAGCTGGGCATTTTTTGTTTGGTTCAGTGCTGAGCAATCAGATGGATTTAGATGGAGGAAAAATGTTCAGATTGGTAAGGAAATTACCCAGCAAAAGTATAAAAATTAATTCTGCACTTTCAAAGTAGGAGGAGGAAAAATGGCCTCTTCCCTAGTAATCTACTTAAAAGCCAATGATTTTCTGTTAATATGGATAAGGAAAGAATCCAAACCATTACTTGTAGTCTTTTTATGACTAGCATCTATCAGGTGATGACACGACCAAAGCCAGGCTCATTTGTTTGAGCCTGGTGGCCTGCAATGGAAATGCGGATACAGTCTTGACAACAAAGGTAGAATTGCTTCTTAAGGAGGAGGAGCTGAGATGAATTGAATGCAAGGTGAGGAGCCCTTAAACCCAGGTGACTCATAGGCGAGATGGGCTCCAGCAGTCTCCACCTTAATGCTGCAGTAACATAAGCTTTCTCTGCTCCAGAGACTCAGGGGCTAACTACCTTTGCGATCTTGATATGAAGCGTTTACTGTCCTAAGGTAGGCCATTGCAGGTATGTGACTATTTGATTGATTCAATAAAAGGAGGGCATACTTGCTTCCTCCTTCAAGTCACAGCTAGCTAGGTATATGCTAAATGGAATCTAACAAATACTCGGAGTTTAAAAAATGTAATGCTTTGCACAGATTGTTTTTTTGATCATTACATAAAATAAAATATAGTATGTAATTTGCCCAATTGATTTGGGGCAGCTTAATTCCCTCCTGTAGAAGCAAAGGCATGGGTTACCGTGCCATAGAAATGAGCTTGTGCGGCAACAGGCAGGTTGGAGCACTCATTCCACAAAGCTGTCATAGTCTCCTCCATAGAGAGAGGATGCCATCTAGCATGGACTCTGGAGAGCTGCAGCCAGCCCCCAAATGGCAAAAGTAAGCCTTGGGTTCCACGTTTTGTGGTCTAAAATGAGGCCATGAGTGTGCTAGGCCAGTTGGTATACAACACAAACAGTTCCCATGTGCTCTTGAAGTGGTTATTGAGTCATAGAACATTTCCATTAGTGCTTACATCTCAAGCTCCACAATCCTCACGTGTTCTAGGATCCAACTGGGAGTCCCTCCTATCGAGGATGAATCTAACCTCTGTGTGTTTTGGGGAAGGTGTGGGGGAGTTGAGCTCGTTCTCATTAATGACACAGGATATTCATTCCATTGAATGGCTGGACCATAACTCATTTAACTAGTCGTCCACTGATAAACATGTTTATTATTACCAATCTTTTGCCCTAACAATGAGACAATGGTTTTTTAAAGAGTTAATGAGCATTTTTTTTCTTTTTGTCATCTACCTTTTAAATTTACATATAGTAAAATAAAATTCACTCTTTTTGGTGTTTAGTTCTATGAATTTAGATAAATGTTACACTTGTGTAACCACCAACACAACCAAAATATAGAATAGTTCCATCACCCCTGATTTTTTTGTTTTTAATAATTTTATTTATTTATTTATTTTTCCCCCAAAGCCCCAGCAGATAGTTGTATGTCATAGCTGCACATCCTTCTAGTTGCTGTATGTGGGACGCGGCCTCAGCATGGCTGGAGAAGCGGTACGTTGGTGCACGCCCGGGACCCGAACCCGGGCCGCCAGTAGTGGAGCGCACGCACTTAACCACTAAGCCACGGGGCCGGCCCCACCCCTGATTTTTTAACATTCTTTCTTTCTTTCCAAAAAAAAGTCTGAGTTCATGAAAAAATTAAACAGAATTAACATATGATCCAGCAATTCCACTCCTAGGTATATACCTGAAAGAATTGAAAACATGTGTCTACACAAAAACTTGTACACAAACAACGTCCATCAACAGATGAATGGATAAGCAAAGTATGGTATGTCCATATAATGGAATATTATTCAATCATAAAAAAGAATGAAGTACAAGGCTACAAGGAAAATGAACCTTGAAAACATTTTCCTAAGTGAAAGAAGCCAGATGTGAAAAAACAAATATTATATAATTCCAGAAAACTCATAAAGACAAAAATGCAGATTGGCGGTCAGATTGTCAGGGGCTGGGGGAGGGGGAATGGGGATAACTGCTTAATGGGTATCGGGTTTTCTTTTGGGGGGATGAAAATGTTCTGGAACTAGATATGGTGGTTCCCTAACATTGTGAATGTACTAAATGCCACTGAACTGTTCACTTGAAAAAACTGTTAATTTTATGTTATGTGAATTTTGCCTCAATAAAAAATTTTGTAATCCAAGTAATAGTTGATGAATACTTGGATTAGACCAAGTGATGAATACTATCAATGCACTAAACAATTTACAAACTACCTGATGAGTAGGTAGACATTATTCCAATTTTTTAAGTAAGGAAATTTCAGGCCAGAGAAAAAAACGACCCCTAATCAGAGAGTTGCAGAGTTGGGACTCCCAGACCCGTCCCTGATTCCTTATGCAGCGTGTTTTCCACTCTACAGTAGGGTCTCCTCGAATGAGAGGAAAGGTGTAGCATTTTTGCCAAGTGGCACCCATCTTGCAGGGAAGAGAGAATGGGGCAGGAGGCCTAGAGTCCAGGGAGATAGATGAATGGACAGAAGGAGAGGCAGAGGAGAGGAGGAGGAAATCAACAAATAAAGGACCTGAGCATTAGATACTGAAAGAAACCATTGGGGAGGAGGGGGACACAGACAACAGGCAGACTGTCTTGCATGGGGGTGGCACAGTGGGACTCCTCTGCAGGAAAGAGGCTTTGAGCCATGATAAGCATTCCCCATTAGGAAATTCCAAATTAGGAGCTGTGCCACCCCACCGACCTAGAGGGGGCGGGCTAACCCTCTGGCTCCCCTCCAGCGGCCCTCTCATCCTCTCTTCTCCCTGAGAGATGTCATTTTTCCCGCTGGAAGAGACCATAGACAGGACAAAAACTGAACAATGTCTTCATTTTCAGCACAACCTCTTGTCCCACCTCTACTCAACCTCTCACTCCCTGGGCCCCAGCATCTCAAGCCCTCAGGGAAATGAAAGGCAGCTTCCCTTTGCACATGATTTGGGGCCCCTCACTAAGTAGCCTTAACAGCGTGAGAAGATGGAGCCCATAATAATGCTCTGAAAACAGTAAGGTTTAGTGTACAGGTTACATGCTTGTAACCTGGCACCAATATTTCTGAAATGTTGATGACTAAAAGGGATCACAAACTAGGCAAACAGTAGTTTTTTATTGTTATGGAAGGAGTAGAGGAAAAATGCATCTGAGGGGAAAGAAGGCTCTTTTGTTTTGGGAAAACACTTTGAGGGGTTTTTAGTTATTTGAAAGTCAAGCCATCTTCCTACTCTGGGATGGAGAAGTTGGAAACAATGAGGAGTTAAACTGTGCTGCATAATACTCTAAAAAGCTGTCTTCATCAGGGGAGGCTGATTGCTGGGGATTATTCTCTTTCTGGGAGAAGCCAAGAGTAGGAGTGCAGGGGGTGGAGTAGGGCTGGGATGGGGGACAAGAGGCAAGATCAAGGGTGATCCATATGGTGTCCTTCCAAGTGAGCAGATCACTACAACATGAGGGAAGAAGGGGTATTGCAAACGAGAAAGATGGCCCCTAAGGGGTCCTGATGGAGCTAGGAAGGTGAGAGAACATATGAACAGGATAGCTCACATCTGCTTTAGGTTTGCCTTGTCTGCATTATAATTCCTGTCTGTTATCCCCAAGCCTTCATCTTAAAACAATCACTTGTCTTAGCTGGCATTAGGGAATTGAAAGAAAGGCATGTGACCACCCTGGGGCCCAGAGGTACAAGAACACCAGCAGCAGCCCAGAGAAGCTTCTGGAGCAAGGGTAAGAAGGGAGCCGAGAAGCCCAGAGCAGTTGTCTGCAGTGGGGTGGATGCCTGAGGTGAAGAGCATGCCTGGGATCAGTATGGACAAGATGTGAAGATTCTTTGGGGCTCCGGAGAGGTCCTGGGAATGGAGGCTGGTAAAAGGCTGGACCACTTGCTAATCTGGGCTGGTGGGGGCTCTGGTTGATGGACTTTGGAATGCCAATGTTGATGACATTTTTGCTAGTCCAGCATGTCAGAGCAGAATCTAATGATCACATAAGGTATCATCATTCAGTCATTCGTTACTTCCTTCCTTTGACGTTTATTGAGTGACTATTGAGAAGGAAGAATCAATAGGCAACATGGGAGACCACAAAGATGAATAAGACATGCAAGCATTACCTTTAAACAGCTCTTAGGCTCTTAGGACCAACCAGTCACACAAGAAAGAAAGTGGAATAGAAGACAGATCAGGGGCCGGCCCAGTGGCCTAGTGGTTAAGTTCAGTGCTCTTCGCTTCGGCCGCCCGGGTTTGGTTCCTGGGCGCGGACCTAAACCACTAGTTGGCGGCCATGTTGTGGTGGCCACCCACATACAAAATAGAGGAAGATTGGCACAGACATTAGCTCAGGACAAATCTTCCTCAAGCAAAAAGAGGAGGATTAGGGGGCCGGCCCAGTGGCATAGTGGTTAAGTTCTCGCGCTCTGCTTCAGCAGCCCAGGGTTCACGGGTTTAGATCCGGGGCACAAACCTACACACTGCTCATCAAGCCATGCTATGGTCACGTCCCACATACAAAATAGAGGAAGATGGGCATGGATGTTAGCTCAGCAACAATCTTTGTCAAGCAAAAAGATGAAGATTGCCGATGGATGTTAGCTCAGGGCCAACCTTAAAAAAAAGAGAGAGAAGGAGTGACAACAGATGTTAGTTCAGGGCAAGTCTTCCTCAGCAAAAAAAAAAAAAAAAAAAGGAAGAAGAAGACAGATCAACGTGAGAAGTACAGACTGCCATAAGAAGGATGTTTTAAACTGTTTGGATCCAGTGTCAGCAAAATCTCCTAGAAACCGTTCCTTTCACTCACTGTGGAGGGAGTGTAAACTAGCCCAGCCTTTCTGGAAGGTGGTTTGATGAAATGTATCAAAATTCATAAAACACACATAACCCTTAGCCATAGCTGTTCCAGTTCTAGAAACACACCCTAGAGAAATCGATAAGAATGTGTACAAAGATTGGCTACAGGATGTATAAAGATCACAATATTGGTTATAATATAAAGAAAAATTTAAAACAACACAAATCTCCAACAACAGCAAATTGGTTAGTAAATTATGGAACAACACTTCAGTGGTGTTCCTGTCAACAATGTTTAATCTGAATCTAATCAGGAGGAAAATTCAGACAAGTGAACTGAGGGGCATTCTACAAAGGAGCCAGCCTGTATTCTTCAGAACTATGAAGGTCAAGAAAGATAAAGAAAGACTGAGGAACCTAAAAAGGAGACTAAAAAGACCTGATAACTGAATGTGATGTGTGACTTTGCATTGGATCATTGTGGGGTGGGGGAGGGTTGTGTGGCCAGCTCTAAAGGACATTGTTGGGACAACTGATGAAATCTGGGTACAGACTGTGGATTACACAGTAGCGTGTCAATGTTAACATCCCTGATTTTGATCATTGCAATGTGGGTATTATATAGAAGAATGTCCTCGTTCTTAGAAAATACTCTCTCAAGTACTGTGGGGCTTTAAAGAGTGAAGTAAACAGTTATTCGATCTGCAAACCAGGATAGCCATCAGAAATGATTAAGAAACAAAACATAACTCAAATAACAGTTCAAGGCAACAGTAGAAGGTTTGTGATAAAACACACAGGATCAATCACCAAAAGAATTATGTTGAGGGCCGGCCCCGAGGCTTAGCGGTTAAGTGTGCGCACTCCACTACTGGCGGCCGGGGTTCGGATCCCAGGAGCGCACCGACGCACCGCTTCTCTGGCCATGCTGAGGCCGCGTCCCACATACAGCAACTAGAAGGATCTGCAGCTATGACATACAACTATCTACTGGGGCTTTGGGGAAAAATAAATAAATAAATAAAATTATAAAAAAAAAAAAAGAATTATGTTGATGGTAACCGCCAAAGGCATTTAGCGAAAGGAAGTGTCAGCTGGAGAGGTCAGAAGTGGCTGCACGTGGTGAGTTTTTAGCCGGGTGTTCAACCAGATTCATCTAAATTTACTAGGAGTCTGCCATGGACCAGGCGCTGTGCTAGGTGCTGGAAATAGAAGAATGAACAAGAGGGATGAGATCCTTGCCCTGTTGGGGCTTCTCCTCCAGGAGGGAGCCTGACAAATACCCAGTAAACAGACAGATAAAGTAATTGTAGTTGTAAGTTAATCATCAAAGGAAACAAACAACAGCCAAGACAGAATAACAGACACAATCACCAGGGAAGTCCTCTTGGTGAGGATGACAGCTAAACTGTGACCTAAATAAGGAGGAGGAGCCAGCCAGCTGTGATCAGAGAGCCTTCTGGTCAAAGAGCACAGCATGTGCCAAGGTGGGAGGTGGGGGTGGGGAGGTGGGAGTGAACCACTATGTCTGGAGCAGGAATGGGTGGGAGGAGCCCAAAATAAGTTGTCTGAAAGCAGGCAGGGGCCCAGATTGTGTAGGGCCTTATACGAATTTGGGTTTGACTCTAATGAAGTGGGAAGCTGTTGAAGAGTTTTAAGTGGGAGATGGAATGACCTGGTTGGTGTTTGAAGAAGAACCACTGTTGCTGCTGAGCAGAGAAGGGGTTGGAAGGAGGCAAGATGGAGGCAGAGAGCAGGTGAGGAAGCTGCAGGGCCCTCAGAGGAGGGGAGAGGGGAAGGAGGCAGACAGGGGTGGGCTCATGCTTGGACTTCTACAGTGTCTCCAAATCAAGTTCTCTGGACCAATACAGAGAGAGGTTGACAGGACTAACAAAGATGGCCTCCATCCCCCTGCCTTTCAACCTGGTTCCCATGACCAGCTCTCCCGGCCTGGAGCATATTACAAATACTAAATATTTCTCCCTAAATCCTATAATCAGCCTGTGGATAGCATTTTATATCACAGTTTTTGTAGTGCTGTGTCTTGGTTTGGGTTCTCCTAGACCTTGAGACTAGGATTCAACACAAGTAGCTGATTTGGGATGTGCAGGAAGTGTAGGTGAAGGAGGGGAAATCCTACCGGAAAGCAGCTGGTGAAAGTGGAAGTAACTTCTGTGGGTGACTAGAACTTAGTCTGGGAGGAAACTCTGGGAAACACACCTCAGCTTGTCCACCTCGGGGGCGAGGGAGCTGGGGTATGTGTACACCAACTCCCTCCACCCAGTCATCGCCCTCACAAGGGCTGCTGGGCAGGGGGTTAATTCTCTCACATTTCTGCCTGTCTGCAGGGATGCGCAGAGCAGCCCTCCCCAGTTCCGAAGAAAGGCCCAGCACAGAGGTGCAAGTATTGATGGTTGGGAATCTCCGGAGCCCAAAGAAGCGGCAGGGTGTGAGGGATACCAGAGACACGTGCCATAGTCGCCTGGACTCTGTGTGGTATTTTCTTTCACTTTTAAAACAGACCTCACATTATGAAAGTGACCTAAGCCTTTCTGACCGCCAAGAGTCCCTGAGACGCTGTAAAAGCATTCCAGGGAAGAAAGGATAGTGGCCTGGACTGAGATAGGGGCAGTGGAGGTGGAGAGAAGATAGTGTATCTTTGGGTGCTGGTTGGTGCAGGGTGGGGGGAGGGCATCGAGGAGCAGGTTTGAGGAGAGAAAGCAACAGTTTGGTTTTGTGTTTGTTGAGTTTGCAGTGTAAGAGACATCTGAGCAGATGCTGGCAGGAGACACAGGTCTAAAAAGGGGGCAGCTGGCCAGGGGTTGGGGGGACGGAGGGCTGAATGGGGGAGCAAGAGGGTTTTTAGGGCAGTGAACTATTCTGTATGATACTACAATGGTGGATACATGTCCTTAAACATTTGTCTAGATCCATAGACTACAACACCAAGAGTGAACCCTAATGTAAACTGTGGACTCTGGGTGACAATGTAGGCTCACCTATTGTAACAAATGTACCACCCCGGTGTGGGATGGCGATGGTGGGGGAGGCTGTGCGCGTGTGGGGTCAGGAAGTATATGGGAACTCCCTGTACATTCACTTAATTTTGCTGTGAACCTAAAACTGCTCTAAAAATTAAGTCTATTAAAAAAAAAAAAAAAGGCCAAGGGATAGGCTGGCGATAGGGAACAAAGATAAGGAAGGGAAGGGCTCAGAAGAAAGCCCAGGTGTGCTGGGAGGTGGGCAGAGACGGGAACTGCAAAGTGTAAGTGAACACTGACTAACTGAGGGTTACTGTGGGGGTCTCTCACTCCAGCTTCACAAGAAGCCTGTGAGGTGAGTGTTTTTAGATGGAGACCCTCAGACTCCACAAGGTCAAATCATCCGTGGGGTTTGAAGTGAGGACAACTCGATTCCTTCCGTTAATCTGCTGCCTGCCTTGGAGGAGATCAACTTGGAGCAGCATAGGGTCATGCAGGAGAATGCTAGGGGCTTATGTTGGAAGACAGGCCTTTGCTGGGAGATGCGGCTCAGCTTCGAGGCTTCATCTTCCCTGAACCCAGGATAGAGCTGAATCTGGGGCTCCTCGTCAATGGGAAAAGAAGGAAAAGAAGATGAATGCTTTTTGCCATGGACAGAGGAAGAACTCAGCAAAATCCAGAGTAATGTTTGCCATCCTTAATTGCAGCCCCAGCCACCAGAATGTTAACTTGTGGTTCCAGGGAGGTATTTTCCTAATCATCATAAAAAGGAGCATATATCTTTTCATTTGCCTTTCTCTCAACTAGATCCAAAAATTCTTCTCCCAAACTCAAAAGGGAGAATTTCAGTTACTGTCTACTCTTTTGGTAATGAGAACAAGGTCAGTTTGTCTTTTTCCTTTAGGGAAACAATTTGTGTCCTTGTTGTGACAGCTAGAGAAAGCCAAATAAAAAGATGTTTTTTTCCAGAATGAGTATGGAAAGAACGTTTTGGCCGCCATGTCAGCCACTGCTTATTCATTCATTTGACAAACTTTTTCTGAGCAGTTGCTATGAGCCAGGCTCTAGCATAGCCATTGGGACCACAGAGATGAGTAAGACATGAGCTCTACCCTCAAGAGGTTCACAGTATGGTTAAGACATCAACAAGGCAATAGAAAATTCCAGGGGCTGGCCCGGTGGTGTAGTGGTTAAGTTCACAAGCTCTGCTTCAGCGGCCCAGAGTTCGCTGGTTTGGATCCCGGGTGTGGACCTACACACTGCTCATCAAGCCATGCTGTGGTGGCATCCCACATACAAAATAGAGGAAGATGGGCACAGATGTTAGCTCAGGGCTAATCCTCCTTACCAAAAAGAGGAAGATGGGCAACAGATGTCAGCTCAGGGCCAATCTTCCTCACCAAACAAACAAACAAATAAAGATAAAAAATAAAAAAATAATAATGATTAAAAAAAAGAAAATTCCAATGTGATGTGACAAGAGTGATGAGAATGAGAAAGGCATTTGCACAACACTTTCTAGGCACCTGAGAGGATTCTCTAACCCAGACAGATGGGCGAGGTGGTGAGGGAAGACTTGGCAGAACAGTACTGATACTGGTGATCAAATCCAATCATGGTTATCTTTTCTCAGAATGAACAAATGAAGGACTCTTCTTGTCCTTCCAGAGGAAGTCTTTGGCTGCAGCCTGGGCTTAGCTGGTGGCCACTCACTTGGCCATTCTGAACAGGACTTGGCTCATGTATGATATTCCTTCTGGGCCTCTGGGCCTGAAACTCTAGAGTATTTCAGTCCCTTTAGGACAAGGGAGCTCAGACTTTAGACAGAGATCAGCAGACCAGGAGAACAGGTTCACCGGAGAGTTCTTGGTTCTAATGTCCCTGAGCCAATGAATCCCTGCGTGACTTGAAGAAAGCTCTTTAACCACAGGCAACTGCCTCAGCTTCCTGCTTGGAAAGGAAGACATAAGCAGTGAGACCTCCTCTACAATGGCCAAAAGACCTGGGAATTGGGCTGCAGTGCTGGGCCTCTCCTTGGTGTGAGGGAAATAGTAACACTTTGTTGGGCATGCCTAAAATGCCGACGTGAAGACTAACTGTGGAATGATTGAGATTTATGGAGATCAAAATTACAAAATGTCCTAGCTTGATTTACGTCGAGGGAAAAGGCAAAAAGACACCTATCAGGCAGTACATTCTTAAGATGAAAATTAAACCATATATTAAAAAGGAAACATAAAAAATGTAGACACAAGTTAATACAGTAGAAGTTGTCTTTCCATATGACTAAGAGAATTTTTTCAAAATTGTACCAAGCTATTGGATACCCAAGAAGTAAGAAACTGAAATCTGCATCCATCTTAGAAATGGTCATGATTTCTTTCTAATCATAACTAAAACCTATTTCAGGTACACGGATGTCTGGCCACACACCCCATTGCACAAGCAGTGTGTGATAGGTTGCAGAGAGACAGAAGAAAAGACCTGGAGACAGCGTACCAGACATATAGGTTTATTGGGACTTACATACAGGGAGGTCCAGGAGCGGCTGGATGGATGGAGTTTTGCACCCGCTACCGAGGGCAGAGAAGGGTTGCTTATATAGGCGGGGAATAAAGACTACGTGCTTGCCTAGACGGACTGTCCTTGGTACGACCAGCGTTCCCAGGAACAGTAGCGCATGTGGAAGGGCTCTGTGTTCCTTCAAGACATGATGTTCTTTGAGTAAGATAAGTTAAGATCCTGGTTGGCCAGGCCCTGTATAGTTATAAATCCCAGATGGTTGGCATCCTGCCCAGAAGGGGGCCAGAAAGACACATGGTTGCTATAGGGCACATAGGCTATTGCCCCTACAGTAGGGGTCTGATAAGTGTCTTACCATTGTGGTCACCCTTATTCCTCATAGTTAGCTTTAAAAGAAAAAAAAATTCAAGGTTTCCTGAGTAAGAACGTAGTCCAGGAGCAGGGGCTTTAACGCAGGAAAGATTAAGCTGCAGTGAGCAGGTAGGTACCTGGCATCTTCCTTTCCTTGACTTTACATCCTTCTAGCTTCCAGAAAAGCCTAATTTGAGCCTGTCTGGATCAGTGCTCGTGTAAAACTCTCATCCTTCACTCCTGAAGGAAAGGAGGACGAGGAACTTCATCACTTTGAGAAAAACAAAATGTATTCAAAGTCTGTGCCAGTTGTTTGAAAATGTAGCATGTCTGCTTGTGGGCAAAATAATAACTAATATCTATTTAACCCTACTCTGTGCCAAGTACCCCCTAAGCATCTTGCATGCATTATCTCACTGCTCACAGCTAATGCTTTGAGGTAGTGAGAACGGAGTGGACCACACCAAGCAAGTCCCCAAAATGGTGACCATCAATTGCAAGTGCAGAGCCCACTAGAACTGCTCAGACAAAAGAGCAGAGGGATGGGAGCAGAGTATTTGAAGACATTTCACCGAAGGATAGATGGCTAATACTCCCCCATGCTCCAACACAGACCACCTT
The DNA here is from genome assembly GCF_057802395.1 of Ceratotherium simum simum. Taxonomy (NCBI): domain Eukaryota; kingdom Metazoa; phylum Chordata; class Mammalia; order Perissodactyla; family Rhinocerotidae; genus Ceratotherium; species Ceratotherium simum. The sequence continues at coordinate 77,426,117 of NC_141905.1, read as the reverse complement.
TTTAGCAGCATCTCCTATTACGCCCCATCGAGTACCTGAGGCTCCAACAATTACTGCAGGAGGTGGGACAACACTGTTAAGCATGGGGGCTCTGCAGTCAGCTTTTGGGGTTTAACTCCTGGCTCCTTCCCTTTCTAGTTGTGCGAGATTGGGCAAATTACTAAACCTCCGTCAGCCTCAGTATCCCCACCTATGAAATAGAGGTGGAGAATTCAAAACAGTACCTGTCTCACAGGGTTGTGTGAAGATCAGATAAGCTACTGCCTTCAACCCAGACACTGGCCCCATAGTAAGTTCTCAATAAATTTTGGCTGTCAATAGTGACAAACCGAAGGGATAAAGGTCACGGATTACTTCTATCTGCCATTTTCCCCCATTCCTCCCTCAAGGACAGAATCCATAAATTCTGATAGCACTTTTTTTCTCTATGAGACCCTTCTTGTCTCCCTTTCTCTAAACTCTCACAGCATGTTACCTGGACTTCTCTTTTATTTAACATAACAAACCTTTATAGTACTTACTATGTGCCTGCAGACTGTGCTAAGTGCCTTTGAAATATTAACTCATTTATTCCTCACAACAACCCTTGGAGGAAGTATTAATATCATTCCCATTTTACAGATGGGAAAACAGGCAGACAGTTAAGCAACTTGCCTGAGAGAGTTAAGTACGAAGCGGCAGAGTTGGAGTTTGAACCCAGGCTGTCCACACTTTTATGCCCCTTAAAATGTTGGATCTTGGTCAAAAAATGGGCAGAGGAAATGAACAGACACTTCTCCAAGGAAGATATACAGATGGCCAATAGGCACATGAAAAGATGCTCAACATCACTAATCATCAGGGAAATGCAAATCAAAACAACACTAAGATACCACCTCACGCCTGTTAGAATGGCTATAATCACCAAGACAAAAAACAACAAATGTTGGAGAGGATGTGGAGAAACAGGAACCCTCATACACAGCTGGTGGGAATGCAAATTGGTGCAGCCTCTATGGAAAACGGTATGGAGATTCCTCAAAGAATTAAAAATAGAGATGCCCTATGATCCAGCCATCCCACTACTGGGAATCTATCCAATGCACCTGAAATCAACAATCCAAAGAGGCTTATGCACCCCTATGTTCATTGCAGCATTATTCACCATAGCCAAGAAGTGGAAGCAACCTAAGTGTCCCTCGACTGATGATTGGATTAAGAAAATGTGGTATATATATACAATGGAATACTACTCAGCCATAAAAAAGACAAAATCGTCCCATTTGCAACAACATGGATGGGCCTGGAGCGTATTATGTTAAGTGAAATAAGCCAGAAAGAGAAAGACAAACACTGTATGATCTCACTCATATGTGGAATATAAACCAACACATGGACAGAGAAAACTGGACTGTGGTTACCAGGGCAGTGGGGGTAGGGGGTGGGGGGTGGGGGGTGGGGGGTGGGCACAAGGGGTGAAGGGAGTCATATATGTGGTGATGGACAAACAAAAATGTACAACCCAAAATTTCACAATGTTAGAAACCATTAAAACATCAATAAAAAAAAATGTTGGATCTTGGATTTTGTTTTTTTTATGATTTTGTCATTACTCTCTGAATACACACGGAGTTCCTTGGAAGCACTGCTTGCATGATCCACTCAATATATGCTTATTAACTGATTCAAATCACGTTGATAATTGATGCACATTCATCCAACCCCAGTAGGCTGTACCTGGGACCTAAATAGGAAAGGAATGCATGACTCCAGAGGCTAAAATGGGCTGGGGCGGGGAGGATGCACCTGAAATTTCAGTAACTGAAATAACTGAAAGGCTGCAGGAGGGGCGTGGGCTAAATGGAAAACAGAAAGTAAACTCACCTTTCAGCCTAAAGAGGCCCCAGCCAACAAGTCAGGACTAACTGAAGTATCTAATCTTTAAAACTGAAACCAAGCTGAGTAAGGCTAATCCTGAGGGACTCCACTCTGTCCTGTTGCTTTGGCTGGCACTTGCTGTACATTACAGTGAAGTTTAGTTATGAACCAAACTGCCTATGTGTGGAGACTAGACTACATGTGCATAAAATAGGAGGGAGAGAAGGAGGTGCCCTCCAAAATGAGGAGAAAACAAGGGGTAGGCAGCAAAGGGCTACGGGCCTAAGGAACACGAAAAGAGATAGCTACCCCTTGGCTTTTCCTGGCTTAAGCTATGGCAGCTAACTATCTAAAACCTGCAGTATGGGGGCTGGCCTGATGATATAGCAGTTAAGTTCACACTTTCAGCTTCAGTGGCACTGGGTTCGCTGGTTCAGATCCTGGGCATGGACCTGCTCACCGCTCATCAAGCCGTGCTGAGGCGGCGTCCCATATAGAAGAGCTACAACTCTACAACTATGATACACAACTATGTACTTGGCCTGTGGGGAGAAAAAAGAAAAAAGAGAGGAAGATTGGCAACAGATGTTAGTGCAGGGCCAATCTTCCTCAAAAAAAAAACCAAAAAAAACACAAAACCTGTAGTACGAGAGAAAAGATGAGAAGACTAGAGCGTCCCTCATGTCATCTTACAAAATGGCTGGTGAAGTGGTGCCGAGGCTGAACTCCAAGCCAGCCACAAATACTGGCATTAGGTATGAGGAGGTTCTGGGTTCTAGTCCTGCCTCTGCTTCCAACTGGCTATTGTTGGAAGGTGGGGTTCTCCTACCCAATGTGCATTAAAAAAGCCAATTATTACAGCAGCAGCTTTTGGGAAAAGAAAGCAGCTTTATCGCCAGATCAATCTGCAAGGAGACAGGAGGCATATGCTCTCAGATCTGTCTCGTCGATCCAGGGCTTGGGGCAAAATTTATGGGATGAAGGGCAGGGCAGTCTGAAGTGTGGAGATAGACGATTGGAGGTAGGAGAAGTGAGGTAACTGATGATCTGCACAAGCGTAGTCAAGCTTCATGGCTCTTCATAGGATGCATGTTCACAAAATGGCGGCATCACCATGACCTGAGGGTGGAGTTTTCAGCTCCTTGACGTCAAAAGGTCACTTATCAAGCATTTACACAGGCCCACTTGATGGGTTGGTGGTCTCAACCCACCTGAACTGGACAAGGGGGAACTCTCAGATCCTGAAAAACAACTCTTAATTACTCTGTTGATAAGATGTGGTTAGTTGAACCGGTCCTAGTAGGCCTATGGTTATACTCTATGACTTTGGGAGAGTCTCTCCATCTCTAAAAGTCTCAGTTTTCTCATGTACATAATCACTGGGCTAGACTACAGCATGCTTTTTGTTTTTTTGTTTTCTTCTGTTTTGTTTTTTGGCTGAGGCAGATTCACCCTGAGCTAACATCTGTTGCCAATCTTCCTCTTTTTGCTTGAGGAAGACTGGCCCTGAGCTAACATCTGTGGCATTCTTTCTCCATTTTGTATGTGGGTCACCACCACAGCATGGCTAATGAGTGGTGTAGGTATGCACCTGGAAACTGAACCAGCGAATATGGGCTGCTGAAGTGGAGCATACTAAACTCAACCATTACGCCACGTGGCTGGCTCCATGATTTTTGTTTTTGTTGTTGTTCCCTATTTGTTCTTCTTTTTAAAAATTGAGGTAACATTCACATAACATAAAATTAACCATTTTAAAGTGGACAATCCAGTAGTATTTAGTACATTCACAATGTTGTGCAACCACCACCTCTAATTCCAAAACATTTTCGTTACCGCAAAAGAAAACCCTATATCCATTAAGCAGTCAGTCTCCTTGCCCCCCAGCACTTGCCAGCCACCAATTTGCTTTCTGTTTCTATCAATTTACCTAGTCTACATATGTCATATGAAAGGCATAGTATAATATGTGGCTTTTGCGTCTGGCTTCCTTCACTTCGCATAACGCTTTTTTTTGAAGTTCATCGATGTTACAATATGTATCAATCCTTCATTCCTTTTTATGGCTGAATAAACTTCCATTATAGACTACAGTATGATTTTGAGATCCAACACTATGATCCCTTTTCCTGTTCAAACATTTGTTCAACAAACACACGACGAGCACCAATTAAACACAAGGCAGGTGCTGAGGGGACTTGGTCAAGAAACCTGTGGCCTTGTGCTTCTAAAGCAGTCCTTTCCAAAGCATGGGACTGGTACCCAGGGCTGTACCTAATGGTCTCTGTGATGATTTTAGGAAATGCACTGCTGGAGGAGTGGGGAGCAAAATAAATAACATCAAACCCCAAAGTGAGAAAGTTATTGTCCTTTTAATGGTCTTTAAATCCTGATTACACCAAAGTCTCACGTGATTCTAGGATGTCTCCAACCACCTCTCATTCTCTCTTTTTAATAAAAGACTCAGACTTTCAGCAGGCAACTGTATCTAGTTGATACTGAATAACATTTTGTTTTAATGTATTCATTTTAAATTACTTTCTATTTATAGAAAATTATAAATTTTTTCTATCTTAGTTATTTAACATTTTCTTTCAAATAAATTCACTTAAGTTTTTATAAAGTGAGTCAAATTAAAGAAAATAGTAAATAATATGCAGACTCAAGGAACTAAGTTGGTATTGGAATGACTGGTGTTTAGAAAATACTCAGAGGCTGCAATTTGTACATTTAGTGTAAGCCCAGTGTGCGATTTTTATCTGTGTTTGATGAGCTTGCTTCAAAGGATCATGCTCACTACTGAGCACTTGGCTTTACTAATCGACAGAAAACAAATTTTAAATTTGTTCCAATTCTCCCAATTTGGGGAAGAGAGGCCAAAATGGAAGCCCACACACGATCCCAAAGTTTTCTGGACACCAAAACCTTGATGTGTCTGACCCACTTAGCTTATTAATAGACTAAAATTGAATTAATAATTCCATTTCATGCAGAAGCCAGAAGACTCTATCTGAGACCGAAATAGGAAAGAGATCCTTTTACAGAAATAGTAGAAACAGGAATCCACACAGATTAACAAAAAAATCAGCAGCAAATATGGAAATAAATATCTAGCTCACTGCGTGGATAGGTTGTTTTTAGGTTGGGGCTGCAAATAGAGACAAAGTGTCGTTTTCCCAAGTATTCAGCTACTCAGAAGCCATAATGGTAATGTTCCCCTCAGAATCAGGGCGGAGGGACCCAACAGTAGACGTTCACAGGCCCAGGGTCCCCAAAAGGCGGGAAGGCTCCTCCGGGCCCCGCCCCGCCCACCGAGGCCCCGCCCACCCCGTAGGCCCCGCCCTCCCAGTAAGCCCCGCCTCCTCCGCTTCTCCGTCGACCCCGCGGCTCCCGCGCGCAGTGAAGATGGCGGCCGCGGTGGGAAGGTTACTCCGGGCTTCGGTGAGTGGCTGCCGGCTCGGGGACACTGCGGTGGCTCCAGGAACGTGCTTCCCAGACAGGATCCCGCTCCCCTGCGGCCTGAGGGCCTTTCGCCCTCCTTGGAGGGTGCCAGCGGGTAACCGAGCGGCAGGCCACCTCCTCCACCGCCCTCCCCCACCCCTCTGCGGTCCCCTCCCCGATCCCTCCTCGCCGCGAGCCGCGGGTCCCCAGTCCCCTCTCCACCTAAGCACCTGGTTCTGGCCCTCGAGACAGGCGACCTTGGCTCTGGCCCGGGTTCTGTAACCAACTCTATGACCTTGGACAAGTGACTTCGCTTCTGCGAACCTCAGTTTTCCTGTCCTCACCTTAGGATAGAAAGAATGATGCCTCCATCAAGGCGTTGCTCTGAGCATCCACTACATGCTGGAGGGAAACCACAGTGCTACAGTCACCAAAGTGCTAACGTGCGAAAGGCACTCCCTCCTCCCCAGGCCTGTCCCCTCGATTTTCTCCCGGCAAAGCCTGGTACCCGCTTGCTACCCACTCTCCTCTTTCTCGTGGCGGGTTGAGCGCAGGCTCTTTCTTCTTCCTGAGTCATGCTCGACCCTAAAGTTGAGCAAACATTTCCCTTGAGCCCTGTCCAAACTCTTCCCAGAAGCTGAACTTTGCTCTACTTGTTTACTTGTCTGTGGGGCTGGAAGGGCCTTGTCTTGTCTGAGGAAAACCTTGACGTGGTAGAACATGCTCAGCAAATGGTGCTGGTAAAGGGCTGCATACCCGGGCCTGGCCAAGTGCCCATGGTTTTTGAACCCTCGGATTGCTGTTAAGAGCATGGAGTCTTTGTTCTTATCATTCCCCTCTGCTTGCAGTCTTTTTTTTTTTCATTTATATATTTTTTAAATAAAAATTATATATATATAAGGTGTACAACATGATTTGATATACATAATGAAATCATTTCGGTAGTCATGCTAATTAACATATCTTTTCATGTAGTTAGCATTTTTATGTGTGTAATGGGTGCACGGGAAATCTACTCTCTGAGCATGTTCCCAGTGTTCAATACAGTATTAAGTATAGTCGATATGCCTGTACATTAGATTTCTAGAGTATTCATCCTACATAATTGCAACTTTGTACCTTTGACTAACATCCATCTCCCCATCACCCACCTCCCCTGCAGTCCTGAAGGAGGAGGAAGCAGAAGGGAATGTTAAGAACACGGAGATTCATTCCATGCTCTGAGGGTTTTGGGTTTGGTATTTGGTTCACAGGAACTAGGACAGCTGAGGCCACCACTGGCCTGATGCCCTTTCAGCAGGGCCAGCCTTCTGGCTGGGACTACTTCCTAATATAAAGTGTCGCTCTTTCCAGGTTGCCCGACATGTGAGCGCCATTCCTTGGGGCATTTCTGCCTCTGCAGCCCTTAGGCCTGCTGCTTCTCGAAGAACATGCTTGACAAGTGGATTGTGGTCTGGTTCCAGTCAGGCAAAACTCGCCTTTAGCACCAGTAAGTGTTGTTATGCCTTGGTTTGTCCCAGGTAATGGAAACATGAATAATCGTCTCTGGATGGGAGCTCGAACCCTGGCTGTACATTAGACTCGGCTGGGGAGCTTTTAAAAACAGCACTGTCCCAGTCCCACCCCAGACAAATTAAGACAATCTCTGGGGTGAGACCAGGACGTCAGTATTTTTTAAAAGTCACCAAGTGATTCTAATGTGCATTCAAGGTTGAGAATCACAAACTGCCTTGTGTCACATTTCCTTGTTCGTTGCCAGAGGTTTTGATCCTCTGTTGAGGAACATGGAGGGAGTGGGGGGGGTGTGTGGGGGTGTGTCTCAGATGCCTTCTGGGCTGCTGTGTGTGAAGGGGTGTGAGATAACTGGGAGCTGACAGTGTAGCTCCTCCAAAGGCTTTTGGATTCAGACCTCTGTGCTGGCTCCAGTTGGCCACATTAGACCAATCTGATGGACTCCTCTGTGATCTGAGTGAAGCATAGCTATTTCTTGAAGTTTACACTCCATTCTCTAGAATGTGGACTTTACTAAGATCAGCCTCAGATAAATGGTATTTGAAAATGCCTCCTTTAGATCTGTCCCACCTTTTAAAAAGCATGCATTTAACATGTAATGGTTTGGGGGATATACTTTAGCAAAGCCTTTGTTTGTGGGTGAAATGTTCTAAAAAGTTTCACATTTTACTACCCTGGGGCTTTAAAAAATTTTCTACTAGTGATTTGATGCCACAGGTTTAAAACTTTCCTTGTCACCAGTCCCAAACTCCTGCTCCCAGCAGCTCCTCCTGAAGTTTCTGAAGCCCAGGCATTTTGACACTTAATCTCCTTTGTCCCATGTTCCCAGGTAGAGGCAAGTCCTTTCCAGTTCTGACACATCTCTTGCGTCCTTTTCTTTCTTCCTATTTTCTCTTGCCACACCCCTCCCCTCCATACCTCTCACTTAGATAACTGAAATCACCTCCTAACATCAGTCTCCCCTCCTCCTGCTCCCCTCACCCCGCCTTGCCCGACTAATCTTCCTAAGAACAGCTGACTCATCTTCCGTCTCCTCCATGAAAACCTCCAGTGATTTTTATCTCTTCTTTTAAGAACAAGCCCGTCAGCCTGATGTTTAAGGGCCCTCCCAGCATGGCTTCAGCCATTCTTGCTTTGCCTCTCACTCTTCTTCCTTCCACACACACCGCTTCTCTCTGTTCTCACCAAATTGTGCCACAGGCTGTTGCCCACACCTGCCCCGTTCTTTCCTCTGTGCCATTTGCCCTGTCCTACCTGGGCTTGGAAAAATCAGAACCACATTTAGAACCCACCTCTAGGGCCGGCCCTGTGGCTTAGCAGTTAAGTGTGCGTGCTCCGCTACTGGCAGCCCGGGTTCGGATCCTGGGCGCGCACCGACGCACCGCTTCTCTGGCCACGCTGAGGCCGCGTCCCACATACAGCAACTAGAAGGATCTGCAGCTATGACATACAACTAGCTACTGGGGCTTTGGGGAAAAAATAAATGAATAAAATTATTAAAAAAAAAAAGAAGAACCCACCTCTGGTCTCATGTCTTCCTTAATTCCATCCCTACACTCTTCTGTCTTCTTTTTGGTCTCCAAAGCACTTTGAATTGAATTTCTGTACAATCTAGAACTATGGAAAGACAGAAGTTACCTAAGATGTACAGTTGAACTGAACCTTTTAATTAATTTATACTGATTAATTATTGTGAGAATTTTAAATAAAATCAAATAGGTGCTTGATTAGCAAATAAACTATGTATGCGTGTGGTTTCTTTTCTTCAGGTTCCTCATACCACGCCCCTGCCGTCACCCAGCACGCACCCTATTTTACGGGGACAGCCGTTGTCAAGGGAGAGTTCAAAGAACTAAGCCTTGATGACTTTAAGGGGAAATATTTGGTGCTCTTCTTCTATCCTTTGGATTTGTAAGTGTAATTTCTACAACACTTTAATGTCATTTTGAGAGTGAGCAAAGATCCCTGCTTCCCCCAACTGCCTGCCTCTAGTTTCTCTTGGCAAGAGCAGGGTTCTTGGTCACCCTTTATCACTGATGGCCTTGTCAATACAGCCTGCATCTGTAGCTAATGTACAAGTGATAAGTTTAGGGGTGGAATGGCATTCCTTTTCATGGGGTAGGGTGTTAACGTGGCTCTGTTTTATGTGCTGTGGAGCAGTGGCTCCTGTAAGCCAGTCTACGGGGAAATTTTCACTGGTCTAGGGGAAAATGAGAGAAGTAAGGATAATAAAATGAATTTTCTCATAAAGCTACTTTATTTACATAATTTTTTTTATTCTTAGAATATACCTCCCCCTGCTCACTCTCATTTTTTGATACAATTCTTAAATAGAAAGGTGATAAATGTTTTTTTTTCACTGGAGTATCATTGTGACCAGGAGTCCAGTGAGGATGGTTAACCATTTTGCCTTTTTTACCTTCAAGAAAATTGAACTAGTTTTTAGACTACTTACTGTTCAAATTTTAAATCCTTGTCTTTACATTCTCTGATGAGAATTTCTGCCCTTTGTTCCTAGCACCTTTGTGTGTCCGACAGAGATTGTTGCTTTTAGTGACAAAGCCAATGAGTTTCACGACGTGAACTGTGAAGTTGTCGCTGTCTCAGTGGACTCTCACTTCAGCCATCTCGCCTGGATAAATACCCCAAGGAAGGTATGAGCATCATTCATCTTGGCTTTGCACTTACAATCTTAAAAATGGAAATGATCCTGTAAAAGAGCAAGCTAGAAGTTGTTAATGCATCGCTGGTCTGACATGGGCTATTTGTAAGTCCTAAGCTACTGGCAAATTCTGTTAAACTCTGTCCATATCTCTCTTGACATTGCATGTGTTTACTTCCCACTCTGCTTGTATTTTCCAAGGTACAGACAGTAACACAGAACGGGCTCAGGGCAGGGGGAACAGCTGGGGTCATTGCCTCCCCGCTCACCTGTACACTGCAGATCCCATGTACCTTGCATGGCATGTGGGATGGTGGTTAGGTTCTCTGATTTCATTGTTCTGTGTGATCAGGATTCTTGCCTAGACTTGCTTAGGAGAATCAAAATTTTCAGCTATGCTGCTGGACTATCAATATCAAATTATTCATAGTATTTCTTTATTACTCTTCCATTTTTGTATTTCAAAAATTAATCTTCAACTAGAAGAATCCTTTAAGAATTAGAAAAAGAAAGGTCTCTAGTATTAGCTGGGTTTAAATCCTGCCTCTGCCGCTTTCTACCTGTGACCTGGAGCAAGTTACTTAACCTTCGTGTGCCTCAGTTTCCTCATCTGTAAAATGGTGATGATAATGCTGTCTCCTCAGGATGGTTGGGAGGAGGAAGTGAGTTAATAGGAATAGCGTAGAGCAGTGCTTGGCGCATGGTTGGTGCTCAGTTACTGCCACCTATTGCCGTTATTGTTGGTCTCAAACGTTGTCTATCCCAGCTGAGAATGTTGCAAGAGCGCACAGTATAACAGCCAATCATGTTTGCGTTTTTATTAGAATGGCGGTTTGGGCCACATGAACATCCCACTCTTGTCAGATTTAACTAAACAAATTTCCCGAGACTACGGTGTGCTTTTAGAAGGTCCCGGTCTTGCACTAAGGTAAGATCTTGTTTCTTATGAACCTAAAATTGTTCATGTTTAGCATCATCCTACTTCGTAGGGGTTTTATAGAGACCTTGGTAAAGCATTTTTAAAACCCCAAATCCTTAATTTTAGTCATTTAATAAGCATTAATGGATGCCTCCTACAAGGGTTGGCAGTCTTTCAGAAATGGCTGAGACATATTTTCCCCCTGAACCCCCCTGGGTCTGTTTCCGAAGAAGGATAACATTTCTTGATTGTCACACTGCTCCACTCTCCCTGGCTGTCTGGGAGCCACTTCTGTGGCTCTGAGTATGAGGGGCATACTCCTGGCACTGAAGCCGCCAGAGTGTTTGGAGAAGCGGGGGACTAGCAAGGTAGGAGTCAGTATCCTGGAATGGTAAAGATCTCATACAAGCCCTGGAATCAGATTGGAGTTTGATTTTATTTTATTGTTATTTTTTTTAACTCAGCTACTTAGTAGCTGTATGACTTTGGGCAAGTTATTTAACCTCTTTGAGTCCGAGTTTTCCCATAACTAAAATGAGAATGTACCTCCCAGGTTGGTTGTGAGGATTGAATAAGGTGAGGCAGCTGAAGTTTTTAGCGCGGGTCTCGGTAGCTGTTGTGTCCTGGAATGTATTTTCTGCCCTCATTCATTCTGTGGTTAAACCTTTATTCCTTTGAGTGTGAAAGCTTTCCATCTTTAACAGTCCCATATTCAAATGCAACCTTCCGGGGAGGGATGAGAGTGTAGGCCTCAGAACTGGCACCTTGGCTGCTGAGTGAAGGAGGGCCTGGGCGGAACTTGCCCTCCAGGAAGCCGGCGAGGACCCCACTTTGATGTGCCTAACAGTTTTGCTGGGTTCTGGCTTGAAGCCACTCAGCTGCCCTCCTGTAGCTGACCTCTGGCCTGCTTTCTTCTTGGGTCACCCTGGAATTTTAGCTCTGGGAGCCACCTTGGAGCTTGGGCCTTTTTGACTTCAAGGAGATTACTGTCTTCCTTTAATAAACTAAAGTCTAGCTTTGACAGAGCTGGCAAGAGAAGGAGAAAAGGAGTGCCGGCTTTTCCCCCCAGGATCCCCTTCCCTGTAGGGTCTTGCTAATTTCGCGGTTACCTCCCTCCTGGTTTCACTATTGGGATTGACAAGGGAGAGGAGGCGAGCCTGGCTTGTAAGATGAGGTTTGCTTTCTGGAGTCCGTGGGCCCTGCTCCATCCTAGCTCTGCATCTGCACCATGGGCTCAGCTGGGCTCCACTCTCCAGGAGCATGCACCAGGACCTGTTAAGCCTCAAAGTCTAGATCCCCAAGGGCCTGGCCCAAGGAGGGAGAACCACCTTTTTACCTTGTGAGTTTTCTCTAACTCACCTTTTCCCTGAGTGATTAACACTTGGAAAGCCACACCCTTTTAAGACAGACTGTTAAAACCTGTGGGTTGAACATATCTGCATATGTCATAGTAACACCAACACTCGTACAGAAGATGAACACAGGCCACAGGGCCAGTCATCTCAGGACAGTGCTGCCAAGTGATAAAGAGTGACGGGCTTGGTTTGTCCTTTAGCTTTCTGCTCTGCATAGACCTGAGGTTAGTACATTCTTCTACAAAGATTTTCCCATGGGATTTTTCCCATTTACCCAAGAATTCACTTATTTCATATTTCCTGAACATAGTTAAGATACATCTCTGTCCTTTCCTATTGTTTATGGTTTCTTGCCAAGATTTGATACAGCAGCCTAAAGAATGCTAATAAGTAAAGAAGCCTTTGCTCTCTCTAGTTCAATGACTTTCAGATACTGTGTGACATTCAGGTCACATTTGTAAATGTGACCATACTGCCTGTTTTCCATGGTGGCCTGGTCCAGTCCTGCCGTTGTTAAAGCATCTGTCATCAGTAAGAGATGATAAACTTTTTGTGCAACAAGGAAAACACCATTTTTAACCATATGATAGTGCTTAATAAATGCTTTATTAAGGAGAATTAAAGACAGAAGAGGGAGAAGTTAAGCATCTGTCTAGCTCTGGTACTGTTGAGGTACTAATGAGGATAAATTCTTATGCAGAGGGCTCTTCATAATTGACCCCAATGGAGTCATCAAGCATTTGAGCGTCAATGATCTCCCAGTGGGCCGAAGCGTGGAAGAGACCCTCCGCTTGGTGAAAGCATTCCAGTTTGTGGAAGCCCATGGAGAAGTCTGCCCGGCAAACTGGACACCGGATTCTCCTACAGTAGGTTTCTCTTCCAAAAACAATGGGACCCCCACAGAGGGTCCCAGGTCCTCACTGCCTCAAGGGCTGTTGGCTTGGAATATCCACAAAAGGAGCCCACCCTTGGAGCAAGGGTGCAGATGGTGTGCCAGTGGGTGGAGCTGCTGAAGGGTGGGGGGTGGGGGTGGGACCAGGCACCAGGCAGGCTGTTAATGTAACTTTCATCCATGTATTTTTAAAGAAACAGCCCAATCTTTAAAAAGTTAAAGAACTTTAGGTTAAAATCGAGAGCTTTCAACTCTCTTTTGAGACTGTTGTCATAAAGTCTGTTACCCAATGAAATGTTGTTGTATTTTCAGATCAAGCCACATCCGACCGCTTCCAAAGAATACTTTGAGAAAGTAAATTAGTGTGTCATCCCATGTGTACCTGAAGCTTCTCACAGCAGAAAAGAACCACAGTTGGAACTACTTTTAGCATTTCAAAGATTATTATTTATGGAAGGCAAAAAATCAATTATGCTTGTATTCATAAATAATACTCTAAATGTTTTGTTTTTGTAACATTGGCTAAGGCTTTTTAACATGGTTAGTTACTAACATAAGGAGCCCTTTACTGGTAACGTATTGATGGCTAGCGAGTTTATGTAGAATGCTTATTTCACCTGTCTCTTAGATCATGTCTTCACTGGGAAAAGGAAACACTCTTCTTTCGTAGTCTTACTTGAACCTTTGTGTACAACAGAGTAGTATGACACACACTGAAAACTTCTGATCAAGGGTCCTGAAATTTTCTTCTTGAATTTCTTTGATTTAAACAATTTTCTTTTAAGGTAACAAAGATCATAGTTTTAAGTTGTTAGCATCAGCGGTCTAATTTAACTCTTGCAATGGATGTATATGTGATTGAAACAAATGTGAATCATGTTTTTAAAAAAACACGGTGGCAAAGTGACTTAACTGATCATGCATGTTCCCGATCCCTGAGATTTATAGTTTATATAGTTATTTTACTTAATTTTGTTAGCTGACTTAATGTCTACATACATTTCTAGATATTGATTGGGTGTAATTATGAAGGATATTTATTAAATCCAGGTATTACGTTTTGAAATCATTGTAGTTATTTTCCTTTCTGAAGTGCTCAAAGTATATAATAAATAAACATATTTTAAAATATTTGCATTTTAACACCATTCATTGTTGGTTCAGGTTATGTTGTGGGGCTCTAGTTTTCCTTCTGATTATATCAACAAACATTTACTGAGCATGTAACTTGGAGCCCAAAAGATGAATAAGATGCTGGCTCCACACCCAAGGAACTCAGTTTAGGGGACAAGAGAGATTTGGAAGCATTTGTTCATGATTTCACTAAATCCTTGAGTGCCTACCATGTGCCAGGTGCTGTTTTGGAGGAACATGAGGGAACAAAAAAAGACAACCCCCTTCCTGCATGCACTTAACATTCTAGAGGGGGAAACACAATCAATATAATAAATATATATAGAATGTTTGGAAGCATTCCAATAAAGTGGAGCAAGGGGCTAGAGCAGGGAGTTGCAGAGGTTCTAGATAGAGTTGTCGGGGAAAGCCTTAAGGAAGAGTCAGTCTCTCCAGGTCTATTTTCTCATCTGTTAAATGGGGGCAATATCGGGGTTTTGATGTTAAATCTCGGGGTTTTGATGAGGATCAAATGAGATAAAACATGTAAAAAGTGAGGGAGTTAGGGGGATAAGTTTCTAAGCAAAGGGCATGGCAAGTGCAGAGGCCCTGAGGCAAGAGTGGGTTTGGGGTGGATGAAGAATTGAAGGGCCATATGACTAGCGGGGAAGAAGAGAAAGGTAGTGGGGAGCCCAGAGTGCCTTATGGGCAAGCTGAGGACTTGGGATTCTATTCTGAGTTAGGAAATGTCAGAAAGGTTTTGAGAAGAGTTACATCAACTTGTTGGAAGAGATCACTCTGACTCCTTTGTTAAGACTAACTGTAAGGGTCCGGGGAGGAAGCAGAGAGGTCAGCTGGGCTGGATTTGTGACATACTTGAGGGTAGAGCCAACAGAATAATACAGGTGTGCTAAATACTATGGTTCAATACATGCATTCCTGGGTCATAAGGGGAACACAGGAGGAGCACCTCGCCCAGCTATGAGTGTCAGGGAAGGCTTCCTGGAGGAAGAGGAGAACTCTTGAAGGCTGTAGAAAAGTGAGCCAGGTGCGCTGAGCAAAAAGGAGCCTTTGAAGTCACATGGGCCTGAAGAAAACCACAAGCTGGTTTCATCTTCCTGGAGGGGAAGGCAAGGCAAGGGAGGGAGGAGGCCAGCTGGGTGTTAGTGGCCCAAACTGAGCCCTTCCAATGGGCCCAGCCCTGTTAGGGCTTTTACGTGTTTTATCTCATTTGATCCTCTGAGATGGATAGAATTATTGTCCTTATTTTACAGGTGAGTAAGTAGACCTGGAGATATTGACTTGACTAGGGTCATACAACTAAGAATTGGTGGCACTGGCTCCCCACCCAAGACTGTTGAGGACCCCCTGAACACCCCAAACATCCACACTGGCTTCCACTAACACACATAACCCCTACCCACACCATTGGGCCTGGCGTGGCAGGAGAAACGAAGACTTATTTTTTCTCTACAAATGGACCGTACTTGATCTGGTATTTAACAGAAGAACCGGCTGTTCCTCAGCGCTGGAGAGAGACTGTTGCGCTGAGAGATAGTGCCCTATATGCAGGGCCGGCTTCACCGGCTGCGGCAGGGCCCCGCACTTAGAAGGGCCGTGGGTTTGGCTTAATGCTCTGATGTTGACTTTTTGAAATTCTTAATCTTTTTTTAATAAACGGCGCCACATTTTCATATTTCACTGGGCGGCGAAAATTATGTAACCGGTCCTATCCCCAATACGGTGTACACTGGACTTGACTTGCAGGGCAATTGAAGGGATTTTCTAGGGTAATGTCCGAAAGCTTGGGCGCACTTGTGCTTCGGGTGTTCTCGGTAGGTACCGAGATATGGGGGTTCCGGTAGGTGACCCCTCGGGGCGAGGAAGCGGCCGCGCTACCCCTAGGGGCGGAGCAAGGTTGGGAAGACTCGGTCTGCGGGAGAGGTGGGCTCCGTGGAACAGTGGGTGCGCGGGGACGTGGGGGTGGGCGCGCGGGACCGGGCGGGCCGGCAGGTGGTGAGACCGAGCAGCGGGCGTGCGGGAGCCCGGGAGCGGGAACAGGGGGCGCGCGCGCGCCCGGGGTGGGGCGCGCCGCCCGGCTCCTCCTCCGCGCCGGGCCGGGCGGCGACCTGTCCGGCCATCACGTAGGTCCCTGAAAGAGGAGCAGAAGCAGGAGGGGGAGGAGGAGGAGAAGGAGAAGGAGGCGGAGGCGAAGGAGGCGCGGGGCCCGGGAGGCTCCCGGGTGCAGCGGCGCCGCCGCCCGCATGGAGCCCAACGTGCGCTTCTGGATCACCGAACGCCAAGTACGGCCCGGGCCGCGCGGCTGGGGGCGGGGAGGGAGTGGGGCCTCGCCGCGTGGAGTCGCCAGCTGGCCCAGGTGACCTTGGGCAGGCCACGTGGTCGCACCACCGCCTTCCCACCTCAGACCCCGAGAGGGAACGAAGGGGAAACCCAAGCTTGCCGGATCTCGGCGGCCAAGGCGGTTACTGTGTGTCACCCCTGCCCCAGGCCTGCCTAGGGAGGGTCGTCACAAGGTCACCCTGCAGATCGCCCTGAGGAGCCAGTGCCCCCCTCGCAGGTGTCTGCACTCTGCTGCCTAAGCTGTTGCTGAGCACCAGGTTGAAGAGGCAGAGGTCCTCCCAGGAGCCCCCAGCCTCCCAACCTCGGTAGGCTCAGCCGCTCAGAGTGAGACTTTGGGGCTGTGGGAAGCCTCCGGGGACAAGAAGTAACAAGCCCCGCCCCAGGCAGTGTCCAATAGAAATGTGATGGGAGCCGTATAAGTAATTTAAAACTTTCTAGTAGCCTCATTAAAAAGGGTAAAAAGAAACAGCTGAAATTAATTATAAGTCGTATTTAGCCTAACAGATGCAAAATACTAACATTTCAACATGTAGTCAATATACAAAATTATTAATGAGACATTTTACATCCTTTTGTGTAGGAAGTCTTCGAAATCTGGTGTCTGTTTTACACATAGAGCACACCTCGATTTGGCCTGGCCACATTTCAGGGGCTCCCTAGCCACGTGTGGCTAAGTAGACAGCACAGTCCTGGAGTGTTCTCTTTCAGCCCTCACCTAAAGTAGGGCCTGGCCCGGTGTTTTTAGGTGGCGAGGTTGAGAAGGGCCGGGGAGTTCCGTTTGCCCTGACAGAGCCAGGCTTCAGCCAGAGCCACTGCCAACTTTGGGGGCTTTTTGGAGCAAACCAGACCTTTCTCCACATGTGAACCAAGCTGCCTTTATTGAGGCCTCGCTGGGATGTCCCGTCCTTTACGACTGGAGTTAAGCCTTACGCCAACCCTAAGGGGGTGAAAAACAGACTCTGAGACCTTTCTAGGTAGTTGCTTCAAGGTCATATGTGCGAAGTGAACGTAGGCCCTTTTGACCCCAAAGTCTAGGCTTTTCACCCTCAAGAGCAATTTGATGTTGGAGTGGTTTAAGAGCACAGGTTGCTGAGTCATTTCCTGTCTGAGTTTCCTTGAGTACATTCATGAGCCCTTCTAAGCCTCAGTTTCCTCACCTGTAAAATGGGGATGTTGTAAGGATTCCAGGAGATGCTGCAGGTGGAAGGCAGATCACAGTACAGGGCCCTATTAGGTTCTCAGAAAAAATGTTACCTGTTATTATTAACATAATCTTTGTTTTTCTGCTGCCGTTAATCTCTGGTGCTTTTCCCTCTCTTAAGTCTTTTGTTCAAAGGTTTCTTCAGTGGATGGAATTATTGGATCCTACAAATTTGGTCCTTTCAGTTGTAAGTATGTTCTTGTTTTCAAAGATAATGAATTTACATCTTATTCTGAAACGTGAAGACTGCGTGTCCCTTTGGAAAGCAGTTGAAATAACAGAATCCATATATCATGTTTTTATTCCTTCTGAATGAGCTTGTTAGATTGGAAGGGTGATACATAAAAGAAGAAATCCATTTTAGAGGTAACATCAAGCCCCGGGCCAGGTGCTGGTGATCACAGGGGATCAGAACCCCCCTGGTAATGGAAGACTGATGGGCAAAGCTCGTCACAGACCTTGACCTAGACCTCTAAGGGTGGGAGTAGCAGGAACCAGGAACAGAGGAAACGCTTCCCTCTGTCGGGGAGGGTGTTGAGGGAAGGCAGAGAGGGAGGGGGCAGTGAGGACACGACAGGGAGAGGGAACTAGTATCTCGTTTTATTGTACTTCGCTTTATTGCGCTTCGCAGATACTGCATTTTTTACAAGACCCTCCACCAGCAAAAAGATTATGACTTGCTAAAGGCTTAGACGATGGTTAGCATTTTTTAGCAATAACATATTTTGTTTGTTTGTTTGTTTGTTTTTGTTTTTTTGAGAAAGAGTGGCCCTGAGCTAACAACTGTTGCCAATCTTTCTCCTTTTTATCTTTTTTTTTCTCCCCAAAGCCCCAGTAGATAGTTGCATGTCAGAGTTGTACATCCTTCTAGTTGCTCTATGTGGGACGCCACCTCAGCATGGCTTCATGAGTGGTGAGTAGGTTCACACTCAGCACCCGAACCGGGGAACCCTGGGCCGATGAAGTGGAGCGCATGAACTTAATCGCTCTGCCACCGGGCCGGCCCCAGTAAAATATTTTTTAATTAAGGTGTGCACATTGTTTTTTTAAAGATTTTATTTATTTATTTTTTCCCCCCAAAGCCCCAGTAGATAGTTGTGTGTCGTAGCTGCACATCCTTCTAGTTGCTGTATGTGGGACGCGGCCTCAGCATGGCCGGAGAAGCAGCGCGTCGGTGCGAGCCCGGGATCCGAACCCGGGTCGCCAGCAGTGGAGCGCGCACACTTAACCGCCAAGCCACGGGGCCGGCCCACATTGTTTTTTTAGACATAATGCTTTTGCACACTTAATAGACTACAGTATAGTGTAAACATAACTTTTTATATGCACTGAGAAGCCAAAAAATTTGTATGACTCGCTTTATTGCAGTAGTCTGGAAATGAACCTGCAATATCTCTGAGGTATGCCTGTATACGCCATCCCAGGGTGGGAGAGCAGGTCGCCCAGTCACTGGGGCTTTTCATGGGGGGAACCAGGCAGTTCTTAAAAGGCCTTGTGTGCCATTCAGACGAGTGGGGTTTGCACTCAGCCTATAGGGCTGGTGGTGAGGTTAGTGTTTCAGAGGGTCTCTTTGGTGGCCATGTGGGGAGTAGCCAGAGGGGACCCGACTGTAGGCAAGGTGATCAGTTCAGGGGATGCTTAGCTGTCCAAGTGAAAGATGAGGGTTTGAACCAAGTGTCGCTGAGGGATGAAGAGGAAGAGATCCCCTGTCACCGGCAATGACCCTCAGGGCCAGACCCAAAGGGACACGCCATCCTTGTGCTCAAGATGTTCCACATAGCTTTGTTTATAATAGAGAAAAACAAGAAACAACCTGAATGCACATTGGCAGGGAAATAGAGAAATAGTACATGGGATATTCATACAGTGGAATACTAATTAGCTGTTAAAAGTGATGATCTAGGGGCCGGCCCAGTGGTGTAGTAGTTAAGTTCACGTGCTCTGCTTTGGCGGCCCAGGGTTCGCAGGTTCGGATCCCGGGTGGGGACCTATGCACCACTTGTCAAGCCCTGCTGTGGTAGGCGTCCCACATATAAAGTAGAGGAAGATGGGCACAGATGTTAACCCAGGGCCAATCTTCCTCGGCAAAAAGAGGAGGATTGGCAACAGATGTTAGCTCAGGGCTAATCTTCCTCACCAAAAAAAAAAAAGGTGATGATCTAGTTATCAACATATTAAGTGGAAACATACGACACATATGATAAGTGGAAAAACATATCTGTGATGTGTGGTGGAAAGGAAAGATGCATATATACAGCATTTATGCAAATTACAACATAAAAAACCAATACTACATATTTGTTTATGGATACATGTATTCATGTATGTATAAGTATAAAAAATGGACGGAAAGTTTATACCTTGAACTCGTAGTGGTCCCCTCTGACAGAAGGGGAAGGGAAATGAGACTGGGGTTGATGGCTGTTTTTGGAAAAAAAATTAGAAGCAAATATAACTGAATGTTTACTGTTAACTCTGGGTGAGGGGATTATGAGTATGTAATCATTCTTTGTATTTTCTGTATTTAATTTTTTTTTCTCAAATTAAGTAAAAAGGAAGAAATAAGGCTGAGCTGATTAGATGTGGGGGTGAGAGCAGGGACTTCCAGGTTTCTGCTGGCACAACCAGGCGAACAGTGGTGTGGTTCACTGAGACAGTGGACATCAGAGAGGAATGGGGGCAGATGGCAGCGCCAGTGGGTCAGCTGCTGGATCTAAGAAGCCAGGGCTCTGAATCTGAAGGACACATGGGACTATCCTAACGGCAACTCTCAGGGCGTAGAGAACCTTGGCTACATGTTGCATTGAAATCAGGTGTGAATGAACAAGTGATTCTTAAATCTGTGGATAAATCTGAACACTATTGACATCATGGCTTGATTTCTTTATATCTGATTATAGGAAAAAATAGAAAAATCAAGGCAACTATTGTTAACAAATCAAGATGCATCCGTACACGACTTGGAGGACCAAGGGGTATGTCTCATGTGCTCAAGTGTGCCTGGTTGAAGGCTGGGTATGGTTGCCTTCAGGTGATTCTGCGTGCGTGGTCTGAAATCAGGTGGAAAATTTTTCGTCGTAAACACTGCCCCGGGGATCCGCTTTTTAAACCTGGGTTAGTTTTTTAAATATGTTAGAATTCCTTCTCATAAACCAGATTAGTATTAGATACTAGTAGGAGGAACTAGTATTAAGGAGAAAAAAGCTTGGGGTTCCTCCTGTGCAGTGGATATTAGGGGGGATTCTCTGTAGCTGGTTCCTTGAGCCCCGTTGAAAACTCCAGAATTCAGGCAGGCCTGCCAAGTCAGAATCGATTTCCCATTAGAGGCAGCATGCCGCCAGGGTTACAACCTGCCCAAAGACTCAAACCAAGTATTTGTTTTCCATCTTGCAGTGTATGGGGCTTGCCGGAGCCCAAGATCAGTCCCGTGAGGCAGCCTGTGGAAAGCTCGTATATTTAATTTGATTTTTCTAAGAACTTGTCTGGGGCCTTTGGGCTGACAGACTGGCTCTGTTGCAAGTGACTTGGCTAATGGTGTGGTGTGTCGTCTGCACGAAGCCTGTTCTGCTCTGAGCCAGGGACAGGCTGGATCCAGGGACTCACCTGAGGGTCACATTGGGTGTTGGCCTTGAGTCCTCTTCAAGGTCAGAGACTTAGGACTTTTTAATGTTCTGGTCATTTTCTTTATGTGGATCATCTCTTTGCTTGTTAGTTCATTTGTTCATTTGATTCATTTATTTTGATTTGTTCTGTCCATGTGGTGTTAAACAGTTCTGCCTTCACTCTCTGAAAGGCAGAGCAAAGGCAGCGCCAGAAATGAGACTGGAGAGCAGATTTCATTTGCTGCCAGACCACCTTTAAAAGCTATTGCTTTTTTTTTTCTCTTTTTAGATACAAGAAGCTTGGAAGAGAAGTCTCGTAAGTTTCAGCCCCTTCCTAATTCTTAGTCTCTTAAAATAACAAAACCAAACATCAAACCAACCTTTGTGTTTACCCTTTTGAAGTCCACAGTGCATCCTGACAGCAGCAAACTGATCCCCGTTCCTTTTCGACCTGCAGGTGAGTTGATTCTCATTTTCAGAAGTGGGTTGGGAAGATGTGGTTTGTAACATTTGCAAAACTCTGCCCGCCTTATTTTAATTTTTGGTTTTTCCTAGAAGGATTTCTGACGATGAGTCTTTTTAAAAGACTTAAAAAGAATATTTGAAGGGCTTAGGGTTAATAGTGGAGAAGGGCAGGTTGGGGGCCCAGAGCTGTGTCCAGTCCTGTGGAAAGACCTGGACTTTGGGAGTGAGGGGACAGGCCTGGGGGTGAATCCTGCCCTGCCCCATCATGCCCCAAAGAACATAACTGATTATTTCCTTGATGGTTCATAAGTGCTAGAATTAGGGATTCCATTAGTATTGTCTCTCTCTCATATCTTAACTACGATGAGGGGAATAAAATCCGTGATCGTATAGGATCCTTCCAACTATCAAATTCTCTGTATATTATAAACAAGAAACTGGAAACAACATAAAGATCCAGCAGTTCAGACTGTAGTTAAATAATTCATTAAAAAAAATGAGATAAGGGGCAGGCCCGGTGGCGCAAGCCGTTAAGTGCGCTCGCTCCGCTGCGGCGGCCTCGGGTTCGCCGGTTCGGATCCCGGGCGCGCACTGACGCACTGCTTGGCAAGCCATGCTGTGGCAGCGTCCCATATAAAGTGGAGGAAGATGGGCACGGATGTTAGCCCAGGGCCAGTCTTCCTCAACAGAAAAAGAGGAGGGTTGGCAGATGTTAGCATAGGGCTGATCTCCTCAAAATAAATAAATAAATAAATCCTATGTGCTAATGTGAATGAATGGATCTTCAGGAACTAGTATTAAGGAGAAAAAAATGAAGTATAAACAGTGTATAGTGGTTCTTTTGTATAAATAAGTGCTGTGTGTATATGAGAAAGAGTGGGAGAATTTGCGTAGATCCTGATAGATGTTGTGAAAGAAAAACACTCGTATTTCTCCTCTCAACACTGTGCTCTCAATACTTCACTTCTGACACCAGATGTGTGGGCTTTTTCCCACACCCATCAATTCTGTGACACGCTCTCTCCAGGCATGCCACCCTCCCAGCACCTCCAGTGCTCACCAAGCCAGAAGCTCTCCAAACCCTCCCAGTTAGCATTTTTAAATGGAGGCTTTGTTAGTAGGCGTGGTTGATGATGATTATTTTTGTGTGTGTGAGAAGAAGATCAGCCCTGAGCTAACATCCACGCTAATCCTCCTCTTTTTGCTGAGGAAGACCGGCTCTGAGCTAACGTCTATTGCCAATCCTCCTTTTTATTCCCCCAAAGCCCCAGTAGATAGTTGTATGTCATAGCTGCACATCCTTCTAGTTGCTGTATGTGGGACGTGGCCTCAGCATGGCCGGACAAGCGGTGCGTCGGTGCGCGCCCAGGATCCACCCGGGCCACCAGTAGCGGAGCGCTCGCACTTAACTGCTAAGCCATGGGGCCGGCCCCTAGGCATGGTTGATTAAATCACTGGCCATGGGTGATTAGCCCAACCTCCAGCCCCTCTCACCTCCATTGGAGGTTGGGGTTGGGGGGGCGGGGGCTGAAAGTTCTAATGCCCTAATCACCTAGTTGGTTCCCCTGGCAACCAGCCCTCATCCTCAGGGGCTTTCTGAAAGTCATCGTATTAACATTATCTCAGGTGTGGTTGAAAGGGGCTTGTTATAAATAACAAAAGACACTCATTTCACGTTTATCACTCTTCTCACTTAGTAAATTCCCAAGGTTTTCGGATCTCTATGCTGGGAAGAGGGACAAAGAGCAAACATATACTGTCATATGTCACTTAATGATGGGAGTACATTATGAGAAATGCCTTGTTGGGTGATTTCATCTTGTGTGAACATCAGAGAGTGTACTTACATGAACATAGATAGTATAGCCTACTACACACCTAGGCTATATGGTACTAATCTTATGGGACCACCATTGTCTACGCAGTCTGCCATTGACCGAAACGTCGTTATGCGGCGTCTGTATTTCTTATTATAAATCACAGTATCCCAGATGTATTAAATTCATGTGGAAGGATGAACAAGCGACCACTTACCTTCAGTGAGAAGGACTGGGAAGGCTGGAGGGAGCCTTGTCAGGTCTCCCTATACTGTGCTGATTTAAATCTTTGCCACATGCACATAGTTATTATTTTTATTAGGAAGAAAAGAATGACTAAAAAATGTCCTTTGATGTCTGTGCCTTCAGGAGGCTGGAGAAGAGGTTTTTGGGTGGGCGCTGCCCCTTTCCGGCCTCTCTTTGCCTCAGCAGCTGCACTCACTGACCTCTTCTCTTCTTTGCCAGCTCTCCTGCCTTTCACGGCGCCCATGGTGAGTAAGCTGCCACTCGAAGTTATGACACTGGGGGTTTAGGAAGATATCCACCCGTCTCCTAACCTCGGTGGCTTGTGTCCTCCGGCTCTGGACCTCTGTCCCATGACTGCCTGATAGATGCTTATGGACCCCCACCTCTGACCCATGTCTGCTGTTCATATAGTTCCCCACCCCCCACTTACCCATCCGGCACCCAGGCCTCTTGAAGGTCCACAGTGTCACAGGGTAATCCTCTCTTTGACTACCTGCTGTGCACAAAGGACTACAGAGGAGATTGATGAGTTAAGACGTGCTCCCTGCCACCAGCCCACGTAATTGTCCGTCACCTCCTCTCCCCAAGCCCTCCCCCTGATATGGGCCCTCACCTGGGACCTGGAGTTGTCTCCCAGCGAGGCTATCCCTCCTTGGCTCTCCCGAGGTGCTCTCACAAAGTGACATCAGCTGTCAGTTACTTCTCCCACACCTGCCCTGTGTCTGCAACCCCTGGAAAGTGCCTACTTCTCAGCTGCCCTGCTCGACTGCAGGTCTTGGAGACAGGGACCACTGTCAGGCTCCCAGCGTCCCAGTGCCCAGTAGGTGCTTATTCAGCGTCACATGTCCACTGAGCAGTAGCCCCCCTGCGTCCACACCTTCCTCTCCTTGTCCCAACTCCGGGGGCTCGGCTCTGCATCTCCCCTAGGAAGTTCTTTGCTCGTTCAAGCTCTCCCTCCCCTAAAACACTTATAACTGTACTCTATTTTTTTTTTTTAAGGTATTTCTGTCACTGCTGTCAGTAAAAAGTCTGAAGTCCATGATTTTACCTCAGGTAACAATTATTTCTATTTCACGATTACTCAGTTTTGTTTGCTTGGAACCAAAATGTGACCTGTTTGCCTCTGTCTCTCTGCAGGTTTCCTTCTACACCTACACTACAGCATTCAACATCATCAACGGAAACGCAAGTTACGTGAGTATTGCGAGGCCCAGAGGGTCCACAATTTTGTATCATTTCTTCTGGAGTTTTTCTTTGTTTAATTATCCTTACTGGGTAAAACTGTGGTATTTGTTAAATATGTGCTTTTGCTTTTCCATAGAATCGGCAGTCACATGAGAGTGTATTACTAGGGACAGGAGTAATCGCTTCTTCAACTTTTTTTGGAGTAGGTATTTTAAAAATTGGTCCAATCCTTTTTGTTCCTCAAAATCAAAAAAACTTGATTCTGATTACAAATTTATGTTCCAACTTAAACATTTAGAAAGTATGAGTAAGACATAAAGAAGAAAATAAAAGTCACCTGTAATCCTATCACCCCCCCAGAATCATGTGACTATTCCAAGTTTCTAGGCATATGCTCAATGTTATCTTTTTAAAAAATGAATTTATGCTACAGAAACATACATTATGTATGTATGTAAATTTATAGATACAAATATACAAATTGTATATTGCTTTGGATGTCACAACACTGTGATGGTTAACAATGTAGATTGTTAGAGTCGAGGAAGCCTGGTTCATATCCTGGCACAAATCCTTAATGGCTCAGTGACTGGACAAGTTATGTGACCTCTCTGAGCCTCCATGTATTCCTCGAATGATCAGAGAAAACAGCTCAGTGTTGCAACAATTAAAGAAGACATGGCGAGCACGTGCAGTGTCAGATTGTAATGGGAGCGAGCTCAGTGCTAGCTCTCTGCTGTGGAGTCTGTGTTGCTGGTTTTTGGTCCCATGCAATAATGATTTTTCTCTTTTATTTTCTAGTTACTCCCTCATTTCCTCCAAATGAAGTTTTCACCGAGTAACATTTTGATGAGAAAAGCCCTTCCTGTCGTCTTTCTCAGTAAGCAGGAAGCATGCCGTCTTTCTTTTTTTTTTTTTGGTGAGGAAGATCAGCTCTGAGCTAACATCCATGCCAATCCTCTTTTTGCTGAGGAAGACTGGCCCTGGGCTAACATCTGTGCCAGTCTTCCTCCACTTTATGTGGGACGCTGCCACAGCATGGCTGGACAAGCGGTGCCTCGGTGTGCACCCAGGATCCGAACCCGGGCCGCCGGCAGCGGAGTGCGCACACTTAACTGCTACGCCACAGGGCCGGCCCAAGCATGCGGCCTTTGAGCCTTCCTCCATCTTCAGGGACACCTAGGTCCCTAGGCCACAATGTGGCTTGACAGCTGCCGTTTGCAGCTCGCCAGGACTCCCAGGCCCAAATTGGGTCTTCGGTTTGAGAGGTGACATTTTCTCTGTAGATACCCCTTTAGTTGTCAAAGGATGAACACAAACTTGGAAATACAAATTACGTTTTAAAGACTATCTGTACAAGCCCTCTACATGTATTGGTTTACTTAATCCTGACAACAATTTATGGGTAGGTAGAATTATTATTCTCATTTACAGATGAGGAGGCCGAGGCAGTGGGAGGTTAAGTAACTTTGCTGGGTCACACTGGAAGAAGTGGTGGTATAACAGATTCCAGTCTAGTCTGACTCCAGAGGGAATGACAGAGATATTAACTGACTGTTTTAAGTTTGCCAGCCTGCAGATTCACTAGTTCACACTCCAGATTTGGGTTTGGGAATTGTAGCAGTTTGAAGGATTGGCAGAATGCTGTCAGTGGTAAAATTTGGAAAATTATGTAACAGAAACCTGGTCAAACCAGCTTAAGTAAAGAAGGGGGGCATATTTCAAGGATCCTGGGGTTTCTCCTGGGATCCTGTAAGGGAGCCGGGCTGGACTTTCAGGGGTGCTGGAACCTGGTGCTGAGTTGTAGTGAGGATCCAGGACTGAGAAGCCAACAGTTCTGACCCCAGCTTCACAGCCCCAGAAGAGAGCTTGGTTCTCACATGTCAGGTGACCAACCGAGGGTCAAGGAAGCGCAGCCATCAGGGAAAGAGGCTTGACACCAGAAAAGGTGTTCCTTCCCTGGACCAAAACTCATCCTTGTGTTGTGTGTTCTCTCCTTTACATCGACAGCCCAACTCAGTGCAGTGAATGTTATTGCATCCCGAAGTTTTGAGCCCACGCGAGGGATTGAGGTCATGGACAAGGAAGGCAATGTCATAGGCTATTCCAGAAAAGCCGGGACAAAGGTAGGGGGACACGATGGAGCCGTGGCTGCTTGTATTTTGGGCAAAGAATTGAATTTTCTGTTTGAGAGCTGATAACAAATTCATGTCTCCTTTCAACGTTTCCTTATCATATCTTCCCTCATTATGCTGAGAGAGAGATTTTATATTTTGCACCCCGATGTTTAAAAAATGCTGCATTGGTCTGGGTTTTCCAGAGAAACAGAACCAATAGAATATATATATAAATATATTTATTTATTTATTTATTCATTCATTCATTCATTTCAGGTCATTGGCTCATGCAATCGTAGGGCTGTAATTAGGTGATGTGTAGGGCAAGCCGGCAGGCTGGAGACTCAGGAGCTGATGCTGCAGTTTTGGGGCAGAATTTCTTCTTTGTGAAACTTTAGATTTTGCTCTGAAGGCTTTCCAACTGATGAGGTGAGGCCCATCCACTCTATAGAGGGTAGTCTCCTTTATTTAAGGTCAGTATGATTATAGATGTTAACCACATCTACAAAATAGCCCCACAGCAACGCCTAGACTAGTGTTTGATTAAATAACTGGGTATGATAGCCTAGCCAAGTTGACACATGAGACTGACCATCACAGATGGGCCTCCGCCAAATGCTAGGCCCCTGTCTGAGTGTGAGATCTTGTTCCTTAAGCCTAGCATCCGCCCTCCCAGTCTGCTCTGTGCTCGTGGAAGTCAGTGGACACCCTTTCTGGGTTTAAGAGAAGCTCTCCCTCTCCAGCTCACAGCAGATTTTCTTATAGTCTTCATCTTTAAGGACCAATTTGCTGTCAAGGATGGCCTAAGGAAATCCAGTGCTCTGACCAGAACTCTTCTAAAAGGCCTCAATTTTTAATAGGTTTTATTATTAGAGAGTTTATTCTTTTGCTCAATTCAACACAGTGGTTTCTGTGTACATTCAGCTCTAAGAACCTGGGATAGGCTATGGTGGTTTCGTTTTGGGTGTGGACTTTTTAAAAAATATATTTTCAGCAGGTAATATCCTTTTTGGTGTCTGTGAAGTGACTTTAGCTAAAGAATTGTAATGTGAGGGAGTTGTTTGCAACTGGCATGAAGAGCAGCATGGAACAGCCCCTGATACAAAGCAAAGGGAATAACTGGGCTTCTCACAGTGTCAGCCTTCAAAGGGACTCCCTTAGCCAGCTGGACATCCTTCTGCCCAGCATGTCGGTGGAAGCGGAGGTCAGAAAAGATGGCTGCTTATTCAGTTGATATTCATCGTTAATCGGCTCATGAAACATATTACTCTAAATCCTGTCAATGATTGACAGCTGAAATATAAACCATCAGATACCTGCTACCGTATTTCTACCAGACCATTTAGTAGCAAGTCTGAAAATAGTGGCCACCTTTCTGAATGAGTTACAGTAGGGACATGCTAATTACAAGAAACAAGGGGAGAGACTGCTGCCAGAAATAAAAGACCTCGTTTTGGAAATGAAGGTTCTGTGCCTAAGGAACCACCCTAAAGAGACTTTTTTTTGGGGGGAGGGGGGTTGTGAGGAAGATGGGCCCTGAGCCAACACCTGTTGCCAGTCTTCCTCTTTTCTTGCTTTAGGAAGAGTGGCCCTGAGCTAACATCTGTGCCAGTATTCCTCCATTTTGTGTATGGGACACCTGCCACAGCATGGCTTGATGAGTGATGTAGGTCCGTGCCTGGGATCCAAACCGCAAACCCCAGGCTGCTGAAGCGGAGCGTGCGGACTCAACCACTGTGCCAGCCTAAAGAGACATTTTTAACAGCTTTATTGAGGTGTAATTGACATACTATAAACTTCACCCATTGTGAGAGTATAGTTTGACTTTGTATAGTATGAATTTTAGTAAATTTAAACAGTTGTGCAACCATCACCACAGTCCAATTTTAGAACATCTTCATCACCCTAAACATTTCCCCCCTGCCCATTTACAGTCACTCCCCCTCCCACCCCTGGCCCCAGGGAAACACTGATCTGCTTTATGTCTTCATAGTTTTGCCTTCTCTAGAAATTTCACATAAATGAACCATCCAGTAGTCTTTTGTGTCTGGCTTCTCGCACATTGAGGTCCATCCATCTGTGCCATGTATCAGGAGTTGGTAACTTTTTATTGCTAAGCAGTATTCCATTGTATAGATATACCATATTTTGCTAATCCATTCCCCAAGCGATGAATATTTGGATTGTGTCCAGTTTTTGGCTATTATGAATAATGCTGCTCTGAACGTTCATGTGCAACTCTTTGTGTGGACATGTGTTTGCGTTTCTCATCAACTCAACTTTAACTACAGGGCGTTAGTGTTGCTGTGAATTATTCATGCAGCTGAAGAGAAGAGGGACAGCAGATGTTTCATCCACAAGTTGTTCTCAGCACCTCCTCCCCGCCAGGCACTGTGCCAGGCTCCAGAGACCCAAACCCTCACAAGTCAGAATCCCTCTGCTCCAGGAGCCAGGAGTGCTCAGCCTCCCTTGGGGGAGGCAGCCTCAGGTTCTGCTAGCTATCCAGATATCTAGTCCACCTCGCTAGGAGAAACTTCATTTTTCACAGGAAGGCCGATTTAGGGCAAAGGAAAGTTTTGATGATCTCCTTTAAAAAAAAAAAGTTTAGCTTTCTCTTAAGAATGAAGTGTCTGCACCTGTACATAAGTATGAGCGTTCTTTTATCATTTCCCTGTCACTGAAAGGTGTATTTTCTTCGGCTAAAATTTCAGAAACTGCGTAACCGGCAATATCTGATTGTAATCGGGCCCCATTGATCGGATTTCAGGAACCTAGTGCATGTTATTTTCCCTTGACTGGCCTTGTAAGCCACTCAGTTGCAGACGGTACCGTGTCTCTCAGCGCCTCCTCATGACTGGTTTGGGCTGTCTTCCCATGGCACTCGAGACAGAGGGGGACAGGCTGGCCACGCCCCACTGACGTCGAAACACACCACGCTCAGCAGCCACTTTTCTCTTCCTGGAATGGAGCTACTTTATTTTATATTCCTGAAAGTTTATTTTAAGGGCCGCCTCCTTGGCTCCCTCTGTCCTCATGGAGGAAAGGCATTCCCTACAGAGGGATCTGATGAGCCGAGCATTAGTGTAATAATCAGAGAGCATGGGTGCTGGGCTCAGGAGAGAATCCCGGAAGGTAGACTGTAGCCAAGTCATGGAAGCTGGCCGTGGAAGGAGCGGAGTTGGGGGAAGGGAATGGTGGAATGTGTGTCTATTCATCCTGTGCAGAGCAGTGCTGTTGGTGGCGCTGTGTCTTACCCAGGGGCTGGATTCTGAAGTTAACATGCAAGTGTCATCTACAGTCAAAATTTCTCTGGAAAGTCTCTAACATTCCCCTTGAGTGCACATGATTTTGTGCTTATAACCCATACAGTAAATTATATGTTTAAATGTTGAATATATAGAGTAATGTATATTATAGAAAAGATGACCAAATGTTATAAACTCTACATACATGTTTATGCAAAATGAAATTTATAGCACATTTTTAATTACGCAAGCAAAAGATGGGTGCGTACAGGTGGACTCGTGCGTGTTACGTGTGGGTGTGATGCCACGCCAGCACATTCAAAGCTGGGTTCTTGGGGGATTCCTCCACCGGAAGGGGTGGGAATAACTGGGGAGCTATTCAGGATAGAGAGGCCAGTGGCCGAGTCCTGGATTGAAAGGAAAACATGTGGCATTGTCCTCAGTGGCAGATAGGCAGTTCCACCGAGGGGGTTGCCATTTAGTTCTAAGTGAAGATTGTTCATAAGCTGCCTTTGCTTGTACTTAGTATTTTATTTGGGGTGGTTGGTGGACTGATGGAGACCATTGCGGAGTCAAGGGGAAGTAAATCCCATCTCCAGTTTCTCCTGGCACCAACCCCAGCCGTCCTCCATACATGGGCACATCAGGTGCTACCTCACCCTCTTTCCACATGCACTGTTTTTCTAAGTGAGAAGGGAGAGTTGCTTTGCTTGTCTCGGTCATGTGTTGCAGGATCCCTGGAAATTGTCTCACTCTATGTACTAAGTGGCTTTCTTTTATTTCCACTAGGCTGTTAAAGATACAGCAACATCCAGAGTCGTGCTGTTTGGGACCTCAGCTTTTATCCCTGAAGTCTTCTCATATTTTTTTAAAAGGTAAGAGGTACGCTCATCTCCCCGGGTAGGAATAAACAAGTTGACAGTCAAAATCTTTGTAAAACTTGTCAAATCCTGACCTTGGTGGGAGGGGTGGGAAGAAGTTGCTTCAGTAATCTTCTACTAAACACTCTTCATCGCAGTTAAGACGGCAGGATTGATTTGGGGCAGGCGTGGGAATCCAGGTGTGCGTATTCCAGCACACCTGGAATGCAGCCCAGGCCCTGTCCTCAGTTTGCTCTGTGTTCTTGGGCACGTCCCAGCACCTGCTGAGGCACGCTTCTGCACTTCTACAGTGAGGAGTTGGGATGATCTGCAGGTTCTCCCAGCTCTGAGGTGCTGTGAAGATTGCTCAAGCCTCTTTCCCCCCTTGATTCCAAGCATGTGATAAATTAGCTTAAGAGGCCCAGATTCAGTAGACCGTCATCCCTTTTGAGAAGAAGAAATGGCCTGTGAGGAGGAGGGCCTGAAGGGGCCGGCGTGGTGGCGTAGTGGTTGAGTTCGCATGCTCCACTTTGGCGGCCCGGGGTTTGCAGCTTCGGATCCCGGGCACACACCGACGCACCACTAGTCACGCCATGCTATAGCAGGCGTCCTGTATAAAGTAGAGGAAGATGGGCACAGATGTTAGCCCAGGACCAATCTTCCTCAGCAAAAAGAGGAGGATTGGCAACAGGGCTAATCTTCCTCACCACCAAAATCAAAAGGAGGAGGGCCTGGGGACCAGCCAGTATGAGAAGCCCGCTTGCAGTAGCTCAGACAGAAGGGAGATGTGTTGGTTTCAATACTGGGTACGGACAGGGAGCGTAGCTTATGGCAGCTGAGCAGAAGCTCCAGGGCAGGGACAGCTCTCTCTTCTTCGTGGGTGTTGGCTTCCTTCTCTCCTGCTGCACATTGGCTTCTCCTGACACCTCCCACCTCATATCTTAAGTGTCCTGATGAGAAATAGCAACACAGCAAACCCCAGGGGAGGCAGATACTGTCTTCCACTCAGTTCAGAAACTCCCAGGGAAGGATTCTCTTGGCCCAGGTGGGGTCACCTGACTGCTGCTGACCCAGTCCACTCTCTCCAGCATGGTGAGCTAGGAAGCCTCCGCTAGGACCGTGTAAGGCGCGCCTTTTCAGGAAGCAGCAGCGTCCTGGGCAGAGCCAACTGTTACGTCCCAGGGTTGATCCGGCTGGATGGGTGTGGAGACTTCTGCTGGTCAGTCTTCCTGAACCACTCTGGCTGGCCTCAGAGCTGGGGCTGCTGGGAAAGCTGGGGCCCTCCGGTCTGTCCCCTGAGGCCTACATAATGGCACCGGCTGCCTGGTGGGGAGAGATGGTCCTCATTTCCCAGTGGGCCTTGGGGTGCCCAGAAGGACCACGTGCCATCCCACAGCCATGATAGTATCCAAGCTGGAGTGACCTCAGTGGCTCTTCCAACTCAGCCCTTTCATTTTGCATCTGAAAAAACCCAAGGCTCAGAAGGGAAAGCGACTTGCCCGAGAGCACACAGTCAGCCAGTGGCAGAGCCCCAGCCAAACCCCAGAACCCCAGGTCTCTGACTCCCAGGCCGGGGTTCTTTGCACCTTCCCACACTGTGACTCACACTCAAAGGTCAGGGTCAGAATGTCACACCGTGTCAGCATAGCCCAGGTGGAGAGCAAAGGCTCTAGAATCGGACCTCTCACTTTTGAGCTGTGGGATTTTAGACAAGTGACTTAACTGGTCAGTGGCTGCATTCTCTTGTTTGTGTGAAGGGGATGATGGTAACACTAACCTCAAAGGGTTGTGGGGGGATCAGAAGAGCAAATGCGTGTGAAATGCTTAACCCCGGGCCTGACAGGTATCGAGTGCTCTGTCAATGCCGCTGCTGGTATTTCCTGTTCGTAGGGTGGGTGGGAACCAAGGTGTGGGCTGCAGCTGCACGCAAGACAATGGCCACCATTAGAGCGGAGGGCCAGCCTCTAAAAAAACCTTTGTGTCCTTGTCTCTTACAGGACCCAGTTTTTCCAGCAATATCCACGGTCATTATGGACCTTAAAGCTGTCTTGTACCATCTTGGTAATGGGACTCATGGTGCCACTTTCTTTCAGTATATTCCCACAGATTGGACGGGTAAGTGCCCCCTCATTCAACTTCCTCTCAAAAAAATAACTTTTCTCCCCCCTCGTGATAAGAATAAAAGAAATTATTCTCCTTCTAAAAAATCTGCAAAGTTTACAAAAGTATAAAACAAAATAACGTTATTTATACCTAATCCCATCCCCCAGCTTGCTTGTGCAGTCTTGGATTCTCTTTTTCCTTAACAGTGTATGAAAAGCGTTTTTCTGAGGCATAAAAAAAAACTTTGAGGTATTTTAAATCCTCCGAATAGTCTATAGCGATGCCCCATCCAATGGAACTTTCTGCAGTGATGGAAATGTTCTGTATCTGTGCTGTCCAACATGGTCGCCACTAGCCACGTGTGGCTGTTGAGCACTTGAAATGTGGCCATTGTGACTGAGGAACTGCATTTTAAGTTAAATTTAGTTTTAACTTAAGTGCTCGAATGGCGCAAGTGGCTACTATATTGGACAGCGCGGTTCTGTAGACTAGGATGTGTAATTTGTGATGAGTCAGACTGCCTGGATTCCGGTTCCCAGCTCCTCCGCGACCTTGGTCAATTTGCTTAAACTGGGAGGCTCAGTTTCCATGTCTGTTGAAGAGAAATGAAGATAACCATATCTCTACAAAGGCTTGTTGCTGGTGTCAAGGACATTAGTGATGTAGTAGATAGTAGCAATTTCTGGCATTTCTTGGCTGAAAATTTCAAATGTTTGTTTCTGTCACTGAGGTTAAAAATCAGTCATGTCCTCAAAAGCATTTATATTTGTGGAATTATCTTGTTCAGAACCCAAATTCTATGTTTAGGATTATAGAATCATTAA
Organism: Ceratotherium simum simum; assembly: GCF_057802395.1. Lineage (NCBI taxonomy): Eukaryota > Metazoa > Chordata > Mammalia > Perissodactyla > Rhinocerotidae > Ceratotherium > Ceratotherium simum. The sequence goes on along the minus strand of NC_141905.1, from coordinate 77,392,340 downwards.
TTCAGGCAACTCTGCTAGCACCTAACATAGAAGTATTAAATTATTTTAGATAGTCGCTATACTCACTATGAGGGTGGTGAGGGGTGGGGGAGGAGGGGTGGATAGCATCTCCGTAAAACAAATTTTAGAAGGAAAAAAATATTTTTAATCCTCACAGGCCCACCTATTAGAACACAGTTTGTTACAATAAGATTGCAATAAAAGTGAATCCTTTTGCAAATAATTACTTCTGATTGCGTCGGTACTCAGAGAGTGAAGCCGGTGGCTTATCTGCAGGTTAGGTCATTTACAGAAGGCTTTAAATCTCGTGGGATTTCTCGCCGCCATGATCTGGACTCATATTCATTCCACAAACACTGACTGAGGGCATGCCCTGGTAGACGCAGCGCTAGGTGCTGGGGTCAGCGGTGGGTGAGTTAATGGGGTCCCACCCTCAAGTTGTAGTCGAGGCCAAGCAGCTGTGAGAAAGCAGTGACATGTGGCCACCATGGGCTTTGATAGGGGAAGTGGGGTGCAGTGGAGCCCCAGAGCCCAGGAGTCCAGACCTGGCTAAGAGCGGAGCAGGGGCCTTTAGGAGATCCAAGGAAAGGAAAGGCCTCTCTTCCCAGTTTGTCTCGTAGGGATTCAAGTCATTCTGAGTAGCCAGATTTGTTTTCCGGTGTCAGGAGCAACTTAGTTCCTTACTCTGTGGTATCATTTTGGTCCTTGGCTAGTGGCCTCTTTCTGTGTTGGGGTCATTGTGGGCATGAGGTTGCCCATCTTCTGGAAAGGCTGGATCTAGGACAGCTTGTCAGTGGTCAGGACGAGAGGCAGCCGTCTCTCCCTTCACCACTGCTGTTCTCTGTTCCCCACTGCAGGCCGATGCCACTCACTGGCCTTCTCGAGTCAGGTGGCCACTAGACTTAAGGTTACAGGGCTGAAGGGACGTGCTTGGGTCCTCGGGCCAGTAAGGAGAGACTCCCCCACACAGAGGTAGCTGCAGACGCAGTGGGATTGTGGTGGAACACAGACACACACAGGGTGGTGTGGGCACAACAGGGCAGCGTCAGCACGGCCTGGACAGGGGGCAGTGGCAGGGGACGCACTGGGGAAGGGCAGCGAGGCAAAGGGAACAGCTTGTACGCAGGCATGGAGATCTGCTCTGGTGTGGCCCACCCAGGACACTCCGAGTGGTCCAGGTGGCCGGATTGTGGGAGAGAGGAAGCTGCAGGGTATTCCCACTTACAAGCACGGCTTCTGTTTATCCAGCACCTTCTGTGTCCTGGGCACTGTGTCAGGCAGTCAGTTTCTTGTCTTCAAAACAGCTCTTCAGGGTAGTTTTTCCCATTTTACAGATGAAGAGCCTGAGGCTCGGGAAATTCCTGTGTAGGTTACTCAGCTATGGAGTGGCAGGGTAGGGTGTGCCCGGGCTCAGGCCGGTGGTGAAGGACCTCACAAGCCCCATAAGGTGACAGAACTTTATTTTGGGGGAATGAGGGCGATGTGGTGGGGGGAGTGGCTTAGGTTATATTTTAGAAATATCGCTCTGTGGATCGCACACTGTGGTGGGGGCAGTCCAGGAGGCTGGGAGCACTGAGAGGCTATGGAAGTGTTCTGGCTGGAGGTGATGAGGGGCTCGGAGTAGGTCCGAGGTAGTTGGTTAGAGAGAAGTACTTGAATTGGACAAGTCAGAACTTGTGAGCGTCTGGATTGGGGGTGAAAGGGATCCAGGGGCCACCCAGATTTCTGGCACAGGCGCGATGCCAGTAGCCAGGACAGAGAACACCAGAAGGAAGGGCTCTGTGTTAAGTAGGATTACGTTTGATTGTAACTGAGATCCAAAATAACAGTGCCTTGAACAAGGTAGAAGTTTATTTCTCGTTCACATAAAGTCCAGGTAAGGCACCTGTGTGTCTCGAAATCATCCAGGACCTGATTCCTTTCAGCTCGGCATGCCATCATCCCTAGGGTTTGGCCCTCAGCCTCAAGCTCCAGGATGGCACCATGCTCATTCCACACAGCCACGTGACACTTCTGTTTCCACCACACTGGCCAAAACTTAGTCACGTGGCCAGGCCTTCCTGCAAGGGAAGCTGGGAAATGAGGTCTTTACTCTGGACCTATCTGAAATTCTGCTGCTGTGAAAGAAGAGAAGAGGCATTGGGGGCAGATGGCAGCCTCTGCCACAGGCTTTTGCGGGAAGAAGAATGTGTCACATATGGAAACAACTGTTACATGCTAGAAAGTAAACATGACTGAAAGGCTATGGGAAGATGAGGGAAATAGGAGAATTGCCAGCTGATTCAGGAAGGCTGCACTGAAGAGGGAGCCTTTGGAAATGGATGATCTAAATAGGCGGAGATGGGGAAGGGAGGAGGGCATTGCCTGTGGAGGGTGCAGGAGGGCTGAGGAATCCAGTGTACCTGGGCACCTGTGGCTGACTGTGACTGGCACGATGCTTGGGGCCAGGTGGCAGGGCCTGCACTGCCAGGCTGAGGAAGCAGGCTCTACTCTGAAGGCAGCAGGGGGGTCGTGCAAGGCTTGAAGCGGGCAGGGCTCTCAGAGGCCAGAATGGAGGCAGGAAATGGAGTCCATCTCCCCTCCAGAGCCTCCTCTCCCCCTCCTCCACCAGCAAGCCATGGCATTTGCTGGACCTTGAAAATACCCTGCTGGTCCAAGGTGGGTACTGGGGTGGCTGAATGGTGGTCCTAGGCTGGTGGGGCCCTGCCTCCCTGTCCTGCTTGGGGAGGCCACCTCCACTTGCAGAGAGAGCCCAAAGCTAAGGGGGATTCCGCCAGGCACCTGTCCGGGACGTCTCCTCAGACGTACCACAGGCTGCAGCGACTGTTGGGTCTGGAGCCTCAAAGACCTGTCAAGGAAGCTCTTTTTCCATCAGCTGCCTCTGCCTGCCCGTGTCAGCTAGTACAGCTGCCGCCTTGCTAGACCGGAAATGTGGCTGGGTATTGGGGATTATTGTTAATTTTGTTGGGTGTGATAATGGCACAGTAGTTATGTAAGAAAGTCTTTATCATTTGGAATTTCATACTGAAGTATTTGTAGGTGAAATGCCACATCTGAGAATTGCCTTAAAATACTCCAGAAAAATCCCCCACAACTGGGCATGGGAGGTGCTCAATGAAGTCAGATGGGCAGATTGTTAACAGTTCAAGCTGACGACAAGTACATGAGGGTTCATTATTTTCTTTCTGCGTTTGTTTATATTTGAAGTTTTCCCTAAGAAGGTTTTTAAGAAGTTAGGTTATGTTTTTTGCTATAGATTAGACATCACTGATAAAGTTGGACTGCGAAATAGATGCTTTCTGAAAATGTTTTTTTTTTTAAACTTGGCTTCTAAGGCCAGAAAAGTTCTTAATATAAAGATTAAAAATTTAACTTTGCTTTTCAGATACAGTGCAGTATGCTTGAGAAGGAAATTCAGTCTGCAACAGAAGAAACAGAGCTCTTCTATAACAGAGGGGTGTAGGAGGGAGTTGAAGGTGAATTTGTCTGGTTCCTGCTTGAAAACCCTCCTCTCACGTTTCAGTTTTGAGAACTCTGCCAGAGGTCTCCTGGAAACCCCAGAGCTGTCTGCGCCCACAGGATGGCTTACACACAGCAGGACCATTTCAAGGCCAGTCGTGCCTGGGATTCTTAAGCCTGGGTGGAAGAGGGGAAATGGGAAGCTGTCCTGTCTGACTCACCCCCACGGGGTTGCCGAGGGGATGGGTGATGTAAGATTCAGTTTTCTGTTTGTTCGTCAGCCTGTGAAAGGATACTGTGAAATTACTAATAAACTTGTCTAAAGTTGAGTATTTGAAAAATAAAGGAGAAGGGTCCACCAGGCCCAGGGCCCAGGCATTAAATAGATGGCCCATCTCAAGGTAAACATGAACCTGTGGTGCGCTGTTGACGGCCTCCAACCCCCAGAGCAATCCTGTTTCCCTACTAGCTTACTCCCACTTTGGACAACTACTTAAAATCTTTGCCACCTGCCAGCCAGCTCCTTCTTGCTCTTCACTGGGAAACGACCCTGCCTCCTCCTCCGCAGTGAAAACCAAGGCTGTTGGCCAGCAGCAGAACCCCTTGGCACCAAACTCGCCGACCTCACTCCGCCCACGCCCAGCCTTCCCTCTGTGCCAGGTCAGCCGTGCCCTAGGCCCTGGGCCCGTCCCTTCCTATTTCCTCAGGGCCTTGCTTTGTAGCCTCTGCGTCCCCTCTGGCTCCAGCCTCCTCTGTCTGCTCCTTCCCCGTAGCATTTAAACTGCTTCAGTCACCTGCCTCATTAAAAAAGCAAAAACCCCCCGTTCACAGCCACATTTTTTCAGAATTGTCTACGCTCCGTCTTTCCACCCCACCTTCCGCTCTGTTAAGACTGCTCTCATCCATGCCCCACCCAAACGCTGTGCTGCCACTCTGCCAGCTGCTCAGACCCATCATGGGGCCCACATCCAGCTGCCCCTCCCTGCACTTTGCCATTTGGTGCCCACTGGAGACTGTCTTCCCCTCAATCTCAGGAAATGGCACCACCACTTACCCAGTTGCATCAAGATCACTGGCATCACCCTTATTTACTCCTCCCTCCCCCCACCCCCATTCCAGTCTCTAGAACTTACTCCTCCATGGCCACTGCTGCTACTCCGGCTCAGTCCCACAGCATCCCCTGCTGGTGTTACTCATCTCATATCCACCTGGCTCCCTCCAATACAGGCTCCAGCCTGCTCTTCTAAACCACACCTGCTTAAAAGCCTTAAATGGCTTCCCACACGTCAGCATCAAGTCCAAATTCCTTGCTATAGCAGGCAAAAGCCTTTACCTTACTCATCTCTTTCCTCTGGACCAACATCCAGTTCTCAAATGGGCTGTGGTCCCTATGCTCTGGGCTAACTCCTGCTTATGCTTCAGGTCTGACTTGGACATCAATCACTCCCTCCAGGAAGCCTTCCAGGATTCACAGTACTGAATTAGGTGCTCCTCCTATGTGCTCCCATAGCACTTACATCGTGTCTAGTACTTGCCACACTGCAGTGCAATGGCCTGTTTGCTGACCCTGTGCCCCAGAGGCTGTGCGCCATGAGAGCAGAACTGTGTCTTGTGCATCAAGGAAGTCCCAGGATACAATATAGTACACAGCACAGAGTAGGCACCCAAACATTTGCGTACTGGGGGAATGTTTCCAACACAATCTGCCCCAAATCAAGGAATGTACCTGTAGCTTTCAGTTTTCCCTAGGCCAGAATGACGGTTAGCTCCAAATTTGGTAAATAGGGTTTCACAACGGCTTAAAAAGGACCAAGTCAGTAAAAATGATCTACCAGATGGCTCAGTATAGCCACAGGCTTACACTAAACAAAATTAAAAAAAAAAAAAATGTGCAAAGGCTCCAGGTGGAAGCTTAGCCACCAACAGTAGATATGTGAGGGCATCTTTTTCAAAGGAGAAGACACTACCGTTAAGAGTCAGCTCTAGGGCCGGCCCTGTGGCTTGGAGGTTAAGTGCGCGCACTGTGATGCTGGTGGCCCGGGTTCGGATCCCGGGTGCGCATTGAGGCACCACTTCTCCGTTCATCCTGAGGCCGAGTGCCGCATACAGCAACTAGAAGGACGTGCAGCTACGACATACAACTATCCACTGGGGCTTTGGGGGGAAAAAATAAAATAAATAAAATCTTTAAAAAAAAAAAAAAAAGAGTCAGCTCTAGGAAGTGGGGGATGGAGGAGGGCTAGGGCAGGGAGAGAACGAGCCTGGACCCCTTAACTTTCAAATAGGTCTCAATTCCCCAGTGCATTTGCAGTTGACAAAAGGGGTTTTTGAGCCAGCCTTGATGGCATAGCAGTTCAAGTTTGGGGTTCTCCACCTCGGTGGCCTGGGAACGGAACCACACCACTCCTGTGGCAGCGGCTCATACAGAAGAACAGAAGATCTTACAACTATATACAACTATGTCCTGGGGCTTGGGGGGAAGAAGAAGAAGAAGAAAAAAGAAGGGGGTCTCACTTTTGTTTGGAGTGGGGAGAATTAGAGAAAGCAAAATTCTTCATCTACCTAAAACTTTGTTGAGTATCAAAATATTTTATTTCTGCATCATAAATTTGTAATTTTAACAACTTTGATCATTAGCTAATGTAGTAATACAAAAAATGAGGGAGAAAAGATGTTAGTATTCATTTTCATAAAGTGCAGATTTAATTTTCAATTGTTTGCCTAAGTAAACATCATCTCATCTCACATCATCCCCTGCCCCCACCCAAGGAGGCAGGAGAAAAAGGCTCTTGCTAAGTATATCTAACACCAAGAATAAAGGAAAGATCCAATAAAGATTTTTTTGCAAATGTTTTTCTGGGTAAGATTTCTGAGGACAACAGTACTGAGTGTAAAATAACCTTTCATAATTAATATGAATACATATGATAAAATAGCAAGTACATAATTTAGATCTCCATGCTTATTTTGCAATTTTTTGGTCTCCAATTATGAAAGGTACATAACTGAACAAGAATGGTTACCTTCATATGTGGCCGAATTATCTTTACTGAAGTTGTTTGAAGACATTCTCTGGTTTAGGCCCTTGCAAGAAGTTAATTCTCACCCTCCCTTACCAACTGTATAAAGTTGCTGTTTCAGTCAGACAGACATTTATATTCAAATGGGCTTCTGATTTTACTCTACCACATAAGGACTGGCATCTTTTTCAAAAGAATATTGCTAGCAATAGGGCTAACTGAAGAGTACGAATGGCTTAAGTTTGCCAAATGGTTTTCTCTGCAACAGTATAAATATGGATTATTAAAATTGTCTACTCAAGTATAAAATCTATGCAAAACCCTCATAATATAGGCAAAATGTTCAAAGGCCAAGAAAAAAAATTTTTTTTCTTTTACAAGAAAGTGCAACTGCAGGGTCTTTTGAATGATCTTCCAGACAGTTCTGCAGAAAACTTAGTAGTTTGGCTCAGAAAGTAGAGTTCCTCATGAGGAATTAAGGTTCTTCCTAGAAGAATACAAAGCAAAATTTCAGGCAGCTTTCTGAAAATAAACCATTAGTTTGTGGCTACACAATGAGACAAACTGGGACTTATAACAGTGAAGGCTTTTGGATTTGCTGTGATTTGCATGAGAACTTGACAGAGCTTGTTTCTCTTACTCCAGGACGTCAGGCCGTTCTATAACGTTATATACGGTAGTCACAGCCCTTTGTCCAACACTGACAGTAGGCATGAAACTAATCAGGGAGGAGAAAATCAGAAGTGTTTTCATATGTGTTTCAGTGCTTTTTCAGGTCAAATCTCAATATGTATTTTCAAATAAATCATTAAAAATAGAACATTTTCTTTGTTATTTTACATAGTTAATAGATAATCACGGTGAAGGAGCTTTCTATCAGTCGTCAGTGACACATGCTGTCCCACGGTCAGATTTTCAGCATTTGTTCGGCTGCTGCTAGATGGTAAAGGAAGTTTTCCGTTGCTGGTGGAAATCGTCTTTGCTTTAGTGCCTCAAAATTGAGAACCAGCTTTCCTCCATCACCCGAAACTTCTGAGAATGGTGCCAGGTTGGTGAAGATTTCTTTTGTTTTTAGGGAAATATTCTTTAATAGAACAGGAAAATATGCAGTATGTTAGCATTAAAAAATCTGAATAGTTGTTGCATTTGAATAGAATTCCTCCTGCTTTTTAAAAAATTTTATCAAACTAACTTCATTATAAATTAGGAAAAATGAAACAGACTTAACTTAGAAAAATCAATATCGTAATTTTTAAAAATCATTTTAGCGTGTACAATTCAATAGCATTAAGTACATTCACAGTGTTGTGCGACAATCACTACTATCCATTTCCAGAACTTTTTCATTATCCCAAACTGAAATTCTGTACCCATTAAATAGTAACTCCCCTCTCCCTCCCCCCAGTCCCTGGTAACCACCATTCTACTTTCTGCCAATATGAATTTGCCTATTCTGGATACCTCATGTAAGTGGAATCATACAATATCTATCCTTTTGTGCCTGGCTTATTTCACTTTGCATAATGTTTTCAAGGTTCATCCATGTTGTAGCACGTTAGAACTTCATTCCTTTTTAGGGCTGAATAATATACCATTGTATTTATATACCACAGTTTTGTTATCCATTCATCCACTGATGGACATTTGGGTTGTTTTCACCTTTTGGCTGTTGTCAATAGTGCTGCTAGGAACATGGGTGTACAAATATCTTAGTCCCTGCTTTCAATTCTTTTTGACATATACCCAGAAGTGGAATTGCTGAATTTATGGTAATACTATGTTTAACTTTTTGAGGAACCTGCTGTTGTTTTTAGAACAAATCTCTTCCCAAAGTCCTCTTCTGCTTGGGATAAGTAACCCAGCACCCGCCACACAGCTTTACTCCTCATCACTGATGGATGTTCCTTTGGATGGCTGAGGATTCACCAGAGCTCACATTAAAGTCATGTCTTTTTCTTGGTTTGCTGACAGCCTTAAGTCATTCAACTATTTCTGAACACCTACGGCATGCCGGGCACTTGCATCATACATTATACTGAGTCATCTGTGTATCACTTCTACTCCATGAAAAACACAATTCAAAACTCAGATTTACATACTTCACCAACATTGTAAAGCATCAGTGTTTTTATTCTAATGCTGACAGAGGGATGGATGGGCAATGACGATGCACGTGGTGGGAAAGGAGAGTCTCAGTGTTCACGTCCTCAGGACAAGACCCGCCCATTCTTCCTGGCCACAGCTGGACAGGCCACCAGCACTGGACAGAAAGAACAGTGCTGCTGGCGGGTCCCTGTCAAGCACTGGGCCCTCTCTCACCAGCACCCTTCAGCTCACATGTCACCTCCTCAGAGGGCTCTGACCCCTTTTCTAATATTCTCTACCTCAACCCCTTGTTCCTGTGCCAGCAGCCATTTATCACGGCTCACAGTGATCTTGTTGTGTATATTACTCTATGTCCATCTGCTCCACTAAAACACACACAAGGGCAGGGGCTCTGCTTGCCCTGTAACCTCGCTGCCTGTGGAATGCCTGACATAGAGTCAGTACTCAATAACCATCACCTAAGTAAATGAATGGGTAAATGAAGAAGAGCCACCAGGTCTGACCAGGTGAGCAGGGTCTGCTCATCAGAGGTGTCCCCCAGGAGGCACAGGTGCAGACAGGGAGAGACAATCCTTCCCGGCCCCTGGCTCCCAGGCTATGAGACAGGGGTCTAGATGAGGCAGGACCTGGGAGAGGCTAGGCTGGAAGTGTATCCTTGCAGGAGAGGAGCAAGGAGCTGGGAACCGGCACCATGCAAATAGGCAGCAGACAGGAGAGGAGACTGGGCAAGCTGCGGTGCCCAGGTGGGGCTCTATCACCACACGGAGAGGCATAAATAAAACCCATTTGCCACCCCAATCTGGCAAGGGTAGAGGAGACGGGCCACATGGACACTGGTCAGCTTGACACGTAGGCCCCAGAGAGGAGCTGGCCCTGCAGGGTGTGACGCCAGAGTCTGCTAAGTTTGGCAGGGGTTCTGATTACGACTTACCAATGTCCTGGAGACAATACACCAAAGCTAGATTAAGATGCTTGATCTAGTTCCCCACGCTCAGAAGCAACCTTCACTTTACAATTTGTTCCTCCATGAAAATTCCACTAGGAGGAGAGAATGCACTGGCCAGCCCAGAAAAGCATTCAGACCACTTGGCAGTTACATTTCTCACTATAAATACTTAGCTTCACCACTAGCCCCCGCATATATCTGTCCCCAGAGCGATCGGCCACAGCAGCTGCCCACCTGCTCATCTTCACCAGGGCCATCCTGCAAACCCTCTTCTGAGCATCTGCCCACCGGCCTCTCCCAGTCACTTCACTCTGTTTACACGAACAGCAGTGGGTAACGAGCGGCTGTCCGCCACACACTGCCCAGTGACGCCATTTCAGGACTCTCAGTAAGTCAGATAATTAAGGAATTACCTGTATAACTTGGCTGTTTGATTTCTCTGGATCTTCTGCAGACTGAACAATCAACTGACCCATTTCTTTGTGCAGTTTGCCCATTGTCATGGCCTCTGGTGAGATCAAGAAGAATAATGTTGTATGAATATTTAGACGTTTACATAATAAAAAATAATCATGCCATCTACCTGAAAACGTGAAAGATCATACAGAGGGAATTTTCAAAAAGCAACTGACAATCCCCCACATTTCCATCTTATTACTAAACATAGATATGATGACATGCTAGGAGGTAAGACATAATTATGATTTATAGACTTCATGACCTAAAGAAAAATACGCCAACACCAAACCAAAGATCTCCTTCACACCTACCTGATAAGAATTTTTATCTTTTCTTTCTAGACAAAACCTAATGAAAACTCCCGACTACAAATAAGTTGTGATTTTAAGCCAAGAGCCTGTCCAGGTCTTCACAGCTAAGAATTCAAGTTTATCTTTCTGGCGGGAATATTGTGAATGAAGCACTTCCTGTCAGCTCTGCAGAAGCCAGCAGAACATTCAGTGTGTAAAGGCCCTTAGAAATGAGAAAAGGAAACAACCTAATTACATTAATTATATACATTGCTACTTTCTGCAGCAAGAAGAGTAACAGAAATTTCTGTTTGTCACTTCAAGGGACAAACTCCATTCGAATGGTGCCAACAGGGATGAGCCCATTGTATAGACTCAGCAACAGATGGCAGCAGGGAGATAACCACCCCTCCTGGTCCTAGTGCTTCAGCAATTTAAGTGGCCCTGGCCACAGCTAATTTTCTATCACTTTGGCTTTACAAAAGGCAGTATCTCCTAAAGAGCTGATTCTATATTTTGAATTTTTCACCATGAACATGCATTATATGTTTGTAATTTCAAAACAAATTAAAAGAAAACTAGTTCTGGTTCCATTAATTTGAAATTGCTAGATAAAACCTCACACAATCAGAATCTATCTAACAAAAATCCCTAATTAGCCAGCATTCAGCTGCTCCTACTTTTAGGAGAAAGAGAAATGACAATATAAAAGCTGTTATCAGTAATTCCCATCTAAAACCAACACCTCAGTAGTGCCCCAGGCTCAACACACACTTAACCCAATCTTTACCACTTTATGTAGCTGTAATTTAGGACAATTTAAAGTTTCATAGAGATGACACTATGACACTAGAACACCCTTTCTTTTTTTTTTGTGAGGAAGATCGGCCCTGAGCTAACATCTGCCAATCCTCCTCTTTTTGCTGAGGAAGACTGGCCCTGAGCTAATGTCCGTGCCCATCTTCCTCCACTTTATGTGGGACGCCGCCACAGCATGGCCTGACAAGCGGTGCGTTGGTGCGTGCCCGAGATCCGAACCCCAGCCGCCAGCAGCAGAGCGCGCGCACTTCACCGCTACACCACGGGGCCGGCCCTTAGAACATCCTTTCTTAATCATTAGCTCCAAGAATACATTCATTCCCTTGTGCTTACTGAGATACCCTTCAAAAAGATTTTCCACACAGGAGTCATATACCACCTTTGTGTAGTGGTAAATGTCTATACTCTTTGATACTCCTTCCTCCATGAGGTGGAGCCTAATCCTTTTCCCTTAATGATTTGCTTCTAACAAGCATAATATGGAGGACGTGATGGTCAGGACTTCTGAGACTAGGTCATAGAAGGCACTGTTGTCTCCTCTCTCTTGGATCACTCACTCTTGCGGAAGCCAGCTGTCATGTCACGAGGACACTCAAGCTACCCTGTGGAGAGGTCCATGTGGTGAGGCCTCATGCCAAGAGCCATGTGAGGTAGCTTGGAAGTGGATCCTCTAGCCTCAGTTGAGCCTTCAGATGACTGCAGCCCTGGCAACATCTTGATTGAAACCTCATGAGAGATCCTGAGCAGAACCTCCCAGCTCAGTCACTCCTGAATTCCTGCCCACCAAAACTGTGAGATAATATTTGTTGTTTTAAATCACTAAGTTTAGAAGTGATTTGTTATGCAGCAATAGATAATTAATACACCTTGTTTAAACAGAAAAGTGGAGAAACAAGATGAACAGACTATCTTATTAACATATACTGTGCAGCATCAGCACCCAGGATGTATTATTAACATGGCTAGGTCTATGAGAATAAATGCTGTGTTCTAGACATGGAAGAATCCCTCTAGCTTTGGCACAGCAGATTAAGCAGGCCCTCAAATACTGGTTTTAGATAATTAGCCCAAAAAATACAACTGCCTGGCTTACATCTTGTGGCAACAACAGAACAGAATAGAATAGAGAACTAACCTTTCGCAAGTGGAGCAATGGTAATCTCACTCTCTGCCAGATTCACAAACACGTCATAGAGGTCTGATCTATTGCTCACCTCCAAGTCCACAAATCCGGCGATGTAACCTGCATTACAAAGAGGATCAACATTACTGGAGTAGGAAGACATCATATTGTGAACATACCAAAAGAGAATGGGGTCTAAAAGCTCATTGGCTGCTTTTCATCACTGCTTTATTTATTCAGGTTGCATTAGCTGTACCCTGTGGCATTTATTAAGACTACATTATTGTCAACTGCCTGAAGGAACTCACACAACCCAAAACGTTCTAAATCTAGACTTCAGTATCAGGAAGAAGGCTGAAGTAAAGCATTTACTTTTGAGTCGTTGCTGTTTGGGTCAAGAATGGCAGACAAGGCAGAAGGTGGCAAGGTCTCTCTTGACTAGTGCTCTCCCTTTAGGTCTTTGTCTCCAAGAAATCAGAGCCAAACACCTGGGTTTCTCAGAGTCACATGGTGGAAAGAGCATCATCTTCCACCAATTTAAGATCAGATACAATAAATGCTAAAGGAATCAGTGCAACTCAAGAATTAGCAGACCTCTGGAATTGGTGTTAAGATAATGGTTCTCAGACTTTTAGGATTTCACAGAACAGTACAATAAAAAAAATTTTTTGAGGACTAATTTATCATTGCTCAAGTTTTACTTTACCAAGTGAGGACATGTAAAAAACAACAACAGCAACAAAAACAAAAACTTACCACAGAGCACCCAGACACAGACTCACACACATAATGAGAAAATGTGATATATGACAGAAATGATACTGCTCATTACTGGAGAAAGGAGGACACTATTCAATAAGTGTTCCTGGGCCAAGTGGCCATCCAAATGGCAAAAAGTGAGATCAGATCCCAAACTCACACACTACCAAAAAAGTAATTCCAGGTAGAGTAAGCTTTTATTTTATTTATTTATTTTTTTTTTTTAAAGATTTTATTTATTTATTTTTTCCCCCCAAAGCCACAGTAGATAGTTGTATGTCATAGCTGCACATCCTTCTAGTTGCTGTATGTGGGACGCGGCCTCAGCATGGCCGGAGAAGCGGTGCGTTGGTGCACACCCAGGATCCGAACCCGGGCCGCCAGCAGCGGAGCGCGCACACTTAACCGCTAAGCCAAGGGACCGGCCCAGATTAAGCTTTTAAATGGGGAAGAAAAAAACTTTTAAAATGTTGACAAGAAAATATAGGAGAATATCTTTCTACCTTTGGGATAGAGATTTTCTTAAACAAAATATAAAAACTAAAGTCATAAAAGAAAAATCTAATAAAGTCTACCACATTAAAATTAAGATTTCTATTCATCAAAAGATGAGGAGAATGAAGTGTTAAAAAAACACTTAAAACTCAGAGAATTTTAAAGCATATATAACCAACAATGGATTCATATCTTGCATATATAAAGAATTCCTATGAATCAATAAGAAAAACAACCCAATGGAAAAATGAATAAAAGAAAACAGTCATTTTGCAGAAGAGGAAACACAAATGACAAAAACACAGAAATATGCTTGACCTCATTAGGAATCAGGAAAATGCAAATTAAAATCACAATGAAATATCACCATATACCCACCAAGTTGGCAAACATTTTAAAGTTTGATAATATCAAGTGTTACTGAGGATGTGAAACAACGGGACCTCTGCCACACTGCTAGTGAGAGGGTAAATTGGTACAATCTCTGAAGAATACATCTGGCATTATCCAGCAGCTGGACGATTTGCACACCTTATAACCCAGAGATTCTACTCCCCAATGTATAACCTAGAGACAGTCTTGCATATGTGCAGCAAGAGACCCACAATAAGAATGTTCATTGGGCCGGCCCCGTGGCTTAGCAGTTAAGTGCGCACACTCTGCTACTGGCGGCCAGGTTTGGATCCCGGGCATGCACTGACGCACCGCCTCTCCGGCCACGCTGAGGCGGCGTCCCACATACAGCAACTAGAAGGATGTGCAACTGTGACATACAACTATCTACTGGGGCTTTGGGGAAAAAAGGAGGAGGATTGGCAATAGACCTTAGCTCAGAGCCGGTCTTCCTCAGCAAAAAGAGGAGGATTAGCATGGATGTTAGCTCAGGGCTGATCTTCCTCACAAAAAAAAGAATGTTCATAGCACCCTGTTTTAAAAGTGAATAACGAGAAAAGTCCAAATGAACAGACTATGGTATATCATTTAATGGAATCCTACACAGCACCGAAAATGAATGAGACTATAGATATCCACAGGAACATGGATGAATTTCACAAAAATATGAAATATTAAGCAAAAAAAAAAAAAACCCCACAACAGGCCACAGAAGAATTCATCCATCATGCGTCCATGTGTAAGAAGTTAGTTTAGTAAAACTAAACAATACGTTGTTTAGAGATATGTGTTTATGTGTATGTGGCCAGAGGAGGGGAGTGAGGAAAAACAGTGGAATGAGATGAGAAGGCACATGGAGTGCTTCAAAGTACTGACAACATTCTACTTTTCCATCTCTCTGGCGAGTCTATGAGTGTTTATTTTATTTTTTATAACTTGCAGAAATATTACATATTATTTTATATGTAAGAAGTACTTCATAGTTGAAAGAACAACAACAAAAGCCCCTATCATCTATCTTCATCATCAGTTTACAAAAGGACCTTTAAGGGCCGGCCCCGTGGCTTGGTGGTTAAGTGCGCGCGCTCCGATGCTGGTGGCCCGGGTTCGGATCCCGGGCGCGCACCGAGGCACCACTTCTCCGTCCATCCTGAGGCCGAGTCCCACATACAGCAACTAGAAGGATGTGCAGCTATGACATACAACTATCTACTGGGGCTTTGGGGGGAAAAAATAAATAAAATCTTTAAAAAAAAAAAAACAAAAGGACCTTTAAGACCACAGAAGTATAAAGGGCCTTATAGTTAAAAAAACAAAACAAAAAACTGTATCACTACAAAGTTAGGATTCCTGTAGACTTAAATAATACTGTATTATTAAATTATTCCCAGCATCTTATTATTAAAAATTATTATACCAAGTATAATAACATCACTTAAAAATAATTTTCCTTTGAGAAAAAATAAGGAAAGACTCAAAATAAAATCTAAATGAAATCACCAGTAGGGAAACTTTTAAGATGAGAAATTCACAAATTAAAAATAAATTGCATTTTGATGATAGCTGCACAATAATGTGAATGTACTTAATGCCACTGAACTATACACTTAAAAATGACTAAGCTGGTAAATTTTATGTTATGTGTATTTTACCACATTTTTTTAATTAAATAAACTTTTTTTAAGGAGAAAAAAATTGGCTGCATCTGCCAAAGAAATACTAAATGATCAGTATTCCCCCTAGGACACGCGCGCGCGCGCACGCACACCCCCACGACAACCCTGGTTCAGCCAAGTCTCTCCCCCCTGGGAGCCTGTTGTCTACCTGGGCACATCTGCAGGGCCTCCAGCTCGTCGGCACTGAGGTGCACAAAGGAATGCAGTATGCTCCAGTCCTGTCGATGCCACACCAGGGCAGGCAGCGTCCTGGGGAATGAAGGCGAGAACTCAAATGGTTGCTGGCCACACCTTAGAGACTCAGCTTGCCCTCTTCCTGCCTCTTCCTGAGGTCAACGTGCAGACAGTGGAGTCGTAAAGCTATCAGAGGCAGAGGCAGACCAACCCCTAACCAAGCCAACACCTCCAGGCTACAAAGTAAAGTTCTGCAATGTTTTAAACTCTGCTTTTTGGGTCAGATTAGCTACAAAAAGCTCAAGGTGAAGTTTCAAAAGATCTCTATGGTGGCAAGGAGCGATGCCTTTAAAGTTTCCTCCACACACCCCACTCTGCAGACTGCACGGAGAGGGCATCTGAGGGTAAAATCCAAAGTGAGTCCAGCAAGCAAGAGGTTTTTTGCAGTCTCTCATTTTATATTTAAAATTCTGGTCAAACTGACAAACCACTTTGTGTTTGTTTTTATACAAAATAGGTTTCCTTTAAAAAAAACTCCCAGTAAAATAGCTATTGCAGGAAGATGTGCCAAATTTATCCGTGATTTCGTGAACCCCCTGGTACCCTGCTACATATCTCAGAAGCTGTGGACACCCCAGATTCAGAAGCATGACTGCAGAAGAAAAGGGTAATGGGGTGGAAAAATACAGGGTTTTAGAGTCAGAGCAGGGTACAAATTCCGGCTCTCTCACCTAAAATCGGAGGCAATCACAATCATAACAATAATCGTTTCTAAAGTGCACACTATGAGCAAAGAACATACCAAGCACTTTGCACAGATTATTTCCAATCCTAACAACAAACTTATGAGGTACGGATGATTACCTTCATTTCACAGATGAAGAAGCTGAGGCTCAGAAACACTGAGTGTCCTTTATGTGCTCACAAAGCTATCAAGTTGCCCTCCCAGGATTTTAACCCAGATCTTTCCGACTACCAAGCCTTTCTTCTTTCCATTACCTAACCATGTAGCCTCTCTGAGCCTCGATTCTCTCTTCCATAAAACAGGCTAATAATACTTCCTTGCAGGGTTCTTGTCATGAGTAAATTTAATAATTTAAGGTGACTTATACAATGCCTGGCATTCAGTAAACACAGCATAAATGCTAGTTCCTCTTGCTTTTAAAATAGAATCTTAAAACAAGTTAGATTTGGCAAAGAAAGAAAAACTAAAACAAAATATCTATGTTTATTATAAAAACAAGAGAGTCTGTGGTAACATTGAACAAAAGAAACAACTTACCTAAAACAGGGGTCAGGAAACTATGGCCCATGCGTCAGCTGCCTGTCTTTGCACGTAACGTTTTACTGGAACACAGCCACGCTCATTCATTTATGTATGTATTGTCCATGGTGCTTTTATGCTACCCACGGCAGCTGAGGAGTTGGGACAGAGACCAACCATATGGCCTGCAAGTCTAAAATATTTACGGTCTGGCAAGGAAAAGATTGCAAACTCTCTGCTCTAAAATATTCATATTTCTATATTTCAAGAATCTGTCCAAAGTCAGTGACCTTGAACTACTAAAGCTAAACTGAAACATTCGACCAAAATGGTATTTCACCCCCAGCCTAACACATTCTATTTATACCAAATCTGCAACGGGATAGAGCACACAGTGACATCGAGTGTCCCAAACTGGCTGCCAACAAAGCTTACACTTTTAAATGATTAGAGATAATACCTGGTAAACTCCTGGACAGCTTCTATTTTGGGGTGATAGACGACAATTCTTTTCTTTAGCATCAGTGCTGTGTGTAAGATAACAGTTTCCATTCCAAACTGAGATACAATGTCTTAAAACAAAAGAAAATATACTGTTACTGCATTAAATATTATACAAGGAAATAAAGTTTTTATTGGAAAGAATTCTTATCATATGAATGCAAAATTATTTTCACTACAGAGAATAAATTTAGATGTTATAAGTTCAAATGTTATAAGTTCAGAAGCACCTTATTTGGTGGATGGGTTTATCTATCCATATGTCTGCTCACTGGGATGGGTGTTAGAGCTGCCTACACTTGCCTCCCAAGGGACTTTATGCTGGATGAATACATGAAACCAGACTCAAAAGAAAGTGCAATAAATGATTTGAAGGAGAACCAGCAGCTTTCTGTGTCATAAAAGCTTCTTAAGTTTTAAAAAATGTTCTCTCATTGCCCCCCCCCATGTCATTACTTAAGTCCTTTTCAGACAGTGTGACAAAAACCTAACACCTCAGCAGGGATACTTAGAAACCGTACAGAACAGTGGGATCAAGAGCAAAGACAGGTGCTGTGGGAGGATGAGAACAAAGGCCAGCATTGCCCTCAGAGTTCCCCTCTCCTCCCTGGGCTGTCTCTGCCATTCTGGATTTTCCAGCTAGGAGAGAGAGGTGAGGACTTAGATTAGGAACTCGGGGTCAGGGGCCTGAGCTCTCCAGATGCAGGAGGTAACTGCTAAGAACTAAGGAAAGAAAAACCATGGAAGTCAGTGGAGATCTCGAGCCATGAAATTAAGCTTACTGGTGAAAGAGCATTTCTGCATTAACAGTCAGAATCACACGGAAAGGAACACCACAAAAATCTGCTTTCCTAGGACAGAATTCTAACCAAATAAGGAAGTGCAGAAGTTGAACTACCCTCCTGTATAGGAAACAAATATTATGTAGATGAAAATATATGGAAAGATGGAATAACAGAGTCTAACGAGAGACTGTCCTTGGCTTGGGGGCTTTGTTGTTGTGGGGACGGAATCATCTGGGAGGGGTTTTTGTTTCTTCTTTTGCTTTGCTTTTTTTTTTTTTTACCTTTGATGGAGCCTGCAAGGTATGCCTTTCGGGCATCAAAGTCCTTGCTAAGGAAAGAGCCGTTTTCTTCACTCTGGCATATCCCCTTCGTGAGAACTGCAATATAACTCTCCATCATTTTCACTGGGCTCCCGTGTCTCAGGTACATTCTGTAAGAGAGGACAAAAGCAGCTGTGCTATTATCCAGCATGAACCACTTGCAGAAAGACACCAGGCCGGGCTTGGGTACTTTCTACAGAATCTAAGCCAACTTGCTAGTACAATTCTGAATTACCTGCATCTTTTCATGACGTGATAACTTCTATAATTTAATTATAAAATGTATTTTAAAAAAAACAGCAACCACTTGAGAAACCTTGAACAATTCTCTGAAGTCAGCTCTCTCTTTCCATCTGGAGAAGCCTTCGATAGTCTACTCAGGCAAGAGAAGGAACAATGGACTTTCTGAGGCCCCATTATTCTCAAGAATATTGCATACTTATCTCTTTTTATGTCTTACATTCACAACTGGTTCTTAGTCATAACCACTCTGTTTTATTGCCGGCATTTCCTTTGATAAGAAAGAAGTTTTATGCATTGTTCACAGAGAAAACAGTAATTAGTTGTAGAACCTATACTTATTATCAGAGTTCCCAGAGGTAGCCATAATTAGATAATTAAGAAATCAAACTCCTTTAAGTTTCTGGTGATAAAAGCACACTAGATACATTTATCATCAAGTTAAAACTTGCAGAAAATGCTGACAGGAAACTGGCTGCACTTAGAGCTCAAACGTGAAATCAGTCCCTTCCCCTGAAATCTCTTCCTGTGAGTAACTAAATCTAAATTTTGCTTGAGAAGCTGGACTGGGGCTACATGGGCCTTTTAGTAGCTGAAGGGATAGAAAATTGGGAAGAAAATAAAATCATTTTTTAAGACAGATCACTTGAAATTTATATTTATTGTAGATAAGTGAAAAAAAGCAAGTGTTTTAACCACTTACCAAATTTTGTCAATCATCAGTTTTTTAACTATTTTAATGCACAAATTGAGAGAAAAAGGTAGAGAACAATGAATATGGTAAGCTATCATGTATATAAAATACAGGGAAACCCACGAACTCATACACATGCTTCTGTATGGAGAAAATATCTCTGGTAGGATGCAAACCGGCCCAGGAGCTGCCTTGGGGTGGGGGTCAGGAATAGGGGAGGCCTGGAATAGGGGAGGAAAAGACTTAGTTTTCACTGTATACCCTTCTGTGTTGCTTGTATTTTTTTTTCACTATGTGCTTACATTACCACCACCAACAACAAAAAAATAAAAATACCACTAAAATTATAAAATAGAAACAATATACAGTAATGGAGAAGAGAAACACAAGATGGGTAGTAGGTTAAGATGACTTCCTACATGACAACCCTGGGCCATGAGAGATGGAGCAGAGGGAGGAATCCCCCAAAACCACTCCTGAGGAAAACCACACAGGGCAACCCAGGGGACTTTATTCAAATGGACATCCACAGACTACCACCTAGCCTGGATAACCGACTCCAAGTGTGCATGAAACTCCAGGTCTCTACCAGGGCCACTAGCTGGAGGGACTAGAAGAGGAAGGGGATCATGGCAGCTGACCTGGATCCCCATAGGGAATGAAGCCCTCTCATGTGGGCTCCCACCTCCACTGTGAGCAGCACGCTGTGAAGGCATGACTGCCTGCTGCTCTCACCAGAAACGGAAGGGAGCACCTCCTCGGTAACCTCACCATCATCAAAATGTGCTTGTCTACATGTGTGTGCACATGCACACATGCATTTGTGGGGAGAGAGAGCATGTGTGTGCCTGAGCACGTGGATGGGTACACACACAAGGGCAAGCCCTTGAATGTGGTATGGGGTAGTGGGCAGAGGAGGTGGCTGGCAATAGCTCTGAGTCCTCTTTTCTCTTGCACTGTGACAAGAGAAGAGAATCCAGAATGCTACAACGCCATGGCTCTGCAGGAGCCGAAAAACTCTTTGGGCTTCCTCCTGGGCAGGAAGTGGATCTAAAGCAACCTTACCTTCTGGGCCCCAGAATACTTCTCAGTGAATTTCAGTTAAGTTACCTAACTCTGACTCAATCAAATGAAATGGGAGTCCAATGTTTGTTCAAAAACACCTTTGCAGTGTTTTTAGTTCATAGCTTCTGGATAGCATCTCTTCTAGCAATAATAATCTTTCTGTGTCAGTGCCATATTAGCAGACAACTTTTTATATTCCACAGTGAGTCATACACCTGGAATTTATCTTATGACAGCAAGAAATCTTTCTTATTGTAGCTGGCTGCAAAAACAGTACAACTTCATCTCATCAAAATACAACCTAGGGGCCGGCCCCGTGGCTTAGCTTAAGTTAAGTGCGCACGCTCCGCTGCTGGCGGCCCAGGGTTCGGATCCCGGGCGCGCACGGACACACCGCTTCTCTGGTCATGCTGAGGCCGTGTCCCACATACAGCAACTAGAGGGATGTGCAGCTATGACAAACAACTATCTACTGGGGCTTTGGGGGAAAAAAATAAATAAATAAAATCTTTAAAAAAAAAAAAAATACAACCTGAAACTCTTAGGTAATGAGAAGGTATTCTTACACTATGTTATATGTGTGTGCACATAAAAATGGCAAAAAGACAACTATTTATCGGGCTTACACTGGGAAAAACAAAACTCCCCTCGTCCCCTCCCCACAAAAAAACTACTTATTGGGCGTGAGCCTGAGGGTAATACATAACACCTAGAATTATAATTCTATCTAGTGACAACAATATTAAAGAAAAAAAAAAAACTAAACTAAAACCCTGCAAAAGCCTTCATTATAGAAAAAGCCAACATCCCTAACATATAAGATTTCATTAAGTCCACTAGATATATTCACCAAGGCCAGAAAGTAGACTGGCATATTTTAGACAAATTTTTCAACAACTGGGATGAAACTAAAGGAGTCTACTTGCATCACAATTAACCAATTAATCACTTTCTCAGCTCCTCAGATTCTAGCTAAGAAATGTTTTCCTGTGCTTTGGCATAATTCAAAATGCCCATTAACTTTCCCCAAAAGGACTCCCACACGCAGACCTTGACACATATGAACCAGCTTACTACTTCATAAAACACTTAATTATCCATCCTGCTAAGGAAAATTCTAGATTGGAAGTGAATAGAAGTAACAGACCAAAGTGACAAGTGACTCAAAATACCCAGGAACTACAATAGTTGTGCCAACTGCTTTTTCTCCTCCCGTCTACCATCTTCCCAAATAAGAGGAGCAGTATCATTGAAGCAGAAGAGAAAGTTCCTCTTTATAAAATGGTCTCTGAAGGGTTGGGGAGACAGGGCTGAAACTTGCTTCCTCAGTGTAGAAATCTGCTATGTAACTATTGAGTAAGATCTTCAATTTTGTACATTAGCATTTAATACAGTTTTCATACAGACCTACACAATATCCTAGTGAAGGCGGCATATTTCTCTGGGTTAAAATCTTTCGCGGTCAGAACAATAGAAAAATGAGTCACCTGTCCAAAAGAAAAAAAAAAGTACGCTTTTTAAAGATACTTTTAATAGAATCAATTTTTATTACCATATTCTAACAAACCTCTTATGTAAGACACACCAGCATTAAAAGGAAAAGACCAAAATGTAACAAAGTCCTCACTTGCTTCTTTATACTTTTATACACACATAAAAATATATATTTATATCTACATACATATTTAATTTCCTACATAAGAATATAACACTTTTGGAGTTAGAAATTTTTTTTCAAAAACACAAAAATAT